>NC_139965.1:26756057-28026057 GCF_963993115.1 Abramis brama | reverse complement strand
TAGCAAAAAACACTTTTCTTTCAAAATGATATGTGCTCATTAATGTGTAATTACTTCTACCAACTAATCAAGTATTCTCGTAAGCGTAGAATCTGCCATTCAGAATACATTCAAGCGAGTCGCTCGAATGGCGGCAGCCATGTTGCGCCTCCATCTTGAAAATACATTAGCCAAAGAGGGGACATACCTGGAAATTCAAGCTTCGCCTTTCGCGTTTTTACACTCAGTGGCACCGTGACGAATGCGAGGGGGAGATTACTCGCGACTGCCGGCAGATTTGAAATAATACGGCCACCGAAGGAGTAATATTCAGTTGGTAGTCATAAACAATTTCACCGCTAGATGGAAGAAAATCCTACACAGTGTAGCTTTAAGCAAAAAGACAGAATGAGCAAACTAGCCTGTCTAGTACTGAGAAAAAAAGTGTTTGTGTGATTAAAATGTGATAAAAAAAAGGTAGTTAAACTTGATCTGAGTTTCAGTTTCACATTCTCCTCTACCATGATGTCATTGAGAGTGAGAAATAAATGTGATCTTTAGCATGACAATCAATCGGGTTGTCCTGTTAAGCCATGTTTGCTCTGTGTGTGTGTGTGTGTGTGTGTGTGTGTGTGTGTGTGTGTGTGTGTGTGTGTGTGTGTGTGTGTGTGTGTGTGTGTGTGTGTGTGTGTGTGTGTGTGTGTGTGTGTGTGTGTGTGTGTGTGTGTGTGTGTGTGTGTGTGTGTGTGTGTGTGTGTGTGTGTGTGTGTGTGTGTACGCATGTATAAAGACGCCAAATGGTCCTATTTAAGGTCGATCAAAAAGCAAGTGACCAGCAAAATCCCTCTATGAAAGGTTGTTCCTTAAGACTATTAGTAAAGTGCACTTATGATGGTCATTTACGGAAATTTTGCCACTTATGACCACATGATTTTGAAACCTGTGGATTTTTAAATCCATCAATCGCTCGCGTACACACAAGGGCGATCAGCAGAAAATATTTCTTACATACACAACTGTTCAAAGGTTTTGGCATCAGTAAGATTTTTTTTTAAATGCTTTTGAAAGAAGTATCTTCTGCTCACCAAGGCTACATTTATTTAATCAAAAAAGTAAAAGCTGTAATTTTCTGAAATGTTATAACAGTTTAAAATAACTTTTTTCTATTTTAGTAAATTATAAAATGCAATTTATTCCTGTGATGGCAAAGCTGAATTTTCAGCATCGTTACTCCAGTCTTCAGTGTCACATGATCCTTCAGAAATCATTCTAATAGACTGATTTGCTGCTCAATAAACATTTCTTATCATCATAAATATTGAAAACCATTGTGCTGCCTAAACATGTTTTGTGAAAAATGATAATTTATCATTTAGAATACTTTTTTCAGGATAACTGACCCCAAACTTTTGAGGGGTGGTATAATTTCATGTTTATCAAACACTGAGCATGCAATTTAATAAAATAATTTGAATCTGATTAAATAATTTTGAAATGAAGATATAGAGAAGCAATATTAGATGCAAAGGTTTGCATCAAACAATCTTAATGGCTATAAACATGAAATGTTCTGACATGTAATTAAAGTAATATTAGGAATCAAAATAAAATGTTAGTGAATTTTTTTTTTTTTTTTTTGTGAAGGGTGTAACAAATTATGAGATCGTTAGAGACACAGTAATGCCCTGTACTCACTTTAGTTATTCTGCCCTTCAAAGTTTGTAGGACATATAGTGATGCTTACTTTTGAGTGAAACTCACCCGGAGTGTGCAGGATAAAGTAAAGTGGGAGTGTTGTAAGATAAGGTAACAGGATGTACCGGGGAACTACCAGGATGTTTAAGCAACAATCACATGCAACCGGTTTTCACTTAATCCATCCATTCTGTACTTACTTTATACAATGCTGTAAATGAGACTCAAAACCCATCTAATTCATGTCTATAAATGACCATTTCACTGATGGGAAGTCTGTGCTTTCCGCTTTAAGGCTGAATGAAAGAATGGATGAATGTGTCACTCATCCTTTCATAGAGGCATTTCTTAGAATCCTCCATGACCATTGACAGTCTGTAGGGTAATAAAGCTCTCTGCTCATCACACAGGTACTGACATGCTCCTGCCAGCCTGATGTGCTTTCTCAGCAAACTCAGAGGACAACACACACATACTTTCTCTAACACACCCGCTGTCTCTTAAACACACCCAAGATCCTTTTCTCCCACAAACACACTCTTGAGCTCATAGTAACAATTTTATTCTGCTTAAAGTCTTTTCTCCCTCACACCCACACAGATGTGTTAACACCACACCATTCCCACAGCGTTAGCGTCTAAAGGCAGGTGCAAAGCCAAAGCGAGTCATCCAGAGAGTGCCAGCAGCTATGAATGCACAGCACGGATCAGCCACTAAAGCTCAGAAAAACAGGTTTGACTTTGACTCAAGTCTGTTAGTAAGACAGAATGAGCCACATTAAAAGCCTTCCAAATACCTGTTTCCTAACCCAGACACACGGGTGAGAACCTATTTTATCAACCAGTCCAGTGAGTCACAACAGTGAGAAAATGGATGTTAAGTTGTGTTACAATTCAATAAATATGGGATCTTTCTTGAAAGAATCTTTCACTGAAGACAACAGGACAAGGTCCTCATCGGACCGCCGTACCAGAGTGAGACTCTGTCAGCCCTTCCTCCAAACTCCTCACTGTTCATTATAGGGCTGGGTATGGCGTTAAATATATTATTGTGGTGACAATATAAAGTGTATAGTGATAGAGATTTTCCTATATGGTGTAAATCGCAGTATGTAAATATATTTGTGCAGCAGAGACCTGCTTAAAGTTATTGACATGTTGGAGCAATAAAGAAACAGTTAAGAATTAAAAAAGCACATACTTGATGTTAAAAAGAGTTAACGAAAAGAACTTAAGGCTGTGCTCTAATTTGTGGTTTTAATAACAATCAGTGTATATTTAATTCATTCAATGAATGGAGTTTTTTACATTTGATTATTCAATTTCTTCCTTGAATGCTACTGTACCTGAAAAACTTCGAGCACTCTTTATTTCACTTGTATCTTTCATATATTGTATTTAACCTATTGTTTATAAAAACAAAACACATCAGTAGCGGACAGCCAATAACATGCCTTGAAACAGAGAAACTGTGATTCAATTCTCGTGAGGGAATCAGCAAGATTCTTTTCTTTCTTCTGACGAAGATTAACAGATTGAATAATATGAACTACATAAATGCATGATAGATTGATAGATGATGGATGGATAGATCCTTTTTAAAGCTTTATCTACAAATTCCAAATCTTATTTATATTACATATTATCTGTATATGTTTAGATAGATCAAATAATTATAATAAATAATCATAATTCATCACTAAAAGCCAGAAAGAGTTTTATTTAAAAATATTTTACTATGTAGTGGCCTTTAATATGGAGAAAGAAAAAAACTGGGGTAGTGACTATTGCGTCAGAGATGTGTCACTTTGCTCACAGCTGATTGGTCTGATTTTGGTTTGAGATCTCTTACCCAGACCATAACCTTAGCCGTGGAGCACAAGTTACTATGGCGTTGAACACCGCTAAAAACCAAGGGTTGGCGCAAACTAAACTGAAACATGCCTATCCAGCTAAACCAGAAGGTCAAACACAACAGGAGAAACTGAACTGAACCAATGGTTTGATAGTGTCTGTCTTTCTCTCTCTGGCAGGGAGAAATTGATTTCACTAGTTAATATTTACAGAGCCCCTTGGGGATAGGCTACAACTAAATCAAGATAACCTGCAAATGCCACCACCTGAATGTAACAAAGGTATGCAATACAAATGTGAGAAAATTATAGCATTTAGGTCCCTCATTTGTACGTAAACATTTTTTAAAGAAATATGTAAATTCCAACAAACACCTAGTCCCACAACTGAGCTTAGACTCTGAGCTCTAAATACTTTTCTGTGGGATAGTAATGAGAAGGTGTCCATTATGAAACAGTGGGGGGTGGGAACAGGTTTACAGAGTACAAATAAATCTCTCTGCGTCACAGTTGAGAAACACGTTTGGCGACATCCGCCTTTTGTCAAAACATACGTGCAAAACTCAGGAGCAACCCTTAACTATCCAGATCCAGCTCGATAAATGAGCTTAACATGGACAGCAGATGAAAAGAAAGACTATTAATTCTACTAAAGAAAGAATTATTTTCATTGTATTCCCTCTCTGTTATTCTGTTCATCATCCCCCTGTATTCGTATCACTCTTGCTCACTCTCAACTCAATGGGTCTCAGGTGGGTGCACTCGCAAGTAAACATTCCGTCTTCCAGATGTCTGCTGAACACACCAGTCAACAACAAGACTAGACCTGCACACTCGCTTAAAGCAGAGCGTCTGTGCCTTCCTTCCCACACCCAAACCACAGAGCAAGCCATTTAAAAATCAATCCAAGTGTGCAATGCCAAAGACTTCTTACCTTATGCTGACATAAGAGCCACTGTATAATGTGACATGCTTGAGTTTAAGATATTACAGACTAAAATGTCTAAAACATTCATAAGCATGGGTCATAAGATACACAAACACTGTATAAAGACACAGACCGACAGACTGCATGAAGGCGTCTCTCTCTCGCTCTCTCTCTCTCTCTCACCTGCTGCAGGACGCTCTCCAGCGGCTCGGCCTTGCAAAGCTCCTCCGCCGTGAGCCCGGTCTCCTCCTTGCACTGCTCCGACAGATCCACACTGTCCGGCTGTACTAGAATCCGCTGAAGCTTGCCCACCTGTTAACAACATCATCTCTTTCAAACGGCCTCGCAATGCAACTCTAGCGGGTTTTGTCATTGGCGCGCCCTTACACACCTGGCCGTCGAGAACACAGAAACAAATGTTAAATGTTCTCCACGCACCAATGCTGGTCTAAGTAAGCAGCTCAGTGGCTTTGACACCGAGTTACTATAGCAAAGATGTTGATATCATTCTCGGCAGTGTGTTTGTGTAAATGCAAAGCAGACACGGCAGGGTTACTGACCTACAGGCGATGACATGCACCAAAAAAAGCACGCTTTCGTATCTCGTGGCTCGAAAAAAAAACGCATTATAGGCTAATGCTCTAATCAAGTTGTCAAATAGATCGTCAAATTAAACAGCTGTTGAATATAATGTAAATCACAATGTAGCGCATTTAACTATCTGAAAGCGCACCTTGTTGGTGAATGTCAGCTGTCA
Organism: Abramis brama; assembly: GCF_963993115.1. NCBI lineage: Eukaryota > Metazoa > Chordata > Actinopteri > Cypriniformes > Leuciscidae > Abramis > Abramis brama. The sequence goes on along the minus strand of NC_139965.1, from coordinate 28,020,846 downwards.
ATGTGGTTTCTAATACTAGCACATTGTGGGTAGTTTAAAGTTAGAGACCTTACATCAGGGTCAAAAGGTCCGTACCTTATTCTCATGTAGATCCACAATTTGCCACACCAAGAGAATTAATTCCCTTTCATCCGACCCCAGTTTACCCCCATTTGCACCAGCTGTTGCCCCAAAGAACACCACCAGAGTATCACTGTGCGAAGCCATCAGGGACCACAAGGGTAAAAACTACAATTAAGAGCAAAGATCAAATAAAACAGTAACACGAGGGTTCACCTTTCTCCAAGAGAAGCAAACAAAAGAAATGGAAATTCAATTGAAGTACACGAGGAAGGACAGAAGATTACTCCAAGAGAAGGACACGAGAGAGAGTGCGGCACGAGACTCTACCTGTTGCTGTACTTGTGTGCTCTCTATCCAGAGTTACTGGTTTGACTGGTAAAGAAGGCAGAAAAAAGTCCTGGTTCGTCTCACGCTACCCCATAACAAGCCCTGAAGGCTTTTCTCGCTGTCTCGTTTTTTCTTGGTTACCTGGTTTTGGTTCGGCCTCCCTGTTTGGAGTCAATCTCCTGGGGGAGCGCTTTGATTGGTTGGTTTGTAAAGGTGAGGGCGGGGCGTATTGCCACGGAACCTATGTAACCCGCTCGGATTGGTTTATGGGCATTTCTCAGATTAAGGGCCAAATTGGGTTGCTGCAATTTTGAAAATTAAAATTCCAAATGTGACTAATTGGTATACATCAAATTATCAGTCCTTAAGTCAGGAGCGATGTTATGAGCTTGGTTGAGACCATAAGATAAGGGAATTTATGATTTTTTGCCATTTTCTTAACTATGTCAAGTAAATGTGTCATTACCATCACATCATCGAATATATGTAAAAAATAAAACTTAAATGATAAATCAGTGCTTTTAAAACATTTTGTGGTTTCACATAACAATCTATTTTATCTTGAACTTAATGGGATTGTTGATTTTTACTTGCAAGATGAATTATAGTCATTTAAGTATCTAAATTTCTGATTCATCAATCTACCCTGGCTTGGAATATAAGCTTATTTTAAGTGAATGCCATATATCAAAACTTTTTAATACAGTGATCATTTAGACTGTCCAACATTGTCAGAAACATATAATTGTAGGATGTTTTTGTAATTTATACATAATTTATTGGCAAAAATATGTATGGTGATGGTGATGACACTGCAGTTCTGGTAATGACAGTTTGTTGCGGTGATGACAAATCACTGATCATAAGCTATTGTAATTTAAAGGGATACTCCACTTTTTTGGAAATAGGCTCATTTTACAACTCCCCCAGAGTTAAACAGTTGAGTTTTACCATTTTCGAATCCATTCAGCCGAACTCCGGGTCTGGCGGTACCACTTTTAGCATAGCTTAGCATAGATCATTGAATCGGACAAGACCATTAGCATCTATCTCAAAAAATGACCAAAGAGTTTCGATATTTTTCCTTTTTAAAATTTGACTCTTCTGTAGTTACATCGTGTACTAAGACCGACGGACAATTAAAAGTTGCGATTTTCTAGGCTGAATTGACTAGGAACTATACTCTCATTCCTGCGTAATAATCAAGAAACTTTGCTTTCGTACCATGGGTCCAGCAGGCGTAATGATATGACGCAGCGCCTGAAAATAGTCCCCAGCTCGATAGACTATACTAGGATCGACTATTTTCAGGCGCTGCGTCATTACGCCTGCTGGACCCATGGTACGACAGCAACGTTTCTTGATTATTACGCAGGAATGAGAGATATTCAATTATCTATGCTAAGCTATGCTAAAAGTGGTACCGCCAGACCCGGAGATTGGCTGAATGGATTCGAAAACGGTAAAACTCAACTGTTTAACTCTGGGGGAGTTGTAAAATGAGCATATTTCCAAAAAAAGTGGAGTATCCCTTTAAGAGCCTAAGTGACTTCAGACCAACAAAAAAAATAATAAATAAACAGCTAGTAATCTGTTTAAACATCAAAACATAGTTTAATCTGATTATGGAAGATCAAACATGAACTGTGTTCCTTGTGAACAGGATTGGTTCAGTATAATTATAGTCTAAACAGACTATTTAATCATTTCATAGCCATGTTGAATAAAAAAAAAAACATGAAACAGGAGGGCAGTTTAGAACAGGTTGTCACAGTTGTGTTCTGTTTGTGTTAGTCCTATTAGTCCTATTTTGGTGTGTGTAACCTTCTGCCTGTCTGTACCCGTTGGATATTATTATAAGGAAAAGTTTGTATTGGAACTTTTGTCTCCTCATCTTCTGCCTGCACCACACCGTGATAGAACTACGGACCTCCAAAATGGATGATGGAGCTCAGTTTATTTCGGTGGCTCAGGAGAGCACTGATTTTTTGAGTTTCACAATGAACTTCTGTCGTCTTAAATTTTCCAGCCTGCTTGACGATGAGACCCTGAGGACCTTGTTCCTGATTGGGGCCACTTTCAACCGTCCCATTGATCTCCCCGACACCACGGGACTGAACTGGAGGGAAACTGTCCTCCGGTGTCTGAAAAGTGTCGGGCTTCGATCAGGAACACAGCCAGAGCCAGGGAATCCTCACGCCTCACCGTCTGTGCCCTCAGCTAAGAAGGCCATCGCCTCACCGTCTGAGCCCTCAGCCAAGATGGCCGCCGCCTCGCCGCCTGAGCCCTCAGCCAAGATGGCCGCCGCCTCGCTGCCTGAGCCCTCCGCCAAGAAGGCCATCGCCTCACCGTCTGAGCCCTCAACCAAGATGGCCGCCGCCTCGCCACCTGAACCCTCAGCCAAGATGGCCGCCACCTCGCTGCCTGAACCCTCAGCCAAGAAGGCCACCGCCTCACCATCTGAGCCCTCAGCCAAGATGGCCGCGGCCACGCCCAGTCCAGAGTCTCGTCCCGCCGAGACCGCCCTTCCTGGATCTCGTCTTCCAGAGGCCAGTCCTGCCGAGCCTGAGAATCTTCACATCATGTCTACCGAGCCTGAGAATCTTCACGTCATGCCTGACCAGCCTGATCTTCACGTCGAGCCTGCCGAGCCAGAGACTGTTCACATCGTGCCCGCCGAGCCAAAGACGCTTCACGTCAGTCCGGTTGAGTCTGAATCTTCTGTTCCCGAGCCTGAATCTGAATTCCCACCCAGCCTCCCTCTCCCACCTCCTCCCATCTGCCTCCTCTCAACCCTTCTTCCACCACTGCCAGTCAGCCCCTCTGCTCCTCTAACAACCTTCGGGGAGGTGGAGTCGCCGTGGGTCTGCCTGTCATCCACTCCATCAGGGTCGGTGGATCCCCGGTCTCCGCCTCCGACCTCCTCGACCCGGACTCCATTGCGGCCTATCGGACCATTGGCTCCGCCGTGGCTCCTGTCTCCCTCATCTCCGCTGTGGCCCATCAGTCCACAAGCTCCGCCGGGCTCCCTCGTCCCCCCAGTTCCACCTTGGTCGTTCCTTGTCCTGCCCTCGCCTCGGGACTACCCTCCTCTGGCTTTGCCTCGTCCATTCGTCCCTCTGGCTCCGTTGAGCTCCTCTCTCCCTCCAGCTCCACCTTGGTCCTCGGTCCCTCTGGCTCCACCGTGGCCTTCTGGATCCCCGCCTGCGCTTCAGTCGCCAGAGCCATCTGCGTTGCCAAGTCCCTCCAGATCCTCTGCATTGCCCTGTCTCATCGGCTCTCCGGCTCCACCCTGGTCTCCTCTCCCACCAGCTCCCTTATCTTTTAGACATTTTCTGTATGATTTGGACCTTTGGGCAGCTGCTTTTGGATCCATGTCACACCTAAACACAACAATTATAATGAATTAATTTAGTATTTTAAAAACAAAAGCATTACTTAATTTAAAATATAGTGACTTTTGATTGGTAAATGTATATTAATTCATTTAAGATAACGTATTCAACATAAATTCTTTAAAGAACAGTATGTTTAATGTATCTGCCGTCATCACCACCACAACCTGTCATTACCAGCACAAGCTGTAATGTGCTGGTAATGACTGTGCTGGTAATGACATTTTTGTCAAAAAACTAGCCTTACTAGCAAAGATGATGACTAAACAAGTGTAGCTAGCTTTCTACATGTAATGTACACCATTTTAACTATTAAAGTGATAAAAATAATCTAAAAATGTTTAAAATTACAGAAATACAACACATATGGTAATGACGCATAATAAGTGTACATGCCCAACACAAAAAATAAAGAGTAGATTTACTTACTTTTCTGAACATCAAGGCATCTGTCTTGCAGCTTGAAATCCATGTGCTCCACTATGATATTAGGTTACCATGGCTACCAAATAAACTTTTGATGAAAAAAAAGTAGGAAAGTGCCTTTATGCAGAGCGTGTTGGTAATGACGGCTAAACCATGGGACAGGTAGAAATTAAGCAACATAAAGTACAAAATGCATATATATGCTTAATCTGTTTATGTAGTTTATTAGTTCAGGTAACATTTAATTCATATACATATTTTTTTTTATTAATTTGTGATAAATAATGTTTGAGATATGGCACGACATGAGAAAACTCTGGTGGCGGACTACACCAGAACACAGATAATGTACCACAAAACACCAATAAAATGTGTTAAAATAATTAGTAAGAGCAGCCATTAAAAAAGTCTAGGCTTGTTTTTGTTTATACTAATTAGTGGTGCTAAAATATATTAGATTTAATTAGTTTTTAATAGAATTACACCCTGTGGACAGAAATAGGCCCGAATTCTGGGAAATACCCTTATATGCTCTAGGAAGTGGGAGATAAGATGAGAATTCACGTTGTCCTGCTTTGCTGCTACACACACCTATAGCTGTGCTGCTTAGCCAGCCTAGCCTACTTTATCTTATGTTATTTTAATACGTAGCCTACGTTTAAAAAAAATGCACTCAATGTTTTAACTAAGTTTTACGTTTGAAGAAATAAACAGTAGCTTTGAAATATAGCCTATGTTTAAAACACGAGTGTTCATGATTGTACCTGATGTGAACACTCGCCCGCCATATCAGTTGCCTAAATAAAGTCTTTAATTATTAAAAGTTTTATTTTAGATATGGCCATGCAGTGCGCTTTCATAAACACAATCTGCCAATACTCTCCTCTGCCACTCTCACTACTAGACAAATCAATAGGCTGATAATCTCACAAGACAAGGTTTTACACTATCGACATGAATTGTGCTGCGTTAGTTTATTCTGGTTATGCATTCGCTTTTGCAGTTATGAAGGGGAAGTTTGACTGGCACATTGAACCACCAATCACACTTCACTTATTTTATATGACGTTTAGGGGCGGGTCTTACTCATTGCACCTTGCAACTACAATCTGCCGGAAGGATTCGATGCCAGAAACATCGTAAATCAACAGACCTACTAGGACATAGCCTAGTTGTTGTTGGTTTTTTATTTTATTTTTATTTTATTTTTAGTCAAAGCAATTAATGTAAAATTTTGAATTTGCTTCTTAATATAGCCTGTTTTTTCTTGAATATGTTGGCCTAATGCTTTTGAGTGTTTAATCCATTCAGCTTCTCTCTAAAGAAAAAACAAACAATTATCGGCTATGTAGGATGACAAAGAAATCACAATAGGACAAAAGAAAAAGAAACAGTTTTAATGTCAAATTTGGTAAATGATACCAAAATGAAAGACAAAAAAAAATTGACAGTACGACAGTACGTTTTTGAATGGCACAGAAAAAATCAGTTAATAAATAGCCTAATAGCTAATTTGGGAGATCAAACCTATTCTTGGCTCCTACATACATTTTCTATATACAGAAGCAACTGCGTTGAGATCTGAGTTTTGTTTCTATTATTCAGTGCTCTTGTGTGCCTGTGTCAGTAATTTAATTGGACAAAAAAAGCCAGACAGAGAATGTTTGTCTACCAGTCCTCTCACTTTTCCATTGCGTGGCAAACATAAGTGAAGATTCTATGCCTTCTAGACTCAGATAGTCAAGCATCTCCCTCCTTCTCTCTCTGGTTTCATCTTGAGCAACGGTCAGCTGATTCTTTCAGTCATTATATTTGTGTTGTAAAAGAGAGAGAAATGTAGAAACACAGGTCAAGACGAGCATCTCTCACTCTTACTCAGATAGATAGGCTACAATTTTTGCCTTTCACAAAAATGCAATATATTAAAATGTTATACTTTTCAATACCAATAAAGGTCTGTCACTAAAATGTGTCAAGTAACGATTTCACAGAAAAAACAGCCTGGTGAGTTTTTCTTCTGATTTGAAAAGCGGGCCTATGCAAGATATGTAAATGTTTGGGTTTTGAAAAATAACTGATGTTTAATTCTAACATGAAAGGAGAATTATAGAAAATAATGACATTTCAGTGGCACAGATGGTATATTCTTCCAGACTGACCTCTGTTCCTTTTAATTCCTGCTTCCTCTTTCACACCGTTAAAAGAGGCACACAAACACACACGTTGCAATATGAGAAAAAGGAACATGTTGAAATCATAATGCATTTAATCCCAAATAGACACTTATAAAGGCACTTGAGTGCCTCAATCACAAATGTAAAAGTGTTTTCATTGTAGAATCTGCAGTTGCAATTTAAGAAACGTCTCAGTGAGTATACCTAAAACGCAAAAAACAAGGCACAAGCAAATATTTGACTAAAAATGATTTCAGTTTGTTTACATTTCAATACAATTCTGAAATACAAAATTACATTTAAAGTTTCATGCACTCTTTCATGAGAGACAACAGTTATAATGGTTAATTTTGATAATGTTATATAAAGCTTCTTACAGGGTCAATCTGAGACACTGATGTATGATTCCACAGCCACATCTTCAGGCAGTTTTGAGTCTATGAGACACTGTGAGTTGGTGCTGTGTGAACTTTGTCTTTTGGACACGAATGATAACTCTTTATTCCCTTCACCAGATGCTGAACTTGACAGATGTTGGAACAGCTTCTGTATTCCAGTTTCCCGGAGCGAGCTGCGGAAGGTACGTGCGGCAAACACATAAAGCACTGGATTGATTGAGCTACTGATGAACACCAGGGCTCCTGCTATAATGGTCATTGTGCTGCAGACGTCCTCCAAACTTTCTGCCATGTTTGGGTTTGAATGCTTGAGAGCAAGTGAGATGAGGGAAAGGAGGTTCCCCACATGATGAGGTATCCAACAGAGCGCGAACATCACAACCACACTGCAGATGAGAACTGTCGATTTACGCTTGGACTTGAAGTTCATCTGCGCTATGCGACTAAAGAGGCAGCCGTAACAGACCAACATAGTGAAAAAGGGGATGATGAAGCCTATAAGAGTTTCTAAAATGAGCAACACAGCCTCTTGGATGTCAGACTTGTACTCCCTGAAAGTACACTGTTGTTGTCCGTGACCTTCTCCCAAAGTGTGAGTTACAATGACGGGAATACTGAGGAGAAATGAGGCTATCCATATCATTAGAAGTATCCTGTTCAGTGCTTGTTTCCTCCAGCGGAGTGAGGTGAAAGGGTACCTGACAGCCAGGAAGCGCCCCACACTCATGATGGTGATGATGAAGACGCTGCTGTACATGCAGGCATGGATGATGTACACCATGGTTTTGCAGGCGACCTCTCCGAACACCCAGGAACGGGCCAGCGAGTAGATCCACAGCGGCAGAGTGATCAGCACCAGAAGGTCTGCGGCTGCCAGGTGGAGGATGAGCAGCACCGTGTGAGAGCGCTGTTTCACATACTTCAAGATGGTCCACACCACCAGCAGGTTCCCAGGTGTACCCACCAGGAAGCACACGCCCAGGATCACACAGGCCCCCACCACGCCCAGTTCGGTCTCCTCATCTCCCTGAAGATAAGCCGTTGCGTTCATGATTGCCTCTCGGATCCGTTCGAGTCTGCTACAAGTCTAACCACTGAGCTAGAAAACCAGTCTGCCTCAGCAAATCTCACTTCCCTTATGTGAAAACTGAGGAAAACAGAACTCTCAAACACAGAAAAAAAACAAAAAAAACAGTGGTTGTCTAATAAAAAAAAGACAACCAAAATGTGTGTGAGAATGGGAGGAGCATCTATAGGGGATTTCAAGATGAAATTTCAGTTCACAAAACTCATGCATTTCTAAGAATTTGGTCAAGTTTAGACTTGCTCCAGATTATTAATGTGTCTCATGGAATCTCTTTTTCCCGGATACAATTATTGAAATGCAAAGTCATTTAAAAAGAAAGAAAATGTATTTTAAAATGTTACCCTACATCATCAGTGGCAGTTTGGGGGTAACGCATTACAAGCAACGTATGATCAGATTACTTTTTTAAGTAGGCTAACTGGTAAAGTAATGCATTACTTTTAAATATACAACAAAATATCTGAGTTACTTTTTAAAATAACTAACGCAAGTTACTTTGTTTTCCCATTATTGATTGAAACCTTTTCTGTCCGTATGTTGAGGGAAATCGTGAGTGAGGTGCAGAGGCGTTGTGTGCGCTGTGTAAACATGACAGTTATTGTACTTCTAGACGAAATGTGAGCAGGCATTTACTCATCTCTCTTGCACAAAATGATTAGGTATTCCTCAAAATTAATCAAATCAGTGAAATGCAAACTAAGAATATTAAGCAAACCTGCAATAATTAAATTTGCCTAAGTGCTTAAGTGAGTGTTTAACTTTCTTCTCCTGTGTCCTATTCTTCTGCGATCCAGAATGGCAGCACAGCTGAAAGGTTTGTTTGAGCTGCGCTCTCTACTGAACAAGTGTGAATTTGCATTTTATTCAGTTTCAGGATTATTACTTTCACTTTAGGTGTGAAAGGGCATTTACATTTGCCAAAAATAGAACTTTTTTTTCATTAAAAACAAACAAGCAAGCCCAGCCCAGATGAGAAAAAGTAACTAAAAAGTAACGTTACATTACTTCAGTTAGTTGCGTTTTTAGGGAGTAACGCAATATTGTAATGCATGACTTTTAAAAGTAACTCTTCCCAACACTGATCAGTGGTATAGTGAGTGACACAAAATGTATATACTGTAACTCTTAAAGCAACACTAAGTAACATTTTTTACCTTAAAATAATGTTTCCAAAATGGTTTCAGTGGTTCATCAAGTCGTAACAGGGTGAACGGCACTTCTGGATTCGCTTTGCAGACCTATATCTGCTATAACCACACTATGCAAGTTTGCCAAACCGGGTCGCGTTTCTGTAGTTCGAATGAGACATAAGAAAACTACAATTTGACTTGCTTTACGTCAAGTGTTACAATAGTCATTATTTAGTTTTTCTTCGTTTCTGATGTCGCAGTACATCATGCTTTAAAGGTGCTATAAGCGATTTCGGTTGGCGTAACCTCTTGTTGATGTTTGAATTATTATCAAACAAAACGGAGGCTAGCTAGACCCTCCCTCCTCCTCATCCGCGCACTAACCCCCGAACCCCACCCCCACATCATTCTTGTCGGTTATTGGCTGGAACAGTTTGTTATGTTTCGTGCTGCGGGTCGCTCTGTTTGTTGCTCAGTTTGTTTTTGCTGCAGTTTGTGGAGCCTGGGCTGTCCTCAGAGACCGTGTTTTTTTACAGTGTGTTCAGGGGACAGGCAGCTAGCGGATAGTGAGGAGATGTTTGCGGTATGTGAAAAAAAATGTTTTGGCCTAAAAAACGCGTGAGATCGCTTATAGCACCTTTAATAAAATCATGCAACTTACTCTACCTTGTCTGTGGACATCGTTCATTCCAAAGCCGTTGCTAGATAAACAGCGGTAGGATAGCGGTAATGGACAATTCTGCTTCCAACCTGTAGGGGGACCGAAGAGGAAAAGTTCCTTAGTGTTGCTTTAAGAACATTTCTGGGAGAATGACATCCAGGGGTGCGTTTCCCATACAACGACGTAACTCGCTGCTGAACTACCATTTATCGTTGAAGAAATCAAATAGCTAGTCATGACTGTTTCCCAAAACAGTTGTGTTTTTATAGAGAAGCCCATATACAGTACTTTTTCAGTAGTTTTTACCTCTTTATTAAGTCTTACATAACTATTATGGCATTAAAACAATTTTGACCACAAAAGGAATTTGAACAACTCTGATCAATAAAAAAACAATACATTTAAAACAACTTTCATAAATGTTTAATTTCTTTTAAACGGGAATATTATGACATTTTAAAAACTACTGCAAAATAGAAAAAAGAAAAAAAGAAAAAGGGGCATTATGGCATTTAAATAAATTTGACAATTAAAAATATCTAAACTTCTAATGAGTCTAGCCGTTACTCAGAGATCCACGAGTTCCCTCTTTTCACCATTAGTTTATTCTTCCAGGATATTTCCATTCTGCAGTTCAGAATCCTGTAAGATGCCTTCTTTCGTTTGGGGTGTTTGTGTTGCTAAGTCTTGAAACAGCTTTACTATCCTAGAATTTTTTAGATTTCCATGGACGTTTCTGGAAGCAAACGCATAAAGCACAGGGTTCACTGAGCTACTGATAAAAGCCAGAGCTCCAGAAATGAAGACAGCACTATTTGGGATAGGAGACTGTTCATCTACTAGAAGAACCACCATCTCTACGATATTGAGGACGTGGTGGGGTAACCAACACAAAATGAAGGCCACGACCACTCCACCAATGAGGAAGATGGATTTCTGCTTTATCTTAAAGCGCACCTTGCGGAGCTGTGTGGCCACTTGACAGTAACAGATCGCAAGTGTGAAAAATGGAATGATAAAGCCAAGAAGAGTCTCCAAACAAGTACAAAATACAAGAGACACAGAGCTGTAGTCCCGGTACAAGCAGTGTTTCAATCCATCGCCATCATCATCTAGAGACTGAGTCAGGATGACAGGAATCCCCAAAATGAATGACAGGATCCAGGTCACTGCCAGTATTTTGTACATGGATGTCTTATTTTGCCAATACAGCATCTTCAAAGGGTACCTGACAGCCAGGAAGCGCTCGACACTCATGATGGTGATGATGAAGACGCTGCTGTACATGCAGGCATTGATGATGTACACCATGGTTTTGCAGGCGACCTCTCCGAACACCCAGGAACGGGCCAGCGAGTAGATCCACAGCGGCAGAGTGATCAGCACCAGAAGGTCTGCGGCTGCCAGGTGGAGGATGAGCAGCACCATGTGAGAGTGCTGTTTCACATACTTAAAGATGGTCCACACCACCAGCAGGTTCCCAGGTGTACCCACCAGGAAGCACACGCCTAGGATCACACAGGCTGCGGAGGTCCCTGCAGATGACCAGTCTTCCAGTGCCGTGTCATTGTCAATATGGAGAGAGGAGCTGTTCATATTTGTCTCTGGTTTCAGTGAATCAGAGTTCTGACTGAAACTCACTGCTTTTTGTTCCGTATGGTTTAGCTTACAAGGCAAACCAGCCTTCCATTTCACAGAAAAGGAGGAGACAAATCAGATGCCTTGCCCTATAGTACAGTAATCATTACTTTCTTTGTGTTGTGCTGTACTTTCGGTATTTGAAGTTGAATCTGTCAATATGAAACTGAAATATGAATAAGCAGAATATAGATTGAGAAGTGTGAGAACCTTTAGCTAACTAACTACAAATTAAAACCAAAAGCAAAAAGGGGGATCCCAGGGAGCATTGCCACACACTGTCTGTTAAATTCACTTGAAATGAGTTACGGAGGTGTCACTATCACTATAACAGCACCACCCTCCTGAGGTGACAGTGGTTTCTCTGTAAAATCGTTCATTTACAGGAAAAAAGGAGTCAAGAATATATCATTTCATGTCTGTCTTAGTTACAAATTAAATCTGAAGTCATGTAATGTGTTAAATGACAAAACTAGCATAATTTAATTTTTAAAGGTCTCTTATTTTGATATAATTAAAACATTTAAAATACTAATGTTAATTATTTGATTCATTGCACAATTTTAAGTTCTATAATGTTACATTCTAGCAGTGGTAGTAGGTTGCAACAACAGCACTCTTTTTATTTGACTATAATTCATACAGTTTAGGAATTAATAATAGATTTCTAAACAACCTCAATTCATAGCAGACAAACATTGAATACTTAAAGTTTGAGGCACATAGGCCTACTTTGTAATATTTTTATTTTATTTTTTCATTGTATATGGTCATTAATAGGTCTACTAACAATGAACATATGGGATGTTTTAAGGAGTTACTTTGGTGAACCATAAATATCCAATCAAATATTTTTAGAGAAAAGCGAAAAATCTGGAAAATCTTAAGTCAGAAAAACATTTCTTACGCACAGAGAAGTCAACTCAACAACTGGAACCGTCAAAACAACAGCATGAAGTCTGTGTGCAGGTGAATGTGACAGTAGCGCCATCTGCTGGTCATACTTCATACATACACCACCAGCCAAACCTCAATGCATTTGTTTCGATTGTGGAAGACTTCAATTTTCCCTTATATAGCCATATCATTTGTTGACGCTTTTGACTGATGGATTTAGACATTATGTTTTTGTTTAGACATACGTTTTTATTCATTCCTGCTAATTTTCTTCAGATGAGGAAGTACTTCCTGATCCAGGACCACTCCCGTGTCTATGTGTAATGGCAAAAACAGCTGGTTTGATCAACTTGATACAGGGACTGCAGGAGCTGACAGATTTGAGCCTAATAGTTTTATACAAATGATGAATCATTTATTATAGATTTTGTTATTTTACTTACATTTTATATAAATATGTGAATATGTTAACATCATACCTCACCATGATACAAATACATTATTTCTTTTACTTATTAAAGCAATGCACAAGAGCTCCTGTACCTGTTATTGCATTCAACACTGCAGGTTTTCACCCAGTCAAGCCCAACAAAAATCCAAATGCAAATTTAGATGGATACACCTGTGCAGTGTCTGTAGCCTATGTTATGTGTTGTGATCCTCCCTAAGCCAGCTGCACATCAACGTATCACAACGTAAGACATACGTTTTATGACGTTTTAAAGACAAGCATAATGTAATATTCAGCAGGCTATTTGTGCCAGTTATCAAGATACTGCAATTACAATCACGTAAATAATGTAATGATATTTATGGTCTTATAACATTTTGAATAGACTATAAATGTTTGGGAAAATACGATTATAGGTTATATTAAATAAAAAAAATGCCAGTAGGCTAGTAGGAGGAAAGTCGTAGAATCAAGCAACTTTTCTGCTTTGTTTGGAACTATTTTCATTGTCAAAATAGAGCAAAAACAGTCAAAAGTGACAATATGTCTAAAAAATTGTCAGTTCATATTATGACGTCGTGCACTTTCCCAGTAGCCTGGAAATCCAGACCTAAATCTAAAAGATTAATGGTCTGGCGTCGACTAATGAAAATCGCCCAGCTCGAGGGGCAGCACCAAGCATGCATTTGAAAATCTCACTGCACGCAATTGGATAACACTACGACCAATCACAACAATAAGCTCCATACTTAGCTATCAGCGGAGCTAACTGGTAGATTATTATACTCTTACCGTATCCAGTCGGCAAAACAGCAAAAACGTCCTTCTTGCAAAGGAACGATTCGAGCGGCGTCTTCTGTTCCTCTTTTAGATAAAAAAAACAAGTCTAACTCATTCATTGTAGCGGCCAAACCCGTTTCAAACAACTGGGGCCCGTTCTTCGTACATCGCTAACTCAGTTAGCTGGATTTGATTGTTGACGATTTGGCATGATCTTGGATTCTTTGGTTCTTCGAAGCTCATCCTGGACTTGCTGTCATAGCAACAGGTGCGCAAGCTTAAACCTGCTCGGGAGCAGGCTTATTTCATGTAAACAAGATTAGATCCCGGCTTCATAAACGGAGCTGATACGGGAAGCGCGGTAGTGCACTTTCTGAGAGATATATTTTTTTCTCGTGACTCGTGAGATTGTCGTTTACATTATTAATTTGTTGGAAACGCACATTTATTTTCGACTTGTCGGAGTCGGGCTTTAACTAGGCTACAGCACAAACTGTAGGCTACCCTAAGATTATTTGCGAGTGGCTCTTTCCTTTACACTATTGGAGATGTGGAGAACTTTATGGAAAGTGCTGTCTGTCGTGTCATTCGGAGTTTACCTGGCGATTTAGGTTTAAAAAACAGTTTTAATTTTTTCTTTTAGTTTTTTTTTTGTGGCATTTCCAAGCCACTTAAGACCCAATGTTGTAAAGCAGTTTTTTTTAAGCAGTTTTTTTTTTTTTTTTTTTTTTAGGCTATCATATTTTTTTATGAAGATCATGCAATCATGACCATGCTGATTACAGTATATATGTCACTCAGGCTTATAGGCTAGACCAGACTGCCATCAAGGCCTCAATGAAGGGGATTATGTGAACAGAAAGGGGGTTCACAATGTAAATGTGCAGCCCAGTTACTATTGTGATTCTTAATATTCCAGATTAATAATATATCAAATTAAAAAAAAGGCAGTTGACAAATCTTCCATATCACAAATGTGAAAGCAAAATGGCCAGGATCTGTGCATGACTTAAGAATTTTCAGAGATTCACATTTATGCACATTATTTGAAAGTGGTAAGGAAAGTTCCACAATTAAATATCAAGCTCACTGTATTACATACACTTATGCTGATCCTAACAGAACTGCATTTTTTCATATAGGTGATTATGACATGTTCCAGCCTGCAGACAGGTGTTTTATGACCCCATTCCCTGACCCAAACCAGTTACAATGCAGCTCTAGCTCATTGAACAAGGGCACACAATGAAATGAACTTTGGCTAACTAAAGGGAAGATTTCAGTGTGAAAAGTCTGAGGGTTGCACACCTGACAGGGCCTGTGACATTGTTGCATGTGCCATATTACACAACACTGCCAAAAAAAAAAAAAAAAACACTTTTCATTAAATGTTTAATAAAAGACAAATATGCTTAGTTCCTTGAGTTTTATTTCAATTGTTCTTTGTAAAGAAAAGCCAGTGGTCAAGTGCCTGCAACAAGAGATATTAGACACATGCCTCATTCAACAAATAAAAAGGAAAAGTTGGCTATATACTGCCCACCTGTAGGCCTATGTCTCATCTGTCTGTGCAGACTCTTCTGTAGGCCTTTCTGTAGATGTGGAATCCTGCAACTTATATTGCAGCCATAAAGCATACAAGTATAAATTAAGTAAAGTTATTTATGCACTTGCAGGTAGGCTAGTTCCTCCATATGACAGTTATCTGAGAGGGTTTATTCACTGTCCAGTGCAATGGAAACAAATGGACATTACAGAGTCTTATACTTTCTTTCTTTTGGAAAGTTAGAAAATGTCCACTTACTGCACATATTTCAGCCACTTTCTTGGGAACAGATACAAGTGTTGGTGTATTATGTAAAATTGCACAAAAGAGGAAAACACAATGTCATTACAATGAACTACACTTGTGAAACATGTGATCAATAACTCATGGCAAAATATTTTTACATTAACATAAGTTTATCAGTTTTCACTTTCACAAGTCAAAGCAATTCATCATTACTCAAGATTTAACAGTTGAAATGACTATAAGGCCTTAATTTAATGCAGCAAAAATTATTTTACAGTGTCTAAGATCTTTTCTTTCTTTTTTTCTCAGCCTTTTTCTTGGTTGCTTTTATAAACAGACAACCGTTTATTTAACAGTGCCTTTTATAGAAGAGAAGAGACTATAATTTAACTAAAAATTACCATTATGTAGAATATTTTTGTTCTTCACTTTTATTTGTTCCCATGTTCTAGTGTGGTGACTCTGACATTACAATGAACAAAGTAATTATGCAATTATTAAAATACAAATAAGGCTAATAAGTGATAAAAACATCTAACATGGCCACTTCTAACGGATTTAAATTGTCTGCTACTTTTTGCCAGCCCTCTCTCCTGGCTTTTGCAGACTTTGAGGTGTTCCCTGGCGTTTTGATTAAACATTAAAATTCCGAATAAACTTCGACTATTAGTTCTTGCTCTGCTGAGGAGAAAAACTGTGCGCGCTCTTTGGCCACGCTGAACAGCCAATAGCAGCGTTGCTGATCAATGTTTCTACTATCGATACATATCCCCTTTTAAACCAGCGCATGAACGCGCAGTTATCTCAGATAACTCAATCCAGCGATACTAATCATAAACAACAGGTGTGTTCGAAGAACCCAATTAGCCGGATCATGATTAGCACGATGATATCATCTTGGATGTGTCATTTGATCTCGGATGTAATAAGCAACGTACGAAGAACGAGCCCCTGGTGTTCATCCATAGCCATCTTGCAATGTTTACTAATGACTTCAACGTCACAGCGCTGTCGTCATCTGTTTAGCTCGCCTCTGGCCCGCCTATATCAGATAACCCGATGTGATTGGTGCAGCTCAGATCGAGGGGCATATTTAATGAGCATCATTACTCAACACCAGAGTAACTCGCTGAGCAAATTCAACTTGTGCTCTTGGAGAACTCTGGATTAGGGTACTTTCCCAGAGATGATTCCGTTTACCGAACTTTATCGTCCGGCTTTCGACTACTGTCTGCCATGTACAGAACCGGTTTTGTCCATTAAATGTTCTGATCTTTGCTTTTTATGTTTTATTTATTATACTTAAAATAAATTTGTATATTAATTTATTTAGTTTTTTTCTTTTTTCACAAATGACTTTTTCACAAGTGCAATTTGATTACCATATATGCAGTTAGTTCTGTAATTTTTACTTTTCAAAGTGAACACTTGCAGGTGTTGATTATAATTAGGCTAATTTACTGATATCCCCATTTAAATAGCCTAATAATAAGGATAAACAATATTTAATAAAACTATATAATTATCTAACATCTGACTAATTAATAATTAACCTTAAAACATAAAATGCTAAATGGGGGATATCTATAGGCCTATCTAGCATAAAAACAAAAAAATTGTCAGAACGTCATCTCTCAGTTGCTGAATGTCGCGCAACAACCTTGCTACAGCCCTGTCGCCTCTTACAATTCTACGTTGTTACAATGTTGCGAGCACGTAGACAGCGATGTTGCCATAGAAGAAATGCAACGTGCCACAGAAGTTGCCACAACGTAAATGTGTTTGCTGGGCCTTTGCCCCCGCTCACAGTCCCCCCTCTTTCCGCCCTTCCGTCTTTAGCCCCTCCCTTAATTATTTCCTTCCCGGACACCTCCCCCCAACTGCAGGTGAATCAAGTAGCCTAAGCATATTTATAACAGAGAATAAACAGTGTCAGCGCCACAATATAATCAACTTATTGTTTATTGAACTGAAGATCAATCACATTTGCAATCGTGCTGATATTAGAGAAAACAGCACTCTTGCTCGTGTAATATTTGTCACAATCCACACTAGGAAACACAGGAGAAGATCCAAATGCAGTAATTATCTTTAATGAGGGAAATCCATTACTCAAAATCCAGTCCAGGCAGAGGTCATAACCAGGGTAGCAATCAAACATAAACAAACAAAACAACGGGCAATAACAGACTTAGAAACAGAACTCAGAAGTGGCGTGATAATTACAAGGACTCCGTGACACATTCTAAAACAGACAGGGTTATATACACAGGGAAATGACAATGCTAATGGTGAATTGGCTGAGTGCAATGATTAGTGACAAGGGACAGCTGAATGCAATCAAGAACAAGGATCGTGGGGAATGTAGTTCAGAATGTGACAGACACTGTGGGGAAGGAGGACATCTAGTGGTGACCCAGGGAACTCAAACCAGACACTGTGACATAACCCCCCCCCCTCTACGGAGCGGCTACCAGACGTCGTGCAGGCGGCCAGGGCACTGGAACAGACACCGACTCGGGAACTGGAACAGACACCACCGGCTCAGGAACAGAGACCACCGGCTCGGCGGCGGCCATGTTGTCTGAAGACACAGGTTCGGCGGCGGTCATCTTCTCCGAAGACACTGGCTCGGCAGACGTGACGTGAACAGGCTCGGCGGCGGCCATCTTGTCCGAAGACCCAGGCTCAGCAGGCGTGACGTGAACAGGCTCGGCGGCGGCCATCTTGTCCGAAGACCCAGGCTCGGCAGGCGTGACGTGAACAGGCTCGGCGGCGGCCATCTTGTCCGAAGACACAGGCTCGGCAGGCGTGACGTGAACAGGCTCGGCGGCGGCCATCTTGTCCGAAGACACAGGCTCGGCAGGCGTGACGTGAACAGGCTCGGCGGCGGCCATCTTGTCCGAAGACCCAGGCTCGGCAGGCGTGACGTGAACAGGCTCGGCGGCGGCCATCTTGTCCGAAGACCCAGGCTCGGCAGACGTGACGTGAACAGGCTCGGCAGACGTGACGTGAACAGGCTCGGCAGACGTGACGTGAACAGGCTCGGCAGACGTGACGTGAACAGGCTCGGCAGACGTGACGTGAACAGGCTCGGCAGACGTGACGTGAACAGGCTCTGTGGCGGCCATCTTGTCCGAAGACACAGGCTCAGGAACAGTCTCTGGCTGGGCGGAACTCAAGTGCTTCCTCCAAGCGCGCAGAACCGCCAATGCGTAAAACCCAAAGACAGCTCTCCTGGCCGTGGCAGGACTGATGGTGGGCTGCTCCAGGACGACCTCCGGGACGACAGTGGGCTGCTCGGGCACTGCCTCCGGGACGACAGCGGACTGCTCTGGCAAGGCCTCCGGGACGACATGCTTCCTCCATGCATGCAGAACTGCCAATGCGTGGAACAGGAAGACAGCTCTCTTGGTCGTGGCAGGACTGATGGTGGGCTGCTCCAGGACGACCTCCGGGACGACAGCGTGCTGCACGGGGACGGCCTCTGGGATGATAGCGGGCTGCACAGGCATGACCTCTGGGGTGGGATCAGTCTCCGGACTGGCAGACTTGCGTCTCCTACCCCCTCTCCGTCTACGACGGCGAGACGGTGGCTCCGACCCGTCCCTCACCAGCCCAGAGTCGAAGGGGGGCCATGGTGGAGAGTGGTGTTGGATTCCCTCTCGACCAACCACTCCTCTGCGACCTCCCCGGGTCCCACGAAAAATTACCAGACAGGTTCCCTCAAAACGCTCTCTCCTCTCCCGCTCGGTGGCTGGGGCAGAGAAGTTGGCGAACATACCGCTGGATCTTTGTGTGTGACGGAGTCCTTCTGTCACAATCCACACTAGGAAACACAGGAGAAGATCCAAATGCAGTAAGTATCTTTAATGAGGGAAATCCATTACTCAAAATCCAGTCCAGGCAGAGGTCATAACCAGGGTAGCAATTAGGGTTGTGCCGATGGACGATATCATCGTCCATCGTGATGGCTGACCGACATCACGATGGAGAGCCACCATCGTGATGCCACGCCCCCCACCTTGTCAGACCAGCCCAGTCTCACGGCAGTTCGTTTTCGTGTGTACACCAGTGGTTGGGAACCTATGGCTCGTGTGGCTCGCAAGGTCTCTCACCCTTTACCAACAAACGATAACAAAAATGAAGACGTGTGTGTCCAGTGCTGTTCGCGAGTGTCACGAGTCACCACAGCAATCAACCAAACGCTTACGTTTCTATGGTAACCTAACAGTTACAGCTCCTGCACTGGGATTCAAGCAGAGCATCTTGTTTAAGGTGATGGCGAAATTCAGTTTAAAACAGCAATGAAAATGTAAAAGTAGGCTTTATAAACTTTGATATATCAAAGAGAAACATTTCACACGTTTGCCGCTGGTACTTTCACTTTTGCCGCAGAGACCCTTTATGTCCTATAAATGCATCGTATTGTTGATAATCCGCGCAGATTTCAGTTGACGATTATGTAAAATCAATAACAAAACATGAATGAGAAAGAAAAGAGCAGGATGTGCTATAGAGCTCGGGCGTAGACGTTATGGAATGATGCATTGTGGGTAACGGCGGCCATTTTAGAGGCAACGCAGAAGCGTTCGGAATAAAGTAATAGCGTAGCCGACCGGTCTCCACCGGCACCGAGAAAGAAAGAGAAAAAGTTATAGGCCGTGACAAAAAAAGTTGGCTACACCGTATACTTACAAACTTAATAATGAAGCCAAACAACGCTACTTTAAAAACAAATTAGATTATAGGCGAATCGATCCCTATGAATAAAGTCTGGAGTAGGCTAATACCAAGCCTCAGTTTCCCTGATATTTTCCTACCTGGTCTGTGGAGTGAGCGCTTACACCTCCGATCCAGAGCCGGATTTACAATTTCCTGTGCCCTCGGCAACAACATTCACACACACATTTTAATTGTTTAACAAACAAATGGGGTTTTTTTGTCACAGTCGGCTGCAAAGATGAGGTTGACGATGCTGATTGGCGATCTTCGCTGTAAGTTAAGTGAACGCGCCAGAGAGAAATGCAAATTGCATACGGATTAATTTACATAAGCAGAGAGCTGTCTGTTTTCTTTCGTTTTGAATTGTTTGTTTAAAAGTAGACACTTTTAGAAAAGTAGAACCTGTCACTGGAGGCTCACTTGCAGTTCACAAATGGATGAGTGCAAGATCTGCAGATCTACAAAGTAAACGCGGAGAAAACAATCGTTCGCACCGTGAACCAAGCATCAGTGGTGACACACACACACACACACACTTGTCAGATTCTGTGAGCTACGAAGCTTGTCTATGTGGGTTTGTTACACTTCAGGAGTTATTTATTATACGTGCAATAATCCACTGTTTTCGTCCGGTTGACGACCAGCGGCGACCCAAGCCATATAGGGAAAACTAATATGATTTATGAGGCGTTTGCCCTGTCGATCATGAGACCGATTACAGCAGTTCACAATACAGCAATACTGAACCATTTTCCAAAAAATAACCTAAATTAATGACCAAATGATCAACATTACCTACTGCCTACTATACGCTACTATACAGTACATCTACTTCCGTACCGTGATTCCCACAATGCATTGCGGCGTGACGCAACGATCCCGAGCTCTATAGAAAAGGAATATTAAAAGCACGATAAGTCACGAAAGAGAATTGAATTCTACTGACAGGATGCTGCGCGCGCGCGCCGAGCGCAACATGGTCAAGTAGTCTTTGTCTTCGGTTGCGCGCCTGAACGGCCAAATAAACATTTCAAAATGCCAAGCCGAGTATTCCCGTGGCGTAAACACGGTAGATGTAAGTAGCTACAATGTGCACTCTCTCTCTTAGTGATCGTCAGCATCCCCTCCCCCCTGACGATATCATCGTCCATCGCGATGTTTTACTGTAAACATCGTCAACTGCCAATTTAGGGGACATCGCCCAACCCTAGTAGCAATCAAACATAAACAAACAAACCAACGGTCAATAACAGACTTAGAAACAGAACTCAGAAGTGGCATGATAATTACAAGGACTCCGTGACACATACTAAAACAGACAGGGTTATATACACAGGGAAATGACAATGCTAATGGTGAATTGGCTGAGTGCAATGATTAGTGACAAGGGACAGCTGAGTGCAATCAAGAACAAGGATTGTGGGGAATGTAGTTCAGAATGTGACAGACACCGTGGGGAAGGAGGACATCTAGTGGTGACCCAGGGAACTCAAACCAGACACTGTGACAATATTGCTTAACTATATTATGTTATAAACACAAAATATAAGAACACATACAAGGGCAATTCATATCTTGAATTTTGGGGGCATTTTTATGCAGTTTGGTGGCATTTCCAACCTTGCATGACGCTATTTTATGTCAACGCAAGACTAGCTTGCTTTGTTAAGCTTGAAGGTATAGTTCACCCAAAAAATACACACAAACAAATATGGGTTGCCAAACATTTGATGGGCCCCATTGACTAAAAATAAATATCCTACTATTTAAGTCAATGGGGTCCATCTGCTGTTTAGTTTCATCAAAATATCTTCTTTTTGTGTTCAGCAGAAGAAAGTAACTCATACAGGTCTGAAACAACTTGAGGGTGAGTAAATTATGAGAGAATATACATTTTTAATGTTTTAATAGTGGTTAATTTCATAGATGAACTGTTAAGCAGTGATATAAAATAGACTAGCAATAATAATAATAATAATAGAAAATAGCAATAGTGTACCCAAATTTTAACATTTCACAATATAAACTTTTTGTTTCATTTGTTTATCATCACAAAATCATTATTTATTCATATAATTATGCATAATTCCTTATTTATGTTTATATCAATAACGATGTAGGCTACATCAATGTCAATAATTCGTTCTTTTTGCAAAAAAAAACTTATTTTATATTTTAAAACCATTTGATAATGCCTATTTTCATAATCCAGTGATTTAAATATGAAACATTTAATCTAATTGGAAGTGAACAACCATGTAATTTCATAGGGAGTCCAGACAGTGCTCTCCTCTCCACTGAGACCTCTAACACACACTCAGAGCAACAGCATATGTTGGTTTTCCACGTTCTCTGTTTGATTTTTCTTACACATGCTGTAAGTGTGAAAAGATGGTGGCACCTGACAGAGATTGAACAGATGAGGCGTCCAAAGCATCACCTGGGAACCATGCACATATCCAACAGGCAACAGCCACTAATAACTTGTTGCTCTCTAGATTGGCCCAGCACTGCGCCTCAGCCACCTGCTCCAGATTTCCTTTGGAGAACCTGATATGCAACAGCAGTCTGTCACCTGTTACTCAGTGCATTAGAGAACTGCTGGAGTAGAGAAATGCCCCCCATGATGAATATAATGTGGGAGATGAGCAGACATATGAGTCTGTTTTTCCCAGATGACTCCGTTGGACAGGATGGCTATATTTGAAGCCAGGGTGGGCGGCTTGAGGACAGGACTGTCAGATTGAGCAAAGGCTTCAGTGGTGATGAATGCCATCTCCATCAACAGACAGATGATGAGTGGACACCTGCAGAACCCGGATGCAGGCAGAACTAATACAGCGCAACGACACAGACCATTTACAATGCAAAGAGATATACTATGGCACCTGGAAAGTAATGCAGACGCCCAGAAATCCGGGACAATCACTCAGCAGTGTCAGCATGACAGAAGCTCCTACATTCCAGCAGCACAGACCAGTGGAAACTTGGTTGAAATAAGGCAAACAGCATTCGGAGGTGCCATATGCCAAAGAAAGCATTGGTGTGGCACAATGGCAATGGTATCAAATGGTAAAACCATGGTATTTTAATATTTACCTAATACTAGATGATTACCATATTCATATGCCATGGTACTTTTAAAGTCCTCAGAAAGAATATAATGGAAATAACAGATGTGTGTGTGTGTGTGTATAAGCTTGCCCAGCGGGCAATTGATGTTAAAAAAAAAGACATCAAATTGATGTCAAAACTTGACAAAACTTGAGTCTGCCGCCTTATACCGCTCAGCGGTTCTCACATACACTAAAGGTGATGATACACAGGGCAACTTTTTGGGCAACCAGATGAGACACAGGGCTCACGACCGATCTAAATTATCCAGATATAAATTTATTTTCAATGGGAAAGTGCCCAAGCAACAACCGCTCGGCAAGATTGCCCAGCAGCATTGCTCAAAAAGTTGCCCTGTGTATCATCACCTTAACACTCACATCACTTGCCAGAACCTGGTATCGAACAATGAACCTTTGTTCATCAGGCTAATGCTCTCAACCATATGAGTATTTGATTCCAACGTTATATTGTAATTACATCAAATGTGTTGTAGTTATAATGGTATCACTATAAATAAAAAAATAAAAAAAGAATAATACACAATACTTTGTGGGGGTACAGCAAAAATGCTGTTTGTAATGAATTACAGTTCAATGTTGTTAATCAACAAATCAGTATCATTTTTAGTAAATGTAATAATCACTTCACTGCTTCCATTTCAGAGTAAATAAAATTAGAAACCAGTCCACTAATTTTTTTTTTAAGTTTTAAGTTAAAGTCCACCCACAGCAATTTTACAGTTGGGCACATGCACAACGGCTACACACAGTTCAAAATGTGCAAATGGATGAGTTTTGATGCCTCAGTTAAGAAAAAATGCTATTTAAACTAATCATACATTAAACCAATTTCAGTGTGGGTATTATGTGATGTCCATATGATATCAATTTGACGTCAAAACCATGACACTGATTTGATGTAAACTGAATGTTAAACGTATTAACCTGCATATACATAAACCAATTTCAGTGTGGGTATTAACTTTAAATCTTCAAATTGTTAATATTTATTAAAACGATGTGAACCCCCAGATTAGGATATGTATAGAAGTTTTATGACTTATGTTGTTTCCAGTGTATCATAGGCTAATGTATAAAAACACAACAGATGAGGCAGAGATGGATGTCTGTGCGCCACCTGCTGGTGGATTTGTAGTACGGGTTGATCATCCTCCAGTGCTCCATAAAACTTGGAAAACAGATTAGCAGATAAATGTCACAGCTTTCATTCTTGGCACAAGATCAAGGGAAAGAAAAGAGACTGCATCACAAATATAACAATATAAATAATATGACGCAGAGATAAACTTTTTATTCCACACCATGGTAACCTTAATTGTGGCATGTGTTAGGTTTAGGTTTTGAGTTAGGCTAGGTGTGGGTTTAGGAATAGGATTCTGTTTTATGAATTATGAATATATATATATATATATATATATATATATGTGTGTGTGTGTGTGTGTGTGTGTGTGTGTGTACTGGACAGATATCGAGGAATTTCATGACATCCTGGATGTACTAAATTTGACATGAATCAGTAATGTTTCCATTGTTAATATCCAGCTTTTCCCACTTCTTCAAGTTTAGATTTGGCTGTAGTATCATTAAAGGTTGATGGTGCAAAATATTCTAGGTGAGAGAGACAAATAAACCAACACATGCAGCCTCACTGGAGCACTCAAACCTCATCATACTGACATGCACACGCTGTGAATGATTCAACCAATTATGCTTCATTGACTTTCACTCCACTCTTGGGTTTGTGGTTTCCATCCGTGTGTGGACAAAAAAACGCTGGAAAATTTCTGTGGCATTTCCTACATGCAAAACGATTTAACTTTGTATCTCCCTGCCTAGATGTGGCCTTAGCATACTTTAGTTTTTCTCACAAGGAGATGATGATGGCCAGCGAATGCCATGCTTTCCTGATGGGGATGCCTGACTCCACCAGAGTGGACTTGAGGGTTTGTAGCAAATCTAGTCTATTTCCTCCAGTTGAGGTTTTAAAAGAATTTGAATGAAAAATGTAATATCTGGAAGCCCATTCTGATCTGTTTTTAGATTAAGATTAAAATGATTAATGAAAGATCAATGTATTTCCTCGTTACATTTTTGCAGAGAAATCAGAAAGACCACAAAAAAGTAAATTGTGGTTGAAGGTAACTATAATTCTGTCATGATAACTCTAGGGAGATTGGTATGGTAATAGATTGGCATGGTAATGGATATGGCAGTGTTAATGTGTTTGGTCTAGGCGGAATAGATCTGCCACGCTGATGCTACTGCAGAGCGACTCGCTACTGCCAATATATTCACAGACATAGCAGTGAGCATGTAAGACATGCTGCTGCTGCTGCATATATAACATACATGAAATAACCGCCGTAGCAGACCTATACCGGTGGAGCTGGGGAAGGTGGAGGGTTTCTGAAAGCGCGCTGCAGACTGCTAACAGCAACACTACCGGAATTTGTTTGAATGTTGAGCCGCAGCTCATTGGCCGCTGATGCAATAACAACCAATCAGCTGTGCTATGTAGATAATGATGTGATCGCTACCAAGTTAGACCTATCAGCCTGCACCATAGAGTTTCATGCCAGAACTAGGTAATTTCAGAGCCACAGTAAACAGTTAGCACAGTATTTCCTGACACATTAGCCTGTTTAAGCACACTACATGTCTGTTGCTCATCTCATAGGCCTATATGTAAATAAAAAATGTATGGCCAACAGAGTACAGTACAGTTGTCCACAAGTCATTCACAGAGTTACTGTGAAAAAGCTATTGGTGGCAATGTTCCTAAGGCTAAAACGGTACAGAAAACTTAATTGAGCGTTATTTCTCACACTGCTTGAGTTTAGACATATTTAAACCACATACTGCTTGGCCCCAAGGCAGAGTTTATCATTAGTAACAATGACTCTGTTTGTTAGCTCAGTCGGTGTGCAGAAATTGAATACCAGCCTTCAGGGTTTGTGAGATGCGTCTCTCTATTTAATGTCAATCATGGAAGATTAAAGACAATAAATAAAACACACTTCCGTTATCGGTACAAAGCAATCCGTCTTTATTACTTCTGTGTGAACTTGTTAAGATTGAAAAATGAAACGCTTGAGTACATACTCATGCTCCAGCTAGAAGTGGATCTTGCAATGCTCTTTTTTGAATTATCTTTTGTTTGTACACTTCCAAATTAAATTGGCAACAAAGAATGGCACTTAAGTGATTCCCATGTTGACTGGTTAATACATGTATAAAGATTACTTTCTAAATGCTATGTCCTTAAAGCACCACTGGCGCAACTATTTACAATTTACATGTTGTTTTTTTGTTATACTTATTAATGTAAATAAGAGAACTGAAATGAAAACTCTCCCATTTCCAAACAGGTAGCAGAAATACCCAGCAGCCAGGAGCAGCAGTGCTGGGCAGAGCTGACCTGAGGTCAGTCGTACGATCTGAATTAATGCTCTCTTATTCTGGATCAAGCCAGCTATCAAAAACTGTTTCCACCGCACACTGACCACAGGCCCACAGACTATGGAAACACTAGAAAGAGCAGAAACTCTACAACAAATGCTTTAAACATTGCTTAACACCTTTAGTGTAACTGATGCTCAGAACATGCCTTTTAACATTCAGGCATTTTTCTAAATCAAACCAGCTTAAGTCTGCAGCAAAGTGGGCAACAACAACAACAACAAAAAAGAGTGGGAACTGAATAACCGCAAGAGTTCAGAAGTGTTTTGTACACTACTACAGTATTTACAGTTAATAATACATCTGAGAACACTACTGTATCTTAACATTTGAAAAGAAGATAAATACAAGAATATTTATTCACTTTTATAGATAATTTTTAAATTTATATAAAAGCTATTGAAGCTAAAAGTGGCTTAAAAAAGAAAAGAGAAACAGTGCTATTTCGAGTGCTTTTTAAACTCTGTAAGAGATTTGCTTGCACTCAGTAGGAACAATAAATACTAGCTCTGTACTCCTCTTCGGTGTGGCAACGTTGTCTTCTCAATCTGAAGCAGACAGGTCTTAAACCTACAGGACAAAGCAGGACAGAATAACATGCATTACGTACAAGCATATGTGTAAAAGCTCCTAGTTAAAGCACAAATTATATTTTCAATATGCTGAGATGAGTGTATTAATGCACATGCACATAGCTGTGGAAGTGTGATGTCATAGAGCGAAAGCCAAACTTACTGCAGCAGTGGTTACTGAGCTCACACTATAGTAGAGGGACCAATCACCTGAGATTCCCCCTGTGACGAGAAGGACATGGGCGCAGGGGTTATCACAGGTTAAAGGGGAGGCTCTCACTTGATCATCAGTTGATCAGTGTCTTCTGGAGCGTGTGCATTAGTGCTAGCATAAGCATGGGTGTTACGACACGTTTCTGCATCAGTGACATTTGATGCGGACCTGAGGATGTGCGATCAAAGTATTGGCCATTTGAAATGGACACATGTAATACTAACCGCTGAGATGTACTGGCTGTTAAAGCAGGCTTTCTCTTGGGTGGGAGAGGTGATGGAGGAGTAACAGGAGGAGTCACATGGTGAGCTGGGCTCCTCGGACAAAGCCTCGGGAAGGTGACTGGACACACATCCGCTGTCTGACCCGCTCGAGCCACTACCAGACAGACAGTGAGACGACGAACCCGAACTCTCTGTAGCTGCAAACACACACGCACGTCACACGTTATATGAGGCTTCTGAGAAGACGTTCACACTTTCAAACATGTTATAATACATACTCATAGACGGCTGACTGCTGGTCTCATGTTCCAGCTCGTCTTCCTCGATGCAGGGGCTGATGAGAGGTCTCTCCCCTGTTAACATGCTTTGGCTGCTATACATATGCAGATTTAAGGGTCCCAGCAGTGTGGAAGAGGAGGGGCCACCAGCCACCGGGGGGCCGCTAACAGGAGCGTTTACTGCAGCTCGTTTAAACGGGTTTGAGTGGTCAAACAGCGAGACGGCAATGGATGCTCTCGTCCTGGCCCCTGTAACAGAAGAGAGAGCACGATGCTAGTAAAATCCACCAAGAGAATCATTTGCTGCTTATTTAAAAAAGTTATTATATAAGTTATAGCAAGTTATTCTGATGATTATTTCATGTTAAACAGGCTCACCTCTGCCTTTCATAATGTAGTCTATGGCTCTGTCGTTGATAGCAGCATCGCTGGGTTTAATGTCCAGAAAGGGTTTATTGCCCACCCCCATAGAGACCATCTCCTGCATTCGAATTTCTGCATACACACATATAAACGTTTAAAAATGCTGCCATGACATGTATCAGAAAAGGAGCGTCGCAATATACTGGCATTGGCGATAATGTGATATTTAAAATGTGTATTTAATGTGGTATATTGAGTGTGATTCATTCGCCAAAATACAAAAGAGAAAATACTAAATAAAGTTAAAGATTAATTTGACTGATAGTATTGTTTATTTATTTCAAAATTATTTTAGATATTGCAATACTATTGTTATTGTGAATTCTTTTTAGCACAATGATCATGTAGTAGGGCTGTCACTTTTTATTCGATATTCGAATATGCATTCGAACATGACGTGAAATATCCGTAACCGAACTATAAATAAACTATTCGGTTTTTAAAGTGCCATGTGTAGCGCATTTTTTACAGTCTATGATTAGACCGTTTGTTTTTTATTTTATTGTTTGCCATCTCATCCAATAGCGGGCGCTCTAAACGTATTGTAGCGTAGGCCCATGACCAAATCAAGCTAATAATAGCCACCCTGATTTGAAAATGGAAGATAACGCACAGAACAGCCAGCCTGAGCGGACAATTACGACCCCAACTCATCTAAAAATTAGTGTCTGGAAATATTTTGGGTTATACACCGTAGATGGTAAAGTAACCGTTAAAGTTTGCCGAATTTGCAAAAAACGGTTTACTTACGCATCCTCGACATCCAATCCTCGGCTTCGCGCTCACCTGTCAAGTTACCATCCAAATGAGGCAGCGGAGACACAGCTTTCCTGCACAACCGGTCGGCACCTTTTTTTCCATGTAACGTTAGCCTAATTTTGTGATTGGCTATGCATAGTGCTAGTGGCACTTCATATAGATTAAGTTGATAACCTGCTGTTTCAAACATTACGTCAAAAATAATTTTTCAGACAGGCTATGGCTTGAGTCCTGTTTATGACTGTCAGACTGTTAATAAACTTGTGATTGAATCTCCGTTACGGTGTTGTTGTTTTTTTTTGGGGGGGGGGGGGGGGGGATAGATATTCGAATACATTGCTTGATATTTGATACCTGTTCGAATTAGATTTTTCTCAAAAGTGACATGTAGTAAAAAATTTATAATGTGACAGCCCTAAATTCAGAATAAACACAAACATGTTGACATCAAGATGAAGAAACGCATAGAAAGCGTAAAAAGTGTTTTTGAGTAAATATGTGCAAAAACAGGTTACATGATGCCTCAGATCTGCATCGTTCTCTCAAACTCGAAATCAAACTGTAGAAATACAATACTGGTGTGACTCAAAAGTGTTTTAAATATCTGCCTGAGGCCTTCACAGATGAACTGCTGAAGAAATCTTTAAATATGCTAAGATGGTATGTGACAGGAGATATTATCTGCAATTATCCTATCATTCTCATTTGTTCTTTCCAGCTAGATGAACAAAACAAATTCAAAGAACTTGTTCAAGCTCAGCCACTTCAGTTCTTTCTTTCCTACCTTTATTCCGTGTGGCCTGCTGCCATAGTATCCGTGCGATGTCACAGGTCCAGGCGTGTTTGACGTCTGCATTGCTGGCCTGGAGAACGTAGGTCTGGTTCTTTGAAGTTCTCCTCCGGAACCAAACCTCAAACCTCAGAACGTTTTCACCTGATGTCTCTGTCATACCCACATCAGCCGTCTACATAGAGAATGATAGAGTAAAGAGGATATTCAACATTTAATCACAATCAATATTGAGGGCTAATGGCATTTTGTTGTTATCATGGCTTGCAGGAGACCAACCTGATTCTCAGATCTTTAAACTAAAGCCTTCTGTTTATATTAACATTGGTCAGAGGAAATATAATAAAAGAATGTGAGTGTATTAGTAAAAGAAAGTAGTGTAAAGATCCTTTCACACCAAGGACAATAACTAGAACTATAATCATTCTAGATTTAAAAGAATAGCAGAGTCCATACCACAACTATAACAATAACAGTGAAAGAGAAACAATATCATTGGAATCACTTTCAGAACGCTTTTTCTAGCTGATGAATGATAAAAACATTGCAAGCCAATCAGAATTGAGCATTTCAAGCAGCAGACAACAGTGCCTGCTTATAATAAACAGATGGTGTGGACGCTAATATAGTTATCATGTTAGTAATCCTTCTTGGTGTGAATGGGCCTTAAGTCATAATGCATGCAGCAAAGTGTGTTACAGCTGTGTTTTCATTTCTGGAGATGTTTCTTGTTCCTCAGAACTTCTGATGTCTTTTAGGTGCTTACCTTAAAAGAGTGCTTGTATATGTAAACATCTAGGCCACCCTCAATGCGTTTGGGTTTGCTGAATAGCACCAGATCCTCAAACAGGAACACATGTCTTTGGCACTTCTTCCTGCCATACAAAATCGTGAACTCATCTTGGCGAACTAATTGTCCCTGTTCCTTCAGATTCACCTGGAAGAGGGTATGAAAAATGATGAAATGGCAGTTTAGAAGAGAAGATATATGCTTTCCTATGTTTCTCCACGTTAAGTGTAGCACATATCTGCTGTGCCATACACACTTACATCACAGTCTCTGATGGCGTCCATGGCGAGCAGATCGTTGCCATGGCGAAGCTGGAATTTGACCATCTCGGTGGCGGCACGTAGGTACGTTAGCTCCTGCTCCTGGACCTCAGTCACTTCTTTGATCAGGTCTTTCAGCAGCAGGGCGTACTTACTCATGCGCTGGATGGGCTTCAGCAGGTACGACGCCAGGTCCATCTTATCCCCCAACTCCAGCTGCTTATGCTGGAATGAGAGAGACTCTGATTTTACAATCTCAGGCTGAGGTGAGATGAAATGAATGAGATTAAAAGATGCCGAACTAAAAGTTTATCATAGGTGGTCTAGAGTGTAGTATGGCTCCAGTTGCTCACCCTGAAGAAGCTGTTTCCATGGCTGGCCAGGAGTGTGTCTGACTTTGGCTTGTTCTTGCTGTATAAAGCATACAGGCTAAACTGGTCTTGCTATATGTTCACATAGAAAAAAGCACAAAAGAACAATATTTTAAGTGTTATCATCCAAATTCCCAGATCCACTTCTCTTGTTGAGAACTTCTCTCTTCCCTTTGTTTCATTTTTCACATTTATTTCCAGGTTGAGTTTTGTTTGGAAAGACTTTTTTGTGTTTGGGTAAATTAATATAAGACTTTCAGGTTCAAATAGAGTGTGCCGTAATTTCAGTGCAGGTTTTGCTGTGCCAGAAACATGTTAAAAAAGATTTCGGCCTAGTTCATACACTGCTGTAGGCCAAGCGGCCTGCCTCTGTGTCTTCTCTGTGAAAGTTTCATATAGCAAAGCTTTTAAGGGGAGCCAGCACTATAAGTTGACCACAACTACAAAGAATGTAGGCTGGTGGTCTTGCACTCATTTAAAGACCTCAGAATCATTACTTGCGGCTCAGTTTGATTCCCATATTCATGGAGGGTGAATGAAAGAGAGAAAGAATACACAGAATAAGTTCATTCTGGATGGTTTTAGACTTGTGCTTAGTCAAAAATGAGCCAGTCATGGACTGGGAACAGACAAAACACTGACAAATTAAGCCCCTTTGTTTCATCTCCAATGAAAATGTAATTCAGGATCCATGAATGATCACTATTAAAACTATTAGAAAAGTCCAGCAAACATCAGAACAATAAGAATTTATAGACTGCAGAATTGCAAAAAACAGACCATGCAGTTTGATGAAAGTTACTGTGAAAAGACTGTAAAGGGACTTCTCTTACATGTCGTAGGAAGCAGTGGCTGACACGTAATGGATGGTTGCAGCAGCTTTCCAGCTCTTTGAGGAAATACTGACTGTGGAAGTCCACTAGTTTCTCTAGGTTGCCGAAGATGACGCTGCGTTTCCCCCGCAGATCCTGTGGCAGGTCAGCGCGCTCCATCTCAGGGAAATAGTTGTCAATGATGTACCGCAGAGAGCGTACATATTCCCGCTCGGTTGTGACCATCTCATCTACAATGTGGCGTAGTTTACTGAATGACAGAGAGAGTGAACAGTTAACATACTTCAAATGCTTACATTTTAAGAGATAAAACTTTTAGAGCACATTGAACAAGAAGTTTAACTCTTCATTTCAACTCTCCAAAAAAAATCCTCCATCCATAGACATGTTAAACTGATGACAGCAAGTCTGAATGCTCAACATGTCTGATAGGCATAGAGCACCTGTCTTCTGATTGTCTTGCAGATCCTTTAAGACCCCAATATACTTTAAGCAAAATCGAGGAACGAACTGATGTGACGTTATTTCGAACAAAAGGCCGGAACAAAGTTTGTTTTGGGAGTTCGAAACAGCTTGCTAAAACAAACTTTACGGAAAAGTTCGATACGGCCGGTAAACACCATTTCTCCTGTTGAGTCCGTCGAGGTCAGACGTCCGCGAGTGAAAACATGAACACACTGGAGAGCTGCTTTATAGTAGAAAATGAAGTTGGACTTCTGATGAAATGGACACTGACACTGTTTTTCATGTTTAATAAGGTAAAGCTGCTTGAATTTAAGCAATCTATTGTATAAAGTGCTATAAATAAACATGACGTGACTTTCCTGGCTATGATAAGATGCTTTTCTTAATTATGTTTCCTCAATTTTGTTGTGTGTTGTGTTTATTTTGTTATTAAGAGGAAAGCGTGCAGGACATATTTACATACTCATCTATACTATCCTTCTCACCACACAACTACACATGGTGTCTGTGTCCAGTACCGAGAAAAATTAGATGATGTTTTAGTATTCACATTAATCTCAAATTGGGTTCTTATCAGAATGTTTTCATCTGCCTAAAATATTTGCAATAACTAGACCACACAGAGCCAAATGCCTTGTTTTGAGTTATTTCTGTCTGAAAATATTGTCAACATCACATCTGCACTGCAATCTTGGAGAGCAAAGCTAAATAATGTGTTTTGAAAGGAAGACGCACAGATGTAAAGACCTCCTTAAGATGTCTATATAATCAGATAACTATCCATCTCTTCTGTGTGGAAAAGCAGAACACAAACATGTCCCCCACTACTTCAAAGCCCAGAGGACCAGCAGCCACCTGGGAAAGTGATCTGCATCTCAGGCCCTTTCCCAAGGGGGTTAAGGGGTGACCAGTAGGACCACAGCTGGAAAAGACATCCATGGAGATTCAGAGGATTAAAGTGCTGTGACCGTCTAATAGGAGACATATTGAGTTCCTTCATGTAGAGATTGAGGCAAGACTAAAGAGATTCAGTCCATATGTGTTTCAGCTGGAAAAAAGTTTTTTTCCCTGGAGTACAGATATAGAGGAGTTTTCAAACATTTTGATGCCATCAATGGCCAGATATGCAAAATACCCCCCTTTCCTAAGTTATTAAAGAAGTTATTTTGTAGAATGTTGGTAACCAAACAGTTTTGACTTCACTGACTTCAACTGTATGTAAAAAAAATCAAATGGAATTTAATAGGAACTAAAACTCTTTAGTTACCAACATTCTTCAGAATTTCTTTTGTGTTCTGCAGAAGAAAGAAATGGATACAGGTGTGGAATGAAATGAGGTTGAGAAAATGATGACAGAATTTGACATTTTTGGGTGGACTATCCCTTTAAAGACAGCTACATTGTATATTTTTATATATAAAGACCCATTTAAAATAGTAAGTATGATTGTATATATTAAATCAAAGACATGTTGTTTGAAAAATAAATTAGCTTTTAGATTGTTCATGAATTAAATTGAAAAAATTATCAGAAAAAACTATATATTTGTACTGTTAAATTTATAAACCTGAAGAGAACTATTTCCAATCCAATTCAAAATTATTGGTCCCAATTTATATTAAGTGGCTTTAAGTACTATGTACTTACATCGAAAAAGAAGTACAAAGTCCTTGTGTTCATGTTGTATTGTAAAACACTTTTGCTGCTATTGAGGTGTGATACGGGTAAGGTTAGGGACAGGTGTGGTGGTATGGGTTGGTTTAAGGGTGGGTTAAAAAGTAAGGGAAGGGTCAACAGTGTAAATACATGCAGGCATTTTCAAAATATAAGTACAATGTAAAAACATGTCCAATGTATCAAATTATTAATTTCAATGTAAGTACATAGTACTTAAAGCCACTTAATATAAAGTGGGACCCAATGATTAATACAGTATAAATTCATAATTGATATATAATATTTATTTATTATAAATTATATAATTATTTACATAGTATATTTACATAATTATTTTATCTATTTATATATCATTATTTAAATAACAATAAATTACAAGTAGCTTAGCAGATAATATTGTCTTGTTGCCTGAGAGTTTTTTTAAAACCTTTTTGTTGAGTTGATGACCTGCGGACCTCCCTGGTTGATTGTTTTTGTTATAGTAAGTGAGTGTGGGTTAGCACTTGCAAGGGTGCGCTGAGTGTACCCACCTGCCCTTGCTGCGTGTTTCAGGAGCAGGACTCCCACTGCAGTGAGTGTCTAGAGAAGACCATCCATGCATGGGCGGCAGTCGCGGGCTGTATGGCCGATCGATCACTTCAGTGCTGCTCACCTCCAGACCTTTAATGAACACCCCTGTGTTTCCTCTCCGTGCAGGCTCACTCAAAGTTCTCTGGCAGGTCCCATACCGTGACACAGAACCGCTACCGGCAGTATCGAAGCTCTGGGTCTTTCGCAAAACCCTGCGATTGGGTTCAATAGAGGTGAGGCTCGGGCTCGTAGCACATGCCAGCCCCTCCAGATGCGGCTGCTGAGGAGACTCGTCTGTGGAGATGCTACGTGTTAGCCTGTGGGATCTGACAGGGGTGTTGTGAGGAATTCTGTGCTCAATGCTATATAGACTCCCTGTCGGGGTTCGGACAGAGTCACGAGCGTCCAGGCGTATACCTAAAGGGCTGCTGGGAGTTGAAGACGTGCTGGACTGTGAGGAAAGTCTATCCCGGCCCCAGCCACCACCGAACGCTTTCCGACATGAGAAGGAGATGCTACTGCTACGCTCCTGAGGTTTAGCGCTACTGTCCGAGTTCCGCCGAGAAGAGTCACCCCTTGCTGATTTGGAGTCGCTCTCACGGCGGGAGCGCAGGGCCATCTCCAGCTTCTTCTCAAACATCTGCTTTGTCTCCTGACACTTGGACCAGGCGAACTTCCACTGCTTGAGTCCCTGCTCACTCTTCAGCTCCCCAGCGAGGTCCTTCATCTCCTGGAAGTGTGCGTCTTGGATCGGTGGGTGCTGTGTGCGATAGGTCTCCAAACATGTGATCACGCCCTGACATTTCTCAGACATGCCACACTCCTCCATACTAACACACGCCAAATGACGCATGCCCTCTAGCGCCCATTCATACGCCTGAAAAAGAGAGGGAAAAAAAGTCAGCCGATGTGACAACCACTGAAAAACAATGTTAAAACCAAATATTTAATAGTCATTTTAATAGTTTATTTTTAGTTAACAATAACAACAATGGGTAGAACGGCAGCTTTTGACAAAAAAAAGAGATGGAGAACGAAGGCAATATGTCACAATAAGATGTTTTTATGCATATCTGAGAAGAGACAAGAGTATAAAGGAGACTTTTTATGGAAAACAACTACAAATACTCTGTGAATGGGAATGAGGCTAGGATAGAGTGAGTGAGAAACCTCCAAGCACTTCTTTCATGTGAAATAAAGAGGTTTTTAGCCAGGAACTGGGAGGTCTGGGTAAGAAGGCTTTAACATGCAGCTCAGCAGCAGGAGAGCCTATAGTTTCAACTATGTGTGACAGCACCCTACCACAAAGACACATGCCAACCGCTTTACTAGCTGTCTCTCCATTTAAGAGAAAACCTGATGGCCCCTTCTCACACTCCAAGATGCTGTTACATCAACTGGGAGGCACTCTTGTTTTTAGACCTTTTTTCATTAACAACCTGGCAGGAAGGTTTCTATAGTGACTGCTCCTGAGGATACGAGTGCTCTCCATGCTGGAAAATGAGTGGTTAAACTTCAGAGGGGATTAACACAGATCAAACACAACCACCTTCCACCCCACACACACACACTTCAGTGCTGGCTGCAAACACAGGCTTGTATTTAGACATTCCTGAGAAAGGAGCAAAACTCCCCCTCTTCTCTCTCATTCTGTGCATACACAAAACCTCCACACTCTACTTTGGCTGCTATGTGACATGGTGACATTGCTTTGCTCCCCAAGCCCCTAGGCTCTGTCTCTCACTCAGGTTAGGGTGACACAAAGGCCACATGCCAGCGTATGGGCCTTCGGCACCCAGATACTAAAGTCTCTCACAAAAGCAGGGGTCAGAGGTCAGCTGCCCACACTAACAATACACACGGCTAAGAAGTGACAGAACAGATAGAGGAGAGAGAGACACACACACAGAAGACACAAAAAGATGCAAATGGTACATAATTGATGAGTAAGAACCAAATGGCGACACTGAATTTTAAGGCCCTTGTAAATAGAGATGCAAAAATGTGTCCACATTTTTTGTGGTTTAATTTCTTTAAAGCAATATTTAGGGTTAAATACAACTTAAGCTCTTCGAAAACAGAAAACCACTTTTAAAAAAAATTCAATTAACATAAATCGGTGATTGCCGATTTGGTGGCCGATATATTGTTCATCCCCAACTTAATATTTGAGATGGAAAGTCTTAATTGAAAGTGTTAATTTTTAATGTTATCATTATTGGCCCAATAAGAAAATTTTGCCGATATATTAAAGCCGATAAATAATGGATTATTTCCTTCAGATGAGCACTGTTTGCCATGACGGTTTTGAATTGCTTGAAATATGATTGGAATCACTTAGAAAAGGAAAATATGGTTAAGTGCAAAATATGCAGCACAAGTCTGTCATATAGGCTACATAAAATTATAATGAGAACATTACTGTAAAAGAATGTTGTGAATTATTTTTGTGTTTAAGTGCATTATTACAGGATAACTGCATCCACAAAGGATATACACCTTCATGACTAGCACAGTCACGTTTGTGCATTCGCAGCCTTATGTTTTGTATATATCTGATATTATCTCACAAAGGATGTATTTGGTTAACGTGGTAGTAAAGTGCTTCAGTTTACTGGTGATCATCTTTAGCTTCAGTGCACACAGCTCAAACAGCAATAGACGACTTGAACAACTATGATTGGGACTGTCATTTTACATAACATTATAAAGAGAACACTATTGTAATAAAACGTTGTGAATTCTTAGGGTTTAGTTGCTGTGTTTCAGCGCGTTGTTACGGGAAGAGCGCATCCACAACAGGAGTTACACATTCTGACTAGCACGTAAGTTCAAGATGCAAACAACACTTTTGCATTTGCGTCATTTTGTGAAGTTGTAATATTATGTTTTTGTATAAATATCTGATTAATCTCATATAGGATGCATATGGTTTAGTTAATGAACCAACTAACAAAGCGCTTCAGTTTCCCGGTGTTCATTCAGCTTCAGCGCACGCAGCTCAAACAGCAATGCTATTATTTGAAACAGTAATATTAATTAAAAATATATATTTTTCAAAAATATTGATGCATTATGAATAATAACTAGCATTTTTTTAAATATTATTTTAGTAACAATATGGTTTAAATAAAATCATTTCATTCTTGTCCGTGCGGATGATATTCCATTTTATTTATCAATGGCACATGCATTTTAATTATTTATACGCAAGTAATGTTGTCCAATGACTTGTTTTAATTATTTAGGCATTATGTTATTTATTTGTAAGGCAATAGATTTTCTTTTTTTATATATATAAAGAAAGTTGGTCATAGGAGTGTAAAATTAATTTTAAAACTTAAACTGGCTCAAACTAAGCTACTGTACTGTATATGTTTGATTTATTGTGAAGTGTTTTGGACAGGGCTTTAAATGAGACTTTTGTTTTTGTAATCAGGCTCTCAAAAATTATATACAAATTTGGATCTAGATTCAGATATATTGGCTAATATATCGGTTATCGGATTTAAAACATAAAGAAAAATTCGACCAAAATTTTCATATCGGTGCATCCCTAATTAAAGTTGTGCTGTAATGGAAGTACCATCAGATATTTTTTGATTGTGACATACATCTGAGTGAAAAATAAATGCAGGCCGGAGTTTTATTGGTTGTTGATTGGTTGGAGGCAGATCTGAATGTGAGCTTGTAGTCAATTGTGGAAGGCCGGGTTTAAAGTGGACTAAATGATTAGAGAAATCAGGCATATGTCACCAAAAGATCAAGTTTCGACATTATTTACTGGACAACACATGTAAATATTTGTACTTGCATTTGTCACGCAACAGCACCATTTAAAGGAAGTGCAAAAAATATTTAAAATGGCACTAAAACAGCACTTAAAATATACACTTTCTTGTACATTTTAAAGTATAATATTAAGTATTAATATAAAATAATATAAATATGTAAACAAATATTTAGCCAAAAAAAAAAAAAAAAAGGATAATCGATACCCAATCCCTCAATTTCCCAAAACACATGCAGGAGCCTGTATTAATGGCTAACTCCCCAAATGTGTTACTTTTACAAACTGAGGCAATGTCTAAATTGTGTTCTGTGGCAACTGACAGCATTTTAGAGTCTCTGTCAAAAAAGCTTAGGTTGCATTTAACAATAATATATTGATAATTGTTTCTCTAGAATTACAGTAAGTGACTTCAGAAATCCTGTTAATTCTCCAGTACCTCTCCCTGTTCTGCTAAAGTGATGTGCGAAACAGACACGGGAAACACAAACAGAAGTAAAGAGCTCTGTTCCTGTAGTAAAACAGCACCAACGGTTGACGGTGATAAAGTCTGCCACGGGTTCTGCAGAGAACCTGGGGTCAGAGACTCCCCTCGTGGAAAAAATACCCCCCGCCCTTCGCATTCCCCTTAGTGAAATAAAGCAGACACTTTGATCTATAGCCCAATATAGTTCCTCACTCTATCTGATGATGCTCATAATACTGTGGGCAGGGGATGACATCATCGTTAGGTTGGTTAGCGTGCAAGGTTCTTTGAAGTGTGAATAGTATGTGTGTGGTGGGGCTCTGATTGGTGAGAGCAGAATTAGTTTGCCTGAGGGAGGCTCCTCTAAAGGCCCCACTATTCAACCCTGCACAAAGAGCAAGAGAGAAACACAGGGAAATGGAGAGAGAGTGTTAGATGTGCTAAAACAGAGCAGTGGGAGTGAGACAGATCCAGTCTTGGACTAAGCTTTTGTACACTCCCATAAATGAATCTCTTAGCAGTCTATATGGGTCAAGAGGAGCATTTTAAACTTGAAAGAAACCATCTTTTATTATTTCCCCAAAAAGAAATCCACAAAAAGGAGAAAAGGTTTTCATGACATCAGCCGGTCTCTGATCTCATGTCTGAGCCATGCCAAGAATGTTTTTTTTTCTTCTTTTCTTAAAAGGATAGCGAGTGTCAAAATGCGAGTGGGGTATTATGCACACTGTGTTTTTAGGAGGCACAGGCTTAAATTCCTCTGACAGTTATTGCTCTGTAACTCACCGTACCAATCTCAAGACAGGGCCGCTTAACCCTCGACACAAGACCCCGGCATACATCTCTGTCATTTTGGTTGAAATTACCCACTTTCTCTCTAAGCCGCTGACAATAAAGGTAGAGTGACCAGACGTCCCGTTAGGCGTGATCGTATAAAAAACTTCTGTTACGCGAGAATAGCCTAATCAAAGGTGCCCAATCTCATCATAGTATATTTTGGAGAACAAAATTCCAAAACCATGCCCATCATGTGGAGTATCTCACGTAAATACTGTTGGTTATGGCTTAAGTGAACTTAAACAGCTCGGGGGGGCTGTCCATCCTGTCCCGTATTCCACCATGAGAAATCTGGTTACCCTAATAAAGGAGGAATGTCAAAATGAGGTAAAATTTTTGAAGAATGAACTGTGGACCATCCTGAGCCAAAAAGCAGGATTTGGATGAGTGATTCTGGCAAAAGAGAATGAAAAGAAAGAGATGGAAACAAATAAAAAGAAAAAAAATAAGAGAGAAAAGGGGGACAGAGGGGAAAGCTGATTTGCTATAGGCTGCAGGAAATGAGAGCGAGAGATGGAAAAGACCCATTTATTTTAATGAAGACACCCTGTGGAGTGTAGGAAGACCAACCGGGACCAGACCACAAAAAAATACATTCACACATTAGCAACACAATCTAAAATAGCACAAATATTTACCGTACTCTTCATGGTTAAAATAAAATACAACTAAATGATTAAAAATCTTTCATTTTGTAATAATTTATAACAAATAATATACATTTAATTTATTTTTATAACTCAACAGAAACAATAACTATTATTAATGTACAAAAAATATAGCCTATATATTAATAACATCTGTCATAAATAATATAAATAAGGTTAATTTTCTATTCAATGGCAGCATGTCAGACACCATATGCTATCTGAAAGCTTAATCTAAAGGAATGCAAATCGAATGAAATGAATAGTAAAGGATGATGAAGAGAGATGGAGAACACGAGAGAGACAGCACCTGTATGATAACTAGCCCCTTGTGATTTTGGCTAATTCAATCTAATAGTGGTTTTTAAACAGAATAATGGTGCATTAAATTCACCAAACCTAAAACTCAGTAAAGGTCATTAATCATAAACCAATCAATTAATGCCTGATGCTGTTGTGTGATTGATGAGGAACGTTTCAGCAGTTTAGTTTTTGTTCTTTTGTTGTGCGTGTCAGTGGTGACGCATGCAAGTATGCACGTGTCTACTGCTGGGGGAACGTCTCCGTGTTTCCTACGAAGCTTCATGAATGTCAAAGCCTAAAGAATTAGGCTCAAGAAAGGAGAGTTCAGCGATGGCATGCGCACACACACATAGAGAGGAGGGAACACGCAGCCCGTGACAGATGTGATTGCAGTCTTCTCTCTCTGGTTTAATATGTAGAGTATGCTGAGAGACAAACGTGTTGCATATGTAGAGTAATGTGAAGCACATACACGCCAGCTGCTTCATAGCAATAGAGACCATGAAACACTAAACATGCCCACTAAAGGCCTGTTGGAAGCACTGGGCCTTTGCGAGAGCTTAATTTCCTGCTTCTGCAGTTCAATTCAAATGCAGGAAAATACTCTTAATTATGCACATACTGCTGCATAATACTGCTTGATACTTCAAAAGGCACAAGAAGTGTGTCTATACAGAACAGATGTCAAACAAATTGTTGGACTGCAGAGCGCAGGGTCTGTTTCTGATATAGTAAGGGGTTGGCTGGCTTTATTGGGGGTAATGACTGTTTGTAAATAGGAGCTGAGAGAACCGTGGGACTTCTGATTTTTGCCCTGGCCTGGTTGGCAGCAAGCACACATGAGGACTATAAAGTTGCCACTGTCTGCCCATTAGTCCAATTTTATGAGTCAAACAGGAAATAATACTGCTTGCCGGAGAGCATGTCTAGCATGGGCTTTTTGAACACAAGTGTGAGACCGTTCAAGCGAAAAAGAGACTAGTTTATTTTTTTTTTACAAACTTTGAATAAATTCCCACATAAAAATATTGAATTTAAGTATTTTAAGAATAGAGATTTAATTCCTTAACATAAAAGTGAATGTGTACCACGTTTTAAAGTGAAACAATGAACTTTGTTTGCAAATACTTTGCAAAAAACCTTCAGTTCATCTAAACACAAGCAGAAATATTAAAAAGTGCAAGCAGTTACCAGTTGTTTTATAATAAAGAAAAACAAAAGTAATAAATGTAACATTAACGTTAAATAGATTATTGTGATTATAAATTAAAAACGTCTAAAACTGACAATTTAGGCCTTTTTAATATTTATAATGTCTAATTAATGGAATTTTATTCCTGGAAAGTGGTATTGGTACTGACACCAGCAATATTCGTCTTGATGGTACTTGGTATCGGATCGAAAAGAAAGTGGTATCTCCAATTCCTTGAATTGTTGAAAGGATGGTCATTGGTTGGCACCATATGCTAATGCTAATGTGTGTGCACAAAAATCACAGCAGTGTGTTGCATGTTGTTCTGTTTGAGTGAGTTAATTTGATTGAACTGTGCCTAGGAGGGGGCTGGGGAAAAAGGGTCCTGCATAGCGAGCCAATCACGCTGCATTTGAACCATCAAAGTGGCATTAATCAGACC
Organism: Abramis brama; assembly: GCF_963993115.1. Lineage (NCBI taxonomy): Eukaryota > Metazoa > Chordata > Actinopteri > Cypriniformes > Leuciscidae > Abramis > Abramis brama. The sequence goes on along the minus strand of NC_139965.1, from coordinate 27,978,403 downwards.
CGATCACAACTCTGATCAGACTGAGTGGCTACTTAAACGCCTCGCACTGTGCAGCACTGGAAAAGCTTATGAGGTCAAGCAAACACTCTCATGCCCTAAGGGAATACACATTAGCCAACCCAAAATGTAAAATGACAATCAAGGCTGAACGAAAATTTTAAGTAAGACCAAAGTGGTCTGCTGGCTCTGTTTTTACTTTCCCTAAATTGAAAGGAATTGTTAAGCCAAAAATGATGAAAATAGTCTTCCCAGAATTCACAACTGTCTTACTTGTTTTGGATGCACTTACCATTAAAAAAAAACTAAAAAGAAAAAAAGAAAACAACAAAAAAAGACAAATAAAGATAATAAATATATAAAAAAATATATTTAATAATTTAAAAAATAACTAACAAATGAAAATAAATCAAATTCAATATCTTAATTAAAACAAAGTTTTCATTATTAAAGTTTTCTAAAATTGTTGTCTATTTTTGGACCAAGCGCAATAAAAATCAGCTCTCAGCACTGTTTCAGCACATGCTATCCAGGTGGCTAATGAGTGCAAGGTGCAAACTCAACAGAGATTAGTCAACATGTCATTAACAAGCTGTGAACAGAAAACTGACAGCCCTTTTACTTTGTCCCTTCCTCCTCCTATTCTTTACACAACTCTTTAAGGGCAACATGGGAGGTCAACCATCATACACGTTTATCATCTTTCATTTCTTGTCAGTGAACGGGTGTGGGGGTCAATGTTTTGTATCCACAGGTGCTAACCCCAGGTTCTGCCACAACAGAGTAGGACACAAGGACTGAGAGACAGGAGGCCACAGTCAGGCCGCCACAAAAGACAGACACACCTAATTAATAGTGCATGGGGCCTGCTTTTTTCCTCAGAGTGTTGTCTCCTGTTGTTCGTTGGGGGTTTGCGGGGCAATGAGGTGTAGAGAGGGGTCTAGAGTTTTTTGGGGAAACGGTCCAGAAATGGGAGTCTGCATAGAGCGGTACATGCCTCAAGCTCAGTCAAGCAGCATGATGAGAAAGAAGACACACCAGTCTAAATGTTAGAGAAGAGACACACGGATGATGAGGAGAAAAGAGACAAGGAGGTGCTGTTCGGTAAGTAGGGTCATAAATGCACACACACGCTCATTGGGATTGGCATATGCCAGAGGTGACTGAATGATGAGTTTTCTACGCAGGGGTCTGACAATGTCAAAGCAGTCACCTACATTCTCTTAAGCAATTAAACAGGGCTCCCTCTGAAGCCCCTACTGTGCTTTACTGACCTCCTCACTGCCAAACCCAAGACCACAAGTCCAAAATCAACTCACTGAAAAAGAAACGGATGAGAAGGAACAACAATAATAACAAACAACTAGTGGAGACGCAACAACAACAGACACCTGTGGTGACAAGCATTTGTTTGAGGAGGTTAAGAGATACCCAAAACTCTAGTTTGAGTACAAAGACATTTTATTGGCCATAACTTCTGGAGTAGAATAGTGCAGACACACTATATTTTAAAAGGCTATAGCGTTCGGCTGTACGCACGTGCTAAGCGTTCCCATCAAAACCCAAGTATGGTTTGGGCTTAAGTGGTAAACCATTAAACCACTACTAAACAGACAACAGAAATCAACTAAACATCCAGCATTAATATTAGAATGCACACACACACACAAAAAAAACAGAATACACAGCAAATTTTGAGTGAAGAAAGAAAGGACCAAGTGGTGTAGTTACCACATCTACTAGCAGGAGTTAATGGGGCCATGACGAACAGCCAACACTTGACAGTGACACCGTTGATCAGTATCACAGAGCACTCTGCGTATAATACGTGAACAACAGCAATATGTTTTACATTTTAATCACTTTCAGTAAAAGTATATCACCATTTCATTTAATGGTTAATTGAGGGTTAAATCTGAGAGACAAGCCCTAACCCTAACCAAAGCTCTCCCAGTCAACATGCAGAGAAGTCAGCTTCTGGTCAGGACAAAAATACATTAATGAAAGCCTTGTAAACTATAAAAAAATCAGACAAACTCATGATAGGCTACTACTGCAGCAACTTTGTCCTATTAACTGAGTGTACAGGTATCAATAGGGTTCCATATGCTATGAGACTTCTGAAGGCACTTTAATTTGAGACTAAAGCAAATGGTAACTGAATGACCTGTGTGATATTTTACATTAGATTTAGCTAAATTATTGAAATGTACCAAGAGGGACAGGAAATATACACTACCGTTCAAAAGTGTGTGGTCGATTTAAAAAAAATATATATATATATTGTGAAATATTATAACGATTTAAATTAACATTCTAATATGCTGACTATATTCTAATATTCTAAATATAAAAACCTTACTGTGGGAAGTTGTACTTCCAGTGTAGTCTTTAAGCAATTACCACTGACTTTCACATATATCACTTTCACAGTATAACATCACATCACACTACAACAGCAGAAACACACAACAGCAGAAACGTCCTGTGGGCTGGAAAGTGAGTAAACACACAATGATGTCACGATCACTCATGTCATCTCTAGAACTAAGATGAGCAAAAAAACATGCTCCTGGGGCAAAGCCGTTGTAAAGTAATCCACTTCCATAATGATCTGACTAACAAGGTGTGGAGTTACACTGAGATAATGGATGGCATAAACCCCCTGATGTGGCCATTTGCCCAGGGCACCAAACTCCAATCTAAGCTGTGTGAGAAATGTTGGTCAATACCACATGCAGAGAGGAAACTCTATTAAAAACACTGCAGTTCACACACTTACAGCCTGTGCTTGCCTCACATACACACTTTACCAGCGCATGAATGAACAGGAGATTGAAGAGAGCCAGAAAGTAGGGGGTGGAGATTAAGTGAGGAGTAAGGAAATCTCCACAGACAACCGAAGAGCTCCATTCAAAAGTGTTTTGAGCAACATTTCAGTTGTCCCTTCAATTAGAGTGGCCTCTCATGAAAACATCTCTTATTGTACAGTTGCAGTCTGTTAAGCCTTGACAAGTCTTCAAAGATTAAAAAACAAAAACTTTCTGTGCACAGATAATGTACCACATATCAGTCAAATGCTCCTGATTTAATCACCACAATGCTCCTCTAAACTCCTACCTCTCCATGACTATATCCGTTTTCCTGCTCGGCTAAGACGCTGGTGGTCCCATGACCGGAGCACGGAGCGGCGGCAGTCATCCTTTTCTCTCTCTCTCCCAGACTGACAAAGTAACTGAGAGAGAAGCCAGTGGCGCCCACTCCCCTCCTCTCCCCACCTCCCTGCTATTCACAGGCAAATGCAAGTCTAAATACCAGATGGGTCTGCCCCAGCAACTTCACTAGAGGGGCGGAGGGGGTAGAGGGCAGAGAGGGAAGGGGGGATGGGACAGGAGGGTGTCTGTCAACAAAACTACAAAGCTCCTCACCAGAAAGGGCAAAGGAAAGACGGCAGAGCGATTGCTGAAACTTGGCATGCTGGTGCTAACTAGACCTTGTGAACCCATATGCAGGCGGAGTGAGAAATCCAAAACATTGATGGGAACTTTGGAAGGGTAAAATGAGGCCTAGCTGATTTGTAAACACACAGATACACACATGTATGATGTGACTGCAGGAAATGGTGTATTATGACATAATATAATCATGCGAGTTCTGACTGGGTCAAAACTATATGCGTGTTACCGATTCTGAATTTATAACGCTTGTGTGGCTGAGTAAGTTATAATCTTGATCAATATTCAGCTAGAGTTAGATTAGAGGAAAAACAGCAGCAGAAGGCATGTGGGAAAGAATTAATTCCTTGGAGACATTGAAGTATCAATAACCTGATCAATAACCAACCGCTCGCAGTATGTTGTACACATACACACACATTCTTCCAATACAACAACTGCTGTTTGTGTCACTGCTGGATTTGCTTAAATGATAAATTATACTCTCTTGAAATATAATTATAGTATATAATTACATTTCAAGTAATTTTTTAATGAAGATAAAATATATTTCCTTCATGTGCAAAAAGAAAGCGCCAGCATATTTTGCTTAAAGAATATTTTTTTGTTTTTCATTCTAGTTAATCTATTGAAAAAAAATAATAATATATTATTACATTTGTAAAGTATTGTATAGTATGAATACATCATAGTAGGATTTGCTGAAATAACTTATGCTGAATACAATTAGTTTTTTGTAATACACCAAAAATATGACAAATATGGAATAAGAGTTATCAGAATATATGTTATATTTTTAACTAAAACTATTAAAAAATGTTTTTGGTAATTGAAATAAAATAATATTAAATATTACATGAAAAACAAACAAACTTAAAAATGCTAAATGAACTACTAACTAAAATAAAACAAGTTTAAGTACTAAAATTAATAAAACTAAAAACGAGAAGAAAAAAATTACGCTAAATAGAAACATTAAAAAACTAATAGAAATGTCAAAAACAAAACCCAAAATTACTAAAACAGAAACATTTAGATGAAAACATTTTTGGGGTGAAATGTGACTTGGACATGTCTTTGTTAGATTCACAAATTTACATTCACTGTGAGAGGGCATAAATATGCTCATCCTCTCTGAGCAGAAGCCTGCAGTGCAGTAATTCAGCTCTTTAGTGAAAAGCCTGTGGTTTAAGTATTGTCATTATAATAACAACATGGAGGTGCCATTTCCTTTGACTTGCAATGTCTGACTGTATGTGTTTAGGCTTAAAACCATGTAAAACAAAAGAGGAAATGACTTTCCTCGTAACATTACAGAGATTGTATGAGGGTTTGAATGAATTTACAATATAATGCAGGGGGCAAATGAAATCTTTTCTGACAATAAACTAGTCCCATTGCATAGATGAGCATTACAGGTCAATACATCCTGTGAGACTGTGACTTTTCCCTCATCCTTCCATCAAACACAATCTCAGTGATTCCTCACTCTCTGCACTCTTACACACGAAGACCATCTGGAGCAGAAAGGACTCGGTCTCACACACTGGGCTGTACTGTCTGCTGTGCCTCAGGCTGCATCACTGGGCTGATGCTCACAGCTCTGCTGTCACTTTCTGCACTGCTGGCAGCTGTGATTGCCTGCAGGGCTCTGATCCAGACAATACATTGTCAATATTATGTTTGTCACCCAATGTGTGTCAGTGAGCTTACACAGCGCCCAGTAAGGTCAGAGTAAATTCATTCATTTAACACACGCTTACTGACTGAATGTTTACTTTGAAGGGAAACACAGGTCACACAGAAGTGAAAACACTAATTCTACTACAGGATACTTTCTTTGGTTGAACTTCTTGCTGATTTTGAAAAAACGTGTGGAGTACAAAAAGTGTGGTTAAATTTCAAATTAAAGCTGTTCTTTTGAATCTGGAAAAATGGTATCACACTTTCTACAAAAATATTAAGCAGAACTGCTTTCAACACTGATAATTAGAAGAAATGTTTCTTGAGCACCAAATCAGCACATTAGAATGATTTTTGAAGGATCATGTGACACTGAAGACTGGAGTAATGATGCTGAAAATTCAGCTTTGACATCACAGGAATAAATCACATTCATGAAAAAAGATATTAATATAGAAACATTTAAAAATCTTACCAACCCCAAACTTTTGAACGGAAGATTAACATTAACTACAGAAACGTTTTATATTTACTATAGATATTTCCATGACTTTTTATGATTTTCTATTGGATGAAAATCACAATTTTATAAAAACATGATTTTTTTCAGGTCTTCTATGACATTAGAAACATACATACAAGTACATATATACATACAAACAGTGGTGGCCAAAATTATTAGAACGGTAAGATTTTTTAATGTTTTAAAAGAAGTCTCTTCTGCTCACCAAGGCTTCATTTTTTGACCCAAAATACAGAAAAAACAGTAATATTGTGAAATATTTTTACAATTTAAAATAACTGTTTTCTATTTGAATATATTTTAAAATGCAATTTATTTCTGTGATGGCAAAGCTGAATTTCAGCATCATTGCTCCAGTCCTCAGTGTCACATGATCCTTCAGAAATCATTCTAATATGCTGATTTGATGCTCAAGAAACATTTATTATTATTATTATCTTTTCTTTCTTTTTTTTCACTTTAATTTTTATTGTATTTTTAGTATGTCACAACTGTTTACAATCAAATACAACTTTCCAAATAGAAGAAAAGGCTAATTTGAGTCAGACATGATGAGCCATTTCAATAACAGGCAAATAACTAAAACAAAACAAAGCAAAAAAAAATCACGTTTAAGGACATTAGTTTAACCTCAGTAGACTGTGCCACCATCAAAACGAGTCATTCTTACACCACTATGTTTCCACAGGCTAACCTTAAATAAAAAAATAAACTGTAACACGGTAACAAGCCAGGAACTGCTTAGAACAAGCATTATAACAGAAAAGTATACGGACTTCCAAAGTCTGAAGAGCATTCTCCAGTTTTCAGCTGAGGTGGGGGAAAACCTCTCTCCGGGAAAGGGCCCCCACCACAATAAGTCCGCTACAGATCGTATCGCAATTCACTTACGTGTGTCCGATGGCACAGCTGACCTCTTCATCCCTCCAGCCGGCGCCATATACACTGAACATCTTTATGTAAAGGGTCGCTATAACATAGGTTTTTAAACACTGCTGTGTCCATGTTCAAATTCCCGTAGGCGTTCTTTACTTGTGGTTGATCCCACTCGCTGCCACGATGTAGCCCCAATGTAGATGCAGAGCCCCAAATGTAGAGCCCACGATGTAGATCCAACAGGTGGCTCTTACCGGGCGGTCTCTCGGGCACCTCCACGTTGTATCCTCGCCGATGCAGATCCTGCGCTGCCTCCCAGGCACTGCCGTACACCTGCACACCGTCCTCCCAATAAATGCGTATCCGATTGAAAGGCGTCTGGAAACGGATGCCCTTTTCTTTGAGAGCCTTTTTGATATTGTTGTACGCCTTACGCTGATGAAGAACGGCAGCTGTATAGTCATGGTCGAAATACAGCGGTTTCTCATCTATCATGATTTTCTTTCGCCAGGCTTTTTGGATAACCATCTCCTTGGTGCTGTACTGCTGGAAATTTACTATAATGGACCTCGGACGCGACTTTGGGCCCGGTCTGGGCGCCAGGGCTCTGTGTGCACGTTGTATTTGCAAGTCCACATTGCCAAGCTCAAATTCGGAGCGAAGCAGTTTTTCGACAAATTCCATCACCGAGCCTTGTTCAGCGTTCTCTGGCACACCGTGGAACCTGATATTGTTTCGTCGAGCCCTCGACTCAATATCGTTCAGTCTGTCCTCTAGTTTCTGCTGATCCTTTATAGCCTGTTGAAGGGCGGCGTTGGCCTCCGCACTCCATGTTTCAGTGTCGTCGATCCGCGTCTCCATCTCGTTGATTTTCTTACTGTGTTCTTGCATGGCTAGCATGTTTGTTGATAGTTGTTGGTTAACTTCTTGTTTGAACTCAAGGAACTCTTCTCTCATATCATGTTTAATTTCGTCTTTGAATGTTTTTAAATCTTCTTTAAGTTCCGACTTGAGTTCGCTGATCTGCTTGCTTATAGTTTCAAGCCCCGTGTACACATTCTCCGATGTTGTTTCGTCTCCATGTTGTCGGATCTCTTCTCCCCGCATGTCGTCCACTTCGTCTTGCTCTGCACGGTGCGGATAGTTATTCGTTGTACTTTGCGTCCCTTTACCTCTGCCTTTCTTCCCCCCCGTCATATCAATGAAGAAAAATCACTTTTTTGAATCAAAAATAATTACACGGGGGTAAATATAACGCCGACTTGCGAGAGCTAAGTGCTCAACCTGCCATTTTGGTCTGCAGCCAAACCAGAAGTCGCCATTATTATTATTATCAATGTTGAAAACAGTTGTGTACAATTTTCTTTCAGGATTATTTGATGAAAAGGAAGTTCAAAAGAACAGAATTTATCTCAAATAGAAAGCTTTTGTAACATTATCACTACTGTTCAAAAGTTTGGGGTCAGTAAGCTTTTTTTGTTTGTTTTTTTGGAAAGAAATTAAATGAATTAATTTTAAATTAAATTAAATTTTATTCAGCAAGGATGCATTCAACTGATCAAAAGTGACAGTATAGACATTTATTATTTAACTTTCTATTCATCAAAGAATCCTGAAAAGAAATATTTCACAATATTACTGTTATTGCTAGCCTGGGAAAACCCAGACTACTTCCGGCGAATTTTAATTCTCTCTCCAGGATAGTCTGGAGAAGAGCCCATTCAAACTCATTTCTTGTGCCGCCGAAATCGCGGCACCAATCAGAAACGTTGGGGGAGGGATTTACATGATGACGACAGCGCAGCGACGCTGAAGGAGATTTCATTACAAAGATGGATGCCGCCGTGGAACATCACTCGTTCGAATCAGTTATCGCGTCTGTTTTGAGTGATTTAAACTTACCGTTTTCGTTAAAACCGGAGCAAAGAACAACAGATGTTTCTCCGTCGCTCTGCATACGTCATCTCCTTCATCGATCTGATTGGTTTTAAGACTATCCAATTGCGCCCAGAGGAATTTGAGCTACGTCGGTTGGTGACGCCCCTTTGGAAATGATTTGTCTACATAGCTTCGCCAGACCCTACACTCAGTTTCAACTGAGAAGGGTCTGGTTTTAACCAGGCTAGTTATTGCTGTATTTTGGATGAAATAAATTAAGCCTTAGTGAGCAGAAGAGACTTCTTTTAAAACATTAAAAAAATCTTACCATTCTAATAATTTCGGCCACCACTGTACATGCATACATAAATTCATGGTGTCCTGTTGTACTATGAATAGAATCTCGTGTCCTCGTGTTCAACCTCAGCTGTCATAGCACAAATGACGTGTTTGATGACCACAATCCACATTGGCCAGTTCATCAGCCGTGCTTGGACCGGTTGCTAGGCAATGCACTCAAACAGTGACTTTCTAAATCTGGGATGAGCTGGTCTGTCATTGAAGACAAATCAAGCACTGGAGTCCAGCATGTGGTCACTCACAACGCACAAAAAAAAACAAGACAGAGGTTCTGTACTGTCTCAATCACACACAGACACACACAGATACAATGCTCACACAAGACTAATACACATCTGTACACTGTTATACACTGACTACAAAACCATCAGTGTTGAGTCTAATCAAAAGCATGAAAACTCATGCATAGGAATGGGTGTGAAAGGACAGGTGGTTTGAATAAGCATTCATGTACGCCAGTCAGATGACACAAAGTGTCATCGCGCACCTTAACACAACGACACAAAGACTCTATCTGCAGTGCTGAATACTGAAAAGGATAAATGTGTGATATGTCAGAGACTGATCTAGGAACAGGCAGTTGTATGTAAATGAAGCCAGCTTTTGATTAATACACAATCAATAGCTTTGATTATTACACACATATACAGACAACTTTTGTCAATATGCCAACAGATGGCAGGAGAGAGCTCGGATGAGTTCACCATGCCAACAGGGCAAGGGCTCTGGATGCATGGATGATCTGATGAGTCAGGAAAGAGCACTATGATTATGCTAATGATAAAATCTGATAGCGGTCAGCCAACGAGACCATCTGTCCCTGCTGGGGCTCGGGGGGAAACACTGAAGACAGACCGAAGCGTTCAACACTCACTCAGTGCCACAGAGGAAAAACACAATGGTCTGATCACAAAGACAATTGTGTGTGTGTGTGTGTGTTTGTTTGCCTGACATCATTGCCAGTCAGGGATTTCCGTAATAGCTGGTGCTTTAGAAACACTGTATGCTTTTCAGAGGAACTCTTGTCTGATGGATATGGAAATGAATGAAATTGTGCTCCATTACTATCACTTAACACTATATCAAGACCTATAATTATATCTGTTTTAAGTTAAGTATCTGCTAATTCTAAAGTTTTTATCATTATTAAAGAAAACTGGAAAAAATAAGAAAGATGGGACAGGATTTATTTGACTAAAAGTCTATCTGACTATAAGGGTTATCTCTTCTGACTAAAGGAAGATAACAGTTTTTGATCAGTGGCTGTTTCAACATCCAACCGAGGTCAATTAAACACCAAAGACATATTAAAGTGGCGCTGCGCAGACCGATCAGTGTATGACTTATTTCATACACTGACCGGTCTGCTCAGCGCCACTTTAAGCCTGGAACACAGCCGACGCCGACGAACTAGCGCTGATGAAAGCCGACTGTGTTGTCGCCTCGCGTTGGGGTAAAAAGCTGCACTTGAACACACCGAGAGAACTACAGCCGACTGTCAGCTAGAATGTGCGTTCTTCGTCTGCGTGTAAATGAGACAACTGTCTATTTCTGCAGATATATTCGTCATTCAAAAAGGAAACCGATGTTGCAGGCTGCAGATACACAAACCATGAATAAAGCAGTGTGTGCTTACCGTTTTGAATATCAATCCTGTTAAACACTTTCTTTATTCCACTCCGCTCGTGTTAATATTGAAATATTTGCCAAGGAACACTCAGGTAAGATGACGTAACATTAGAACAGCCTTCTATCTGTACCGTTCTGACTTTTTTGCTTGTTGTTTTGCTATTATTCTCGTGCACTGACTCTTCACTAAGCTGAACAGCCAATCAGAGTTCTCTCTCTCACCGACGGCCTGACGCCGATTCAACATGTCGAATCCGCCGGAAAAAAAACAGACGAGGACCAATTTCTGCCGACGGTGCGGAACCGTGTGGAACACACTGAGAAAACTTAGTCGGCCAACGCACAAAAACTGCCCGACGGCCGACCGTCGGCTTGGTGTGTTCCAGGCTTTAAGTGTTCAATAAAATAGGGTTTCACAACCTGGGGGTCGTGACCCCCACCAGAGGTCGCCAGAGGTACTTAGGGGGTCGAAAAGCCTACTTGATTATAGGGAAACTACATTTAGACTTAACTAATTTTGAAACTAACCAAAATTAAACAGAATGGAAGAACATGTCCTGCATGAACAACCCATGAAGCATATGACTCGAAAAAAGGGGTTTCCTAATTTTTTTTATTATAAAAATACTGCAACAATACTAGAAAAATAAAGTTAGAGAAACACCGAAAAACAAAAAGAAAAAAAGAGCAAAACTTTAAGTGAAATAATACACTACAAAGACTATGATTGGTTGAACAAAAACCTACTGAAGGATGGACACAGCTAATGCACATCTAATCTGAATTGAACAGATTACATATTAATGGATTAATGTATCAAGGTAATTATTCTGAGCAATTGAAACACCTTATAATTAAAAAGCAGTACAAGTAGGTAATCTCCCATTATCCACCAAACCTATTTAAATATTTCAATCAAGTAAAGCCTCAAACAATCCATTACATATAATTAAAGGGATAGCTAATCTAAAAAGAAATTCTGTCATCATTTACTCACCCTCATGTCATTCCAAACCTGTATGTCATTCTAAACCTGTATGTTTTAAAACTAAATGGGGTCCAAACAATATTGCACCTCATTTGTTTTTTATTGTATGAAGAAAAAAACCCACTGTTCTTCTATTGTGTTCCACAGTAAAAATAAAATTATACAGGTTTGGAATGACGTGAGTGTAGAGACATTATGACAGAATTCTCATTTTGGGTAACTTATTCCTTTACAAAACCATTCAGAAATCAGATAACAGACAACGCTTCTAACATATCATAAAGTCTTCTAAAACTTCTCACAACGTTTCACTGTGTTGCACGCACTACAATACAGCTCAATACCAAATGAACATTTTATAAAGGGAGCCTTAGTAGTAAAAGTAAAAACAGAAATACAGAGAACAGTCAGGTGAGTTTACATCAAAAGCAACTACTGACCACTTACCTTGTCAAAGAACTCGTAGAGTCGGACAGTCTTGTCAATTTTATCCTTGGTGTCCTCCACTCGCTGGGAGAAATCATGTAGATGGACCCAGAATGAGCGTACTTTCACCTCGTATACCTGCAGCTCTGCAGAGGAGATGTCTTCCCACTTCTCTAAGCGCTTAAGGAGAGCTTCACCGCTCTTACAGTGCTCCTGAACACACACACACACACACACACACACACACACACACAGACACACACACACAGTATTACATAGTGGAATGGTATGAAAGCAAAGGGTGGTGCGACTGAGGTGACTACATTTAAACATTGACAAACGCTCTTGAAACTCATGTTTACACAATTAAGCAAATGTTTGACTCCTGCAGTAAAATATTATCTCTCGGTCCAAATAAAAATGTCATGAGGCATTTGTTGACAAAATATGAGGACAACCCCAACCCCAAATGCAGATGCTGTGGGGAAGGGTTTAAAGTGCTGTGTAAAACATGTTTAATAAGAGTTGACATACATATGCAGCTGCGTAAAATTCTCTGAAGACAGTCTGTTTATGACGTAACTGCTCCAAGGAATCTTCCAGCTCACTCAGCGTCTGCAGACGAGACTCTCCCACCTCCTCTATCCACTGACTCACCTAAGAGACAACATATACATACAATCAATTAACCCTGCTACTTTCCAGCTTTAAGACCCGTTCACACCAAGAACGCCAATTATAACGACAACTAAAACGATATTAGTGTCAACACCAATGCACGATAACATTCTGTTTATTATAAGCACACACTGAAGTTATGTCATCTGCCGCATGAAACACTCAAGCTCTTTAAAACAGGATGGATTCTGATCGGCTGTAAATGTTTTTATCGTTCATCAGTTAGAAAAAAGATTTTTCTGAATGCTATTTCAATGATATCGTTCCTCTGTATCATTATAGTTGTGTTGTGGACTTCTCTATTCTCATAGAATTAGAATGTTTAACTTTATAGTTTTCATTATAGTTATTGTTTTTGTTGTGAATGGGCATTTACTCTGTTATTCGTAACATATTTTTGCTTCTTGTTCTCTGTGACAGTAGACTTTGGCAGTAGAATGAAACATGAGCACACAAACACATCAATCACATGTGTGTCATCTGATACAGATGCTATGGTGCTAGTTTACATTTTCTCATGATGTGCATGAATGTGTGTGTGTGCTTTGCTAATCTGTTTCAACAACTTCCACTATATCCATGCCAACAGGATTTTCCCCCCTCTTTCTGCCTGCTAGGCACAATCATCCATTAAGACTATCAGATGAATAAATCACCAAGGCAGTGTGTAGCTTAGTAAGGCTGTTTGTGAGTGAGTGAGTGTGTGTGTGCGTGTGTGTGTGTGTGTGTGTGTGTGTGTGTGTGTTTGCAGCACTTCAGTACAGTATTCACCAGGGCCGTGCACAGACATTTTGAGGGGCAGTGGCTTAAACCAAAAAAGGGGGCACTATAAGGAGTTTGAATGAGGCAGTATCATCTTAATACAGAAAATTAAAAACAACTCTTTTATATGGGCAATAAGATTACAATTAGGATTTAGTGCAAAATCAAGTTATGTTGTTATAATTACTCTTCCAATTAAATAATTCAATGTCAATGCCAGTTTAACTGTCTGATGCTCAGTGGGCTCTCACTCTCTGAGCTGCCTCATCCTATGGAAGTAGTATAGACATTTAATTTAATATTATGCACTTAAAGTATAAATTGAAATGATATACAGGTTACAACAGTTATAAAGTCACACCGGGGTAAAATGCGCATTTGACTTAATTCTCTTTTATACCACTCAATGGCACAAATTCTGCTCAGCACTTTTTTTCATAAACGCTTTTGATGATGGACTTGGAAATTTGGCTGATCATTGACTTGATCAAAGTTGATTCTGTGCTAATTTAATCTACTATTTTATATATATTTTTTAATGTTTTAGACTTATGTAGCAATTTAAATACAAAGATCTCAAGAATCTTGTTTCTGTATTTTTAAAATGAAAATTATGACAGATAGCCTATATTTATTGAACAAACATTTATTATTTAATTTATCAAAATAACTCCAAAATTGTTATAAACTTTACTAAAGTGATTGGTTTGAACAAGTATCAACTTAGACATTATTAAAAGCATATTCATTTAGCTTAAGTATTTTTATCAATACTGTGTGTCTTACCATGCTGGTTTTACCCCGTGTGTACCTCCTTGCCACCTCGTACATTAATAAGATTTTTAAACAAACCACCTTTCTGATTTATTTTCACACAAAATCTGTTGCTCCATACATTTTCAAACATTGTTCTGCAATCATACACTGGGAGTAGTGAAAATTAGAATTCTTGTTCAATCAAATTATTTAACCTGATCTAATCTAATATAAATAACACTAATAAATAAATCACGTATAAATAAATAACATTTTCTGTTGTTTGCAGATTTTGTAGACAAAAAAACAATGCCTTCACAAAATTAAAAGAACAGAGTGAGAAAGAGCAAAGACAAAGCCTATTCAACATGGCAAAAATTGAATCAAAGTTCTAGAAAGCCAGAGGGTAAATCATTATGTATAGAATATTTAGCAGACAGTTTTTCACACTTTAACTCCTGTAAATATATTTCCCATTATAATCAGTTGCCTTAGTTGATATAGTATCTATCTATAACATACATCATATTTATAATATTTTAATGAGACCATATTAACTTTATACATAATAAAAAGGTAATATACTATATATTATCTAAATGTGTTCTAATCTAAATGAATAGTACCTTAGTATAGTAGGTTACAAGGTGGCTAACGGCACAAAACACATTTGCTTTTCTTCCAAGAACATGGATGTTGCACGAGTTGTAACTTGTTAGCACTATTTGAAGACCAGGAGCAAAACATTTTGCGACAGAAATACAAAAACATATTACCAAAATACTAATTTTGTGGATCGACTACTGTCTGTAATGTGGATTGTAATTTGTAATCGACCTGTGAATGGGACGAAATTCTATTCTGAAACTGTCGTCGGAGAGCGGGCACATGCTTGTCTACGAGTGACGCTGCGGAGCGAGCAGGAAAACACGGAGCGGATTAGCGGAATCAGTGGATCTTTAGCGGAGCGATAACATAACGTTTTTATGGGAATCTTCTGGAGGGTTAGGGAGGGGGGCGAGAGGGGCACCTCAGCTGATGAGGGCAGAAGGGCAGTGGCTCTAGCCACCGGGCCACCCCCCTGTGCACGGCCCTGGTATTCACTATTTTTCAAGTGTAATAGGTAAACTCAAAACTAAGAATAAGCCTTGAAGACACAAACTGCCCAGATGTGTAGTGGAGCTCAAAAGTCTGAGACTATTCGTGCAAATGCTTCCCTTTTGCAGTCTTTTCTAATATAAAAATGTATTTCTTCAAGAAATTTGTCATTATCAGCAAAAACAATTTAAGTGAAAAGTTGAATTAAATGTACAGTAATTTCAGTATTTTTCAGTAGAACTCAGTCTCTGACTTGCATTAATGGTTTTATACTTTAATTTATTTAATGATGCATTTCCTATGTAAATTAATTCACTTTTTCTTAGTTTAATAATAAAACTTTGTTTATTTTCAGGTTTAAATTATGATAAGTTGTCACATTAACATGACATAACATGGAATGTTTTAATTAAAGAGAAAACATATAGTACCATTTGCTAAGTCTCACACACAGCTGTTGTCATCTGTCATGAATCGAGTTCATAAAAGCAAGTGCAAAACCTCAGTCCTCACCTCTCTGAATCCCTCCTCCAGGGTCTTAAACTCCATAATGAATTCCAGTTCCTGTGTGCATTTGTTGGACAGCATCACCAGTCTATGAACCAGCTCGTCCACTTGGTTATACAGATGTCCTGCATTCTCGATGGCATCTCTAAAACACACACCAAGAAGATTTCTGTAGCATATTAAATTTAGTCTACATATTGTCTTGACTTTGTTTCTATTCCCTGAGAGAAACTCCAGGCATCTGAGCTGTGGAGAAAACACTGACTGCAGGACTCACATCTCATTGGCTGAGACAGTCTTATAGAATATATTGATTGGACGAGGCTTTGAATGTAATTGGATGTGCAAATTGTGATCTGGCAATGGGAGACAGGGTATGGAGAAGTGCTGGAGGGAGGGAGAGAGAGAGAGAGAGAGAGAGAGAGAGAGAGAGAGAGAGAGAGAGAGAGAGAGAGAAACCAGTGTGTGTGGATTGTATAAGAAAGAAAAAGAGCATACATGAGAGAAACAAAGTGAGTAATTGACTGTACTGTATACATGTGCATGTAAGTATGTCAAGAAAATATTTATTTTAAAGCATAATTGTGAGAAAATGTGAGTAATGGTGCATTTTTGTGTATCTGTATGTGAATGTCCAGTGCTGTGATACACAGTGACAGAGCACACTGTGCACAACAGAAGAGGTTGATGTCTACTGGATGACTTCACCGCTGTAGTTCACTTACACAATAATGTATTGTGCTCTAGTCAAACATTTATACAACATTTCCCCTCAACGATATGCCAACTTACTCAGCCAAAGAGTTATCCACTCTCTGATCCATACACAACATCAATGTCAATGTCAAAAGGAGTGCTACATTCCCATTTTGACTGCCAAAAGACTTATCAAAGCATGCAAAGACTTATTAATGCAGACAGACATGTGGCACATGCATAACAACACAGCCAAAAAATTGTGCCCCCTGCTGTTTCATACACAGATGCAAACACATATTCACATGGGTTTAAAAGATTTTCAATAAAGTTACCTAGACTCTTTCCACTTGCTTGTTTTTGAGCTTGACAGCCCTATTCACTTACAATGTGAAATAGAGCTGTCACAGAGTTCTACAGTCACACAGGTTCAGAAAATGGTAACTGAATTTTAATTTGGCTCATATCCCTTTAAGGTATTGGCTGATTTAAGTTCAGTGTTGGGAAGAATATGTGTGTTACACACAATGAGAGGCATGAGGGGCAAATCAGGGACCTCAGAGTCCAAGAGACCAAAACTCACCAATTATTCACAGCACACACCCAGAGCAAACACGACTTATCACAGCACGCAGGGAATATCAAAGACATTCCAGCAAGAGAGAACAACAAAAGAGTGAATGAGAGAGATAAGAGTCTAAGACGGATGTATGAAAAATCAGAAGCCTTCATTACCAGCTCAATGAAGCATTCAGACATAGTATTGTTGATTAATTGTGTTTGGTAGACAGAAGATGAATGAACTTGATTGTTTTTATATATATACAGTATTGCTATAGAGATCTCTCTCTCTCTCTCTCTATATATATATATATATATACACTTGGTGTCTCTAATAATAATAAGATTAAGATTAATAATAATAACATTTAATTTATTAATATGTAGCTGGCTGTATTTTTATTAGTGATTTTTGCTGACAATTATTTATATTTATGATTATTATTACACTGTTTTACAAGGACTATAGAAAAGAGATGAAAAGGAGATCCAATTTCCTGTTTATGTACATTTGAAACAAAAATTAGCAAAGACCACCAGTGAGTAAAAGCACAATCATTCTATTCAGTAAAAAAGCAAGGGTCATAGTTCACCTTGAGGATCCAATGGAATTGTTAAAAAGACAGTCTTGAAAGATTATGTGTGAGGGAAGAAGTCAGTTTAATAAACAGAAAAATGCAGAAAAAAGAGCCGGATTCATTCACTATTGTTGAGCACTTAAGACTCAGTCACACCTGTGAGATTGAGCCCTTTGTGTGTCTGTCAGCACCCAGGTGAAGTGCTTGTGTGGGAGCAGCTCAGACAGCTTAGGTTTCATTTTGGCATTTGCTAAGCAACAAATGAGCAACTTGCACAGCCTTTAAACTCTAATTTCACCTAATATGAAAGGCACAAAAGGGATGGAGATGACAAGGCGGACAATCAATCAAGCCACAGAACCAGAGAGGCTGGCTTAGAATCATATTCATTGCATATTCATTTATTAGATGAAGCCTTTGGAAAAAGCAAAAACCAAGCCATCAGTCTTAATGAGCAACCCACTGGGTCCTTATCACCGTAATCTGTCGCAAACACCGGGCTCGAGTGTTTGTGTCTGAGCAGGAGGCTTTGAAATTGCTTTTGAGTAAGCCAGCACAGACATGCCACTGTGTTTTAACCCAAGTCAAACAGGAAGCAGCACTAGAGCCCTGCTGCATCCAAACCATACCATGTTATCAGAGACAGACACATGCGCATTTGGTGTCTGTTTAGCTCTGAGATTGTGTGTATGTTTCAGGATGAAATGACTGTGTGCAGATAAAGACATTTCTCTTGGCTCAGCTGTGGGAAATAACATTCACACTCCCTCAACCTCCAGCTGAACCCAGCCCTGATCATCAGAGGCCTGAACATGCTCTCCCACGCTCTTAACACTTTTTCTCTCTCTCTCTTTCATTATTCCTCTCTTGTCTGGCACTCTCAAACTCTCTTTACATCTTTCATAATTCTATAATTAAATTCTAAAACGAGCGAGCTGCCTCGTTACCTACTGACTATTTACGCAGCATCCTTACTGAAATTAAACTTCATTAGTGGCTCATTTGTAATGTTCTACATGGGCAGGAACTCACATGAAGCACACAGGAGACTCAACTCACAGCTGATTTCAACTTGTGCATTAATATGCATTTCACATACAAACTTTATGTAAAAAGTCACTTTTTTGAGCTTATTTGGTTATTTGTGATGTGTGCAGAGGGTTAAAATCTGTATAATCTTGTCTCACCTGTAGTCCTCTGTCAGACTGACGCTGGTCTCTTCTTTTCGTAAACGGGACAGAGCGGCTCCTCCCTCCAACTGTAGCCGCACCAGCCTGCTGTCCTCCAGAACAGTCCTCATCAGCTCTCTGTACTTACACAATAAGATCTGTGCCTCCTGCAAACACACACACACACACACACACACACACACACACACACACACACACACACACACACACACACACACACACACACACACACACACACACACACACGTATTACTATAAAACACAAACACTCCTCTACAGCTGCACACATTCCCACACACCTTATTATTACAAATACACATCATATCTACTGTTCTCTCACTGAGTAATATCTGTCCTATCTCCAGCATAAACAAACATACACCCCATAATTATCTTCCAAACTCCACTGACAGATAGAGTAATACCTGTAGCAGCACACATTACCTGTACACACTCTCACGCACACAGGCATTCATTATTATTCATTAAAATTGTATCTACACCTCCTTCATTTAATACCAGCTCACGTTTGTACTCATTAAATGATCAAATGAACTTAAGCTACAGTACAGTTTAATACGCGTAACTGCCAAACCTTCAGGTGTGTGTTTGTACTTGTGCTGTTGTACTTAAAACTGGCTTTTATGGATATTTCTTAACAACAGTAGAACACTTGTCTTGCACTTTATATACTGAACCCTTTTGGTGTGGATGCAGCATAATGACAAAACAAAAGTTACCAAATCCACTGCAGAAATGCACACAGATGTACAACAAATCAGCTTTCTAGGCCACTGATATGACTGGAGTCATCCTATGTGAGTCTACACTACTATTCAAAAAGATTGTGTTTCCTGTATGTTCATCAAAGCTGGATTTATTTGCTCAAAATGCAGCAAAACAGCAATATTGCAAAACATTATTACAATTTAAAATAACTTTTCTATTTTAATATATTTTAAAATGCTGCAAAGCTCTATTTTCGGCATCATTATTCCAGTCTTCAGTGTCACACGATCCTTCAGAAATCATTATAATATGCTGATTTGCAGCTCAAGAAACATTTCTTATTATTATCAATGTTGAATTTTTGTGGAAATCAAGGTACATTTTTCAGCATTCTTTGATGAACAGAAAATTTTAAAGAACAGTATTTTTTGAAAGAGAAATCTTTCTCTAAAAATATAAAAGTTTCTTTCACTTTTGATCAATTTAATTTAATTCGTCCTTGCTGAATAAAAAGTAACTTTTTTACCTAAAGAAAAAAACAAACAAAACAACTTACCCCAAACTTTGAACCAGTAGTTGCATGATTTTAAACATATTTTTATCACAAGTTTTTATCCATTTTATTTTATTTTTACCTCATTTCAGGTGTAAAATGGTTAAACATTAAAAATGTTTCAAATTACTTATACGTTTACATTATTGACAATTTATTAATAAATTTATTGAAACCACTTCTGAGAATGGTTCTTACTAGTAAACAAGGTTAATAAATTAGTAAAACACCATCTTAATCAAACGCTAGATGGTAGTAAAACTACCATCTTAATTAAAATCTATCTATAATCTGTAAGGGTAGCATTTGGAGTGTAATACTTTTTTAGGGTGTGTGTGTACCACCCAGAAAAGCATCCATAATACCGACCCGATGATGCAGATTGTGGTCTGACCACATTGCGCGGAGCTAACAACAAAAGGTTATATAATATCGAATAACCTCAGGAACCTCAACAAAAGCCTTCTTAAAGTGATTTTGAAAAAGTACTTAAAGAAATAAAAATCTCATAATTACTGTCATACGTCTACACCCTAATTAGCATGCGTGTGTGAAGTGGGATAAAACTGTAGAGCAATTACATGAATTACAAATGTCAGTGGATGTTTCTATGAGTTTTAAAGCCTATTTGGAGTTTTGTTTACAGAACTGCTTTAAAACTCTTCATAGACACTATATTAAACGGCGGAGAATGAAGATACAGCATGTGAGGTTCTTAATACAAGGAGAAAATTAAAAAAGTAATCCAGGACTGTGGTGAAAAAAAACGGGGAGAAAAGAGGGGACACATTTAGATTAACAGAGGGAGACAGAAGAAACGGCAGAGAGATGAGCGGACAGGCCAATACTTATTCTGGTTTTCTATTCATTTAACATCTAAGCATCACTTCATCCACAGGAGGGGCTGTTTTAGCATTCAGTAAGCAGAAATCCATACCCTCATCCACCAGACTCTTTCTTTGCTTCTCCTTTCAACTCTTTATATAAACCCTAGGTAAGTGATTTTGAAGATGGCTGCAGATAAACACTCCTCTGGGAGATCATTACTTCTCCTGAGGCCCTATTTTCCCCCAGAAGCCTGTGGATAAAAGGTCCTTCGTGACCTCCACTGACAGCCAGAGGTCAACTCGGTCAAAGCCTTGACACACTAACCACACACATACTGAAGTCTATTTTTCAGAACTTGTCTTCTAAATAGAACAGTCTTTAAAATCAATGTAACCGGACACCAGTGCCACTGCTGTACTTCATGGACACAGAATAAAAGTCCCTCTGAATAGAAGACTTCAGTGCCATGTGATGCCCTCCTGAGCAGAGTTCACTGTCATAAGGTCATAATGAGTCCTTGGACTGCAGTCTCAGTAAACATAACTAGAACTAAGAGTTTAGGGGCTCAACTGGTTCACACGCAAACTATCTGCAATATATATTCCTGTAGCTCAAACAATAGAGCATGTTAACACCAAGGTCATGGGTTTAATTACTAGGGAATGCAAGAACTGATCAAAATTTATACTTGAATACAAAGTAAGTCACTTTGGATAAGTGTCTGCCAAAATCATTAAATATATACAGCTCTCTCATTCCTGACAGGGCTTGGACAAAGCATTTTTTGTGGGACTGCTTTCGATAGAGCTGCTTTTAGAAAGTATTTTATTGACTGTTGCAGTACCTCTGCTGTAGGTGGCAGCACTGCAGACTCCAGTATGCTGATGGAGTTCTGAAGAAGGTTCACAGCATCCTCACAATGGCTGGTCAGCTGCTCCAACCTCTGAGATATAACAAAAAGAAATGTTTAGGTTAGGAACCCATTAGGGGAAAAAAAAATCCAGTTTACTAAATAAACAGTTGTCAGATGTTGTAAATCATGTAATGTACGCATATATCTCACTGCACATGAAATACATTTTTTATGTTTTTTAAAGTCTCTTCTGCTCACCAAGGCTGCATTTATTTGATTTTAAAAAAAGAAAATAAATATTGTTAAATATTATGAAAATTCAAAATAACTGTTTTCTATTTTAATACATTTTAAAATGTAATTTATTCCTGTGATCAAAGCTGAATTTTCAGCATCATTACTCCAATCTTCAGTGTCACATGATCCTTCCAAACATTCTTCCTAATATGCGGATTTGATGCTCAAAAAACATTCATTATTATTATCAATGTTGAAAACAGTTGTGTACAATTTTTTTTTGGAAGTCTTTGATGAATAGAAAGTTCAAAAGAACATATTTTATTTGAAATAGAATCTTTTGTAACATTATAAATGGCTTTACTGTAACTTTAGATCAATTTAATCAATCCTTAATGAATAAAAGTATTGATTTCTCTTATTTCTTTCCCTCAAAAATAAAATAACAATTATTACTGACCCCAAACTTTTGAACGGTAGTGTTTAATGTTACAAAAGCTTTCAATTTCAGATAAATGCTGTTCTTTTAAACTTTCTAATCATCAAAGAATCCTGAAAAATCCTGTTTCTTGAGCATCAAATCATCATATTAGAATGATTTCTGAAGAATCAGTAATGATGCTGAAAATTCAGCTTTGATCAAATGAATAAATTACACTTTACTATATATTCACATAGAAAACAGCTGTTTTACTACTGTTTTTTTATCAAATAAATGCAGCCTTGGTGAGCAGAAGAGACTTCTTTTAAAAACATTAAAAATCTTACCGATTCAAAACTTTTGACTGGTAGTGTATATGCTAATTGGTAGAGGAATTTTTTATTGTGATCATTATTAATACACACAGCAGTGGCTTATTACTGTATTAATCTTGTGGCTTACTGCTTTAAACCCGTGCCCATAATACACCATGCGATTTTTGGCAAAATCTGTGAATCTGTGAAGACTCAGACTTTCTGACTACAAACTGGTTTAAAAACTCATGTAGTTTATTCCAGCCTTAGTCCTAGGAATGGTGATGATTTCTCACCATTCTGAAACAGACCCAGCTGCTGTGGGAATAAGGGAAAGTGCCTTCAAACTCAATGGGGAGTTGAGCGATGTCAGCATGCTTATAGAGAGACTTCAAAGATGTCAACAACTCCACCTGACAGATGCAAAAAGAACACAGAACACAACAGTCGTCAGGTCTTAGCTTCAGCATTAAAGGGGATAAATATGTATTGCAGTGCAATCATAAACACTTCAACTATTCTAATAGCTTAGATAGATGTCTAGGCTACACTATCAGTCCAGCTGTTGTGAAATTCTCAACTGAAGCACTTTCCTACGTAGCTACAAGAGTCTATCTCTGGCAGTCTGATTTGTGTCAGGCACAAGCGGCGTCTCAGTACAGACACTTGTGTTTTAAAATAGCCATTTATTTCTCAAAGAGAGCAGAGTAACTAGGTGAAAGCCAGAATCTTGTCAGTGCTGGTAGATGCTGTTTATTTTTATAAAGGGGGCTATATTTTACTAGAGGATGTTAGAGGATTTCCCTTAACATTAACTAGAAACCTTCAGTAAACTCACATTGTTCTCCAGGACCTAAAGATGAACAAATTACCTCCATTTCCTCCTATATAGAGTAAAATATGGATTTACGTTTGTTTCTAATCCTTCCTGCCCTCATTAAATGCAAGTCACACGCCACAATATCACATGTGGCACATCATGCAGATCTTGTCATCTGTAGTTATTGTTTGAGTGTTACTGTGGCTGTAAAGTCATGCCAAGTTACAGGTGATGGGTCATTTTTGTGCATTACCTGTATAGAAGAGGTTTTCTCCAATCGCAGAGCCAAATCTCTGTCGGCCAGCAGCAGTACTGTATGGATGCATCCCGGCATAGCTTCCTACAGAGATTGAATAGACTATAAATCACAAACAGCACCATGAATTACACACATTTCACAGACTAACCCAGAATTCCTAGTCCTATTGACTAATACAATTATTTTATAGTCATTTATGATTACTGAAAAAGTAATTACAATTACTGAATGCGAGCCTGTACACAAGAGAGAAGCCTGTCATTTCATGATGAGGTGAAAAAAAAAGTAAGATGTAGAAATGTGTCTGGATCAATCTTTTACAATAAGATCAATAACACCTAACGCTTCATTTAACTATGCATTTATGTCATTGAACAAAAGTTTTTAAAGGTTACATAACCTAGCAGACACTTTTCTGTCATGTGCCCCAAAAACCACAATAAAAGCCTTCTGTCAGTGAATGTACCACAACAAAAGAGCTGAAAAACAACACTCTGTACAAACAGACCAGAGAAGTCTATTATGCCTTTGAGAGCTGTTTTAGTCTGTTTCCTTGTACGTCATCATGCATACTGATCATGCACACATTATCGTGCCATCATAGCCACATCAGAACAGAAGGAAAAGAAAATCTCTGCTGGAATGAAACAATAGCATATTTACTGAGGAATGTTCCAGAAACATAAACAACCGCTTCAGGGCTGAGACTATTTACTGCTGATATTTATTGCCTACTTACTGAAACACTGCAGTTTTATTTTTCACTTTGCATTTTGTGTGTATTAAAATCATGAATATATGGTGAGACTGGGTCTGGTTTTGTGTTGTTGTGAATTAAAAGTGTGTCTTAACCAAGGTGTTACTATATTGTTGTGTGAATTAGTTTATGAAAAAAATAAATTCCTTGGTTGGCCATGGTTCAAACTTATGTTTTTGAATACAGAGGCCTGATGGAAAAGTGTAATTGTCAGCTCAAAAGGACATCTATAATGGAATGATAGTATCAGTGGAGGGAGAAGAGCCTGTGTCTGTTCCCTCAGGACTGGTCACTAAGCTACTGCATTCATTCAGAAAGACCTCATCTGTCAGTGTTAGCACTGACCCTGAATACACTGAAGGGCATTCAAACACGTGACATTCACACAGTTTAGCAGTACATCATCAAGAATCTCTTATACTTTCAGTAAAGCCACCTTTTCCACAAGAAAGCACTTGTACGCTATCTATCATGGATTACAGATACAGATGGGAGATCAAAGAAATGAGAAAAAATAAACCAGGCAAAGGTCATGTGGAGAATTTCTGCAGCTGTTTTAAACCTCAGATGAGTTCATAAAGACAATGAAAAGCTCTCGCAGAGGCCCTGTGCTACTCAAAACAACATTGTCATTAAAAGCATTCATCAATTTTACTTTTATATTGCTCATATTTATCTCTCTCTATCTCCCTCAGGATGTTTAAATGGTGAAGTCAGCATTGGCACATTCTCAGTCTGTCAAAGTAGGGCAGGTTTTTGGCAGAAGAAGAAAGCGGCATTAATCTGCATTAAGGTCTAGAACACAAACTCAGTCTGGAGTCACTTCCATTAAATGTGCTCAGGGATCATGTTCCTGCAGTTACTCTGAGCATTACTTACTGGTTTCCTCACATCACTCATGTAAATGACTGGTGAGGTGATTCTTCTAAGGATGAGATAAGCCATCTACTCTCCATAAACACTAAAAGAAAAATGTATATAATGAAATCTGACTGGATATGACGCCTGTGTTCTCTACTGCCACCTTGGTCAGGCCACTCTTGTAAAATAGTAACCTTTAACAATTGAGATAAGATCTCAATAATAGTAAATAACTACTAACAAGCAACAATCATGTCAGAAGTTGATGCATTCTGCAAAATAACCAATCCCAGATGAGGAAAAGAAATCCAAAGATATCGCCCTCTCTCTACTAATCTCGTGTGAGCATGTCCTATTGTGTAATTGTGTGTGAATGCAACTATTTATTTCCACAGCTGGGAAATCACATTATATTTATGATGTGCTGCTTTTTGCCTTGTTTAGCCAATAATGACTGATTCTGTCGATGAAAACCCTTCTCAAAGGTTTACTTTAGTTTAGTCAGCTCTTCTGAATTCCTCAGTAGCAGATGTCTGGTTGGAAGTTAGATTTAAATATCAAGATTTATGGCAAGTTTGCATTACCGTTCAGTTTTGAAGAAAGTATGAGACAGGAAACGCCTAGAGGATGTGAACTGCATGTGACAGTTCTATCTGTGTAGGATATGAACAAATGGTAGACTGTATATGTGTGTTACTACAAATTATATGGTCATGGTGTTCATACCTGGAGGATGTTGAAGGCTTTAAAGAGGGCGGGGACAGGAGAACACTTGCGGGCATCCACCAGGACAGTCAGTCCCAAAGCACTAACTTCCTTCCTGAGAGTCAAATCAAGGTCATGTGTTTGATGAAGGAAAGGTAAATAAAATAACATATCAATGGTTTATTGTTCTAAATGAATGAATCTTAGATTATAATAACAATATTACAGTTTTTTTCTGTATTTTTGATCAAGTATATATAGCCTTGGTAAGCATAAGAGACTTCTTTTAGAATTTTTAACAAAACTTATTGATTCAAAACTTTTAAATGGCAGTGTGTGTACCTGAGTGTACTGAAGAAGTAGACCATGATCCGCACCAGCTCTCCACTGTTGCAGTTTGGATTCAACCAGATAGTGTTTCTCATTGTCACGGTCACAAGGGCATGGCCTGATTTATCTCTTGTTCCTAAAATTCATTTTAAAAGTTGAGCTTTTGGATCATATTGATGGCAGGACCATATTAAGGGCATTAGAAGCAGTCCCTCACCAGGTAGGCAGAGCACTCCTGAGTTCAGGACATCAGAATTGATGTCATGCGCCTCACTCTGGACAGGCTGTGTCCTCTGGGAGATGGGCGGCAGTGGTGGATGAACTGCTGAGGTGTCTTCACTCTGGGTTTTAGCAGACAGGTGGCAAACAATGTGGTCTACTTCCTGACTGGATGCTGGAATATGAAAATCGGTTGGAGTTATTTCAACACACACAACACTGGCACACACAAACAAAAACCTAAATGTACACAAAGAAACAGTTCAGTTTACAACACTGACAAGTCAATCTGTCTTATCATTAAAGACAATAATGCATCACTTCAGTCTATAAAAAGTTCACAGATAACGATGATATGATCAGTTGAAGTGAGTGTTTACTACAATGTTTGATCACTCAGTATCAAAACTGATTTCACTGAGATTCTTACTCGCTGAAGATATACAGCACAGCTTACAGATGACTGACTTGATAACTACATTTGGCTCTAAACCTCAAAAAAAAAAAAAAAAGGAAAAAAAGCTAAATCTCTGGGTCATGAAACACAAATCTATTCAGACTCTGAACAAAGCCAGCAGACCCACATTCTCTGAATCCCCCACTAACAAACAGTAATGTAGAAACGGTTGAACTGAGCGTAAGCATTTACCCAATCTGTACCATTATGCAGCTCAAACAAGCACACTCCTAGCTAATTTAAAGCATTCCAGGTATCATCCTGTGCGTTGTTCCATAGGGTGGCTTGGATCTGTGCCCCATATACCAGACATTGATAGGGCTCAGAGATAACCAGAGATCAGCTTCCGACAGTCATAAAACTAAAGTTTTGCTTCGCTGCACTGCCACGCACTGCTGCTGCTGTGCAGAGAATAGATACTGAGATCAAAAACAGATGAGATGGAGTCCTGGGAATTCCAGCACTCGTAAAACAGCTTGCACAAGGACAAGAAAAACATGTATAAATTGCTCTGAAGCATAATCTGGCTGAGATTGCTATATTTCAGAAGGGATTTGAGCTGGAACAGAAGAGGTTAGCTTCTGAGGAAAGAAATATAAACACAATGGAATGCTCTTCTTCAGTTAGGTACGATAGATAAGCTACGATAAATTTGACAAATAAGACAAGAATTGTTTTTTTACCCCTACTTTCTCTTTGCTTTCTCTCTGTCTCCTTGTCTACCCAACATTCTCCTCGCCAGAGAATGCTCACATTGAGGAAGTAGACTATATGAGCCCCCTCGAGCTGAGCTGAGTGCTACCCCAGACAGGGCAAAGCAGAGGGTCTTGGCTTCACACTCTCTCACCACAGTCTGGAGTTCAGTCTGGCCATGGCCCATACCCTTCAGTAATTATTCTTCATGCATTTCTTCTCCTTTCTATCTAATTATCTTTTCTTTCTGATGTAACACTGGACCCTGAATAGTCAGACCATTAGGGACACCTCTAAAACATGCTATTTAAACAGAATATATTTCCATATAGCAGACACATTTATTATTTTTATTGTAATAGAATGTCTGTGATTTTGTGCCATCATATATATGTGTGTATATACTAGGGCTGGACCCGAATATTCGAATATTCGTTCGGTGGGTTGGTATTCGATTTGAAAATTTGACATTCGAATATTTTTTTTTATTTATTTTTTTTGCACACCTGGGATCCCCCGCGAAACGGTTCTCACTCGCGCTTGAATAAGGCCGGCGACACACTGGCTGCGTGGCGTGAGCGTCTCAGCTGTTTTATTTCGGCTCCCATGTTAACAGGTTGGAGTTTGCACACTGCCTGCGTGAGACACGCGGAAAATGCGTGCATGCTAGAAATAGAACCGACGCCTAACTGCAACGGGAGTGTTCTCTGGCTAGAGCAGAACAGCAGAGTTTGTATTGACCGAAGTGCATGCCTGAGCTTGTGTTTTGGGTTAAGCTGCATTGCTTTGACATTGTGGAAAATAGAATAATAGAAACAAAATGTATTAGCCTTTTTACCCGTTATTATCAATCTAAATTAATCTCGTTTTTAATTTAACTTAATTTCGTTTTTCTTTATTTAAATTTCGTTTTTCTTTATTTAAATTTCGTTTTTTCTTTATTTAAATTTCGTTTTTCTTTAAGTTTTGCTTTTCTTTATTCAAATTTCGTTTTTTCTTTATTTAAGTTTCGTTTTTCTTTATTTAAATCGTTTTTTCTTTATTTAAATTTCGTTTTTCTTTATTTAAATTTCGTTTTTTCTTTATTTAAATCTACCCTTTACTGTGTCAGTAATTTATTAGTCAGAAAAATATTAGACTACCTTAAAAGTATTGCTTAATTTAACAGACCTGTGTGTGTGCGTTTTATATCACTAGTGCAGTGTCCATTCTCGGAGCATATTAGCCCTGCCCGCGTGAGGTGTGCCGCTTCCCGCTCGCGCTGTTCTGTAGCTTACTAAAAGTTCATTAATTCTGAATGTGTCGCGTCTCGCGTGTCCGTCTATATTGCACCAAATGCGACACTGCACTTCCTGTGAAGTCGGTTGGATGAACGGTTCTCGAAATAATAAAAATGCAAATGGACATACAGACACATAGAGATTCCTGCCTTTATTAGAGAGAAGAATATGTTCAGCACCCTCTCTCCGAATATTCGAATATTCGATGTTCATTACTACCGAAGCTTCGAAGCTCAAAAAATGGTATTCGGACCAGCCCTAGTATATACTGTATGTGTGTCTGCTGTAAAGATCATACATCGCTAAATGCAATGGTCTGGCCAATCAGTCACAAATGAAATGTTGCTCACTTGTAGAAACTTATGAGAAACTTATCCATACTATCATCTAGTCTTTAGTCTTCCATCTGCCCAGCTCATCAGCTCTCTTTCACAGACTGAATTCTCATCAAAGTCTCTACTGCTTTTCAAGAGGTTTTATAGGTCTTAGAGAATCATTGTCCAAAGGTCATTTTCCTTTAAAAACTAAAAATACACCCAGCAAACTGCTGACACTGAAGATTTGAGGTTTTACTTTTTAAATTTTAGTCATTACAAAACCGAAGAGCAGACTGAATCTTATTCACTTGAAACAGTGGATTAAGAGTAGTATAAACACCTGAAATCCTCTGAAAAATGGAAAAATGACGAAAAGAAAAAATGAAAACAAAGATAAGCAGATAAGCTTACTTTTAGCGTGTATAGAGGTAATAGCCATAGTAGCCTTGCTGTAGTACTGAAACTCAAAATGTTTAGGGTTTGTGAACCACCCACTAAGAGAGAAAGAATCAGATCTATCATAGTCAAACTACCACAACAAACACACCATCATTTCTTCTTTCTGCTGTTCCTATCTTCAAAGCAGTGCACCCTCTCCCCCCACCCACCCGTTCTCCATTACTTAAACACTCCATCTATTACCATCGAACACACACTAAAACATCCCCCTCTGCTTACCCCCTGCAATTTTAGAGGTCCCACAGCAGGGATTGTGTTCAGGCCCACCCACATCACCTCATCTCATCTATCTTTCTTCACACCTGTACCACACCTGGGCCAGGTGAACACATCCAAAGCAACCAAATCCTCTGGATGAAGAGGAAGAGGAGGTGGGACACTGACAACAACCTGTTGATGTGAAGGACTAATAAACAATATGGCAATGATTGTTCAAAACAACTTTTTGGAAAAATAAAAAATAAAATATATATTAATGTGCTGACAAGCAGCTCCTGATCACACACAAAACACACTTCATCTGATATCAGCTTTATTCACTGCAACAGATGTCCTAAAATAGTTTAATCCAACCGAATGCAGGATTGAGTTACTAAAGTACACAAAGCAGAAATCCAGCACATAACCCAGGCCTCTCTTCAGCTGTTTCCTTTAGCAGTTCAGATGTGAAATGCTGTCTATCTTGGACAGTGTTCAGTGGAATTAATGTGTGTCTAAATTTGAAAACAAACTGTCTAGAGGCCGGAATATGACCTGCTACAAAGCAAATCCTTGTAAAGTGCCCAGTCTAAGTAAAACCAGAGCCTCGCATGCTTTTCTTTCAGCCTGAAGAGAAAAGCAGCTCTATCAGGTCGTAGCATGGGCCATTTGAGAGCCATTTGTAACTTGTCAGAGGCCTGAATGTCGAAACGCCGGAGCTAGTCTGCTAATCTAGAGTAAATATACTAGGTGGACACGGCAATGAATGAATGATGAAAAAAATGACTCACAAGTCACTATAGTGAACAACTGCTACAAACCATGGAGACCGTTTGTGAAGTAGAACATAATTCATACATGAAACACCATTAAAAGAAGCTAAAAGTGAATAATAGAGGGGATTATAAGTGAACAGAATTCAAATATAGTTACAAAAGTGATAAAATATGAGGAAGAGGATGAAACTGTGAAAGTGAATGAATGGAGTGAATAAAGAGGAGAAGGGAGAGAAGTAGGTTCTTCATCAGCTGAGGCAGTGGAAGAAGTCTTTAGACACATCTGAAACAGTTCAGAGCTTAGATGCATCTGTAAAGATGAATAAACGGGGATGAAAAATGAATGGAAGGGGAAAGTGGGAGGAGTTTAAAGGGAAAGAAGGCATGTAGATAAAGTAAAGGTGAGCGGGATGGACTTTTCAAAGATGACTCTACCTTGCTCTTCCTGCTGATGGTAATGGGACTCCATGTCTGCTTGCTGCTGATGCTCTGCTGGAGAGCCATTCAGAGAGGAAGTAACCTCATCCTCTTGCCTCTCCTCCTTTCCCCCCTTTCTCTCCTCCTCCTTTGTTTTTTGCCCTTCTCGTTCGGTGGTAGGTGTGTCCTGAGTGTGCATATGTCCATTTGTGTTTGGCATATCTGAGGCTAGATCAAGGACTTGAGTGCATGCTGACTGGACTCTATTTTCAGAATAGTTGGTCACTATAGCCTCCTGCTCACTCACAGTATTGGCCTTGGTCTCCTCTTCCTCCACCCCTTGCTCTTTAACATTGGTTTGTTTCTTCTCAATCTCATCTGTTCCTACAGAGAAGCTGCCCTCCTCCTGAATTCGAACGTCGGAGTCAGACTTGGGCGTGGTATCTACCAGACCTGTTTGAGCAGTCTCAACTTCCTCTGCCCTACAAACTGCTTCTAATTCATTCTCCGTCTTGCTTTCCAACACTCGAATGCTTTTCTTTTCTACTGTTTTTGCCTCCTTACAAGGCAAATTTCCCGCTACATCTCTTTCTGCACGTTCTTCCTTTGTCTGGAGTTCCACCTCTGTCTCGTTGTTTCTGTCCTCACAGGATTCTGTCCTCACCTGACCTTCTGAAATGAGCGTAACCGGATCCTCCCCAGGCACTGTGGTGACAGAGGCCAAGGCTACCTGGTCGTTTTGCGAAGAAGCCGAAACAAGCCCACCTTCTTCCTCTGCACTGGGACTATAATCACCATCAGATTCATTTTTGTCATGGCTACTGTTACTTAAAGTCTTATGGTCCTCTTTTACGGCAATACGATCATGCACTTTCTCAGGTGGTGTATGAATGTGTGTGTGTATCTGACATGGGCTGTGATCTGTTTGCTCAGTCTGATTCTGTAAAGACACACTGATAGCTTGAGGCTCAGAGACCGACACTCCACTGTTCTGCAGATCACAACTACCTTCCAGGCCACAATCACCTCTCATCTGCTCAGATTTAGATCTGACTTCTGCTTCTGCAGCAGGATCAGACACAAAGAGTTCAATATTATCCAGAGAAACTTGTTCTGAGTTTTTACTCTCTAAATTACCAGATAACATTTCATTCTCTGGCTGTGATGTACTAGTTACTTCACTGTGTGGTTGCGCCATGTCGACTGTTTTGCTGTTTGGTTGTGATGTTCTTAGTGGCGTTTTGTATAGATGTGATGTGTTGAGTGGTTTGCTATCTGGTGGAGATATGCAAGCTAGTTCACATTCCAGTTGCGATGAGTCAAATCGTTGGTTATCTGGTTGTGATGTGCTAACTAGTTTGCTGTCTAGTTGAGATATGCTTACTGGTTTAAGGTCTGGTTGTAATGTCTTGACTGGCTCATTAACTATTAGTGACATGCTGACTAGTTTGCTGTCTGGTTTTGACATGCTGACTAGTTTGTCTAGCTGTGTTGTGCTTACTGGTTTACCATCTGGTTGTGATGTCTTGACTGGCTCAATGACTAATTGTGACATGCTGACTGGTTTGCCGTCTGGTTGTGATGTGCTGGCTAAATTACTGTCTAGCTGACATATGTTTACTGGTTCAACTTCTGATTGTGATGTCTTGACTGGCTCATTGACTAAATGTGACGTGTTGACTAGTCTGCTGTCTGGTTGTGATGTGCTGACTAGTTTGCTCTCAAGTTGTGATATGCATAGCGGTTTAAGGTCTGGTTGAGGTATGCTTACTGGTTCAATGTCTGGTTGTGATGTCTTGATTGGCTCACTGACTAGTTGTGATGTGCTGTCTAGCTTGCTGTCAGGTTGTGATGTCTTGATTGGCTCACTGACTAGTTGTGATGTGCTGTCTAGTTTGTTGTCAGGTTGTGATGTGCTGATGACACTGTTGTCTAGTGACATGACGACTGGTTTACTGTCTGTTTGTGTTGACATATCAGATATTGGAGCAGTATCACAATCGGACATCTCTCTCTCAGAATCATGCTCAGACACACGGTCACAGGCGGTTGTACCTGCAGCAGATGTGGGCTTAGACTCGTCCACCTGCTGGAGCGGACGCTCTGCCTCTGCAAGAGCAGTGGGGGTTAAGATCACAGATTGGTAGGCATCACTCAGGTTTTCCTCAATCAGCATGGCACACACCATGCTTTGTGAGCATGCACCATTCTTCAAAAGACTCTCCTCTGGTTTGGCTCTAGGCTGAGTAGAACCAGCAGTCTGCGGTTTATGTAGATTTCTGTAGTTCATACTAATGGCTTGAGTGAGAGAACCCTTCTGTGGGGAAAAGCGTGGTAAGGAGATATCGGCTAGCTCCACATACTCCCCCTCTGAATCCTCCGCTGTGCTGCTAGAGCTCCGCCCACAGCTATCTTTATTGATCTCACTGAGAGCAGGGAGGAGCTTAACCCCCTTGCTCTGACAGTCCATCTCCCCTGATTGGTCTGTCGAAGTGTCAATAAAAATCCTACATTGTATGTCCTCAGGGTTGTCTTCTTGATCTACGTCAGAGTCCCTCCCCTCTGTGTCTGAAACTTCCTTGGCCATTCCTCTACTTCCGCCTTGTTCTGTAACTTTGGAAGGTCTGCTGATAAACTCTGGGTGAACAATATCCTCCCAAGGTACCCTAAAAATGTCATTATCCGCTGATAAAAGACAGTGTTCCAGGGCGGCTCTTCTGACCACAGTCCTCTCCCGGTTGATGGACTCCAGCCAGTCCATGGTGAATAGAGAGGTGTATGCTAGCTCCGGTACGGTAAGCTCCTCCACATGCTGCCCACTAACTGCCAGACACTTCACTGTGATGCGCGGGGGGCTTTTGTGTGTTGGTGTCACCTGCAAGTAGAAGTCGCTGGGCCGTAACACACGCCAGTCCAAAGAGGAGAGCTGGATTATGACCTTCTCATGAACACACAGTGGCCAGCCTTCATGACGAAAAAGGTAACCACAGTATGGAAACTGTAGAGAGAGGAGAGAGGGAACAACCAGTCAGGCAATCAATCAATGCTAATTGAACTGTTATCAGTTATATAGAAAGACTTGCAGGACACATTTCAGTTTTCCTAGAAAGAAATGCATTCCAAATTTCAATATACTGCAATAAAAATCTAACAAAACAGAGAGCTAGAGGCAGGATTCTGTCAATGGGTCATCCAGCTAAATTATTATATTTGCCACATATAATTTTCAGGACTTTAAAACATGAAGAAAAGACAAAGTGGCACAATGTTTTCCATTTTTCCCCATTCTAAGTGCACATTTTTCCTCAAGACAATAAGAAAATGTATATAGTCTCAGAACATCTGAGTTTGTATGCATGTATCAATGGTTTGCTCATTGGGGATTTTAAGGGAAAACATGCATTGCAAAAAATAAAATGCATGCAATAAATTTTTATTAACTAATGATAAACTAATACAATTAAAGATTCATAAAAAACCATGTCAACAATCTGCCACTTTCACTATGTTTTTAAAATGCCACTTAATTAACACAACAGTGAATAATACAGATAATAAGATCACAGGGATTTAAAGTGGACAGGGATTATAAGATTTTCTTTCTTGTTGAATCCGGATGCTTCTAGATGATTCACTAAGACAGTTTGGACAATAAGCCCCTTTATTGTAATTCAATTTTAGAGAGAAGGCCCTGCAGTCTCTCTGTGCCCCGTTTCATTCATTTGAATGAATTTTACAAAGGAAGTGTACAGGGACACTAAAGGAGGAGAAAATAGCCTTGGAGTCCCGAAACAACTCCACGGTTCAGTGTTTCTTCCTATATGCTTTGACAGTCATGTCACACAGACTGTAATACTGACTGGCTCTGTGTAACTTGATGCAAATGTGCTTTTGGATATACCAGTGATGAAATGAATATTCTGCTCAAGTTTACTACGGTCTGCTGAAAATGACCCGCTTCCTTTGAAAGGAAGAGCAGGGCAAGGGAGGAAGGAGGGTTGAATGTCCTTGCGCCGAGGGT
This sequence comes from Abramis brama, assembly GCF_963993115.1. Classification (NCBI taxonomy): domain Eukaryota; kingdom Metazoa; phylum Chordata; class Actinopteri; order Cypriniformes; family Leuciscidae; genus Abramis; species Abramis brama. The sequence continues at coordinate 27,943,258 of NC_139965.1, read as the reverse complement.
AGGGGTGGGGGGGTGAAAGGGCTTTTTATTCACAGACCTCTCAGTTTAAGCTTCTGTTTCCCATTATTATATTCTCATTCACCTTCAAGCTGCAGCCCCCACCTACACGGAGAAATAGACAGACCTGGAGATACTCCACTGACCCCAGGTGCAGCGAGCAGCCGCTGTTCCCACAGGGTTCACAAGAGCATAAATGCACATATTGACACACACACAAACTACAAAAAACAAGACACTAAAAGGGGGTATACTGGTAGGGGTTCTGTTAAAGGGTCTTTTTTCCAGTTGTGCACCTGAAAAAAGACCCGTTCTCCATTGGGGCTGGCTTTCAGTCATGAAATTCCACCAATATTCCTTTGTGTGAGTGTGCAGAGCAGGCCTGATCATTTTGGTTATAATTGTGAGGACTCTGTTGTCAGAAACAACAGACAAGTCATAAAGCGAGTTTATATGCACTTTAAATTTTTGATTTCAGTCATACTAAAACCACAATTCACCTTTTTAAAGTGTCATATAAAGACATCATCAACCAAAATCCTAAAAGTCTCATTTTTGTTGAAGCGGACTAACAGGCTTAAATGATCTACGACTGTAGCTTGACTACACACACACACAAAAAAAAACCCCGCTGCAGCTCGATTATTACAGCATGTGTGCATAAATTAGTCTGGAAATTCATCTAGTCTAAGCAGATATTTTCAGCAACATGAGATTGAGTCCGGCTTTTGTTATTTCCCGATAGCCATCTCCCCATTATTTCCTGTCTCTCCTTGTCACTCAAAGTCAAGAATGCCGTGCGTGTAGCATATGGGGGTGTCACAAAGAAAACTGTAACTAAGGAACAAGAGGCTGAAGTCGAGTGTAAAGAACATGTGTGTGTAGACAGATGTGTAGAGCATGTGAGTGTGCCTATCTTTGCTGATCTGGCTGCGAAGGATCAGAACTTCTGGGGGCTTCTTCTCAAATAACCAAAACAAGAACCAATAACACAAACATTCAGGCCAACAGGCTTGCCGAGCCTTTTGTTTTAGCATACATGTGTATGTGTGTTCTGGGTACACCCTCATAATGACTAATGATAAGTGGGGGCTCAGCTAACAAAACATGACACGCAAGAGGACATGACAAAACCCAACAAGAGGCCAACAAAGAAACAAACAAAATATGGCTGCAAATGTTAGGCTGAGATAAAATGGCAGAATGATTAAAGCAGTGAGTAAGAGACAAAAAAAGAATAAAGGGGAAATGTGTCATTCACACATTCATTCTCTGTTGAATGCATGTGAAAGCATGTCTATGAAATGTATTAGAGGGTGACTAAATATAATTTATACAGACTCATCTGCACCGATAACCGTTTTCTGGTTATCTGGTTATATCGGTTATCGGTAATAATCCACACCAATTTCCCGGTTCCCGATTTCCTGTTTGTGGTGGGAGCAGCTGAGAAGGGTCTGCTGTCATTACACAGTACGAGAGCAGCCTCCAGAGGTGAAATAAAAACTATCACTGACGCCTCGTGGTGTTTGTTTTGACATGTGACGCTACACTCAGCACTGAGCAGAATACATCAGATGCGTATTTAAAGCCTCGACAATGAAAAGTTAGGTACACACTACTCTGTCTACAGAACACGGAGTCATATTTTAAAATGATGAATTTGTTGACTAGATGCTGCATTAGTAGAGAACAGTGCCGACAAGGCTGAGAGGACGTTAACATTAGTAGGCTGCCTCAAACGATTAGAACAAGTGTGACAAAAATACATGCAAATCTGAAACAAATGTTTAAATGTCATGATTGTTACAGTCTAATTGCATTAAGCCCTGGACACACCAAGCCGACGTTAAAGAACTAGCGGCGCCAAAAAAACAACGGTGTTGTTGCCTCGCATTGGCTGCGTCTGGACCAAAAAGCTGCACTTGAACACACAGCACAGACTACAGCAGGTATCAATAGTTAATATTCGTCATTCAAAAGGAGAAACCGAAACAAGGATATACGAGATATACGAAACATGAAAAAAGCAGCGCTTGCTTGCCATTTTGAATATCAATTATGTTGATAACTTTCTTAATTTTAAGCGGCTCATGTTAATGTTTAAGCGGCTTATTAAATTATTCATATTTTGGAATGCTCGGGTAGGATAACATAACATTGGATCAGCCTTCTTTCTGTGCCGTCTTGACTTGCTCTCTTTCATCACTTTAGCTTTAATTCTCGTGCAACGACTCGTTCACTAAATTGAACATCCAGTCAGTGTTCCCACTCTCATCGGCGGCCCCGACATGCTGATTCAGGCCGACGTGATTCTGAAGAGGGCTAATGTGTGGAACACACTGCACGCTCGCCGACGACCCGAAGTCATGTGTCCCAGCCCATAGTTTATATCCAACTAAGCACGTGTATGCATTCCCTAGCTAGCTGTTGCATATTTAAATCTAGTAATGTGAGAATGCCAATTAATATGTTCATGCAGCTGAGAGGAACTTATAAAAAAAACAGGAACGCATTTGATTTAATTTAAAAATGCAATTTATAAACTATCTGGTAATTAATCGGTTATTGGCAGGTACTGCGCAACTTAGTTATCGTTATCGGTAAAATTCAATATCTGTCAATCTCTAAATTGTATTAGTCTGAATTTAGGGTTTTCATTAGATTAGATCAGGGATAGGCAACTTCCTGGAGGTTCACTGTTATGGAGAGTTTAGCGTCAATCCTGATAAAACACACCTGCTTGAAAATTTGTAGTAATCCTGAAGACCTTGATCAGAGTGTTCAGGTGAGTTTTATCAGGGTTAGAGCTAATGAATGAATGAATGAAAGGGAACTTCAAGACTCACGCATGCATCTTGTTGAATGCTCTGAAGGATGTGTTTAGCAGGCACCAGGAAGTCAATGATGTAGCGCAGCCCGTCCCCACGGTATGTTGTCTCGACCACGTCCAACACCTGGCATAGCACGGTGGCCGCAGTGGCTTCAAATGGAGGGTAGAGAGCAGAGAGCGTGCTCTGGATACAGCTGTCCAGAGATTCAGAGTCCTGCAGAGAAACAAACAAACACTCAGAGGAAGCACTAAAAACCTTCTTTACATTTTAACTAGCCTATCTCAACAGTATGACCTAAATACTATTACATTTTTTGTTACTAATACAAATGATGAGAATGCTAGATGACCTCAATTGGGCTACAGAACATCCTAATGGCATGAAACACAATATGCTGCCCATCAAACAGCAAGATGGTATTAAGTCCTACACAGACACATTGATTGACACACTCTTAGGAAGTGAATCACCCAAGCCTGGTGTAGTCTGTCAACAGACAGACCCAGCTTTCTTTCTGCAGCGTCCACACGTGTCCTGAAAGCAGCTGATCACAATCCCTGGTGGTCTCCATCAAGAGCCTTTCACTCTGAGAAGTTCGGAGAAGAACAGTGGTCGACGGTGAAACCTGATTCTTAAAGCCAGTGCAGGGAGTGACTAAAATGCTGCTAAAAATATCAGCTGCTCCAGCCACACTTAAGGAAAAAGGCCTCTAGTCTAACTTTACTGTCTATTTGCTCTTCATAAGCATGATCTCTTCCTCTGCCATTCACATATTTGAGGTTGAGCTTGGGTAATAAATGCATTAATTAATCCTGCAAAGAAATGGTGAAAATGTTTGTAGAGCCCATCCATCTTGTTCACTGCATGTCACATCATGTCTGCAACAGAAACGTGCACCACTAACTTTCTTGAAAAAATGAAGCGGGCTCAACGTAATCGGTGTTGAAGCATTTCTTTGTAAATAAAGATTACGTTCACTGCAAATACTATAATAGTCTACCGTCAATCTCAACCAACAATCATGTCAGTGCTTGCTGGGCTAACATGCAGGTAAGTTCAACTGAAATCTTACTGTGACCAATGTGGACTTGGCGTCACTAGTGCATCTGTCTTGTTTACAGTCATCAAGTCTCTTATAAAAGACACAGCACACACTACGAATATAATAACTTTTCTAGTAACTTTCACCATGTGGCCCAATAATGTCAGCATTATTGAATTATTTCCACAATCATCCTTTTTGAGTATATTATCAAAAAACTCACTGGCCAAATATCATCCAAACCACACAACCGCCCTGAAAGCAGCTCTACTAAACCAGCTTTCTCATGATGTAGTACTAACAGTACCACTTATGACCTCAAAACACTACTCTGTAGGGCTGCACGATTTTGAAGAATAATACGATATATTGTTAAATAATGCAATATTCGATATGTGATACGATAATGCTTTAAGTGTGTAAAATCAATTGAAATTATATTAAATATATTTAAAAATGGAAAATGATATAAAAAATATAAAACGTTTCACATTCTTTCTGGGAAAAGAAAGCATCAACTTCTGAAAGTGAACAGCAGCGTTCTAGCATTACATAAAAAGTTTTAGCATTACATATCACAAATCTGACAATGTCAAATTAACTTTAATGTAAACAACAACAAAAACATTTTTAATTAAATACCAACAACTCTTTGCTTAACTTGGTAATGTATTCAGGATCGAATTCATTTTGAGAGTTGGCTTTCTGTGCACAAAGCTTTGTGTGTGTCAGACAGCGTGAGAACCGAAATGAGTTGTTTTCCGCAGCTTATTGTGCTTTTTACTCTTTTTAACATCAAACACGTCACATGTAAGTAACAGTTGCCTGCCCAGTCTATTCTGTGCTATATGCGTCAACCTAAACTTTGACTTTCCGCAACTTTAAGTAGCCTATTAAAATCATTCAGATATCGCAAGCAGTTGCATAAACTGTATGCGTATGCACATGTGTAGATTGTCATTTAGGGATAAGATTGTACCAATATAACATATGGGAACAATAGCAGACCGAGAGTTAAAGTGAAGATCATGCAACCCTCTATACACACCTTGGCAATAGAATCACCATTGGCTAGTCCACTCGCCAAACTGATACACTATATATATTAGGGGTGTAATGGTTCACAAAACTCACAGTTCGGTTCGACACGACACAGTGGTGTCATGGTTCAGTACGTTTTTGCCAGAGAAATTTCCTTGATTTTTAATTTTTGTTTATTTATTAACACTAACATCATAAAGTATTATCTTTTTTTACTTTGAACAATGATGGAGGAGCTATACTTGACCAATCTTCTGGAGTGTCTTCTTAGCAGTATATAAAACAAAAACAGCTCCTTATAAAAAATTAAATAGAATATTCATATTGTAGCTGCCGTCAAAGGCAACTCATATATTTCAGTTAAATATGGTTTGCAGTTAAAATATAAATATATATAAGGTTAAAAATCATATGATTGAAATAAATAATGTCTCATGGCCAATAAATAATAATTTCATGTTTATTTCTTTTTGTTAAAAGGAGGGAACTTATTTTTTGTTCCATGTGGAACTTATAGTTTGTTGTTATGGGGACGCTGCATGGGTGCACTCGCTAAGATCAGAGAGAGAGATATGTGCTGCGGCTTGCGAAGCCTGCTGTCTGAAAGCCCCAGGAAGATTGTAAAGTTATCCATAAGTTTTGTCGGTGAAGTGTGAAGATGAATAGATCACAATATATAGATAATAGTAATTATTATAAAAAGATAATAATAATACTAATAACAATATGCAACCCACTAAGGATTGATGAGCTGCTGGGTCCATGAATATTAATCACGTGATCAGTGTTCACTCGAACTGATTTGCTGAAATCAAAACAGGGACGGAAATAGATGAACGCCAGGCAATGAGATTGCTGTTTGCGCATTAGTTCCACCCACTACTGGAAAAACCGGCATATCTCAAGCTTGTTCTTAAAAGCTGAATAATTCCATATTAACTTTTCAAAAATGAAATTTTGACAGGAAAATACAACAAAGAATGTTGGTTACATGTAGCGCGTCGATTCTGCGTGTAATGTAAGACTCTAGTTCTCTCAGCAAAGCGACAGCGAGTCGTGCGCTTTTACGTTTATGGTATGTAAATACAGTTTATGTTATGTAAATACAGGTACCCAGCACATCCATTGAGCTGCATTGAAATAGTACAGAATCTACAGACTGTATAATGGAGAGCGAAACTCTCAAGTGCTAAGTCAGTGTTCAGCATGTGAAATATATCTATGCTAAACTTATACTTAGCCTTTAACACACACTGGCGAGTAAAATCTAAGAATGTATAAGCCAATGGCTAATGATAGACACTATTCAGTAGCCCAGAGTGAAGATTTAGTCCCATATGCGAGTGATTTACTCGCATTGTAGAGGGTTGTTATGAGAGAAAGAAAGATAAAGAACATGAGAACGAACAAACTGGAAAACAACTTGGCACAGCTGCGAGCAAAGCAGACGCACAGGTGCACTGTGGGTCCAGCATTAAAGAGGGTATGAGAGATTAAAGATGTAGGAGGACTGAGAAAGACCTTCTTGCACCCAAAACACTAACAGTTACAAGAAAACAAAGTACCAGAGAGGTTTCCAAAAGGGGGATGTGGACCCAGCCACAAGATTCAAGAGGTGACTGGGACACACACAATGAAAGGCACTAAGGCAACAAAAACTCATTGTTACATTTTAAATTGAGAAATTACATTTCAATGAACAGAAATTATTGACAGAAAAACCAACTACACTTTATTTTGAAAGTAAAAGGTCAGGCTAACGGTAAACTAACAGTACAAACACACAGCCCTCATAGTGTGATGCTCACATACAGGTATTTTTTGGCAGGTGAAGATTACTAATGTCTAAAGTTTGAAGAATCCACAAAAGTTAGTGACTGATAGAGTCAATCAAAGACAAATAATAATTTTCTCATTATAAAGGGAAGACTAAGGGGAAGTAAGGGCATCATGCTTTTCAACCTAACTGCTGCAGTGTGTGCGTGTGTGTCTGTCTGTCTGTCTGTCTTCACTTAGGACGAATGTGCTGTACCATACTGTTATCAGTGCAGTAACTCAGTCATCCTGGGAACTGAGATTCCCCCACATACATCTCGACCATCTGAAATAACAGACAAAGTGTGGAAGTGTGATCTTTCTTTGACTCTCATCTTGAAGCTCAGATCAGTGCGATTATCGTATGCTGGTCTCATACATTAATCCATATGGACCTTTGAGAACACACATCCATCCATCTAGTCTCTCTCCAGGTTTCTCCTCCAGAGAAAATGGGTTTGTGATGCGTCTTTAGATCACGTCTAGCCTCAAGAACCGAGGAGTTCCAATTATTTCCATCAACATTTTTAGATGATTGAAGGCCATTTTTTAATCTGCAGGACGGCCTTCAAAAGCAGGAGAGAGAGGGGTTTTCCTCTCAAACAGTTCCGACCGAGGTGCCAAGAAGGCATCAATCAAAGAGCAGGCTCTGGAGCTTGGGGAAAAACTCTCTTGAGACCCACAGAAATCCTGCAGACTCTCTCCACTGAATAATGCATTACATAATTAGGACCCCCATTTAAACCCGTGCAGTAACACACACCACCCATCACCATAAGCAAAAGCAATACCATTTTCCCAAGAGCCATCACTCCAGCTAAACCAAGTCAAACCGAGTCAAAGAGTGTCACGGCATGCGAAAAAGATGTTGATTAGAGCAGGCTGTGGTTTCATCTACTTATCATGGCTAATGCTCAGTCATGAGTCTGACTGCCTGTAGTGTGTTGACCCAGGAAAGAAGAGGATTCAATGCAGACTTCCTGTCTCAAATAGTGTAAAAGCACACATTTCCCAGAGAAAGTCAAATATTCCACATTCCTTCTCCATTTTTACCTTTTAAAGGTAAGAAACCGCAGCTTAAGCTCTGTCAGTGAGCTGAATGGGAGACCCTAGAAGGGCTCAGTTTGAGAGAGGAGAGGGATTTACTGTTAGTCTACAGCAGATGGTTTAATTTCCTCCAGATCTAAATGGCCACACAAGCTGCTCATCCCTCTCCCGCTTTTTATCACTCATCTTGGTCTTTTCTCTAGGGCATTAGTGAGACAAGTTGGAGAGATTTGGGTCTACAATGGTATCATTCTGCAAAGCTCCATAATCATGCCTACAGGATAAACACTGTGCCTCATGAATTTGTGTGAGTGCATTGTACCACACTTTATCAGAGGGACAGTCTGTGGTTTTCTGAGTGTTTGTGGTTGGACTTGTTCTTCATTATACTGAGTCCTCATAGACATGCCCGAGCAGAATCTGAAGGAAAGTTACTTAGCATATTCTGCAGTGATTTTAGGACAGAACTGGCTGAATTCAGTGGAATGGGTTTCAACATACACTGCCACTCAAAAGTTTTGGGGTCATTAAGATAAAAAAAAAAATCCAGCAAGGATGCATTAAATTTAGGTTACAAACGGTTACTATTTCAATGCTGTTATTTTGAGCTTTCTATTCGTAAAAGCATCTTTAAAAAATGTGTCATGGTTTCCTCAAAAATTTTAAGCAGCTCAGTGTTTTCAATACTGATTACAAGAAGAAATGTTTCTTGAACACCATATCAGCATAGAATGATTTCTGAAGGATCATGTGACACTAAAGACTGGAGTAATGATGCTGAAAATTCAGTTTTGCATCACAGGAATAAATTGCGAGGTAGTGCAAAAGGAAAAGAAACTATTCCGATGACTTGATTGTGTCGCCCAATTTTCACTTGGTGCACAAATTAATTGTAGTTGGAATTGTTACATCATGCCTGGTTAAGACCCTATTACTGACAGCTAAAAGTATTGTTTGCTAAAATGTTTCATAGGCTAAGTGAACATTTTAAGTATGTTTATGCACTTTTAAAAGTTAGAATTCTGTTGAACTTTTTTAAAATGTCACAAACGCTTTAGCCTGACTGAAACTGTACCATTCTGTTGTCTTGAAGTTGAACCAACAGATCTAGATAAATGCGATTGTAGCTCGGCTTCATCCAGCATGCCAACGTGTTAATCAGACTACATCTTGTCTTGGCATTGTGCGCTTGCTCCAAAAGCCACGGGATGTGCATTTAATCCTTCAAATATTAAATTATACATTGTTGTTGACATTTGTAATTGCACAGACAGATGAAGACTGTGGCTTGACTGCACACACAAAAAAATAAATAATTCAAAGTTCCTTTATGTTGCTTTTGTTTTTTGAAAACAATATTAAATCTTGGCATACATGTTGAATTTAACCATTTCCCTGAATGTGACAAACCGTCTAATGGCGGTTGACTGTGTCTAGAGATGTCGTTAGGAGGAGTGTTATTTACGGCATGGGCTCTTTTCACTAATGATAATCATGACGTGAGAGTGCATGGCATCCGGCATTGTTAAATCAAGCCTGTCCCCTTTTAAGATGGCAGCTTGGCCTTTGGCTGGACAATATTAGATTACTTATATAAAGCATCTCTATGGGTCACACTCTTACTGGTGTATAATCAAATCAATTGCATCTGTCTCCAGGGAACAAGGAATCCCTCTGTTGACTGTTTAACCCTTACAGGACATCATTTTAAGGAAAAGACAGAACAAATATGTTTGAAAAGCAGTGTAGTGGAACATAAACTATGTTCACATGTGCAGTTATACTTTTTGCATATTATTTTTGTGTAGTTAAGCTACAGTCTACATCTGTATGTCCAAGTACAGATGACGCAATGCTAACTAATTGAAGAATGAAATACACGTCACACGTTATTCTCTGTCTTTCAGAGCATAACGCCTAGGACAACATTATCTATATCTGTTTGGCCGACTTCGCAAAATTTGACTGGCAAGATTCAAGTCAGACTAAAACATTTTTAAAAGATGAATTATTGCTTTAGTCTGACTGCAATCAAACTTTAAAGCACATTTAAACATACATACTGTGCTTATGTACACTAAGGAAGTACTGCATAGGTTAGTGGTTGGATAGACGATAGGAATGTGAGATGTTCAGACTTGTTCTTAAAAACTGCCGTCTGACAAAGAACACTAGAAGCCCAAAATGGAATAACATAACTAGAGAGATAGTATAATCCATTAAAAAGGTGGGTCAATTTAAATGAGAAGAATAAGAGAGACCTTGTTCTTTGAAGTGTGGTTGCGTAAAACTGCAGCTGAGCTCTAACAGATGTGTAAGGTAATAAGACACGCATCAAATATGCGCACACACACACACACACACACACACACACACACACACACACACACACACACACACACACACACACACACACACACACACACACACAGAGACTCAGAGACAGTGTATGGCAGGGCAGAGCACTGGGGGCCTGACCTTTCACCCCAGCACAAGTGACAGAATGAACCAGCTGTCCATTAGAGTGACACAGTGAAAGAGAAAAGAGTAACAGAAAGAGAGAGGCGTAAGCTACACAAAAGAGTGGACAAATAATTCCATTTCCAGTGTTTGTCCTGTCCCAGCTGATCAGGTGACCAGGCAATTGTGCATGAGGGTGGCACAGAGGTTTAGAGGGCGGAAACTCTGGTAGGGCACAATGTGATGGCAGTACATCAATGGAGAATTGTGAACACAAAAGAGGCAAATAAACCTCTCTCTCTTTCTCTCCCCCAAACCACTATTTATATATTTCCCTGCTTCATTATCAGCAGGCTGATAAGAATAAGGTTCTAGACATGTGAACATGTAGCATCTATCGACTTCCTGAAGAGGTGAAGCAGCTGTTGCACCATGACACCTCCCAATCATCACATCAAACAACTGTCCAATGCTGCTGACCTCACTCACAGATCACTGATGAGGTCACATCAACCTGAAACACCTTCCAATGCTCAATATAGCTCACTAGAAGAAAAACACATTCAGGAAATATTTATCCACTAGCTCACTACGCAAATGGTACCTGGATAGACATTTTTCCAACAAAATGGATCCCTAGAGAAGCAATTTTGCTTAAGAGAACAGGAAAGGACTGAAATTAGTAGAGTCTAAATATGGAACTATGTTCAACTGTGGCTGTCAGCAACATTTAATTTATAACTGTTGACAGGGTTGATATTTTGGCATGAATCATAAATCACTTATTTATAAAACATTTGCATTAAAGAGAAATTAAAATGTGGTCATCATTTACTCACCCTCATGTTGTTCCAAACCTGTGTGATTTTCTGTCTTCAGTGGAACACAATAGTTTATGGTCCAAACAACTGGTTGTCAGTGTACAAACAAACAAACAAAAGCATAGAGATATTTTTCAAAATGTCTTTTGTGTTCCAGAGAAGAAAAGTCATAGAGGTTTGGAGCGCCATGAGGGTGAGTAAATTCTGAAAAAAAAAAATTATCACTAAGATTGAGTTACAAAAGCCATAAGTTACGCAAAATCGGAAAAAAAAAATATGCCAAGCGCTAAACAGAGTTCATCACATTCCTGGAGTGAGCAAGGCAGAAAATGAGAGCTGTCTGACATTCCACAGGGAAACAAACTGATGCTCACACAAGTCATAACTGTTCAAACAGCCCTCAAAGACATCAACAAACCCTCCCCATGTGCATTTTTGCATGATTTGCATAGTGTCCTAACCAGACACAATACGGTAAGTTTCCAGCGATAACTGATTTGTTGGTCAAAACGGAAAAATGAAATGATGCGCCTATCAGAATACATCGGATGTTTATACGGTTATATAGACATAGGAAATTCAAATTCAAATGAATTATCTTCAATTCTGAATCCCTGTATTATTTTACATAAAACTGTGTGTTGTGCTGATGTACAGATATAGGAGTATTGAAAAACAACCCTCAGATGGTGACAGCAATATAGAGTATCCCATCCGAGTTCTCTGAATGCTTGAAGAGTGTCAGTCTTTCAGACGGCCCACATGCTGACCCAGAGGCGTCAGGCTAGCGCTCTGATTCATACTGCCACTGGGCAGGCGTCAGGCTGTAAACAGTGTGCCTGGAGAAGCCAAGACTCATAAGAGGCTCTGTCCATCTACAGCTGTCTACTCAAAACAATCAAATGTCCATCATTAACACTATTTGGGCCCTACAGTCATTCTTGAAGGCTTTGTAGAGTGTGACCAATGGATGCGTCATGCGTGTGTGTGTTCTTTGAAGTACCTTGGTATATCAAATTCATTTCACGGTACAGGGGCCATTGCTTAAATCCAATGAGTAGGAAATACTCAAGAGTTCCTCAGTGGGTCCCTCAGGTCACATGGCCCAGGATATGGTATGAGAACATAGCAATCATTTAAGTTGCAATGAAAAAATGTAGGGAGGGGACTTAGCTCTCTGCACCAGCTGCTGATTGGATTTTGAGATGTGGCGTTTAACTTAAAAATGTATGCGAGCTTGAAGTCGATTGTGCAGGGGTGGGTTTAAGTGAACTCAATGACTGGAGAAGTCCAGCATAGGTCACCTGAGAGAAGCCTTTTGTTTTCACAAAAATAATTTTATGATTAGTTATGATATCTAGATTAAGTATTACGAGGTCAAATAAAACAAAAAAGAAACATACATGGATGAATTGTTCACAACAAGATCTACAACATGCATTTACAAAATAGACAGGGTGAATTTTAATTTCATGCCACTTTAATAAACAAATATATAGGGTGACAAGATGCAAAATGAATATTACTCCAACACATCGATTCCAGCTCAACAGAGTTTCTATCATAGTTTATCTCTATAAGTCTCTACTTCTATGTCAACTCTATGTCTCTACTACTTCAATGAATCCTGAATGAGTGAATGTGGTTTAAGACGATTGAGTGGCAGTTGCTAACTGATACACACTCATTAAGGGGCCGGCAGCTTTTAGCTTCAAGTGTCTCCTAAAATAAATCCCAACTAATTTTAATCAGTCTTTCCCTGAAATTCAAACCTGTAGATGGGACTCCATCTAATACCACTGGCACATAATCAGTCAAATATACAACTTAAAATCTTGAGTCCTTGGGTCTTTGGGGTTAATCTCCAGAACGGTGTACAACTTCAGAGTGGCTGCATTGAGATCAAAGCCTATTCATGAGCCAAACACACACAAAAAAAACATTGACTTTTGGCCCTCTGCCACTGATGGATTGAGTCCTCATCTCTTCTATTGTGAAGCGAGACTCCATTGGCTGAGAACTGGATTGTGTGGAGACACTGTCTGGGGCTGAACTCAGCAGGATGTGACAGAGTAAGGTCATGTGGAAGGGGTTACATAAATTTTGGGGGGGGTCCCTATGTTTTCATTTGGCACAAGCAATGGGCACCAACTGTGAAGATAAACAATTCAGAAGAACACATGATAACTAAGTATAGCCATTCTAGGACAGTTACCCTTTGCCAATCCTTTAAATGTAGATTTCAACTGAACCTGGATTTGTGTTTCTGAGGGCAATTGTGTATAATAACATTCTGAGTAAGCTAACAGGTCAGCGTGAATAACATGAGCAAGTTTCTGTCTAATGGTGTACGGTCTAAACTTTCCCAACTTGATGTCTGACATAGTCTTTCAGAAGTAGCCTTTGTTATCACAAGTGAATTTGGATGCAACTCTTTTGGCATCTGCTAAAATATGTCACAGGGTGTAAAAGGGCAGTGAGAATTCACCTAAATATGAGTGTTTACATCTCACTAAAATGTGTGCACATTTATGTCTCCTATTTATTTATCCTAATCATCTTTTCCTCTACAAGTGGACCATTAATTTCCTCCTCAAATGCTCCACACAGAACGGTTTTCTTTCCTGCCTAGTGCGTTGGGATTACCACGTTAAAGGAAAGACACCCAAAGGGTGTGACAGCATTCTTGAAGCAACAAGAGCCACCAAAACAAGTTCCATAGCAATACACTGATTCATAATGCAGTTCTATTCATGTTATTTAGAATATAACCTCTCAGCACAACTCCGTCAAATCCAAAGGTGGCTTAAAAAAATTAAAACTCAAAAAAGATTTGAAGAATGTTTCAGCTGTTTTTACCCAAACAATGAAAATCATTTGGCCTCAATACAACATGGGACCCCACTGATTTTCACTGTATGGAGAGAGAAAAAAATTCTTCCAGGTATGGAACAATATCCATAGAAAGAAAACACATGTGATCAAGGCATTCGGTCTTAAAGCATCAAAATATACCTGCTGTCGTCTGTGTCATTAATGTTAATCAAAAAAAAAAAAAAAAAAAAAAAAACATCTCTCATTGCTCTTGACTGAATCACTTTTGTAACTTTAATCAGAATAAATGCAAATTTTATTTTGCACAGTGAAGACTATGCAGTGTTTTTATACATTTGATTATTTTATACAATTTAATTAGGGCCCGAGCACAGATGTTGTGAGGACCCTATTGGAATTGCTCCGTTTATTTATGTAGTATTTCTTATTTCTGGTGCTTGAAGTTTTTCAGGTAGGTCCACTTCATTTGTGTCTTTGTTCTATTGTAGTTTGTTTTCCTATATGCTTGTAATTAGTTTCTATGTCCTTATTTTATCACTGTTTACTTGTCTTCAGTCAGCTTGAGTTTTTCTTTTTTACTTAGGCTAGTATTATTTTTTGTGATATTCAAATTGGTGACAAAAATGATGAAATTTCAAATGAACACAAATTTTGAAATCATAAAAACCTTATTTAGAGCAAAAATAACTATATTGTGATATATATCGTTATCATGACATAAAATGATTCATATCATGATTTTGGTCTTCTCGCTTCTTGAGCACAAAATCAGCTTATTAGAATGATTTCTGAAGGATCATGTGACATGGATAAGTTACATTTTAAAATATAATAAAGTAGAAAACAGCTAATTTAAATCACAATAACATTAATACTAAAAATATTTTATTGTATGTGTGATCAAATAATTGCAGCATTACAAAAACCATACCGACTCAAAACATTTGAACGGTAGTGAATGTTTAAATATATATAACCCAAAAGGGCCACATTGGCAGATTTATCTTAGTTCTTGGGACTTCCTTAAAGTTAAGTAAACCCTCAGACACACACACACATCAGACATATGCCCACTAGCAAAATGAAGCCACACATTTACAAACACATGCCTATACATTAAATACTGTAGACAAGGTGTTTGTTATTACTGTTGAGACCCCCTATTTATCAAAAACCCTGCAGCTGCCTTCCTCACGAAGCCCCTGAAGAACGGAACGGCAAGGCAAAATTCTTCAGTCAAGAGTCATGAAATCTTCTAAGCATGCAGCTTTTCTCTGAAGAGTTAAAGTTTAACACATCAGGGCAGGCTCAGGAAAAGCCCTCTACCTGAACACAGCTCCAGACAAACCTCAGACCTCTCTAAAGCATCTGAGTAAACCTGCTCTTCAAACACAGTTACTAGATAACCCAGTGACCCTTGGACAAATGTCTCTACAGTGAGGTGGGCTGAATTAAAGATCGCCTCACTGCCAAATTGCCCAGAGACACACAAAAAAAGCAATGAAGGACAATAAATGGGCCTAATTTAAGGCTCTGGCATCTAGACAAGCAGAGTAGGACGTGAATGAATGAGCGGGAGGCTATTTAGCTTTTAAACGCATTTGTTTCCAGTTACCTCGACAGCTATTGTAAGCTAAAGATCACTGAGCTGCAGTGTTTCCTGAAAAACTGAACCATATGCAGTTTGGGGGATTGGATGTTTAGATTGACTTTGTAAATTGTACCCAGCTCACTCAATTACAAGGACAAAGCGATTGTTCACAGGACAAGCCCAGCAGCGCTCTTAGAGAAGATACACTTCAGGTCAGAGGAAGTGCCTCATAAAGAGTTAGAACTATGAATGTTTGAGGTTCAACGAGCAGATGCAGCGCGGCGCAACCTGCTCGGAGCGTAATTGTGGTTTGGACTGATGAATGAGCATATGAGTGTACTAATAGCAACATACTTCTACTCTAAACACTTCATTTTGCCCCTCTTTCCATCTTACATTCTTTCCATCTGGGTCCATTTTCAATATCAACCCCAAACGCAGAAGACAGGGCTAAATTCAATCCACACATGTCAGTGTTTTCAAACAATCAAAAAATATGGTTTCAGATGAAACATATTGCCTTCAATCCTCACCTTCAGGGCAGCAGTCACCTTTAAGAGAGCGAAAGGCCAAGAGTGTTGCGCACACATACACACTTCCCTTCCTCTCTGCATGGCTGACCTCTTTATAGGCTCGCTGAGATGTAAAGGAGACGAGTGTAATGCAGAGAACAGCTGGCGTGACAGGCCTAAGCACACACACACACATAAGCTACACCCCGATAGTCATGAAGATATGTCACACACAGACACATTCAAGCCGGCTCTATGAAACCTACAGAAAAGCAGCAGAATGCAGTCAGCTCTCAGTGAAGTGCTGAATCCACAGTTTCGCTCCCCTCGGCTGCTTTACCTGTGTCAAGGACAGTACAAGACCACCAACACACACTCTGACCACTTATTCATTAAAAACACACAACGACTAGAGGTTCTGTTCACATAAACCTTGAATAACCAGCAACACTATAAATATGTCCCCGCTTAGCTACACCCTTCTCTTCTAGTATACTCAATCTCACACTGTTGATACATGTAATCAGCAGCAGTACAGTAAAACTCAGTAAAAACAGTAACAGTATCCCCCTCTCTCCCACCCCTCCCCCGTCTCAACCCCCGTAAGGTAAAGCCATTAGCACCTCTAAACTCCACCGCTGTCTGTACTCACCATGCTGCAGGCGGATTGTCCTTCCCTTCATTAGATTCATTTTCCAGTGAGTCCGGCGGCGTCCCGTGCCGCGGTTGCGTGTGGGTGTGCGTGCATGTGTGCTGAGTGGGCAAGTTTGTGTGTGTTGCAAACCCTTCCAAACTGCAGGTCTCAGACACACTGACACACTCCCCACACACTGCAGCAACTCACGAGGTAGAGACCGCCCTCACACACTCTGCCCCTCCCCTCTCACACTGCCTGGCTGCCTGTCACTCAGAAAGTTATGGACACACCCACAGCTCAAAAGCCCCTCCCCATCACACTCTACACAAGCTGCTGGAGCAAAACATACACAAGGGGGAAAAATTGTCAACACAAACATGCAAACTACATATTAAATATGCAGTGTCTTACAATTAAAAGAAAGGATTAAAGGGATAAGTTTACCCAAATAATGAAAACCTTTGCTCACCTTTGTGTAGTTCTAAACCTGTATGACTGTCTTTCTTCTGTGGAACACATAAGAAGATATTTTTAAAAATGTGTTGTTGTTTTTTGTCAATGGGTACTACATTTTTCAAAATATCTACTTTTATGTTCCACAGAAGAAAGAAATTCATGAGGGTGAGTAAATTATGAATTTACATTTTTGGGTAAACTATCCTCTCCGTAATGTATTATGTATTTTTCACATCATACATAAAAAAAATAAAAAATCAGCTCAAATCATCCAGTGTTGCTATTATAAAATATATATACAATTTATTATATAATTATAATATTTAATATATATTATATAAATTATATATTTTTTTTAAATCTGTAATTTTTTATGTTATTAGTGGAAAAACAATGCTTTTGAATTCAATACATTTACCAAAATACATAATTCAGTCAAATGTATGTTACTTGTAAGAACAGAAATGAGTCAGGGAAATTTACAGCAAAGGGTTTTTAAAGGAAACAGCGGTAACCAGGATTTTCACTGAGACAACTACATACACCCAGAGACTGACTCCATGCTGGCATAGTGAATGGACACAGAGCTCTAATGGGAGGAGAAATGCTGTCCAAGATGAGTGATCGACACTTGATCTGCTTGTCACTGTCTAAAAGCTGAGAAGGGATCAACAAGGAGAAAGACAGACCGTGAGGGGTGAGGTGAACATGGGGCAGAGGGGGTCAGTGCCTCAGTCAAATGCACAGCTGGTCTAAGCTGCATTAAAGCACCTCTAACTTAATTTGAATCACAGTTATAATTAAATAATTAATTTATTATTTGTACCTCAGAATCCTTTTTTCTCTCTTTAGAAGTCTGAATGCCTCTTTCCATCTGCAGTTTTTTTTTTTTTTTTTTGGACCATTAACTGCATATTATACATTAAATAAAGATCCAACATTGATGACAGAATTATCCTTTTTGGGCGAACTAGCATCAGCTAAGCTTTTAAACAACATACATTTCAATATAAGACTGCAGCCATGTGCTAGAAGATTTGAAGAAGTGCAGTGGGTGAATTTACATATACTACTGTTTATGAGGTTTTTTGTTTTTTTGAAAGAAGTTTATTATTCTCACTGAGGCTACTTTATATATATATAAATATGCAATTTATTCCAAAGCTGAATATTCAGCTGCCATTACTCCAGTCTTCTGTGTCACATGATCTTTCAGAAATCATTGTATAGATATATTATAATATGCTGATTTGCTGCTCAAGAAGCTCTCGTACTGGGCAAACAAATGCAACTCAGTGTTTAAGTAAATTTTTAACCAGTTCCTTTTAATGTCATCTTGGATATTGATTTTCTTAAGTAACATTGACAGGACCCTTAAATCAATAATTAAACCACATAAAGTATATAAATCATTTTGGAAAAGTCAACAAATACATCCACTGGTATATATTTCCCCTGCTGGAAACAGCATGAGAAGCCCTCAAACTCAAACATCTAGCTTTTATGTGAGCCTGACCTGCCAGAACACAAAGGAGATTTCTCAGCTTAGTACCAAGCTGCACATAAACCTGAACACTGAGTTAAGGTCATACTAATTTGAATCCACATATGTGGGTCTCTGTGTTTAAGGTTTTCATCACTAGGTTAGGTCTGTCTATTTATATAGGGGTTCAGTATAAATAGAGTCTGTGCAGTGTACGACCGTGCCTCACTAAAACTCTCAATGTCAAGCATGTGACCATTCCTAAATTAAAATATATTTACTTTTAACCAGGCATTGTAAAAACACATGTTCCTTTGGCTCTAGTCCAGAGGTCTTCAACCATTTACAGGCCAAGGTTAAATTGATGTATAGAGAAATGGACCAGGGACCCCTGTAGTGTATAAATAAGTGCTGCATTTTAAGGCCGTAACACACCAAGCCGACATCAAAGAACTAGCCTTGCGTCGGCTGCGTTCTGGGACAAAAAGCTGCTCTTGAAAACACCACAAAGACTACATGCAGAATCGGGCAATTGCTGCCGACGTGAGTCCGACTAGAGCCGACGTGTAGAACACACCGCAAAAACTGGCCTGACAGACTCTCACGGACAGCCGACGTTGGCCAAATAGCATTGGTATAGTACCATATTAATGTATTTATATACTTTGTTATGATGCTTACATTGCAAAAACATTTTTTTAAAAGTCATATAGTTGTACATTTTACCTCATACTCTTAAAACATTTTTAAAAAACCATTTAAAGAAATCACTTTAGCTTCTGTAACTTTTGAGTGAAGTTAATTAAACAATGTATTTTTATTTATTTTTCAACATAATACAACATAAAACAATAACTGGCAGATCCCCTGCAGTACTGCCATGGATACTTTATTCATAATACTTAATTCTTAATGAAAGACGGTGGGCCAGGGTCCGAAATTAACTTTTTGGCTCACCTGCCACGGGGACTGGTAGATGAAAAAATCCACCAGCCAAGCATATTTTTTACCGGACAAAATAATAAACAGCCTTTTTTTGTCACATATACATTCATTTCAGTACATTTAATTGAGCTAATAAGGTATTATGTTGAATACAAACATAAAAATTGTCCAGAGCAAAATTTGAAATGTATAATAAAAAAAAATCTATATATTAATCAAAATGAGAGAAATGTATGAAATATTACTATCATTGGGGTGAAATAAAAACATTTTTTGTCAGTTTTGTTACCTGACTCATGTGGAAGGGAAGGCAGAAAGTACTCGGTTACTTACGTAACCTTGGTTCCCTGAGAGATAAGGGAACAAGAATTGCGTTGCAAACGCTATGGGAAAACTCCTTTTCTCGAGAAAATAACGGTCATGGTGTGTAAAGCAGAAGCAGCCTGGCCAGCGGCGGAGTATGCACGATCCGCGAGTGCTGAAGGCGTTCTACACGGCTTTGCGCGGCCTTTGCTCTCCTTTGCCAGCAGTGAGAGGACACAAATGGGCAGCGACCGCTTCTTCCAGTGGCGGGAGCTTCACATATCCTTTTTTCTCAGTGCCGTCAACAGATGAGAGCGTTAAGAGGCAGAAGAGCGCGTGCGCGCTGAATATTTCATATTTTGGTATGAACATTCACCCGCCAGTGTGGCGGATAGCCTTTTGAGATTTACTCGCCAAACGGAAAATCTACCCGCATTTGGCGTTTGGCGGGTGTTAATTTCGGACCCTGCGGTGGGCGGAGTGGAAGAAGCAGGAGTATTTGAGAAAACAATTCTGATTGGTATCAATCACAGGGCACAGAACTTACACACTTCATTTTCAGATTATTTGAGGAGATGAGGTGCAATAATAAACCTCTTACAGGTACCTTGTGGTGAAAATACAGAATTCTGCTGTCTGAATCTCTCTCACTAAAGATTTGTGGAGAGCTGGGCTTGAGGGAAGGAGTTAAATGCAGGCGGACCAGGGGGAGCCAAAGCACTCTGCAGTGACTGGAACATGAATACTCGCATTCCAGCTGCACACTGTAACAGCAGGAAGCCATGTAGGAAAGATTCCTCAAAAAACAGGATCAACTCACTGCCATGCCAGAAACATTAAAATTCAAATAGATTCATTTTTAATGAACTTTATTGGCATGACAAATATATGTACATTGTATCTTTATATATTTGTACATTCATATTTCCAAAAGCATTTACAACTTAGTTGCATACAAATGAAATAGTCAAAAAGTGGCAACTAATGACAGCCATTGTGTTTTCCTAATAAGAAAGGTAGTAGCCTATTTCATTGTTCATGAAAGTTTAAAATGTGTGTTGTATATGTTTAACTTAACATAATATAATAATATACAATTCCTGGATGTGTGTGTGTGTATTTTGTGCATTCCGTCTACCCCTGTAAGACTTTAACCATTTTTGACACTGATATGTTACCTTGTAAATAGACACAAAAATGATCTCATAAAGTTCACACAGTCAATGTACAGCAGGAAGAGGAAAACACTATTTCAGAGTGGATATTCAGCCATGGGGCAAAAAAGCAGTTCTTGTGTTGCACCCTTTGTTAATGGCTCATTATATGACATGGTCCTTCATCCAAGGCTGTCATCAGGAGTAATGCTCAGTTCCTGTGTGTGTGTGTGTGTGTGTGTGTGTGTGTGTGTGTGTGTGTGTGTGTGTGTGTGTGTAGCACACTTTATTACAGGCTACAGAGTTTGAGGTAAAAGAAGAGAGAGAACATCTACAGAGATGCTCTGGCTTCAAGTCTGTAGAAATCAGTCCATGTAAAAGTGAGAAGGAGCTCTTATACTGAATGTATTCAGCTACCCGTTATTTCAGAATTAATTAAACTGAGAACAACAAGAAAATTCGCATGCAACTGGATCAGTCTGAGGCGGGAGGATTTATGTCCAGAGGAAATCTCAGTCAGAAGCTCATACATCTTTACAGCAGGTTTTACACACACAACATCCAGAGTATCTGGCAAGGGGAAGGACTACCTCTACAGGCCAGAGTGAGTGTGTGTGTGCTTGATGTCTTGTGATGTAGAGGTCTGATAACATAACGACTGATCAGAATAACAGCTTTCAAACAACAGAAAGAAGGAAGGGAATGGGGACAAATGATCCCTGCAGCTGTTTTCTTACCTTTAATGGTAAAAGAGGCCATAAATAAGGAAGACTACAAACCTCTCCAGACATACCGGAGATAAGAATCAGTGTTTATGTGTTGAAAATAGCAGCACAACAGGCCCAGGCCTCAGGCAACCAGCAAATGAGAAATAAACCGTGGAGCTGGAGGCTAAATATTAAAGTACACTTCTGTCATCCGCATTCCGCGACGGTCCACACACTGTGCATGTGATGTCATTTTCTGTCACATGCAGCCAAATTTTTGTGTACGCACGGACAGTGCACGTACAACAGCGCATATGCGAGTGTCTTGAGCACTTGAAAACAAAGTCCTCTAGATAGTGCACATGCGCTGAACGAGGCGAGACGGAGAGGGACACGGAAAATTAAGTATACCCGGGCCTTAATGGTGCAACACATAAACACCTAGATCCCTGAAGTACTGTACTCATTGACTAAATATTTCACTCTCTCTCTCTCTCTCTGTGCATGTTAATGTAAGCTGCAAATCTCCAACATTGTGTTTTATGAACCCAAATAGTCTCACAAATGGTTTTTACTCACCAACTAATAATACCAACCAGTAAGGACCAAATACAGATCCTTCTTTAAGCTATACATTGGTCAAATTTTGACCATGTATCTCCCAATGACTACTTTACACTTACAGTATGCCAAAAAAAAAAAAGTCACTAAGAAATTAATATCTTTATATGGCAGAAACAGCAAAAGTAGTATGATAGAGTGCCCTTCTGAATATAGCCATTATCTTTGCAATTCCACTAAACATAAAAAACAGCATCCAGAGTCAGTGAACACAATGATTGCTGAAAACATGACATTACTTAGTGCACCTTTACAATGACTTATTACTGGCATTTATTGTTTGCTTCCACACACAGACTCTCAAGATTTACAAACATAGATGATGGAAAAACAAGACTGTCTGTCCTGCTCTGTTTCTCCAAAACTCAATCTGATTAAGTGATTAAACATGAAAAGACATGCAGTTTGTCTGGCAGGACTGACTGATGCACTGCTGATACCAGTTAACCTGAAGCCCTCTCTGCCTTCTGAGGGGCTCAAGGGACAGAGAAACTGATTTATTTTTAGATTTATTAGATTACACAGTTTATATAAAGAGAACAAGAGAATGAGAGAGAATGAGAGAGAGAGAGAGAGAGAGAGAGAGAGAGAGAGAGAGAGAGAGAGAGAGAGAGAGAGAGAGAGAGAGAGAGAGAGAATAACATGTGACTGATCAAAACAGGACATGCTTATCATTATATAATATGGATGGACAGAAAGCAGTAACACTGATAGAACCTTAAATGAGAAGAAAACAAGACAAACTGGCGCAGAGACTGCTGGAATAAACACTCTTGTTTTCTCATAACAATTACATCAGTTTGTGCCAATTTCTGTCGCAGGAGGAGAACATTATCAGCTAAACCCAACAGAGATATAGAGAGACAGAATAGACAATCTGAGCTACACCCATATCAGCAACGACAACAAAGATTAAACAGATGAATGACAAACACATGTGAGGTTCTCTGAATGAATATGCCATGTGTTTTCATGCACTGAAAAAAGCTGAGAGAGAATGAGCGTCAATGAAGAAAGAGCGTCGTCTGTTTTCCTTCTCAAGAAGAAAACAAAGAGAGAACCATCATAGATCTCAACAGTTAAACCACATATCTACAAATCCAGGTGTGCTAAAATATGCACTTTGTTGTGAATTACTATAGTCAAATTTATCTACCAAGAATGTAGAAAGAGATGCCTACAGCAATTCTGACAGAGAGAGAAAAGTGTTTTTTCTTGAAAGACTTTCTGATTTTCTGGCATCAAAATACCTCCAGATTCATGCTGCAACACTTCCACTGGGACAAATGGACGGACGGAAAGAGAAGGAGAAAAATTATGACTGGAGAATGAGCATTGTTACATTTTCGAAAAAACTCATTCTGTATGATTTATAAGCTTGTTTCCTCATTGGGTCCTCAATTTGGGTCCCCATGGTCCCCATTGCGCATTCAGGTTGAAGTCCCCACTGAATAACTTGTCTTATCAGTTACCAGTTACATTTATTGGTCAGGTTAAATATAAGGTGGAATAAATGTTAAATGTTTAATGGCAATGAATATGATAATTTAGAAACTAAACTTAACATGTTAAAAGTTAACATGTATCACATTAATGCGAGTGATTTGTGCTGAATCACAAGAGATGCTATAAAAGTTCTGTTCTACACTGTAAAAAAAATCCCGTAGTTTTTACGGAAAAAAATTGGCAGCTGGGGTTACCAGAACAATTCCGTAAAATATACAACAAAACAGTAATTGCTTTTACCGAATAACATGTACATTTTACAGTTTAAACCAGCATATAACACACTGGAGTTCTGTTATATTTACTGGTTTAAACTGTAAAATGTACGTGCTATTCTGAACAACATGTCAATTTTACAGTATAATCCAGTAAATATAACAGTAAATTTCAGTAATATGATATCAAGTTAATTTACCGTCCTATTGAAGTATTAATATCTGTTTTGTACACTGATAACCACCAATCACAGCAGTGATGAGAGTCACATGATCAATCAAAGCTCAACACAAGCAGTTCTTCCACAAGAAAGTTAATACTAATATATATAGAAGCTGCACAGTGTCATTCACACAAACATTAAACACCATCATGGTAACACATGAAATTTTAAAAATGCAATAAACATTAATTTAACAACATTAAATGTAACATAAACCCCTAATGTACATAACTGATTAGAAAAAACGAAGAAAACTATGAAGAAACAAACATAGTTATTTCAACAAAAATACATCAAATGTGAAGTGTCACAGGGAATTGTGGGAATGTCAATTTACGGTTTTTCACTGTAAATTATACAATGAGTTGTTTTTTCACTTTCAAAAACTGTAAATTTAACGGTATGTTACAGTAAAATTACATTAAATGTACCGTTAGATCTATCACAGTTATTTACCGTATATAGTACGGAAACTTTCTGTTAACCAATTAACAGTTTTTCACTGTAGCATTTTTACAGTCTTTTACCGTTAAAATTACGATCATTTTTTACAGTGTAATTATTCACCCAAATTCTGAACCTTAAGAATTAAGGTCAGCAGAAGGACAGGACCGCCACACACCCCAAGCACGCACACACACACACACACACATTCAGAAGTGTAAAACCTCTTGCAGGAGGATTTGACACAAATACATTTATTCTTCATCAGCGTAAGGTTGATGCTTTTCGGTTCGACTCCTACAACTTGTCTAAAAGTAAAACCTGTTTCAGTCTATTGTGAGAGAGGATTTCCCCCAGATAAAACTGTGACTGTCTGATGGCATTACACCAGTCTTTAATATTGACGTTTAGCTTTGTAAATCACTGCCGCTCTGTATGCCTGTCGGCTACAGCCTCAACAAAGACTAGATTAAAAATGTGCTATCATAATCATTCTACCAGCATCACATAAGACAGACGGATTTTATTAACAGTTACACTGCGAAGTGAAGTCAAATCAACAGCAATCTAATGCTTCTACAATTTTTTACTAGTTGAATTCAGTCAATTAAAATGGAATACAAATCCTCCATATTTTTTGTGGGTCTACCAGACTGCTCTAGAGGCAACTGTGCCTTTAACAAGTGCAGTCGCATCTGCTAAATAACGACTTACTACCAAATCTCCTTACATAAGAGTAGTTCAGCTTCAGCGCCATCTTTTTTAATCTGTTTGTGCCACTAAGTGTTTAATGAATGGACGGTTAACCACAGCTAGACATCCTTTTGTGGACATAAGCACGAGAAAGTCCACACATGCTCATAAGTGCACCTGTAGTCTGAATAGTTAAACAAAACCAGAGCATACAAGTCTAATAAAACACTTAACAATGCTTCTTTTACACCAAGCTAAGGTAAGGTAAAAAATGATGCGAGATGTCTTTAGGTGCTCTGCCGGTCACCTATTGAGTCAACATCAGTGTTTTTATGTTTGACATGAGTAAACACACCCTGAACACATTTTCAAATCAGTCTGGGAAACACATGAGCGGTTTGCGGGTTAAATGAAACCTTTTGTGAAGGCAGTGAACTGAAGTGTTCATTATACAGAATGATGTGGAGTTTTTACTTTAGAAACAACAAATTCAGGCTGAAAAAATCAGTTCTCTTTTAAAACATAAGGAAAATTGTCAGAAGTAAATGTAAAATATTTCAAAATGTTTCTGAATTCTTTATAACAATGTCACTAAATAGCTTTCCTATTATAATACTTTATAAATAAATTAATAAATAAATTATCACTGTTTTAGGCAATATAACAAAAATAGTTGGCTTCGGCCAAGTAAAAATTATTACGCACAATAATAATAATGACAATACAAATAATAATAATAATGATTTATTGATGAATTTACTAGTAAATATTAGGGCTGGGTATTGACACAAATTTCACAATTCGATTCGATTTAGATTCACAAGCTTACAATTCGATTCGATTTCGATTACGATTCGATTCGATTCAATATCGATTATTTTGGATATCAGGTACAATAGGCTACATTGCAAATTTTCTTAAGGAAAACAAATCTCTTAAAGCTGCAGTTGGTAACTATTGTAAAAATTAATTTTTTACATATTTGTTAAAACTGTCATTATGTCCTGACAGTAGAATATGAGACAGATAATCTGTGAAAAAATCAAGCTCCTCAGGCTCCTCCCAGTGGTCCTATTGCCATTTGCAGAAATACACCGCTCCCGGTAAGAAACAACCAATCAGAGCCAGGAGGAGTGTCTTAGCAATGTCAATCAAGCTCGTTTACGCGCTGATCACACCCCTCTCGCACAGCGCGTACCGTCGTTCAAAATCAAGACTGCCGGTGTGCCGCAGCTGTGATAATGGCCTCGGACAAACAACCAAAACTGCCAATTTCTCGAGTGGCACCTGCTCAAACAACAAAGACAGGTAAACGGAAAAAAAACGGTGACGATAAACAAGCCCGTCGGAGCCCATTGACTCAAACCTCTAGCCGCATAACATACAGATAAAATGTCACGCAGTGTGCAAAGCAACAATTGAAACCTGCTAATTCACTGGCTTGTCATGTTGTTGAAATAATGTACTAGCAAACCTTATTTAGCATTACACATCGCTAGAATAATTACTTAGATACTGTAACGTTACCATTATATTATATTGCTAGCTATTTATAACTTATAGAAAGAGTGCAACGTTATTAAGTTACATTACATGTATTGCAAAATACGTAATGATTTGAGGACCAAGTTAGTAGTCAAAGTATGGGCAGGCCATAGTCAATGTAAAGCATATTGTTGATGTTTCGTCCCTACCAGTGAATGTGCGATAACTGTTTATCCGCCGTCATCAGTGGCCCTGCATGTTTACTAGCCTGCGAGTTGTGGGGGAGGAGCTGTGGAGGGAGGGCTGTAGCGCAGCAGAGAGCGAGGGGGAGTGACCTGTAAGCTGTGCTTGTTCAAATTTTCAGGCTAAGTCAACGTTTTCTAAAAGTTCCCTACTGCAGCTTTAACTATTATTCTAAACTATGGGAGTCAGTGTAACCTATAGGCTTCATTAGCCTACTATAATATTGAAGGTAAAAATTAACTGATTTGTATACAAACACTTAAAATACACTTTTATTTATTTTTATAATAATAAAGTTATATGAAATTATATAAAAATGTAAATGGTGGCTGTCATAAAAAACTTTCCAGATTTATTCAAACATGCATTAAATATTGAAGAACATAAAAAATTATAATGAATATGTAATATGGTGCATATATTTAACAAAATGCTCCTCTCTAGAGTTAATTTTTCTAGCAGACTAACGAGTTTATGGTCACTGGATATTTTTTTCTGAGGTAAATGTGACGTTACATGACATTGTTTACTAACGTCTTTCCACGGTTGAAACACTGATTGAGCGATTCCATGTGACATGATACGGACTTCGATAAGTTGTACTCTATCTTTTAACACACTTTCAGATGCTCATTCGTGTTTATTTCGCGCTGTAACTGGTATTATTAAGGCGGAAGAGAAGATCATGTGCTCTGCTGCTTCTCTTGAGCTGAGCCAGAGCGATCTCACACCACAGCGCCAAAACGGTAATTATGTTTTTGAATTTCGTAAGAAAATGGACATAATTTGAAATCTGAGACTTCGTTTCATATCAATAATAACAAAGCACAAAGATTATTGTGATTTATTGGATGAAAACAGGATGACTAATCGATTCTTCTGGGTTACTGTTTGTGCACACATGGGCAAGGACCTTTCCATGACACATGCTTGTGTCACCAAAGCATGTAAAATGTGTAAAATACTGAAAATGACTATTTGTACACATTAGTGTTTCAGTCAGTTCAGCCGAAAAGCTATTAAGACTCACCAACATTATTAACCCCTAACCTCAGCTTCACAGAATAAATGATCCAGTCTTCAAAGAAAATGAGTTTCCTTCATAAATATCAATATACCTGCACCATGTACATTTATTATCATGTCTATTTGAATGATGGGCCTGGATGGGACACAAGCCACTGTGGGAGGAAACGCCACCGTGATAGTGACCAACATACATTTCACTTACTTCACATACAGCCACAGTCAACAACTGCACCCCAATATTTCACCATTTCACACAATATCGCGGTTTCTCAATTCCAAGAACGCAAAGAACTGACTTGCATCATATTGCAAGTGGATGCTGCACACTGGAGGTGGTTGAGGAGAGACTCCCCTAATATGATTGTAAAGCGCTTGCACAGCAGTTCAGTCTTTTCTAGACCTGTAAAAGTCATGTAAATATAGGCTATATATAAATGCCTCATTCATTCATTCATATTTGTACTATTCATTTGAAATATTACAGTTATCGCCAATACCGGTACATTGAGACACCCCTAATTAACATAATAACGATATTTCATTTTTTAAATATCACGTTTATCATCAATACCGATATATCGCGACACCCCTACTACACACATTCATACTATATAGAACATACTTTTATCTGTCGCAAAGTACATTGTATTAAAAAGAAGTACCTACTCAGAGAGTATGCAATTTTGGATGCAGCCAAAGACAAATTATGTATCATTAAAGGGCTGAACATTATTGTTAGGAAGTGTATTAGTAATGAGATTTAGGGATAGAAATTCACTAACAGGTGGAGCCCTGATGACTTCACTCACCTTTGACTAATCAGAAGGGTGCTTTTGCATGCTGCTTCACCATGTCCTAGACCAGGGGTGGGCAAACTTTTTGGCTCAAGGGCCACACTGGGTTTTAAAATTTGACAGAGGGCCGGCCCAGTAGCAGATTATGAAACACGATCTCATGAAAGCCACAAATTATTCTATACCACAAATTTTATTTCTCATGCCATTTATATGGCACATTTTTTTTTTTTTTTCGTGCATATGCTGCGCACTAAACCCCTTGGTTAGTGCGTGCCTATTACACGCCATTAAAGGGATAGTTTGCCCAAAAATGAAAATTCTGTCATCATTTACTCACCCTCAAGTTGTTTCAAACCTGTATGAATTTCTTTTTTCTGCTGAACACAAAGGAAGATATTTTGAAAAATGTCGGTAACCAAACAGTTGATGGACCTGATTGACTTCCATAGTAGGAAAAAAAAATACTATGGAAGTCAATCAGGTCCATCAACTGTTTGGTTACCGACATTTTTCAAAATATCTTCTTTTGTGTTCAGCAGAAAAAAGAAATTCATACAGGTTTGAAACAACTTGAGGGTGAGTAAATGATGACAGAATTTTCATTTTTGGGCAAACTATCCCTTTAAGTGCGTATCATATGCACGCGAAAACTGCGTTTCATAAGAACTACAAATACAATTCGTGGTATTCGCACTTTCATGAGATCGGACTGAGCAAACACATTTACGTTGTGGCAACGTCTGCGCGAAATTCAACAACTGAGAGACGACATTCTGACAATAAATTTTTTATGCTAGATATCCCCCATTTAGCATGTTATGTTTTGAGGTTAATTTTTAATTAGTCAGATGTTCGATAATTATAGCCTATACTTTTTAAATATTGTTTATCCTTATTATTATTTAATGGGCCTAACCGTAAATTAGAAACAAAACACCTAAGTGTACACTTAGAAGAGTAAAAATGAGTTAAGGTTACGTTAATTCAACTTTATTAAAACTGCATGGCAATCAATTTGCACTTCCAAAAGTCATACATTTGTGGAAAAAAACGAAATAAACGAATATACAAATTTATTTTAAGTATAATAAAATAAAACATAAAAAGCAAAGGCAGATCAGAACATTTAATGAACAAAACCAGGTTCTGTACATGGCAGACAGGGGAGCGTAACGTTAGTCGAAAGCCGGGCGATAAAGGTCGGTAAACGGAATCAGTCAGGAGGATACATCCACAAATCCAGAGTAACAAAACTAAATAGCAGACAAATCAAAGGAAAAACTAAACATGTGTGCAAGCGGTTACCAAACATTTTTTTCTCTGTGAGTTTTCAAAAAAGGAAAAAACATTAACGTGCACCAAGTCTATGCGCTTAAGTTGCTGTCTGTTTGGTTTCCAAGGTGACGCGTCTAGCTTGTTACGTGACACACCGCAGCCACAACAGCGCTGAATGAATGATGATCTGCTTTTATGTCATTTTTCCTTTTTTACATTTGTTAGCTATGGCATGAAATATCTGATATTCCGATTGTCAAATATATGCAACGCAATATATATAACGCAAAGTATTACAAGAAAAAGGCAAAATGAGTGCGATCTTAAGACAATTTTTTAAATACTCGACGGGCCGGATTAAACAGCCTAACGAGCCACACATAGACTAATTCGTGGCGGTGCGCCACAGATTTTTTTTTAATGCTATTTAAAACACGCAGCATATTCGTTTAGCTGCATTTCCTTTCCCTGCTCTCCCTCCGTCTCTCTGTCACTCACGCATCTCTCTCACATACATACACACACACACACACACACACACACACACACACACACACACACACACACAGCCCCTCCCCTCCGTGCACACCGCGTCTGTCTCCATGAAAACGAGATCATCCGAGATCAACGAGATCAAAAAGTATTTTTTATTGTGAATACAATGATTTCAGTGTGTTAATATTGGAGTCCCAACCCTTAGCAAACAAGCGATTGCGCCTTCTTTAGTGAGTTAACTAATGTTAGTCGCAAGTTTGCAGTAAAATGCAGTTGGGTTGTAGAGGTCAAAACTATAACACTATATAAGCTGTTATGTCATTTATAGGGTGTTAAATGTGTGGATTTTGGGTTGGGTGTGTGAATTTTGTGAAGATGTGAAGCATTTTTTATTAATATTTAATATAATAAAGTTATGTGTAACGAATTATTAACGAAGGAATTATTTTGAACCACAGCCAATCTGTGGGAAACACTGTCCCCATTCCTTTTTATACCCCAAATTTGGGCAATGCAAGGACCTTGATCCAAGTAACTGGATCACAGATGACTCAGGTTTTCCGCAACTTGATTACTTGGTAACTTGGTGATTAGTGCGCTGATTGATTGAGACACACCCTAGGCCTTACAGTGTGAACACAAGTTCACCTAAAATGGGAACTCTCCCTGGGCATCTCCAATCTGACAAACACAGACACATGCATACACTTCAACCCTCAACCTTTTTGACTCATTGTCTTCAACATTTTGTTTAATTAAAAAAAAATATTTCTCACTCACAATTTCTACCTGATAAAATATTTTAAAGCTTGACAAAACTAGAAAAATGTATTACTTAAAATATTTTAAGTTTTCTTCATTTTCTGATGCCCCCCTCTGGTTGAGAACAACTGCCCTAGACAGCAAGCGTTCATGTTATTATCCCAGCCGGGCCTCTCACACCTTAACAATGATTTCAAGACATTATTCTTTAGTGAATTAAAAGAGAGGAACCATTTAGAATATGGGTCTTTGTGATAGAATTATACATGCATACACCAATCTCCAAATTAGTCACAGTGAAAACTTTCTGACAACTAAAAAGAAAACAAATTGACAAAACAGGAGTATGACTCCTCTAACCTCTTAACCACTGGGTGACAGGGATGAAGGGATGTTGAGTCAGCAGAGAGAGACTCAGTGTTACATCACTGCAGGATTGAGCAGGTCCACCCAAGCCCAACTGAGCATTAAATATATGTGGCTTTAGTCACTAAGTTCAGTGTTATTCTCTAGACAGCTCTCTCTTCACCTCTACCCGCTATCTTTATTTTGTTATCTAAAACATTATTTAGGCAGAAAGATTGAGACAGACAGATCCTTAGGCGGTTCACTAAATGAACAGGAGACAACAGGAAACAACAGGGCTTCGTTGCAATGCAGGAGAGATTTGAACCAGATCTGGGTTTTATGAGCATCTGTTTTTGTTTTAACACTCTGCTAGTTCTTATCAGATATCCCATTCATAAACAATGTGGAGAAACTGAACAACATGTGGACGTAAACAGACAGGATCCATCTTGGAAAACAGTCTCGACTAATCGAGTCACGAACGCCGTGCTAAGTGAGCTGGTCGATAGGAATTACACATAGTGAAATCTAACGTAGCGCGGCGTTCGTGACTCGACTAGTCGAGACTGTTTTCCAAGATGACGCCTGCCTGTAAACGCGTAATGTACTGTCTTTATAAAGTCTCTTCTTATTAAACTGTCTGTACACTTACAAAGTTCTCAATGCTTCGGTTTGCATGTAGGGACCCTCATTATGCTACCGTGTTAGTGTGAGGCTATTTTGAGCCTTGTTAGTGGTATTAACTAGCGATTTACTTTTACTTACTCTGTGCCCAATATACTAGTGTTATGAGCTAATCTGTTTTTAAAGATAAAACTCTTTACATTCGATTTTCATGAAAACGCATCGCAGGGAACGATCGACTCGGTAACCATGTGTTAATTACCCCTAGGTAGGGCTGGGGTAAACGATTATTTATTAAACGATTAGTCGGGCGATTATTTTATCGATTAGTCGACTAATCTAACGACTAATTTGAATTAATTATCCTGTCTGTTATTCGCATATCTCTCGAACCGTTACTCCGATGGATTTCAAACTCGACAGCTGTCTGGGCACGAGTAAGTGCAGTGCCAAGTTTGACGTTGTTTGGATGAGAAATGCAAAAGATATTGTTAAATATATCAGTAAAAGAAGCACTTAGAAGGTTGTGGTTTAAAAAATAAACATTCTGACAAACACACTGTCAGCTACAATGTTTACTTCTGAATAATATAGTATAAACGTGATAAATCCATTTTGATTAATTTGAGTAAAAAATTGATTTTCTTTACCAAGAAAGTGGCAAGATTAAAACCACTATTTTCTGTTTCAAACTTTCACATAGCATCTTTAGGTTATAATAACATAAATAATTCAAATCCAGATTTTGATTATTTTTTAGATTATTTTTTTCCCAAAAATGCAATAAATTCATGACACGTTTTTTTTTTTTAAATGCAATTAATCCATTGAATCAATATAAAAGTTATTTTTCATATTGAAACTGTTGAAAATACACAACAAAGTAAGTTGATCCACATGACAGCCTCTGAACTCGGTCAATACTAATCTTATATTTAGCACGTACTGGACTAAACATAGGCTACATTCAATCAGCCATCGCTAAGAAATACCTTCTGAAATTTTTTGACGGCGATCAGCTGTAAAATGGCTTGGTCCTGCTCGGTTTTCGTTGACTGAGTACAAGAATTTTTTTAAAAGATCCCCTGGGGTTCACGTGTCAGCATTCGACAGAAGTTTGACGCAGTGTGAGAACAAGCAACAGTCGGCATTTCTCTTCCTCCCGCGTGCCTCATCTTGTTAATCTCCTCACGTAAATGATTAGATTTCGATAGCTTACGTTTCTTCCCTACGGCAGAATCCACCACAGGTCCATCAATGCCGTCAAATGTATTCATTTTTTTGTTTGTTTGTTGATCAAAAAGTGCAAAGTAGATAAGGAAAACTAGGATGCCGGGTGTATTCAAAGCGCCACCGTTACTGTTTACAATGCGTGGAATGGTGCGCTGTGATTGGTTGAGCGGATTTATCACATTCTGCAGAGAAAGGAGACAGGCGTTTGTCGCGGTTTGGAAAGAAAGGGAGAAAACATGACAGAATAACACGGCGGGCGGTGTGTGTGTGGCGAGCTGTACCTCCGGGAATGGTACAAAAAAAAAAAATAAATAAAGAAGCGTCGACGCAA
The DNA here is from genome assembly GCF_963993115.1 of Abramis brama. Classification (NCBI taxonomy): domain Eukaryota; kingdom Metazoa; phylum Chordata; class Actinopteri; order Cypriniformes; family Leuciscidae; genus Abramis; species Abramis brama. The sequence goes on along the minus strand of NC_139965.1, from coordinate 27,909,253 downwards.
AAAATATGACGTCGACGTAATTTTGACGTCGACGCGTCGACGCACCGCTACAGCACTACCCCTAGGTTCATTTTTCACTGGATTTGTCCTTTAAGGTTTTCTGCAAAATATTACAGTCTGACCACCAAGAAAATATGTCAAAATATTCCTCCTATCCAACAGCCATCCCACAATGACAAATAAATAAATAAATGTGTAAAGACCGCTTAAGATCTTCTTTTTTTTCATCCAAGCATCACCATTCTGAATTAATTTAAAAAGGCCAAGGACTGCATGTCAAAACCTCTTGTAATCATGTTCAAGGAACTAAATGAAACACTACTGAAATAAATGTAATAGACATTGTGAAAGAATCATTCCCTGATTTCAACATTAAATCCAAATTGAGTGGAGTGCTAATGCTAACTCTGTTCTGGACCCACTCTATCTTCCCTGTTGAGCAAATCGAACGAGACCTAGATACCATCATTGGGGAAGTCACCAGACTGTTTGTCTAATTTAACATGAAACACATGATATTCAGAGAGAAAGAAACAATGTGTGTCTGAGAGAGAGATAGGATATGCTTTTGATTTGAATAGAAATGATCATGATGTTATGAAAATCAGAGAATCCAGAGCCAGGGCTAAGTGTCAGAGAAAACCTTCCCTAACCTAGTGCTTCATTTCATCACATCACATAGTTAACCGCCAATGTTTTTCAGTTTCTTTCTCATATCTACGTGTAAGCAAAGCATGAGCACATAAGTATTAGGGATAAAGATGGGAGAAGGCAGATGGTTGGAGCTTCAACAGAGGAAATTGAATTTTAAGGCAATGTTCACTATTTTCTGCTAGAGACATTCTGCAATATCCTGTCCCTGGTTCTTCCCCTCTCTGTTCTTTTCTGTTCAAGCAAAAAACGGACTCATAATCACCCATAATACCATGCAGCAGTTGTCTGGGGCCCTGTGAGGTGGGTCCTCTATGGTAGAGAGGGGGCCCACCCATAAACAGTTTTTCCTGGGCCTGTGAATTTTAGTGACAGCTCTACCAGGCAGTGCTTATTTTACCCACATGACACTGATAAAAATGTCAAGGGGTCTTACACATCTACTTTGAGGCCAATCTGTGATTACTTCAATTGGTGCTGGCAGTACAACACATGCCTTCAAATTACATAAATACATTCATGTGCCTCCACAATCTCTCTGCAACAAAGTTCATATCATAAAACATACTTTTCACTTGGTAAGACTTATCCATGAAGCATGTCTTTCCTAAATATTTTCACTGCTACACATAAGATCAATTCCTCATTTCGGAGTGATGATAAGAAGTCTGCAGGACAGAGCAATAGTGTGGGGATGTTTCCCACACTTTCAGTGCCCTCTGGGTCAGACATTGTACCTTCAGGTCCAGCTGTAGTGTGTAGAAGCACCCAGCCGTGACGGCACCGCACTGTACACACACTAGAACAGGGTTCACAAAGGGGTCTCAATATAATTCAGAGTAATAAACCTTCACCAATTGGCCATCTTAATGATTTGATCCAAAGGATCATCTTCAAGAATAAATCAGCAATCAAACGTGCAGCAACTCAAAGGGGTTCAGTCCAGGGTAACAGGGATCTGGTGGGGGCACTATGTTTGTCAGTTCAGGTTTGAGTGGCTATTCTTGTGACATGTAAGGCAGTCAGGAGTTTGTATTTACTATTACATCCTACTCTGTGCTGCATACATAACAGACAGATGATGATGAGAATCCAAAAATTGAAGAATTTGTTCAGTTCAGTCCTCTTACACTTTGTTATGAGTGCAAGGCCGGTGTAAATTTAAAGTGCGTTTGGACTGAGGTGTCAAACGGGCTGCAGCACTATTAAATCAACAGTCACATTCATCCTGCCAGCCCAAAAGTTCAACAGGCATTCATCTGGACTCCTCATTGACCTAGCTGATGTAAGAACGGTCTTCTTTATGTGCAAGGTTAATGGTGTGTGAACTCAATGCAGTCACGGCACACAAAGTCTTAACAGGGCTATTTAAAAAAAATACTGAGCCGTGCAGGCATCTGTCAGTGCGCACACACACATACACACACACACAAGCACAACACTAACGCCACCTATCACTCTCTGTACATACATGTGTAAGTAAAAAAAGGTTTATATTAGTACCGAACAAACACTTTTAAAGTATTAGAATGGCCCAACATTAAAAATATAAATAGAATAACAAATGTATGAGGTATCGATATGATCTAGAGAAGTGGTTCTTTACCAGAGGGCCCACTAGGAGCTTCAACAAACTTCCAATGGGGCACCAAGGTGATTTAAAATGTTCTAATATAAGACAAAACAGGCATTAAATTAAGCTAAAACCACTGAAATAAATAAATAAATTTTGCCCTCCATCCACCGTTTTTTCTTTTGAGGAACCAGGGTTCTCACGTTCTTGAAAACCCTGGATATATATAATATGGTCTCATTTTAAAAGTGTGATTTCTAGACCTGTAAAAGTCATGTAAATTACTAAAACTCCTTGGGCCATTTTATAATGGATATACATTTCTAGTTTCTATATTATATCAGATATAAATTGTGACTACAAAAAAATATATATATTTAATCCTTATCCAGTAAATCACAAATTTAATTAGCTCCTAAAACTTGAAATCCTGAAATTTCAAGAATTTTAATTTCTGCAGCTACTTTAATGTACATGAACTATGAGTTCCCAACTTCCCATAGATTAAAATAAATTTTGAAAAAGAAAAAAAGGAGTCCTTCGAATATTATTGTGCACAATGTGGGGCCTTGGAGTTAAAAAGGTTGAGACCACTGATCTAGGAGCAGAGTATTATGAGTCATTTATTAAAAAGCTAATTAGGCTACAGTCTCAAATATTTTGTAACAAAAAAAATAAAAAAATAATAATAATAATAATAATAATAATAATAATAATAATAATAATATATATATATATATATATATATATATATATATATATATATATATATATATATATATATATATATATATATACTAAAAAGATATCTTGGTCAGTTACAACACCTAGGTACACATTTTTCATTATATATCCATATACTGCACATTCTGATCAAAAATCTAATAAAAAAAGAGCATGTTATTTACAGTATCAACATTCCAAATTCAGAGAGCAAGAAAAATATTAGTTCAGAGATGAAAGGAGGGGAGGACACAGTGAAGGCACGCAGAAGTTGGGGAAAGAAACTATCAGGATGACTTGCTTGGCCATGGAGAGCTGTGACTGCAGGCTGAGTAAATGGACAGGCAGAATTCCAGAGACAGGTGGAGAGAGAGACAGAGAAACAGACAGACAGAATGTTTAATCTGAGAGTCACTTACCCCCAAGTAGATTCTGCACTACGACGAATACAGCAGCTCTCCACTAATCCAAAGTCTTCAGTCCTACAAGATCACACTAATCAGAAAACAGCCAGTTTCTGAAGACCCTCCGTGGTAATGCTGACAGCATGTGAGAGAGAAAAAAACAAAACACCCTGTGAGATACTCATACACACACTGAGATTGTCTGTCACTGTGGAAACTCAGCCGGGGAAAACTCCTCCCCTTTCCCTTCTTTCCCTTCCCTTCTCTCTCTCTCTCTCTCTCTCTTTTTCTCTCAAAGAGAGTAAACTCCTTTCTACACTGTTCCCAAATCTGCCAGTTGGAGCATGTGAGACTTTCCTATCTAAAACAGTATGAGTAGTGAAGACTTCGTCATTACAATAAGAGTTACTTCATAGACACAAACACACACGGCACTGCCTTCACAACCAGCCACTCACACACATACATCTAAGCCAAAAAACGTGCACTGAAACCAGGGGAACATACTCATATTCAAATTACGCCATACAATTTGTGGTCTTTGGAAAGTTCACAGGCACAAGACATCTTGATATACAACCCTTAACAAAACAGCCCTAAAGTATACTTGCCTTCACACAAGAAATCCACTAGGCTGCAGGATGGAAACTGTGCCAAATGAAAATAAATGGTAATGAAGGAAAATAAAAAAGAACAGAATGTTATTTAACATTGAACTTTGTATCTTTGAAAGTTTTTGAAAAATGACTTTTGGTGGAAATGACTTCAGCATCAATTTTTCCATAGCCACTTCCTGTATTTCTACAGAATCCTTTTGCAATGCATTTATCATGCTGAAGCTTCATCATGTCAGAGAAACAACCCAAGCCATTACAAACAGAGACAGTCTGATGATGCTCAAAATAGATCTCCCTTTAGCTTATGATGTAAACAACACTAAGACGTGCACTTGATGGATCACAAAACGGATGGAACGGTTTCGAACTCTGACAGAACAGGTTGACCCACCTCTTTATGTCAACAGAAATTGCCCATGAGAGGTGTGGATGTGACACAGAGACAAAGAATAAGTAACAAAGCCTTTTTCTCAGATCTGTTGAAGCTTGCTTAAACACTGACTTAAACCAGACATGTCACATAAATCCTTCTGCTAAAGGTCAACAGAACAGAATACAGGCAGGAAATATCAGCCTGGAGTCCAGACGTCCTTTTGCCGATAGAACCAATCCAAGCGCACTCCAGCAGTAAGAGAGTGTCCGACCGGTCTCTACACATCATCCCAACCCACCATACCCGAGATCCAGTTTCCATTGGTTGAACTTTCATTGGAAAACACTGTGTCATGATCGCGACGTGATCGGATCCCGGAAGTCCTATAGCTTTAGCCAAGCATGTCATGTCACTCCATGATCTACGCGTTATCTTATGTTGTGTTTGGCCTCGTTCAAGATCATGTGCTCTAAATAAGGATATGCAAGCTACTATGGTTTACTATTGTTTCACAAAGTTACAAGCAAAAAACGTGGCGCAAAGACATAATGAGTACTACTTATACACATACATCGGCAGTGCGTTTTATACAAACACTTGGTATAGTTTGGTCTCCAACAAACAAATATGCTTGATGTATTCTGCTAGTGGAGACCTTTTCAACAATATATGACAAGTCTGTAATGTACGATGATTTTACAGATCACATTTTCATGTAATGCAGTTATTTTTTTACACTATGAAAATAGAGCACTTCTAATATGTCAGCAAATTAAAAAGTACTTGATAAGTGATGGTTGTATTCCCTATGTTCACCGTAAAGCAAAGCTTCTAAGCTTTAAAACGACACCTATTTAGTGCTGGTCAAGCAAGTGGTTAAGTAATGTGATAATATAGTAGCTCCCCCGCTTCGGATTTAAGAGGTTAAGGTTATTGATTAATCGATTAATTGATCGTTAATTTAAACAACGATCGATTATGGGAATTTATATTAACTGACATCCCTATTTTGAACACGAATATGTTTATTCTTTCAACTGAAGGGAAACTAGAGTGATGGCACAAGCTGGTCTGGAAAACACATAACACATATTAAATCTTCTCAGTTTCTCACTCTGTAAAACGCTAGAATACTCAGGACACTCATCATGGCGGATGGTGCTGACAACTGGGCTGTCTGGACTTAAGACAAGAGGTCTCCTGTGGCACAAAGTGTGTCCTGCTTTCCCCCTTTACTCCGGATCCGCTACAACACTCAGAGCACTCATCAGAATGTCATCTTTACCTTATGAGAGATTCACTGTCATGATCTAGTGTCAAGTGTGCTTCCTGTCTGGGGTATGTATAGACATGCTGACGGCTCCAGTTTTCTCTGTGTTATTCATTTGTGACCCTGGATCACAAAACCAGTCATAAGTCGCACGGGTATATTTGTGGCAATAGCCAACAATACATTGTTTGGGTCAAAATTATCGATTTTTCTTTTTTGCCAAAAAATCATTAGGATATTAAGTAAAGATCATGTTCCATGAAGATATTTTGTAAATTTCGTACCGTAAATATATAAAACATTTATTTTTGTGAGTGAATGCAGCAAAATCGCGAACATAAATGCACAACTTTAAAGGCAATTTGCATAATTTGCACCCTCAGATTCCAGATTTTCAAATAGTTGTATCTCGGACAAATATTGTCCTATCCTAACAAACCATAGCATCAATGGAAAGCTAATTTAAATCTTATTTATATAAATGTCAATTTCAAAAAATGGACCCATGTGACTGGTTTTGTGGTCCAGGGTCACATTTATTCTCACCACAATTTTAAAGTTTCACACGTTAAAAAAATTTAAAAAACGAATAATAACCAACAAGGACAGAGAAGTCAGAACAATAGGAATCCAAGTAATCAGGAATTTCACGAGAAAAATAAATTCACCACATGGATTCATTGGATTTAAGTTTGTTAAACTTTTAACACGCAAATTTGTTGGTTTACGGATATTTACAATAGACCTACTTTGCCCAAATTATTAACTGAATTTTCGCTACTGTGACCGCACAAATTTTGTCCGGTCCACAGCAGATTAAGAAACATCAAACATTGTACACTAACACAACAAAAATGCTTTACTCTTTTTGTGACTCATACACCTATATTTAAATCTCTAGAATGCACGAACAGCCTTCAACACAGTTGTTGCACAGTTATGAAATCAGACACTTTTGAAAGAAGAAAACAAACACATTCTCAACATAGTTCTGGTGCAAGAGATCTGGCTGATTACAATCTGACCGCCATAAAATACTTAACTAACATCAAACTAAACGTGTATAACAAGCATTTTTGGTCCGTTGTGTTAAGACTTCAGATGTTTACTAACAGTGTAAAGTTCAGCTTGAAACATTCTGAAGGACATATGAGGGCTTATGACAGACACACACCAGTGGACAGAACCATTATTTAAAGCCATATTCTACAATCACACGTTATGTGCCTGAGCTTTCAAAAGAGCATAAAAAACCCAACCACAATTAACATTCACATTAACTATATTTTACAGTGACAAGTCAACCAACCTGTTTCCAACCATCCGCCAATCACTTTCATTTCAAAATGTGTATTTATATGCCAATTGCCAAAACAACAAATCTTAATTCACCACATCATCAGCCCAAATGTATGAAATGTAACACACAGTTCCTTCTCCTTCTCGACTGACAATTTACTTTTGATCTAATCCAGTGTTCTTGTGGAAATGCTAGATTCTGTTATTCTGATTCAATTGAAAATAAAAAACAACATTTCCACAGAACCCATTTAACCGCACACACACATAACTGCTATACAGTCTACTGAGAATCTGTTCCTAAGTAAATATTCAGACAGACAGACAGACAGACACAGACAGACAGACACAGACAGATAGACAGATAGATAGACAGACAGACAGACAGATAGACAGACAGATAGACAGACAGATAGACAGATAGATAGACAGATAGACAGATAGACAGACAGACAGACAGACAGACAGATACAGATAGACAGACAGACAGACAGACAGACAGACAGACAGATACAGATACAGATACAGATAGACAGACAGACAGACAGACAGACAGATACAGATACAGATAGACAGACAGACAGACAGACAGACAGACAGATACTAAGACAGATAGATAGACAGACAGACAGACAGACAGATAGACAGATAGATAGATAGACAGACAGACAGACAGATACAGATAGACAGACAGACAGACAGATACAGATACAGATACAGATACAGATACAGATAGACAGACAGACAGATACTAAGACAGACATAGACAGATAGATAGATAGACAGACAGACAGACAGATAGATAGATAGATAGACAGATAGACAGATAGATAGATAGATAGTCATTTCTACTTGACATTTGTGAGCAGAGAGATCCCACCAAGGGCTCTGCATTAGCATAAGTTTTGGTTTAACGCGACTCTCTTTGACCAGGGCACTTTCAAATGTTTTAGTACACCTCTTTTGAATCAAAAATGCTCCATCTCCACCTCTTCTTTGAAAGGTTTGGGGGATGAGCAGCAGACAGTTGTGCAATCTACAAAATGCTCCTATCCAGCAAGTACACACATGCTGGAAAATAATCTGAAAAAAAAAAAAAAAAGAGTGATTATGTCATGTCAAAAATGGCCAGAGGCTGTCCTTTTTAAAATCACGGAACACATTTTATAATAGCTCTACTTCGTTTTGAGAATCATTTTCTTTTCACACATTTGTACAAGACTGACATATCGAGTAATTGTGAATGTTTTGGCACAGACACCCATGAATGTTTCATCAATGGAAAAGACAGGGTGGCAAAACCTCATCTGATGTCATTTGCTTTGGTATATTAGCCATTAATAAAAAGTCTGTACGTGATATGACACACTATTCAGGAAAAACACACATGATTATAGTATTACCCAGAAGGGGCCCATACACAGAACTCGTGGAGCTCTAATCAGCCGGTGCTCCAGCCTGACATGGAAAATTCCTGTTCTCGGTTTGGAGGTCCCACTGACAGATCAGCCAGATATCGGATGATCTGCTGCACAGTGACAATGCAAAGTGTCTTTTAAGAATGTGAGCAGGTTTTCCACCCGGGGGAACAATTTTCACCCAGCCAATAAAGAGAGAGCAGTATGAACACTGCCTTCTAATCTACCCCGGACAGCCCCACAATTAAGCCCTGAAAGAATAGCGTCGTTCTTGGACTTCTCCACAAGGGATGGCAGCTACTGTGCAGCTTTTATCATTTTAATGTGCACCAGGAACACAGCATCTACCAATGGAAGTGCTCTGAAAGTTTTGGGATTCATTGCTTGATTTAGTGACAATTTCTTTGTTATTCCTAGTACTGAGTCTGTGATGCAGTACATTTATCAATCACAAACCGCCATTCTGGAAAAAAATTAAAATGATGTATTATATTGTTTTATTAAATATTTGATATATAATCTGCATAAAACGTTGCATCAAAATAACTCTGGAAATGTAATTTACACATTTGTGTCCTTTTTTCTGTACTTTACACACATATGAAAGTGCATATGTTCACACCCTTTAATTAGTGAGTGATTTATACAGGTACCTGCCAACTGCAGTTAACCTGCCAGGCAGGTTAATTACATCAATTAAACCATGAAGTACAAGGTAATATGAAAATTGGTACACCCTCCAGTCCTTACAATTTTTTTTTTCATAACTCAGTTCATAAATTTGAAAAACAAGAGGCGGGATTTATCGCACTAACCAATCACATTCTATTCAATCATAACCAATCATAATGCTATGGACGCATTGCTTCCTCTCACATGACTTACCCCCATTCATTCTCAACTACTTTGTAGTACGTTTTTGACCAACGTTTTCCACTTCTGATGTTATTTCAAGCGAGAAATTACTATTGTAATAATTAGCCTAAATACTTTCTTAGTTATCTCCAAAGCTTGCTCTATTTTTCTGTAGATCATTAAACCGTTACGCTGCCTCAGAAGTCTGTCCGAAATCAGTTTTGTGAGGTACCTTCGTCGAGCGCAAATGCTGCCTACGAAGTCATTGCCGGATAAGGCAGTGAGGCAACAAGTCAGCTACCTAAGTTTTCGGACACAGCCTTGGTCTGTTAAAACTCTGTCACGCGCCATATGTCAATGGGCCTAGGGGAGGCAAGAGAGATGCTGCAACTTTACCTGCTGGTGTCGCTGTTGGACAGTGTTTCTTTAGAAAAATTTGTGATTTATACACTTTTTAATGTCAAATATGGTAATATTTGCATTGTTTTATTTTGTAATATGATTATCTTCTCATCCAATTTTTTGTGGAGGCACTACCTCCCTTGCCTCCTCGGAAGACACACCCCTGAAATTGCACTGCAAGTCATATTTGTGCTGTCTATGACTGTATTATAAAAGAACATGTTCACTAGGGCAAAAACAGTTGATATAGCTATTGTTGCATATCTTATAACAAGACAAACCTGGTGTGCAGCAAGCAACTGTCATTACACAGGGGTGGAGGACAATGCACTACCAGCAAATGGATTTTTTTTTTTACATATGTACAAGTTAATCCACCTATAACAGGTCTCTGTGGTCTAAGAAAAAAGGCTCCTGATTGAGCTTGTGTCTTTTGTTCTAAATGTCCTCCATTTACATTCTTCTAAATCACATATCAGGCATATTTCAAGCGGTTTCATATAATGACCTTAATGGCCCTGGGGCTCTTTTGTCTGGTTCTCCTGGCACAGTTAGCATACTAGTCCCAACATTTTCTCTGGGCCTTTTCCACACCTTTACAAGAGTTAAGTCCCAAGGAGGTTGTGGCTTCAACCACATTTCCAGTTAGTTACCAGAGCTAATGCAACCTGATTTTCAGATTTCACCATTTTTACTGGTAAACAACTTCCCTTTCAGACCTGCGACCAGTTGTAAAACACACTTTCACCATTTAAATTTAATGAGTTTAGCTTACAGACTTTGCAGGTTGGATATGCCTGCTTATTCACTTACACTATCATGAACTATCGTAAAACATTTTTTTGTGGATTTGAAAGCGTGACAAAGCGATAATTGCTATGTTACCTGAGGCGATCTGCGGTAAAACAGAAGTTCACACGTTGACAGAAATCCAAAACAAGTACACCTTCTGTATTCCTAAATATCTACATTGCTAGTTAATGCCTAAAACATTGTAGGTTGTTGTCTAATACGTTACATGTTTATCTTTAATCGGTAATTAATATTTATACTTACATTCCGATGATCTTCGTCGAAACTCTGAAGCCGTTGTCGCAATATGAATGCGCGATGTAAGTTAGCTGTGAAACACTAAACAGCGACCTATATTAACGTTAACTTACTTGGCGGAAGAATTTATATGCGGATCATTAACAGTAAATGCAGTTTTTTACAAGACCGATAGGATTGTAAAAAATAAAATGTTGTTTTAAAATGTAATAAATAGGCTACAAACAAAATAAATTAAAAAAAGTATAAGCTAAATGGAGAAATTTGCCATTTCCCCCTCCCCCAATAGGTTATTAGTAGCCTAGCCTACATACATAGCTGTGTCTGACATTGTTAGTAAAGAGCATATTGAGATGAAATATATGACACATTATGTGAAGAAAATAATGAAAGATCATGGTAAATAGTTTGTGAACAAAATATATTTATTGTGTGTTATTTCCAAAATAAACCCGCGGGTTTGCCAAATTACTGCAAAAAAGTATGAACATATTATTTAATTGTGTGTAGGATATATAAAATGCTAGCTATGAATAGCCTTAACAAAACAAAGTACAAAACAAAGTTGGACATTTTTATATCCACCACTCAACGTACATTGAAGAACGTTGTAAAGATGCTCAATACATAATCTGATATGGAAATGACATTGGTTGATTCAGGAAAATGACAAGTCGGGGGTGGGGGGAGAAAGACTTAACAAAAATGATATATACTGTTGGACGCTAAATTACATTTGTATTAAATTTCAAGTTAAATTTCGAAACTCGTGCCAAAAGTGCCTATAAAAACGGTTCTTTATGAACATGGCCTGTGAAATCTCAAGATTACTAAAGAGGGGCAGCAACAACAACAAACCCTGATATTTAGTCAGGTGGGAAAATCACTTGGTGGAATCAGTTTAAAGTCTCCACATTCAAATCCAACTTTTGTTCTCTCGCCAATGACTTCATTGCTGGTTGGGATCTGTTTCAGGGCTTGAGGAAGGGAAAATGGCACATTAGCACATAAATGCGCTGTAGTCTTTGGAGGGCAGTCTAGGGAAGCCCTGCCTAAACCACAGGGACTCCTGGGTTGAAGGGGGAAAATAACTTAATTATTCACCAAAGGTTTCCTTCATCGAGCCCCCTGAGGATCTACCTACGGATGAAATACAGTACCAGCTGAGACCAGCTAAATATGACAGAATAAAACATATAAAGAATTTGCTTTCATCTAACATTAAAAAGTTAAATTAACATGCAATGATGAGACAAACACTGCCCTTCAAAAGCTCTGTCCTCTCTTTTGTTAACCTTATTCCTGCAGTTGTTCAAATTCACTATGTGGCACATAAACACCACATAAAGTTACCTATAAAAAAAACACATGGGAGAAAAGATCTGAAAATTCCATTTTAATATAATAGGATAATTTAATTCCAATTTGAATTCAATGGGGCCAAATGATTGGGGCAACATTTTTGCTAACACGACAAGTTCAAGTAAGACAATGCTGACCCACTCCATACTGTTCACAGGCACAATAGAGATCAACAAGGCCTCTTTCTCAACATTTAACACCGTCCCTCTCAAGGCACGACAATCCTCAGGACATACATAGAATTGCACAGCAATACAAAACAATGGGCCAGCAGCTTCAAGAACACCACAGGTACAGTGGCCTAAATGGCTTTTAATTTTAAGTGCAAAACCCAAATTCTGTATACGATACCCTTTTATGGTATAGTAAGAACCTTAAAGGATGAAGACATCTGAAGACTTGGAGTAGACATGAGATGTACAGTATGCTATATGTTTGTCATTGTCAGACAAATTGAAAGCAATTTTAGAAACTGCATTAGAAAGTGCATTAGATTACATTGATGAGTCTGTGGCCTACAGTATTATTACGAATTAGATTTACACTGTGACAGTTCCAGCCCCCTACTACTGATAAAGCACATCAAATTCTAATGATCCGTAATTAATTATTCATGATTATAAATATAGTGTCATAAAATTAAGTAAAGACGGACAAAAAATTCAATATTAAACATTAACATTAAACACTTTGGTTATTAAACCAGCTGTAGCTTTGTAGATTAAAATACAGATTAACAAAACTCTGTTATTTGGAAAGCAAAAGAATAAAAGGCATGAAGTTGATACATAAATAGAAAATAAATTAACAGACCTTGCTTTTTTGCCAAACACAACAGAGAACAGGTAATGTGCAGCATAGAAGCTTATGTATCCTGTACACATCATAAATGCTCCTGACAATCATCATGGATTATATGTCATCCAATGTAGTGTTTGTGGATTTGTTATGCATATTTCAAGCCCACTGAGAGATAATGGCTGTGATTGAAGATGTGTGGCCCTAACCTCATGCGCTTTCTGTGATGTGCTGTAAGAAAAAGTGTTACTTTGTCACCCCAGTCTGAAAAGGGAAGACCTCAGTACTACAGTATTCATTCTTGTTTTAAGATGGATTGAGTCATTTAAAGATTAAAACTGTGAGAGTAAAAATGAAATGATTTGCTGTTCTTTTGTGTGAGTGAGGGAGGAAAGTTGAATAAAACACTGTTTAACAGACATACCCAGTGGCTCCTTGGAATGTAGTTTAGCCTTATATATGTTCGGTAGTTGTACATTTTGACAATCACATATACAGGGGTACATAATACTGGGCAGATCACTTCAAACTAAACAAAAAGAAAACATGGAAAGTGGACCGGTTTTCCTGTGTGAAAGGAACTGCTCTGTACACAAAAATAACTGGATCATCAGCAAACTACCAACCTTTTCTAAACCCATGTATCCTATTAGCGCTAAAAAAGAAAACCAAATTAATAGTCTCTTAGAAATGAATTTACTGACTTAAAAATAAACTCTGGCCCGAGGAAGTAAATGCCAGCAGTAAGATGATTAAAGGAAGCGATTCTACAGTTGGGTTGGCTTCCTGCTATGTGGCTCCCCGCCAGAAGATGGCACTGTCACCAGACTCCTAAGATATACACAAGGATTCCTTCTCTTTCCGGCGGATTGCGCAGCAGGTGGCGGAGGAGGTGGTGGCGGTGGCCTCAAAGACGACATTAGCGGCTGCATTTCTTGCTGTTGCTGAGAGAGGGTGCCTTCCTCCTCTTCCTCCTTCCCTGCAGGGAACTTGAATGGCCCTGAACTTGGGGAACCTGTATTACTTCCTGATCCTGCACCAGCACCACTTTTTCCCTTTGCAGGGGTCCGCAGGGGTCCTCCCAGCCTCGAGAGGGCGCTAATACGTGGATGCAGAGGCTCTGGAGGAGAAGCCAGGCTCTCCAGAGAGGAGATGCTCTGGTTCCAAGCCTGCTGCAGGTCTATTGGGATAATTTTAGTGGCCTCCACAGACACACAGGGAGGGAGAGAACCCACACCATTTTTCCATGGCAGGGTTTTCTCTCCACATGTCAGTGAGGGAGGGGCGGCAACCGGGCTCTGACAAACATCCAGGGCAGCTGGTACTGAGAGAATAAAAAGAAACACAAGAAGATATAGAAATGTTGGAGATGGGTAGCAATCAGTTCTCACTTTTTCTTACCACAATCGTGTTCATTTCTCACCTGATTTTGGTCTCTCCTTTGGTGTTTCTGGAGCTTTGCGAGCCACAAAAGTAATGCCCACATCATCATCTTTATCTGGTTCAGAAGGATCATGTATATCCTCCTCATGTGCCATTGGAACCACAACTGGGTCTACAGACATATGTGCAAAAACATGTTACACAATGCACTGGGAACTTTAAGTATCAGAAAATAGTTTCATTAAAAGATAATCATCACCAAGCAGATCCAGTGACCAACCTTTGTCCTGCCAGCTGACATTTCGTCTGGGTTTTTCATTGGCGTCTTGCTCTTTCGCATCTGACCCTTTCCGCTGTAATACGATAGTATCAATATTTAAAACTTTTGGGAAAACAAAGTAAATGTATCAGAGGAACAAGTTAAATACATATACATACAGTATCTCTGTAAGATTTTGTTTTAATGATGTCTCTTTTGCTCACCAAGGCTGCATTTATTTGAAAAAAACAGTAATATTTTGAAATATTATTTAAATATCAAATAAAATATATTACAATTCTATTTTAATATATTTTAATACTATAAAATGTAATGTATTCTTGTGATGGCAAAGCTGAACTTTCAGCATCATTACTCCAGTTTTCAGTGTCACATGATCCTTCAGAAATCTTTCTAATATGCTGATTTGCTGCTCAAGAAACATTATTATCTGCTCAAGAATCTGCTCTCACACATACAGTAGCAAGCCATCACTCGTGAGTCATGATACATATCAGTAACTACAAACATTAACCTTGTCTCTACATTGACCTTACATACATGGATACTTGTCAGTCATAGACTACCATGGCCTCCCTCAGGTCCAGTTAACTCAATTAAAGCCCTTGCCTTTTTCTGACTGCGGTCTTTCTTGTGACGCTTGTAGCGAGTGGATTTAAAGGACTCCAGACGGTTGCGCATATTCCTCTGGAACACCTCCCTGTCCTGTCTCTCTTTTTCACCCACTGTCATGAAGTGGCGACTGTAGTGGGACTGGTACTGCAGGTACAGAGAAAGGGATGTCAACTGAAGCAAACACATCATACAAAGTATCACCCATTTTACTGATGCAATATCATGCTTCAGAGCACTTTATAGTGAGAGGGTGTGAGTGTGGCACATTCTGTACCCGTCTCCTGGGTTTGTAGAGGTTTCCAGCAAGCACATGATGTGTCTCTAGCTCTTCCTCTATCTTGGCTCCTGGCACTGTGTCAATCACCTGGAGGTCTAGACACACCCCACTGCCGTTCTCTCTCCTGAGAGATCACATACAGAGACACAGGGAGTTACAAGAACCAACATGCATGGAAACGCATGTACACTTACGCCACAGATATACACAAAAACATGTCTGCACACACATTCAAAAAATGTCCTATGAAAATAAAAAATGCTAAACAGTTTATCTTTTATCAGTATTTTATATTGCTTTGTCTAAACATTCTTTAAAAAAAATGTCCTTGGTATTCTGTATTAAGTTTATATAACATGTGTATATACGTTTCAAATAGTTGTATATTGTTTTGAGCACAAATCTCTATTAATTTATTTAGCACTTAAAACAAGATAATAAAAAACTATTTGCCAAAGGGGTCATGATACCATTCAAAATGTTGGGGTCAGTATTTTTTAAAGAAATTAATACTTCTGTTCAGCGAGGATGCATTAAATTGATCAAAAGTGACTAAATACATTTTATAATGTTAAAAAAGATTTCTATTTCAAATAAATGTTGCTCTTTTGAACTTTCTATTCATCATAATTCAGCTTTACCTTCACATGAATAAAATACAACAACAGTTATTTAAATTGTACACACAAAATGACTGCTTTTACTGTATTTCTGATTAAATAAATGCAGCCTTGGTAAGCATAAGAGACTTTTTTCAAAAACATTTAAAAAAAATCTTAGACACTACCTTTGAATCGTAGTCTATATTTGGTGGTTTATATTTATCTTTTTTTAATGACATTATTAAGGAGTTTTTACTGGGCAACAAGATAAAATTGCTGATTAAGATTTTATTTTTTTATTTTTTAACGTGATGTTCACAAACACAAAATACTCACAGGTAGTTGGTAACATTTGTGACCTCTGGGAAAGAGGTTCTGCTGGCCATGGAAGGCAGAGAGAGTCTAGCAGAAGTCAACACATTCCCACCCTGAGAGAGAGAGACAGAGAAATAGCATCAAATATTAAACTTGATTCTGATTGGCTAATACATAAAGTATCAAGCTATTGATTGATGTTCCTTAAATGCCCAGCTATGTAAGTAGCTACAGTTTAGTATCACCTATCATCTCCAAACCCTTCCATTACTGTAATTTAATGCTCAGGTGGTATTACAGACACAATGCAAAGTGCACATTTATATTCAATAATTCAGCAGTCCCAGTGTGAATGTAACCCAGCTCTCCGCTCTTCATTCTCCATATAGATGGTTTCTCTTACTACAAATATCTCTGGCATATGGCTAATGACTAATCTTTCTTGATATACATAAGAAATTAAGCATAATGTTTTAAACAGTCCATTTTGCCCTATTTCACAGGACATTGAAAATATATACAAAGTACAAAACCATGAGAAAGACATGCAGAAATGTGACTAATATAGAGAAAAAACTATTTTTTAATTATTATAGCTGATAAATTAGTTTTTTCCCTTCTCAAATGAAATGAATAATCCTGTGCCTCTTTCACTGGGTGGTCTGAAAGAGAACAGAGGTTTCTCTATCTCTCAATCTTGTGCTAATATTAGCTTGATAACTACTCTCAGGAAGCCGAGCTCTATGAAACTCAAGGGTACAGGAAATGAACTTGCTGGAAGACAAAAGTCATGCATGACTAAAATTCCAGGTGTTATAAACATTTTCAGATCAAGCACATTGTTTCTTTGGAGACGTGAAGAGGAGAGAAATTATTTGAAAGACGAATCTAACATGAGAAAAAAAAACATTATTACTATTAACAAACAAACCAACTAAAAAAAGAATCAAGTGGGCGGTGTGTAACAATTATGATGTGCATGTCTATACATTCATATTAAAATATCTACTGGAGGCCCTTCTTTCTCTTTCCTCTTTAACTCTCTCTGTATGATGCCATCTCCAGCCAGTATTTTTGTAGATATGTTTGATGTTGCAGCTGACAGGTATCAGATGCCTACAAAGGACCAGTATTGGCAGAGACACCGTGGCGTCAGGGTAACTAACAAAGGGAGGAATTATACTCTGCTCTTCTCAAACGACTCTCTTGAGCCTCAGAACAGATCTCAATGCTTCCTCTGCTCAATGCTATAATCCTGGGGCTTTCACTCTTTAAAGGCCCAGGGACCCCCAACCAGACTCTCAGTCAACCCACAGTATTAAAACTGTAGTATAACTTTTATTAAGAAAATTAACTAACATTACTACAATGATTTATGTTCATTCAAAAGTTTAGCCAAGGTTTTCAATGAATTTTCATTTCTAAAATCCATAGGTGTGAGTGAGTCTGAATAAGGAAACACTTTAGAAAGTAGAAGCAGCTGAAAATAAAAGTAGTTTTAATAGTGGTTTTAAAGCAGATTGATTGTTGCATTGCACAGCAGTGCTGATTTTACCTAGTACTGATTTTTTTGGTGTGTGGGCACCATCTAGTGGTCAATAATTTTAATACAACAATAATACTGATGGAACCACTTACAAAAATGGTAGATGGCATCACACCAGTATGGTATACACCATGGTACACCAAGTATGATGGTGCATTACATTCCAAAAAAATACCATGGTACTACCATGGCACAATGTCTAAAAAATGTGTATTACCTTTGTTAATGACAGGAAAAGCAAATCCTAGGAAAACCTTAACCCAGTTTCACCCTGAGCAAACTTTCCAGCAACTTTCCTTATAAAAATAATGCTAACAAACTGTGTACCTGATATATGGCAGCATTAGCCTTTTACCTGATCAATGACACTGATGGCATCTCTGATGTTGATTTTCTGATAGGCCTCCCACAGTTCACTCTTATGGTACACAGACTTTCTCAACAGCAACTTACTCAAATAGTTCTTGTCAAATTGCTCCCACCTAAAAAACAATGAGACTTAATAACACAATATTGCATTCGTTTAGCTCTTTTAAATTGACAAGTACATCTCTCATCATGAGAATAGACAGCTAAGTGCCACTCACTTGTCCCTCCAGTGATGGTAGCCATTCAGACCAGCAATGTCCTCCACAGCTGTCAGAATGTGGTCAAAGGCCTGAAAACAGAAAGACAGACAAAGTTCAGTGCTTCTATAAATTATTTATGGCCATTTTATTTGAATTATTTATTCACATTTATTTTATTAGCATCCATGGCTATTTTTAAGTGCACTTGAGATCAAATCCTACATCTTTTGCAGACATTTAAAAAAAAATCCATGGGATTTTTTCCAAATATTTCTTTGTAAATAAACTAGACATCGGCAATTGGTGAGCAGTTCAGTCTAAAGTATGCAACACTATTCTATCTTAAATTGTGTGGTGTTAAAATCTGTTTGGTCTACACAACTTTGGGAAACTGCTGCTTTCCAAGAGAATATCTCTTCTATCCTCCTTTATTTTCTCAGAATCTCTCCTACATTATTTCAAATCTATTCTGTCAGCTCAGCTACACTACAGCCTATCTTTAGCCCAGGTTTTCGAGAGCTCAGTAGGTAGACCTGAGTCCCCAAGTGTGCATAGAGCAGCAGGATATGTAAGGCCTTCAGAAAGAGGATGAGGTAAATGACAAGGCGCTGTGTGACCTCTGCCTATGTGTGCACATCTATTTGTGGAAAGGCAAAAAAAAAAAAAAGAGCTCTGATGATTAATTCATTGGAGGGAAGAGTCTAATGTCAGTCTGTCTGTGGCAATACTGCTGTTTCAGTCATCAGATCACAAGCACAGCACAGATAGCAAGGTCAACATCATCACTCACACATTTCACCACAGGCAGTCAGGCAGGGATATAGAGGGAGACAGGTGATAAGAAACAGACAGAAGAGAAGTGAGAGTGCTGGAAGCGATATTGACTCACACGCTCATGGATCTCTTCGTTGATGGTAGGTTTTCTGTTTGTGCTGCGTGGCACTTTCAACCATTTCACTAAAGGCTTGATGGTTAAACCCTGGGAGGGAAGATTTGGGAAATGTCAACAAAACAGAGAGAGGGCACCATCCAAATCTTTCAACTAAACATCACAGCTCACTTTTCTAGTAGCAGCAATATAATTGGTCTTTTAAATAAACTTTTACCTAATTAAGCAATATCACACTAGAAAATAAAAATGCTGTTTTACAAATATCAGCACAGCTGTAATTGTTTACACCAGCATTTAGACCAACAGCGTGATCGTGAGTGTGATACTGAGAATTAATATTGTACATTTGTGATATTGAGTATTAATATTGAGTGTGATATTTGCAACAAAACAAGCTTGTTCACTAAACAAGAAGTTAATCCTGAGAAATGTTCATTTAAGACACAATATTGCCAGATATTTTGTGTATTTTTGCTCCACCAGTGAAAGAAGTTTTAAATGAAGCACAAGCATAATCAAATTGTTACGCATCGCAGAGACACATTAGGGGTGTTTCGTACCTGAATAAATCACTGTTTTTGAGCAATTTAATTTAATTTCCACATTTAATTGTACTTAAGTGCTACTCTTACCTTTTTTTTACCAAATTGTTCTATGGTAGAAAAAGTAATAGTAGTGTGCGGTTCCAAATTCAGCAACTGTTTTCAAACAAATCGGTTGAGGGAATGATTCAAATGACTCACTCATAAAGACAGTGGCTAAATTCTGAATCGCATATATGTATATGATAGAAATAGTATGAGTAGTATGCTAACATGCAATTCAGAATTCAGCCAGTCGCTTCTTTCCTTCCTTAATGAATCAGTGTTTTTAAATGAATCAGCTAAATGAATGATTCAGTGACTCACTCGTAAAGACAGTCACTTGTTGCCACCTACTGGCGTATCAATGCAAGCTGTAGAAAGATTATCTGAAAAATCCCCACTACTAACACAGACTGACAGTGTCAAAAAGTATATTATTTATATAGTTTTTTATGTCTATGTATTTAATGTTTTAAAGGTTTTAAAAGCTATACTCAATTTAAAAAACTCAATACAGTTTATCCACAGCTACCTGTTACAGAAAAAACAACAATGCATACTTGTCTAACAAGCGTGCATATTTGTAGCATCTGTGGAAAGAAAAGTTCCTAACCAAAGCTTGGCAGTATATACTGATGATTTCAGCAGTCAGATATTCTGTGACATGTTGGATACACTAACATGACTTTGACAACACACTCTATAGAGATTCTGTGGCCATGAATAATAGATGAAATTGGAATAGGGTAAAAAGGCTGGCACTGGCCAGATGGGCACACACACACACACACACACACACACATAGGCAGTAACATCAAAATTACTCCATTCATCATAATTAGCATCTCTGTTTCAGAATAGCTTTGGAAGTAACAGCAATTTAACACAGCGGAGGGGAAATGTCATCCCTGCAAGGCTATTAGCTGTCCGCTACCCACACACATACAAGTAATGATAATAATCACAGCCTGAGGAAAGATGAAACAGAAAGAAAAGAAAGAACACTTCTATCAAAACAAAATTATTCTGTAAACGTGAAGGGGAGGGAAAACACAAATAGGAAGGAATACAGAAATTTCTAAAAGAGTTACCTGAAACATGACTGTGAAGAAAACCACAACTATGGTTGTTGCCACAAAGTAGTCTTTAGCCTTCACATGTTTTTTGTCTAAAAGAACCACCAGAGCAAAGGCCACAGCTCCTCTGAGACCGCCATATGACATCACCACTTGATCAATCTTGTCAAGTGGAACCAGTCTAAACCAGTTCAGGAACCAAGTCTGCCCTACTACACCTGCAAATAACATGTTGAGCAAATACATATGCTGAGTGTTAGAGCCGAGGCTATTAAACATTGTAAATGTACAGTGCAAGTCTGCATCTAAACCCATTATAAATGACAAAAGTAATCAAATGAATATCAAATGAAAATACATGGTACATTTTCAGCTCACATGGTTAAGAAAACTATTTGATGTATGTAGCCATGTGAGTGAAGAAATTTTAGTGAGAGTTCTCTTTTCATTTTTAACTTCGGTAACCAAAAAGTACCAAAAAATACAATGTAACTACCATGTTTTCTGAATAGAATAGAATAGAACAGAACTCTCTCTTACCTATGGCCCTGAAGACTAAGATAAATATGAGTGTGCTGACAACAAGGCCAGTGTCCCAGGCCCATTTGGACTTGTCCACAGCTGAGATACCCAAAAAGATGAAGATGATCGTCTCTGCAATGCTGGCCAGGGTTTTCATGGTGTACTTCACGGTGGTCCGGGACTTCTGTGATATATTTGCTTCCACATACTTCTTGCAGCCAATGCCACAGAAAGTCATCCTGCCATGAATCAACAATAACATATATAATGATGATAGAATAATAGCTAATACCCTAGCTTAAAAAAATAAAATAAAAAATACTAGAGAAAGTTAAAAAGCATCCACATTTAATTGTACTTAAGTACTACCTTTTTTTACCATATTGTTCTATGGTAGAAAAAGTAATAGTAGTGTGCGGTTCCAAATTCAGCAACTGTTTTCAAACAAATCGGTTGAGGGAATGACTCACTCATAAAGACTTTACTCATAAAGAATCAACAATAACATATATAATGATGATAGAATAATAGAATGCAATAGATGTATTTTATACATTTTTTTTTTTTCAAAAATCATAAATATAATAGTTTAGAGTTTAATAAGTAGGTTGTTATTGTCCTTATGAATTGTTTCTGACCTTTGTACCTTTGGATTGATGTCTATATTTAGACAGAGATATGAGATATCCCTATATTTACATTCTATATACATAAGTTAGCTTTAGACAGGAATTACGCTTTGCTCATTGTGTTATATATGAGTCACTTTGCAGTACTCATTGAACAGACCAGAAAAAATGAAAAGTGCAGAATTATATTGATGAGATTGTATTCATATAATCCAGTCTCTAGTGACCTTTTCTCCTTATCTTTAAATCCTATTGTGGCTTATTTCATTTCTAACTCCATACCACCTTGTGCAGTAAGTGTGATGAAGAGCCATGAGGGGGCGCTCCAAGTGCTGCATTAGTATATGCTTACAAAATAAGCAGACAAACATGCATTTTTACTTTAATTCATATGTGAGTTCATTCCTTTATATCTAGTAGTACTGATTCCTGATTTGTATCCAAGCATGACTCTGCATCTTGAAATCTGTTCTTTTGCTGTGCTAAGCAATACTAAAACGGGTTAATAATCTAATTCCTCTGCTCATAATCTCATTATGTGATTTATGACCGCCACAAAAACTACTGAGATTTACAGCTCTGCACACATGTTTTGAAAACAATCTGAAAAATTCTTCAAATTGGCCACGGAAATATTCATAAACAACATGTTTTCAGCGTCATGTGCACAGATACACAGCTCACACAAACACACTCACCAGTTCTCATTCACTGAATCATTTATCCCTGACCCTGATGTGTCCATTCTTCTTTCTCTATTATGCTCAAATGTTTCTCTCTATTTTTCACTGTAGTGCTCTTAAGGCATGAATCATTTCCCCTCTCAGCATTAACCCTGCCATTTAACTTCTCATCGTTTTAAATGTCAGCCACCACAGTGTTTGTCACAGAGCTGCACAGACACACACATCTTTTTCTATCATGATGAGGACATTCCATTGATTTCTGATTTTATATATTAAGGTAATGATATTTCTATTCCTTATACTCACACAAATCTTTCTGCATTTCACAATTCCACTCATATTTTTGAATTCATTTTGAGTTTGTGTACAAATACGCAGAGACTCAATTTCAAATAAATTCAAATTATTAAGATGAGTATGCTGGCAGTGGCAAAACTCACGAAAGAATGGCGGACAGAGAGAAGAGTTCTGCCGTCAGGTAGGCCAGGTAAACCAACAGGAAGATGAACAGCGGCTCTATGATGCGCACCTTCTTTGTAAAACGAGTGACAAAGGCCAGAATAACAGCAAAGATGAGACCAACCAAAGTCCCTCCAATGCTGACAATGAGGAAGGAGACTGGAATGATTGCAGGAATGAAAAAAGTATATGTTTCATGTAAATATTAACTCATTTAAATATTATACTCAACAATATGGTGTTAAAGAAACAACTGACACATTTTGTACTTACCAATTCCTTTAAAATAGTCTGCGGTGTAAACATTCCCTGGTCCCACTTCCACAAAGGATATGTACACTTTATATAAGACCTGTTGAGACAATTATTAATGCATCTCTCCTATACTAAAAATCTGAAAGATAAAAATACAATAAATAAAATGTTGTGGTCGGCAAGATTTTTTAAAAGTTTTTGAAAGAAGTGTCTTTCAAAAACGATCACCACGGCTGCATTTATTAAACACAGTAGCATTGTGAAATATTGCAATTAAAAATAACTGTTTTGTATTTTAATACATTTTAAAATTCAATTCATTCCTGTGATGGCAAAGCTGAATTTTTAGCAGCCATTTCTCCAATCTTCAGTGTCACATGATCTAATTTGGTGCTCAAAAAACATTTCTTATTTCTTTTTATTATCACTGATGAAAACAGTTGTGCTGCTTAATAATTTTGTGGAAACTGTGATACATTTTTCTTCAGGATTCTTTGATGAATAGAAAGTTCAAAGTACTTTTGATCAATTTAATGCATCCTAAAAAGTATTAATGTATTCAAAGTGAGTTAAAATTACATTTAAAGCTATGGCGAAAGAGCTTGGACAGACTGAAAGTGCATCTCCAATTGTTCCCCATAATATCAACAGTAGATTTCCTATTGTGTACATCAGATGAATTAATATGCAGCTCAGCAGCAAAACTGAAGATGTGCAATTTTGTGAAGAGCATTGTCCATCTGAAGGCTCTCATGATTGGTTTGAATAATGAACCTGTCTTACGATATGGCCATTAGACCAGTGGCACAAGAGACTGAGCCTTACGTTTCACTCCTCTATGAACATAACTAAATGAACAATGTTATCCAGTAGCTTTGATAATAAATGCAAAAAGAAGAGGCTTCCCCCTGTTCACACATTTATCGGTATATATTCAGAGAGTGATCACAGTCTTACTCTGAATAACCCGACCTCAAGTGCTAGCTGACCTTCCAGTAAACACACACACACAATCACACTATAATCCGCAGCCACTTCTACACTGAAGCCTGGTGGGAACCTGCTCAAGAGTTCAGAATCCCTAGAATGTGACTGTGGTAACTTTACACCTAATCTGATGCATAAAAAGGAGATTTAAGCTAAAAATCTTGTAATAACCTGGCTCAAAAAGCTTGTAACATAAAGAGAACAAAAGACAATGATTGAGCTTAATAAAAACTTACTTACTGAAACATGCCTAGGGCAAATAGAATTAAAAATAAAATGTACACATGCAGAATGTAAACATACTTTTTAGACCAGGGGACGGGGCCCACTAGGGAGACTCAGCAAACTTCCAGGGGGCACCAATGTCAATTTATTTTTAAGTAGGTATATTAACAATCGTAATTAAAATGCAAAAAAGTGTTTGTAATGTGTACATTGTTTATTTATATTACAACAGATGTACACACACATCAGCTTAGATAGGAGGATCTTTGAATATTGTCTTAGAAAAATGGGGGCTCAGAGTCAAAAAGGTTGATAACCACTGTACAGTTCACCCAAAAATGAAAACACAGACATAATTTCCTTAGCCTCATGTCGTTCCAACCCTATATGACTTTCTTTCCTCTGTGAGACACAAAAGAAGACATATTGAAGAGTGTTTTTTAACCAAACAGTTTTGGTTATAATGACTTCCAGTGAACAAAACACTGTCCCTCAGAAGAAAGTGGCCTATCCCTTTTTTTTTTTTTTTTTATGCATTACAATAACTTTCTGTGTGAAAAAAACTGGAAAAAGTGAATTGGAGCATAAACCTGAGGAATAATCTGATGAATGACATTATGGCAGAGATGGCTATGTCCATGCTTTCACAGATGTATGTTGAATAATGTTGGTACTGTTGAAATGTTGTAGGGTGGGAGAATGTGTAGAAGTAGGTGGGGAATGTATTAGTGATGGTTGGTCATTGGGCGTAATCTTCTACACATGGGTCAACAAGTGACACATCTACAAATAAATCGTACTGACCTGCTATACCAGTGAACATACAGTCAAGTCAACACAATCCAAACTTTGCTCAAGCACGAAAATTATATTTCTGAGGATTAGATCTAATCCCAACAACATTATGTAATGTAGTATAAACAATTAACACTAAATCAGCCTATCTCTAACCAGAAGCTACTGTTTGACCCTAGAGTATAGTTATATAAAAATACGAGGGGAAAAAGGGAAATGGTTTGGATAATTCAGTGGCAATGCCTTAGCCTAAGTCATTTACTATCGATTTGCTTCTCCAGAGCAGGTACTGTAAATGACTTTTGGGTATGTCTTATAACATAATCATGTCAGCACTAAAGCAGACTGTTCTGGTGTAAGGTTACCATAACAACAGATATGCGACTGAACATATTAGACAGTAAAGGCTTTTGCATTTTTACAAAAGAATAGTATTTCAAGATTATTATTTTCTATTTCTTTTTTAAATTTCTATTCATGTAAATGTATCATGATTTCCACAAACACGTTAAACAGCACAACTGCTTTCAACATGTCTAATAATAAATGTTTCTTGAGTAGTAAATCAGCAAATTAGACTGATTTCTGAAGGAACATATTTCATATAAAAAATATTACAACAGAAAACATTACATTGATTTAAATTGTAATAATATTTCACAAAATGACTATTTTTACTGTGTTTTTAATCAAATAAATGCAGCCTGGGTGAGCATAAGAGACTTCTTTCTAAAACCTTTTTTTTTAAACTTACCGACCTGAAAATTTTGAAGGGTAGTGCATTTCCTCACTCACAGCACTGACCATTACACTCTGCTAGTAGCGTGTTAGCCATGTAGACAAACTTAAAGGGTTAGTTCACCCAAAAATATTCGGATGTGAAATATGAATATTAATGAAAATATTCACACAGAAGAAAAGGAATAGTTGAATAAAGTCGTCATTTTTGTTTGTTTTTTTTGCGCACAAAAAGTATTCTCATCACTTGATAAACTTAAGGTTGAGCCACTGTAGTCACTTGGACTATTTTAACGATGTCTTTACTAACTTTTCTGGGCCGGCAGATGCAATTACCTAGCAGCCTATGAAGGAGTGAGCCAGCTCTCAGATTTCATCAAATATATCTTAATTTGTGTTCCGAATATGAACGAAAGTCTTACGGGGTTGGAACAACATGAGGGTGAGTAATTACTGACAGAATTTTCATTTTTGGGTGAACTAACCCTTTAAATAGTAAAAACAATTCATTTTGATGATTAACAAAGTCCGGACTCACCACAGTGACAGCATCATTGACCAGTGACTCGCCAAAGACAATGATGAAGAGTGTCTCATTCACATGGACTTCTTCAAAAACAGCGATCACTGCTACCGGATCCACAGCCGAGATCAGAGCTCCAAACAACAAGAAGTCCATCAAACCTGCATCTACTTTTTCATCTGCACACAGACACGCAAACAAGCAGCAGTCAATAATTACAACCAAATTGATCAAATCACATGCAGCCCTAGTGGTGTAGTACAGACAGTGGTTAAAGATCTGGAATGGTAATTCAAATCTGGTCGATTCATAAGCTGCCTTGTGCACTTGGGCCAGGCTCTTTAACCCAGGATGCTCCAGTGGGATTTTCCCTGTGATAAGTGTACTGCATGTTGCCTTGGATGAAAGTGCCCTACCCTTTCTTGGGTCTAAAACAAAATTTACACCACATCTAAGTCTTATGCAATACTAAAAAATTTCAGGCAGCGATGACTCCCCCTAAATAAAAATTCTCATAAAATAAATTTGTGATTAGACAAGTCATGATTAATCGCATCTATAAAATGTGTGTATATACGCATACAAATATATCATATCAACACATTTTTTTATGTAAGATGCAATTAATTATAATAGATATAAATATATCTAAATTATAATATATATAAACACTATGCATAAACAATATACAAATTAATAATTGAGTCAATGCAATATTTATACAGCATAACCTCTATTTAGGCTTACAGAATGAACTAAATAACTTGGCAAAAAAAATTTTAGTGATAAAAATACATGTAATTATTTATTAAATATTCCTGTCTTTTATAATATTGCAGTTGTCAATATATTATATGAAAGCATTAAGGAATGAAAATGAAAATCACAGTAACACAAGGCCTCAAATGGCTTATTGCTTTACTAAAAGCAGTGGTTCTCAACCAGGGGTCAGGACCCACTAGGGGGCATCAGTGAACTTCCAAGGACGGTTTAAGAATCTTAATTAAGAAGCTAAAAGCATTTTAAAAATGCATAAACTCACATAATATTTCATATTTTAATTTGTCTCCTCAACAGTGCTTGTTTTATTGAAGGATTATCAAGTTTATTGTTTTAATAGACTGACACACTCCTAATTTATATTAATAAAAAGTTTGAAAACAAGCAGCTTTGTCATCAGTACATCAGACGTACCAGAGGAAATATTCCACCAACATGGCTGAAGAAGCACTGTATGATCCATGATCATTTAAGAATTCATTTTTGGTTTCATTTGTTTGAACTGACACCCCATAATAACTCACCTATGACCCCTGCCATCTTGACTCCGTAAAGACAGAATCCAGTGCAGAAGGCATTCCACAATGTGCCTACTACAGCGTACATCAAAATGGCACCCAGGTTGTCGAAGAAGAGCCGTGCTGGCATGAAATACCCAGCATCCCCCACTATAGTTGGCAGAAGAAAGAGGAAAAATAGCCCTGGGTCCAGTTGGTACGGCTGCTTTTTGCTGGCGATAAGAACCACTCCACCCAGAACCAGACCCAGCAGAATCAGCATACAGCTCTCTGGGACCGCTGTGGTAAAACGCTGAGAGAAGTGGAATACTGAAGATTGCAGAGCAGAGAAAAGAGACAACAGAGAAAAAAAGGTTAACATGGATTGAGCATGAGATGAGAGATATTATCTAGCCATGCACTATCATAAAAAAGTGGGAATGCAAACATAGTAAATGTTCTTCATTGTAATTTCACTAAAGCTTTATGAAATGTCACTTTTTATTGAGTTAATTGCAGTAAGATGCACGTGCCAGAGACAACCAAATGCATAAAATAAAACAAACTAAACAATGCATATAAGCAGCATATGTAGCTTCATGGCCCACGGCAGCCAACCAACCTCATTTAAAGAGTAGTTTATAAGTTACAGGTGCTGTAATTCCATACCATGGTTTCAGATAAAATGTTACACAACACCATTCTAACGTCAGTCACTCCCAGTGACAAATACTGAGTCACAGTAAAACATCATCTCATACTGCAGCTTTAAGAAAGGACTATTAAATTCACAAATGGCCAATAACTGAACAAGGTGACTGCATACTAAATTCACCAATACAATGCAGGACTTTACAGTGGTTTAATGGAGCATCTGCTAGAATTCATCACAATATTTCCACTGGGAAATGCAGTATGACCAGTGTCCATTCACAAGTCAGACATATCAAATGACTGTACAAAGCATTATAAGACGAGGAACAATCACACCGCAAAAACCACATGCTCAGTGTCCCTGCACTGGATCAGGAGGTGCAGAAACCAAGTAGTGTTTATATGGGAAAAGGGGGATTTGATAGATCATAAGATGTTTCAGTGGGGATATATTAGTGAAAATGATGTTGATTAATAAGGCTAATTAAAAAAGCTAATCAAGGCACAGACTGGCCTCCATTTATAAAAGCATTCCTCATGAAATGTGTGAAAGGCAAGCACAACACATTATGGCCTAATGAGAGATTCTAATGGCATGATCTGGTTTCCATGATCAGAGTAATTCTGTGGAGGAGGGAAAATCAAGAAGCATAACAATCACCGCTCACCATGAGTCATTCACACAAGGACAGAAAAACACTGACATACACCCAAAAAGCATACTAGACATCTGCACAAACACATGCATGTGTACACACACACAAACACTAAATAACAAAAAAAGAAGAAAAAAAATCTGAGGCATATGCCTAGATACATAAAAATACACACAGGCAAATATGTAATGAGTGCTAGAGATTAATTCCATTCATTTATGCATACTGATACCTGTGTGCCACTCCAACCTCACAATAGAGAAGACCTTCATATGTGTGATTCATTTCTATCTCAAGATCTCCTGCTTTTAAATCATTACTTGCCCTAAGCTTTCCAACAACAGTCCACATATAATTACAGCCATAATGAAAGATTATTAAATCCAATTAATCCGACACCTTTCATTTTCAGGGACTGACAGAGACAGAACTTGGGATAGTTAATTGAGAACATAGAGTGGATTGCCATCCCATTATGATAATCTTTTATAAACAGGTTGATCATTAAGTTAAACTGTGTGTAGTATAGAATGGGATGTTGCTTTGTATCACTCCCATGACTCAAACTCAGCGAGTTTAGATGTTTGAGAAGAGTGTATTCTGAATGCAATCCTCTGGTAAATGAGAGTGTTTAAGTAACAGGGCAGGTCATAATCATCGCTACATAAGTATATGAATTTATTTATTTTGTCAGTAACTGAACTAATGGGCAGTGTCATTTTTTTTCAAATTAACATAACTGTCAGTTAGTACTCCTATCTCTATCTACACTATATTGACAAAAGTTTTGGGACGTCTGCCTTTACCTGCACATGAAGTTTAATGACATCCCATTCCTGATCCGGAGGGTTTAATATGGAGTTGGCCCACCCTTTGCAGCTATAACAGCTTCAGTTCTTCTGGGAAGGCTTTCCACAAGGTTTAGGAGTCTTCTAGAAACACATTTGTGAGGTCAGGCACTGATGTTGGATGAGAAGGCCTGGCTCACAGTCTCCCTCTAATTCATCCCAAAGGTGTTCTATTGGGTTGAGGTCAGGACTCCGTGCAGGCCAGTCAAGTTCCTCCACACCAAACTCGCTCATGTCTGTATGGACCTTGTTTTGTGCAATGGTGCCCAGTCATGTTGGAACAGGAACATCCCCAAACTGTTCCCACAAATTGGCAGCATGAAATTGTCCAAAATTCTTGGCATTAAGAGTTCCTTTCACTGGAACTAAGGGGCCAAGCTCAACCCCTGAAAAACATCCCCACACCACAATCCCCCCTCCACCACACAATGCAGTCAGGCAAGTACCGTTCTCCTTGCAAGCGCCAAACCCAGACTCGTCCATCGGATTGCCAGACAGAGAAGTGCGATTCGTCACTCCAGAGAACACGTCTCCACTGCTCTAGAGTCCAGTGGCGGCGTGCTTTACACCACAGCATCCGACGCTTTGCATTGCACTTGGTGATGTAAGGCTTGGATGCAGCTGCTCGGCCATGGAAACCCATTCCATGAAGCTCTCCACGCTTGAATTCACTGAGCTCCTGAGAGCGACCCATTCTTTCACAAATGTTTGTAGAAGCAGTCCGCATGCCTAGGTGCTTGATTTTATACAACTGTGGCCATGGAACACCTGAATTCAATGATTTGGAGGAGTGTCCCAATACTTTTGGCAATATAGTGTATCTATCTGTCTATCTATCTATCTATTGTACGGATGCAATGTTATGGCAGTACTATAATGATGCTATGGGTTAAGGATATTTACTTTATACACTTTACCTGTAACACAACAAAATGTTGTATTGCCTTCACCTGTTCCGGCTGTGTGTACTCAGCACTTCAAGTCAGCTGAAAACTGTGCGCAGGTGCTTCAGATAATGCTACTTTCTCCGGATGCAAGACAAATATTCAAAATGAAATTTTATGGCGTTACCGTGGCAATTGAATCATGGAGAAACAGATGATTGAGCTAAATGATCTGATGTAACTGCATGTCTTGGCCAAAAATACAAGCTGGAGGGACGCCTGAGAGACACCCACACATGCAAATATAGGAGGTAGAGCATTTTGTGTTTGTACTGTATATGTATTTTTCGTGAACTACACCGCAAAACATACAACCAGTTTCTCTGTTAAACATTTTGCTCTCAAATCCTAATTCTTCAATAATCAATCTGAGCTGATTATTGCACAACATCATGCCATGTTTTTCATTTCCAACTGATATTGCACTTGTGTCCTCCTGAAGATATCTTTATAATGTACAGTCATGCTAAAAAGTTTACATACCCCTTGCAGAATCTGAACATTTTTAATTATTTTAACCAAATAAGAGGAATCATAAAAAATGCATGTTGTTTTTTATTTAGTACTGTCCTGAATAAGATATATAATAACATATAGTCCACAAGACAAAAAATAGCTGAATTTATAAAAATTACCCTATTCAAAAGTTTTCCAGCAGTGACTGTATGTGATTTTGAGATCCATCTTTTCACACTGAGGACAATTGAGGGACTCAAACACAACTATTAAAAAAGGTTTGAACATTCACTGATACTCCAGAAGGAAACATTATGCATTAAGAGCCTGGGGTGAAAACTTTTGAACATATATATATTTTTTTTCATTTAGTACTGCACTTCGGAAGCAACAGAAGATACTTACATGTTTCCCTGAAGACAAATTAACTCAAAATCTCAAAAAGAACGGGGTATTTTTTTTTTATAAATTTTGCTATTTTTTTGTCTTGTGGACTTTATGTACACATCTTTTATGTAAAATATCTTTTTCAGGACAGTACTAACTAAAAAATAACATGCATTTTGTATGATCCCTCTTATTTTGCTAAAATAATTAACATTTAGCAGATTCTGCAAGGGGTATGTAAACTTTGGAGCACGATTGTACGTATGGCACTATCACTGTGAGCTTTTGCTTTGCTACAGTGCAGAAGAACAAAATATAGACCTCTCAGCTCTCACGTGAAGAAATCATTCTCATGATTCGCATCTTTCAGTGAATGAAAATACGTTAAAAATCGTTCACAAATAGGACAAATCGAGCGTTTCTCGAGTGAACCCTTAAAGAACCGAGAATTTGACTGATGCATTTGACAAAAAGTTACTTAACAGACACAGAAACGTTAATAATAATTTAAAGTAGCCCAGATAGCAACATAGTGTTGGCCCAGATCCGGGCCACATGTGGGCCGGATCTGGGCGACACTGTTGCTGTCTGGGAGCCTACTGGAAACTGTTACAACTTGATGTTATGAGAGTTTTATTCATGCACGTTTTATTAAAAATCGTTTAAGCCAATAAATATAAATTAATTTTAGCACTGTAAATGCAAATTATATTTAGGCTCAAAATGACTTAGTTCGCAGGCATGATTCGGTTTATAAAAAACAAAGCCTGCAACAAGCTGAAATTGGGAAAATATGAAGCATATAAACAGCATTATTAATAGCATATAAACAGCATTATTAATCAAACCACATGATAGCAGGTGACGGACAAGAATAACCGAATAGCTTTCTGAACCTGTTCTTTGTAGTAAACTATTCGAAAGAACCGATTCGCGGACATGAATCGAACTTCCCACCACCACAGCCAAAGCGTGAGAATGATGATGGAAAGATGATGAGTCATAGCCAATCATAGCTCGCCGCTACTCCGCGGAGACTCCGGATCGGCGGGAACACGGTGAGCTCACAGTCCACAGAAATATCTCGCGGGGCGTTATACAGCACGGATTGCAAAAAGTCACGAAAATTACAGGTACAAAAAGATAACCGTAACGTGCACTGCTGTGACTGTCTTTGTAAACGCTGTTCACTTATCTCCAGTAAAGCTAAAAGCCCATTTTATTATTGTGTGAAAATGTCCCAGAGGAAATGTATGGGCTTTATTGCCATGGCAACCACCCGCGTCTGTCAATTAATGACAGTGGATGTGGAAGGGAAGCGCAGGTGGCTCGCGCTTTTTACGCACCGCTTTTACAGCCATCTGACCAACACACACAGCACCGAAGGCCCACTTTAATAAAACGCACTACACATTCACGTCCTCAACATAATCCTTCCAACACTTTACGCGTAACAGTCCAGCTGTTCGGAAGCTTATTTTAAACACTACTATATATTACATCCAAAACAAAGCTCGTTGAGTAAGCGAAAACGTACATCTTGCATTACAGAACTTACGTATTTTCGCCACACTGGCCACCAAAAGCCAGCTGGCTATAATGTAAGGTGTCTGCACGTAGCTCCATTCCCACTGCACTATCTTGAACCCTCCTCCGTGGTGGTGAGACGACTCTCCGTCCTCCGTGCTCGGCGCCGACGGCTCCTCCGCAGACCGGGCGAGCGCAATCCCGGGATGCCTGTACTCTTCCTGGGCTGGAGCATAGCGAGAGGCGACGGGGGATGTGACGGCAGGTGCGGCGCTTACCCCCGGCTCTGGCGAGAGCGACGCTCCTGTCACGTAAAGGTCAGTCGCTGCATCACTAGCCACCTTTATGAACAGAAGCAATCTCAAGCACCGCATCTTTTCGGCGTGTTCAACGGCGTGTCATCTTCATTTCTTTTATACACTCCTGTTGCGATGGTAAGCCCTCCACGGGACGCCCCGTTACCGGTTTACAACATCAACACACACTCCACTCGCCGGTAACTCGCGAAGGTGCAGCTGGCGTATAGGGACACGTGATTCGTTCGTGCACGAGGAGGTTCTTATTAAAGAGCCGTAACTCATCATCCTCATCAAAACAGACAGTGTGCACCCAAAACTCGTGTTATCAGCCTATTTTTATGTGCCATGCAATGAAAAAGGACATAAATGAGAAATAAATTGCTAGTTATGTCAGAATAATCAACAAGTCGATTTAGTTATTTAAGCAGTAGCCTATATTCAAATTAATTGATCACTAAAAGAAGCCGTCAATTGAATTGACAGATGCGCCCCCAGGAGGTCAAAACATCTGTCCTAGATGGTTTGACTGTGGCACTAAGCAAATAAAGAATAAAAACATAAAGTCTAATAAAACATTTATTTTAATTTTAAACAGAGCACTGCATGTGTTGGGTTTCAAGGCCAACATGTCTTTGTAAAACAATTCTGAATCAGAATACAATGTCTAACTTTAGTTGCAATTGTACTTGCAATTTCTTTGCAAACAAACTTTATTTGTGCAGGTGTCGAGAGTAGTGACGGGGACACGCTAATAGTGATACATTCAGAGTGAAGAACACATGCACTCATGCAGACAGGTAATAAGGTCATACATAAAACAACAGAGTGACTCATAGTGACTCTAAATTCTTACAGCATAAACCCCTGTGCAAAAACAGCAATACCAAGAAAATCCTTAAAATATGTGCTTGTAACAGTAATAAACGTAAAGTAATAAAAGTAAAGTAAATTTTTAACGCAACATTTCTCTTTAACAAGAGAGAGTGGTCCATGCACATATTTGAAAATACCATAACAATGGAATAACTACAAGGGTGAAACTAACACGTCGAAAACTTAAAGTGTGAAATAATGGTTGAAAACATAATCTTTCTCTCGACTAGGAGCACATTAATAAATATCAGGACAGAAATGTGATACAGCAGAGAATACACGACTGTGTTGTAGAATCCACAAACCTATCAAGAAAGCGCTGTGATAAATAAAAGATAAACGAACATGTGACCTAGTTTATGTCCTCTCTAATCAAGATCTCCTTGGTAGTCAGGATATTCAGTTGAACACTATCCAGGTACACATGGTTCAGCTTTCCAGACACAAATTAAACCTTGTCCAAGACTAAGGAGTTTTTAATGGCCAATCATTACTAACAGTGCAGTTTAATCCAGGATCCGGCTTCATTAATGGGCCCAGGAAACCAGTGTGTTTGAGTTACCCTATTGCACTGATCTCAATTACTGGCTTCCACAATCCTAACTTTGAGCTGAGCCATCACAACAGATATGACAAAAGTATAAGAATTGTCTTTAAAAATGCAGTTTTAACTTAAAACCTTTCAAACCCTTAAATACATGTCTTTGACTGATAAATTGTTCTCCAATCTATGCAAAAGTCTCTATACAAAATAATATATGTCCATCTGCTAAAAATATTTCGCACTTTACATTTACATTTATTCTTCATCAGTAAACGTAGGCTGGTATTTAATACTATGCAAATAAAGTTTGTACCAATCAAATCATAATATGTCTAATGGATATCATGCACACATTTCAGGTATTTGTACAGTAACGCAGCTGTTTGTTTCAACTGGAAGCACATGATTCATCCACTGAATTGTTCAGATTGGCAGACAGAATTAGATGCAGGCATCCCACAAACTGTCTTCAGTGAAGATCCCTTTGTTATCGCAGTTCTTCCCATCACGAATACAGCTCTCCTTGGCTCTGGCCTTGCAAGAGTTTTCCACAGCCAAAAGCCTACAGCTTCAGACCTTCCCGTTACGACTGCCGAGGCCAAGGGCCTGCACCACATCCACACTTAGCCCACTCTTTAGAGTCCTCCGCACTGCAACACACAATGCACATTACGTTATACTGTAAAATAAAACATGCAACTCAATGTCAGACAATCCATATAATGCCACTTGCACACGTATAAAGACTGGAAATAATGATCTGGAAGGTGTGAACACGTTAGCGAATTTGCAAAAAATGGTCCACTGTCTATTGTCAATAATGTAGCGATGTATGAAGCACCGCTCACACAGAAGTCACTTTCAAACCAAGCAGCTTTCTTTTGGTCAACATAGCAAATTCACTTGAAACCGTTGTGAAGTTAAAATCTTTCGCCCTTGCCTTTATGTAAAATGACCACATGGATTTTTACTGAAATTACTGGATTTTACACGTGAAGATTCGCTGAACAGCTATATAAATGTGACTGCACATTAAGACATACTGTAAAGCACTTCAGAATAATATAAATAAACCTAAAAGGCTTTTCAGGTTTGGAGGTTTGTGTGATTTCGCTCTCCTTTTTTAAAAGCACAGTTGCAAGAATGTGCCCTACAAAAGGCTCTTTGTGGTGTACAAATTCTGAGATGTCTAGCAGTTCAATCCGGTACAAGCAGAAGTAAAGAGGTGGCACGATATGGATCTGACTGGGAGATTTAGGGGCTTTTGAAAGCCAAGCAATGGTAGAAGCCAGATTACATTGTGTTTTGGATACAGATAGTGTTGAATGCAAACAGTGACTAAATCCTTAATCTCATCCCCCAGGTTTAGGGATAAAACAACCTTCAGGACTGGTTATGAAGTTCAGTGGTCAAAAAAACAAATAAAAAAAATGCGTTGACAGTTAAAATGTACTCACATGACTTTCGGTTAAGCCGCGAACGTTTCCGTGTTTTTGGACTAGACGGCCTCTCTGTGGGATTCTGGGTGACAGACTTAAACAGACGATCCATGATCTCATCTGTGGCATCATCCTGTGAGCTGGCGCTGTCCTCTTTGGCTACAGACATGGATGTGCTAACCCTGCCTAAACCTGCGTAGAAATAGTACAACAGATCAATCAGATCTTTGCTTAATTACAATAGAAACAGGTCCAAGATCCTTCAAGGGAAGCGTTAAAATGAGTGAGGCAGTGGTACTACTTCTTGGCAAGCTGATGAAAATCAATCATTTGTAAAAAGTTAATAGATATTCAGGCAAATACAGTGTTGGGTGTGAAGTTGGAATCCTCATGTCTGTCTTGACAGTTAGCCCTCTACAATCACTTCAAAAATGCATAATTATTTAGGCTACTATTTAGTCCATAATAAATCTGTTAGTTGAGCTAACCCACTCCATGCAGCCTGTGCAGTAGCTCTACCTTCATCATCATCATCATCATCCTGTGCTGATTGGCTCTCTACTGGTGAAGTAGGAGAGCAGTCAGAGTCACAAGGCCCCTCTGTGAGATCAAATGAGCCAACCTTAATGCTTTCATTAATTACAAAAGCTTTATCATAGATTGAAAGCTGCACAAGTGCTTTATCTTTGCACACATCCATGCTCCAAACTCTATACCTTCATCACTCCACTGAAGGGTTGGTGAAATTGGAGGAGTGTCACCACCAGTGGTAAGAATCTCTATAAAGGACCCCCCCAAAAAATAATTAATTAATTAATTAATAATAATTATAACAACAAATTAATTCATTAAATCAAATTGTCCTTTAGTCTGGGCTGGACTATGTAAAAATGTAAATAAAATAAAAATGAGGTTTTTATTTCAATTTTAAACAAACAAAAAAAAAGAAAATGTTAAGACACCGAGCATCATCTGTGTTGGGCAACTAAACTTATTGTGATTCCTCAGTTCTGCTTCTGGAGATCAGCTAATGAACGTTTCTAAAGCAGGTGTGTTAGAGGAGGGATGGAACTAAATTCCACAGGAAGGTTGGGCAACAGCAGGGCTGTCACTGGTCTAAACAGCTAACTCTATCTTATTCCCTGGATATGCAGCATTGTGTTCTCTTACTTCGTACAGCACGGCTCCTGCGCAGCATGCTGTTGTCGTTGTTGGTGATTAGCAGGTTTTTCATGTTCTCATGCTCCTCTTGGGCTGGCTCTGATTCTATTGTTGAAGAAACTGGGGATAGGCTGTCCTCCAGAGACAGCTCTGGAACTGCTCCAGAAAACTTCTCTGTCTGTGAAAAGATTCAGAGAGTATAATTAGTTACTGGTAATGGTTTGTCTCAATCTACTTGACGACTGAGGGTGATACAGTGGGGTTGTGGACAGGGCCATGAAATAGCCATGATCTGGGTTCAATAACAGTTAAGCTCTATTGATAACATTTGTGGCATAATGTCGATAAGGGCCGTCGTAAGAGGGAGGACAACTGAGAAAATTGTCCATGGCCCTGTGTCGGAGATGAGCTGGCTAAATGCTTTATACTTAATACTGCTGAGTGTTTGGAGGTGAACCTCCATCTGGGTCTTGGGAATTCTAGCAATGAAAAATTTTCATCCACTGAAAGGATGATTTTTTACATTTATTTTTAATATCATATATTTTAATTTAATACTGCCATTTAAAAGCTATATAAAAGGTATTTATTTTGTCTTCTGGGAACCATGCAAGTACAATTTACCCTGATCATTGTATTAAAAAAAAAAAAAAAAAGTTTTCAACCCCTCTGCTTTTAATGCATCGTGTTTCCTCTTTAAGCATTGGTGAATGTTTGCACCTTTTGTAATAGTTATGTACAGTCCCTCAACTGTCCTCAATATGAAAAGATGGATCTTGAAATCATAGTCACTACTGGAAAGGGTTCAACTGTGCAGAAGATGCTGGAAAACCAAAGAATGCGCAGGACAGGGAATATTTTTCTGAAGAACAATGGGGAATCTCAGGGGGAATCATGAACAACTATCCCATAAAAACAAGACACGCAGAATAAGGAATATGTAAACATCCAATATATAAAATAGCTAAGTCAGGGCAGTACTAAATAAAAAAAATAAAAAACGATATGCAATTTTTATGATCCTAGCTAAAATTGTACAGATTCTGCAAGGTATGTTTAAACATATGACCGCACAGTTTAAACTTTATACATGATGGAATAAGAGTAGTAGAACAGAATCAAAAGGATATCTGTAGCAAAGTATGCTTTAAATGTATGATACTTCTCAAGAGCTTTCATTCCACACCTCTGTGATCATCTTGCCCCGGGTTTTGGTGCGCTCCCGGTAGACGGCACGTTTGCGTTTCTGGGTGAGGACTCTCTCTCGAGTGGTGCGGTACTCCAGGGCAAACTCACTGATGATCTTACAGAAATGAGTTACTTTAGTGTCCCGCACTGAGTATGAGGGCTGGCCCAAGTATAAGAGAAAGGAATGAAACCTGCAGGAAGTGGAGGAAGTAGAACTTAATATATTGTATGCTCAAGTTCATCCTAATTAAAAAGTGAGGCACAGTCATCATTCAAGCTCGTCAACTTACAGGGCGGCATTCAAATTAATTTGGAATCTTTTTATTTAACATGTTAAAATGATTACAGTGGGTTTTTGTGTGTGTGTGTGTGTGTGTGTGTGTGTTACCTGTTAATAATGCGTCTGTGCACTACTTTTAGGATGATGATCCTTTCAGTACAGTCTTTCAGGAATTCTGTCATTTTGTTTTTCAAGTTAGGTTTCGTTTCATGTTTGGCCACTACTTTCAGGTTGTCCCAGGAGGCTTTGCATTTTCTCTCCAACTGAATCAGGTTTTCAGACAACTGCTCAAACTCTACCTGTGGGAAAGGAAAGGAGGGAGTGATAAATGATGACAGTGAATCCTAAAGGGTTATTTGGATAGTCACCATCAATGGGAGAAAAAGAATAGAAAAGAAACTCATGTGCACTGAAATAAAACCTTTACAAGAAAAAACTACTATAAAAGCTTAAAAGGGGGATAGCATTGAACATTTCTGTACAAATGAATAATATAATGTATAATAATTTAATGAAGATGGAAAACAAACAGGACAAAGAAATCACATAAAAAATTAATATAAAGAATTGTCTGAGGCACATACTTTAGCAGAGCGTGTAATAGCAGGGATCTCTGAGTAAAGGTCTGTCGTATCTGGGTAATTTTCCACCACAAAATTGCAAGTATGATGAAGCAGAGACTGCCTGTGTACTGTGTCCTTTACCTCAGTTACCTTCTCCAAATAACTGAGCTCAAAGCCCTTAGCCTGCAAGAGAGATGAGAAGTGCTAATTAAAGTCATGTGATGTTCAGTGAACTACTACATTGGCTTTGTTGGCAATTTGTGAGGAAAAGCATATTAAGATGGCTACTCATTAAATAGAGTGGCACAAATTAAAGTACATCATGTTCTGAACAGTTATAACTTTGTCCATTGGGAATTGATTGGATCGTCGTGGTTTGCTGTGATCTCATGTGAGTGACAGGTTGTCCCGCTCTCACACCAGTAAACGTCATCAAAAAACAAATGTTGCTGCAAATGGGAGGGGAAGTTATTTTTTATTAAAGATTATGAGGGTACATGAATTAAAAAAATAAATAAATAATGATGTGTAGCGATACATCATTTAAAATATATACTGCAATATTCCATAAAAAAAAAAAAAAGATTTGTCCATTTTGATTTCATGGTACCTTTACAGGAGTCTGAATTGATGAAAGAAGTTTCAAATTTGAGGGTAAACTATTCCGTAAAATTGAAAATATATTTTGACTGCCCTGGTTCTACGCATAGTAGTATAGCCTAAATACAATATACACATGTTTGTAGAGTTCAAGAGGTCGTCACATACTACAGCATAGAAAATGTGTCATGCAGGGTCTTAATCATATCTTATCTCCCACAGGCAACAGCAAAGGATTTAAGGCATCATCACAGGGCTGCTCTGACTAATCACATGTGACCATCAAGCTTCAGACCAGTGCACCTGCCCTTAGTACTTAGTGCTTTAAATGTAACTCTGCTCCTAGGACTGCAGAGGAGATGGAACACTTACATTGGAGCTATTGAGGAAGTTTCCAATGGCCAGTAGTGTTGCGAGGATATGCTTGAAGGTTTTGTTCTTGGCAAGTTGTTCCATACCCAGTTTGAGGTCAAAAAGAGGCTCTGCAATCTCCTGCAACATTCATATGTGAGGGATAGAAAAAGAGACAGACTGAGAAAGAATGTTTGGAAATGAACGTCTCATTGGTAACGCACTACATTCATTACCAATCAGGTCAACATAACTGAATTTAAAAAGCCTAAATTACTAAATTCCGTTAATGTTTCTTTCAACGACCAGTCAGAATGCAATACTGAAACAGGACTGTGAATAAGTCTGAAATTGGATAAAGAAAGTCAAAACAATAAATAGAATCTCAACATGGTCATACCGGCAATATGACAAAAGGCACGTGTTCTATAGTTACATTTATTAATCATAATAATAGGTATAAACAATGCTTCAACTAATAATATAACCAATTAACTGTAGATCTTTAAGTTCACCAAGCAACGCAGCATCAAATGTGTTTATCAGCATTTTACAACTGCTTCAAATGCAGCTTGTATATATATATATATATATATATATATAAATATAAAATGCTCACAAATATATACTACCTTTGAAAGTTTGGGGTCAATAAGATTTTTTATTTTTTTTATTTTTAACTTTTATTACTACTAATACTTTTATTCAGCAAAAATGCATTCATTTGATTAAAAAAAGTGATAGTTTTATAATGTTACAAAAGATTTCCATGTCAAATAAATGCTGTTCTTTTGAACTTTATATTCAACAAAGAATCTTGCAGATTTCCACAAAAATATTAAGCTGTTTTCAACATTGATAATAATAATGTTTCTGGAGCAAATTAGCATATTAGAATGATTTCTGAAGGATAATGTGACACTGAAGACTGGAGTAATGATGCTGAAAATTCAGCTTTGCATCACAATGAATTACATTTTAAAATATATGAAAATAGAAAATGGTTATTTTAAATTGTAATCATATTTCACAGCATTACTGTTTGTACTTATTTTTGTTCAAATGAATATAGTCTTGGTGAGTATGAGACTTTTTTTTTAAAAACTCAAAAGACTCAAAAGTTTTACCACATGATCACCTATGCATGGTGTGATATAACCTAGATTAATACTAGTCTAGGATACAGTAGTTACTGCTTATCTGAATAATCATTTTATTATGATCAAGCTATTGGAGCAAACAGGATTTCCATTCTTAATAAAAATTGAGTATAAAATTAGGAAAATGTTCTGACCTTCTCCAGGGTCTCATAGTTCAGTTTAAAGGCCCAAAGCTGTAATCTGGCTGAAAGGCCACTGATGGAAGACAGAGTGAGCAGGAACTGCTCTGCTGTACCCAGCGGTACGTCAGGGTTGGCCAGCTGTGCCTCCTGAATCTTCTGTTTCTCTTCATCTGTCGGAGTCATGGTCAGGATTTTCTACAGGCAGAGGGAAGAAGAAAAATGTAAAAAAATATTTATTCTCAATACAAAAAAAAAATGAATGCTAAATGTGTGAGCTACTACTGCCCCCTGTTGGATGCTAGTGCTACATTACCTCAATGCCCTCTTTACTGATGGCAAACTCATCAAATGTGAGGATGGCACTCTTGATGACATGTACAGCAGGCAAAACAGTCATGCCGATGTTGATGGCATTGCTTCTCTTAGGATCAAGCACTGAAATTGCTGCTTTCTTGGCCTCAGCACATTTCTGTATGAAAAGGAGAAATAAATGCAATTTACAGAAACAAACCTAAATCATTTACAGCATGCACTCACACTTACTGTAAAAAAAAGATGTAGCTTTAACATTAACTCATCTATACATTCAAAGGCAACCATTGATCTATGGGTAATACAACAGCTTTAATAATTAATTTAAAAGAGTTTAAATAGCTTTAGTACATTAAGAAATTGCTATTTTTGTGTAAACCCAAAATGGTTTATTCATAAACAGGTTTGCCAGTTTGGGTTGTTTGGCATAATTTTTGTTTTTCATGTTACATATGCTCTATTTGTATTTCTTGATCTGTATGTGTAAGATCCATAAGACTGCATACAGTACCTTTGCTGTATAAGATTACAATCTGTATACAAATTTATATATATATAAAAAAGAGGAAATAAATGAATAAAATAAATGAATAAAACACTGATCACTAAAAAATAAACAGGTTCGCCCATCGCACCTTTACTACTGGAAGTTCCTTGCCCTTGGACTCAAACAGGTGCTCCAGCTTAGCTGTATCAACTGCAACCTTATCAAGCGAAGCCCACACTGTGCCCCGCCCAAACTTGCACTTCCTGGGGCTGTCGGGCTGCTTAAGCTCCTTCCAAAACAGCTTGACCGTTTTCCGTTTCTTTAGAAATGCCGGATCAATCCCCTGAGACGGGGATGGAGGAAGGAGTCCTGGAGGAGGAGGGGGCACACTCAAACCTCCAGGAGGAGGAGGAGGAGGAGGAGGGGGTGGGGGTGGAGCCAGAGAAGCACATCCAGGAGGAGGAGGTGGAGGAGGAGGTGGTGGGGGGGCAGAACCCTGTCCTGGCACTGGAGGAGGGGGTGACAGTACTCCATTAGGCAAAGCGGTGTCAAAAGTGTCTACATCCAGCACATCGATATCCTCCTCCTCCATCAGATCAGAGAAGTCAAGATCTTTAATCCGCAGAGGTCTGGAACTGGGCTGCAGCTTCTCCCAGGCATCCTGATGACCCCTGGACAATGGTGTCATCATCGTCTTCTCCAAACTCTGTGAATGAGTCTCTGCTTCGATACTGTACTGTGGACGCAGCTTCTGTTCCTCTGCCAGCCTGGCGCGGGCGGCCTGAGCAGTACCTCCGAGGCTCTCCAGCTCTGCCTGTCTGGACGTGTCCTCTGTGGGCTGAGAAGAGCACGACTGCAGTCTGGAGAGCCGTCCGGCCATACTGGTGATCCCATGATCCTCTAGTGCACTTTCTAGACTTGGCCTTTTTAGATCTCCAGAGGAGATGTTGTTTTTGGAGTAGAGCATGTCCAACATGAACTTCCTGTCATTAGAGAGGGTGCTGTGCTGTTCCGCTGTACTGCCCTGACGCTGCAAACCACCCTCTAGAGGAACGTGAACAAATCATTCAGTGCTGAAGGGAAAATATTAGCGATGCACAATATATCAGTACCATATAGCTTACTGGCCAATATATAAAAAAAGAAATTTATGATTATTATATATCAGTATCGGTTGAGATATATAAAGGTATATATATAAAGGGTGCTCAGATTGATCGGGCGCAGATCGTTATCGGCCGATAATAGCTTTATATAGTTTGATTTGTGGCCTCTATAAAGGCCGATCAGATGACGCGCATAGAAAATTGTCTCGCAAGTTTTGCCAACTAAATGCATCGTTTTGGGGGGGATTGGGAATGTTTCCTGATAATATATATCTAAAAAAAAAATAACACTTCACATA
This sequence comes from Abramis brama, assembly GCF_963993115.1. Classification (NCBI taxonomy): domain Eukaryota; kingdom Metazoa; phylum Chordata; class Actinopteri; order Cypriniformes; family Leuciscidae; genus Abramis; species Abramis brama. Next base: position 27,864,967 of record NC_139965.1, on the reverse strand, counting down.
AGAATTTAGGATTTATAATCAAGCAGTAATCTTCATTCCAGATCCATATACAGGATGAAGTATAATAGCAGCATGCTAAAGAGACATCCTACCTTCAAAATGCCCAGTGCAAGCACAGATCATGTTGTTCCCACACGCTACCATCCTCTGCTTCAGTAACCCAGTGCACACTAAAAGCAGTTACTCTTCTCAGCTCTAACAGCACTGTAACCATCAGAGCTAACTGCCTAAATCCTCAGTAAGCAATACGGAAACTGGTCAGGGGAGATTCCCATCTCGAAATCTAAATAGTTTATATCTGCCCTCTGCTTCAGCTAATTTACTCTCCCTGGACGAAAGGCCCGTTAGTGGCTGTCTCATTTGGATCACGGCCACTAGAGGAAGAGATGGAATCGCTCTCAAATATTTCCACTTTGGAGATTTTTGTTTGAAATGAAGCTCTTGACTTCCCAAAGAAGCCCTCACACAGAAGTAATAGCCTGACTATTGCTCTGTGTGTGAGAATTTTATTGAGCAGGAAGCTAGTTAAAGAAATCTACAGGTCAATAAATGTCAAGTGGAGGAAAAATGTTAAATTAATTGTACACAATCTGTCTCAAAAAGCTATGTCTGCTCTAGTTTGTTGCTTGAAAATACAACTGAGCTCATGTTTAAGAGTGACTCCAGGGATGTTGATGATTAACTGCATGTTCATGAATCTGAATAAATGAATAAATCTCTTGCCTGCTTCATTATGGGCTGTCGTTGTGTCCTCTTGCTGCTCCAGGGTGTGCCTGGTCAAGTTTACCCCCTGAGACTCCTGACCACTAATAGATCCTGCAAGACACACACACATTTAAAAAAAAAAAAAAAAATCTCACAAAGAAACCAAACCTGTACGACTTACTTTCTTCTGAGGAACACAAAAGAACAGATTTTGAGAAATGTGTCAGTGTTTTTGTCCATATAATGGAAGCCAATGACCACCAAAACATTCTTCAGAACATATTTTGTGTTCCACGGAAGAAAGGAAGTCATACATGTTTGAAACAACATGAGGGTGAGTACATGATGACGATTTTCATTTTTGGGTGAATCATCCCTTTAAATCTCTCACAAGATATTTGCCTGCATACAACAATTTATTTATATATATATATTTTTTGTTTGTTTGTTTTACTGTTGATGAATGACAAATGCAGCAGTGATGTGGACTAGTGGTTACATACGTGTTGTCCAACTATAATTTCTGCTTCCATAACAAACAAAAAAAATCACCTCACACTAAATTATAAACTGTCAACCCTGCAAGACCTATGATTCCAGAGGAAGAACACACACACACACACAAAATCATCTCAACCATACAGCATCAATCAAGTTAAGCAACTTCCTATCTATGCTTGACACAAACCAGATGACAAAAGCAGTAACTAAAAGTGTGCAGTTTCAATAAGCAGTCAAACCATCACAGTTGGAATGCTGCTAAAAGGGTATGCATCTCAGCAGGACACATTACATAATCGTGGCAAACTTGCTCTAGACCAATCAGAGCACATTCCAGACTTGGCAATTAACAGTATGTGCAAAAACCTCGAGGAGATGACATACAAAGTGTAGACAAGCTCAAGAAACAGTTCACACAAGCAAACAGACTAATAAATGACCACAAATAGTCTCACACACACTCATATGCATTCTGCTTTAGTAAAGCTTCATTGATCAAGGGGAAAGCAGAGAGATTAAGACGTTGAATAATGACTGGAACCTTGACGATTTAAAGAAAGACGAGCCGAGGAAGAGAAGGAGCGTAACAACAGGACAAAAAGAGAAGTGGAGGGATAGAACGCAGCAGGTTCAAAAGAAAGAAATCAGGATACATATTTGAAAATATGACAGTGTAAGGAATCAGCACCTGTGGTGTCTGAGCTGGAGACCGGCTGCTCGGCTTCAGTAGACGTCTCTGCTTCTGTAGACTCCACACTCTCCCTTAGAGAAGGTTTCTCATGTACGCCAAATGACTTCTTTTTCTTCTCCCACTGGGACTCAGCCAGAGAACGCAAGAACTTGTCTCTATAAAGCCATCGGAGAAGAAGCACTCATTTACTGAGCTGTAAATGGAGGGTTGGGTGCAATAAATGTTCTGATTCTGAGAATAAGTTGTATAGTAGACCAGCTCTGAAATGAGTGGTTGCAGAATACAGTGAAATGGTCAAATAGTTCAAATTATAAAGGCATACACTAAATTTAAGCCTTATGGACCCTTTTGGTTTGTCCACACTTTTCTTCCTTTTAGTACAATAAACAACAAAAAAGAGATTATTTCAAAGGTTAATACACACTTTCCTGATAATGTGCAGTTATATTTCAGAGAGACAATAGATCAATGGATCAGACAAATACAAAAGACACTAAAAGGCAATGTTGCATAATAAATACATACATTTTACAAATCTATTGCATCCCACCACAGAAATACTGCCCAGTGTCTGACAAAGACCACCACCACTAAAGCCGCTTGTCCCTTACAACCCCAAAACCACAAGCCACCACTATATTTCCCTGTAGATAATGTAGAAAACACTGCATGATTCGTTCTTGTTTCAATTACCACAAAGCTGATCAGGTTTGATTAACTTAGAGTCAAGCATTAACTCTCCCCACAGTGATCCATCAGAAGAGTTGTGGTAAAAGCTCAGTTACACCGAGGCTTGTGTAAAAGAATGAAACGCTTCACATGAATGACATACTCGTCATGAAATCTTTTGAAATCTTTTTGTTTGTCTTAAAACTTGCTGACAAAGGCAGCAAATTATACAAGAATATAATTTTTAAACCCAATTCCACTGCATTGAAACTTGTTCATTTAAGTTTGTCACCATAATAGAATCATTAATATTACAAGAATGACACTATATGAAATTAAAAATAAAAATAATTTAAAAAGCTAAATTAAAGGTTAACATTCACATACAGCACACAAACCCACACAGCCTCAGTTTCTGAGCATAGCAGCTGAATTAGTCCCCAAACACCTGGCCGCATGCTGATATATGCAGAAAGAGAGCCTGTAAACACAGTATACTTACTCTAAATTCCTCAGAACCGGCAAGTCTCTATTCACATTCTCTGGACTGAAGAGAAACACTTCAGTTTACACACAATGTCCATATCAATTCCTGTTAGCTTCACTGCACAAGTCTCATTCAATATTTAGTAAATGCCTTAAGAAGAAACTGTGCACATTCCACCAGTGTTTTTCCTTTAAGACACACACATATACATATCTATATATCTATATATATCTATATATATATATATATTTGACCCTTTACAAACTTTTAACTACTTTTTAATCATTTGAGCTTTTAAAGCTTTGAAAAGAAGAAAGATTTTTCTGGCAATTTCAACAATAGCAAATTTTTCCATGAATATGGAGATATGATTGCAGCCCACAAAAACAAGAGATAGTCATCTTTCAGTAACAACTTTAGATGAAAGAAGAACTTTACTTTTCCCATGATAAGACAGAGAATAAAGAATGACGATGAGGGGGGGAGAGAGTCAGACAGGAAAGAATTATTGTCCATTCATGACAATAAAAAGGTATTTTTTTAAAATTCTGCACCAATGTTCTGTCTGAAATATAAAAAATAATACACATATGAAGAGAATAACAAACGTAAAATTATTTTTATTAAAAAAAATTGTTACTCATCACGTTAGCGGATTTAACAAATCGATCCAATTTATTCTCAAATTTCCAGCCAGTAGTTGTTTCCTCCAACCCTCCCTCCTTATGACTTTGTCTCCCCAAAATGACTAAGCATCACAATGATTTAAAGTGCTAGCACCTCCAAAAGCCACATTCTTTGGCCACACTGCAGCTACTCACCAAAAACTGTCTGCCTGGTGCTGTCTGTAAAAGGAGAGAGAGAAGCAAAGTACAGGAATGTTGGGCGCCACAGAAGTAGAGAGAGAGATTAGGAGAAGTGCCAAATATTATGAGGGAAAAGAGAAGAGGAGTAAGAGGAGAGAGAGAGAGAGAGAGAGAGAGAGAGAGAGAGAGAGAGAGAGAGAGAGAGAGAGAGAGAGAGAGAGAGAGAGAATACACGCAAAGAGAGACAGAGAAAAAAACAATCAGGTAATTGGCAAAAACAGAAAGAAAAGTAGAACAAAAACAGGCAAAGAATATACTGAAGAAAGCAAATCTGTTCTGAAAAAGTAAAAATACAAGCAAAGAATATTTGAGTAAAAGAAGAAAGCTCAAAGCAAGAAATGCACCTGATCTTATTCGAACAAGAGGACTAATCCTCAGTTTAGACGTTTTTACAAGTTAACAGCATTTAACTAAAAGGCTGAAGACTAAAACACCAATTTCAATATTTTTTGAGACATCAAAAAGTGAAAACTTACCTATAACTGCAGTTATTGCAGCAGGTTCCTCATATGAAATGTTTATCACAGCTCACATTGTTCACTATCCTTCAACTCATTCAAGACCTTCGAGTTGTTCCCAAAATATTCCCACGCCCTGCCGCCTCTAATACCTACAGCTCCTTTCACATCTCTTTCCTCAGCCTTTCCCCCTCATTCCTCCTATAAGAGCATCAGTTGTTTACTTACTTGAAGACTCTCTTCTTTCCCTCTGTCCGGCTGGGTTGCTCTGCGGCTGACTGGGCAGGGATCTCCTGAGGAGAGTCCGTTTCTGTGAAAGACGGTCTGCGGAGAGACAGTCAGTCAGAGCAAGCTCAAGGCTATAGCACTGTACGGGCAGTTTCATGTGAATCAGGTCCACACATACACAAACACAAAAAGAATGTGCATGCCAGAAAACGTCTCTCTCTCTCCATTCACTCCAAAATACACATTTGAAGGGACAAATAACATTCTTATTTTGCATTTATCTGATAAAAAAAATACATTTAAAACAGTAACATTGTGAAATATTATCATAATTTCAGATAACTTCTATTTTAATATATTTTAATAAAAAAGAATTCCTGTGATGCAAAGCTGAATTTTCAGCATCGTTACTCCAGTCTTCAGTGTCACATGATCCTTCAGAAATCATTCTAATATGCTGATATGACGCTCAAAAACATTTCTTAATATTATCGAAAACTGCATAATAATTTTCGGTAAAGCGTGCTAATTTGTTTTACAGGATTCTCTGATGAATAGAAAGTTCAGAAGAGCAGCATTTATTTGACTTTTTTAACAATGTAAAAGTCTTTATGGTCCCTTTTGATCAATTTAATGCATACTTGCTGAAGAAATATTAATTTCCTTCCAAAAAAAACAACTTTTGAATGGTAGTGTATGGTAACAGTATATTTATAAATTAACATTAACCTAGTAAACAATATATTTTTTTAGTAGACGACATCAATGAATAAACCAAGTAACAACAACCTTGCTGTACTGTAAAAAATTCTTCATCTATAACTATTATTATTAATAAAGTTGACAAATGCTTTTAATTCATATAATTGTATATTATATCAGTATCACTTCATAAACTGATAAATGACGATCAGTACTGGGCAGCTGTAACACCAGTATGCTAATCTAACATGTGATGTTTCTTCAGATGGATCACATTGAACCTTTATTTATCATTTCGCAGACGAGCTGACAACATTGCTGCAGTGAGCAGAAAACTGTGAGAGGCTTCTTCTGCGGTTCTGCTCAAGAGAGCAGCTTTCAGGACTAGTGTGCTACAATAATCCACTTCTGCCACTGCCAAAAACCTCCCCGTCTCCATTTGTTCAGAGTACTATTATGTAATATTCATACTCCGTTTCTGTATTATTGTTATATGTAGCGACTTGATCACCTTTTTGTGTTTGTGTTGTACCTTGTCTAATGTCAGATATTAATGCTAGTGAGACAAAAACTGTCAAAAAAAAAGGTGTAAAATGTAATTGTTAGTTAAGAAAAGTTTGAAATGAGATGAATTTGTTGAAGTTACCTTGGCCCGCTGACCGAACACCTGGATCTATAATCAAAAATCCAGATTATTTCATGTATAACATGAACTCTAAACTGGCATCAGATCAGTAGCCAGGACAAGCTCAACAAACACCAAATAATTAGTCAAAGGCTCAAAAGCAGAAGAGATGTAAAATGTGATACAGACCTGTTGGAGATGCTTGAGGTTTCCTCAGTTATTGACCTCTCCTTTTTTAACCTCCGTCTAGAAATCCCCATGTGAGCTATGTACTGACTCATAAAAGAGCGCCCCCTAGTGAATGACCAAGGATTTGTGGGAGGGAAGAAAAAGAAATAGAGAGAAAGAGGTGGAACAGTGATGGTGGTTACATGGACAAACAGAGGGTTAATATGTTGACAGGACCAAAACATCAGCAAGAAAAACAGTCCCAGTCACCACCCAGAGTCATAGAGAAATAACGCAGCACTGAATTAGAAGAGGAGGAAAACGGCATATGAATAGAAATGGTTAAAATTAAGGATACCAAAAGCGATCGGTCACCAGTGTTAAACAAACGTTTCCAACACTTACTCTAAAGGATTAGTTATGACACATGGATGTTTCAGAAATAATGCAAACTTTATGTATTGTATATAATTATTTATACATTATGCAATTTAGTTATCCATCACTATGCATATAAAAACATGCATACGTCATTAAAAAGATCTAAGAAATTAAAATTAAATTTTGTTATTGGATTTAATAACTGTGCTTGTGACTAGCCATGTTCCTTAGTGACAACACATCAAACTGGCAAAACATTTTGAGGAAAACAAGCTCAGATGAAGAGAGCTGATAGGCAGTCAACAATTGTGCCCAGTTCAGGACCTTAAAGACCAAACACATCCTGTCCAACCTTACAAAACATTCCTGTAGCCCTACGCAGAGAAGAAAGCTTCCCAAATAAAACATTCCCTTTCCACATATATGTGCAAGGAAGGACTGTTGACTCAATGTGCTATTTCAAGTGTTGCATTTGGCCAAAGTGAAATGTCTTATTGTGACTTGGGTAAACTGGAAGAAAAAAAAAAAGCAGCCAACCAAAACTTCTCACATACCCCATCTATTAAACCCTGCATGGAACACCTGACAATATGAAAATGTTAAATTAAATGTACAAGTTCTTAAGCGAAAGTAATGCCGTTCACTCATGTATGATGCAGGTCTGTGTTACCAATCAAATGGAAATACTTTTCTTTTCTTTTTTGCTCCAATCAGTCTGGATAAGCAAAACAGTATATTTTCTATGCACAAATAATTGTGTTTACATAAATGTCTTATAAAGAATGAGAATGGTGGATTGTTTGAGTGGCTGTACTTAATTTGTGCTGCATCTTGGGTGCACATGGTAATTAAATAAGACTCATAGAACATAGAAAATAAAATGAGCATCTACTTATGAATCCAGGTAATTAGGTAATCTGTGTAAGGACTTACTTTACCAGCACAGTCTGGAGAATTAATATTTGATTTACCACTAATGTTCCATGTTCTGCATCAACCACTGACCAATCTATGTGTAAAATCTTTTTAGACTCTGATAATGCCTGTGCAGTAAAGCTGCAAACAGTAGATGAAGTAGGTAGGTTTTACTCATGAAGTGTTCCATCATGTGTGACAACCATTACATTAAAAAAAACTGTGCAAGTATTACCATTAGAGTGTGATTAATAGCTTTATGTCTACATAAAGAAGAGAGCAGAAGAGTGCAGGAATGTGTGTTTATCTCGATCACACAGCCATCCAACACAGCCAAAGAATAAACAAATATGGAAGGAATGTTTGGTTTGGTCAGTAAAATTCCCTTCTGTCAGTCAAATAACAAGGTATGTGAGTGTTTGATTCCTGTGGGTCAGGTTTTACTAAAAATAAAACTGAAAAAATAAAAATAGCCAATAAATACTATGATATACTAAGTATATAATACTAAAATAACACTGCTGTGGGTATGTGTGGAAATTATTTTTTGTCAATTATACAAAATAGTAAAGCTGTTACTGATTGATTTACTAGTCGATACACAAGCTACTTTTTTCCTGCAGTATGAACATGAATTTAATCAATTTGATGAACCCATGCAAAAAAAAAAAGAAAAAAGAAAAAAGAAAAAAAAGGAAATGTTTTTGTTTGTTTTTGAATTATTGGCATTATAGGGTGAGAGACCATGGGAGACACACCTTTGCCTTCTTTGGACAATCCTTCTCAGACTGGATTCACATCTGAGACAATAGTGTAACTAAAAATCAAACCTTATTATCATCCTTCATTAAACCTTTTCTTTCCTAAAGTGCCAGAGATGAAATCAAGTCTGCTTAGCTTATACTACCCCAAAGTGGACAAACATTATTATGCACTGGGAGCATATTTACTGTTGTTTTTCTCTTTTGGTTACTGAAAGGTGTTGTATAACTAAACATATATTGATTTGTTTATGAATGCGTAATAATGCATAAACACACATCACACTGTTAATACTCACAAGTTATTTTCCTGCTCAGAGGTGGCAACAGTCTCGGCTCCGTTAGTCACCTGAGCGAGGGGTGGAGTTGGGGAGCCAGATGTTGTAGAAGAGGGGCTGGTCAACACAGGACTGCCAGGAACAGGAGAATTAGAGGAATCTGACTGCTGAGGGGAGGCTGTGCGCATCACCTCTGAAACACCGATAATGCAAGTGAAGTGTTAATGCTCTAATCTGTTAATATAGGATCCGAAACAGTGATGTACAGACACTGGATGTGTGAAACAAGCCAAACACCTTCAGTGGACAGCAGAAGGTACAAGAACGGGGACGGAGAGAGAGACTGAATTGAAGATACCTAGTGTTGGGCTATTAGAGGAAACGGATACGGTTGGGGAAGCGGGTCGAAAGGAATTATCTGGAAGACTGTGCGAAGAGGACCGCCGGCTCCTCCTGCCCTCCTGCTCGCTGGGGGTCAGTTTCCTTCTGTCTCTACGGATGTTAGGTGCTGCATCATCCATCTCGTCATCTTCATTCCTGAGGGCATTCTACAAAATATACAAAACACAGAAAACATTCAGTATTTTTAGAGTTACAATCTCGATCAAAAGTTTTTAACGTTTTTGAAAGAAGTCTCTTATGTATGGAAGCTTGTTTCCGCCACAGAATAAAACATTTTAAAAGATAATTGCGACTTTTTATTTAGTTAGAGTTTACATCTCACAGAATTGTGAGATATAAAGTCAGAATTGCAAGAAATAAAGTCAGAATTGCGTGAAATAAAGTCGCAATTGCGTCTTATAAAATCAGAATTCTGACTTTTTTTCTCACAATTGCGACTTTAGCCTATATCACGCAATTCTGACTTTATATCTCGCAATTCTGACTTTATAACACGCAATTGGGAGATATAAAGTCAGAATTGCATGATATAAAGTCACAATTGCGTGTTATAAAGTCAGAATTGTGAGATATAAACTATTCTGAGGTAAAAAAAAAAAAAAAAAAAAAAAGTCCGTCTTTTTTCCCCTTATTGGACTTTACTTTTATATCTCACAATTCTGAGAAAAGATGTCAGAATTGCGTGATATAAACTCGCAATTATGTGTTATAAAGTCAGAATTGCGTGATATAAAGTCGCAATTGCGAGAAAAAAAGTCAGAATTCTGACTTTATAAGACGCAATTGCGACTTTATATCTCGCAGTTCTGACTTTATATCTCGCAATTCTGAGAAATAAAGTCAGAATTGCGAGATGTAAACTCGCAATTGTGAGATAAAAAGTCGCAATTATCTTTTAAAATGTTTTATTCTGTGGCGGAAACAAGCTTCCATACTTCTGCTCACCAAGACAGCATTGATGATCAAAACACAGAAATAACAGAAATATTGTGCAATAGAATTACAATTTAAAATAACTGTTTTTTATTTTAATAACTTTTAAAATGTTATTTATTCCTGTCTTCAGTGTCACATGATCCTTCAGAAATCATTCTAATATGATGATTTGCTGCTCAAGAAACATTTCTTATTAATTTTTTAGGAATCTTTGATGAATAGAAAGTTCAAAAGAACAACATTCATTTGGAATGGAATTATTTTGTAACATTATACTTTACTGTCACTTTTGATCATTTTAATGTCTCCTTGCTGAATAAAAAATATTTTCTCTTAAAAAAAAAAAAAACAGTAGTGTATATGTCTCCATATGAAGCGTATGAGGTGCATTGAGAGTTTACTTCATAAATGTTGAACTGCTGTTTAAGGTCACCCTCTGTGCCACTGCTAGCCATGTGTTTCTGGATGATGCCTTCCATTCCTAGCTGCTCCAAACAGTCGGTCACATCATAAAATGAGTCCTGATCTGGAAGCGCTGCCAGAGTCTGAGAGGACAGATTAATACATTCACATCAAGAGCATTGAGGTGCAGCATTGTAACTGATGTAGATTGATATATATATGAGTATATCCATGTTGTAGTACTTTGTTGATGAGGGTCATGGTGTAGATGAGCAGCTCTGTGTCTGATCCATTCTTCGCAGACAGGATATCTGTTAGGTACGTCCAAGGCTTCACACCTGAAAGAGACAAATTATGCCATTATATATTACACTGTAGTTTATATCAAAATAGTAATAATGGCTCAGCAATAAGGATGGCCAAGGGACAATGTGAGAGCATTTCAGCAAGCTGACAATCAAACAGGCCAGTATTGTGGTCTTCCTATATTCATTACATCTTACTTTTTGTCTCACAGACAAAAACATCTGTATTTTTCTGATACATTGAAAAAAATTATGTGGACCAAAATATGTTGAATTATCTAGCTGGTAACACAGATGAGGACTTTGCAAATAAAATGTCCTGAGATAGTCTTGGAAGTTTAAGTTGAAATTGGCACACAAAAAAAAAAAAATCTGAAAATGGTTTTGTACTATGTGACTTTGTTTTCCCACAAAAGTATGTATATGAAATCATAGTTGTTATGAATTGAATTTTTTTCTAAAGAAACTTAATGTCTAATGATTTTTTTTCAGTCACCTACTGAAATACAAAGCCAGTGAAAATGTTAGCAGGCCAGGGTAAAATCTGCTACTGCAAGTTTGGCCAGCAGCAAAATAAAAAGAAAGAAAAAGTCTATGATAACACACATGAAAAAGGATTTAATGGCCCATGATGGATTCAGAGAATCAGTATTATGAGAGAAGATTTAAATGTTTAACCTCTCTTTCCATCCACAATGTTGACAGCTTGAATGAGGAGTGGACTGTTGGACTCAGTGTATTCCACAAACACTATCAGCAACTTCAGAGCAGTCTTCACAACCAGCCGAGACTAAAGAGACAGAGAGGCTATAAACAGGCAGCACTTACAGTCCTCATACAGAAGATGGCAGTATCAAACATCAATCTGTTTAATGCAACCAAGTACTGCACACAATAGTGTGTAAGCATGAAATACATCTGCATCTCCAACATTAATTGAGTTATTTATCTCTAGTGTTTGTCTGTTTCAGGCTTTATTTCAGATTACTCAGTGATTCTCATCTCATTTTCACTTCCTCTTTGATATCACATAGAAGGACATAACCTCAAACTGATGTTCAAGATGACTGAATCCATTACGGTAAACAAAAGTGTACTTTACTTTAACTTTAATGATGGGAACTCTAAACATGCCTAAACCTGAAATTGTGAAGTGAAGTGAAGTGAAGATTGAATAACTTGATTTTGGTCCAGATTCACACCTACATCTCTGCACTAACTTGTACATTTTTGTCCAACCTTATATTTTTTGCTATTATTACATTGCCTTAGGATGAATTGACTGTTGCGCATTCCTTTTTGGTTTACACATTTGGACTCTTTAATACAAAGCAACTAGGAAACAAACCCATGAGCTTGTTGTACTGCTGCACTGTTTGAGCTATAGAAATGTATTTGTAATTTGTGTTGGATCATTTAGCAGATAAGCATCTGCTCAATAAGTAATCCAATGATCAGGAATCAAATGATTATCATCAACATCTGCACATTAATCTATTGATTATTAATTGACTGACATGTTGTGGTATTAAAGAGTCAAGCTGCATTTATATGCATAAAGCCCTAATGTAACTAATACTGTATTGTGGTCAGTATCTATTTACAGATGCTGTGGTATGCATGTTTGTGTTGCCATCACTCACCAGGCTGCCACTCAATGTGTACAGCCACTGTACCGTCTCGTTGTGGTTTACAACACCGTTCATTCCATCCACAAACAGCATGATCTGACTGAGAGCTGGGAACAGGACAGCAGATTTTAGCATACAGCGCCGGCATGCCCTTAAGGATCTAGTGATTTGTCCTAAAGCTTTCCTGTTTGCTGGTCTAATTCCAGCCAGTATAAACTTCCTGTAACAGATGGCCTATTTAGCCAAAAAGTCCTTTGTGCTATTTGAAGTCTTCATGCAAGAAGATGAAGTGTATTTATTATGTATTGTATTTATTATGCGTGGTGTACAAGCATAATAAATACAATACATCATATTCTACAATAGGCTGCTTCTTTTAGAAACTCTGGACCGTAATACATACACACATCTAGTGACAGAACCATCAATAACCCTGCTAACATTTTTAATCAGACATGCATGAAGTATTTTGTAGCAATGGTAATATGAGAACAAACCTCTGAGGATGTAGTTCTGGTAGTTATGATCTGCCTCAGCACCCACTTTAATGAAACATGTCAGACCCTCGGAGAGCACAAACTCTGGAACCAAGTCCTTGTCATCCTGTGCAATATAAAACAGAATTAAATCTGCTTCTGTGTACAACTATGATATACACTACCATTCAAAAAGTGTGGGGTCAGTAAGATTTTTTTTAAACAAAATTAATCATTTTATTTAGCAAGGATGCATTAATGTGATAATATTTACATAATAATATTTCACAATGTTAATGTTTTACTGTATTTTCGATCAAATAAAATGTAACCTTGGTGATGAAAAGAGATGTATTTATGTTTGCATAAACGTGCTTTGACAATGGTATGTTTGTCTGTTTACAACCATGATCATGTGTTTAAAGGTTATGAACTGCATAACTAATAATAAAGAGGACAGAATGCTCTTAAATTACATAAAATCATTAGATGCCCTTTATAAGTACTTTGTGGTATTGTTAAAGGGGTCATCACATGAGAAATCAAATTTGCCTTGATCTTTTGACATATAAAAATGTCTTTGTACCCTTAAAAAATCCTGCAAATTTCATTTCTCAAAACGTTGCCCTAATTATAAACAAAGATTTTATTTAACAAAGCTCCAAAAATGGCTCGTTTGGATATGGGGGGACTTGTGACGTTACACGGGCAAATGTGTTTAAATATGACTGCCTCCAAAGTAAACATATCATTTAGTCTATTATATAAATTAAATAATTAATTTATATTATATAAATTAATACTGCGTCGTCCTGTTATGGGATACTTCCTCAGGATCATATTTTCTGCTCAGTTTTCAGCTAAATGCGGAAGTGATCACGCATAAAGTCCACTTTAATACATATATGTGGTTGAGATCAAGTTATTCAGTTCACTCTTTTAGTCTGTCCAAGCCTAATCCAACTCATTCACATATCACTTTTTCTCACGTTGTGTGCATGTTACATGATCTCACCTGGAAGAGTTGCTTTAAAGAAAACAAGGATCGCCGGAGCTCAGGGCCATGGGAGTTATACAACTTCTCTATGAGAGAGAGGAGAGGAGAGAGAGAGAGAGAGAGAGAGAGAGAGAGAGAGAGAGAGAGAGAGAGAGAGAGAGAGAGGGAGAGGAGAGAGAGAGAGAGAGAGAGAGAGAGAGAGAGAGAGGAGAGAGAGAGAGAGAGAGAGGAGAGAGAGAGAGAGAGGGAGAGAGAGAGAGGAGAGAGAGAGAGGAGAGGAGAGAGAGAGAGAGAGAGAGAGAGAGGAGAGAGAGAGAGAGAGAGAGAGAGAGAGAGAGAGAGAGAGAGAGAGAGAGATAATATAAGTCAATCAACAAAGGCAACAACCTGTACCTAAGAGGCAAAGATTGTTATTGCAGTGACACATTCTCAAGGAGCACTTTAACACACCTGAGGATCAGCAATGAAAATGGCCACCTACTGTACTTCATTTAGCCTACCTACTGACATAAAGATTAAAGTCTACAGTATGACTGAGGCATTAGTGTCAACAGCTGGCACTTATCTCACTCATCTAGTCTGTCATTATATCTAGTCATTATTAAGCATCAGATCTTAGGAATTATATCATTAGCAAGTCATTTTGAGGAATTTAGGAGGAAATGAGAGGTGGTGTCCCTGACTGCCTGTAAACAGTCATTCCAGTCATATAAATGCCTTTCACAACAATATCACTGGATTGACAGGTTAGTCATGACACAAAAATAGACATTCAACTAAAACAATTAAACACTCTGAACATTTGCCTTCTTGATAAGCATTTAAAATTGTTGTCCACTCCCTGACACACCAACTCATTCTTTATTATTACCATTTTACACATTTTGAAGCAAAAGTATAGTAATCAAAACGGTGAAATATCACAAATAGAATGTAAAGTAAATCAAAAACAATTTTATAATAAATTTTCTTTAAAAGCTGTCATCTTTTGCCTTCTACATTTTTCCAGCCAGCTTCATAAGCAATGCGTTATGTGGGTTAACTTGTCCATCAAAAAGGTGGAAAGGTGGAATTAAATTTTTAGAGTTTTTATATTGGTTAGCATGTGAGAACTGAAAGAAATTGGCACAGCAGACACATGATCTTCCTCAATAGCAAACGCAAGCTGATGCACAAACAACGCATGCTACAAACAGCCTTTCATAAATTGACCTGCTGATTCACCATCTACACCAATTATTCATTTGGAAAATTTGCAGACACGTTTTATAAACAGTCATTCCTCAATGCCTGGGAATAGCATAATTTGTAAACAAGTGTTTGTAATGTTTTCTAAAGCAGCACAACTTTTGAAACTCACAGTTCAAAAAGGGTCCAAGACTCAGCAAACAAACAGTGTCTTGCGGCTCTATGTTGTGTAAAGCAGCTTTAAATTCATATTAAATGTATAAAACTCTCAACTTGGCAGATGTCTGGTATAGCCATGAAAAGTGGTTTCAAGAGAACATTGATACCATCTTGATTCACAGACTGGTCATGAACAGTGAATATTTGTACATTTTGTGCCCAAGTTAATGTCCCACGAGAATAAAATATTACTGGCCACTTGAACCTTTGATGTAATGTCATGAAGCACGTCAGATGAAGAGCTTCTGGCTTTTAGCAAAAGCATGGGTTTCGAATAATGTTTTGAGGATCTGTTTTGACAACGAAAAGACCAAAAGTCTGTCACTATGATGTGTTCTGTTGTAGTTACTGTGTGTGTGTGTGTG
The DNA here is from genome assembly GCF_963993115.1 of Abramis brama. Classification (NCBI taxonomy): domain Eukaryota; kingdom Metazoa; phylum Chordata; class Actinopteri; order Cypriniformes; family Leuciscidae; genus Abramis; species Abramis brama. The sequence continues at coordinate 27,849,611 of NC_139965.1, read as the reverse complement.
TGTGTGTGTGTGTGTGTGTGTGTGTGTGTGTGTGTGTGTGTGTGTGTGTGTGTGTGTGTGTGTGTGTGTGTGTGTGTGTGTGTGTGTGTGTGTGTGTGTGTGTGTGTGTGTGTGTGTGTGTGTGTGTGTGTGTGTGTGTGTGTGTGTGTGTGTGTGTTGAGCCAGGCATCTGAGCTCAGTGGTAAAGTCCATGACAGCATGGAGAATGATGCAGTCCATCGCTGACAGCTGCTTGCTACTGATAACGTCACACACACAGTTCAGTGTCAAAAGAACACAGACATTACAGATGGTCCCCAAACACACATCTGCTCACACAACACAAACTGTTCACTTATATATGGCATTTATGAAGAACACATGTAAATGTGATGCTGCTGCTTGGATGGATGTCACAACAAGCAGCCAGGAAGTCATATGCCACACACACACAAAAAAGAGAAGAAAGCATGGTTTTACGGAGAAATTGTGGCACACATATTCTCTTCTCAACATCTCACTAAGAAAAACATATACTTTGCACATTCTTCACATGCAAGCATATATCCTTTCAATAAACTATTTTCAACCTCTTATTATACAGGGTAATAGATCTGCCAAAAATTTCACTGTCAGCAAATGTGGTACCATAAACTTCCCAGTCTAAAACTGTACATCAATGAGGCTGAATATCACAGTAGATTCCCACAGTTGTGTTCATGAGAGAGATGAAGAATGACACAAGAAAATAAGTGAGGGTAGATGGGCAAAATATTAAGAAATATATAAAACAGGGATATTCTGAAAATAAAATGACACAAACATACCACCAAAGGATCTGTGTGTTCCTTAATCAAGATGAACAGTAATCTATAATTTGTAATTTGTACACTATTGGTTCAAGGACGGATCATTCTAGGTTCGTCTGAGGATAAGCGAGTGACAAAACCAAATGTGACAGAGGACACAGAATCCTTGAGAGAAACTGTGATTTGGCACATTCTTCATGTCACACTGAATGAGATTATTCTCTCAAGGCCTCTACCTCTTTTTCTGCATTAACAGGACTGTCCCAACTCAAGACAATAAGTACAAGATATTTGCAATGTCTCTAACATTAAACTTTAAGACAAAAATGTAGTGATTTAGTATAACTGATCTTCACACAGCAGAATCAGTTCAAGAACACCATTTAGACAGGGGCTTTGGGATTAAGATATTACAGTGATACCATACAGCCCAACATATCAAGACAATAACTGTTAAAGGCCATCCTTTACCCTGAGTCAAAGATATGAGATCAGCATTATGGGAAGAATTCCTCCAGATATGTTGTATTAGTCAGGCTGTCTGTCCTGCAGCACTGTGACAAAGGGTGCTCCAGGAGTCAAGCCCATTGTATGAGGGTTTCAGCACAGGAAGCCATTATGGGCCGGAAACGGAAATGTGAGAAGAGTGACAAGGGAAGACAACAGACATCACAACAGCCGGAAAACACGAAGCACTACTAATTTAGGCCAGTGGGATCAGACATTTACAAAGACAATGACATAAACTGATCATCATTCACAGTGGCCCTGTCCCAAATGGCACCCTAAACACTCGCGGTCTTTCTACAAGTCCGCACTTTCATGACTGTCGGCAGACTCGGCACCCTGGGAAACCCTACGGTCTCATGGACTTAACGGACACGCGCACACAGCAGCCATTCCACAAGTCCACAAGACTGAAAGCGCATAAGTGTGCCATTTGGGACAGGGCCAGTGTCTACACCGCCATCAGCGTTTAGCACAGGTTTTCGCGTTTAAAGTCTGTGTAGAGAGAATGGTGTCGTCTTGGCGGCCCCTAATTTAATAACAAATGATCGTTGCGATGGAAGCGAAACAATCAAAACTAACTTTAGCTGGAAAATAACTTTATTAAAGAACCGCTCTAAAGCCAAAACATTCTCTGTTACCTTAAATTATACGCTTATCTCTGTAAAGCTGCTTTGAAACAATCTACATTGTTAAAAGCGCTATATAAATGAAGATGACTTGACTTGACTGAAAGCACTAATGCTGCACGTCACCTCAATATTAGATCCTCAATAATGGTCCAATCAGCTGGAAATCGAGGCTAGATAAAAGCAAAAGAGGTTTTTCATTTTTTCCTACTTTATTTTACAATGAAAATTCCTTGTACAAATTGCCTTAGTATTTTAGAAGAGCAAGAAACCATTTTCAGCACGTTTTTCCTAACAAATAAAGTTAAACAAAATAGAACATTTGCAAATAAAATGTGTACCATTCAAAAGTTAGAGGTCAGTATGATTTAAGAAATTAACACTTGAGCAAGGACACATTGATTGATCAAATGTAAACAGTAAAGACATTTATAAATGTAACAAAAGATTTACATTTCAAATAAATTCTGTTCTTTTGAACTTTATATTCATAAAAAATGAATCCTTAAAAAGAGAAAAATAAGCAGCACAACTGTTTTCAGAATTTTTTTTGAGCACCAATTCAACTTATTAGAATGATTTCTGAAGGATCATGTGACACTGTTTTTGCCATCACAGGAATATATTCTTTTTTTAGAAATTAGTTTGTAAATATTACTGTTTTTACTGTATTTTGATCAACATAAATGCAGCCTTGGTGAGCATAAGAGACTTATTTTTCCAAAAATAAAAACCACCATATTACATAAACACTACTAAACAAGCATGCACGTTTTGGTTCCCTCGATTGGGCAATCAGATAGGGAGCGCTTCATGTAAATACATCATATGGACCACGTTGGCTTCCACAGAAGCGCCTTCTTCAGCATTATAGTTTTGCTATACTAATTATATTTTCAAATCAGGCTAAGCACTTGTTAAACACGAAGATCAACCTCAATAATATGAATGTAGCATAACAAAATGTTCCCAACAGGTTACTGAAGGCCTGACATTTAAATGAAGACAAACCACTGCAGCATTTCTTGCCAAACACACCAGTGCTATTCTCAGTGGCAGTATTGCAAGACTATGGAAATAATCTTCTACCTCAGTTAACCCCCATTCATATGTTTTCTCAGGGCCTGCTCCTCTGAAAGTTGATATGTTGTGAGCGGTGGTTCCTTATACTGCTCTATTCCAGAATAGAAAGAGATTTAGGCATCCAAACAGGATGTTTTTAAAGCAACAGACACAAAGATGCCACATATTCAGTCTTAGTTGCCGTGAAGATTATGTTTTATAACATCAGTGGGAGTGTAAACTAAACCTGAACAACTGAAAAGGCTTCCATCCCAGGGCAGGTCAAAGGTTAACACTGCAGATCAAAACAATGGCAGTACAGAAACTCTCTGTTTGACCGGTTTACACATGCCATCCTGACTGCAGTTAACCAAATAAACTTCTGCTGCATGTCCATATGGACAAAAGAATTGACTAAAAAAATGACAGGGGTGAAGGTTTCCAATGGAGAGTTCAATGAGCCCGTGAAGACCAGTTAGAGTCCCTTTTAGCAGTGCCACAACAAAAGGTCGTAGGTTAGACATTTAGGGGCTGTTTACACGACGCTGTTTTCAACTAAAAAAGTCGTTCATTTACTCGACTACAGCGTTTTGGTGGCCTGAAAACGCTAACTTTTGAAAACGGGCATCAAAGTGCAAGTTTTTGAAATCTCCGTGTAAACTACGAAAACGTGAATCTGTGAAAACGGTGACGTCATGCATACGTATTACGTGTTTAGTTTGGGGGGGGGGGGGCATACGGACATCACAAGTGATTATAAGAATTACACAAAATCAACACGATACATTCTGTCTTCATGAAAAATTAAAGCTTCCTTACAAAAGATTCAAGAATGATATGTTTTTGAAGACTGTGTGTTCAAAGAATTTGTCATTTTCTTAAAGGAATTAAGAAGGGACTTTATATCATTCTAAAATTGGGATTACAGTGTTCTGGCTTTGTGAAGATGAAATTTACCCAGAAGACAAAAGTCTGTAATAAAAGAGTGCGTATGTGCGCGTAGTTTTACAGTACTTTCCAAAGTGACAGCGCCAACTACTTGTCTGACATGCATAATGCAGATCCGTGTGAACGGGGATCGTTTTGATAACGTTGTCATCTGTACAAAGAAAAAACGTTTCCGTTTTTAGCACATCCTTGTCGTGTAAACGTACCCTTAATAGCTTTTGGTTACCTGATCGCAATCCATTTAAAAGACAGAACCTGTACAGCCTTATAAGGGCAAACCAGAAAAACACTTTCTCTTTTCTGATCTGCATCAATAGAAAACATGCAGAGCACATTGCCAAAAAGAGCAATCTAAATTATTCCCAGAATCTACGACCATGTTCAAGACATTATCACCAGTAAATGAGACCACAAAAGCAAATTATGCTTAGTTTAACAAGAGACATCTGCTACAGTACAACCTAAATTCATTAAACTTTAAAATTTAGTGCTTAACAGTTACTGATCCCTGACTATTACAATGATTCCTAAACTGTGAAAGTTTACCATTATTAAAATGTGACTGGCATGCTAAATGATACTTTTACCCAGCTGATTCAACCGTCACATTATCAACATCATGTGTTAAGCTTAGAGCTCTGTAAATAAGTATTTTGCGCAATGCCCTTTTTGTCCACCAGCCAAAGAACTGTGCTGTTGTTGGGTATCTGTGTCCACTTAAGTTCACATGAACAGATCTTTATCACTCACTGCCTTCTGTGACTTCAAAACCCACTTATTGCAGTAGGGATCTTGGCCTCGGTTATAAGAGCAACAACGTGCATGCCCTAAATCCAGTGGATGAAACGCTAATGACTTAAAACTGACGCCAGGTGTGATCAGACATAAAAACACACAAGAAAGGTCATGAGTGTAACCACTAACTAGTATATAGAGAGAGAGGGATAGTCTGGGGACTAAATATTTCGTTGCGTCCATAATGTTCTCATCTCTTTAAAATAACACGGCACATGTTCTACTAATAAAAAGCCCTATTTACAGAACTTATTTGGTCAAAGGGCTGCTGTGAATGTTGAGCCAAGAGCACCACAGCATGAAATAATTCTGTCACTGCTGCCAATACATTAAGTTGGTGATAAGGATTGACCCCATTAATGAACTTGTGACAACAGCCAAGTGTGCCTGGCACCTTACACAAAGCGAGAGGGTGGAAAGAAAAGGCACAAATATCCTTATACTGACTGAAGATAAGCTTAAACACTGTTAAATGTTTTTCAGTTTGACATGATTTGCTTAATGGTTCCATGTTTTTTTACTTAGCATGCAAACATAACAGTTTACATTTACATTAATTTATGCATTTGGCAGACATTTTATCCAAAGCGACTTGCTTCAGCTTTAGGCAGTTTCCCTGGCAATCTAACCATTTATCTTGGTGTTTTGCTACCTACATCTACAATTCATTTTTCACAAACAAAGATAAATATTCATTGAAATATCCACAAAACTGTGAATTACATATACTTGCTGTGTATCCATAATGTCTAAATGGAAATGCATGATATGCACATAAACTCTCTACATCTGCATAAACATGTGCTAGCCTGAGGTGGATGTTCTGAAGTTTCACATAAGTCAGTATCTGCATATAATAGAAAGACTCTTTCTGCAAAAACACTGTTTTGACCCTTTGGGCATGTGTTTCATCACATCAAAGACGTGATGGAGGAAAATTGTAGCTCCATGACAATTTAGGAGATCTCCCTCAAGTGCATATTAACAGCTGTAAATTCACATCGTTTCACGTTATCTTAAGTCAATTATTCAAACCAACCAACCAATAAACAATCAAACAAAGAAACGAATAAATATTGTGAAATATTCAATATTCATAGATCAGGGATTCCAAAAACTTGGGTTTGTGACTTGATAAAAAGCTAGTAATTACATCATAAAAATTTACAACTTAAATGAATAAATCATTTTTAAATAAAGACAAAATTAAAAATACAAAAGATTAAATATTTTACTTGCATGTCATATAACCATGAACCAACATTAGAAAACTGAACATGTGAATGTGATATTAAATTAAATATTAACTTAAAATCTCATGGGGTAAATATTTTAGGTCAAAGAGCGCTGACAACAAGTTTCCCTGGTACCATTGGACAAATACATGTAAACTCTGACATACACAGATGCAGGATTTCCTGGGCTAATGACTCATAGTACATCCACCGGACTCCTGCCAAATCCTGATCCAGATTTGACACCAGCACCGGCTCGCAAAAAAATATCATGACACCAGTATTATGGAAGAATTTCACTAGGTATGAAGCTTGTGATCTAAATGAGTCACCAAGGGTATGAGGAGTCCCCAGAGAGATGCCAACACAGTAATGTGAAAAGCTTCAGGGGTGAGTGTGATGCTTTAGATAGAGACTATCAATAGGATGAGGAACACAAGACAAGAAAATATGTCACAGAGAAAGATCAAGCTTTAATGGTCATAAACAGAGGGGGGGGGGGGGGGGGGAGATGGGGAGCTAAAATTGGATTTGCAGTATCGTGGAAAAATGTTCCAGAGTTTTGCAGACTTAGGTAACCCACCACAGTACATGTATTGGCACATTAGCTTCTGATTAGACTGAAAAAAAAAAAAAACTGAATCTGGAACATGGAGTACTTGCAGGCATACAGTATTGCATCTCTACACAGAAACATTTTATAAACAGACTCCAAAAGGATGCCTGCGGGTCCGGCTAAACCACCCTCATATCCCGGTGGACCAAACAATTGCCAGCCATGCTTAGAAAACCAGTTCAGAGCAATGGAGGAGGTGGGGGTGTAAGAGTCTGGGGTGAATAACATTTCAATTTAACCCCCCCAAAAAAGATTATTTTTCTCATCCAATTGTAACTACATACATTAGTCATTAGTTGAAAAAAGTAAATATATCCATTTATGAACTGTTACAGTGAAGTGAGTTCAATGGAAAGGACATTTGGAATAGATGTCAATGAAACTTATAAGAGCTCCAGATTATAACCTTTTCTTTCAGAGCACACAATATGAGAGCCAACAAGTCTGAACAAGAGGAGCTCACATGCAGAAATCAGAGACAGGCTTACAGTTTGCCTTTGATATCAGGGTTCCCACACACCTTTTGACAAAAATCATTTATTCGTCCTCATTCTTTAAAAGATATTTGAAAGAATGTTTCAACCATTTTTAATCCATTTAATATCCATTGCGTCCAGCACAAAAATGGACCCCACTGACTTTTTTGGGTTCACTACTCCTTTTAAGTGCACTAAAAATGTGTCGATTCCATAAAGATTTAACTAGTTTCCATGACCTGTCCAGGCCTGGGATGTCCATGATAATTCCAGGTTTCCCATGACTGTGGGAAGCCTGCAGTATGGAGAAACAGGGATTTGAAGCAACAACGGTTTAGTTAGATCCAGAAGTCACTGTGCTACTTCCATCTACAGCTTAAATATTTAACTCTCTCCAGCTCACACAAAACAAGATTTTATAGGTATTTAAGTGGGTTAAGAGAGTGCAGGGTGGCATCAAATTAAAAGTAAACACAGCTGTCCTGTTTTGGCACAATGTAGTACATGTCAAGGTTTGAAACAGCACTTGAAGTGATTAAATAAAATGTTTACTTGAATATGAACATGACCTGTGGGTCATGTTCACGTGTCTGTGCAAGGGAGAGGGGCCTGTAGAGGTGTTTGAGAATGAATGCTAATGACGGACGTATGGTTGGCTTTGCTAAAATTTGAACAGCATGTGCTTCTGACCAGCCTCACATAAACAGAGTAAGAAATAGAAGCCTGAGGCCTTAGGGATGACCTATCTGCAGCATGGCATTTCCTGTTGCCCAATTTAAATGACACTGTTCCTCCTACAGACGATTACTTGGGGAAACACTTAAAAAACACCACAGCCCTTTTCTGAGCTTACGGCTATACAGGAGCTTTATCAAAAGACATTATTCTTAATGATTTGAATTAAATTAAAAGTAAAGCACACGAAACTAATTGTTGTTTTTATTTGGATGGACATCACAGTCTATTATTTGGCAATGTATTGTTGCTTTAATATTACACATGCAGTTTATCAAGCACTAAACAAACTGCATGTATTACATATATCTGCATATTTTGTCTGAAACCAGAAATCCAAAAAGGGCTATTTAAAGCAGTACCAACCTTTTTTCTTTTTTTTTTACCCCCATTATCCACAGCAATATAATAAGGCCCTATGACTTTTCCATTTTTTTTCCCCCATGATTGATAAGGATTAAGAATACATTTATAATGTTTTTTTAAATACTATTTACTCACAACTTCTACTCGATAAAATATTTTAAAGATGGCATAACTGAAAAAAAAAAGAAAAAAAAAATCAATATAAAATGCCCACTGAGGTATAAGACTTAATTTACATGACTTTCCGAGGTCTAGATATCACACTTAAATATCCAGGTATTTCAATACAGTGAGAATCCGATTTTTCAAAGAAAACAAAAAACAAAAAAACAGTTGTAATGGTGAATTAACATGAGAAATGTATAGATTTTTTTGTTGTTTTGGCTCAATTTTAATGCTCATTTAGTCCCATTTTAAATCATTGTAATTAATCTTCAGGCCACCTTAAAAGTTTGTCCCGTTTTTTTTCCCTTTTTTTTCCCTTTTTTTTAACAAGTTGAGAACCACTGACCCCAAAGCTAATGCAGATTAATTTTTTTTGTTATACAATTTGTACAAAAGTGTGCAAACTGTGACCATTACAGTACTCTCCAGCTCAAAACTGAATCCCTTCAGTCTTTAAAAATGACAAAACTTGATGTACGGCATACAATATTTTAATTTGTCCAGCTGCAGAAAGTTTAAATATGGCAAGAACCTGAAAGCTGAGGGTTCTGAGAAAAGCTTTGAACTTTTACTAGCAGACAGAAAAAAAAAATTATAATAAAAAATTGTTTTGTTTTGTGAGTGAGAACCTGTGCAAAGTGCCATTTCTTTCTTTCCACTTACAACATTTGAATTCCTCTTTAGAGGGAAGCATTTCATGATTCAAACATGACTATTATATGCAGGATGCAGGATGCAGCATCAGCTTATTTCTAAACCAACAGGAAAACAGAGGGAGATAAAGGTCACCACCCCCCCCCCCCCCACCACCCCCCCCATAATCTCTGAGTCGGTTTAATAAAGGAGCAGAAGCACTTATTTGAGCCACAATGAGCACATTAGATAGTAATGAGCCTCTGTGGAGTTATAAATCTGAATGAATATTTAACACACTCCTTCAGATACCCGGGAAGTAACTCAACAGATTATTTTGTTTCCATAAATTATGTCTGCACCAGAGAGCAACAGAGGACACATCTGATACTGAATGGAAAGGAACACAGTGTTCTGACACAGAAAAAGAGAGAACTTGCTGGAGATCAGGAGGAGTATGAAAAACATACGGTGATAAAAAAGCCAAATTCACACTTAAAAAAAAAGTTAATTACGTAAAAGTGGAAAAGCAAGCCATGATTCAGCGAATCATCATTCAAAAACATCACTGGAAGAGGAGCAGCACATGCAACCTATTGCATACAAGACCCATTCATATGCATAGTTTTGTTAAAGATCAAGCATTGCTTTGAAGACAAAGAAACATTTCTCTAGACATTACTAGAAAAGTGACAAGCCATTTCCAGTTCCAACAAAAAAAATAAAAAACAGCCATGACTAATAATAATAGTAATGGCTTCATTAAAATGCTGGATCTCAGTAAAATCAGCCACTATTTTTACTCTTACCTGATTGGCTGGGCCAGCTGGCACTGAAAGCATCAATAGAGCAAATCAAGAGCCAAAGTCATGTGACCATGCAGTCACAGCGAGCACTGGAACAAAGCCTGGCCATTTGTTTGTAACAAATGAGCTAAAGTACGAGCACAGTTTGACTCAATTAATCAAACTGAAAGTATGCCAGACACTACAACTGCTCTGTGGTGGTTGGACTGAGTGGAATGAAGTTCTCTTTGATTTAAAACTGATCCAAATGTTATTATAACTTTTTCAGTTTAAAAGGTTGTTTAAAAAAAACAAAAAACTGAACATTTCAAAGAATTTCTGATTTTTTACATTTAAGCAGTCAATATAACATGGAACGGAAAAACAGATCTGGAAAGAAAAACACTTCATGCAGAGACACTATCAAAACAATCAGGCAATGTGACTAAATTCCTAAACATTCCACATGACATTCCTAACAACACAATTAAGCTGCAAGGACTCAGCATTACCTCAATTATTACAACACAGTTGTAGATTAGAAATATAAATCTATCATGTAAGCAATCACAAAAGCAATTCCACAGATTAATGGATAACACCCAGCACACCATCAGAGCCAGTTGAGAGTGTTGTGTAGTGTGTAGCATACAGTGACCCAAAAACCCCAGGGCTTGACTGGTCTGTCCTGTCTTGAGGTATGTTACTCTCTTTGAGTCACTCAAACACACACACACACACACACACACACACACACACACAAAGCGCACACACAAAGCGCACACACAAAGCGCACACACAAAGCGCACACACAAAGCGCACACACACACACATCCCTTCAGTAGAAAAATAAATCAGGATAATTTCATACAAGACACGACATGCATTTAGACAGAAAGAGGGGAGACGGGTGTTTCCTTGTTTGAGCCTATTCTTCTGTTCACCTTATGTCACACAATACTAATGAAAGTGGATAGTTAAGAGCAGGGGTGTGACTATATGCCATGGCTACTGGCCTAAAGCCTCAAATGCTTTTTTAATCACCTCAAATATTTTCTGCCTCAAAAAAACAAAAACAAACAAAAAACTATCACTTACATAAATAAGAAAAAAATTTAGCAAAGGAAAGTTTACACCGTCATATGAAACTTGCCAACTCGCAGTGCAAGTTTAATCAACGCTATGTTGATTATAACTGGATTGTTCTGGTTTGGTCACACTGATTGGCTGTCATTCATTCTGCAATTTCTAAGCATCTCTGGAGAGGGAACACTCACAATGGTATTTATTTAACTACATCCTGGACATCAGAATTTAGATTCCAACTTATCAGTTCACACCTGGGTCTGTACTACTGAAACTGAAAAGGTCTATTTCAGGTTGTATTACTGTCTATTTCCTCATTGAAATTACCATGATTACTAAACAGATAGGATACAATTCTGAGGGTGTTTTTTGTAATACAGTCTCTGATGTTAACAGAATTAGTCAAGCTCCTGTTAGTCTTTAATGAGAGCAGATATGCCATGTTTTGTCCCCAAGCTCTTTACTAAACCAAAAACTACATGAAAGTGCGAAGAATATCAAGACTGCCTTTGCTGTTATCATAAACCATTGTACCCCATGAACAAATGAACACATAAAATACAATTTATGTCCATTGTATTTACTATTTAATGGTCAGAGTAGATGCACAAGTGCTGTTTAACATATGCTATGGTAATGTTAGCTGGAATACAAGTACACAACTTTTAAAATCTGAACACTAGGCATCATACACTTGCCAACTTTGTCATACACTTAATGCGAATCACACACTACCAGACTCAAGACATTCCGAACACACACACACAGAAAAAAAAAAAAAACTAATGCAGAGACATGCAGCATGTTTCTAGGAGATGCATGCCAATGAAAACAATGCATTCTAGTCTGAAGCAAAAATTTCACAACATTTCTTCTCCCAGACTGGCTCTGATATTTGGCATCTAGTGTTGACTCGTCCAAACTGAAAATTGGGACAAAAATCTGGGCAAAAGTCATGTAGTGTGCTCCAAATTTTCTGAAGAGATCACTTTATATGATGAACAGATATAATTTAGGCTTTTATTTGCATATTAACATTGATCAGTGAACATACAGAAGCTCAATCAAACCTGCTTGACACGTGAGAACAAACCTCTTACTGAAGCTCAAACGGGCTGCGTAACACGAGTATGAACCTCACTGGTTCTCGAATGTCAAGTGAACATGCCTGAACTTCCGTTTACCACAACCGATAGGTGTAGATGAACGTTTATATGTGAATAAAAGCCTAAGAGCAATTGTGTCTCTAGAGAAAATTTGGACTAAACCACTCACTTCATATGGATTTTAGGATCTCTTAACGAACTTTTTGAAGCGTCAAAGTGGTAGTTATGTAAACTGTCAATTAACGGATAGAAATCTCAGATTTCATTAAAATACCTTAATTTTTGTTTTCGAAGATGAACTAAAGTTGTACAGATTTGGAACAACATAAGGGTGAATAAATGATGACAGAATTATAATTTTTGGGTGAACTAACCCTTTAAGTGTAGCACTCTTATGTTCATTACTTTAATAGATCCATGTTACAATGAGAAGCTAAAGCTCGCTGAAGGTGTCATTGAAGAATTTGAGGATATAGTTGGAATGATCCCAACTGAGGGGATAACCGAACAGGGATAATATCATTTCAGCATTTCTGGAGAACGTAGCCCATTTTTTCCTTCTCCAAGACAAACTAAACCAACAGCCAGAGTGGAAAGCCAGGGATGACGTACTTGCCACCTCAGCAAAACACATACAAACGCTGAAATGAGCGCGCAAATAATCTATCACGTTCATCAAGGCGTATTATTGTGCATATACTCTTACCTAGGATGGAATGAACCCGCACTGACAGCTGCGTACGGAGAATCAAGATGGGCTTTTTGCCTTTTCTGTAGAAAGAAGAAAAATTAAGCTAACTTCAATAACTTTAATTTACATAAACAACCAGTTTATACTTCTCATCAGCATTCTAGGCAAGTTCTATTCACCTGAATTATTTCACTACTTGAATAATAATGCAGATGGAGCAAAGTACATTTAAACCTTATTCTGAATTGGTCATTATTCCAGTTGCAGACACATACACTTTACTGAAGGTTGACTGGAGACAGAGTCAGAAAGAGAGAATATGGGTCAGAAGGGATTAAGGTATGGAAAGAGAGAGTAAACAGGCATGGAAACTATGCATCAAGGGTGTTCGTGGCTAAAAATGGACTGCTCCAAGTCTTACGTTTTCTGCACAATGTTCTGTGTGGTTCATACGCCCAGTCACAAAGACACTTAAACATGAACACACACTCCAGTTTTGTCTTCTATTTTCCAAGTGCTGCTGCTTCAAATGACGCGATTCCTGTTGTCAGTTTCAGTGAACCTGAAGGAGCTCTGGGTACAATTTTGCCAGCTTACAAATACATACACACCGTGTATGCTTTAAACACATGCACCCACAAATGCAAACACTGTACAATTTAGAAAAAATATAACCACCCAATTAAAAATACTGATGGCATTTTCACTGGCTTGGAGCAGCTACTAGTCCTCCTTCAACAAGTCGCTTTTTGCAGTATTTTTCATCCTGTAACATGGTCAACTACTTTTACTTTTGCATTCTGTAGAAAAAAAGACATTGCAGAGTATGGCAATATTTTGTATCACAATACCGAATTAATATTGTTATGCAAAATATCTATATTTGTAATTACATTAGTGACATTGTGTTGATAATAATGCTACAATACATTTGGCCTTCTCTGAAAAGTGTACAGTAGGTACCATTATATCAATGCATACTTAATTCTACATGACCAAAATATCAAGTCAGTAGGAATAAAAAGTCCATGGCAGAAGAAAGAAAGGCAATGAGTAAAAGTAAAAAAATACTGTATCCCAAAAACTGTATCCCTTAGACTTAAGAGGTGTAGGTGAGTGACATACTGGCTACATCTCTTGAGTTTGAGTGCATGACAGAGTTGAACATGATTTTAACAGATTTAGCAGTGGTCTCAAGCTTAAAGCTACACTGTGTAAGATTTTCTCCCATCTAGAAGTGAAATTGTTTATGACTACCAACTGAATATTACTTTCTAGCCTCTCCCATTCCGAGGGCGTTTAACTCCTTTGGTGGCCGTATTATTTCAAATCTGCCGGCAGTCATGAGTAATCTCCCCCTCGCATTCGTCACGGTGCCACTGAGTGTAAAAGCGTGAAAGGCGAAGCTTGAATTTCCAGGTATGTCCCTCTTTGGCTAATGTATTTTCAAGATGGAGGCGCAACATGGCTGCCGCCATTCGAGTGACTCGCTCGTATGTATTCTGAATGGCAGAATCTGCGCTTACGAGAATATTTGATTAGTTGGTAGAAGTAATTACACATGAATGAGCACATATCATTTTGAAAGAACAAAGAGTTTTTTACTAAGAATCAACTTAAAAAATTACAGTGTAGCTTTAAAAAAAATCTTAACTCATGCTGAATCAGTTCTTGATAAAATACAATAATGTTCAAAAGTTTGAGTTCAGTAAGATAAATATTACAAAATAAAAAAATTTTTCTATTAATATTTCCTGTGATGTCAAAGCTGAATTTTTTTCAGCATCATTACTCCAGTCTTCAGTGTCACATGATCCTTCAGAAATCATTCTAATAGGATGATTTTCTGCTCAAGACACATTCATTATTATTATTATGAATATTAAAAACAGTTGTGCTGCTTAATACATTTGTGGAAACCATAAAACATTTGGTAACACTTAATCTTACAGTGTCATTACATGTAAAAACAGTAAATTATGCATAATTACATGCAATAGTAAAAATACATGTTGTTGATGCTAATATTACTAACTACTTAAAATGTATAACTACACTGTAACAAGGACACATTTAAATAAAGTGTAACCAAAGATTTTTTTTCAGGATTTTTTGAGGAATAGAAACATTTATTTATTTTTATTTATATATATTTTTAACATTATAAATGTCTTTACGGTCACTTTTGATCAATTGAATGCATCGTTGCTGAATAAAAGTACTAAATAAAATAATGTCTTTAATGACTGAATAAAAATGTCTTTCCAAAAAACTGACCCCAAGCTTTTGAGTGGAATGGAGTGTACATGCTTTTACATTTACTTCACATCACTCTTTAAAAATACTGGTTTTAAACTGGTTCTCCATAGCAAGATTGAACAAATCTGGAAAAAAATCTGCAATAAGTATTACAGTGCCAAAGTTATGCAATACTTCAGTTTGAGCTGACTCAGAGTTCTTGATCTGCGGTTTAGTGTTTTTGCTCTATTCAGTGTATTCTGAGACGGCCAGTCTAAGCTGTGGTCTGCACACTCACTGCAATGCTGGCTCTGCCTGTGTGAAATCACTCATGCCTTTGGTGTGTCACATGACTGTGTGTTACCAAGCAACGCTAGTAAATGATTTAGTGAAACTGATACCTGTCATAATTAGGTAAGGCCGAACATTCAGGGGGGGTCACGGATGTTCTACATAAGAGCTTGGCACGGTTTAAACAGTCAAAAATCTTTAATATCAAATTAGTGCTTTTAGTCCAGCCATTGTTTGTGGTTAAGCCAATACACACATTTATTCAAGCATGTCCAAACAAAGTCAAACATCTTTATAAATTAGCCTGTTATGTATATATTAAATGTCGTCTTAAACATCAACGTGTAAACCACGCTAGGGCCATTTTCTTCAAGCTGTACTGTCACAGTACCAGTAGCGCCATCCCTCTTTCTTAAGTGTCATGGTACATCCCAAAAACTGTTACACGGTGTACACCTGTGTAGATTTGATTTCATCAGCATTTTGAGCATGATTGAGCATTTAACAATGTCAGAAAAGCGTATCCTTAATGAGACATCAAATACTTATTCAAAAGTTGTTATGATCTTATGGACATCAAACAGACATTTATCTGCTATCAGATGAAAATTCATGGTAAAATTAGTCATTGTTACAAAACACAAAATGGGGGAATTCCTCAGCTATACTACCAAAGACTAAACACAAACACAGAGAATAGAGTTATCGGTGCATTTCCTGACTACAACAGAATCAGCAGCGAGGTTTCAAATCTGTTCCTTCCGGTCAGAGGAACAAATGGATGGATGTGTTGATTTTACTTTGTTCTGCCAGACGCACATCCTTAACAATGGCAGGCTAAAATAATGTTTTACGTCTAATACTGAAATAAGGTTGGATTAAAAATATACAAAAACAAACTACAAACTGAACAATCTGTCCTTTAGCTGAGGAAAGTTGAGCATTTCACCTACACTAGAGACAAAGACCGAGCCGGAGGTAGAAAGGGAGCAAGAGAAGAAAATTAATCAGTGTGTCTCTGTTACTCACAACAACTTACAGCAGTGCACACTGCTTATTTATATAAAAACAACCTCTAATTCACCTCAGAAGAATTAAAGATTAAGTGAATTGGATACAGTTGTATGAACTAAAAACTGAATTTCAATCAGTCTCCTGAATCAGCTGAAGGAAAATGTAAATGAATCTTGGGAGCTAAACAATAGTCTAATTAGTATGAAACAAAATAAACTGAACGCCCCTTTCTCACGCACAGACTAAATTAGACTAAAAGTACACTTTTGTGCTGAGAGTATTTTACGAGGTGGTGATTTTGTATAGCAAATATGTACAATGTGATTTTTGAAAGAAAGTAAGCATGAAGGTCCACCACTAAACCTAACCATCATTGGGGCGCAAACAGAATGTACAAAAACTGGCAAATGAGACTCTACGAATTAGCCACAAATTCGCCAAAACGGAAAACAGTTACGAACAGCCATGAGTGTGTTGGCTGAAACCCATTCTCTTTCTTAAGTCATGTATCCCAAAGGGTGTGAATTTTAGCAGCTGTACTTTCACAAACAGACAAGTTTCTAACTTATTCTATGGACCATGTTATTAAGAATTCACTTATAATCTCAAATATTAAAGCTTTAATATCAGATCTACAAAGCCAGCATACAAATGTTCTACAGGACATGACCATCAAGATACTTGAGAATGCAATGTCATGATTATAGTCTAATGACACCACCATGTAATAAAAAGACGACTAAATATAGCATTAGAGAGGGCAGTGCTGAAAACATCGCTTGATGATAAACGTATCAATGATATAAAGTCCTCAGAGGTCAAAATTGGATTAACATTTACATTGTTGCACATCCCCAAAAAAATAGGTTAATCAGTGGAGTGTTGCAAGCTTTTCTTATCCACTCTCTCTTCTAAACGCTCCATCATTATGTAGCCACGTTCCCAGCGTCTCTGACTAATGTTGTCCCTCTGGCCTCACTAAGAATATCTGTGTGTGAGTAAGTAACATTCACGTTATGAACAATTCTCCCAAATTTGGTTCTTGAATGTGACTAAGAACTCTGACTGACCCAAGAATGGAAATATTCCTTCACTTTTACGCTGTATTTCCTATTCATTAAAGGGGTGGTATAATGCCCTTTTCACAAGATGTAAAATAAGTCTTTGATGTCCCCAGAGTGTGTATGTGAAGTTTTAGCTCAAAATACCCAACAGATATTTTTATATAGCATGTTAAAATTGTCACTTTTTGAGGCTGAGCAAAAACGCACCGTTTTTGTGTCTGTTCCTTTAAATGCAAATGAGCTGCTGCTCCTGGCACAGGGGGCGGAGCTACAATGGCTTGTGTCTTGAAATTTTTTTATGTTCAAACCGGAGTCAGACAAAGATGGAGAGACTCATGAAGAAGTGACAACATGTAGACAACCTTATTGAATGGTTAGTTGAATTTATGTAGCTTATGTGTAGTTATCTTCTAGTCATTGATTAGCATATTCTGTCATGATCTCTGTTTCCAGGGGTGGGGTTTATGTAAATTTTAGGGTTAGTGATGTCACTAACCCGAGAGGAATGTTGTGTAGTCCCTACCAGCCGTTTGTTGTAGTCCTTAAAAAGCAATTTCTTTAAAAGAAAATATCTCCCTTTGCTTTAAACTTTGAGCGTCGTGACTGCAGATGTTGTTTATGCTCAAACAGCAACATTACACACTAACTAAAGTTAGAAAAGTTAAATCACAATCAACCACCCCTTTAAAACTAAGGGTGAAAAGGAGGCAAACATGTTTAAGTCTTTGACGTAGAGTGTAAGCCATGTCTAAAGTCTTGCAAGTCTAGGCTTAGATTTGTGACAAAAGACTAAGATTTGAGACAGAGTCAAGACTCATATACCTTTCGTTATTTTTTTAATAGGTTGCTAGTTAGTTTTATAAACTCTGTTGCTGAACAATACTTGTTTCCAAGTATTTCCTTGATTATAATTAATTCTTCCCTGAATCAACATATAGGCATTATTATTTTTTAAAATGAACAGTTTATTCATTAGTCAGCAAGGGAGGGAATTTAGAAAAAAAAAAATTTGTCAACTTTTTTTCTTTCTGTAAATGCCACTACATTTATTTTTGTTTTCATGACAGAGTGAATGACAGGATGGTTGTTCCATAAAACAAGATTAGAATACAAGCCAGGCTTATTTTGGTTAGTCAGACTTATTGTCGGTGATTTCTGTTTCATAAAGCAAACTTAAAATAGTTCAAACTCAGTTACCCTGGCAACTTATGCTGGGAAACTATCCTGGTCCAGGGCAGGCTAACTGTCAGGCTAAGCCTCAGCTGTTACACAGATCCTCTAACACTGACCGACATTACCACTGACACTCTCTCAGCATTATTGGACTTTATTAACCATTATTAGTCCAAAAATAAATACACAGTATACAGAAAATCAACTTAAATAAGGCTACAATGATAAATTAGACAATATACACATACACATACACATACACATACACATACACATACACATACACATACACATACACATACACATACACATACACATACACATACACATACACATACACACACACACACATACACACACACACACACACACACACACACACACACACACACACACACACACACACACACACACACACTACAGGTTTTCTTTTTTTACTGGCTGAATGTTTTGTGCCCAAGATTTAATTAGATTGTTTTAAAGATTTATGAATACATTTCTCTCTGGTTTTGTTTGGCAGCTGTAGTACATGTTTATGATTATTAGAAGAACATTAGAACACAATCTAAAAAAAAAGCTTTGTAAAGCAGAAGTTAAAAATCACAAAATGAAAAATAAATAATTACAAAAGCACAGTATGAATTTTAACTGGTAAGATGAAATCTGAGTTTAGTAATTGACAGTATATTAGCCTACATTTGATTTACCCCATTACAATAGTTCCTTTACAGTTATTGCTATTATAAAAATACACTTGTAGGTTTAAAATTCTAAATAAGGCACATCTAATGTCCAAATAACAAATATTTTAGCATATATGCATATATATATATGCATATGTATGTATGTATGTATGTATGTATGTATGTATGTATATATATATATATATATATATAAAAAAAAGTACTTTATTATGTCTTTCAATTCAAACACATTTAACACAATTATACAAATTGACAGTTCCTTTAAAGACATCATATTTTCCCCCAATAAATATTCCTTATTTTTCCTTCTACTTTTTTTCTTTTGTGATAATACCCACCAACACACATGATTAGAACAATAACCAAAAAGTACATAGTTAGACACTTTTACATATGATTTAAGGGGGAAAAGACAAAAAACAATAAATAAATATTAATAAAAATTTAACATTCACATATTTATATCAAACTCTTATAATGACAGATAATTCCTAATAGTAATATTATTTAAATATCATATATTCAATATTAAATAAGCAAATAAATAAAATAACAAATAACTAGCCTAGAAATAAAAGGGAGGGAGGGTTATATAAAAATGTAGTTAATGTAGGCTAATATATATTCCTTTATTTTATGGAATATTCTTTGATTTTAGAGTTGCACATATCTTTTCAAAATGTATACATTTGCTCTTAATTTCATGTTATCCTCTCCATAATGTACTTTAGAAACTAAATCTAACCACTCATTTAAAACTGGGAATTCTTGCTTTCTCCAAAAAAATACTGCATTAAAAGCTGTAATTCTCAGCATTCTAAATAAGTATACATCATCTTTATTAAGTAGCATAGGTCATATACCCAAAACTATATTTTGTATCTTTATACATTTAGTTTCTTAAAATAAACTTCCCTGAATTAGGCTACTTCTGTTCACTGAAGTACTTCTGTTCGCTAGAAGTTCACTGCAACTTATCCAACATCCTAAAGATAAATTATTATAATTAGAAGATATTTCTAGTGTTATAAAATATCGCATATTAATTTTCCAAGCAAAATGTATATTTTAGTCAGAATTATTGCGCTCCTATTTGGCGCGCATGCGCGCAGCAGCGCTCGTTCAATATGAAGATTAGCAGCAAAATGGATACATTTGCATGACTTTCTAACATTTACAGATGGAGAATATAACTGTAAAATGTAAGTTTTGCACTGAGAAAAAAAAAAAAACAACATGTCACAAACGCATAAAACAGCACAAAATATACGCTGTTTGATGGTGGATCGATTTGATCCATGATCGACCTCTTGGGCTGCTTCAGAAACGCGTGCACTCGCAATTATCTAGACTTGATAAACCTGGATCAAATTAGTGAGATTGCGTGAACTTCAATTACCTTTTATGGAACCACTTTAGCCCCAATTTATTTGTTAGGCTCATTCAAGTCCGGTTTTGGAGTTTAATCCCCGCTTTTCTAAGCGTCTTTTATGGAACAACCCTAGGCTCCCTTTTATCTAAACAATTTTTTGAGAAAATGTTTTTGTAGACAAAAAGACTGCTTCATAAGTCTCTATTTTGAAGTTGAAGGCCAGTCAGGCAAGTTAAGTCTCAGGTTATTTTTATTTTTTATTTTATTTTTTTGTTTTATATGCAAGTTTCCATCTCTGGGAAAAGTCAAACTAAGTAAGAGAGAAACAAAGTAAGAAAGAAAAATTAAGAGAGAAAGATGATTGGATGGCAAAATGTAAAGTCATTCTTACTCCACATCTTCATAGAGCTGCTCCAGATCATCTCTCTGTTCCGCAAGTGATGAATCCAGATCCAGATAGTTGCCATTAGAAGCCAGTTGCAGTGCACACTCCTCTAACTGAGAAAGAGACAGATGAACATCACTGCCTAACATGGTTTCATGACACACAACACGAACAGATGGCTGCTTCATATTAGACTCATGCTTTTTGAACGTGCAACTGGAAGATGAGTCCTTTTTCACATATTTTGATCTGACAAGATGCAAACTACACCACAAGTACAAAATAAAAGTGAAAATCCAATCTCAAGCATGTAACCCTGGAAACACATTCACATTATAAGCTTATGAAAATGCACTCATTCACAACAATCAGCCATTATTATCAGTCAGCTACTGCAAAAGAGAGGTTATTGTTCTCATATGGCAGTGTTTGATGCAGAGTCACATCTGAAGCTGTGCTGTAGTAATGGGTTGATTGAGGAGCTGAGCTTATCTTCTGTTTACAGATCCCACCCTTTCCGCAAGCATCAACTCACTTTCCAGCTGCAGGCATTTCTGGAGCTCAAGCATTGGAGACTCTCTCGAAGAGTTGCTTGCTTACATTCACTAATATATAATCATCATGTGTTCTGGCCATTTCTATCTAATATCTAAGTGGCTGAATTGTTTACTTATTTTTTTAATAAGTCTTCCCATTAATGCCATCATCATCTTCATTCAGGCCGATTTGTGAATGAGCACGAATACAAGATGCGGGATTCACCAATCATAACCGATCATATCCAATCACAGTGCGATGGAGGCATTGCCTCCTCTTAAGTCACTTTCCCCCATTCATTCTCAATTATCCCCCACTAAACCCACCACACGCTTTAGGGGGGGTCTGTTAAAACTCAATGGGCTCAGGGGAGGCAAGAGAGACGTGGTATCCCGCTGTAACTTTACCTGTGGGTGTCGCTGTTGGACAGTGTTGCTTTAGAAAAACGAGTGACTTTTACACTTTTTAATGTCACATTCTGTAATATTTGCGTTAGGGCTGGGCGATTTAAATCGTGAGATTGTTATGCGCATCTCGTCAGTAAAGCCGGTTCCTTGATTAGTAGTAAATCGCCATCACCTGCTTTCAGATGGAGCGGCATTTACTACAAAGAGCCGTAGTTAACGGTTAACAAAGAGCGATACATCCGCGATTTTAATGCGATATGGCTCAGCTTGTCAGTGAACTACGGCTCTTTGTAGTAAATGCCGCTCCATCTGAAAGCTGGTGATGGCGATTTACTACTAATCAAGGAACCGGCTTTACTGACGAGATGCGCATAACAATCTCACGATTTAAATCGCCCAGCCCTAATTTGCGTTGCTTTATTTGTAATAGGCAACCGATTCTTCCCTCATCCAGGTTTTTTTTTTTTATGAGAGACTGCCTCCCTTGCCTCCTTGGAGGAAACGCCCCTGATACAAACACACTTGGAAACACAGATCTCTGTGAAGTGGTTTAATGTGCATTGGATCAGCATGGATCTATTTTGTACACTATTTTAACGATGATATACACATTGTCACTGTTCTACTTTCCTAGCAATGGTTAAAAAGTTGATCCAGTATCCATGAACAAAGGCAGGTGAATGAGGACTCACCTAGCCTAGAGATGTCCTTAAATGAGGACAGGACATTGACAATGTAATGACATTGAAACATTGTTCTACAATATGGGCATATTCCACGCATGAATACACAACACTTTGGTGTTCCACGACTTTTTTCTTCATCTTTTTTCCAAGTATCAGAGGCACAAATACCACGTTTTTTGTTGTGCTGATGATAATTAATAGTGTTTAATAAACTTATGTGACAAATTTAACTAACTTCAATAAACAAAAGCCTAGTATTTAACATTCACATTTTGCGCGCAACCCTGATACCAGGAAAACATCTTAAATTATGGTAACAGTAAAAGAAGCAAACCTCCATGTAAATTAAAAGTAAAAATCATATTTAGTTTGACCTTAATGTTGACGAACAGCATTTTTCCTCAAAAGCACTCAGATGTGTGCACTCCGACCCTCCTCCCACTATTACACCATAAACTCTCACACAGTACCAGGAGGTTGATCTATGGACTATTCATTCACATAATGAACCGAGCCCTTTCCAACTGATTATGAATACAAACATTAGTCACATTACATTAGTTTGGCGTTACACAGAGCTTTAATGCCTAAAATAGTCAACTTTACACGCTGACACTTATCAGTCATTCGGCGCAGGTAAGCAGCAGCACCCCTTTATGAGGCAAATGAGGTTCACTGACCTTCAAAGGCGCTTCGAGCAGTTTGTGAACACCGGCGATCTGTTCGTTCAACGGCAAATGCTCGTTCAAGTCATACTGCGGAGGTCTGCGGGGCTCGGGGAAATTTGCGCACACAAATGGGTCTGAATCCTCCAGATATTGCACTCGACACGTTATTGTAGCCATTGTTCATCCGTGGTCACAAAGTCTAAAAGTTAAACTCGCTTTCCACCACAGATTTCTGTTTGTTATAACAAGTCATATAAAGGAGAAAAGCGACTGACCCATCACGCGCCACTGTCAACACTGAAGTGAAACTCGGGGCTGTAGTCAAATTAAAGAGCAGAGCAATGACGTCATCAGGAAACAGGCCGAATGAACTTCAGCAGCAGCTCACATGTATGATGTCACTCCACACAATTACAGAAGCAATAATAAAACATTTTAAAATGAGACTCCATAGCACGTTATAGGGTATGTTTCTTGACAACCTCACATGTTAATTTATGGCAAAAGTATTCAATGTGAGCAGATGCAGCGTACTGAACTGTAAAAAAAATGTGTTATGGCTCCATCTGCTGGTCAGATAAAGTTTGACCTATTTGTGATGAGTCTGTTTGTATGTCGAGTTCAAATTTCATGCAAAGCAAATGACTCATCACCAGCCAAAGGATAATCTCTCAATTACTTCCTTTGAAACACACAGCCCATCTATAAACACTATTTCCCCGTATATTCATTTATGTATGTGTTAAATAATTCTCATGGATTTCAATGGATAGGTTTTACATGGCCAAGGTCAACCTGGGCTACGTTTCATAATTAAGTAACGATGCTTTTGGGAAACTCACCCCTGGTTAGGGTTCATAGACCACCTTGGTTAAGCTGGTGAAGACCAGCTGATCTGATTCATCATGCTCAAAATTCAGCTTGATCTGGTTGGCTGTGTTATACAAATAAGGCTGTCAGGACGTTTGTTTGTTTTTGACCTATGACCAGGACAACTGTTGGTATTCTTTACATAGAATAATTTAAATGATTCTTTTTTTTACACAAGCCAACCAGGCCTTTCAGATTGCCTGGAACAGTTTTAGATATAAGTAACTTAATCTACAGACAGAACAGAATATTTGCAATACTTTACAAAATGTTTATTGGTTTTTAAAACCACTTTTTAAAAAAAAAATCCCAACATCAGTCAGCACGTATAATACAAAAGAATGAAGAAAATCTTGCAGAAATGTCTTAAATTGATCAAACTACCATAAAGAGTCTGTACATAAACAATAACAACATAGGGAATAGCAAAGGTAAGAAAGAAAGACACGGGGAACGGTAAGTTTTACCAAGTCAGTGAATAATACAGTAACAATTCTGGCCTGCCTCTTCATTAAAGTAGAAATAGTAGTGCTTGTTCAAAAACAAATGTTCACATACATACTTTAAGCAGAAGGAAATAGTGCATGAAGACTTAAAATAAATGTATAAAAAAAATGAACACCAGACATTATCTGAGTTATTTCAAAACAAGTCAACAAGTGAACTTTCTTCTGTTGAACAGAAATACTTGTTACTATAAAGAGCCATGACATTTATGTACAGTGATTCTGAACAAATGCATATTTACGATTTTGATAATGTAATGAACGTTCGATTATTAAACGTTCAAATTATTTAATTAAACATTTTAATTGCTTTCACTTATTTACATGCAAGTACTTCTCACCAAGATCCTCATAGGACTCTTTTTTTTACTTGAATCTTTTTCCAAAAAGTAGCTCTTCAAAACAGTCTACTGAGGCTTCATGTACTGCACTGAAATTCTCAAAGCTCATTGAAGAAATTAGTGCAATAAAAGGAACCACTAGAACTTTGCGAATTTCCAGTTGTTACATTTCCAGTGTTAACTGCTAGATCCCTGTTTATCAAAAAAAAAAAAAAAAAAAAAGAGAAAAAGATATGCAATCTTGTAATATAAAACCACAATACATATTTTAAAATCCATGCTATATTCCCACACAAAAGCACTCTTCTGCAAAAAGAAAAAAGAAAAAAATGCAATAAAAAAAAAACTGGAAACCAATTAATAATAAATAGAAAACAATGCTTGAAAATTAAAACTCACACATCTATATCTATACAAGAGATGTCTAGTTGTGTAAACTATTAATTGTAACAATTAAAAACAAAACAAAAAAAACTGTCAAGGACCACTGATGACTATTATCATGGTCATATTGTCAATATGAATGTTAGTCAAACTGGTAATACATTGTCATTTTTTTCCCTTTTATAAATGGAGCTTATTTACAGCGCGTCACAAACAGAAGTTCAATAGTCCACTTTTTCATCCCTTAAGATTCGTCCTGCTACAAATACCAGAAGTACGAAGTCTGACATGATCAGTAAATAAAATTCAAGTGATACAGTGGTCTTATGCAAATGCCACTACGTATTCACAAAACAAATTCCCTTTTCAACCCCACAATCTTGGCCCCATTTCAACCTGGGTGATATTTCCACAAATTCATTTTAAAACATGCACCTTAAAAGCTGGGGTAATAATTAAATTTGAAAGTGGTGATACTAAAAAGGTAGAATTACTTCAACATTTTTCTCAGTAATTCCAAAACTTGTCTTTGGTATGGAAGTAAGGCTAAGATGGACTTTAATAACTACCACACTCACAAACAAAGTGTATGCTCTGATATTCTGAAAGCAATCTACTAATCAAGTGCGTCAGTACAGCATGGTACAGTAACGGCCATTTTAATTAAATGTCTTCATTCCAGCTTTGAAATTAGCACTGAGTTTGTTTATTAGTAATGTGATCTGGGTTTTTACAGCTGGTACGATCTTTTGATTAAGGGGTAAAGGCTCTTTAATAGTGCATGTTATAAATAAGTTCCTGAATGAATCGCTCAAGTAGAAAACAGTCATTGAAAATGCCAAAACGAGGCATGTGCATGAGAGCATATATACGTCAATGAATATCATTTATGCAAACTGCTAAATGACAAGCATCAATTGGGGGGAAATTCATATGAAGTCAAAATGTGGCTAATCAACTTTTTCTTAGCCTCATTAATGCATAGTTGACAATAAAACAAACATTTGAGATAGTTTTGACAACTGTCCTATAATCTTTTTTCCACAACTATAATCCACTTTGGCATTTTTGTTTCACCAGTTACTATTAATCCTTCCCCATTTTTCCTTCTAATTCTTCCATTTAAAATGTGACCTTTTCTCAGCCATATTCAAATTGCAAATGCAATATAAAGGTGCCAGCTAGTGCAATAACCAGTGCCATTATTATGTAATGATTGTGTATAAAAAAAAAAAAAAAAAAAATCCCACCCTGTTCTGTGGGATAAAATCTAAATGATCTCTTTAAATCTAGAGACTGGGGGAAACCTGGGATGCAGCTCAGGACAGCATATTGCAAAAAAAAAAAAAAAAAAAAATGTAGTTAAATATTAGCATATACCTGTATAACATTAAATAGTAAAAGTGCACTCATTTATTCACTTTGAACATAAATCACCAGCCATCTAACGTTAAAAAAAACCAAAAAACTTTTGTGCTGCATACATCCCAATTGACAGTGGCAATAAGAATGAATCTGCAAATATCACTTATCTTATTGCACACAAATAGAATTTGTAATGTGAGCCAGCAAGTTATTACTTTTTGAACAGCTGCTGCTGGTATAAGTTTAAATATTTCAATATTAAACATAACCTGTAAGCTTAACAAAGCTGATGCGATCTTCCCTTATTCTTTGTTTACTGAAGACAATACAGATGTTACAGTAATATGTTCAAAGTTGTCACTTATTATGGTTTACTGCAAATGGAAGCACCGATTTTCTTAACAGAGTGAAAAAAGCTAATTAGATGAGGTAAAGTACCCCATACAGCTGGTGTTAACCTCAAAATACAAATATCTTTCTTTAAGATAAAGGGTTAAAAGGAAATTCTTCTTTTCCAATTTTCAATACAATGCCCTTTGACTGCAAAATGTTCAAAGGATTATAAAAAAGTTGCGTAAATTAATGCATGAAACAGCGTTGAGGCATAAAAAAGCTTTCTGATGACTCCTTATGTAAAGCTCTGATGTGGGTTTTCTTTACAAAACTGGTGGGAAAGGGGAGGCAAAATGTGACAGCACTCCCCGGTTAGACTATGTTGCACTAACCATTGAGACAAAAACCCAACAATTTCGAAAGCGCAATAATTTCTGTTCAGCCTGGCACTTCAATATGGACCTGTATCACGATGTCCAGGGGCTTACTATAGTAGGTGGTGCACAACAATGAGGTGAATACATACATCAATGCGATTTCAAAAATGCATACATAGAAACCTATACAAATATAAAAACAACACAAAAGCACAAATTAACCCAACATTTCCACTGTTGCCTGGTCTTTACTCTCCAACCAGTCAAAGCCAGCAGAATTCACAGTCTCGCTGCAAATCTGTTGAAAAAGTGGGTCATTCTTCAGTTCCTCCAGTGTTGAGTCCTCATATTGTCCTGGCTGTTGACAAGGGTCAAAAAGAAGGTTGGTGTCCAATGTATTTAAGTCATTTATGCCACCGGTGAGCTCAGAGGTTAGGCGCATATCGCTGGGAAACTCTGAACCCCCAGCACTGAGCTTTGATCCTTGACCCACAAGCTGTGAGCTAGCATTCAAGCTTTCCTCATTTAAAAGATCTTTAACAGTTCGGTCTAAATCCAATGGTTGCTGGTGCTGATGTTGTTGGAGGTTTTGCTGTAGAGGCAACAGCATGGCCTGACTCTGCTGTTCCTGCCCAAGGAGCTGCCGTCTGCCTAAGTGCTGTTGCTGTTGTGACGGCTGGTGCTCCCCTGAGGCTGATTGTGCTTGGCTTTCGTCTACAGAGAAACTCGTCGGCTCCTCCCTGGCATTTTTCATGAGGTAACCAGGCTTTTGGGACTCAAAGGCTGATGAACAAGGTGAGATCAGAGCTTGGTGACTGGCACTACCAGGGAAGCTGGGCACTGTGGTGGTCTCCAGAATCTGTGTGAGATTCATGCGGGCAGTGTAGTTGGACGGCATGTTGTTGATTCCGAGGCCACGTACAGAGTCATCTCCATCGACATCCATTTTGCTGATGAGGACATTGGTGATATTTTTGGTATTAATCTGCTGGCCTGATTGCATGGGTAGAACCTCAGACTGCATCATCACGGTCACTGGAACGGACTGACTCCTCTGTGCCATGCTGCTGACACTTACATCAGGGTCAAAGTTAGAAAAGATGTTTAGCACTTCAGGTGTTACAGGTGAGTTGAAAGGAGAGACCACAGAGTGGGGAACACTGGGAGCTTGAGTCCCACTCAAGTTGCGCTGCCTGACTGCCGGGCTAACGCTGCGGCAACGAAATGTTCCAGACCCTGAGGTGGTGCTGGCTTTGTTATCAAGGGGTGCTGGGACAGCAAAACCCTCTTTCTTGTTGAGGCTAGCCATGCTTGCCACTTGCTGCTGGACAGGTGAAATGGGTGTCAAGCGGCTGATATGAGTGTCATGATGTCTGCTTTGCGGTTGACAGGTCTGGCCCGGGATGGCAAAGGCGTGAGGCTTTCGAAAGTGGTCATCTACCAGGTCTTGGTAGCTGGGCAGAATGCTAATGCAATTGTTAGAGTTCCCACCACTGTTATTGTACCCACTGTTCATCCACTCCAGTTTAGTCTTATCTGGATGCGTTGCCATTGGTCTTTGCATGGGCTTGACAGGGCTCGAGGAGACCGTACTTCCGTCGTGGTATCCAGTGATGCTGGAGTTAATCGGAGTAAATGCAAAAGGGTTCCTGCATTCCACTGGGCTGGGTGGGACACTACTGCTGCAGTTGGAGTGTGGCGTGCCAATAGGAGTTTGTCGACTACTTCCAAGGGCACTGTCGACCGGAGTGGTGGGGACTAGGCGCAAACAGGGGCTTTCGTGCATCAATCCCTGTCCGTTTCCCATTATCTCCGAAGTGGGAGTAGGTGTCGGAGTGGGTGTTTGGATTGGGGTCCTGCTGCTATGAGCAGAGCTGTAGTACAGAGTGTTAGTCTGGAAGGTAGACATTATGGTAGTCTGCATGGTTTGATGCTGGCCTTGCAGTGAAACATCCACACAGTTGCTGAAACTTTGTATGCTATTGTTAATTTTCATCTGCTCTTCCATTTGTACAAGTTCCTCGACGATGCTATCCTGGGTCATGTCATCATCATTAAAGGGATAGTAGCCAACGTTGGCCTGAGTTCCATAGTCAATCATCTGAGCCTGTTGGTTGGCAGGAGAGGGTTGAGCAATCGCAGGAAGATGCTCCATCACTGGGGTGGACATTTGCTTTGGCTCAGACACCATTTGCGGACCATAGACTTCTTGATGTTGTTGAGTGCCATCTTGTGGCTCACTATCCCAAAACACACTCTTCAGTTCATATACTGAGGAGTCGTCGGATTGATCTATAAGCAAATTCTGTGAGTTTTTTGTTACTTGTTGTAGCAATGCTTGACCTGGAGCACTAACAGTACGGGTGACCTCAGCTCTACCTTCAACTCCTGTTGAAGATCCTTCCCATCTCCCTTGGGAGATACTTCGCGGCCTGCTAACAGTCTGAAACATGGTGTTCCCTACTGATGTATCCTGACTTGATGTAGAGGGGACAGGAACTCTATAATCCACAACTGATGAAGCTCCTTCCCATCTTCCTTGGGAGGTGCTTTGTGGCCTGCGAATTGTCTGGAAACCAGTATTCCTGACCGGAGCTGCAGTAGCTTTGCCTATGGCTGTGGGTGCACTTTCTGGCCTGATTGGAGTACATGATCTTGGAAATTGCTTCATCATTTCAGACTTATGTTCATCGGATCCACTGGCTGATAGTACAGAGATGTGGGCTTTTTTAGCAGGTGTTGGGCTCAAATCAGTGCATAAGCCAGGTCTCTTGTGAGGGCTCTTGGATGCCAACACAACATCTTTGGGTGACGTCACAACCGCATTACTGCTGATTGACTGAGTGCTGCTTGTGTTCTGGTACAAAGTGCTTTCATTAGTGTTAAATGTATTATTACTGCCAGCAGCCAGAGTATTGGCACTAAGGAGTGTCCTCCCATTGCATTTGGTCCCTATGTACAATCCCAGAGAGCCCTTGTCAAGAGGAGCAGGTACGCTAGTCGCTCTGGGTTTAAGAATTCCTGACCGTTGTACACCACTAACGGAGTCTGAAGTGGTTGCCAGCTTACTAGTGCCACCCTGCTCTTGACCACCTCCAATTATGGCTTCGATATTTGTTTTAGTGTCGATGACAGGCATTGTGGTTGAACGTCCGGATCTTGCCAAAACAGATGACATTGCAGCTATAGACCCACTGCGAACACGCGTAACTGGCTGTGGATCATCACTGAGGCTGGCAACTCCAGCAGATGAAGGTCTGACTTTGTTGCTGGTAGGGGTATCTGCTGGTGTGTTGGTACCATTGCCATTGGAGCCCAGAGATATGGTTGTCATTTTGACAACATTGACCGAACTGACGTGCGGAGTTGACATTACCGTCTTGATGGGGCTGTTGGTGATGAGCAGGGTTGGCGAGCGCAGGGTGATGCCACTTGAGGCAGATGGTTTGGGCAGGATTTGGGCATATCGTTGTCGGGCTGACCGGTCACTTACTGGACTAGCTGGGATGTTATGAGGTGTCTTGGGGCACTGCTTAACAGACTGCACTGACTGGGTAACCACTTGAAAGTTTACAGGAAGAACTTTGCTGTCTGCAGCTGCCATGGGGAGAGGGCTAGGAGACGTTAACTGCTTACTCCTCTGAACCTACATGAAATACAAAAAGGAAAAAAAAGAGAAACATTAGTTAAATAAATATTAGATAAATAGGTGTTAATATTAAATTATTTATAAAACTACTATAAAATAAATTCAAATGTGACATTGTTTGATATTTTTGTAATTTTGTGTAAAAATCTTAGTTTACCGTGATGGGGCTGGAAACAGCTGCAACCACAATCCCAATAGGTTGAGGCGAAAGAAGAGCAGGACTTCCACAAGGTATGCCTGTCCCTGCCCCGGGAGTTAAGCCCCCATCTACCCTCCTGGCCTGAGCTTCACCAGGGAGTGGAGAATGTAGTTTCTGTTCCTGCTGCTTCTTCTGTATCTTCCTTTGTAGCTGCTGCTTGGCATCTACTGAGGGTGAGACCAGGGTTTTAACCTGAGGCTGGAATGAGTGTGCATCGGCTGTGGGAGCGAATGCAGACGACTGAATGGACATCTTTGCTCCTGTGGGGAAAAAAGAGAATCAGTTGTAGAATTATGACGACATTAAAAAATAAATTAAATTAAATTTTCCAAGAAACATATGCACTTATTTTTAGGTTTGTCTTGTGTTTGCTAGCCACAAGGTGGAGACATTTCCAAGTGTAGGTACATGGAGTGAAGTGCTGGGCTGTTACAAGTTTACTGTACCTGAGGGGGAACCGGTCATCACAGTAAGAGCAGCCACAGACTTAGTTCCAATGTAGTGGCTGTTCAAAAGAAACCGAGCCAGATCGTCAACGCTGTCAAACTGCCGACTCAGCACTTTCTGTGCCCACTCGCACACCAACCCACATGCGGCAATGCGCACCTCATCTTCTGCACTTGACAGTTGACCAGTAGCTTCAAACACTTCACACTGACAATGAAAAATCAGCACACATTTTCTAGGCTTTCACACATGCAATTTTTAGTTATTTGAGAGATGTTTAATATTATTATAATGGTAAGAGTGATAAAATTGCAGCGAATCAGAGACAAGACAAGAAAAGATGAGTAAAGAAATAAATAAATGAAAAAAAAAAAAAAAAAGTAGTAACTCACCCCATCACCTGATTTGTGAAGATCTAGGTTGGGAAGAGATGGCATGTGTACACAAGCCTTCTTCCTAAGTCCACTATAGCAATATGTTCACAGACGTCAAGGAAATACATCTGTCCATTATACAAAGAAAAGGTGCTTGGATTTTCACATATCAAAAAAGGTATTAAATCACTTTGGTGTGAAGCAAATAACATACTGAAGATAAATTATTTGTTAATTGATAAATGTTTGTCAACACTGGAATTAAAACTAAATTAATTTTGTTTAATCTATGTCAATATATATATATATATATATATATATATATATATATATATATATAATAAAAAAAAAATCACTAGTGAGGCTAACAGCCCATGCGGGGCAGAGATGTTGGTCACAAATAGACTAATTGTAGAGCTTTCACACCAAACAAAATGTACAACACATTAGTTGACTGTTTATGCATCTACACTCTTCTGTATGAAAAGTTTGGGTGAGAAAAGAGACAGTATATAGGTCAACAGTGGGTTTTCGATCTCATGAACTCTAATTGTACCTTTAAAGAACATGTCACACAGCTTAGAATGAAAGCTGATATATTTTCCAGTTTTTGTTCCTAGATGTACACCGTGTATGTTATTACATCAAACATGACCTTCAAAAACCTTAAAGTATGGCAACTACATTATTGTTTGGGAAAATCAATCACCAAAAAGCTTAGATTCAATTCTTGTGCATAAGAAAATACAAGATGTCCTTTACTGGAATGAAAGCGTTGCTTTCTTGGGCTTTAGAGTTGGTGAGGATTGGATTTCCGTTGCAGTAGCAACCGTCAACAACAAGCATGGTTTATTTCAGTGACGCACCACTCTGAAATTAAAAATAATATTCAGGCTCACAAATGCACTTTCAATCCTGCTTTACCTAACACCAAAATAACAATGACCACAGTTATACAACAACATAATTTCTGAGATCTGACATAACAGCTAAAGACATGTTGTTGTTATGTCGCTTACTATTATGGTATCTTTTAACAAAACACTAAAATAAAAAGATTAATTTAGATTCATATCACCTATTAAAAACCTCAAAATAACAGTCAAATTTAAATTCGTTTTCTTTTTTCTTTTTCCGTTTCAAAATTAAGTTATAAAGTAGTAATACTATAGCCTGTACTTCCTAACAGAGCACAAAAGAGAAATGATCTCCACTGTAAAACAAGGCTGTAAAGAAATTAATGGACACTTTGGCTGAATGTCTTTTGAAGATCAGCATTTGGCAGCCGATAGTAAACAGGTTTCCTATACAGCAAAACTGTTCAAGGACTCGAAGTTTATTTTGATTCGATTTTTGATCTATATTTAGCAGCTACATGAATTACAGCAACAGATGCTTTAGTACACAGAGTTCAGGGACAGGAACGTGTATGTGTGTCTGCTTTGGGGGACTGGGAAAAGGGAGGATGGGATTGTTACAAAAAGTTCCATTGAAGGATATTTGGATTTGCCTCGCATGCCAAGTCGCCGCGCTTTCATGGTGGGAAAGACGTTCTTCATGATCTTTCCAAAGTCTGCAGCACTGAGAGCGTGATAGCCCAGGCTATCACAGTAACTCCTGAGAAGCACACATGTAAAAGAAATCAATTACAATTTGCACAGAGACCACTCACAGAAAACAAAACAAAACCATATCAAGCTCTGTGCAAAAATACTTGCTGAAGTACATTCTCCATAAACTTAAACCTCAACCAACTAGGAACCAACTCTGGCTGAAAGTAAGATGGCCCAGGATTCCTGGCTTACTTGTACTCATCATAGACTTCTTGTTTAGGCAGTGATGTTTCAGGGTGCTCCTCAAGATGGTTCCGAATCCAGCTAAATGCGTGCATCTGCTGGGAACGACTCGATGACATGGCACTCTGCTCACTGAGAGAAAAGAATTAAACAATAAAATTGGAACTAATTTGCTATACTATTTTGCTGGTGTTTTTCTCCTACCATTAGCAAAACATAATATGGAAAAAGATGATAAAAGCATTAGTGAAAAGTTCCATTGCCCTCATTTTGCATTCGATTCGGATGTAGTTTAGTAGAACCCATAAGATCACTCACTTTTTCTCAATGCCACTGCTTGGTCCAGAAGGCAACTTGAGATAGAGGTAGAGTTTTTCAATGTCTGTAAGCTTCTCCACATCTTGCTGCAAAGCAACAGAAACACAGACGATGTGTGCTCAATATAAAGCCGTTATAATGCCATGTTTCAAGAGTTTGAAATGTCAAGTACAGAAGACTTAGCATCAAGTACAGAAGAAGCCTAAGGAAATTAGATAATCATGAAATAAAAGTATAGTGACATGACAGCATTTTACTTCCTGGTCACACTGAAAACAAGCTTCTGAATATAGGGAAAAGGTATCTTTAGAATCACAAAATTAAATTAAAAGTACAAGTTTGATCAGCTGGACCAAATAATGGACCAAAAACTTTTCTTTTACAGAATATACACAACTCAAAAGTTTGGGGTTGGTACAATTTTTTTATGTTTTCAAAGAAGTCTCCTATGCTCACCAAAGCTGCATTTATTTGATCAAAAATGAAAACAGTAATACTGTGAAACATTACAATTTAAAATAACTTTTCTATTTTAACATATTTTAAAATGTATCCTATGATGGCAAAGCTGAACCTTCAGCATCATTAGGCTACTTCCAGTCTTTAGTGTCACATGATCCTTCAGAAATCCATTTATAATTCTAATAATGCTGATTTGATGATCAAGAAACTTTTCTTATTATTATCAATGTTGTAAACAGTTGCTGTTGAATGTGTGTAAACCTTTTTACACGATTCTTTGATGAATAGAATAGATAGTTTGAATTTATTTTATTTGAAATTAAAATATTTTGTAACATTCCAAATGCATTTACTGTCACTTTTGATCGAGTTTATGCATTATTCCAGAATAAAATTATATTTAAAGAATAATAATGATGATAAAAAAAATCTTACTGACACCAAACTTTTGAGCAGTAGTATATAGGGATCTCCCAGTCACGTGACCCCTAGCCGCGTGTCAGCCATTTTGACGGAATACATCCGTCAGCTACTCAGCGGCAATGGATCTATTAGGCTAATTATAAAATGATCTGTTTTACTTTCGGGTTATAGGGCTGTGACGGTGGCAGTTTTTTACCACTGTGGTGGTAATGGACCAACTACCTGCGGTGGTTGGGGGGTTGTTTTGAAAACTGAAATAAAAATGTAGTGTTTATTTGAGCAAAAAAGTGTTTATTTGAGCAATTCCATCAAAGAAGCAACACACTAAAGCCTGTAAAGCATTGAAATAAATATCAGTAAATATTGGAAACTTAAATAATATAATAAAGTTAAATCTATTAAAAAAAAAAGTTTGTTTAATAAATTCCACACAAAGGGGTGTTCCACATGAAGCCATACCGCTCTGCGCTTTGAGAGGGATGTGGGACACGAGGAGGAAAGAGACCATCGATCTATTTTCTGATATCTTCATGTTTTCCACAAGGGCAAGACATTTAAGCTATGTTTGATATTGCGCTGCCAGAGAACGCGAAAATAAAAATCACCCGCTTTACAAATAAACTTGACGCGCCTTACATGTCTAATAATAACAAGCACAAACTGTTAAAATTAATCTGACGTGCATTGAGCCCAAACTTGCTCAAAGTTAATTCTCCTGTTTTAATTTTTTTTTTCTTTGCTTCTTCAAGCTCCATGTTGCACTTAAGCTACAGAATAGTACAGCACGCACAGCAGGTGTGATGCGTCACGCGTGCGAGACGAGTGACTGCGAGTCGTATTTTTATATTTTGCCGGCAGCAGAGATCACGTGGTTGGCTGGCTGCTGTCAGCGACTACTGAGAGGGGCCCCCTTGAGGGGGAACCCGATAACAGTGTCATTGCACTTTACTGCATTGACTATCAAAGGGGCGCTCACACAGTTTGTCGTTGCATTTTATTCTTAACCAGTCGTTGTCTTGGGGCCCCTGGCCAGCTCGGGGCCCCAAGCAATTGCTTGGTTTGCTTGCCTTGTTGCGACGGGCCTGCATCAGGGACCCATCCTATCCAATCAAAATGATCCGCTGACTATTTAACAATAAAGTAGTAAATAAATGCAAATTTACTCTCTTTTTACAACATAATCATACAGACAGATGTGTGCATTAAAAAAGATCTTATTCTGATCGTCAGGTCTCTGTATTTCTCTTACAGCTGAGCTGTTCCTAAATGTTAGTGTAGCACGCAGGCACTGAACAGCTCTTCAAAGAGAATGTGTAAGATGTTAGGGTGGGGCCGAGCTGATTTAAATTCTGCCCGAGTAGAGAGCAGCAGACACAAGTCTCTCCCTCCAGGCGCTGCTACCCATTTTCACTTGCCGGCTCTTTCTCACTCGCAAACATACGCTTAAACCCTCAAACAATCTATAAACATTGGATAGAGATATTGTAGTGGTTTTTGAAATTTAGTGCCTTTACTCAACAAGATGGGCTGAGGCCTGCAGAGCTGTGAGCAGCGAATTAAATTAAACAGACTTCAATAGGATTGTAAGGCATAACCTCAAACAGGAAGTCATCCAAGGTCAAAATAATCCCGAAGAATACCTAATCCCTCAGCGATCAGAGCAGTCGGTTAAGCCTGTATAAACAAGCCTTTGTTTTCATGGTGTCTGCCTGTGGGAGAAATGGAAGTGGGGATCTTCAAAAGTCCCACAACACCAAACCACTACATCAACCATGTGTCCAAATTACCAAAGGCCATGTGAAAATAAACAATACCAACAACACACAGCCTATGAAACTTGGGAAATGCACCTGTCACTTAAACATCTCTTCATCAGTGATGGCATCATCAAACTCTGCTGATTCTCTCACCCTCCCCTTTCCATTGAATTCTAAGAATAGTTGTGTCTCTCTCTGTCTTTTCCATTCGTCTCTTCGTTGCTAAGGGTTGATGGCTAGTAAATAGCTAAAGTTATCAACCACTGAGCGCCGTTAGCGTTAACATTGGAGAGGGGTAAGAAAAGTAAGTAAAAATGGCACGAGAATGCAGACGTCTCGGAGCCAAGTGGACAACCCTATTTAAGAGAGGACTTGGCATGACTTTTTAAGGGTGGACAAACATAACATAACCATGTGGAAAACAAAAACAGCACACATACGCTACCGTTTAAAGGTTTGGCGTCTGAAGACTGTTCTAATGTTTTTGAAAGACTCTTATGCTCACCAAATCGGGATTTATTTTATCAAAAATACATTTGATAAAATACATACAAAACTAATACTGTTAAATATTATTGCTATTTAAAATGACGGTGTTCTATTTTAATATACTTTAAAATGTAATTTATTCCTGTGATGGTAAAGCCAAAATTTCAGCGTCATTACTCCAGTCTTCAGTGTCACATGATCCTTCAGAAATCATTCTATGATTTGTTGCTTAAGAAACATTTCTTGGTATAAATGTTAAAACGGTTTCATATTTTTGTGGAAACCATGATACATTTTTTTTTTTTATTCTTTGATGGATAGAAAGTTAAAAGCATTTATTTGAAATAGAAATATTTTATTATAAATGTTTTTACTGTCACTGTTAATAAATTTAGTGCATCCTTGCTGAATAAAAGTATTCATTTCTTTTTCTTTTTTTTAATCATAATGAAACTTTTGATCTGTATTTTACTCAAACTTTAAGTAAGCCAAACTGAAAGACAATGTACTTATGCTGATTTTTACAATAGCTTTTTCGAAAGCGTTTTCAATCTTATCATTCATTCATCAGTCTCTCAACACTGAGATGGAACAGAAATTGGCAAACAGGTCATGACAATGTTAGGGAGATCCTGTAACTCATCATCACTATAGCTCATTCATGCAGGTGTAATGTCCCCTGGGGAGTGTGAAGGGCCCTTACTCAGCAATACTGAGTCTGCTAGACATTCATGAATAACTCATGCATCATTTTTCAGAAGGACTGAACCCACGTCACCCAGTTCTTTCTGACAAGCCTACAGAAGTTTATCACAAGCAAATTCTTCCAGGCCGGATGCCAGACCAATTCAATACTGGGACAAAGTGATGATTCAGTAACAGTGAGTGAACATAATGAATTGAATTATTGTACAATATCCAGCATGTTTTACATTAAACGCTTAAAGGGATAGTTCACCCAAAATATATTCTGCATCATTAACTCACCATTATGTCATTCCAAACCTGTATGACTTTGTATCTAATGTGGAATACAAAAGAAGATATTTAGAAGAACATCTCAGTTTTTTTTGTTGTTTTTTTTCCTCAATTATATTAAAGAACAAAGTTGTTTTGGACCCCACTGACTTACATTGTAAGAACAAAAGCGGTTCCAAATATCTTCCTCTATGTTCCATGCACCAGTTTGGAACATTAACAATTTAAACAAATCAAACCTGTAAACCTGTTTGTTATAAAGAAACCTTAAACACAAAGTGTGCTCTGAATTTCTAATTTACAAATATTGTCAGAAAAACTGAAATATTATGAACAATTTTAAGTATTATTATTTTATTTATTTATTTTTTGATTGACACTGTTAGTAACATGTAAATGAGATAAGTTAAACAGCAGGGCTTTGTGGCATACTACTATGGAATGAAAGTTTCACGAGAGGAGGCTGATGCAAGACTCAGCGAGGGCTGGCAACATCCTACAGAGGTCAACAGTGGCAGACTAGAGGAGGAGGGGGCGGATAAGGACAGAGGAGGTTAGCAGCGAACACAGGAAACGCTGTCTAATATCTGGAGAGGATTTCATGTTACTTTTACCTTGAGGGGCCACACAGACCGCTGTCAATTTGTTTCCCCTCATACGTCACCACACACAACTCAAAACATTGAATGGTTGCAGCCCTACTTCAACTGATGTGAACTGTCTTCAATTTCTCAGCCATGCAGAAACATCCATATTACAAACATTAGCACAAATTACACTGACATGCACACTTAGGTGAGATTTGTGGGACATTCCCAAAAATGTCATACCTTGACTGCCTGGTTAGGTCAATGCTAAGTAATATATTTTTACTGCAGGACTAAACGGAGTTATATTGCTATGTGTAACATGTAATTTGTTATAATTAATAAAAAGGAAAAGCAAGTAAATTAAAGAGATCTGGTTGTTATATTTGTGTCACGCGAGTTCAATGGCGCTGCAAATGTGTCTGTTTACAATGTGATTTTGCAGCGTTGAGTATTGTAGCCAATCACAGAAATTTCGAAATATCAGACCAATCAATCAGAAGCGTTTAAGATACCAGTAATGAGGAATCTGCTCAATATCTCTCAAAACACTGAATGAGTTTATTTAGCGCAAGTTTACGAAGTTCTACACGCCCACAAATCCGCTCAATATAACAAACAAAGAGGAGACATGATAAATAAAAGATTCATTGTACAGTTTAGTCAGATTCATTGATTAAAATGGGAGTTGTCGCACTCAATGAGTTTGTGCTGAACTGATTGACAGCTCAGAGATTATAAAGGAGGCACACTTTACTCATTGTCTTTGTACTTTCATTTACAATTTTGAAGAAAAGTTTGTTTTCATGAGGCTTTGTGACTTTTCCAACAATTATATACTACAAAAAAGATACAAAAATAGATTTATTAAATGTTATAATAGTGATTTGACAATGTATAAAAAATAAATTCAAAAGCAAAATGTCTGAAAAAACTATAATAGGGAGTGGAAATGGCTGAGCTAATAAGTGCTCCTCTGCAGCCATCTACTGGTTTTAGTGGTTATTTAATGTCTTATTATAATTTTAAAGTATAAGGTATTAGTATAAGTATATTTTGTTTTTCAGCAAGTTTTGGTTTTCCTACATCATGAAACTTAGTTTCACAAATGGGGACAATCTTTGAAGGATGAACAACAAATGTTTTTGGCCATCACATTAAAAATAACATTTCAGTTGGAAAATATTCAGACTTTTGAGCTTTGAAGAGCTGGAAAAAGTTGTGAAGTACTTGAAAAGGACTCATTCTTATAACAGTAGTATATAACGGCCTAATTCACAGGGTTATGATCAAAGCTATTTGTGATTCATATCAGCATTGTCCCATTTCAATTTCAGTGTATCACTCACCTAGAGCTGCAAGATTCCGGATTAATTAAGAATCATGATTTTTTTTTTTTTTAAAAACAGCTCATGATTCTCCCACAATTCTGAGCAGACAACTAAACAAAATACCATGTAATTTACTAGAGGTTCTGACAAAATGTTAATTGCTGCCGTATATTTCAGTTGTTTAATTAATCTGAATGAATTATATTTAAAAATATTTGGTTTAAAAGTTGAGTTGAGTTGAGTTTGAATGAATGATTCAATGACTCTAAATACTTTACTTGTTTCACTACTGGATGAATTGATATATTTGAATACTGGATGACAGCGTTTTTTTGATCAAATCTCTTGAGCGAATGATTCAATAGCTATGACGTTTCCATCCAAAGTTGCTAACTTATAGTTGCTAACAATTTTACACATAACTTATGTGCAAAATTGGAATATCGCTTAAAACATTTGCGAATAAAGCACAGTTTCCATCCAGTGAGCAGAAGAGAACAAAATCGTCACTTCCTGATAAACTGGCACTGATAAATTATATCACTAAGAAAAAAGGAAGTTGCTGCAGTATGAGAAGGCATTGTTTAAAATAATTTTGTATACAACAAATTACTTAAGCCTTAGAGTGCGCAGACGAAACGCAATGAATTTATCTTGCTTACAGAGGCGGATGCCTGCTGTTACTGAACCAGTTTGAGGACAGACTTTGCTTAGGCATTTCAGAATGACCAAAACAGCATTTCAGATGCTGTGCAACGAGATTGGTCCGCTGGTTAGTCCAGTTATGCCCTCTCATTGCAAAGTCAGATGTCTTTTTTGG
Source organism: Abramis brama (assembly GCF_963993115.1). Taxonomy (NCBI): domain Eukaryota; kingdom Metazoa; phylum Chordata; class Actinopteri; order Cypriniformes; family Leuciscidae; genus Abramis; species Abramis brama. The sequence goes on along the minus strand of NC_139965.1, from coordinate 27,808,643 downwards.
TGCGCATCGAGGAATTTATTCAGTAAATGTGTTTCCATCGTAGTTTATGCACGTTTTCTTATCAGATAAAAAGTTTATCCGGCATTTTAAAGCATTTTATCATTCAACCTCACTGCAAATAGGCTTTCCAACTAATGTAAATCAATATTTACATAATCCAACATTATTAAATTAATGTATCTTCAATGTGTCCCACATTGTGTTTCTACTTTGGATAAGCTTACCCCATAATAGACGGTGTTAATATCATCAACTTCGTCATTGTTTTCACCACAATAGAGTAAGTGCTCTAAAAGACTGAACTGAAATCTACTGATGACAGTGCTGGACCGGCCAAACCCTTCCTGAACGGTAAACACCACCATAAGGAAGTCAAAGCAAAGTCAGTCAGTATTAAAGGTGACATATTATGCCCCTTTTCACAAGATGTAATATAAATCTATGGTGTCCCCAGAATGTGTCTGTGAAATTTCAGCTCAAAATACCCCCCAGATTATTTATTATAGCTTGTCAAAGTTGCCCCTTTTTGGGTGTGAGCAAAAACACGCCGTTTTTGTGTGTGTCCCTTTAAAAGCAAATGAGCTGCTGCTCACCGCACCCGTTCAGAAGATGGCCTATCCTTTACATGAGCTTCGGATACAATAACACAACGCGAATTTCAGTCAAATTTCAGAAATAAGTAGTGGAGTGCAGCCTTACAGAGAGACTCAGGAAGAGGTTGCAACTTTTAGACTGCACCTGGACGTTTCTGAGTGGTTAGTGGATACATTTATGTAGTTGCTGTGGAGTTACATTGATTCATTTCATCGACTTGCATGTACTGTCATGTTTAACTTTTACACAAGTTGACACAGTTCACTGAGGTCTTTATAAGACAGCTGTGACATTTTTTTGGTCAAATAGTGTTCAGTGCTCGTCTGTGCAGCCAACGACAGAACCGTTTACATGCTTTGCTCAAACTTTTGCCATTGCGTTAGAACTGGTTACACTGTTGTCACTTGCGAAAACCAAATGGCGGCACCGTGGGTGGAAACGTGCAGATTAAGGGGCGGTAATATTATAATAAGATCCCCTTCCTACGTCAGAAGGGGAGCGAAATCTGATCGGCTTATTTTTTGACATGCTTGCAGAGAAAGGCCGATTATAACACTCAAAAAATGGAATAAGTCAGATTTTCATAATAAGCCCCCTTTAATGACCTCTCTCTGGGCATTTCCCAAGATGGCACAAATGCACTGTATAACCACACACTTTATTAGGATTGTCTCTCATTCCATTTCAATATGCTGCCACAAGTAATTTAGGAGTTAAAAAAAAAAAAAAAAAAAAAAACTTTTTAAGAAAAGGCACAGTCACTGATCTTTAGTAAACCATTTGGATTTCTTCTTCACCATACATGAGAGGATATATTTAGAATTTGTTACAAGCATTTTAGTATTGTTATATTTGATAGCAAAAGCAGTATATGACTCCATCATCCTCCATCTATCACTCAATGGCCAGTCCTGTTGTAACTTACAAAAATAATAGCTCCATAACAAATCATTTTCTGTTTTCTCCAGAGGAGGAAGGGACTGCCTTAACTTTCAGTTTGTGTTTATCACACCTTATGTAATATTTGCAGCAGTCTACTTTATTAACAAACAATAAAAAAATACTTCTTACTTGTAGTTGTCCAACCTTATTATTCGATTCACCATGTCAATATCTTAAAATTAACCAAATAATTCAATTTATGTTTTAACATTTTTACCATGATGTTAGATAAAGCTCAGTTGATGTTGTTTTGTATTTATAAATTATGTTTATGTTACAAATGTCAAGTACTACAGTATTCTTATTTAACTCCTATTCATTTATTTAAAATGTATTTCCAGTGAAACAAAATTTTTCATTGATATCAAATACTCACCAAAATGCAATCCACCTTTGATTGTACAGTTTTGCTGCAAAAAAAGACAAGAGAAATAATCAGCATGACACAAGGGTAACTTGAGAAACATTCATAAAGCTGGCTTTATTAATAAATCAGTGGCATTCAAAACATCTTTCCATCCTCTAACCCGTCGGCCCCGTCCGGCTCAGACCAATATATCCTCAGGAACACGTGCTTATGCACAAAAAAAAAAAAAAATAAAAAAAAAAAGTATCTTGCTTTAATGTTCCATCAACCTGGAGGTCTATAAATATTCCTGCCAATCTGAATGTTTTGACCATCAGGAACTGGAATGAACCAGTATTGAATCTATTTACAGGTATGGAACAGTAGAGAGGATCAAATTTGCATTCAGAGAAATGTAAAGATACTTTCCTTGTGATGGCTATAGAATAAATTGAACATTTAAAGGATACTATATTCTGGGTACAGTCACAGGTCAATCTGCATTAAAGGTGAGAATTAAACAAATGCACACACACATTTCTCAACTAACCAGAAACATGTTCTCTTCCATTTCCTTCAACTTCACAAGAAATCTCACATCAGGCCACACAGTGGCTGTACAACAAGACGGTGCAAGGACAAGAGAGAACAGGGCACTTTGAATTCAGAATTCAGAATCAGAATTGTAAAATATAAACTCAAAATTGCAAGGAAAAAGTCAGAATTGTAAGATATAATAAACTCGAAATTACTAGGTCTGGAACGATGCGTCGAAGTAATAGATTACGTAAATTAGTCGATTTGCGTGGAATGCGTCGAATTGTCACGCTGGCACAGGCCTACCACAGCAGCACAACTTGCGCAAGTGTTTGGACTATTATAGTAAATTTTACACAGCATTACAATAGGGTTGTCTGTCCCATATTTTGTGCTTAATACGGCTGCGTTCACACAGCATTCAGTTTTGCATGAGCTGCCGTTGGTGGGAGACGTGCGGCTCAAACGTAGCCCACCGGTTGCGAAGCATTTAACACGGCTGTTTGTAATTTAAAATATCTAATGGATGAACTCAAATTGGACTCAAATTATTTAATTACGTGCTGTCAATCATGGTAAAACTTGACAGTTTTATGGACACCACCATGTTTGACACTTTTGCTATGGTTACTGTTTTAGTTAGTTAGAATGCGGTTGTTACTTCAGCTGTTTGTTGTTGTTTTCTATGTTATAGTAAACTGTAATTTATGATCAAAGCTGAATTTTCAGCATCATTACTCCAGTCTTCATGATGAGAATTAATTTGAATATTCTTATTTGCTGCTCAAGAAACATTTCTTATTATTATCAATGTTAAAAACAGTTTCATCTTTTTGTGGAAACCATGATACATTTTATGCAGAATTATTTGAAGAACAAAGTTGAAAGAACAGCATTTATATGAAATATATTTATTTTTAACAGTGTAAAACCCTTGACTGTCACTTTTGATCAACTTAATGCATCGATCCTTGTTGAATAAAAATATTACTTTTAGTTTGTTCATTGCGAAATAACTCCCGATTGTTTCTCTGTCATCTAAGCAAGGCTTCGTTTCCCAAACGCACTGTGGGCCTGTGAACTCAGCGAAGCACCAGCATTGAACGCTCTGTGATTGATTAGTTTAGCCTTGTATCCAGATGACTAGGAGAAATAGTTCTATCCTACACAATTCTTCGCTAACATTCGCTTATTTTTCCACTTAGAAGCTTATTTTACACACTGAATTGCGTGATAAATTAATAAAAATTACTGGTAAAAAAAAACAAAAAAAACATTTGGATCGATATTTTTATGTGAGGATCGATCCTTTTCGATACCATGTCAGTATCGAAATTGATACTTCAGAATCGATCCGCCCACCCCTATCATACAGCTGAATGAACATATTCAAGCAGCTACTTTAATCTCCTGAATGAACAAAACATTTCAAGATTCACACTTGTAAGCAATTGCTGCTAAATAATCGTTAGATTATTCGATTAATCAAAAAAATATTGATAGATTAATCAACTGAACAAAATATTTGTTATTTTCAGCCCTAGAAATCACCTTTTTTATACTTTTATTCCATGGCTTCCATAGACTACTACTGCAGAACTGTTACTTTCTGCCACCAGATCGGCTCCGGCTTTTGCTGGCGGGAACGAGACAAAACGTGCAAGTTAACGGACGGGAGCCGAATAAAATCTAACATATTTTTGCCGGAACAGTAAATAATCTTGCGGGAGTGGGATTTAAAAATCCATCCCACGCAGACCCAAATTTACGGCCCAAATTTCTCTGGCACTGGCCCTGAGCCATCAGGCCATCCTTACTGTCAAGCTCTGATTTGCTAATCACCAAAGCTACACCACACAATGGCTTTAAATTACAGGACATCCAATCAGGCAGCGCGTTTCAACATTCCGACTTTTTAATCCCATATAAAACCTTTCAGGCTTATGCCACAGGCCAAGGCCAAATAGCATGTGTGTTCTTAGAGAGTCAGTCATATGACTGTCCCTATGAGCGAGGGAGAGGTCAGGGAACTAATGAACTGTTACTAGGCGAGTTGTCGTTTGTTCTCATGTGGCTTCAGGCCAGGTAAAACTCATTAAACTGTTTCTAGGTAGTCTTGAAGCAGGTAAAGGTTCGCACCACTGTTGTCAAGGCAGCCAGTATAAACAGTAGTTCCCGTTAATGTCATTTCCTGTGGCAACACATCTTATTATCAGACTGTTTCAAGCAGACACCTGATTGAGACTTACTTAATGAGCTAAACATGCAATCATCAACAGCAAAGTTTAACACTATTAGCCCTGTGTTCACATGATACACAGATAATGGGCCCTAATTTAGAGAGCAGTGCGTCTTAAATGCACTGCAATGCTATATGTGAAACGTGGCCCATTCATAAGAAGTTGGTAGTGTAAATGAACTGCAAAACATTAGAAGACAAAATAAATACACTATTTGTGTCCTAACTACTTTATGCTGGAATTCTTTTTATATTTAGGGTCCTAGTTTACACAATGCGGGAAAACAGGGACGGAATTGCTATTCCAGTCATTATAACGTAATTCAATGTATAAAATGGATCATCACAGAATTTAGCAAATTCTGGATTAATAAATCTAGTTTAGGGCTGTACAACTAATTTAAATCGTGAAATGGTCTAGTGTCTGTGACTATTAAACCGCAAAAGACTGAGAGGCAAAACATTAAGGCCACCTGCCTAATATTCTGTTGGTCATCCGGCGTGGACTCTATACAAGACCCCCGAAGGTGTCCTGTGGATTGGATTGTTTGTCAAGCACATCCCACAGATGATCAGCTGGATTGAGATCTGGGGAATTTGGAGGAAAAAGCAACACCTTGAACTCTTTATGATGTTTCTCTAACCATTTCTGAACAATGTGTGCAGTGCGGCAGGGTGCATTATCCTGCTGAAAGAGGTCACTGCCATCTGGGATTACCATTGCAATAAAGGGGAATCGTTGTCCCACGTTGCATGGTGTCATCATCTCCCCAGGTAAATGGCATACATCCACATAACATCAAGGAAAACGGGATTCATTGGACCAGACAACCTTCTTCCACTGATCCAATGTCCAGTTCTGATGCTTTGAAAATGCAACGGTGGACAGGGGTTATCATGGGCCACATAAGCAGCAGGGTGTAATGTTGTTACATATTCCTCTCAGAACTATCATTAACATTTTCCGTGACTTGTGCCACAATAGACCTTCTATCGGTTCGGACCAGACAGGATAACCTTCGTCGCCCAAAGCCATCACCGATTTGTTAGGTATTCACCACTGCTGACCAAGAGCATCCCACAAGCCTTGCCATTTCAGAGATACTCTGACCCAATCGCTTGACCAGAACAGTTTTGTCACTATATGAGGACACTCAACATGAGAGTTCACTACACTACATTTAATTTGGTAAAAATGATTGCCAAATATGAACAGAAACTCAAAGATCTTCACAACAAACCATCAAAATATAAGTATGGTTTAACTTGAAGAAATTGACAGAAATATATTAATACTGTAAAGCAAAATGTACATCTCAAAGTAATAATAATAGTAATAAATAACGATAATAATAATAGAAATAGTAATAATAATTTATTAAAACTTCTGTTGTGCACGATTTATTTGATGAAAATGCTTTGTTGTAAACCTCAGTGGGAGCGGTGTGGAGAACCCCCAAAGAGGCTTAACACCAGGACTGTGAAGCACAAGGGTGGATAAGTCATGGTTTGGGCTGCAATATCATGGCATTCCCTACTGTGCTTGATGGGCGTCTGTGCCAAGGACTACCAAACCACTCTGGAGGACCATGTGCACCTAATAGTTAAAAAATTGTCCCCTGAAGGGTGTGCCGTGTATAAGCTTGATAATGCACCAAACACACAGCAAGACTTGTGACAGAATGGTTTGAATGATGAACATGAAAGTGAAGTTGAACATTTCCCATAAGCCAGCACAGTCACCAGATCTATATATTTTTTAGCCACTTTGGGGTATTTTGGAAGAGCAAGTCAGAAAATATTTTCCTCCACCAGCATCACATAGAGACCTGGCCACTGTTCTGGAAGAGGAATGGTTCAAAAGCCCTCTGGACACAATGACTTTATGTAATTTCCAAAATAAACGTATGCTGTATTGGCCGCAAAAGGAGGCCCCACACCACTTCCCAGGTAAACAGCATAAAAGTACACAGCTGTCCACATGATATAAAGGAAAACGGGATTTATTGGACCAGACAATAAATTATTAAGATAAATTATTGTGGTCTAAAACCAGGTGTTTTGGTTTCATTGTCCAACTCTTGTATGTATGTATGTATGCATGTATGTATGTAGGGCTGTAACGTTAATCAACCAAAGAAAATCTTGGTCGACTGAAGACCTGAAATTTTCGACTAAAAAAATCGACTAAAAATGACGTTAGTAAAAAAAACCGTTAAATTAATTAGCTGCGCACTGTGCGCAGTACTTGGTAGCCTTGTTGTCCGCCTAAATGAATTATAAATAAACATAAAAAACTAGTAGGCTATTTGCAGTATATTAAATCGTTTTTGACCTTTTATTATTTTGCACTGAAATGAGTCTGACACGCGAGTCTGACGGCTTTGACAGCGTTGCATCACGTGCACCTGCGCAATATCAGAGCCTAGATTTACGAAAATAGTGATATCATCACAAGCACTTTTGAGGAATATGCAACATAATTAAAACAATTGTTTTTGTCATATGTATTATATTAACTGAGACACTAACGTTATCATTTCAGCCACTCTGTGCAGCTCAGCTTCGCGGCTGAGACACGAATAGACTATTAACTTTTAAAAAAATGCTGCCACACTGCCGATGTCTTTGTTGACATGGTAGAAGAGGACTGACTGACTATGAATTAAATGCTCTCACAATTAAATAAATAATATTCAGCAAACCTTCTAGTAGCCTACTTTCTTCAATCTGTCTCTCTTCTCCGGTGGGTCGGGCTAATCCAAAAGAAGTGAAAGCAAGGGGGGTGTTCTGAAGACAGACTGTTACCTGTGAAACAGGGGTGCTCTGAAAACACCCCCATTAGCAATTAGTGCTTTCCACCTGATGAAATGAATGCGGCAAAACCAATTTTTTACAGTCTATGGGCAAAACTGATGAAATGAACGCGGCAAAAAATCGACCAATCAGAATTTTGGTCGAGCCAGAACGTATCGACCAAATAATCGACTAGGAGATTACAGGCCTATATGTATGTATGTGTGTGTGTGTGTGTGTGTGTGTGTGTGTGTGTGTATATATATATATATATGTATATATGTATGTATATGTATATGTATGTATATATATATATATATATATATATATATATATATGTATTTATTTATTTATTTAATTATATCATTACAATAGACATTCAAGGTTTGTTTATTCCTGTAAACAGTGGCCTGATTTAAGCCACAGACTTTTATCCTGTCGGTCACTGCCCCTCCCCCTAAGATCCCCTCCTCCAGCTGGCCGCATGTGCTCTGATCATAACAGGAACGTAAACAACCGCCTGAGAGAGAGAGACAGATAGACAGTGCGAGGGAGGGAGAGAGCGAGCCGGGTGGTGGGGGGAGGGGAGAGGTGAAGGGTCACTGTGTCACTGGTTAGAATGGATAGCATGAACATCTCTATCTTTTACTCTCAAAAAGGTTGTCCTGGGAAGACGGCAGAGGCCTGTGAGCTTCACGGCTAATTCCACATGAGCAGAGTGCTGACTGAGAGCAGCCAGACATCACAACAGAGAATAACACTACTGCTAGTCAGCATGACCTACATGTGTGATATTTGTGAGTCAGTAGCCCCTTTCACACAGCGCGTTGATCCCGGGAAATTGCCGTAAAATTGCTAGCGTAAAATTCTGTGTGAACACAAACACGTCCTGGGATTGATGCCGGGATCGATGCCGGGATGGGGATCTAGTAACCCGGAACGCGCCCTGTGTGAACAAAAGCCATGACCAATGCCGTAAGGGTAAGGGGTATGTCGTAGTGATGACACACGGGCCTTTCTACAACCTATGCAACAGCATATGGGGAACGAGCCTCTTGGCAAACCCAGTGATGCTACTGGGGAGTATGAACTCGTCTTCGTGTAGAAATGACGAAGAGGAGTTTTCAGCAGAACTGACTTCTGACAGGAGTTATCACATATATGAACACACTCACAGATTCCGGAAAATCACTGGCAGTGTGAATGAACCAAAATCAAACGATCCCGGGACACATTATCCGTGTATTTTCCGGAATCTCTGTGTGAAAGGGGCTAGTGTGTGTGCAAGAGAGATTAGGGATGAGGAAGCTCTCTCTCTCTCTGTCGCTCTCTCACCGACAGACAGAAAACACCACTGAACCTGATGAACTCAGCTACTACTGTGCTGCATCTCATAACCTCTTGTGTGCACTAAAGGCCTGATATACTTCACACCAGTTCGTTCTTTGATTCATGGGCATCGGAACCATTGTATGTGGGTGGGACAAGACCCACCCACTTTTTAAGACCATGATATTGGACCCACTCACTTTTACATTCAGCGCATATGTCTGTTCACTTTTCAGAGCGTCGTCAGTCAAATCCATTCCACTTGAGGAATGCCCTAATGAATTAAACTCCATTTCCGCTAAAATAGCTACATTATATTTCTCAACGAGCCGCAACTGACGAAAAAAACGCCCGTTGTACCCTTCCAGTCAAATATTGCAAACATCGCTTTAAGTTGTCAATGCTGGCAAATGACCATGGTATCAGCAGGTTAATCCACGGATAGCTGTGCATTTAATGCACAATGTGGTGGCGAGTTTAGTTTACTTGTTTAATTAAAAGGCATCAGAATACATGAAATTTTATTAGTAACATTTTTCTGGGGGAGGACCCACCCACTTTTTTTTTGCTTCCGACGCCCATGCTTTGATTTCAATTGATGTAATTTCGAACAAAATCAAGCCAAAATGAAGTTCGTTTAGAGTTTGTTGGTTTAGAGTGAGTTTCCAGAACTTTCTGGAAAAGTTCGCACTGGTTGGTAAACACCTTTGAACTACTATTGGTCTGTGGTGGTTGTGTAATGGACCAAGGTTTGGCTCTGGGGCTCCGCCTTCTTTTGACAAGGAAATCTTCTCTGGTTAATTTCTTCATTCAGTCCGTTGAAGTCAGACACGAGAAAAAACATTGAAGTTGGAACTTTTATTTGAGAGCAACACTGCCACTTTTTTCATGTTTAATACTGTAAAGCTGCTTGCTTTAAAGCAATCTATTGCAGTGCTATATGATAAATGTGACATGACTTGACTAAGAGTGCCAAATTGCAGGGCTTGTGCAAACATATGCTATGATCAGATGCTTTCTTAACTGCTATATTCTCATCACTGTCATTTTTGTTGTGCGTTTATTTTGTTTTTGAGAGGAAAACCTAAAAAAATATTGATCTAAACGCACTCTCAGCAGTGTGGGCAGAGTAGGGCTGTTTACTAACAGTATTCTGCCGCAAAGGTATTTCTAAATTTTTTTTTACCCCAAAGCAAAGATCCTAAGTATATCAGGGCCTTAACACACACGCACACACTGTATCCAACTGCTATTACATACAGCAAAGCTACAATTCTTTTTTTTTTCAAAGCATGGCTTCATTTTAAACACATGTACAGATATCTTAAGCACAAGTAAATCTATTAGCACTTAGATAGCAGCTAATATAAAAAAAAAGGTATGGCTGGCTTCAGTCCAGCTGCTCATCTAAGAGGAACTGTCGGCTTCCCAGACTGCTGTGAGCAGCGGGGCCATCTAAGGTCTGGTACACATGCCTGGTAAACCACTGATATCTTAGGGTGTGTTCACAATTGCAGTTTGGTTCCCTTCATTCCTTTGGTCCAGACCAAAAAAGAAAAAGAATCATTTTGTCCTGGTTCGCTTAGCATTCAAACCAAAAGATGTAAGATATTCAACGGAACTTACCCAACATCCAAAACAATGTTGTGTGCTCGTTCTGACGCCGGCACTAAACTGTAATGGGCAACACCGCTCCTATGACGAAAAAACTAGGTATTGCTTGAGCAATCTGTACTTTTTAGGGTTGCATCTTGTGACGTCATGTCCTGTTTTTTTTTGGATTGTTTAGATGTATTTAGTCCATGTTGATTTGGTGCCCAAGAAACATTTATTATTATTACTGAAAACAGTTCTCTTTATTATGAAAACCGCAATACATTTTTGGTCAGGATTCTTTGAATATATTGTTCAAAAGAACAGCATTTATTTGAAATTGACATATTTTGTGACACTAGAAATGTCTTTACTGTCACTTTTGATCGATTAAGGGCATCCAAGATGAAAAAAACTATTAATTGCTTTTAAAAAAACAGTAGTGTATTTGTGTATGACACTACTTTTTGTGTACACGTGTTTTGGGAGACAAGAAATATTATCAAAGTGCATGCAATATTCATCTGTGTGCAAATATAAAATGACATGCAAACCAAAATCTCACACCTTCTAAGTAAATCGCAGAAAGACAGAGAGGAAATGCTATGATACACAACTAGACTTCTGAGAAAACTGTAACTTTCATTGGGACTGAGAGTATTTTGCAGACCTAATAGAATGTTTATGCAGCAAAACCACAGACATAGATCCTTCCATTGTTTGGGCTAAACCAAAACAGAATCATCTAACAGCACCAAAGCAGCAGTTGCGAGCCATTCTGAGAGACTGCAGCTTGGCAAAAACAGCTGGGCTTTTTGCCAGCGGTGCTATAGCTCATTTTCATTTCTCTTTGAAGGTGATTACCACCATTGTGTTTGGATCTCTGCCCCTCCTCCCAATTCCATCTTATTTCCCTTCATATGTAGATGAAGAAAGATTCACACACACTGATGTGGATGTACATACACATGAACACAGGCATGTCAAAATAAGGGACCAAATTCACCCCTTTCAAACTCAGCTTTGTGTGTAACTTAAAGCCAGCGGTTAATCTAAAATTACCTGCCAGATTTGGTGTAAACCAAGTGACAACATCTCTAAAATAAGCTTGAAGAGCTAAATCACAGAATTACACAGAAAGTAAAGCTCATTCTTAAACAACCCCCTCTGCTGGTCTGTTGGCAAAAATAAATTGTTTTGTTTTTTCCCTTACAAGGTGAGATTCTAGAGATTTGTCTGCTAATTATTTTCAGTTTACAGGCAGTAGGCCTATTTATGTATCAATAATCTCCATCATCAATGTATAAATTACAAGATATTACCATTAGTGACAAACTAGTCGCTATAGGCAAATCACAATCTCTTTTCCACAAGGCTCGCCAGCACCAATGCCAAATACCCTGTTCTTTTCCACAGAGACAGTACCATGTGCCAACCAGCATGCCAAATGCAGCTCAGGGGTATCAGCTATCACATCGGCACGACAGGCCTAACCTTTAGAGCTCTGCTCAGAGTGAAGGGCAAGGAGCACAGACTGAGACGGTCCACTCATCATATGGATGTCTGCGTAAACAGTCAATCCATTTAATAGTACTTAGAGCTATAATGAACAGCAGAATTCGAGTGTGAACGACAAACAGCTTCAAGTTAAAATTAAGTTAAATTTACAACAGAAAAATAAAAAAAATAAAAATCCATCTGTGGATCATGTGTCCAATGCTCGGTCCTGGAAACTAAACTAATATTGAGAAGTATTTTGTGTGTATTCCGTTGTTATTATTTGGTTAAGATTAAATGAATTGGTAAAATAACTGTCAGTTATGTCCAAAATAACTGCATTAATCTATTCCGAATCCACTGATAACAACAGCTGAGCCCACCAAGTGCAACTATATCCAAACAAAACTGCATTCAAAAAGAAAAGTACTAAACACTGATTGGATTAATAGCTATTTGTCCTCCTAAAATAGTCTCAGATTCCTAGGAAAAGTCAATAAAGGTCATAATATCAACATGGTTTCACTCCACCATTAGTTGTATGAACTGATTAAAGGATAATACAGTAAACAACGGAGCAACAAGGAATAGGCCTATGCTACATTGAGGGTTCCCACCCCTTTTTACAAATTAATTTCCTTTTTTTTATTATTATTATAGTTGCTTATGAGTACTGGATAAAAATTTTAAAGATAACATACATAGTAGCTAACACATTACAGAGGTAAAAAAAAAAAAAAAAAAAAGTATATTTGCTATAGAAATGTCCATGACTCTCCAATCTCACGCCAAAATACTCAGAAACACAAATAATATATATATATTATTGCACGTAAAGGTAAACTAATCTACGCCCCACACTGGACGTACAGTAGCCGCTGCAGCAGATGCATGTCGTTGAGAGCATGTCTCAACATGCAAAAAACAAGGGTGGTGGTGAGGGGGATGGAGACTGCAAAATAATCGTGTCAGCGTTTTTTTATTTTCGCTGCCACAAGCAATGTGCACCAACAATGATCAATTCTAGGTAAAACTACTGACCTAAGACAGGACTGGGTTGAGTGACTATGCACACAGAAGCTATATATTTTCCTCACAAATATATACTGAGTAATACAAATGCATGTAGAACGCATGCGCTGCTACGCTATAACACCTTAAGCCATGGCTGCATGTTTCACGATGTCTTCATCTTTAATAACAGTAACTAAGCGCGTACCCGATGAATTAGTACACATTTTGGATAACCGCGACACAACTATAATGTGAAGAGCACAATAGGTCTATATCGGATGCAGTGGTGACTGCAAGGAAAGCGTGTCTACGCACACTGGCCGTTTAAATGCGCGCGGCTGTACCCGGCGGCTGCTGCTCCTGCACGCGAGTTGTTTACCATCACTAGCGCGCCCACTAAATCCGCTAAGAGCGCGTGGTCGCCGGAAATCTTTCGCCCATTCCAAGACACAGACATTTCAATTTCTTCACACTTTCACGAGAAGACAAAAAAGCTCTTTGCCGATAAATAACTAATAGTGTATTATTACACAATTAATAACAGTGTAATAATTGACAGTGGCTGTCCACAACAGCCAAGACGAGTAACCAACCTCAGATTTTAACATCGATCTGCTCAGTCCAAAACACACAACTTTGATAAGTTATCTTATCGTTATCATCACAATAAGGAAAGCAACGGCGAGATTAGTTAAATACACACACATAGTTCCTGTAGCCATGACTCACTGTCAAGTGGAAACGAGGGAGCATCTAGAATAGAGCTAATTAGGATGGAGAGCCTTCGATCCCATTAACCCCCACATATCCAGCAGCACTCACTTACTGGCCATTATATCAGACAGACAGACTTACCAGATTGAGTTCTTTATTTTTAGCTGCAACGCATTCGCCTCAGGCCCTTGCAATCCTTGAACCGCGGAAGGTAAAGGTCCGACCCCAGGACCAGACTGCTGCTGGTCATCAGCCATCACGATGCGACTCTATTGAGATGATGGGGATCTAACAAGTAGGCCTTAACCTGAACCTGGAGAACGTAACTTTCCTCCGTAAATAGTACATCACGATCACTGCCTGTTGATTTCACTGACAAATCGGACTCGGCTTTAATACATCACGTTGGTAAGTCATGGTTTGTGGTTGCAGCTGAGGTCACTATCCCTGCGCGTGCATCAGGAGCAAAGAAACACTTCGAGCTGCAGCAGGTTCAAAGTCAGACACTACCTACCTAGTAGCTCACTGGCGACCACTGGGGAAGCTGCTGCTGCTGGGACCGCGCATGCGCACTGCGCCACCAGCGGAAACCCACACGAGGGTGCTGCAGCGAGTTCATCTAGTTCAGTAGTGTCTAATCACTCATGTTCGGAAGCATAACTAGCTGTCAGTAAGGATTGATAATATCCCTCTCGTTGTTTTACAAAATTCCCGTCATAATCGATTGTTTGTTGTCTTTTTATCACTCACATAAAGAATTCAATCTGGCCTGGAGGTTGTGTTGAAATTTCCTGTCATGTATTGCCATAAATAAATGAATAAATACAATATCAAATGATTTGAAATACACATTATACTTATTTTATCTTTTATTTATTGCCACGTAATTACGTAGTCATTGAACGATGACGTTTTTATTTAAGAAATAGGGGTTGAAAGAAGCATGTATACATAAAAAATGAAATGAAAGGGATAGTTCACCCAAAAAATCGGTCAGCATTTACTCACCCTAATGTTGTTCCAAACCTGTATTAAATTATTTTTTTTCTGTTGAACACAAAAGAAGATAGTTCGTCCTACAATGGAAGTCAATCAACTGTTTAATTACCGACATTCTGGAGCACTACAATTACTGTTAAATTACTAAAATTCTTCACTCCATCGTCTTTTGTGTTCAACACAAGAAAGAAACTCAGACAGGTTTGGAAAAACATGAGGGTGAGTAAGTGATGACAGAATTTGTGTGTGTGTGTGTGTGTGTGAACTATCCCTTTAAATGCCTCGGATGAAAAGCTAATGTAGACACTGTTGCTTAGCAACGGCGTCTCGCCACTAACAAAAATGGCAGACCGCACACCCAGACCCGCGCTAACGTTAACGTTACCTCCTGTAAGTCTAACGAAATACAACTCTTTAATTCTCTTTTCGAGTTATGACGTATTAATTGCAGTTTTTCCTAAAATACGCTGTTGTGTATTAAATAATACGTTTTCCATTTTAAATTAAGAAAAGCCGCAAGAAGTAAGAAATAAAGTGGTATTTTGAGGGCGGAGAAATATTAATAATCGCAAATCTCAATAATACTGATACTTTCTGTCTACTCAGTTAAAAAAGCCTCAAACGTCTTACTCAGAAAGGCCTTCCAGACCCAGACCTCAGAGCAGGTCTTCATCTGCTCCTTCAAAGAAACCACCACAAATGGACCTCTTGGCCAAAGAGGAGGAATACAAGTATTTATGGGTTTATTACTTAAATGCACATTAGTTTACATAATACGCTGTTTTGTATGTATTTTATACCCAGTGACTGCATAACCCGTGCCATAAAAAAGAGATGAGAACATAGTATCGTTAATATCTAACTGCTTGCAACTCATACTCTTCAGGCGTCTCAATGCAGAACTAGAGGCAAAAACAGCAGAACTTGTTCGGGAAGCAGAGAAAGTTATGGTAAGTGTGAATGTGAAAAATAGCAAATGATTTTGAAAGATCTGAGAGAATATGGTCTGTACTTTTAATGTGTAGGCTATAGCTTATAGTAGCCTATGTCATATGTATGATGTTGCAACAAACCCAGACATTGACACTGTATGTTTGTGATTGTGGTTTACAGAGGGATCAAAATGAAGTACTCTCTAAACCAATCTCCTCCCACCTCTCCATTGATACTGACTGTCATTTTGAGGTTTCTGGGTAATGGCTCTCACAATTTGACATGCTCATAAGCAACATCATTAGCTGTTTGCGAGCATAACATTTTGTTTGTCTTATTAGGACTATAACAAAAGAAACAACATCTAAGCAGCCCACTACGGTACAACACACATATCAAATGAATCAGTGCAAATGTGGATTACATACAAGACCCCATTACTGACAAGAACCCATTTCTGTTGTGTTATGTAGATCATGAAAAACAAGAACTTCTCTGTAAAATCTTCAAAGCCAAACAAGCCAGGTTCAGGAAATAGAAAGAATCCTCAGTAAGTGTTTTCTCAAAGTTTTTATTATTATAAAATAATAATAAAAACTTTTATTGTATATCATGAAATGCTATGAATCCGAATGATTTTGGGTCTTTGTGGTAGTGTCAACAGAAAAGCACCACACACTGTAGTTGATGATGTTGCTATTCCTGAAGACTTTGGGGAATTCTCACTTGCTAAGACAATCAGCATTATCGAGAACAGGGTTAGTGATGACCTCACTGAGGAACACTTGCAGGATGACATCATGCCCAGTGCTGGAGATGAGATGGGCGCAGGTTGGTTAAAAAGACCAAATATGTTCAAATATTGAATTTGTTGTGCTATTTGCATTTTGACTTATACATTAATTTCATTTTTACAGAAGCTCAGATCAGATTTTTGAAGGCTAAACTTCGAGTAATGCAGGAAGAATTAAACAGGCTCTCATATGAATGCAACAAGAAGGTAAGCAGTTTTGAGATGTGTTCAAGGTTGGTTAATCTATTCAGTCAGGTCAACTTACTCTTGCTCAAAATCCCTTTTGCGAAGGATGATGAAAACAGCACTTTGTGCAGCAAACTGAAGGATGTGGAGGAGGAAAGGGCAAGATTGCAGAGGACTACAAATGTCCAACAGACTCAGGTTGAGAAGCAAAGAGCTTTAGCTGAAGAATCCAGTCGGAAGTGTGAAGGTCTGCAACAGCAAGTGGCTGCACTGCAAAAGGTACTTGAATTGTTGGCAAAATATTATTCACAATTCTACTGAAACAATCCACAATCTACTGAAACTTATTGAAGATACTTTCTGACAGAACAAAGGTTTCTGACAAATAATAATAATTTAACCTCACTGCAACTCAATTCCTAAAGGAAAGTATAACATATCTGTCATAATTCCTGTAAATCAAAGATGTGCCAGGATCCAGAGCCGTGGAATCCTTGGCATGGACCCTTTAACCTGATTAGTCCTCTGTGTGTAAAGTGAGACTGTGCCACAGCTGCTCAGAGTGCAGAGCACACTGCACTTGGGCTTCTGGGACAGATATCTTTGGAACTCACCCTTTCCCTTATGATAGGGTCATGGAAACTTAATGATGATAGAGAATAACTGTATAACCAGATAGAAATTCCTATCAGAATGGGCCATATTGCTTAAAAAAACATCCATTCACTGTCATCTTACTTTAGACTTATCGCATGTGCATGATGTTTGGGTAGGTTGGGGTTAAAAGCTTTCCTTAGCCCTTACAAAGATCCAAAGCCCAAAAAAGAAAATTCCATCATTTACTCGCCTTCATGTCATTCCAAAAGACTTTCATTACTTCCAAAAAATCCGTAAGACTTTCGTTCATCGAAACCCAAATGAAGATATTTTTAATGAAATCTGAGAGCTTTCTGTCACTGTGTTGACAGCTACGCAACTACCACTTTGATGCTTCAAAAAGTTCATAGAGAGATTGTAAAACTATTCCATACGAAATTAGCGGTGTAGTCCAAATTTTCTGAAGAGACACAGAATTTTTGGGTGAATTAACCCTTTAATATGCATATCATTGGGACATCTGCATCTGCAAACACAATCTGCACAGTATGCTTTCTTCGGTTATATGTAAATGCCTGTGTCTGTACAATCTAGGAGTTGGAAAGCATGAAGAGAACCCATAAACAGGCAGCCAATACACACAGTGCAACAGAGGTGCGGTTGAATAGAGCTCTAGAGGAGGTTGAGAAGACTAAAACTCAGCTCAACAAACTCAAACAGAGCAGTAAGGTAATGTGAACTCAGGTAAACCAGCATGAAATAAGCATTTCAAATTTAGATGGCATTTTTGTTAATTTAACTTCTTCTCTTATGTTTTTTTTTTTTTTTACCCTACCGAAGGATTCAACCAGTCAGGAGCACCAGAAGGTTGAAACCTTACAAGCTGAGAACAGAAAGCTGGAAAGACAAAATGCTGAGCTTATCATGGGTTTTAAAAAGCAACTTAAGCTAATAGATATTTTAAAAAGACAGAAGGTAAGACATCAGTATCTTTGCAATTACTTGAAACTGTCATTTCCAAAATACAGTCTTATCATATCACACTAACTAACCTCACTAGAAAACATAACAAGCATTTTATATTTATGCTGTATTTTTGAAAGATGCATTTTGAAGCGGCCAAGCTGTTGTCCTTCACTGAAGAGGAGTTCATGAAAGCTTTGGATTGGGGAAAGGATGGAGTCTCATAGGTTTCTATTTTGTACTTTGTAAATATAGATGACTGCAAACAGTTTGCATTTCAAGATCTCATTCACTGTTTAACAATCTTCAAACTTCAATAAATAATAATATGCTGAATATCATGACAGTCAGTGTTTATCAACCCTGCCACAATAATTTAATTAATTACATCATTGCCATCTAGTGGTAAATACTGAAATCACAACATCTATGCAAATTTGGCTTTTCATTTGAACTTTTAATCATTTGTTGTTGTTGTTATTATTATATACAATGTATACACAGAACAAAAATATTGTATTCCTGCTAGTAAATAACTGCTTTATTCAGGGTATCAGCCAAACACACTCTTCTTCATTAGTAGTCCACTGAAGGAAGTGTGACCATTCTGGTGAACTCCTCATAATGAACGAGTCCATCACGTCCAACATTAGCCTCTTTAAAAAGCTCATCCACTGAAAAACAATGCACAGTTAACAGTTAAACAACACATTCATTCTCTCTAATAGTGCTAACATACTGGGATCTGACTGGGCAAATTGTTTTAGAAAATCAAAAAATAAAATGTTTTTCTAAATTCCTCAAACAAGATACATCTCTAAAAAAATGGGGTTTCATATTATAATATAATTTAATGGGGTTAATATTTAAATCAGTCCAGACCCTGACATTTATAAATAAATAAAAAAAACTTGTTTTGATTAGCTCTGATCTTTGAATAAATCAACATAAAACCAGAAGGATCTGAGATGATTTATACCTTCTTTTTCAGTGAGCTTTTCTCCCAAGCCAGTGAGTTTAGCCCTTAACTCAGAAGCCAGAATGTAGCCCTTCTTGTGTTTGTCTGTCATACGCATAGCCTCCAGAATTTCATTCTTAGGATCCTCCTGTTGCATCTGTCTGTGCATCATGGTTAGAAATGTAGAAAAGTCCAGCTCCCCTGTCTTATCTGTGGTGGGGATACAGCAGAAAAGATTTATGAACTACTAACATTAAACAAAGCAAAGAATTCATTCAAACACAATTAAATAATGGATGTTTTACTTTAGCTTTAGTTTGATTCCAGTGCCTCAACATGCTCTTACACTGGCTATAAAATCAAATATGGCATAACTAAATATCTGATGTTAATTAAAGTTGTGTGTGTGTGTGTGTTGTCATTAGCACTATATTTGACATTAGCCACAGGTAGCATAAGGAAGCTGAAAGAGTCGACAAGGAAGACATTCACAATTCAATGGAA
This sequence comes from Abramis brama, assembly GCF_963993115.1. Lineage (NCBI taxonomy): Eukaryota > Metazoa > Chordata > Actinopteri > Cypriniformes > Leuciscidae > Abramis > Abramis brama. The sequence goes on along the minus strand of NC_139965.1, from coordinate 27,789,109 downwards.
TGTTAATCATGAGGTCTAACAAAATGTTACCTATTTTGTGGACTTGCAGATGTCTATCCACTTCATTAAATGTGGGACTTGTACCCAAACAGCGCATGACAGTAATAAGGTCTTTGGCTTCAATCTTCCCCTTTCGCTTCTTGTCATAAAGCGAGAAACATTCTTTGAACTCTACATGAGAACATGCAAAACCACAGTGAAAAACAATTCCACTAAAAAAATTCTCATTACTCATAAATGTACTGTAGGCTACTTGTCATTTAAAAAAAATAACTAGTTTATTTTACTATATTCATGAATTTACATCGCACAATTTCTTTCTGTGTAACACAGCTTACCATCAATCTGAGTTTGTGTTAAGAATTTTGCCTGTAAAGGTTTAAAAAAGATGTTGAAAAATCAACAGTAATTGAATGAAAATAACATTAAAGAGAAAAACAGCATCAAACTCACCATGTTTCGTCTGTTCAGGGAAAGAGTCACTCCCTCTGGATTACCTGTAGGAACTAAAGTCCACTGCAGTTTTGACGTAACTGATAGCCTCGTTGTCATAGGAACATTGATATAGGATCCAACTATCATGTTATACTGTCTATTACAGTAGGTGCAGCTCATGATCTCACTCACTGACTCATAAAAAGGTATATTTAGGGAGAACAACCTTTATTTTTATAAAACAAGGACATAAAGTAAAAAAAAATTACAGTAAGCCACAATGATGAAATGTCTTTATTATTCAATATACATTGTATAGTTTGCCTTGGGCAGGCACAAGGAAAAACACTGGAACTTAAAGGGGTCATGAACTGCATTTAAAAAAAAAAAAAAAATTGTATAATGTTCTCTGAGGTCCACTTATAATGATATCAAGATTTTTACATCAAAAGACATCCTAATTTAGAAGTAATAGGCAATTTTTCCTTATGTTTTTGACCCTCTCTTTCGATCACACAGTTTTGATGGGCGTGCCGCATTCAAGACTTGGTAGCAAAGGCCCACTGCTATGATTGGGTAACAGTTTTACATATTAAAATAATTTTCAACGTCCCCGCCATTACACATGTGGAATTGTTTTGAAGACTTCTGATGCTGAAAAATATCTTGTTACATAGTTGAAACATTTGCCAACAATGTTGAACATTTATGCGTATTACATATGCTTTATAAGACTTGGTTGTATCAAGTTAAAGTTTAAGTAAGGTAGGTAGGTAAGGTAAGATACTTTATTGTCCCAGAGGGAAATTTGTATTGGCCTCAAAAGTACAGCCACTGCATCACATAAAACAGAAAAATAAAATAAAAAATAACACAATAGCACACATTAAAGAGAGAGAGGTGTTATTTTATAACTTAGTTGCAGAAGTAATAAACAAATTTTTAAACCGGTTAAATCTACACCTTGGCATTCTTAATCTCCTTCCCGATGGCAACATTTGTTTGAAGTGTTTGAGATGTACTTGGAGTTACCACAGTCATAGTTGACAAATGATAACCTTTTGTGTGTATCGTGTAAACAGAATTATGAATGAATGTACCATCGCTTGTTGCACTGTTGTTCTTATAGGCTATTCATCATTCATCCTTTTCAATAAAGTGAAAAATGTATACTAATATGAAACGTGTTATGTCTTTCTGATGATAAAACAGATGATGTCGCTCACTGAAGCTTTTATTCAGGATTACAGTGAATGGCTTAGATCAAAACAACAACAAAATCAGTTTCTCTACGTTCTCTCTTCCATTTCCAGGAATCTCCCACATTAATCCTCAGAGGCATCGCTATCGTTTTGTTGCTGGAGTAACCCAGTGTTTGCTTCTCTCTCATATTTACGTTGATCTTCTTCTGCAGAGGCAGTCTTTCATCGCATTATGACCTAATTACTGTGCCAAAAGTCGTTTTGGCAACTTGGTTTCAATAAAAACGGTTTTTGAACTAAAGAGGAAGTTTTGAGTTCTGAAACTTACAGGATATTTTTATAGTACAATGACCTCTTGTATGTCAAAATATTGATTTCTCAATTCATGACCCCTTTAAATACATCCCTAACCAGTATTCAAGAGCAACTATTTTCAGTTTCACTCAAAGTGTCATTAAACTTGGTTAAACTCGTATTTAAAGTCTTTTTATTGAAGAAATATCAGTGAAATGCAGTTCGGATTTGCTGTTAGTATTTAACTGCCTTTGATGTGTAAGGTATAAAAGGACCAAGGCTCGGGGACATAGATGATACCGGGATACTTTTTGCGCAAAACTTTGTCATTCCACAGATATGCGACCCAAACCAGAACTAATCCCAGAGTAATGATGAAGTTGTAGAAGAGGAAACGGCCATTGCTGTCAAGCATGAAGCCCATCCGCCTCTGGCGCATGACAGTGGCAACCATGGCAAAAAAGGTGAAGACATAGAGAACAAAGATCTGGCCCTCAGTAATCAGATACCTGAAGAAATAGACCTCATTAACGTTTGAACAACATTAACATGCTGATGTACTGTTAAATAATTTTTTTCTCTTTGAGAGTGTTGCTTCAACTTGATTCTACATCTCGGAAAATGCTTGAAAATTGACTTGAATCATTTACTTACCAATAGTACACTGCACTAGGGCCAAGTAGCAGCCAACCTGAGTAAGGCATCTTCTCATCTTTAACTTGTGTAAAGCAGCCAGTGAAATACAAGAAGAGGATGAGGAAGAACGGGACATACCTATGATGATAACGGTGGAGGAGGGGACGTTTTAAACTCTATATGTAAACTTTGCGGATTACAAATTACAGATTAAATGTGAGAATGGAAAATATACTTACCACATGCAATGCCCTAAGTGCTCATCATAGTAATACAAAAGCTCAAAGGAATCAATCTGAAAACCACATAAAGCATTTATTACCATTACCATCGAAAACAAACCCAACTTATTCCGAAAAAGTTTCTTCAGAGCACATCATTTGTTTGGTCTGTAAATCGAACTACTGTACCAGTGAGGTAGGCTTCAGATCCTTGATAATGGGGTTTTCTCTGACAGAAAGATGAAGCTGGTATCCACTGAGGATGAGACGATGGTTGATGGAGTCTCCCACTAGGTGTATGCTGGCTCCCATGACAAAGGTGATGATGCTGAGATAAACAGCTGAGCGAGGAAGGGCCGTGGGACTCCGCTCAATCAGCTGAAAAAGGTTACAGACAGACCAAACCAACACTTTACTTTTACTGATGCTTCTCAAACAAAAGCATGTTCAAAACATAAGGGTTAGAAATGGGGAACACCATCCTTTTGCTTTTACTTTAAGTCGTAGAAGAAATTGTGTACCTTCAGTAATAAGAATGGTGTAATGACATTATATGCCATGTGAAAATAATCTCCAACACTTGGCTTATTTAGAGGAAACCATTCTAGAGGCATTACGATCTAGATGAAGAACATACAAAATTGTTATTGATATTGAAGAGGAGAAAAGGACATCTCAATGCACAGATCACACCTTGTTTTAACTTGTAACTTACCATAGCAATTGGCCTCCCAAAGTCTAGTATCCAGTTCTGCACAGTGAAACAGAGCCAGAGATCTGTGTGAAACTGGGACTGTGCTGCTGCAGAAACAGTTTTCTCAGTCCTAGCCCTGCTTTTAAACAAAGTACAGCATTGTCATTATAAATGCTAATCGAATAGTCTGTACATTAGGAAAAAAGGTCATTTTAATCGCATGGCATGCTTTTGAGCTGCCAGACAAAATACAATTTTGAAAATTAAACGGTTAAACAGTTAAAAATGTGCACAATTAAACGGTGATATTAGATAACATTTTAGCATTAAAATCTGACCTCAAATATGCCGGAGCCAAAGCTGCAGACTGTGGTCTTCTCCGCATGGTTAATCGATTTGTTTTGTTACGTTATCAGGTTACTTTGTATTCTTTGCAACTCTACGCCAGGTGTTAATTCATTCATCAATCACATTCCAGGTCATACATCGAAACTGTAAAAGTCTGAATCCATCATTACTTACGTAATTTCTACAACTTATATCTAACGCAGTTTCAGTTCACTGATACAGTCAAATATATACTTATTTCTTAAGATGCTGATATTTGTGTTTGTTTGAATCACGTGAGGTTTAGACAGGTTCTTCTTCAGTTACGGCTTCAAAACAACATAATAGCACACTTACTGCCATCTGCCGGACTTTATTAATATTGTCTATCCAGCCTACAAGATCCTCCGGCTTTTTATATCTTAATATGGCAGTAGTACAATATTGCGAATTCGGCCCTCAGCATTGACAATAATCATTTAATTAAAGTAACGAGTATTGAAAGAAAGTAAGTAAGGCGCCGTTCAAGGCTGTCTTCTCAGTACATTCATGTTTACAATGTTTTTGACTGGTTATTTTTTTTTAATTATCAATTTTCAACAATTATTTATTTAAAAAACGGATAAATAGAGATGTTTATAACACCACTTCCTCAACTATTGGAGAGATGCCGTTGTCACTAAGGCACTTTTATTTTGAAGGCACAATAAAAAAACAGTCCTGTGATTGTATGTAGCCATCTTAGAGATCTCTCTCTCTCTCCACGGCCTACCTAGGCGTTTCTCTCTTCACATCGCCAGTGTAAAGTTCACCGTGTAGGATTAAAGATCTCGTCATCAGCAGCAAAGCGAGGTATTACTAGAAAATGAGCGTTATTCTCATATGACCACGCCATCTCTTGAGGGAGTTACATGAGTGTTTACGCGGTACAAGGGCTGTGTAATGAGGTATAAATGTTAGCTCCTGTAGCTGTCATGATGGGAGACATGTCTGTCAGTGCTTCATATAACGCTTGTAAACACCCCGGATCAAACGACAGTTGTCTAACTCGCTTACCGTAAGGTTGTCAGTTTTAATCTGTCAGTGATTAGATGGTGGGTTAGTTGCTGGGATTGTTGAATTTATTACACCGTGGTTGTTTTAAGGTGCAAAGGCTAACAGGGTGTTTTGGCTAGCTGATGAGTGCTACCACTAACACTGCTGTTCAGTATAGCTAGTTTTATAATCCGTGATCTGTCCTGTTGATCATGTCCTGAGTTAATTAGAGGCTAATCCTCAGAGTTACAGTATTTGGGGTGAAGTACAGACTAAAGCCGTTAGAGTACTCCGAATTGAATCCTTCACAGAAATGTGTGTGAAAGAGCAGCTATGAAGTTATCTTGAGCTGTTTATACAATTCCAATTTGACAGGTCGAGTGAGCTAACAGTTGTGCTGATAATTATTAGTATGACAGCCATGTGACTGTTTTTATTATTATTGTTTTTTTTTAATGTTTTTAATTTGTTCTCACTCGCGAATCGCTGCAGCGATGAGAGGTTAAGTTATGAAATTCAGAAGAAGGTCTGTGTGTGTTTCCACGATCGCTCTCATCGGTTTTCTCTCTTTAGTTGAGGAGCAGGGAGCGAGAAATGGAAAACACGGAGTGGCGTCTCGGAATGGGATTGCAGAAGGTTTGAGACGAGGAGTGGCTTCAGCTCCAGACAGGCTTTTGGTTTTTGTTAGTTATTCCAATTAGCTCGATGATTGATTCTTTTAGAACAATTTTCCTTGTTGCAACATAACTGTTATAAAATCAATAATCACGTTTGCAGTTGTGTTGGTATTCTTAAAATCGGCATGAAATGAAAATTCATCACATCTATTTTCTAAGTGCATGTTATAGATCTTATTGCGAACGATTCATCCATGTCGATGTCTCTTTTCTTTTTTTCACCTCGTAATTTTTAATTATTCAAAATGTCGTAACTGGACCTTCTGGTGGAAATGACAGACTTCTCGCTGGTGATGTATGCCGGATTTCTCCAATCATTTAGTCCGCTTAAACCCCGCCGGCCCTGCAAGCTTGTTCAGTTTTTCCCACTTTTGAGAGCAACATTCACATCTCAAAATCTAATTAACAATTAATGCATAGAAGCAAGTCCCCATCTTACATTTTTTTTCTTTTCGAAAATCCATTACACTCAAATGTACATCACAATACAGAGGAAAATATCTGTTACTTCTGTTGTGTTATTAAAATCAGCATGTGTATGATTATATGCAACCTAATGTACCCTACCTTCAACATGTCACTCACTGTAAATGAGCACACTTACCAGCGACGAGTGCTGTATATTTAGTCAATTCAGTGAAATTTTAGCAGTCGTTCTTTTTTATTTTTCAAATATGTTGAGACATTAAAAGTTGGTGTACAGTCAATGCCATCTGTATGCTTGTAAAAGAGCAGTTTTTAGCTGTCGTAGTATGATACACAGTTCATGCTTAATTTACCTCGCTCCCACAATTGAGTACTCTGCATGAAAAAAGGTGGGTGAAGTGGTAGGCTACATAGTTTTGTGGGCATTTTCTATGAAAGACCAATATGTGGCAATAGGCGTAGTCTGTTTCAGGGTGGAAACCAGCCTACGCATCTTCTCCGTTTTAGTATCTGTTTTTTCAGCAATTTGGTTAATTTTAGAATTTAAGAAGTAGTTCTGTGTTGAGAGTCTAACCCAACAGTACTTTTAGACTAAATCGAATGCTACCATTTCGCATTATGAATCTGCATCCTATGAATAGTAGGGGTTTCTTCCTCTTAATTCTCATGAAAAATTAGAGGAAGCTTGTACAGAATTGGAAAACACCACTTCCTGAAATAAGCTAAATCCAAACTTCAACATATTTTCGGGCTTGAAACTTTTAGGCAGAATTTTGCGAAAAACACAACTTGTACAGGCAAGAGCAAATTAAATATTTCTACTGAAATGAAGTGGTCGGAATGATGGCCTGTTATTCTTGTTTCAGTTGTTCATTGTCACTATTATCCAGCTATCATGTCTGCCAGCAGATGATCTGACTCTTGATCTGGCAGATGTAGAGCACACTGGTTTACAGGACAAAGGTTACGGCACACTGATAAGTACAGAACATTGGACATTGAAAGAAGCCTTCCATTGGTTTACATCAGGTCATGACTCATGGTCAATGTCATTTTAATGTTTAATTCAAATTAGAGCTACACAATTCATCGAGCCCTTGAACAAAGGGGATTTAAGACAATGACAGGATTCTTTCTCCATTTTACAACGGATCCATTGTCTTTTCTTACAGCTGATATAATGTGTGCTGATTATCATGCAATTTATGAACAAAATGAGTTTCTTTAGAAGTACATCTTACTTTCCAGCTTGTATATAAGAAATGGTTGTGCAGAAAGTGTATTATTGTTCATTATTTGGGGCTGCTAAGAGTTTCTAACCTGTTATGGTTTTGCAGTTGCCATTTTATTTGTTTTAAATTCTAAGTTTTGTACGACTGGTGACATAACCTGGACTTTGGTCTGTTCCTGGTTTAAGTGTAACAGTGGAATGACACGACATAAGGGTCGTATCCTGGTTGAAATTATTCTGACTGTTAAAGCACAAACATTTTATGACATTTCAATTCAATAAACCCATAACTCATATCCAGGAGATGTTCTGAGATGTTCTTTGTGCATCTGTTCAGCGACTCCATATCTTTCTGCATTAAATTCCAAGATGTGCTTTGGGAGACACTTACAAAAGGTGGAGGTTTGAGCTCAGGCCTCTGTGGGGATTTCACAGCCATGTGAATGACCGCTAGTAACCTCTCATGTGCCCTCTTGCTCTCTTTTTCTCCCTCCTTTTTCCTTCTCTCTTCTCTCTTTTACTCACTCATTTACCTTCTCTTCTGTCATTCTATCCATTGACTTGTTTTCTCTCTTGCTTTCTTGTTTTTATATAATCCTTCCGAACAGCTCAGCTTTGGAGCTATACGACCTCCAAAACAGAAGTCACTCTAGTTTTTCCTCTCTTTGTTTTTCTGTCAGTCAGAAAACTGTGACACTGAAGTGAAGAGTCTATTATAGGAGAGAAGTTTCCTCTGATGGCATCCTTACTATTGGAGAGAAAAAATGTGATGTGCTGTTAGTGACGCAGAGAACAACATGGATGGACAATAACAAATCATCATTCTAGGGGTAAGTGGGGCTCTCACTCACATTAACATGCTTCAGTGCCCATATACACACACTTTACATAATATATCAATACATTTGGAGTGTTTTATTGGATGCTGAAAAGATTTGACCTTTTTTTTTTGTTCATTTCACCTTAATGTTCAAATCTACAACTCTGTATTCATAGTTATATGTGTTTTAATTGTGTCATGCTAATGGTCCAGATGTTTGCGTGTGTAAACTTTTTGTGTAACAGTCTAATTCATGAATTATTTAACTAATCTTATTGGTATATCGGCGTAAAAATTCACCAGAATAAAATTCTTGGTGATTTTCATGTTATGGCCAGTATTATAAATCTATTAAAATTTAAGATAAATTAAAACATACTAAAAACTAAAATAAATAGTTTGTATGCTACAACTGAATTTAGGAATACCGTTTGATTTAGAGAAAAAGTGATCATAATAATAGACCCTCATGTCATGATTCGATACAAATCGCAATACGGAACTCACAATACGATACTATCTTGATATTTTAAGCCAAAATAAAGAAGAGAGGTTTTTATTATTAATATTACTTTATTATTATCAAAAGAATAATAATATTATTATCAGAACCCACAAATATCCCCACATTGCATTTATTATACATTATATTCAACATTATATATAGTAGTTTAATGTAGTAATGTCACTGAAACTCCCTAAGCTTTCATTTTTCTCATGCAGCACTCGTGCTTTCAGTGCAGGAATTCGTTGGATCTCCTACACAGACAAGCTGCACGCACAGACACAGACTCTTTCGGCACTCGCTATGTCCCGCCTCTCCCTCTATTAATGCACTATATAAGAATAAACCATCTAAAATGCATTGAATAATCGTACTACTAAAACTAAATGTGATATAGTGACCTATATGGGCTCCGGCGCATCCACTTTAGATGATAAATGCAATAAATCACAGTTCTAATCACAAGAAAGCATGTCAAAATGATACCCTAGACTCTAGTCAGACAGTTATAACTAATGGATTTTAATGAATAGTAGGGTATTTTATGACAAGTTGTTTGTGTTTGGTCCGAAACGCTGTTTACTGCATATCTTTTTCAATATAATTTTAGGAAGGCCTGGAATACATTTGGCCTGTCAGTTAACAACATTGTCATTTAAAGAAGTTCCCCTTAGAATGCCTTGTTTTTTTTCCCCTCCTTTTTTTCTAGTAGTATTTTATTTTTGTGAGTCATGGTTCTTTTTTTTTTAGCTGATAAGGTCATTTTGTAGAATTGTATCAGCATTTTTTTGCATGGTCACATTTACTCTTGCACAACAAAGTTTCACTGGCAAAGTAGGCAGGACCCGCGTGTGGTTGTGAACTGCCCATACAGAGGTCACTGCCAGAACAAGTAACTTGCTATTTGGTTAGTGCTGCGGTTTTTGCATCACCAAACTTTAACTGATGTGAAATTTGCTTTGTGAAATGTATCCACCATTGGAAGTCCATCAGGAAAATTCCTTTAGGTAAATTGTATGTCATGTCAGGGTTAATGTGATCAAGCCTTTACCCAAAGCATTCGTCCCCAAATCGGATGTCCATCTCATTTCCTAAAACTCTCAAAACAACACCCATGATTTTTTTGCACTTTCAATTCCTATTCTCAAGTAGGCTGTTCAAACAGCATGCTTAGTTGGCGAAAACATGCACTCAATTCAATGAATATTTCTCAATTTTTCTTTTTTTGCTTTGCACAGTTTAGCTTAAGAAAAAATTCCCATGATGTGAAAGGGTGACTGTGTAGTTTTTGTGAGCTTTCCATACAGAAGTGTGACTACTTAAGGAACTGTACTGAGAGTCATTAGTATAGATCAGCTTTGCGTGCACTTATTGTCAGTGAGAGTGGCAGACCTCTACTGCCCATAATATGTGACTGGCTTGTGTGTGTGTGTGTGTGTCATTGTTGCTTTGATTCTCCTTTTGATTTGAACACACTCTGCTGCTTGCTGTTCTACTCTGTAGGTGGTTTTGATTTAGTATCGAACTGTATATTCAAAGTCAGTGTTAGTTTGAGGCAGTTCTTGTGACTGAATATTAAAAACAGAAACAGGCAGTTTTTCAAGACTTCAACTTTGCCTTTCATTGTGCTCTGCAGGTGCAGTGCTGGTTCGTTATGACAAGTGGCTGTGTGGAAGATGTCCACCCTTTCTACGACTGATATCACTGATGTTGGTCATGGTAAGACTCTTTGTTTTTCTTTCACTAGAATGTGAAAATGTTCACATACAAAGGGTAGATACAAATCAGAAGCTGCCAGAACATAGTTGAACACTTTAGTCACACCTATAAATGTATGAATGTCATTGCGTTTGATAATAAAATATCAAACCAAGTGGCGTTTATTTCTAAGAAAAATAACACAAGTTTATTTTAAGCAAAACATTTTACCAAAGGTTTTGTGAACTGAAAAAGTGACTCCATATATCCACTAAAATCACCTTGACACCAGTTATTTAAAAGTAATTGTGTTATGAGTAATGCATGTTTTTTTATTGTGTTAATAACAAAATATCAAACCAAGTGATGCTAGATATTGTGTTAGTGCCATCATTTACTCACTTATCTTATTCCAAAACTATGACTTTATTCTGTAGAAACTAAAAGAAGAGATATTTTAGTAAATATCTGGGTAAATTAATAGTAATTAATTAAAAATTAATAGTAAATAATTTTTTCATCGTCAGTACAGCGGAAGTCAGTGGTAACCAAAACTGTTTGCCCAAACTGGCAGTGTACAGTTGAATTTATGTAGTTACATTTCAAGGTGTTTTGCATGATTAATATGCTAACGTGTGATTTATTTGTGTTAATATGTTTTTATATAGAGGTGTGGGTAACTAATATAAAACTTTTTTTAAAATTTTTCATTATTTGCAAAACTTAAATTTCAACAAAAAATACAACATTAGAAAAAGAATAAGTGGGGGAATGCAGAGGGAAAAATACAATTTATTTGATAATTTTTCTATAATGCGAAATGTTTTTTTTATTGGTGGAACTTTTTTAGGTGATGATAATAGTAAATGTAAATCTGAAACAAATACTTTTTGGATTTAAATTTAAGGTATCTTGCCTTGTGAAAGTGGTATTTACCCATCATGCAAATGAAGTTTAAGACATCATCTAGCTCCTCGTTGCCATAAACATCACAGTGAACAATAACCTTAATGACAGAAATATTACACATATGTAAAAACACAAGAAATAAGAATGCTAAAGTTTGCAGCCAAAAATGTTTGGTGTAAGAACAGAAAAAAAGAGAGATATTCTTCCTCCTTTTGGCAGAAGGAGCCCAGTGGTAAAACGCTTAAGATAAATTTACCTAAATCTTTAATGCACGGCTAATAATGATGATCATTTTATTATTTAAAAATGTTGGGCACTGTCCATACTTTCCAAAAATTAACATATGGGTAGAGTGCTAACCATCTACCATAAGCTTTAATGTGATGGAATTTTCCATAAATTTATGCATTCTTGACCTAGGTGTGTTAATGTTTGTAATACATAAAAATAGGTTATATCAGTGTGTTATATTAAAGGGATATTCACACGAAAAAGAAAATTCTCAAGTTGTTCCAAACCTGTATGAGTTTCTTTCTTCTGTTGAACACAAAAGAAGATATTTTGAGGAATATGGATAACCAAATAGTTGTGGGGCACCATTGACTTCCATAGTAATGAAAAAAAAATAAAAAATACTATGGAAGTCAATGGCTACCGTCAACTGTCTGGTTACCAACATTTTTCCAAAATATCTTCCTTTGTGTTCAGCAGAACAAAGACATTTATGCAGGTTTGTAACAAATTAAGGGTGAGTAAATGATGACAGAATAAAAATGTTTGGGTGAACTAACCCCTTAATGCATGTTGTTGGTTGTGTGGTGTGTTATAGTCACAGTGATTTGTCATCCATTAGAACTAGAGAAGTATAAAACAATACATTTTCAAATCTAGTTGGATTCTTGCTTCAATGACTAGTCTTAAGAACTCCCTGTAAAATAAAATCAGTGTGAAAAACACAGCATGTTACATGACCAAACGTCATCCGTATGCATGTGTATGCAGCGCCATATTAAAAAATATCTAAAGAAAGAAAATCAAGTTGTTCTCACTAATTGGACACCTGGTTGATCATCAGACCCAGCCCTAAAAGAAAGGAATGTGTTGTCGTTATGTACAGGGGACTCACTGTGCTGTGCCAGTGAAGAGGGCCCTTCAGCACTGACAGCAGAAGTGAAACAGGAGACTCTCAGTCAAACGGCCCCATACAGCACCTCGCACAATGAGCTCATGGAGCCCAGCGACATCAAGATGTACCCCTCAGACGACACCCCTGCACCAGGTGAGCTTGAACATCTGGAGGATACATCTGGACTCATGTCATAGATCATATACTTCACATTGGTTATAGTGCTTAAAATGATAATGCAGAGTTGAACTTTACCTGTTACATAATGTGGGACATGCATGTCAGTATGTGTATACAATATGTGTGGATGAACTGCCTTAATTTAAGTAAATAATAATGCATTAGTTAGTTAATTTATTTGTGTATGTTGCTTTGGATTTGCAAAGCTCATACGTTAGTGTCTCTGTCCTGTGTGTGTTTGTGCAGGGGGTCAGCCAGCGAAGAGAAAGAAGGGCCCTGCTCCCAAGATGATGGGGAATGAGGTGTGTAGCGTATGTGGAGACAAAGCATCTGGCTTTCATTATAATGTGCTGAGCTGTGAGGGCTGTAAAGGTTTCTTCAGACGCAGCGTGATCAAAGGAGCTCAGTACAACTGCAAGAACTCCGGCCGTTGCGAGATGGACATGTACATGCGCCGCAAGTGTCAGCAGTGCCGTCTGCGCAAGTGCAGGGAGGCGGGCATGCTAGAGCAATGTGAGTGACGCTCTTTAACCATCAACATCTACACTGCCATTCAAAGGTTTGGGGTTGGTCTGATTTTCAAATGTTTTTGAAAAGAAAAAGAAGTCTCTCATGCTCATCAAGGCTTCATTTATTTGATCAAACATACTGTAAAAACACTAATATTGTGAAATATTATTACAGTTTAAAATAACTATTTCTATGTGAATAGAGATATTTTTTAAAGTTTTTTTATTCCTGTGATGGCAAAGATGAATTTTCAGCATCATTACTCCAGTCTTCAGTGTCACATGATCCTTCAGAAATCATTATAATAGGCTTTATGCTGATTTGATGCTTAAGAAACATTTCTTATTTGTATCAATGTTAAAAACAGTTGTGCTGCTTAATATTTTTGTGGAAGCTGATTTTCAGGATTCTTTGATGAATAGAAAGTTCAAAGAACAGCATTTGTTTGAAATAGAAATGTTTTGTAACTTTATAAATGTCTTTACTGTCACTTTTGATCAATTTAATGCATCCTTACTGAATAAAAATATTAATTTATATTTATTAAACCAACGATAAAATTTTTGAATGGCAGCGTATCTTTCTTTTTCACCCATGTCTGGCTTTTTTCATTAAGCATGGATGTCTCAGGTAGTCCATGCAGCTGTCGTCAAAACTCTTATCTTATCTATTATGATATGTCCATATGACATTGTGATCGTGTGCTTATCATTCTGTTAGCAGCTTTATCTGTATATCTCTTATAGGTGTGCTGTCAGAAGAGCAGATCCGACTGAAGAAGATGAAAAAACAGGAAGAAGAGACGGCACGAACCTCTACAGTGGCAACACCCAGCCCTGCCCCTGAGATGCCACCTCTGGCTCCTGAACAGCAGGAGATGATCGAAAAGCTGGTGTCCATGCAGAAGCAGTGCAACAAACGCTCTTTTCTTGATCGGCCCAAAGTCACTGTAAGTGCATTTATGTGCACTGTAAGAGTTTTTCAAGCAGACTAAAACAGTAATTCATCATTTTAAAATGTAATTGTATTACTGAAATCGTACCATCTGTTTTTTGTGAAATCGGACTAACAGACCTAGATAATACGACTGTAGCTTTGCTTTGTCACATGTTTATCAAACTACAATTCATAGTTTTCACATGATGTCACACCCTTATAGAAACGCCCACCTGGAGGGCAAAACAAGTCTAAGCCAGTTATTTTTTACCAGGTTTGTACTAAGTACTAATGTACAAAGACAGTGATATTAAAACATCAAATTCAGTATACAACTTACTGATGATGCATTCTATATACAGGTGAACACAAGTGCCCAGAATATGAACGCAACATGCTAAATTGCATGTTTAGGGCCAGATTTACTAACAGCTTGCAGCAGCACAAACCCTCTTTTGGTGTTAAAAAACTACTATCAGGATTTAAAATCCTGAGTGAAAGTGAAAAATTAGCACTGAAAAGGTGTGGACAGGGTTATTTTGCGGCTGAGCATATTGCATATGCATTTGTGGGAGTTTCCCTTTCAGAGGCAAAATTTATGGGAGGGGAGAGTATTTAAAGGCCCACTGAAGTGACTTCGAACGCTCAGCTTTGTATGATGCGTTGACGCATGTCCCCGTTTTCAAATAGCCAATAGCGTTTAGTTTACCTCACAGACTGCAAGTCGTACTTGACAGCACCATGGAAGTGAATCCGAGCGCTGATGATAAGTTGGATTCAATAGTAGAGGTGTGAATAAATTCTAGCCATTTCATTCTTAACCAACGTACAGTTGGAAAATAGAATAAAACTAGAGCGTCTGAGCAACCGAACACACATTTCCAACCCATATTGCTACGTGACGTGTCAACGGTCGCTTTGGCCAGGTGGTATAGGGGGCGGAAGTCGCGGGACGCTTTAGATTCTAGAGAGCATTTGATTGGACAGAAGATGTGATGAGAAGCTAAAGTCTGCGGTGATGTCATAAAAATCTGTGATCCATTTCAGGGGGCCTTTAAATACTAAGGTTTGCTCTCATCAATTTACTGGTATTTGCTCTATTATTTACCCCCCAAAAAAGGATGTCTTAAACCTGATGCTAATTTGCACTGCTCTCGGTAGATTGCGTTGGTCATTACGGAAATGATTCGGCTGCGTCTGTGTTCTTTAATTTGCGTGTGATCTAGAACTTTCCTAGCCTGACGTCGTCATACTCAGATTCTAGTCAGAATGTGAGTCTGATACTGCTCCATTGGGCTGTGATTATGGGGCGTGTTTCAACCGAACCAGGAAGGAAAATGCCTCTGCACTCAATAGAGACAGAGCGTATTTAGGCCACGCCCACACCGGGGGGGAAAACAATCCAACCGTCTCCATTGACTTTGCATTGCGAGAGGCTGCCTCCTTGTCATTTCTGACTTATAACAAAAAACAAAACAATGTCTAAAAGCTGCTATGTGACAAAAGTGTACAGCAAACAAGCTAAATAACACAGAAATAACTTTTTATAATCTGTCGACCCCAAAAAACGAGCATTTAAGGACACAAAAGTGGATACAGGCAATTGAAACAGAGCGCAAGGTGTCATATTACACTGAGAACAAGGCTACGTCCACTGGAGCAGGGAACGTAATCGGCGACAGTATAGCTTAGCTTACAGAAATATAGGCTAATATATAAAACTGACATTTGGATATTTGACTTACCAGTGACAAAATGTTTACTGCATTTTTTTGTGCATACTGAGTGTCAGGATCCCACAATTTACCCATTCGTTCCAGCCTGTACCCACTTTTGTGTCCTTAAACGCTAGTTTTTTTGGGGTCGACAGATTATAAAAACTTATTTCTCTTTTTTTTAGCTTGTTTGCTGTACACCTTGTCACACAGCAGCTTTTAGGCATTTTTCTGTCTTTTGTTATAAGTCAGAAATGACAAGGAGGCAGCCTCTCGCAATGCAAAGTCAATGGAGTCGGTTGGATTGTTTTCCCCCCCGGTGGGCGTGGTCTTCAGATTATGACGCGTTGCGCTCTGTCTCTATTGGATAGACCTACAACCAATCAGAGCAACGGAGTAAGTGATGTATGTTCTTCATTCATCTTTCCGATCGACAAATGCCTTGATCGCGGTTCTCTGTTC
Source organism: Abramis brama (assembly GCF_963993115.1). Taxonomy (NCBI): domain Eukaryota; kingdom Metazoa; phylum Chordata; class Actinopteri; order Cypriniformes; family Leuciscidae; genus Abramis; species Abramis brama. The sequence goes on along the minus strand of NC_139965.1, from coordinate 27,773,070 downwards.
CTCTTTTAAAATGAATGCGCTGTCGATATCTTCTATAACAGACGCGATGGCGGAATCTACACATGATGTTTCATAAACAAAGTTCAGGAGGAGCACGTTCAAATAATCAATCCAATCAACTTGTCATCAAACGATTACCATGTCTACCCTATCAGCATAATAGGCATATATTTATTCACTCTGTCAACTCACCTAACATTCCTTGACAGTTTTCAGCATCCCTCCACTCACTCTCGGCTTGTTCTTCCACAGCCTGGAATACGGGGGGAGTACTTTGGGTTCGAGCCCGGAGCCTCTCCTCAGACAGTACGCCAAATATGCATTTATTCTATCTGACTTGTTTGTAAGTGTGAAATCTCAATTCTCCAGCGGCAGTCATCTTTGTTGTAAACGAATTCAACCCAAGCGCTTGTTGGTGACGTGGATGATTACGTTACTGTTGATCATCTTGTCCATCATCGTATAAAGCCCGCCCTGACAATTTGATTGGTCCGAACAGCTTCTGGCATAATAGCTCCACAACGGATCAAGTCCAGACCGAACCTCCCGACCTAAAAATGTCGTGGGCGGGGCTAAGTTCGGCTGGCATCCAGGCTAGAACTTTCCACTCCCATCGGCGCTATTTTGGAATTGCGCTCGCATGCTAATTTGCCCTGTTTAGTAAATCTGACTCTAACCACTATAAAGAAAATGCTTAATGTGGCTTAATGCATTAAGACCAAATTCACCATACCCCCTATTAATTAAATATTATCTATAGGCAAGCAGATGAAGCCAGAAAAAAGTGAAAAATAACTTCTTTTTTTAAAGGCTTAACGTGCAATTTAGGGTGTTGCATTCATTTTCACATCTGCTTGCGTGTATATAGTATGCATCATCAATAAGGTGTATATTGATTTTGATCTTTTAATATCAGTGTCTTGATACATTAGAGTACTGCCTGTGCTTCAGTTCTATCAGTGTTTTGCCTTCCAGGTCTCCTCCGTACCAGTCATGTGACTGAAAACTATGAATTGGCGTCTCCATTGTGCCCTTGCTTCGAAAGACGTGTGTTTAATCCTTCAAATATCCAGTTACGCATTGTGCCATCTTTCTGAATCTCTGATGCATTGATCCTAAATGTTTACATCAAGATTTGTTGTTTTTCAGCCATGGCCACAGAATCAGGACCCATTAAACCGAGAGGTTCGACAACAGCGGTTTGCTCATTTCACTGAGCTGGCCATCATGTCTGTGCAGGAGATTGTAGACTTTGCTAAACAGCTGCCTGGCTTCCTGGAGCTCACCCGTGAGGACCAGATCGCCTTGCTGAAGACCTCAACTATTGAGGTCAGCCTGACTGACCCTTAACACACATTGTTTTCAGTCATGCTCTGTTACTGTTTTTGTGTGCACAGATGGAACACTCTTGTTTGGCAGACTTGTCTCTGCTGTTGTTTTGTAACTGGAAGTGCTTTAGAAAAAAATGCCACCCGGTGTCAAATTTTGTTTCTCGTGAAAAACCAAGCGCAGCCGATACCGCTTGTTTTACATACCTGCTAAACTTTCTTTTCCCCTGTAGATCATGCTGCTAGAGACTTCCAGACGTTATAACCCAGCAATAGACAGCATCACCTTCCTCAAAGACTTCAGCTACAATAAGGAGGATTTCGCCAAAGCAGGTACTGTTTGAAATGTTGTTGTATGGGTGCTCGATTTAAACTTGCCTGATGGATAAAATAAAGAAGAATATTATTTGTTAACATTAGGCAACTACAACTAATGATGAAAACTACTCCTAAAGCATTTAATACTTTTAGTTTAATGTTAATTTCACCTAAATTCATGTGAAAGTGAAAATTAAGTCAAGTTTTAAAATTGTTCGTGTTTATATGTTGTCGAACCATGTGCAAATTCATTAGTCAACACCATTGCTGAGTATTTTCTCCTTAAAACTGCAGTGAACCAAAGACAGTCTCAAAAACGCGGTTTGAAATCACCCCTGTTTCCTACCGTCACTTACATGTAACCAATCCTGTCAAAGTGTGGGGTGGGGCTTTTCTGACATTAGAGGGTTGTATCGGTCAAAGAAGCCCCAAGAAGGTTGTGGTTTAAAAATAAACATTCTGACATAAACACTCAGTCAGCTACACTGTTTACTTCTGAATATTATAGTTTGGTTCCAGAACGTGATAAATCCATTTTGATTAATTTGAGTAAAAATGTGTTTTCTTTACCAAGAAAGTGGCAAGATGAAAACCACTATTTTCTGTTTCAAACTTTCACATAGCATCTTTAGGTTATAATAACATAAAAAATGCAAATCCAGATTTTGATTTTCAAAGATTTATTATAAAAACGGATTATTTTTCCCCAAAAATGCAATAAATTCATGACACTTTTTTTTTCCAAAATGCAATTAATCCATTGAATCAATATAAAAGTTATTTTTTATCATATTGAAACTGTTGAAATCAGCCATCGCTAAGAAATATCTCCTGAACTTTTTTGTTCAGCGATCAGCTCACAAAAACTGATTTTGCACGGGCACTTTGCACTGCTCCCTGAATCGACGCGCTTATTCATTTGTGGATGTAAACTGAATCTATAAGTCAGCTATGCTGTTTACTTCTGAATATTATATTTCATTCTGGTGTGCTTAACGTTATCGCTACTGTGTAAATGCTATTCACCAACTAAACATATCCTTTTCAATGCGTTCACAGTCTCTTTCACGGGCATCATTTGTAGTTGCCTATTCACAAACTGTTTGCTCAAGCATAGCGTTTTCTCAGAGTTCACTGTGTGCTTTCTACCATGCACAAATAAAATTGTCACTGAACTTTTGCTGTGCAATTGTAACAATGTGCACTCAAACACACCAAACCAACAATTACTAAAAACACACTTAAAAACTTATTTTGCACGGGCATTTTGCACTAGTGTAACCAATCCTGTCAAAGTGTGGGGCGGGGCTTTTCTGCAGTGAGCACAAGAACACCTTTAAAGAAGGGACAGGAAAAATCGGGTACATTTTAGCAATGTAGCGAGTGAATTGTGATGTATATTACGATGTTATGATGAACTATGCCTTTCTCCACTGACGTTCTATGATGTTCAAAGCGTTTGTAAGGATACTGATTGTTAGAAGGCAGCTGTTTGTCTCTGAGATGGCGAACAGGAACATGGTTTGTACAACATTGGCAACACATTATTAGCTGTTTGATAACGTAGTCAAGCCAATGGCTGATCATATCAGTTTGACCCTTCGCTAAGCCACGCCCGAAAACCGCCACAGGCCAATCGTGGCTTAGCAACCGTAACTAGGCGCGGGAGGTCTGGCAAGCTTTCGAGCGAGGGAAACATGCCGAAGCGTTGTGCGTATGGATTGTGCAAATCTAATACCCGGTATCCTAAAAGTTTGGACGGGGTGGTGGATTTTTTTCCCTTCCCGAAACCTAAAACCCAAGGGAAGAAATGCCGGGCGTCATCGTCATTTATATAGCGCTTTTAACAATGTAGATTGTTCCAAAGCAGCTTTACATTGATAATAGGAAATTAAAAGTAAAGTGTTTTGGCTTTATAGCAGCTCTAGAATAAAGTTATTGTCCAGCTCGTGGATCAAGCAGTGTGATTAAAGGCAAGTCGGAGGCTCACTGACATAACTTACTTATATATTTCAGCATTTTGTTAATCGACGGCCTAACTAGTAACTTACCCCAATCCGATCGCGACTCTCCCGGTGTTAGTTCTAGTAAAAAAAAAACGGTAGTTAGTAAAAGGAGGGAACATCAGGGGGCTTGCCGGAGATCTCTAAGGAAAAGGTTGTTATGCAAACTTAATCAGTTCATAACAGTAGTCACTAATGTATGAAGGTAAATCAGTAGCAAAACTCGAGAGCACGTAAATGTGAATTTGAGAACTTGTACAATAAATATTCGTACTTGTACATGAACATTTACACTCACAGCTCCAATGTGAAAACCTGTCAAATAAAAATCTGAAGTTGAATGTTGAAATTTGCACTCGCATACAATAGTCACAAACCTGTATTCTGAATCTGAAGCTGCAGACAAGTAGACACAAATGTGTAAAATGCCATTCACAGAAATACAACGACAGACACAAACTTGTAATATATATTTTGCGTTTAATCTTACGTTCACATTCGCAGTACTACCTCAAATAGGCACTTGCAACTTCTCAAATCTGTCACTGCAATTTCAAATTTCGCGCCTTGACTTTTGCTACTCTTTTCGCGATATATCAGGTGCAAAACTAACTTGTGCACTTGAAACTGAGAGGCGGCGAGAGAGAAAGGGGGGCGGGAGCTGGGGTGTTCAAAGGAGCCGTTTTATTGGTTGGCAGCTAGCCAATGAAATGGGACTTCGATGATGTCACGAAACCCGTGTGCACTGAAATGCATTAGACTGATATTAAAAGAAATAAACGATATTATCAAACTCAGTAAACACAATGCTTATAATGCATACTACAGAAAAGCAGATGAGCACAGAATATGACGAAAGAAAGCAAATGTGTGTTCAGTGCAAATAAACTTGCTGCCTGTGTTTTATTAATAATTTAACAAATTATGTGTTTTTTTTGTTTTTTTTATTTATTTATTTTATAACTGTTGGTCCATTAAGTCTTATTAAGCGTTTTCTTGGTTTTCTATGGGAGGAAAACGTACAATTAAACCCGTTGCATCCATATTCAGAGCTCAATTGCTTTGCTTTATTTGTATGGTGTTTCCTGAGTTTGGTCTTTTAATACCACTGTCTCAATTAAACGCGTTGTGTTCATATTCTGTGCTCATCTGCTTTTCTGTAGTATGCATTATAAGCATTGTGTTTACTGAGTTTGATAATATCGTTTATTTCTTTTAATATCAGTCTAATGCATTTCAGTGCACACGGGTTTCGTGATATCATCGAAGTCCCATTTCATTGGCTAGCTGCCAACCAATAAAACGGCTCCTTTGAACACCCCAGCTCCCGCCCCCCTTTCTCTCTCGCCGCCTCTCAGTTTCAAGTGCACAAGTTAGTTTTGCACCTGATATATCGCGAAAAGAGTAGCAAAAGTCAAGGCGCGAAATTTGAAATTGCAGTGACAGATTTAAAGGCAGGGTAGGTAGGAATGGTCTAAAAAACTTCTTTTTCAAATTTGTTTAAACTTTATGTACATATCAATACATAATTAAAATGTAAGTACTCTGAAAAAGAAAGTATAAAAATCGAGTGTCTGTAGACCTCTCAGGACTGTTTTAAAGACAGTTCATTATTTCCATTCACTCCACCCCCTCCCTTCTGGGCTCCTTCCAAAGCCACGCCCCCAAAACACATGAACGCGCGACTCCAACCGCTGAGCTGAAGACGCATTATTTACCTGAGAGAAGCAGAGAGGAAGGAGCACAGTGCATGTAGTGACATCATGTCAGAATCACATGTAATAAAAAAATCTAACGCTAATTGCTTATGAATATAAACAAATAAGATGTATTTTAGTACTCACTATCAAGCTAGCATATTGATATTGGTAAATTTAAAATATATATATTTTTTGATTCGTTAACGAGCTAGTTATATAAGCTAAAAACAGGTTGCATTGATACACTTTTTTACATTACCATCAGTTATATTGTGCTGAAGATGAATTTCGTGTAAGATTCATAACATATATGGTGTTCTGCATGTAGGGGTGGGAGATATTGACAAAAATGAATATCTCGATATTTTTTTCCAATATCTAGATATCGATATTCAGGCGATATTTTTGCCATCCTTCAAAGAAATGTGAGCAAACTGGCAAAAAAGGTCCAGTTGGTCTTTTGACTTGCTGCATTTGACCTATATTATTCTAGGCTATAGAAAAAAACAATAAAGGAGCTAACTAAACAGAATCTGTGGCAGCCCCTACTTTTTCCACTTACAAAAAAAAAAAAAAAAAAAAAAAAACTTAACTAGGCACTTCTTGCAACAGTGATTATTAAATCAAACAACAATATTGTTGATGATCAATTCAAAGTAAAAAAAAAATAACATTTTCAAAACAGTATAAATCCATTCATTTTTCCCCCAAAACGCTATAAATCCATCTTTTTTTTTTTCTTCTAAATTTATGGTTTGTCTTTTAAAAAAAGTTTTTGTCTTTTATTTTTCGTGTTTGCATTTATGAGGAAAAAACAATATTACTTGACAGTTCTCCATTATGGACGCGAGCGCTCTGAAAGCTGCACTAAGACTTTCAAACTTTAACAGAGACCTCAAAACAGAAAGCACAAAGCCTTTCTTTAAAACGAATTTCGTTTTGTATTAATTGTATCTTAATTTTAATATTTTTTTTTTTCATTAATTCATTAATATTTTCATTCCTGGATTAAATACATAAAGTAAATATAGGCTATCAATCACAACATAAGGTGCTTGAACTGGAGATTATATCATCGTGAACCGAACCGTAGCCTCGCCTCACAGGCCTAAAAAATGTGGAATATATTTACAGAAATCTGGTTCTAAACAAAACCATCCAAAACAAAATAAAACTATGTAGCCTAAATGTGCATTTCTCCGGTGCATGCGTTCACTAGCCTACTGCGAAGATCGCGAGTCAAATATCGTCAACTTCATCTTTGCAGCCGACACAGAAATTAATAAACAATTAAAATGTCTTATTGCAATATTTTACACATTCATAATCATTACTTTTGCTGGTTCTTTGAGGCAGCTTTTTAGGTTTATGGCGTTTTGGAAAAGAGCTCTTCACGTACGTACAAACACCGTTTCACCAAGGCACAGCAGCCCTTCAGCACATAAGAACAAAAAGAGAAAAAGCACGGACTTACTAATTACGAAACTTTGATGTGGTTGAACAGCTGAAACAGTCACAAATTCCTTTGCAACTCAAACCTTCTCAGTACGAGTTATGATGGAAGAGAACAGCATTACAGTTTTCAGCGCGTCCTCCTTTGATTGCTGTGTTGTGACTGGAAAAGTGCATGCAGGAGCACATGCGCAAAATGTAGGTTTGTAAAATGTCCTTTTGTAAAATAAAAATAATTTTAGGGCGAAGCAGAGGAGGTCGTGCAAGAGGCCGTGGCGTGCAACTAGGGTCCGAGGAAGTAGAGGCTGAGGACGGGGTGGTCGCTGGAAAGCCACGATGATATTGACACGCGTTTTATTTCTTTGTTTATCCAAAGACTTTTTGTTCATTGCCTTTTCTAGAACTGTCTTCTTTTTTTGCCTTGTTTGCCTTCACTAACTGCATGCCGGTAATGTGAATTTTGATTGCTCTTTGTCTGCCATTGTTTTGCTATTCCTAGGTTCCGTGCCTCTCGAATTCCTCAAATCAAACGTGCGCGCGCAAGAGGGCAGATCCCGTGGCAAAAGGGTGGTTGCCATGGTTGCGAGAGAGAGTGACAGTCGCCTAAGCCAATCCTTTGATTCGTCCCGAATCGAAATAATGAGCTGTGTTTAATACAGATTAAACGGTCTAGAGTCACTTGATTTTTATACTCTTTTTTTCAGAGTACTTACATTTTAATTATGTATTGATATATATAGAAAGTTTTAACAAATTTGGATCTTTTATTTTTATATAGTCCTACCTACCCTGCCTTTAAGAAGTTGCAAGTGCCTATTTGAGGTAGTACTGCGAATGTGAACGTAAGATTAAACGCAAAATATATATTACAAGTTTGTGTCTGTCGTTGTATTTCTGTGAATGGCATTTTACACATTTGTGTCTACTTGTCTGCAGCTTCAGATTCAGAATACAGGTTTGTGACTATTGTATGCGAGTGCAAATTTCAACATTCAACTTCAGATTTTTATTTGACAGGTTTTCACATTGGAGCTGTGAGTGTAAATGTTCATGTACAAGTACGAATATTTATTGTACAAGTTCTCAAATTCACATTTACGTGCTCTCGAGTTTTGCTACTGATTTACCTTCATACTAATGTGACCCACGACGTGTGAGCAGTAACGTTAGCCTGGCGCGCTAAAAATATAAGCGGGAGAATGTTATCATTGCAAAGTGGTCTAGTCAGGCTAATGTCTTGTGTTTATTCCACAAGATTTATGGATAAGCTGTTTGATTTATAATCATTAGATTATTTTCAAATTTCACTTACCATAGCTGTTCCTCAATTCGTGTGTTTCCCATTTGAATGGTCAGCGTATGAGGCGGCTGCTGCTTGCGCTGGGACCTACAGTATAGCCTTTAGCTTCAATTTTGATTAAATTATTCTGTAATCGGTTGCATATTATGTCGTGGATATATCCCTCGACTGCAGTCCCTTTTGTCTTGTTTTCTCAGATTTTCACCTGTTCGCCAAAAATGACTAATTATCTCCTTGGGAATGTCTGACACCGGTGCATACATACTGTAATAGACGTGCCAGGCGCAAAAGCTTGACAGGCATAGCAACAGTAACTAAGGAGGGCGGGGCTTAGCGAAGGGTCAAATCGTGCTTCCTTTTCTTCTTCTGAATCAGTTTCTGGTTCAAACATATATGTAAGGGATAATATACATCCAGCCGGTTCTCTCATGGTTGAGAGACTTGGTTGAATTCTAACGTAGAATGCGGTCTGTTATTTCTTGATAACAGACCGCTGCTAAGTATAACCAGAAAAGGACTTTGGTATAACACACCCCGTTGCCATGAAAAACAGAGCGTTGCTATGGACGCAGGATTCTAACCGTAGAGACGGAACGGACTATTTTCTTTAGCGGAAGCAATACAATCGTTTTTAAACCAATAAACTCCTTTTTAAATCAATATTTTGTGTCAAATTATTGATTTATTTGGTAGGTAGCCATGTAATAACACGGCTACTTGCCACATAAGTAAATAATTAGACACGCAATATTGATCGGAGTTTAAATATTTTATTAGGTGTTTAAACGCAAAGCTTCCGCGGAGATAGCAGTTACTAGGTCATACCACTTATTACACAGCATTTCACCTCATAAATAATTATGGAGATAAGAGATATTGAAAATCTTAAAATCGTACCTGTTTGTATTTTATAATCCAACAGTGGGCAAAACAATCGTCAGAAAATGGCAGCAGCTGCGTTTGTATGAAACAAGAGAGAGTGAGTCCACGATACTTGTTAAATAGTTAAAATGATAGTTAAATATCTGTACACAAAATATTGATTCGACTGAGTTTTAGTACTTTATTAGCTCACCAAATGCAAAACTTCCACAAAGAAAAACCGTTCCTAGCGCTTCTGACTTCTGTGACCCGGATGAGCCTGCGTTAACTGTTTTGAGCGGTTGTTATCTGGGAATAACATACCGCTGGATGGCGCTATTGACCAATCAGAATCAAGTATTCCACAGAGCCGTGTAATAAGGCTGAATTAAACCACATTGTGTAGTGTTTCCAGCCTGTTCCATTGTTGTTCCATCAGACGTCATTCACAAGAGAACTCTTCTACCGGATTGCTACGTGCTGTGAGACTGAATGCATGGATCCGCTGTTTGGATACTTTATAGCTCTGTTTAATTTGTTTGTTTTAATCTTCCTGGGAATCTGACCTTGTAAGACTACACTGCTCAATAAAGGATCATTTTAACGATTCTTAGTTTGAGACATCACTGTTCTAACCGGACAAAGCTGCAAGCTGTTTAACCCACCCGAACCTAAACTTCACAAGTTTTTTTCTAGTGTGGCTTAATTTGAGACCTATTTTTGTTGTTCATGCCCTGATATGATCTCTGTCCTCTCTGACTCACCTGTAGGGCTGCAGGTTGAGTTCATCAACCCCATCTTTGAGTTTTCGAAAGGCATGAACGACCTCAACCTGGACGAGGCAGAGTACGCTTTGCTCATCGCGATCAACATTTTCTCAGCAGGTCAGTTTGACACACAAAACCAACATTATGTTGTTTGTCTTCTGGTGAGTCTTATCAGGCAATTTCTCACAAAACTAATGAAATGCAGCATTATTCATTTGCGTCAATCACACTGTGTTTGTGTGTGTGTGTGGGGGGTCAGACCGACCGAACGTGCAGGATCATGAGTTAGTGGAAAGACTACAGCAGCCATATGTGGACGCCCTGCACTCCTACATCAGAATAAAACGACCCAACGTGAGTATGATTTACCTCTTTTAAAATACCCATTATTTTAAAATGTAATTTATTCCTGTAATGCAAAGCTGATTTTTTTAGCAGTCGTTACTCCAGTCTTCAGTGTCACGTGATCCTTCAGAAATCATTGTAAAATGCTGATTTGCTGCTCAAGAAATATTTTGGAAACCCGTAATACGTTTTTTCAAGATTATTTAACGAATAAAATGTTCAAAAGAACAGCATGTATTTGAAATAGAAATATTTTGTAACATTCTAAATGTTTTTACTGTCACTTTTGATCAATGTAATGCATCCTCCCTGAATAAAATTAATGATTTCTTTAAAACAGAAATTTTTTACTGACCCCAACAGAACAGTAATGTATCGAGATTAGTTTGTCAGAGGACCACTATATAGTTTGTCTGTTGTGTCCTTTTACGTCCAGTAGGTGGCACTGGTGATTCCACACTTGCAACAATAACATACAATAACAATCGTCTATAACCAGTGTTATTTTAGTATTATTAAAATACTATTATAGTATTTGTTGATATTTTCAATTAGCTTTATTTTATGTTTTCAGATTTTAATTTATTTTGCACTGTTCTTGTAATTTTTATTCCTTTTTAAATATTGCTATTTAGCTTTAATTTATTTTTATTTCAGTTTTAGTAATTTTAATGCTTCAACTTAAACTTGTTTTATTTAGTTTTTCATCTAATATGAGTTATATTTTATTTTAGCTTTATTTGAATTAACGTAAATATTTGTAATATTTTTACCAATAAAAACACTGTGTAACGGATGAGGTTTTGCTATTACTATGTATTCCTAATCATCCACTACTCTTTAATTTCCATCAAAGGATCATCTGATGTTTCCCCGAATGCTGATGAAGCTGGTCAGTCTCCGCACACTGAGCAGCGTCCACTCAGAGCAAGTCTTTGCTCTGCGCCTCCAAGACAAGAAACTCCCGCCTCTACTTTCTGAAATTTGGGACGTGCATGAGTGAGCCAGACCTCCGCCTTCAGGACAGAATGAGCCATTGTCAGGGAAACCTGGGTGGGCAAGAGTCGTCTACAGACCGAACACATGGTCCTTAAGGGCTGAAATGTCTCCCGGAGTAACAAGGAGCCTGGTTTTATCATTCTCTTCCTTGACTTCTATATTTTGGACCCAGTGGTCAGTGAGCTGCTTCCTTCGAATGTGCTTTTGATAGACTGTATGGCCAGAAGTAGCTCAGGGACTGATCAAAACAGGTAGTGGATCTTTTGAGCTTGGGGTTCCGGATGGGTTTGGATTCAGAGACTTGCTTGCTAGAGTGAGTGACCACAAACAATGTGGTCATGTTTTTGTTTTTTTTATTTTCATGTTGTACTAAATGTTTCCAGTACCAAAAGCTTTGAGCAGGTTTTTGGCAATGGTTTCTACTCTCTAATTCACAGAAGAGGTTGTCTCTGAGGTTGTTCATTACAGAAATGTTTATTCAGTGTTTTGTGGTTCCACTCTGGCTGATTGTTTGGCTGACAGCATTCTGCTATTTTGAATTTGCATAGATCACGCACAGAATTGAGGAAGTCTTCTGTTAGTAGTAGTACAGGCTAATTCGCTCATTTTTATTATGATGTTTGACATGCTTTTAGTCTTGTGATTCATGTTAAAATGCAATCTTTTGTTAACACCCAAAGGTTTTTATAACAAAAATCAATCAGTGCTTTACCAGTGCCGGCCACATTGATTCAGACCCCATGTTACACTGATCCAGCACATCACAACGTTCACAAGGAATTCTGTTTTCTGCTGGTTGGAATATTCAGAAAAGAAAAAGAAAAAAAAAAGCCAAATGGCCTGATTTTATGAGGTCGAATGTACTGCCCGATGTTTCGGAGTGGTTGAAAGTGCTTATCAGTGTAGAATATGGTTGACGGGGATCGCTAAGAGTCACTGGATCAGAATCAGTGTGCTGCTCAACTCACAGCGACTACTGAGATACATATACCTCTGATGTCGTTTTTCTTTTTTTTCTTTCTTTTTTTTTACTCATCAGTTCTTCTTGGTGGAGGGCTGATATTGTTTGACAGTTCGTTCTTAAAACATTAACATAAATGCACAAAATATATCTCAGTTTGTTGCCTAAGATGTCTTGATTACTGTGTTTTTGTTTTTGCCCCCAGAATCGAACTCAAGTAACAAATTAACAGTACAGTAATATATATCCTCCAAAATCAGTGGTTGAGATTTTTTTTCATAATAACATTGTTATATTTAGCTTTATATACACCCAGTCATCTATAAAGATAGTTTTGTCAACTTTTATTTTCACATACTAAATTATTTCAATCTTTAATATTCATTTTTATGTGATTTGCAATTATCTAGCATAGTCTGTTTTAACACACTATTGTTGTACCTCACTTATACATTAGGATAATATTCAGACAGTCTGAATGCACTTAGAGTAAAACCTGTCCCGTCCTCATCAAGAGAGATTGGCAATGTATGTGAAACAACCATATCACAGCAGTAGCTCTGAAATAAGGGACTTGGCGAGTGAGAGCACTTTGTAATGTCTACTATGCTCCGTGACAATACAAAAATCTAGTGTGACCATGTACGATTCAGGTTTTACTGATTTTAAAAACCACTTTTATGAATTGATGGGTTGTTGTGAATCAATTTAACATGGAAACTAACATGCAAAAAAATGAACAGAAAGCTACATTTCTACGATTGACTAAAACAGTTGGTTTGCTGTGGCATTATTTGCCCTGACTGTGCATATTGAGATTTGTTTGCTGACTTAATTCATAATCCATGTGTATGTTTTTTTTTCTTTTTTTTCTTTTTTCTGTCAGCTAGATAAATTGCTAATGCACATCGTTTTCCTCAAGCTCTTTTTGCTTTCTGATTTTATTTCCAAGCTCGTTTTATCATAACAATAGATTCTAATCTTTCACAATGGCTTGATAACACAGGTGAATTGATGCAGGTGTTTTACCTTCTATCCGTTCAGATTTCAGGAACATCACAGTTGGCTGAGCAGCCAAACTCACAGTTCACTGACTGAAACGTGGTCTAAAATCTACTGAAAGACATGTATTGTTGATCTATGATCTTCCTGTTTATCTGTCATTGCTTATCATCTGTTTGTGCACATGGGAGTTGTGAAGGCTTAGATGAATTCTAGTCATTACTGTAATGAGCGTAATTAGCTTTTTCTCCAAACTGAAATGATAAAATGATCTAACAGAATGTTACTACATGAGGCAGAGTGTAATGCAAAGTTGATTTTAGTTCTAATTTATTTGTACCCTCTCAGCTCAGTGGACCTCATTATTCGAATTAACGTAGTCTTCAACAGAGAGTCATGGAAGAATGAAATAGAAATGCAACCTTACGTTTTAACGCCTTAAGTCCTTGGTATACTGCTTTATATGTATAAATTAAAAGTAGACTAAATTTATTGTTTTGTGAGAGTATATATTTATCTGATGAAAATGCTGAAAAAAAAATAGATGACTCAGCCTATTCTTTATACAGAAATACATTTACCTAAAACAGGGAACCTCCGTATTGTTTCTGTCTTATTATTATGCTGTTTTTTAATAGATCAGGGGTTGAACCTGTAAATAAATACTGAATCTGAGCTTACAACATTGGTGTCAGTGATCTGTCTATTAGCACTTGTGTTATGTAAGCATCTCTCTGCATCCTAAAGTAAGTAATATGAGCTTCCGACGGAAGCAGGATTGTGTTTGTGTACTTTATCAAACCCACCCACTCTGAGCGATATGCAAATAACGAGACGCCTACGTCATTAGACATCAGCGCTTCAGAAAATAGACTTATCATTGGAAGATATCCAGTCTGTAGCACACAAGGAACGTTTTCATTTTTAACCTCGTGCCAACTTGTCATTGTTAATTAAACGAATAAACGCCACAAAACCCGCTAGTTCACGTGTAAGCATAAGCGTAAACGTGAAGAAGGCATGTCCCCTCTAGATGCATGAATGGTACGGCCCAGCCTCCGGCTGTATGCGGAACTCACGCTCGGTTTGTAGTACAGTAGTGATGGGAGTGATTCTTTTCAGAGAATCGGTACTTTTGAACACATCCTTTTAATAAACCGGTTCTTTTTAATTTTCTTCTTTATTTATTATGTTTTTCTCCGACAATGCAATCTATCAGTGCAGTGATTTTATTGCAACAAATAATATAACATTTACTAGCAAAAAGCGAAATAAAAAAACGGAAATTCTGAAATGAACTAAATCATACACCATAGAAGAGTCTAATTAATTATTAAAGTTCTTAAATCAATTCAAATATACATCAATATCTTTCTTTAAGAAAGAACAGGCTCAGAAATCCACTGGAGTGGTTCTATGTCAACATGTGGTAGGCCTACACAACAAACCGAAAAAATAAAGAATTACACCAAGGACACTTACCAATAAATTGATATATATATCAATATATATATATATATATATATATATATATATATATATATATATATATATTTTTTTTTTTTTTTTTTTTTATAAACTGGTTTGTTGTGTACCGCGTGATGACGTAGAAGCACTCAATTTCTCATTTAATTTATAATTCAGTGTAAAGTCATAAGGAATCTAGTGATCATTTACGTTTATTATTCTTATAATAATAATAATAATAATAAATAACTTCTTTTTCGCCCTATCAGTTCCCTTCCCTCCAAATTCTCTTCCTATCAATTAAAACATCGATTCCCAAATCATTACTAACCCAAATCATTACTAATACTTGTCCGAAAGAGGCAGTTCTCTGTTCTGTGAGTTGGTGACTCAAGAACCGCTCGACCGATTCACAGACTGATCTTTTTTTTTTCTTTTTTCTTTTTTTACATAAATAACAAGACAACACATTAAAACAGATGCATGCATGTGAAATTTAGCTAGAAGGAAACATAAATTAATTATGTAATATTTGTAATGTATTCTTTTTTGAGTATTCAAACAATCCAAACAAAACCGATTCAGACTGATCTGTGAACAAATCGTTGAGAACCAAATAAAACTGATTCATTGAAAAGAACCGACTCAAACGAACGATTCCATCACGAATCGGACGTCGCTATCATCATACAGTCAGTTTGCAAGCAGAGAGAGAGAGAGGAGGAGGAGGACGACGACGACGACCGACGCTTATCTACAGGCGCAATCATCAGCGCATCACTGACTGACCCGCTACCGCAAGACACGGATGTGCAATCGTCGCGTCGTGCCACTGTCACATCATGCGTTCGTCATCGTCTGTAACGATGAATGTGTGTTGAGACGCTGTTTCGCCGCAGCAGGGCCAGAGATACACCGCTGAAGCGAGTGGCAGTGGCGTTAACGTTAGCTCCTGGAGGTCAGTATCTCTTTCGTTCCCATTCTCACTTATTGTAACCGATATATGATGGTTTGCTCTGGATCAGTGGTGCAGTGTTTATATAGAAGGTGGCTTCGTTATAACGGTGTAGAAATGTACGCAGCTGCTTGTGTAAGCAGCTTTGACAGCTAGCTATTTGATCCTGTTAGCTGCTGCTAGCAGCTGATCGTTGTTTTTCACTGTATAAACGTGTGTTACGCAGTATCTCTGCTCATAATATATGACCGAAGACTCTTAAATGTTAGGAGAGCCTAATAACAAGGCTGTCGATAGGCAGAACTCTCATCATTAATCGATGCCCTCGTACTCAGTGCATTTGATGAGGCTGAATGTTATAAACAGTAGTTTAACATCACACCCGTTTCCAGATCTGCACCCATTCTTTTGATTCTTGCAAAATCCTCCGCCTTTTTGTCCTCCGGACCAGAGGTCATAAGGACACAGGTTTCCTCTCCAGAGGGGGTTAGGATGTAGTGCTGTAGTCATGTCATCATGTTGTCATGATGATGATGATGATGATGATGATGAAGTGACAGGAAAAGCTTGGCTGTATCATGCAGTGTCACCTCTCTGACTTTGTAAACCTTTTTTGTTTTGAAATAGCTGCGACATCAGGCCGTGTATAAGATGAATTGGGTGGTGGTGTTACTCTCTTGGGTGAAATGTGAGACAGCTTTTTGCCTTTGTCAGTTCAGCCTGTTTCCTGTCTCCGTTTGCAAAGTATTCTTTTTATTCAGTGGAAGAATCCATTCGATTGAGCTTATAAAATCACAAATATATTATGAGCACTAATTTGGGTGTAGAAGTACAAATCAGTTTACTACTTGATGCTGTCTTTGATATAGTTCATCACTCTGTGTCAAAAGGCGAAGTGTGTTAAAATCAAATAATATGTTAAAATCCCTGTACAGGATTAATTCTGGATGAAAGGCATAATTATATTCACAGCAATAGACTTTCATCTCTCGTATATTAATGGGTCAGATGAGGGTAAGTAGATGTGTCAGTATACGTTAATTCTGGAATTTGTCTCCCACTCTGTGTCTCTCCCTTTGAAAAGTTTCATTTTTATAATGACAGATGAAATCTGTGTGAATGAGTGATTCTCAGTCCATGCTGTAAGTGAATAGTTCATGCTGTATTTTGAATGAGGAATATGGGATAAATGTCAGAAATGAACGGAGTGTATTCAAATCGCTTAATGCACCGCTAGCCGTGGATTATCCCGCTTATACCATGGTCATTTGCCAGCATTGACATGTTAAAGCTAGTATCATTTATGTTTGCAGTGCTAAATTAGACTGGAAGGGTTAAAATGTTAGTTTTGTCAGCTACCCCACAGAGACACAGAGATTAAGTAGGTGGCGGTGTGGTAAGGTTTGGGCTGTGCGATTAATCATATTTCGATTTTTGCTTCCAACGATTATGAAAACAAGATAATCAAGGTAAAACAATTATTGAGCCGAATAACTGAGTGATGTAAAATGCAATCTACTGTTGATAAAGCAGGACGTGCTTTATATGAAAGGGGTGGTATAATGCCCCTTTTTACAATGTGTAAAATAAGTCTCTGTTGTCCCCAGAGTGTGTATGTGAAGTTTTAGCTCATCATTTTTTACAGCATGTTAAAATTGTCCCTTTTTGAGGGTCAGTAAAACACGTGTGTATCACTTTAAATGCAAATAAGCTGCTGCTTATAATAATCTGTTGTCCTTAAAAACGATTTCTTTAAAAGCAAATATCTTACTTTGCTTTGAACTTTGAGCGTTGTAACTTTGCAGACGTTGTTTATGCTCAAACCCAACATTGCACACTAACTAAAGTTAGAAAAGTGAAATTTTATTGGATCCGTGCAGCTCTTAAAGTGACTTTTAGTTACGATAATTAACATATTAGTTTTTGCTGAAGTGATAATTGTGAAGTTTCACTGACATTTAAAAGTACTCGTATCATGAAATAAGACTTTGATCATATCACCCACCAATAATCGTGTTAAATAATCGTGATTTCAGTATTTAAACAAATAAATATATAGGCTAGTGAAGAATTAGTTAAAATGCAAAACTGAATGAATGACTGATGTTTTGATGTTTATGTCCTATCTTAAACATTTCATCTGTCACTGTTAGTTTTCCCTCCCTGACAGAGTTCAGATTAAATGTACATGATCCACAATTACAGATCATTTGCCGTGAAGCTAATTTTAGAGGTTTGAATGCAATTGCACAGTCATTTCTCCTTCTTGGGTGTGGTTGCTGTCTATCCTCAAACATAAAAGATGGAGATCTTTATCAGGTCCCCCTAAGCAAGTTGTCGCATATGACTCAACATTATAGGGATATTTCACTAGTCTCATAAATATTCAGTAGCAACTGCCTGTGAGAAATTCAACTCCAAGACTCAGAGGTTGTTTTAGTTATAGATTTATGAGAAAACCAGTGAGATTACCATATAATTAGTTTCTCTGTTATTGATTGGCCAGTCAAAATGCTTATTTTATCTTGAGCACAGCAGTAGCTTAAGGGGTGTGCTGTGAGCATGTGTGCTGCCAACGGGTGGGATGGCTTTTGGCGATCAGCCTCTCTTCCTCCACATCAAAAAGTCTGAGTAATGCATCGCTACTGGCTTTAACAGTTTACACTGTATTTCTCCAAAACTGGGGTTTTGGGGAAATTACAGTCAAATATTACATCTCATGGCAAATTGTGCAAACTCATTAATAGGCATGACCATGGATTTGTGTAGCGCCTTGTTAGAATAAATGCATAAGAATATTAGGGATACAAAACTATACTTTTAGGCTGCTTGTGTTTCATGAAACAGCTGGACTGAGTGAGCTGAGTGCTTTTTTTTTTTTTTTTTTACTTTAACTGTATTCTGACACAAACAGAAATTAAAGCTTTTTTAACAGTTGAGGGGGTTTCTTTAATTTCAGTGTAACACTAAACCCGTCAAAAATTAGACTAATTTCAGAAAATAACTGAAAGTGATTTATGTAGCGAGTATTTCTTCTAGTAACAGCAATAAATTCTAAAATAGTTTGAGGATTGTGACCATCGCATGTTATTATTTATATACCATTATATATTATGTGCTACATTTAGGTGTTTTTTCTTTCTTTCTCATATTTATTAGTTTTTTTATATATTTCAATTTTAAACATTTTGGAATTTGAGTTTTCATCTGATATTTATATTGTATTTAATTTCAGATTTATTTCATTTAACAAAAACAAATTTTAAATAGTTTTTTTTTTTTCAGGTTTGTTTTCTGTCATACTGTAGCATGTTTAAATTGAATCAAGCCCAATGGGCATATTTTGTAACAATTTTGAACAATGTAGTAGGTCACTCTTTTATTCTGCTTCATATTTGCCTGTATTGCAAAAGCTTGTGTTTATAAGTAGGTTTATTGTGCATTCTCAATGTGGTGTGTGGGGGTGCTAGTGAGAAATAGGCTTAAAAGTTAATCTCAGTGATGATGCTCATCTAGGTAGAATGAATATGGGCTGCAAAATAAATACATGCCTCTTATGCGTCACAGATGGATGTGTGAAAAAACTTGTTTTATATTGTTTGTTGTGTTGCTGCATGACTCTGGATAAATTGAGAATCACGATTTTTTTTGTTTCAAACAGAGATCATGATTCTCCCACGATTCTGAACAGACAACAAAATAATGTGATTTACCAGAGGTCCTGACAAAATGTTTAATTGCTGCAGTCTATTTAAAATGTTGTTCATAGTTTGAGTGTGATTTTGAATTGTGGTCATTTAGGAATGAGATCGTGTGGGTTTTTGAATCAAGGGTGTTTTTTTTTGTTTGTTTTTTTTTTTTACGTGCAGCTCTAGTGTGTGTGGACTGTGGACCATATTCGCCTTTGTGCATCTTTTGTTGCCTTTGTAGCCAGTAAGTTGACTATTGACCACATCACATCAAATGTTTTGTCAGTGCTAATCCATTTTAAGTGGCTCCTTAAGGATTAAGATCATAGTTCTTTGCTACTTCGAAAAAAGGCCTTTTGCAAACCAGCTGTGAAAAGTGGAGGTACAAAACCTTAGTCTTAGGATTTTTTGAAAAAGCCTCAGGGTGATGTTAACCCTACTGAACCATGCGATATAATCTGCAGTCTTTATGTGAATTGTTGAGACGTGGAAGCATTTGATGCTAAGAAAAAGAACATGCTCATAGGTCAAAGTAAAATGTCATGTTTAGATTTAGACTTTCCAGAGTTTCATAGTATTCATTGTTTAATGAATACACATTAAAGAGAGTATTCCCCCGCCTAGAAGACAAATACTTTTCCAATTACACATACCAGCATGATGAAAGGTATACCATAACCAAGCATGAAGAGCGATAGACATCTCAGGATGAAGCTGGTTACACTGTTTGTTATCTGTGAAGAGAATTCACAGCAGCAGGTATTATTATATTGCTGGCACTTTAAGACCTAATGCACAGATCCAATGTATTGACACATTTTCTCCCAACTGTTTACATTCACTTACTCACAAAGATGGCCATTTTGACAGAAGCAGCATACAGCCTCAGGCTTCAGAGAAAGCTTTTAGAGGCACGTCCCTTTAAAAGTAGTGTCTTCACTTACTCATCCAAGAGGAAAAACATGCTCAGTGTTTGACGTCCTCTTGAGGTGCGCATTGATTCTCCTCGTAGTGACCAAGTGTGATAATTTTCAGCAATTTCCTGGTTGTTCAGCTATGGTTCACTCTAATGTAACATCTTTCTCTTTGTTCTTTATTTGCAGTCATACTAACAGACCAGTTGAGTTCTGATCATTTAAGACATTTTTTCGACTTTCGGAAACACATGAAAAGCCCTAAACTTCAGTCAGATCCATTACAGATGATGAAAGGCTTTACTGTGGAGAACTGAATGCAATAGCTGATTTATGATTTGCTAAGGCATTTGTTTGTTAATTTCTCTGAATGGAAAGAAGCAATTAGCCTTGCTCATTTTCGTTTTGCTCATGCTCGTTTTATTGGCCAAAGGCTGTTCATTGTCTTTATGTGTATGGTGATTGGGACAGTGTATTGTCTGTTTAAAATAGCTGGCACAGCTGTGCTCATGAAAAGAGACCATATTGGTTTCCACGGCGACCGTGTGGAATCTCATTACCCAAGGCGTATTGTAGCCATGAGGCAGCCACACTATGATTGACAGAGGACGAGATCATGTCACGTTTCCAATAGACTCATGCACATATATATGTTTCCTGGAGGTGATAAGGTCTGGGATTTGTTTTACGCTACCTAATTAACCGGGTAGTTTAGTAAAATAGAGGGCACATTGAGTGCGTCATTACTTTACAGCTGCCCGTTATTGGCTTTGGATTAAATATGTTCTATGCTTCAGGAAAGTTATAACAAAAGCTAAAGTAAAAGTGTTTCTGTTGTGTGTGCAGCTTTGGGAGATAAAAAAAAAAAAAAAGAAACACAAAGGTCTATATTATAATGTTGCTAATTAATTTGTAAAAAAAAATCATAATTTTTTTACATTTTTATGAGCTTGCTTGCAGATGGTACACGACGAGCATTTGTGGTTAAAGTATATATATATATATATATATATATATATATATATATATATATAATATATATATTTTTTTGTTGTTTTTTGTTGTTTTTTTTAGAAAATGACCAATCGTTTCGCTAGATAAGACCCTTATTTCTCGACTGGGATCGTGTAGAGACTTTGAAACTGCATTGAGACGGACATTTGAACCTTCTTTGAACATTGGAATAGTTGGTTGCCATTGAAGTCCATTCTGTGTAGAAAAATCCTGGAATGTTTTCCTCAAAAAAATTCATTTATTTTTGACTGAAGAAAGAAAGACATGGATATCTTGGATGACATCGGGGTGAGTAAATTATCAGCAAAATTTTTTTTGAAAGTGAATAATCCTTTAAGTCAAGATCATGCATCTTCAGAAACGTCTCTTATCGAGAGAAAAAAACCCTGCAGTTGTGGCCCAATACAGTTTACAGCGAAGTGTATGTCATTGGCTTTTAAAATTCAGCCAGGATTGTAATTTGATTGTCTTGTAAGATTAGTAAGAAGATTTAAGTTACGATTTTCTGCAAAAATATTACGTAAATTTACGAGGAGTAAAACGCATAATCTTTACCTTTGGAAATGTAACTTAGTAAGAGTATAAGTATTCCATTTAAGTATTCCTCTGGTAAAGTACAAATGACTCTAAATAAATGAAGTATAATTACTCATATACTTTACACCCCTGCCCTACTTTAAATGTCTGTTTTTAGGCATCCCAAAGCTCCTAGAAGCCTCCGCTGCAAGTGCAAGTGATTCATGTCGAGTCAGTTGTGAGAGCTGTGATTTAAGAAAAGAACAACACAGAGGTCCTGGTGTCAAATGAGCTGGGTGATGCTTAGAGGAAGAAATAGAGGCGTTATTGATCTGTTAGTCACAAACCATCTATCTTCTCTCCTCCCTTCCACCACCTCTTCCCATCTGAGCTGTTGAGAGTGACGGAGGATGAGCAGAAAGTGCCACTCCAGCAGAAAGAAGAGGCTACTAATCACAGTGTGAACCCATTGGCTCCTCTCACATTAATACATCCTATTGGACAATGTCAAACTTGCTAACTGGGCTAGTCATTCAAAAGCAGTTTGAGTCAAGTTTCAAGATAGATTGATTTCAGTTCTATCTAAAATAAAATAGGTCCAGTCTTCCAGTGGACGTGGCTAAGTGTAATATGTTTTGAGGGAGTCTTGCAGAGGATAGTATTTTCCTTCATGTTTTGAGAAAAAGATATTTAAATAAATCGTATAAATTAGGTTTGACATGATTATGTATACTGCAATCAGAAACTATTAAGTAACAATCAAGTAAAAAGAAAAGACCGCTCATTTTCATTTTTTAAAAAGTTATTATATGCTTATAAATATTATGCCTTCAATTGTTCACCCTTGAACAAGATACATAACCTGCATTAACTGTGACCAGCCACAACAGAGAATAGTTAGTTAGTTAGTTAGTTAGTTAGTTAAGTAATGTTAGTTTCTTTGCACATTTACAGAGCCACATTGCAGAGCACCTCTCTCTCTCTCTCTCTCTCTCTCTCTGTTTCTTTTAAAGTCGCCATGAAATCAAAATTGACACTATTTACTTTAACGCATATTACAATTGAACAATTAACCCGTGCAAGTTAATACACAGAAAAAAATCTGAAAATCTGCTTCCATGCTGGAAAGGCGTTTCCTCTCTGATGACGTCAGTTTGACAGCTTGGGTTGAATATCCTTAACCACTCCTCCAACCGTCAGTCTGCTATGAGCGAGGGATGGAGAGGAGGTGCGCTAAAATAAAACCCCGCCCACTATTCAATATTCTGTTTCACTTTGAGATAAATCACAACACTGAACTGAAGTCGTTTGCAACTTCTAGTTCACGAGGACTTCAATAAACACAAAATATATTTAGCTGTGGTGCACAAATCTTGACAAATGAACTTGAATGTCTACTATAGAGTGAGTACCTGCTCAGTGTTGACCCTGAGGATATGCTGCTGAATGCAGAAGTCCTTGTTTCGTGAGCCATATGTAGTTACATAATATTGCATAATACCATCATTGCTATGAAGGGTTCTGCTTTTGGGGCCACATGAGTTTTATTTAAAGCTGCAGTCTGTAACTTTTTTGCGTTCAAAATTATCCAGAATAATTTTTTGAGCAAGTACATAACCAGCCAGTGTTCAAAACTATCTGCTTTCCTTAGCTCTATTCTAAACGGTAAGCTTGTAATAATGTTTTTAATTCCAGTGGTACTGGTGGATTTCCGCAGGAAATTCAAGCATGTCTTCGCATCATTACGTCACATCTGTACACATAAAGAAGGTGTCTCGGCTAGTAGGCTATATTGCACGTGAGGATGTTGGAGGTGGAGATTTATAGCCTTTTCTCACAGCAATTGATATGATTAAACTTATCAATTTGATGGCGGATCCAGAAAGGTTCAAACGACAATCACCAGTGACAACTGGAGATTCACCCGTTGAAAAATGTAAAAGACTTCGGAGTGGCTACAGAAAAAAAGAGACTGCAACGGGCCCATGCGAAAACAAGGATAATATCGGAAGGGCATTAAATGTAGTCATGCAATGCTGATGTTGTTAACATTAAAGGAGAACTCCGATCAATTTTAACATTGAGCTAATTTTTTTGTAAATTCGGAGTGCTGTCAATACAGAGAACAACGACAAAAATCGGTGTTGCCTACACCGTGTTATCCTCTTTTTAAAATTTGCACCCTGTTGACTTCAATGGGGCAAGTTTTAAACCTGCTTTTAGCCTCTTAACATCCTTGATGTGTCATTACAAGTGCACAGCCATGTGAGTGATTCCTTCAGAGTGAACACGGGTGAATCTGACTGCAGTAGATGTGAAAGATATGAATAAAAATGAAGTTAATTCGGCCAGCGCTCATACCTGTATTTCTTTCCTGTTTTCGGTCGAAGTCCATAGTAATCGATTGTCGAGTTCACGCGCGTGATCATAGGTAACTAAACCTATGCGCGTGAACTCGACAATCGATTACTATGTACTTCGACCGAAAACAGGATGTAAATACAGGTATGAGCGCTGGCTGAAATAACATCACTTTTATTCATCACTTTTTATTCACCCATTGAAGTCAACAGGGTGCAAATTTTTTTAAAAGAGGATAACACGGTGTAGGCAACACCGATTTTTGTCGTTGTTCTCTGTATTGACAGCACTCCAAATTTACAAAAAAATGAGCTCAATGTTAAAATTGACCGGAGTTCTCCTTTAACAATTTGAGAACAAAGTATAATTTGCACAGATTAGATTTAATCAGCGCGATTTACTGCAATGCTTTTTTCCCCTTAGTTGGTCAGAACAAAAGTGGATGTTACTCACTTGTTCAGATGACATTTTCCGGTGAAAATTCTAATGTTGGTCATACTTCCAAAAAGTAGAATCTATGATTCCGAATGACACTATCCACACCGGCGCGGTGTCTGACAGACGCACATTCTCCTCAAAACATTAATTAATCCGCACTGTGCTGTGCCGAGGCACAACCCACGTAAAGTTGATAATTCTGCGAATAATTGCAATTGCAGATTTCGAACAGAGATGGCGACAAAGAGGAAAAACTACGGACTGCAGCTTTAAAGAGCACCTATTATGCTTTTTTATTTTACCTTTCCTTTAGTGTGTAATATAGCTGTTTGTGCATGTAAACGATCTGCAAAGCTACAAAGCATAAAATTCACGCTTTGTAGTCCTGCTATCCTGCCGTGACTTAGCTACGTCACCATGTTTCACACTTCGGCCCTGGAAGAACAGTTGACTAAGTGGTTTCACTATGCTGAGGTGATGCTGTTTTTTTTTTTTTCTCACTTGTATGGACTTCCAATACCGACGCCATAGTTACGATAGATATAAGACTGTTACGGCTGCTCATGAAGCCTCGGAAGCTGAAACATGGTTATGGTAATAGGCGTTGCATGTCAAAAATGTGTTCAAAGCAGTTGACCAGTCACAACAGACTGACTGGGCCAGCTTACCAATCAGTAGAGACTGGGCATTTTGGAAAGCCGGGCTGACATGAACTAAAACAGAGTGTTTCAGGCAGAGGGTGAAAAGAGGTGCTGCATCAGTGTACAGTATGTGAAAAATAATGTGTTTTTTTAACTTTGAATCATGCAAATATATTCTAGCACACCCCAAAAATAAAATTATGAACTTGTAAATAAGCGTAATATAGGCTCTTTAATTCTGAGCTGTGATGTCAAGAAATTACTTCCAACCATTATAGGTGTCTTTCTGTGTGTGAGAGCGTGATGGAGAACTCTCTGCAGAGCAGAGTAGCCAGAACTTCAGATAAGCACTGGCCCACTTCTGGGTCAATACTGAAAAAACTGAGACTGCAGTAAGGCAGAAGAATCTGCTTCTGAAACGGCATCTGGCTCTCATTTCATAATTATTGTTCTGTTTACAACCTTTCACATGATGAGTGTCTTAATGTTTGCTTTAGTTAACAAAGTACATTGAACCAGAAGCATGTCCTGCTTGAGTAAATTGCATGTTGACATAGACAATACAGCTATTTTATTGACTTTTAACAGGTTGAAATGTTGAAATGATATCATTCAAACCGGATATTGAGCAAAGTGTGTTTCTCTGACTGAGCTTGCTTTCGTTTGTATTTACATTGAGGCAGGTGCTAATGCATGGGCATTAACACATGAGGAACACAAATGGCAAATCCATGTGGTGAGGACACAGCTGGGCTCCAATCCCTTTAGCTTATCATTGTGTGTGTGTTTACATTTGCTGCTGAGCCTTCTGTCAAGATGTGTTAGAGAAGACTGCAGGCTTGGCAGTGTGCTTTGTTTTGACCGTATAGTTTGCTGTTAGAAATATATGAATGGTACTGCCAGACACAAAACAGTTTTGGAATAAAAATGATATTTTAAGGGAATTATGCACTGATCTATATAATGACATTTTATATAGATCAGTGAAATTATGCACCAAAATTTTGGCAAATATTTGTCTGAAACAGCAAAAAAAAAACAAAAAAAAAAACTTTTGAGCAAAATAGTTTTGTTGGGCTGCAGTCATTGACTGAAACAGTGATGTTTAATTAGCACTTATCTGACAAAACAGTGAATATTTTGTGCACACAACATGGATGCCGAGAGAGCTCACCGTAATAAGCTACAACAGATAAATATGTCAGCAGTGTGGGCGCACTTAAGCCATTGCCCAGAATTATGCTCGAGTAGCAATTTGTAAAATTATGTTCGGCTAAAATATCGTGAGGAAGCTTGCAGTAGTGCTAAAGGCTTTAGTGTCACTGCAGAGCAGTTGTTGTGTGATGGATTACTTCTATAATGTTCGCTCTTACTCTTCTCCAGACCCCATTCGTGCACACCACAGACCGCAATGATTGGCCACTGCCTTCCTCGATCGTCCAACTCCTAGTTCTGCTGCACCTGGTTGAACGACTGCCTGCCTGAGAGCTGATCGTTGCTACAGTTGCCATGACTTAGAAACATTCCTGATACAGAGATGGAGAAAAAGAAACCGTGTCCCCGCCTCCTGGACTACCTGGTGGTAGTTGGAGCCAGGTAAGGAAGATTGTTCAGTGGTGTGTGGGTGTGTTTGTGTGTGCTTCTATAGGTGCTCAAGTAAATTACAAAAGAGATGAATCACAGGTGAACTGATTGTGTGTTTTGTTAGTACATGGCCTGTGCAGGTGTGTTCCAGGTGACAGGTTAAGGTACACTTTATTGTCCCAGAGGGAAATTTGTTCAGCCACTGCATCACATTAAACAAATAGTAAAATGACAAAATAACACAATACAAAAACACTATTACTTAGTGCTATTTAATAGCTTAATGTTAAAGGTAGGCTAGGCAATTTTCAAAGAGGCAACTAGATTTGAAAGCATAAGATCCCACCCTCCCTTCAGAGCGTCTCCAAAGCCACGCCTCACCCAAAGCACATGAACAGTAGGAAGCAAACAAAAGCATCACGAGAGATGGTGCTAAAACTACCTCATGTCTTAAAGCACATATCATTACAATAATAATGAACATAAACCGCTTAAAGAGCACTGACCTGTACTACCTGACTGCTGCAGATTCATTTTGGCATTGATATTTGTTGCCATTGAAAGCATAAATTCAAGTCACGAACTGCTCCGAGCATAACATCACGGGTTTCCATCTCCTACGGATTACAGTAGTTATGGCATGAACGCAGCATAAGCTTGTTGTTTTGGTTCTGGAGCAACTGTAAAACATGGCTGCCGTTTTAGTTTGCGTGCTCGGTGACTGTCTAACTCTGCATACTGTCATGCTCAAATGTTAACATACACCTTGCAGAATCTGCTAAATGTTAATTGTTTTAACAAAATAAGAGAGATCATACAAAATGCATGTTATTTTTTATCTAGTACTGTATTTTACATAAAAGATGTCTACATATAGTCTACAAGACAAAAAATGCATACCCTTGATTCTTAATACTGTGTTGATACCTGGATGATCCATGACTGTTTTTTGTGTGTGTGTGATGGTTGTTCTTGAGTCCCTTGTTTGTCCTGAGCAGTCAAACTGCCTAATGTTCTTCAGAAAAATCCTTCAGGTCCTGCAAATTCTTCAGTTTTCCACCTTCTTTTGCATAATTGAACCCTTTCCAGCAGTGACTGTATGATTCAGAAAAATTCTGCAGATTCTGCAAGGTGTATGTAAACTTTTGAGCACGACTGTAGCATGAAACGTGCTGATGACTTGTGATCTGGTTGAGCAGTGCTGGTAGGACATAATCGTTATGGTCCTACGCCTTCCACAGACGATATATATATATATATATATATATATATATATATATATATATATATATATATATATATATATATATATATATACATATAAATACATTTAGACCACTTAACTTAGTGATTGCTATCAGGATGTGAAGAGACTTTCAACCAGCATAACAACAAATAAATTCTGGAACAAATCACTTAAAATTAAAACCTTTAAATGTGGTTGTTTGTTATTGTGATCAGCTGTAGTTTTGACAGCTGGTCACAATATGATGGATCAGGAGCCTTGAGGTTTGTGGAGCAGCTCCTGTCCTTCTCAAACTTCCAGCCTTTATTCCAGCCTGTTGTAAAAGTATTTTTATTATGTATGCATATACTGTGTATAGATGTACCACTGCCGTTTAAATGTTTGGGGTCTATAAGGTTTTTTTTTAAAAAATCTTTTCGAAAATGTAATTTATTCCTGTGATGTCACAGCTGAATTTTCAGCATCATTACTTATGTCTTCAGTGTCACATGATCCTTCAGAAATCATTCTGCGGATTTGATGTTTAAGAAACATTTCTTATTATTATCAATGTTGAAAACATTTGTACTGCTTAATATGTTTGTGGAAACCATGATACATTTGTTTTTTCAGGATTCTTTGATAATTAGTTCAAAAGAACACAGTTTTTAAATGGAAATCTTTTGTAATAATTTAAAAGTCTTTACTGTCACTTTTGATCAATTTAAAGGCACACTATGCAGTTTCTGTTTTTCTCAAACAGCGACCCCTAGAGTCGCTGTGGAGTACTTGTTTTTAACGTTACTGTCTTTAAATACCACTCATGCAGAGCCGTCTCTGCACTTTTTACGTCCGCGCTTTCTTCATTTTCTTCGTCAACTCTGCCATGATTCACGTCTGAAATGCGTGCTAGTGTCTTCCATAGAGGCTGCTTCATGTTGTTGATGTATGTGACGTTGTGCCGTAAAGCAAGTTGTGATTCTCGTAAGATTTGTCGGGGCACCACCTCTCAAACTTGCATTGCTGATTCGCCCTACTACAAGTTTTTTTACCATTGAAATGATTTCCAAGCTGTTATATTAAGGTACAAATCTTGCATAGTGTGCCTTTAATGCATCCTTGCTAAATAAATAAATTTATTTCCAAAAAACAAAACAAAACAAATCTTACTGACCCCAAACATTTAGATGGCAGTGTATAGCAATTGTACAAAGTGCATAAAAGAACAAGCACTGGGGCTGAGAAAAGCCAGAGATCTGTCTTCCTGTCTCTCACTTCAGTTTTTTTACCTTTTCCTAATCAGGCAACCCAGCAGCGATAGTGTGGCACAAACACCTCAGCTGCTGAGGCGCTATCCGCTGGAGGACCACAATGACTTTCCTCTGCCCCCTGACGTCGTCTTCTTCTGCCAGCCTGAGGGCTGCCTGAGCATCCGTCAGCGCCGGGTCAGCCTCCGCGACGACACTTCTTTTGTCTTCGCTCTCACCGACAAAGACTCGGGCATCACCCGCTATGGAATCTGCCTCAACTTTTACCGCTCTTTCCAGAAGGGCCACCACCGCCCACGAGCTGAAGGAAAAGGTCAGAGGTTATAGCAGTTCTATGAGGCGTAACCATTTTATCATCCTGGTTTTGGAAACTAACCATTTGTAACCCATCTTGAACATCACATATGGCTGTAAGGGTGCAGTCACTACATAATTTGTCCTTAATATTTTACTTTGTACAGGAGAAAGGGCCCCTCATATAGACTCTGCAGTGGAGGCCACAGAGAAGTCTGACCCCTCTTCATTGACACTTCCAGGGGAATCTACAGTGCCCCCTGCAGGAGATGGGGCTTTTGAGCCGGGCAGCGCCGGAAAGTCTCCACGAGCCAAACGCAGTGGCCGACTGGCACCACAGAACCGGAACAGCACGTTAATGTCTCTGTGTATTATTAGCCACTACCCTTTCTTTTCTACGTTCAGAGAGTGTCTGTACATCCTCAAACGCATGGTGGACTGCTGTAGCCAGCGGCTCAACCAGAGACCCGGTGCTGCCAAGTCCACACAGCGGTAAGAACAGCCTTCTTTGTTCTTTTCTGTGGATTATGTAGTTATGTAACTTCACCCTGAGATTCAGCAAGATAATACTTAAGCACAGAAACGACGCCTAATAACCGCAATGTTTTGCAATATCTTACTGTAGATGTGTGAGTGGCAAATACTGTGGTTCTGCCAGAAGATGCTATCTCTGCCTCACAACATAACAACTGGCAACATTCTGCCTCTCTGTCTACAAATCCTGTTACTATCTGCATGCATTCCATTTTGATTTACTCTTTTTGAGTTCACACAAAAAATCACTTTAATTCTAGTGATGAAATGAAATCGAAATCTGAAATCTAGGTTGAAATCTGAAACACTTTATCAGTTTTGTTACTGTTTTAATATTAGTAAATTACATGATTACACTAACTTACCTCATTTGATTTTACAGTATCATATATGCTTAAAAAAAAAATTCTCTCAAAACTCACTCATCTTTGGCACTTTTTCAAATCTGTCTAATCGTGATACATGAGAGAACCCATTAAGGTTTCTTCTTGTCCTTATATCTTGGTATTGCACTTTAACCAACAAAGAACTTGTCTCATGAATATGAGTTGACGATGAAAGAATAACGTTTTTTGGGTTGCATTACAAAATACATTATGCTGGGAATGCCATAAGGGCTCTACGTTGTTAGATCCTGTATAGTGTTGTGACTGATTAGAATGATGAGTAACAAGTTGCCGATGATTTTATAAAAGGAAATCACAAGCGGAAGGATGTATGACAGCCCTTATGACTCAGAGAGAGGGACGAGTGAGAGGAAACGAGTATGAAGATGAGTGTTGGTGTGACGGGCTGGGATCATGTGAGGGAGAGAGGGGCTGCTTTTTTCCTCCTGAAGGGTTGTGCAATGTGCAAGCAGCTTTGCAGCGTTATTCTCCACACAGGAGTGGTTTTAACAAGATCTCATTCACATATCACAGTGGTAACGGTAACTAAATCCTTGAGCGTCTATTGGTAAACAATCTGCACGATAGCACTCTGCTGCAGATCAATAAGCATCGAGTGGAAGGATTTTTATCTCTGTGATTTCCTCAGCAAAGTCTATTCTTGCGTAACCTAGCAACCACATCCACCATGAGCCACAGTCACGCTCGCAGGCCTCAATTTGTTTGCAGTTGAATTGTCCTGCCAAACCCCCTTTTATTAGCTTGCAAGTGTGGAGAATAATTTCACCAGTACAGCAGCCTGTGTTGAGTGTTCAGCTGTAGTGAAGTAGTTCGTATATTCCATTTTTATCTTTTTCTTGCTCATTCAGTTGAATTTTGATCATCTGCACTTCAAATTGAAATGTTTATTAAGCATTTAGGGTTTTATGTTTTTTTTTTTTTTTGTGCAAATAAAGGTATGAATGGAAAAACATCTGAGATGAGATGAAGACTCCAGTCATATGAGAAGTTGTTTTATTATACAGTGGGTAGAGTCACGTAATCTTGAATATGTCAAGATCACGTGACTCACTTTTTCAGAAACCCTCAGTTATAGGACACTTTTGCTTGCGGAATGAATTATTCATGGCTGACTGGAAATGGAGTATTTCTACAATGGCATCTGTGACTTTAGCTTTTGCCTGATGCTACATTTACATTGCTAAGTGTTTGTACATAGTTAGTGGTAGTTTGTGTTTGTCAGTAATCATACTATAAAGACTCGTTCACACACAGGACAATAACTATAAAGTTTTAATAATCGTTCTAATTATATCAGAATCGGGAAGTCCACAGTTGTAACAATATTGACATCCAACATTATTGGACATTATCATTATAGTTGTGGCCTAGTGTGAATGGGCCATAAAATGAATAGGTGCACCAATAACCATCTTCACAGTTGTTGTTTTTTGTGGTTTTCCTTTGATGGAGGCTTAAAAGTAATGATACAGAATCAGATTCCTCCTGTGTTTAAAGTTGTGACACACCAAGCTGACGGTCGGCCAATGTAGGGCCGTCGATGAGCGTCTGTCTGGGCTAGTTTTTTTTTTTGTCAGGCCCCCGTCGATGACAGTTCGGCCGATTCAGCATAGCGAGAGAGTCAATGCGTGAGAATAAAAATGAAAGTAATGAAAGCAAGCAAAGAAGTCATCTTACGTCATCTTACCTGAGCATTCCAATATGCGAATACTTTCATACATTAGCTGCCTGGAATGAAGAAAGTGTTCAACATGATTTATGTTCAAAATGCTAAGCAAGCGCTGCTTTGTTTACGGTTTGTATAGGCCTAACTGCAGTCCTAGTTTAAGTTTCAGTTTTTAAATGACAAATATAGAGAGCTGCTGATAATACAGTTATTACTTACAGGCAGAACGTACGTGCTGGTTGGCAGGAGTCTTTGCGGTGTGCTCAAGTAGCCTACAGCTTTTTGTCCCAGACACAGCAGACGCGAGGCGACAACACAGGCTTCGTCGCCGCTAGTTCTTTGCTGTCGGCTTTGTGTGTCACAGCCCTTAGACTCATCTCAGTCATGAAAACAGATGTAAAGCATGAATCTGTTTGTTTAGAAAAATTAATCAAACTTAAAGCTGTTGGAAATGTTAGCGCATAATCGTATTCTTGACAATCGTAAACAGCCGACAGTTTGGCGAATGGACTATATTACTTGGTGAAAGCTTAGTTTATTCTTGCGTTGTGCCTAAGTAGGCCTGCACCCTCATTTATTGTTTTAATCAGAGTGCCTACCTACTTGGCAGTCTCAAACATGGCCTTATATCACATTGCAGTGAAAATTTCAAATAGAAATGACTCAGACACCATCAAGAGTTTACTGTGTGTATATGTGCCACTATAGTGACTTTGCAGTGAGTGTGTTATGTTCTCTCAGTACTGCAGTGACCTTGGCTTTACCCACATTTGTAGCCTTTCAGTATGCACGACTCAACCTTGTAATGACAAAACACACCATGCGTCATACTGTTCTCCACTGGGCTACTCTGTGTGAGAATAGCCATATGCCAGTCCAGTTGCCTAATCAACAAACCAGAAATCAGTTTTCACTTTATCAGCAGACTTAAACCACTAAAACAACTCAGTTTCACTATTGTTGTTCTCTATTAATGAAACACAGGGAATCTGCGGTTATGGAAATCCAGGAAGTATAAGGGGAATTTTAAAATTGTAATGTCCAGGCCTGGAAAAGTCCACATTTCATATACGAATAATCTGAAAATACACAACTGTTCAAAATTTGAGTCAGTAAGAATAAAAAAAAAAAATTTTTTTAACTTTTATTTAGCAAGGACACATTAGATTGATCAAAAGAGCCAGTAAATACTAAATGCTTATCTTTTGAACTATTCATCAAAGAATCCTGAAAAGATGCATCTCGGTTTCTACAAAAATATTAAGCAGCACAATGGTTTTCAGCATTAAGAATAATACGAAATGTTACTTGAGCAACAAATCAGCATATTAGAATGATTTTTGAAGGATCATTCTAAAAAAATAAGAAAATTCACAATTTGCCATCACAGGAATAAATTACACAATATTCAATTCAATTCATATTTATTTGTATAGTGCTTTTCACAATACACATCGTTTCAAAGCAGCTTTACAGAAAATAGCAGCTTTACAGAATATACGTTGTCCACATTACAATTTAGAGTGATCTGTTAACAGAGGTAACTGTCTAATATTATTGTTTTACTGTACATATTTTTAATCAAACAAATGCAGCCTTGTTAAGCATAAGAGACTTCTTTCAAAAACATTTAAAAAAAATCTTACTGGCCCGCAAACTTGGATGGTAGTGTATGTTTTTATTTATGGCCAGCTCTAAAATACTTAATTGGGTAGATTGTTGCTCTTTTTTTGAGTGGAATCTGTAGAAAATGGTTGTTGTTTTTTAGTTAAATGACAGTAAAAGTATGTAACTTCATTAGTCAAAAGGTGCAGGTGCAATAAGTATTTTGCATATTATATTAGCATCATATTTCATTGCAGAACTGTGGTTGGCTAGAGAGTCAGTATTTATTAGCATTCAGTCCCTAAACAGGCCTGTCTTAATTTGCAACAGTTTAACTATATGCAGCTACACCACAGATTAATAATGTCGTCTCAGTGGTTTTGACACCGCAAATTGACAGTGGAGGGGAAAGATAACGACGGGTAGAGTGAGAGAACAGAACATGTTAAGAGCTAGAGAGTGTGTGGAGCTGGTGGAGACAGGCTGTGTGACAGATTGAGGCCACTGACTGTTCTCAGAGAGCAGCTGTGAGAAGTGGGAGTTCTCAGATGAACCAATTATGACTTACTGCAGTACCTCCACTCAGCCCACACAACCATAGTCTGGCCTGTCTGGATCTTTAAAAGAAGACACTGTAGAGATACATGATGGACCAGAAAAGCCTTGGCAAACTAAAACCAGTATTACAGGCAAAAAGAAAATCATATTTGCTGGTCTCCAATGATAATTGCAAGTTACTCTTGATGCAGTTGTTCTCAACCTTTTTGACTTGAAGGCTCTCCGTTTTCCAACGCAATATTCAAGATGTAAAATATGACTTGTTTACATCTTGCTTTTATGTTTGTTTTAGCATTTAGATTATTTTAATATAGTAATAATTATACATTTAAATACTTTTAAGTCATCATGTGGCCCCCTTGGAAGTTTGATGAGGCCCTCTAGTGGGCCCCGGCTCTGCAAGAAAACGTAAGGATACATGCTGACATTATTCAAACCCCTCTTTGCCTGGGGGCGTTTCTTAACTTTTGGAGGGCACTGTACGCATTTTAATAAATCTGGATTGGACATGGTCAGCAATAATTCTTGGGTGCCATTCCAATGATGCTCAGTTGGTATTAAAGAAATAGTTCACCCACAAATAAAAAATGAAGTCATTCTTTTCAGACATGCAGAAACATGCATAGGGTTTGGAATTTTATTAGTTATTTATTGAAAAATTTGACCTTGGTTGTTGGTTTGCTGGACACGAGACTATACAGTATTTGTGCTGCAGTTTACTTTGACTTACCCAGGAAAACCCATAAGTGCACCATTTTGAATAAACAATCTTGACACAAAACAAAAAACCCAAGTAATTATCCATATACTTTCTTCTCTGTGGTGAATGTATCTCTTGTGTTCCGTTTGTAACAACAGCAAGCGAGTTTGTGCATTCACGTCATCAACTTTTTCATCTGACTGTCATCTGGAAACCGGAGTTCTAGTCTGTAGGTATTCACCTCAGAGAAGAAAGCATACTTTTTTTTAGTTTTTCTGGGCATCATGGTTTGTGTAGTTAACATACACTTTGTATGTTATGGTGTTATCTAGTGCTTGTAGAGCTTTTGAACTTTGTGCCTGATCACTGTGGTATCATCATTTTACTTAAAGTGATTAGGCTAGTAGTTTAATCCTGAACCGTAGATGCCAGCTGCCACTGTTTTTGTGCTATTTCTGTCCTCCAGACTCTAGAATAGACCACTGAATCAAGACAATACCTTAATGTACTGGACAGTTTGAAAACCAATTAATGAACAACAATTAAAAGTAAAAAAATTCAAGGAATGAAATAGAAACGTGCAGCAGTATGAACAAAGATAAATGAAAGGGGAAGAGAGCTTGTCATACTTATTCTTAATTGTACTTTTGAACCCAAGCCCTGATCCTTATAGAAAAATGTAAATATGTGTGTATTTCTTTCTTCCAGGGACACAATGTGGCGTGTGTTCACAGGCGCTCTGTCCGTTGAGGAAAAGGAGAAGGGCAGTCAGGTGCTACAGGACCTGAGGGAGATCGAGTCATGGGTATATCGGCTCCTGCATTCCCCAGTGCCTGTCGCCGGTCAGCGACGTGTTGACGTGGAAGTGCTTCCCCACGAGCTGCAGCCTGGACTGACCTTTGCCCTTCCAGACCCATCCCGCTTCAGCATTGTAGACTTCCCTCTCCATCTGCCCCTGGAGCTGCTGGGAGTCGATGCTTGTCTGCTGGTCTTGGCCTGCATTCTGCTGGAACACAAGGTATGGATGGCCAGAGGAAGATTACCATATTTGTGTACTATTTTCATGGTACTCTAAGATACATCAAAGAACATGGTACCACCATGGTAAATGTCCAGAAATACCATGGTACTTAACGCATTTACCATATAGCAGTACCTTATCAGTTATTGGCCGATATTAGTTTTATTTAATATATCAGCATCAGTCAATGTTGGATATTTAATTGTTTATGCTCATTCCCCTATTTTTACATTTAGATTACCTTTGCACTAGTAATTGAATAACACTTAAATATAAGACATTTATATTCATATTATTATGTAATATTATT
The DNA here is from genome assembly GCF_963993115.1 of Abramis brama. NCBI lineage: Eukaryota > Metazoa > Chordata > Actinopteri > Cypriniformes > Leuciscidae > Abramis > Abramis brama. Next base: position 27,736,867 of record NC_139965.1, on the reverse strand, counting down.
ATACTACTCAAAATGAATTTTCAGTTTATCTAGACATAATAATATTTTATTTTATAACATTTTTACATAAAATTCTACTGATTTAAATATTGACCATTTATATTATATCTTATCATAGCATGAAAATGATTATTAGCCAGATCCTAATATATTCCAGTGGTTCCCAAACTGGGGTATGTGTATCCCTAGCGGTATAATTCTACCCCCACCTTAAAATAACATTAAAACCAAGCATGTATTTCTAACAGGCAAAATGCCGTAAAAGGTCAAATACATGACATCCAATCAAATTACCTCATCTTTTGCTGTCAAAACTGACTGCATCCACACAAGCAGTGCGCATATGATGCAGAGAATGCTGCCTTAGCAAATCGCACTGCATTACTGCCATTCTCGACAAAGCACCTTTGTATAAGTGGGGTTTTAGCACTTACTAGCATAAGAAACAAATATAGACACAGGCTGTGCATAGAGATAAATTTAAGACTCAAACTCTCTTCGATGTAAAAACATACCTTGTGTGAGTTCTTGTTTTTAATGTTGATAGTATATTATATGAGCAGAATGCAAATTTTTTTTTCTGAATATCCACACGATTGCAAATGTGACATTGATTTTATACAGCAGTTCAACAAACAGAAGGGTAATATTAAGTTATGTACATTTTAAACAGTCAGTATTGTTTGCTCTATTTTGCAACAAAATAGTAGTTCCAACGAAAGCCACAGCAGAATTGAAGCGAACAGCGGTGTTTCATGAAAGAATCAGTGGCTTTGAACGAATCGTGAGAGTCAATGGTTCAGTGACCCATTTATAAATACAGCCACTTGCTTCCTTACTGAATGAATGAATGACTCCATGATGACTCACTCATCAAGACAGTGACTTATGCCACCTACTGGTGGTTTAAGTTTAATATTTAAATGTATCGCTTTGTTTTTACCATCATTGCATATCTCTCTATTAAACATTTTTTTTATATAAAACATTCTTTATTTTATAAGGGTATTTGTAAAGGTAGCAATGCACTGGAAAATTAATTTAAAGGTGCAGTATGCGCATTTTGAAAAACACTGTTGAAAGTGGATTGGACCGAGCACCTCAACACACTTGGATGGGGGTACGCAGAAGGATGTTAAATGCCTCAGGGGGTACATGCAAGTTTGGGAACCACTGATCTATACAATACTGGCATATATATAATTAATATAAATTCATTTGTAGCAGTTGAAATGTATTTTCATTAATTTTATTTTAATACAAAATTAGTATGATTACCGACTTTGATCACGGTATTGAACTGAATTTTCACAGTGCATTGCTATTTTAAACTCGTATAGGAGTAGTGTAATTCTGAATTTTCTGGACAGGCTGACACTTAAGAGCAACACCATTTATAAAATACAGCTTTTACAGAAATATACAGAAATATACACTATTGCTGTGTCATTGATTAGGTTAATGGTTGTCTGTAGATCTGCTGTTTCATGCGGAGCTAGTCTTCATTTTGTCTATGTGGGTCACCTGATAGTGACAAGGGGACTTCCTCTCACCCTCTGCTGTCTGTAGGTGGTACTGCAGTCCCGAGATTATAACGCCCTCTCAATGAGCGTCATGGCGTTTGTTGCAATGATTTACCCCCTTGAGTACATGTTTCCTGTCATTCCACTGTTACCCACCTGCATGGCCTCCGCAGAACAGGTAACATGACATCTTTTTTGTGCAGTTGGTGTATAAACAATGAAGCTCTCTTTATATATGTCAAACGCATCTCTTTTTTTCTAGCTCCTGCTAGCACCCACTCCATATGTCATTGGTGTGCCTGCCAGTTTCTTCCTGTACAAGACTGATTTTAAGATGCCTGATGACGTTTGGTTAGTGGATCTGGACTGCAACAAGGTATATTGACTATTTACACGATCTGGAACTACCCAGACAGGGGTTTGTGGATTCTAACATGTTGTAAATTGTGTATATAACGGTCTTATGTGGGTTGTATATCTTTATCCCTGCAGGTCATTGCTCCAAGCAATGCTGAATTGCTCCCTCCCCTTCCTGAACCCGAGGCCTCTGAGCTGAAGAAACACTTGAAGCAGGTAAATGAACCAGATGTTCTCATCTCTCTAAGGAGCCCTACCATTAACTGTGAATCTGAAGTGAACACTAACTAGATTCTAGAAGCAATGCATAGTAATTATACTGTCATCTAGCAGCTGCTGTAAACATGACTAATTATAATAGTGCAATTAAACCAAAGAGAAGGCTGACAATGCACAGATATTTTTAAACTATCATTTGAAGCCAAATGCAGACATAATTAGACATTTTCTGATGTTCCTAAAGTTTGTTTACCAGTTCATCTTTTAGTTGATCACTTATGTATTTTAATGACTGTATATTCTCCCCCTTTTTTTGTTCCAGCTCTTGGAGGTAATAAGTTTTGAGTTTCCCCATCTATAGACTCGATAATGGTTCTAGTTCTCTCGCTTAACCCTTTACAATCCCACATAGACCCTTATCTAGAGCTTCTGACCTGATTCTGGGCACCTCTGAGCTTAATCAAACCCCATTAACATTTCACTGTTTTGTCATCGATCATTGTGATACACTGACAAACTCTGTCCTTCCTCATGTCTCTTTAATAGAGACGCATTTAATTTGACCACAATCTGTTGTCTTTGTGTTTGTTAGTCTGCAGCAGAATTTCTCAGCCAAATTGATTTACCATTTTGTTTCATCTTGCATCAAACATAATTATCATGCTGTCATTGTAATATCTCAAGCCAAAATAGTCAATACACTGAATCATCAGTTGCGTCTCACAGATCGTGAGTCATGACTCTTCATTCGCCATTATGAATCACCATTAATCAGATCCTCATTTTCAGATCATGATGGTTTTAAAACCTTTTTTTAAGAGACGTACAGTAGTGCCCTGTCATGGAGAAAAAAAAAAATGGAGACACACAGTGGTTCAAGAACTCCATGAGCCAATATGGAAATTTATATTTTTCTTGTCACTGTCATTCGGTTCTATTTCTATTTCAAAATTCACTCTGTTCACTTGGGGTTGGGGTGACATCACCAAAAAGAGTATCCTGTTTTGCTTTTTGTTCATTGAAAATCCTGTTTCACTCCTAAAAAAAAAAAACCTTCATCACATTAATGAAGTAAAAGTAAAATAGGTTGAGAATACCATTTTATCTTGACTAGCACCTACCAAATATGATTTAAGTTTTGTACACATTCTCCATTGACAAGTTTGTTTGAGATCTGCTTCCCATTCCACTTCATAACCCACTGGTTTTCTGTGTACACTCATACTGTCCAGTTAATGGTGTGTTTTGTCTTCAATTTTTCTCTATTTGTCTCTGTGTTTTATCTCCTTCCTTGAATTGTCTCCGCTCACCTTTGGTCACATGATTTCCTAAACTTTCTCAGTGACAGGTAGTCATGTGACATTGCCTCCATGTTTTCTTGTGTCCTTCAGTGTCTGGTAAGGTTGACTGTGATCACCCAAAAGCAGATCTTCGCCTCCGATTCCAAGGTTCACAAATCTTTGCATTTTGAATGTGCACGGAAAAATAACTCCTGTGTCTCCCCCTGTCATCAACAGTCGTAGACCTATACGCATACACTCTCAGTAACCTTAACAAATATTGAAGCCATACAGATACTTCTTTATTCCACACCCTTTGAATAAACACACTCAGAAACTCACACACTTTTGCGTGACTGTGTTTGCCTCCATAGCCTCTAACTCTCTGCACTCTTCCTCCACTTCTCTCTGTGTGATGAAGGTCTGATACAGAAGCCCCCGTTTCTCATAGCACTATGTTTGGCTTGAGCATGTTCCAATGCAACTTCTCACTTACATTATGCTCATTAACCCAAAGCAAAAAATCTTTGTAAGTAGCAGGAGCAGTTGATGCGATTGGTTTGGTCAAATGGCGTGGCAAACGCAGGGTCTGATGGAATGCCAGCTGAGAGGCATTGAGTGAGCAATGGCAGAATTCCCAGAGTGCTTTGTTAATGGCTCTATGTGATGACCGCACCCTTCCCTCTAACATTTTGACTATTTGATTACATTTTTTATGCAGCACAGTCGTTTCAGGCAATTGCTTTCTCTCTCATCCCTCTGTAACATTTTCAGAACTTTAAAGGATAAGTTCACCCAAAAATGAAAGTTCTGTCATCAGTTACTCTCATGTCATTGCAAACATAAAAGACTTTCATCCATATTCAAAACACAAATAAAGAAATTTTCAATGAAATATGAGAGAATTCTGCCCCTGCATTAATTCCACCAAAACATTGATGCTTCAGTTTCATAAAGACGTTGGAAAAGTAATCCATATGAATATTCAGAAGAGACACGATCGATTTTTATATAATGAAAAGATTTCATTTAGGCTTTTACTCACATATAAACATTGATCAATGCACATACATACAGCACACCAAATATGGTAAACCTAAGCTCAAATGTGCTTGTTTGACGTGAGAACCAATGAGGTTTTTTCTTGTGTGTCATGCAAGCACATTTGAGCTTCTGTAAGAACCAGTGAGGTTTGTTTTTATGTTTCAAGCACCATATGATGTGCTCTATGTATGTGCGTTTATCAGTGTATATATGTAAATAACAGCCTAAATTAAATATATATTAGAAGATACTGGGTTTGGAAGTGTGTAAATGATGACAGAATTTAAATTTTTGGGTGAACTATCCCTTTAATCTAATTTTGTATAATCTTATTTAAATAAAAACATTGACTTTGGTTTCACCTTTGCCATTCAGGAGATAATAAATGTAGGCCTGCAATGTTAGGCATGATTGCCTGAGGCGATAGTGCTCTTACTTCAATCTTCCCTGTTAGGATTCATTGTTAAATTGATCTCTCCTGTATCCATATTCCTCCTCCCCCTCTCTCTCTTGCTCTGTCATCAATTCCTCCATACAGGCTCTGGCTAGCATGAGTCTGAACACACAGCCTATACTGAATCTGGAGAAGTTTCAGGATGGACAGGAGATGTCTTTGTTGCCCCCTGGTCGTGACAAAGCCTCCCCCTCCTCCACTGAGTTCAACCCGCTCATCTACGGCAATGATGTAGACTCAGTTGATGTTGCCACAAGGTATGAATTATTGTATAGCCTACTCTATCTAACGGGATGAGATTGACTGGCATTTTTATGTTAATACTGTGTAATTTTAGTGCCATTTGAGGTACCAAATGGATCTAGAAAATGAGTTGTTTCCTAACATATAAAGGTCCAAAAGCCATAACATGTATTTAGAATTTCAAATATTCGTATACAGTCAGTCTCATTCACTAACTGTTTGTATGCTTGAATTTAAATTATGATTTATCAATAGCTTTCGTGCTAAAATGTATCCTGAATTTATGTAAAATGTTCAAACAACTGAAAGCACACATGCGCAAAATCATATACCCTTGGTGGCCTTATAAACATGTTAAGATGGAATTCTTTGAGGACAGCACACTTGGCATTGCTTGAGGATCTTGCTACGTGTCCTGTCAGGCGAGAGCGTGTTTGTGCGGAAACTCCTTAAATGGAAGTGATTTAGCCGCATTTTATGTTAATGACTAAACGTAGGCATGCTGTCCCTCATTTAGAGTACTCCAAATTCATTAACATTACAATGATGCTTTGAAAAAATTGATGTGCACTTACATGCGTTGTGAATCAGATTTTTTTGTAGAGAATATCTCCTGTGTGTATTATACAGATAATCAATGCAGTTATTAGTGAATAAAACCCATTGTTTTTGTTGCATAAAAATACATTTAAAACAAGCCAAAAAAAAATTCTCATAAAATATTTGTTCTGTTCTGCCCCATAATGTACATTATTTTGATCTTGCCATTAGGGTGGCGATGGTGAGATTCTTCAACTCTCCAAATGTTCTACAAGGGTTCCAGATGCACACACGCACTCTGCGCCTTTTCCCCCGTCCTGTGGTGGCGTTCCAGGCCACGTCTTTCCTAGCCTCTCGCCCGCGGCGGAGTGGATTCACCGAAAAGCTCTCCCACACCCAAGCGGTGGAGTACTATGGAGAGTGGGCTCTCAACCCCACCAACCTGGCTTTCCAAAGGATTCATAACAGTAAGAGACATAGATGATATAGACCTGATCCTTCATCCTTAAGCTGCCTTTTCTTTGACCTCCAGATTTGACTGTCACACTTTGCCCCCTTGTGGCAAATGTTAAACAGTGTAAATGTTAAATAATGTAAATAATTATAACTGACTTTATTCATATCTGCCCATTCTAGATGTAACGGGTCTTTATCATAAAGTTAGAAATGATTGATGATTCTCATCTTTGCAAAAAATCAAATCCAATCTTACATCTGCAGAGGGTGACAACTCCACGCAGCCCCATCTTCAGTTGTAACTTCTCCTAAGCAGTGTAAAGGCAGCTTTAAACTTAACCGCATGTACAGTTTCACTGTAAAGACTGTCCATTATGTGTTTCCCACTATGTGTGTAGTCAGTATTACTGTGTGTATTTCAGATGTGTACGACCCTTCTCTAATAGGCGATAAGCCTAAGTGGTACGCCCATCAGTTACAGCCAGTATTCTACCGTGTGTACGATGGAAACTCTCGTCTGGCAGAGGCATTGAGTGGACCCCTGCAGGATGAGACCAATGATTCAGACCCAACAGATGACAGGTTGAAAACACCAAATACACACTTATACTTGTCTATTAGTTTTTGTGAACGTGCAGCTTTATACACCATTCGAAAGTTTGAGGTTAGAATGTTTGAATTTGTAGAAATGAATACTTTTATTCAGCAAGGGTGTATTTAAATTGATCAAAAATAAAAGTACAGACTATAGTAATGAAGTGTTACAAAAAGTTTTTCTTAAGTTCTTTTAAACTTTTTATTCATCAAATTCGTAAACAATTTTGCCAAAAAAAATTAAGCAGCACAACTTTTTTCAACATTAATAATAATAATAAGAGTTCCTACTTGAGCAGCAAATCAGCGTATTGGAATGATTTTTGAGAGATGTGAAGCTGAAGACTGAAAATTCATCTCTGCCATCACAGGAATTACATTTTAAAATGGAAAATTGTTATTTTAATTTATAATAATAATACACAATATTACTGTTTTTACTATATTTTTGATCAAATAAATGCAGCTTTGCTGATCATAAGAGACCTCTATCAAAACATAAAAAAATCGTACCAAACCCAAACTTTACGGTAATGTATATTTACATAAATAGATTTTTGTGTTCAAAATGTTTTTGACTTTTTAAAATTTGATTTATTTGTTATTGTTTACTATTTATTTCAGTGGTAGTGACAGTGAAGCATATGATGACTCCAGCTCTTCCTACTCATCTCTTGGAGATTTTGTGAACGAGATGATCAAAGGGGACATACAGGGGGACACACCAAGTTAGCTTCTCCATTATTAGTCTCTTTCCTAACCATAGACTCTTTATCTTACCTTTTTTATCACTTTATAGAGCTAAATCTTGATTAAACTCAGAACTGTTGAGAAGTTCTTCCTCATAATTGTTCTATTTGCTCTTTAGATGTTGACCCCCTGACCCATGCTGCACTGGGAGATGCAAATGAGGTAGAGATCCATGACGTCCAGGAGTTTAAGGGGGAGAGCGGTGACCCAGAGCCAGAGGGTCCCCTAGAGGCAGCGGACAGCCAGCCGCTGCGGTCCAGCTCCAGCACCACGGCCAGTTCCAGCCCCAGTACAGTCATACAGGGAGTCAACCATGTCAGTGCTTAAACTACATGTGTTATCTGAATCTAGCGCAAAGCCTCATATGGTGTGATACCTAAAATGTGTGTGTTTCTTTGTGCAGGAGCAGAAGGAACCTGTTGATGTAGAGGTGGCAACAAGTGTGCCCATCCAGAACTCTGTCCCAGGATTGGGTGCTCCACCTTTTACAAGACCCACCCTTGATCCGGTACCTGTTGACCCAGGCAATAAGAAGCGCGAGTATGATAATCCCTATTTTGAACCCCAGTACGGCTTCCCTACAGAAGAAGATGCAGAAGCAGATGAGCAGGAGGAGAGTTACACACCACGATTCAATCAGAATCTTAATGGCAACAAGTATGTATTTGTTAATAGTCCTACACAAACACACAGAATTGATATCTCAGTTGCACAGACCAGCACTCAAAATCCTAAATTGTGTGTGTGTGTGTGTGTGTGTGTGTGTGTGTGTGTGTGTGTGTGTGTGTGTGTGTGTGTGTGTGTGTGTGTGTGTGTGTGTGTGTGTGTGTGTTAGGCCATCACGTCCATTGAGACCCAGCAGCCTGAAGCTTCCGGGTGAATCTGACGGGGAGGGAGACTCCAGAAATAGCTCTCCGAACTCCACCATCTCCAACAATAGTAATGATGGCTTCGGGGGACTCATGTCCTTCGCCAGTGAGTGGCCAGCTTAACATCACCTCTATTCATTCCTTAGTAGCTCATGCTCCCGTTGCAAAATTGGACATAAAAATACTTAAAACGCAAATGAACATAAATGTTTTTTGAAGATATTTGCTTGACTTTTGTCTTAAAAGAAGAACTTAAACAAACGTTAAAATTATTGAGATATATGTGAAGGTTACATGGCATCCTACTGTTCAAAAGTGTGGTATCTGTACGATTTCTTTCATATAAAAGAAATGTATACTTTTATTCAGTATTTTATGACGTGATTACTGAAGGATCATGTGACACTGAAAACTGGAGTAATGGTTGCTGAAAATTCAGCTTTGTCATCATAGGACTAAATTACATTTAAAAATATTCAAATAGAAAACAGGTATTTTACGTTGTATTAATATACTGTATACAAATAAATGCAGATTTGATTAGTTTATGAGCCTTCTTTCATAAACATGAAAACATCTTACCAATCCCAAACCTTTGAACAGTAATGAAAATTTATATTTATAATAAAGAGTATCTTCAGTAGCATATTGGCTTTTACTGAAGACTAACTAGGATACTGGACTAAATTTCTGCTATTTTTACAACTCGATTACACACAAACGTGTGATTCCCTGTTGTACATTTCTCCTGAATCGCGTATGTGCAGGTAACCTGTATAAAAACCACGGCACCAGTTTCAGTCTCTCCAGTCTGGCTCTGCCTAATAAAGCTCGAGAGAAGAACACACCGTTCCCCAGCCTCAAAGGTACACACATCCCCTCGGATCTCTCCATGTGACCTTCCCGTTCATCCACCCATATGCTCGCCCTGTCTCATTCCTCCAGTCTAGTCCAGTTATCTTCTTCCTCTTTTTCTCTCCAAACGCTTTTGTCTTTTCTAAGGCAGTGTAACTAATGCTTGAATCACTCCAATTAGTCTGAACTTGTATATTAACTCCACTGAAGTTATTTATGAGTCAAATAAGGGTCAAATAAGTACGTCAAAGTAGTTGTAGAATTATACAATAATAATTCATTTAAAAAATCTGTACTTTAAAGAGTTTTTTGTGAACAAGATAAGTGTTTAGTACAGACATTAGGTATAGAAAGACTCCAACCTCAGGTGTTAAAAAGTAAGGAAATACTTATTTACTTAAGTTGACTAGTTTTCATTTTTCCACTTTTGTTCTCTTCTTCCTTTATAATTTGTTTTATGTATTTCATTTAAAGAATATTTTAATTTAGATTTAACAGAGGACACAGATGAAGGTTTGTGGGAATGTTACCTGATTTATTTTCCCCAACCCAAGTGTTATCCAGTGTTGCTGCCCTGAAAGTGACGAGTATCTTGCCGCCTCTTTCCTCCGAAAAGAAACTGAATAAGTGGAAAATGGTGGAGTAGACTAGGGCTGGAACTAGCGATTATTTTTCAGTCGATCAATCTATTGATTTACTTAATGGTACTATTTATTAAAAAAGGTTTAGGCCTAATTAGGAAAGGTGTTTCATTCAGGAGATAAAAGTAACTTAGCTGCTTGAAAATGTTCATTTAGCTGTATGATCAAACAGCTGAAGTCACAACCGCATTCTACACCGGGTGCGATGCGCCGCGACAAAAGATAGTAGATTATAATCAGTGATGTTGGCGACGCAACGCGACACAACAGTAAACTGATCGTTCTATTTATGACGTACTTCAAGCACTTGTGATACTTCTTCTCATAGGAAGGACAAATGGATTTGCAATGGCTGCTTTGTCGCATCCAGAGTACCATAGCGGTAACCATAGCACCAGTATCAAGCATGGCGGTGTCCATAAAACCGCCAAGTTTTACAACGATTGACAGCACGTTAATAAATTAAACGAGTCCAATCGAGGCGCGAGTTCATCCATTACATATTTTAAAGCTACACTGTGTAGGATTTTCTCCCATCTAGCGGTGAAATTGTTTATGACTACCAACTGAATATTACTTTCTAGCCCCTCTCATTCCGCGTTTAACTCCTTCGGTGGCCGTATTATTTCAAATCTGCCGGCAGTCGCGAGTAATCTCCCCCTCGCATTCGTCACGGTGCCACTGAGTGTAAAAACGCGAAAGGCGAAGCTTGAATTTCCAGGTATGTCCCTCTTTGGCTAATGTATTTTCAAGATGGAGGCGCAACATGGCTGCCGCCATTCGAGCGACTCGCTCGTATGTATTCTGAATGGCAGATTCTACGCTTACGAGAATACTTGATTAGTTGGTAGAAGTAATTACACATTAATGAGCACATATCATTTTGAAAGAACAAAGTGTTTTTTGCTAAGAATCAGCTTAAAAAAGTACACAGTGTAGCTTTAAATAAACAATAATAGCGTTAAATGCTTTGTAACCGGTTGCAGAGAGTAGGCTACGTTTGAGCCGCACGTCTCACACTATTTGTATAAAACTGAATGCTGTGTAAACGCAGCCGTATAAAGCACAAAAAATGGAACTGGCAGCAGGTAGGAGAGCCCCGGGATGTTTTCTTTTCAGATGCTCCTGCATAAAAGTTGTGCTGCTGTGGTTGGCCATTTCAATTTTACAGAATTTATTTGGTCTCTGTTTTAAAAAATCCTTCACTTTCGATATTTTAGTAATAACGGCTGATTTTCAGCATGTCCAGACTAGCAGCTGCTATCATTGAGGAACATAAACAGCGCAACAAATCGTCGCATTCCACGCAAATCGACTAATTTACGTAATCAACGTAAATTAATCAACGTTAATTACGTTGACGCATTGTTCCAGCCATAGCTAGCGTAGACATAAAGTCACTTTCTAAGCTAGCAACCAAGATTCTTTTTTATTGATCTTGTTGTTATTGTTGACTTTATTTTCTGTTTGTTTATTATTTTGGATGATGTTTGTGTTGCTCAGACGATGGTGATGACAGTCCTGAAAGTCCTGGTATGTTTCATATCTGTAGTTTGCCCTAATGAGAAAACAAATTGCTGTTTATAGTAATATAGACCCTAATATAGAGTCCTGAGAGAATGAGAAACTCTGCCCACTTTTCTCACTCTGAACCTGACTGACAGACTTGCATTGGTTTCTAACTCCTGTCCTTGATGCTTCCTTTTACACCCTTGAATCTGAACTAAACACCAAACAGCACTTGTCATGAACTGATAATGTCTGCTATTTCAGGGTTGGAAAATAAAATCTCATGGGACAGGAGTTTGGAACCTCTAAGATGGGGGATATATATGTGCTCACATATATCCGCTATTCCTTTCCTCCTTTCCTCCGTTCCTACTCTGTGATTGTTAGTAATGAACATTTTAATGGTGGCACACTTTTTAGTAGACAACAGCCAGCTCATGGTTGCATTTCAAAACATTTTTCTTTCTATACAGAAAAGATTTTTCTGTAGCATCGCAATTATACGATTTTTGACTGCTCCTTGTGTTGTGTGTGGTGTGTTTTTGAAGTGATCTTTCCTTTATATGTGTGTCACCTCAATTGGAGACAGAGTTGAGGTCTGTTCCATTTCAATTCCACCTGAGCTCCCTGGGTGAATTGAAGATAACAAAACCACAATGGGAGAAGTGCAGTCACTCAGTACATTTCAAGCTCTGGTCAGGTACAGAACTGAAATGTAGTTTCCACTAAACTTGGATGGTGAATTTCCACCAAAGTCTCGGTAAAGGAGACTTTGAAGTCTGGTGGTTGTGGTGTTTTAAAATAAATCGATGGTATGTCAAGGAGTGTAGCTTGTATGCACAGAAAGTGTGCAGCTTACAGCAGAGAATAGTAATGCTGCTTTTAGAGCCGGGTACAGGAGAAAACCAATAGAGCCCTGCAGGAGACTAAACCACACTGCATTCCAGCTAGCATGTCGACTGGTAATGATTTTTTATTTATTTTTTTATGTTCAGTGAACACACACATACCCCTTTTCACTGTCAAAACAGAGGAACAACAAATGGCCATCTCTAGTGTCTCTATTGAACAAACAATCCCTCTATTATTTACATCGTGCCAATTTGAAGAATGTGCTCTTGGCCTTTTTTTCCTTCAACTTTTTGGAGGTATGGACATTGCACTTGATGAATGCAAGCTTGCAGTTTATTGTGGAGGGGAGCGGTTTAAGTGGACTAAATGATTAGAGAGATGTTGTTTACACAGAAAGATCAGGTTATGACATTTTTGATTAAACATGATGAGGTCAAAAAAGGGAAAAAAAGAAACATAGGCATAAATTATTTATTCATTGTAATATGTAGAACATGCATAATTATAATTATTTATTAAATTTACCTGTTTTTAAAAGCACTAAGCAGTTATTTATGGCTGAAACATCATATTATTAAATTCTAATATTAATATCTAATGTTAATAATTCTATTTTTTATATCCAATAGTTTTTGCTCGTTTTATGAATGGAGTTTTGTAGAACTGCTTCATTCTTTCATTAATCACATGTAATCATAGTTAAACAAGACCTTCCAAATCACAAGATATTCTGACTAAATGTAAGTCTGGAATGCTCAACTAAAATACTTATCTTTTTCTGAATTCTGCCTTTCTCTTATTTATCTCTCTCTCTTTCATATTCCATGCTCTCTGCTGGTTTTCTCTGTTGTTATATGTACATGTGTTCGACGCTTGTGGTTGTGGGTTGATGTTTGGACTGGTTCTGTCTGGGCCGGTTTTGTTCTCTGTCCCCTCTTTGACCCCCTGCACTAATTCTGGCTTCTGTGTCCAGTATTTGGGCTAAATTCTCTTATGGAGATTGTAACAGAGATCGGCCCGGGGAGCGGAGAAGGTGGGTTCCGCCCTTTGCTGCGTGAGCTGCATGCTTCTCCAAAGCCAGTCAGCTACATCTCCCAGCATCCTGTTCCACCATTGCTTCCTCATTCCTCACCTACGACTGTCACCTTTTGTCAGTCACTGTGATTGTAACCGTTTGACTCTTTTGTTCACATGCATCATGTCTTCTGTTGATGGACTGGGCCTGTAGAATAGGACTGCTGTTATGTCATATAGAGAGACTGATGATGTCTGTGATACTTAGGATCAGACTATAGGATCATATATACAGTATATGACCAGATAGTGAAGGAAAAGCCAAAAAGTATTCACGATACTGCTGTGATACTGCTTAAAAAGTATCTCATGATGTTTGTTGAGGGAATGTCCAGAATGTGCAGATCTGTAATCTATGCAGAATAAGCAGAAAATGGCTACTTTGACCGTATTTTATTTATTTGAAAATGAATGTGCTGATTTGATGAAAAACTGGTCTTTATCGCACGATAATAACCTATTGACTGTACATTATAGTTTGGGGTTTGTAAGTCTCTTATGCTTACCAAGGCTGTATTTATTTAATCAAAAATACAATAAATACAGTATATTTAAATACAGTAAATATAGTAATATTGTGAAATATTTCAATTTAGAGTAACTTATTGCAAGTTAGTAATAATTACTATAAGATTACAATTTAATATTACAGCTTATTACAAAAATGGTTAGTTTATCTTAAGGTGTCCTTGTTACAGTGTAATTATACATTTAAATACTGCGTAATATTAATTAACTACATGTAATTACTAGGGTTTGGATAAGGTTTGGTTTAGGGTTAGTTGCATGTAATTATGCATAATGTGTAGTAATTACTATAGAAACTACATGTAAAATGTAACAAGGACACTAAAATAAAGTGTTACCCAAAACTTATTACAATTTAGAGTTACTGTTTTTTTTTTTTTATGTAATTAATTCCTGTGATGGCAAAGATGAATTTTCAGAAATTCCTTCAGAAATCTTCATTTTAGATCTTTCAGAAATCATTCAGGAAACTCAAATATTTTTTATTGTCATTGTTGAAAACACTTTGAAAACGCTGATTAATATTTTTGTGGAAACTGTTCGGCATTTTCAGGATATTTTGATGAGAAGAAAGGAAGAAAGAAAGACATTTATTTTATAACATTATAAATGTGGTTTACGGTTACATTTGATTAATTTAATGCATCCTTGCTGGCCTCAAACTTTTGAACCGTAGAATATATATAAAGGACATATACTAGTTATATGGTATATTATGAGGTGTAATGCAGCTTATCACAGTAGAGCCGCAGTGCACTGAGCCACGTGAATGATTAGCTGTCTACTGGATATTCAGCATAGATACTTTATCTCATTTAATAACAATGGTATTCTCTGTTTTAAATGACTGATCCTCCTAGCAGGCTTCAATACATAATTCATGCATTTGGTTTTACTCCTATAAATTGTTTCAAAATGCATCTTTGGCAAGTTTGTAATAGCATATAGTTATTCATACTTCATTGTGTGGCATGTAAGTCTTGTCTAAAAATATTTCCTGGCCCAATCTAACATGTAATCTGCCACGCAGTGTGAAATGTGTGTGAACATGGCCGTCTTTTAATGCCCTTATAGCACAAGCCATCAATGCACTGGCTGTGCTTTATGCATGTGAATCTTTAGATCTATGCACAGAGGCTGGATAGACACACACACTGAATTGCTTTGTGTGTGTTACTGTATGTGCTGTTGCCGTACACTCACAGCTATAGGAAGTGTGTGTTGTATGATCATCTAAACTGAGAGGGCTTATTTCATTATTTTTGTTGTTGTTTCTTGTTGCCATCCAGTCTGTTTCTCACTCACACATTCTTCCACTCATTTTTCTCACTCTGTTCTTTGCCTGTATGTGTGTGTTTGCACCAACCAGCGTCATTGCTCCTGTACTGTAGCTCTCCTTACTGCTCCAGTCCTTGAGTCGCCCGCTGTCAACGTTAGCGTCATTACTAGTCATGTAATACCCCCCATACTGCAGTGTCCAAAATACTGAGGTGCAAAGGAATATCTGCAAGTTTCAAGTTAAAAGCTGTGTGTGTGTTGTCATTTACTTATATTGATTCTATACTATTACCAGACACAAGATTAAAACATCTGTGTGGGGGCCTTAGACTGCATTGTGTGTCTTAATGCTGTAGTCACTGTGTTTCTGCTGTGGTGATTAGATGTGTGTTTTCAAGTGAAATGTGAATTTGTAACTAAAGATTTCAAATGAATTCACTCTTTTGTGTGTGTGTGTGTGTGTGTGTGTGTGTGTGTGTGTGTGTGTGTAGGGGGGTGGGTTGGTGGATGGGTTGGTATTGACACATGGTAGCAGGTTCCATGTGACAGGCATACATACATACATGTAAGGTCTATATCCAGTCTGACAAAGTGAATGTTCTGTTATAGGGGCACGAGCTCCCAGAGCGCTGGTAGATCAGAAATCCTCTGTTATTAAGCACAGCCCCACCGTCAAGAGAGAGTCTCCATCTCCTCAGGGCAGAGCCAACAACACCAGGTACTGCATATTTCTTCATTTATGCGCTATTATCCAAAACATCTTGCAAATTAGACAAATGCAAGCAGATGTGATTAATCCAAATGAAAAAAGTTGTAAGAGTAGTGCTACCATACTTATGGTAGGGGTAATTATGATAAACGTTTTTTCAGGATTCTTTGATGAATAGAAAGTTCGTTAACACTTTAGTTTAGTTTAGTTTTTACAATTCAACACTCTTAACTAGTTGCTTATTAGCATTCATATAACTAGGATATTGGCTGTATATTAGTACATAAAGCACTTATTAATGCCTTATTCTGCATGACCTTATTCTGCATGACCTTATTCTACATCCCTTAATCCTACCCAATACATAAAAACTTGACAACTACCTTACTAAGTATTAATAAGCAGTAATTAGTAGAGATGCACCGATTACAATTTTCTGGGCCGATTCCGATTTCCGATTTTTCATTAAGTTTGACCTGCCGATACCGATTTTAGCCGATTCCGATTTCACTTTTTCTAACCACTTTACAGCACACACAAATATTTATTTTATATCTTTTCTGTAATAGAACATTTTACAATTTGCATAGTACATATTTTTTTGAACAGATAAACGCTATAAAATAGACTTATATAAATTACTCCAGGTGTGGGTAATTCAAACATCTAAAGTGCAGTGTTATGGAAGAACCATTTCCTTTTCACATTCAATATCCAATAATTTTTTATATATGTATTTAGCAAACTAAACGTCTGTATGAAAACAGGGAATGGCAATAAAATAATATATAAATAAAAAATAAATAGCCTTGCAGTATAAAGATATTTCTCAAAGCACTCACACACAGGCCTATTGCAATCACTTGTACAAACTGAATAATAAAACAAGTTTAAATGGGTACATTTTCTATACATATTAGTCTTCGTTTTCTTTTCTGACATAGCCTACTCCAGTTCTTGTTAAAACACGCAAATTCAGTGCATTTTGGCCACTTTTTTGCGAAACCCTATTTAGGCTATTTTGTCCATCAAAAGTGTGCTTTCCCTTTAATTGAGCGTGAGCAGTGCAGCAAATGGACTCGGCGCCGAAACACGCGCTTCACTGCTCGCAACGCTCCTGCTTGACGCTCACGCGCTGCTCCCGCTCCCGTTGTGAAAGCACTCATCGATTAACATGCACGCTGGTCTGAACGGATGTAATTCACGAGGTTTCCTACATGTGTGTTCCGTGTGCACGTGTGATTCTGATCTTGCGCGATGTTAATCATGCGGCGCCCGAGTGCATTTGATCGGCATAAAATCGGCATTCGTCAGACTGACCGGCCGGTCGCCGGTCACGGCCGATCACGTGAAAATCGGCCAATTCCGGTCACCAGCCGATCAATCGGTGCATCTCTAGTAATTAGGAGTTTATTGAAGGGAAGGTCATAGTGAGAACTGGACCCTAATCTAAAGTGTGACCGTAAGTTCAAAAGAACATAATTTATTTGAAATAGAAATATTTTTTACATCATAAACATCATTGACACTTTTGATCAAGTAGTGTATGTACACTCACATGCCACTTTATTAGGTATACCTTCAGAACTTTCTTAAAGGTATATTGGAGGATTTTCTTTTTCCGGGTGGATCATCAAGACTATTGGTCCTCCTAGTTGTCAATCATTCTGGTGATGTGTTTACGTAAGGCCGTCGTACGTGCTCATCCCTAGGTAGTTTTCGCTTTCTGCTTTCTAGATTTTCACTTACCGGTGGCGAGTCTGACATAGTGGAAAAAGTGCAAATCTTCTTTTGGAAAGTAGGCTTGTATGAGCCATGCCGACAGCAACTTGTAAACAGAGCTCTGCATGCTCTCTCGTGCACACGTTTAATAGACGTTCCCTCTCGGGAGCAGGTAGAGTGTTGCGCATGTGCATTTTTTCAAAAAGTGGAGAGGGCGGTTCTTTTCTAAAATTCAGGAAAATCCTCCACTATACCTTTAAATCTTCGTGGCATAGATTCAACCAGGTGCTGGAAACATTACTCAGAGATTTTGGTCCATATTGACATGATAGCATCACGCAGTTGCTGCAGATTTATCGGCTGCACATCCATGATGCGAATCTCCCAATCCACCCCATCCCAGAGTTGCTCTATTGGATTGAGATCAACCATACTTGCCACTCACTGGATATTTTCTCTATTTTTGGACCAACCCTAGAAATGGTTGTGCGTGAAAATCCCAGGATATGAGCAGTTTCTTTTGAGTGCCTATGAAGTGAATATGTGGCTCTTGCTCCATTAAACCTGGTCTTTTATGCTGTGCAGTGAGAACCAGCAGTTTCTTAAGGAAGTGGTCCAGAGCGTGCTCGACGGGCAGGGTGTGGGCTGGCTCAACATGAAGAAGGTACGCCGCCTGCTAGAGAACGAACAGCTGCGTGTCTTTGTGCTGAGTAAACTCAACCGTGCTGTCCAATCAGAGGAAGATGCTCAGCAGGAAGTTATAAGAGATGTGGTGAGTTAGAAATGACGAGTCAAACAAGTTGATGCTGAGCTAAAGCAAAACTAAAGCATGTTTTGTTTATTATATATTTTTGTGTACCTATACGTATAGGAGATAAGCAGGAAAGTGTACAAAGGCATGTTGGACCTATTAAAGTGCACAGTGTCCAGTTTGGAGCACTCTTACACTAATGCTGGCCTAGGAGGCATGGCCAGCGTTTTCAGTCTGCTAGAGATAGCGCGCACCCACTACCAAACCAAAGGTAACCTTCATTTGAATGTCAAAATTAAGAAAAAATCTTAATGTTTAGCATTAAATGTGGTTTCTGCCTGCAGTCAGACCAATAGATATATAACAACACAAAGAGTTTCCACTTTCTAGAAGGTTCTTGGTTCTTGTCTTGTGCAGCTTGGTG
Organism: Abramis brama; assembly: GCF_963993115.1. NCBI lineage: Eukaryota > Metazoa > Chordata > Actinopteri > Cypriniformes > Leuciscidae > Abramis > Abramis brama. The sequence continues at coordinate 27,718,195 of NC_139965.1, read as the reverse complement.
GCAGTCACTCTACAAACTGTTTACATAATCTTGGGTTTCAGCCTTTTTTCCATATTTGTTTAGAGAAATCACCTGTAACCTACATTTAAATTTTACTTCTATCCCTTTGTCTCCATGTGTCTTTGCTATTTCCTCTTCTTTCTATTTCCATGCTCTATTTCCTCTGTGCCCGCTTGTGGCTCACAGACCTAGACAAGCGGAAACGGAGCCCCACAGAGGGGATTAACAGCCCAGGCAGTAAGGAGAGCCCATCAGGCCGAATGGAGAGCGCCAGGGCGGCAGGCGTACTCCTGGTACCCCGTATACAATTGCCACCACCCTCCTCTGGGAAATCGCCACGGCAGTTTGATACACGGAGTCTGAACGAAGAGAATTTTATTGCCTCTATTGGTGTGTAAACAGCAGTCCTCATTGCATGTCCCCCCCCCCCCCTTCTCGCTGCTTGTTATGTTCCCTGAGCTCTCTGGGGGCCACGTGTCCCTTAGGGCCGCTTCCTCTATTTCATTAACTGTCTACACTGACTTTGTGCCAAAACTTAAGAACTACAATGGCTCAAGTGTTCCCTCACCTGAAAATGTTAATTCTGTCATCAGTTACTCATCCTCATGCCAATCCAAACCTGTATGACTGACTTTCTTCTGCAGAACAAAAAAAAAAGATGTTTTAAAAGTCAGTGGTGTCCAAAACATTGACCCAACTGACCTTTTAATGTATAGACAAAAAAAAAAAAATCGACTTTTCTGTTCCACAGAAGAAATAAAGTCACACAGATTTGCAACGACTTGAGGGTAAGTAAATAATGACAGAATTTCATTTATGAATGAACTCATACATTATAGTATGAGTGATCCTTCCAAAAACATTGACAACTTCTGCAGTTCTGTAGCTTTTGGAGCCAGCAAATATTTTAAGGGGGCACTGGTTGGTGTAGACACATTACTGGAATATTGTGATGCATACGAACCTAATTTACGTAGACAACTTCCGGAATGTTCAGCGTGTGTTTTTTCAAATCCTGTTTGCCAGTCCTGACTCACCTTAAATCCATTAGATGCATGTTAGTGAAAGACTCTATGTAGCCGAGAGTGAAATAGTGGGTCTTGGACTGTACCACTACTCTCTATAAAAGGGTCCTGAGCTGTTGTTTCCCCTGTTAACAGTCCTATGATGATCCCTAAAGCTAACCGCAGACACCTGCTTCCATTTGAAACACCTGGAGTGGCTTGTGGATTTTTAGGCCCAGGCCTCTGATTGGCGGTCATATCTGGGTCTGTGTACAGGGGATCGTCCACCACCCCCTCTCCAAACCCCAACCCTCATTACCTTGCCTTGTCTGTCCTTCGGTAATAATGCACCTGCAATTCTACGGAATGTCTTTGAGACTGCACGCCCTGCTTTTGCTACACCTCATTTCACTCACCAGCTGTGAGGCTGATTTGTCGTTCTCATCTCACGCTTTTTGCACCTCCCAGACCATCCACCCTCACCTTGGAGAGCCATTGCCCATTATGGATGACAAGAATGGGGAAAGAAAACCAAGACATGAGGCTGATTTTTTGTGAAATCCATCATTTTGGCTCTTCAGGAACAGGGTTGCATAGCTTAGGATGTTTTGTAATGGGACCCGTAATGGGACCCCACTAGATTTAAATGATTGGATGGATTTACAAGACATCAGATCCTTCATTTAGATTGCATATTGCTATGCGGACATTGCAAAACATCCTTACATTTTGAAAATGAGACTTTGCACTTGATCAGTTTTATTTATTGTTTTTTTTATTATTATTATTTTTCTCTTAAAAACAGCTCATCCTCCATATCTGACAATTCAACCGGCTCTCTGATTCTCTCTCTGTCTTTCTCTCCTTGCTTGCAATGCATCTTGGGTAGAATTGTGGAGCAAGCACCAGGATAACAGAAAGCAAAAAGCTTTGGAAAAAGAACAGAGTAAGATCACTTCCCTAAGCACCCAATTAGACTTTCCTTTGCAGAACTGCAAAACAGGGAATCTGTCCTTCTACCTGCACCAGTCCTCTTCCCTTAAACCACTTTCTATTGTGGGTAGAAACAGAATCTGCCCCCAAATACTCAACTACTTCTCAAGCCCATTTAGACATGTAGCCCAAACATTTTGTCAAGGAAGGTATATATACGGTACATAGGTATATAGTTAAAATGACGATCCATCCAAAGTCAATTTTGAGGTATAAAATAAGCCCTGTACATATTGAAATGGAATCAGTATTTGGGCCAATATTTCTAAGTGTGCAAAATTTTTTTAACGTCTCACTCAGTGTTTTTATGATTTGAGTAATTTTTTATTATTTTTACTCGTTTAAAATAGTTCTTGACCCCTGGGCTAGAATGCGTTCCTGTGAATACAGTGTTCTAAGCGCCGTTGCTCACGCGGACTGAAAGTCAAGACTCTGTGTATAGGTGCCTTCCAATCAAAGCAATCACACTGCAAAGTACCACCTGATATTCTGTTTTAACCAATCACAAAATAATTATTAATCAATGCTATCACTTCCCAGTACTCAGGTACTCATGCCCATTCCTACTCTTGACTGGTTTGCTCTGTGTTTTACTTGGCAACTTGTCATTTCTTTAAAGCATTCATATTTTTCAACTATGATTGAGTAGATTTATCTCACATGTACTTGTTTATTTTTAATTCTTATCAGGTGGTATAAATAAATGATAATCAGGTTATTTTCGAGGAGATTAGTTTTTTTTTTTTTTACAGTTACTTCTCAATGTTTGACACTGAACACAGGCATAAATTCTCTTTGGTTTTCCACCTAATTTTACTTATACTTACTATATTTTGATGCAAGTATGAGATGTGAGATAAACTACAATCATGTCAGATTTCAGTTACTTGTTTCAGTTGAGTATTAAAAGAGTTTCAAAGATCACATGCATTCTGTTTCACTTGGCTAATTTTACAGTGGAAGATTTGGAGTACAGCTCAAGTATTATTGTTTTGGTCTTGATGCCTCGTACAGCGTAATCAGTTGTAACCAAGTTGGGGTTTGCAAGCACAATATAGGTTTCTTCATTTAAGAAGCAGTGAGTGCGCTAGTAGCATCTGAAGCTTCCTCCTGTTCGATTAGTTGACTGTGTTTGCCTGCATGTGTGACTGCTTTTGTCTAGCATTACTGTGTGTGAACTGATCTGGCCCACTGTCAGCTGATGTGCTTCTGTGAGTTTCCCCAATATGACCCCGAGCATTATTTGTGTCTGTCTGTCTGCTCAGCATAGTCTAATGAGTGGCAGCTGGCTGAAATGGCATTATTCCCCATGATGAAACCTATAACTTTCATGTCGCTCTGTAGAACAGAGATGGCTTCAGCTCACTGTTAGTCATGTGATGTCCCAGAATGCAGAGCAGAGAGTTAATGGATGGAAAAGCTGATTGTATGTTTCCTACAGGGGCCGATGGAGCAAAACAGCGTCTAGAAGGTGGAGACACTGATGAAAAGAAATCACAGATCAGTGCTGACAGTGGCCTCAGTGTGACGTCTGGTTCACAGGTTGGTGTTAGCCTAATATCACAATATAAATCGACTGTTTTATTTTATTTTGAAGTTGAATGCATGGAAATATACCTGTGCATACTATTTCATGTATGTTCTTCATGCTTATCCCTTCTCCAGAAGAGTGATACAGAGTCCCTGGCGAGCTCCGAGCCTCCTGCTCTGACGAGAAGCAACAGTCAGGACTCAGAGGCTAGCACAGTGGTAGGGCACGGCCAATACTGAGACGGCCAAAACTCAATCTGTATATCCAAATTATATGTAGTTCCCACTGACAGTTCTCTTACAGCTTTTACAGTCTTGTTCTTTCTTTCTTTCTTTCTTTCTTTCTTTCTTGCGTTCTAGACAAGTTTGTTACTTTCTCTTTGTGCTCATGGATAGTTCACTTAAAAATGTGTCATCATTTACTCAAATAAATGCAGCCCTGGTGAGCGCAAGAGACTTATTTAAAAAAAAAAAAAATCATACAAACCCAAAACATTGGAACAGTAGTGTAAAAAAAGAAATTTTAATTTATTTTGTTTCACAGAAAAAAAATCATACAGATTTTATTTATATATATATATATATATATATATATATATATATATATATATATATATATATATATATATATATATATATATATACTGTACATATAGTAGTTTTTTCCCCCTTTAAGAGGTCATAAAATCTCTCTTGTTTGCTGTACTATTGCTGATCTCTGACTTTGGATCTGTAGGTGAGTAACAGCTCTGGTGAAACACTGGGTGCGGACAGCGACCTTAGCAGCACAGCTGGAGACGGCCAGACGGGAAGACATGCTCAACATCTCAACCTGTCCCGTGGCACACTGTCCGACAGCGAGATTGAGACCAACCCTGCGACCAGCTCTGTGTTTGTGAGCATCTCTTTCAAATCCATATCCACAGGCTTAGTTGCAGTCATCCTCACTATGTCAAAACTGCATGAGTCTTGTGGAAGAACGTTGTAGCCGGAACTACTTCTCTCTGTTTATGGATATGACGAGTCACACAGGTACTGGGTTACTCCGCTGCGGTTGTCGTCCTGCTGGTGTAAAATATAGGCATACTGTAGTCATTTATGATAAGGCAAAAACACGGTTTGGAAGATGGATTCATGATGTACTCGGTTATTATATACATTTTTTATATTTTGCCCAAAACAAGTTACCGGTACATTGTGTTAGCCTAGAAATCTAGACGCACCCTAGCGGCAGCAAATTTTATTTTACAGCCAGTGTCGTCTAGCAACTCTCCGTTGGCTTGCGAGCTGGAAAAACCAAACTCTAGTCAGGCCAGTCATAGCCAGTGGGCGGGCTTAACATAATGACGACAGAGTTGTGACGGTTCAGCGTGAATTCCCTGCTACTTGAAAACAAAGAAGATGGCTGCTGCTGCTGGCGAACAGCGGTCTTTCGAATCGGCTTTGGCCACGACTCTGGAAAACTTAAGCTTTTCTTTGAGAAAAGAACAAAGAACGGCACTGAAGTCATTCTTAAAAAAGGAAGATGTGTTCGGAGTTTTGCTGACCGGATACGGCAAAAATTTAATCTATCAGCTAGCTCCGCTGGTGGGAAAACGCTCTGGTTGGTTGTAGCGCTATCCTATTGCGTGCAGAGGGAATTTGAAAGACAACCGTTTATCCCGCCCCTCGGATTGAGCCCTGCCAATGGTGTGTTCCCAGACCCAACATCTAGATGTGGGTCTAACATTGTGTACCTTTAAAGACCAAAAAATTTCGACTGACCATGTGGCAACAAATAAAATAATGAATATGTGAAATTCATATTTGAATATTTGTTAAAAAAAACTGCTGTCCAATGGCTGATCAAATAAATGTGTCTTTGCTGAATAAAAGCATGAATTTCTTACCCAAACATTTAAACGGTTGTTTCTCATATAGGGCAAGACCCATATGCTGAAGCCAGGAGTGAAGGGACCTGTTAGTGTCAATAAGGGAGCACCAGCACCGCCTCTTGAGGATGTTAGCATGAGGATCTACCTGTGTGAGGGGCTGCTGGGTAAGAGTTAATCTTCCTCCTTAATCCATTCAGCATTCATTTCCTTTCATTCATTTTGTTTGTTCTCGCACTTTTTTCTTTTCTTCTTCCATGTCCTTACTCACTGCTTTAGTAATCAGCTCTGGTGTATTTTCCAATGTCCATGTTAATTCAGAATTATGAGGTATTTCCAAAATGTGTCTGTTTGCTTTCCATAATCTTAATGTTTAAAAATTGTAAAAACATGTCCGCTGCACAGAACAATCCTTTATTTCTGTCTAGATTCTGTTTGCAACAGTTAATTCTGTAAACCATGCTATACTGACCACTACAGCTTCTCTGTTAATTTGTTAATAAGTCCTAATAAGTCCTCGTATTAACCAGCATGTGATGTATTATTGGTTTGAATATCCCTTACAGCACACAGCTTTGCTTCTAATACTCTAACACTTTCTTTGCCTCCTGTACTGCGGCCTCCTCTTTTTCCCTCTCTCTCCTCTTTTTCTTTTTTCTCCTCCATTTAATGCCACGAAGGGCGAGATAAAAGCTCAGTTTGGGACCAACTGGAGGATGCTGCCATGGAAACCTTTTCTCTGAGTATGGATAAAATGTGACCTTTGACATTTTGGATGTGTGTATTTTGGGATTGTAGTATTAGACACTACGTGCCTTCCCTCACATCCATACTATGACTGTGTGTTTAAGCCTTGTATGGAGCATGTAGGGTGTTTGTTTTATTATAAATATTTGAATGTATTGGTGTGTGCATGGTATTATTTGCAATTTTGCATGAATGTATGGTCCATTTATGGAGCTTGTACCTGAAATTTGATAAGATAATTAAAACCAGACAGATCAGATAAGCCAAATTTATTTTGTAATTGAATGTGTTTGTGTGAAATTGAGGGGTGATAAAAGCTGCTTGAGAGTATGTGAAGGCTGAAACAATAAGCAGATGTATGGAGGCGTGTGTTAACTCTGTGTTAAAATTAATTTGATAAGGTTTGATAGCAAGCTCTATTTATTACAGCATGCTGTGTAGTTGCTTTGGCTTTGCTTGAACTATCTGCGTGTTCATTTTTGTAGGGTTTTTAGTGTAATATCCAAATCATTTTAGTTTTATGACTTTATGGTTTTGAACATCTGACGTTCACCTTAATAAATGTTCATGCTGGCATGTTGAATTAAGTTGAAATATTGTTTTATTCAAGTTAAGAGTTAAAATGTGTGTGTATGTGTAGGTAAGGAGCGCTCTACTCTGTGGGATCAGGTGCAGTTCTGGGAGGATGCCTACTTGGATGCCGTAATGTTGGAACGAGAAGGAATGGGGATGGATCAGGGACCACAAGAAATGATTGACAGGTTAGTGTACTAAGTTACAAGTTACTGTAAGTGTTCACACTGATTCGAAAGCAATAAAAACAACACAAAATAGGTATTTAATAGGTATAAAAGCTAGCCCAACATGAATTTCAGCATTCAGAATTGTCTGATTTGAAAAGTATACATACAGTATCTCAATGAAAGCACAATGCATGCTGGTTGTTCACATGCTTTCAAGCTAATTACACCCATCTGACACTGCTTGAATGTTTTTCATTTTTTCCACTCTATAAAATGACAACATTTTGCAATGGTTTGAATTAGCTTTAAGCTATAAGCTTTTTGGTCATGCTAGGATTCAGATGTAAACTGTGCTGTTGTATTTTGATTGCGCTGTCCAAACATGACTGTGCTGTGGTCTATCAGATATCTGTCTCTGGGAGATCATGACCGCAAGAGACTGGAAGACGATGAGGACAGATTACTGTCCACTCTCCTGCACAACATGATCGCCTACATGCTTATGATGAAGGTATACACAAACACTCACTCTCATTCCTTCGATTATACTTGAATCAATACGGATATTAGTGAACAGTTTGGGGTAAGAAATCAATGCTTTTATCCAACCGAATTTGAATCAAATTTTTATTGTAGTTTTGATACCGTTTTAACAATGTATGTAGAGGTTAATAGATTTTTTTTGTTGTAAAGAAATAAAAACTTGTATTCACCAAGGACGCATTAATTTGATCAAAAGTCCCTGTAAAGAAATGTAAATACATTTTTTTCGTTTTTTTTTTCTTCTTTCTTTTCATCAAAGAATCCTGAACAAAGAGTACATGATTTCTACTAAAATATCAAGCAGCATAATTGTTTTCAACATTAATAAAAAATAAGTTTCAAATCAGCAATGATTTATAATCGTATAATCGTGTAATCGTTTAATATAAATGTATAATCGTGTGACATTGAAGACTGGAGTAATGGCTGCTGAAAATTCTGCTTTGCCATCATAGGAATAAAATGCATTTTGAATTGTAATAGTATTTCACAATATTACTGTTTTTACTGTATTTTTGATCAAATAAATGCAGCCTTGGTGGGCATAAGAGACATGTTTCAAAACCATGAAATAGCTTGCTGACCCCAAACTTTTGTTCGGTCATGTACTCGAACTTTTTCTGCTCCATTTATCTAGGTCAGTAAAAATGACATCAGGAAGAAGGTACGGCGTCTTATGGGCAAATCTCACATCGGCCTCACACACAGTCAGGAGGTCAATGAAGTCCTGGACCGCCTTGCAAATTTGGTAAGAGCCGGTCAGATGAAAAGTTGCAGCTGTTGCATGTAAGCCGGTAGCCGAACATATTATGATCAGGTTATGAGTGATTGACAGATTGTGTGTTTTGCTGCAGAGTGGCCGAGAGCTTTCCCTCAGGCCAAGTGGAAGCCGGCACATTAAGAAGCAGACATTTGTTGTGCATGCTGGGACTGATACAACTGGTGACATATTTTTCATGGAGGTAGGAGTTTTGTGTGTCTGCATGCCTCCTTTTTTATTCTATTTAACTTGTCTGCATGAAAATATATTGTAAATGAGCATTCAGTCCTTTCCTCTTCCTCGTGTGTGTTTAGGTGTGTGACGACTGCATCGTCTTGCGCAGTAACATTGGCACAGTCTATGAGCGCTGGTGGTATGAGAAGCTCATTAATATGACCTACTGTCCCAAGACCAAAGTTTTGTGTCTGTGGAGGAGGAACGGCCAAGAGACACAGCTTAACAAGTTCTACACCAAGAAGGTGAGACGAACATCAATGCAAAGGCATACTGTAGTACGCACATCCCCTCTCACTCTCAATTCACAGATTATGCATCGTTTCAGTATTGTTTCTAGTGTAATTAAGTCTCAATTACTGCACTTCACCTCTCTTTCTGTGTTTTTTGTGTTAAGTGTCGGGAACTGTACTACTGTGTTAAAGACAGCATGGAGCGTGCTGCTGCACGACAACAAAGCATCAAACCAGGTACATTGTGTTTTTTGTACACTACACTTCAAAAGGTTTGGGCTTGGTAAGATATAAAAAGTCTTTTCGGTTTCATAAAAATAAAAAGTACAGTAAAAACAGTATACTGTATATTGTGAAATACTGCGATTTGTTACATAAAAACTGTTTTCTGTAATGGCAAAACTGAATATTCAGGAGCCATTACTTCAGTCTTCAGTGTCACATGATCCTTAAGAAATATAATATGATAATATGATGTAATTTGTGCTGCTTAATATTTCTTTGTGGAAACCGTAATACATTGTTTTCACGATTCTTTGATGAATGTAAAGTTCAAAAGAAAAGCATTTCTTTAAACTATAAATCTTTTGTAACATTATACATGCCTTTACTGTTATTTTTGATCAATTTAATGTCTTTGCTGAATAAAAAGTATTAATTTTATTTAAACAAATCTTACTGACCCCAAATTTTTTTGCACTGGTAGTGTAGATATATTTACCCTGTAGGGTAAATTTAGGTAAAATGGGCCACTTTTTGACAATCATCTCAATAAAAGTGGCCTAATTTACCTGAATTCACCCTTTTGTTTTTTTAAAATATAAAATCTTGTTCGAATTTTTTTTTCCTGAAATTAGTCTCTCTGTTTTTTGTGTGTGTGTCTGTGTGTAGGTCCAGAGCTGGGAGGCGAGTTTCCGGTTCAGGACATGAAGACAGGGGAGGGTGGTCTCCTTCAGGTCACGCTGGAAGGCATCAACCTCAAATTTATGCACAGCCAGGTAAGAGGTGTCGCCTTTATCGTAATCACGACAAAGTGCTTGCCAAATTCAGCACCAACCCTTCCTCTCATTCTCAATCCATTCATTCCCCTGTTTCTCTTTTCTGCCACACCTTGTCTAAACTCATCTCATCACCTCTCCATAGCTCTTCTCCTTCCTCTCACTCTTTCTTTCTATTTGTGCCTTCCTTCCTCTGAGAAGTTTTTTTGGAACAACTCACAAAGTAACAAAAAAAATGGGCTGAATAATTAAATACACAGTCAAATCTAAACTCTAAAATAAATGAAAAGCTGGAAGCTTTTTAAAAATGTCTGGAAGCTTTGTTCCTGAAGAATCTCTTTAGAGGAATAGCTGTTGTTGTTGTCGTCGTTGTTTTTTGGCTTTATTTGCTGGATGTTTGTTTTTGGGTTGCTTAATCACAAGCAGAGATTTACTTTTTCAAATGTCAGAACATTCCACCCGCTGTGTGTGTGAGTATGACGTGTTAATGGTCACAGCGCCCGGCTCTGGTCCTTACGGTTTGTGAGTTTTGGTGTGATGTCGGTTTGTTGTGGTGTGCCAGAGGTAAGACGTAGAACCTTGTGCAAAACATATTCAAAGTGGTCATGTACAAAATACATTGCTGGGGAGGTTTAAAAAATACATTTCTTATTTAAAACCACTTTAGGGAGGTTTAGTTGTATACTTGACCAAGTATTTTTTTAAAAAGCTTTAAATTGGTTCTAATGGGAGACAATCATGTAATAGTTCTTAATAAACCTGATTTTATAGATGCCACTTGTGATTAAGACCATATGGCCTCCTTCTGTGACCTAATACCACTGTTCTGGGACCATTTAACCCGGTTAATTTGACACTTGATACGCTGCTTTTCATAAAGCACATATGTAAAGACATTTCAAAGAGGAGGGAAACTGACATGCACTGAATGTATTTCTAAAAAACAAAAGTTTTTTTTTGATTAGAAAAAACGGATATACCAATAGTGAGCTCCCTTAAGGCGAAAAGCAGTAGTTACATAACGCTGATACTCTAGAAAAGACTGGAATGATTAGCAAACTATGTAAACCTTAAACCTTTTGTTCTATCTAACATACTAACTTTTTTTTAAACTGTTTTCCTAGGTCATAGTCTTCAGTTGCTGTAATTACCTAAAGGTATAGTTCTCCAAAAAAATGAAAATTCTGACATCATTTTCTCACCCTCATGTCATTCCAAACCTTTATGACTTGCTTTCTTCTGTGCTACATGAAAGAAGATATTTTGATGAATGTTTGTAACCTAAGTTTCGGTTCCCATTGACCGTACAATGGAGGTCGATGAAAACCCAAACAGTTTTTTGTATGTTCTTCAGAAAAAGGAATGCATACAGATTTGGAATGATATGAGGGTGAGTAAATGATGACAGAATTGTAATTGTTGGCTGAACTATCCCTTTAATATATCGTTATGATACATTGGTGCCTCTCTATGGTCACTAGTCAGTTACTTGATTACAGAGTGCTAACAAGAGTCCAGCATTGTTGAAAACTTTAAGAATCCTCTATGTAGTGTAGTTGTGTGTTGTAATGGTTTTGGCACTATTCTGTTTTGGCTGTAGGCATGTGTGAGGGAGCGGGTCTTCGTTGCTGGTGGAGGAGGCATGGAGGGTAATGGGGTGGGAACACATCAGGGCTTCAAAACTAACGTAAACATAATGGCAGATATTAACAGTTAATGCAATATGACTGTTCTTTCTGGATGGAATCAGTGGTTGTAGTTTAATCCTGTAAGAGTGGGCTCGTAGCACCAGAGGGTGTTTTCTGCTCTTTTTGTCCAATAATAATCCAAACCGTTTCTCTCCCATGCTCTCTCCCCCTGCAAGGAGCGGAAGGTACACAACCTCTGCAGTCTGCTTTTTAGCGTAACATTGTCATTTACTTTTTCATTCTTTTCCTTGTTCTGTAGCTTTTCTGGCAGCTTTTTTTTATGTCTTTTGTATTATTTTCTCTCTCTTTTTGGTTCCTTTTTGGTCTGTCATGTCCTTTTTTTTTTTTTTTTCTGATGATGGAATTTTCCATGGATGTCTTTGCATGGGCCCTTTCAGCACGTAGGGGATCAGTGCCATGATTTCGTTCCCACTTTTGCTGCGAATGTTCACAGCTGCAGGTTCATATTAGCTCTTTAGTGCTTCAAAAATACATTTGTTATACAAGTCTCCAGTGCCTCAAGAACACGTTAAACTAAATATTGTAGACAAGGATTGTAAATACGAAGTGATTCTCTTTAAAGCGAGACTCTGAATACTTAGGCTGTTGACTTGATTAATACAATTTAAAAAAAAAAAAAAAAAAAAATGCATCTGGGCTTATATAAATCTAGCATATAGAGACCCATAAATGCTGCTCAGGCGTTGAAACTTTCACAGCTCTCTCCATTTGCGTCACTGGCCCATGTAATCCTGTCAACATGGAAATTTCTCTTTCTGTGCAGTCATATTTTAGTTTTGATAGTTTTTTTAACAGCTTGCTTATCATGTTCTTTCTCCGTTTCTCCCTATTTTACAGTTACTAACTGTCCAGATTGTCATCTCTTCAAAAAATACTTTTTGTTTTGTTTTCTCACAAGTGTGTGATTGAGTTGGTAACAGTGTGTCCTGTTGTTTTTTTGTTTGTTTTTTGTTTGTTTTTAGGTTTTCATAGAGCTGAGTCACATTAAAAAGTGCAATACAGTGAAAGGAGTCTTTGTCCTGGAGGAGTTTGGTAATTACCCCCATTTTGATTCTAGGCCTGTACGCGACACAGCAGTAACTCAGTCACATGCAGAGCAGAGAAGTTATCACGTTCAGTACTGTTAGATGTTGCGGTCAGAACGACATGTATGAGCTTCAGGAGCAGAGCTTATAGAAGACAGAAGTAGGACCATAGTTTTAGCTGTTGCTTCATTAATGCACCTTCTGGGGATGAAATGTTACATAAAATGTGATACCTAAAAGGAGCAAGATCCTATCAGCCCGCATAATCCTGTCCCCCTTGGACCCAAAACCATTTTTTTTTTTATGGGCGCTCTATTCAGGCCATTAATTATCAATCATGAAAATATGTTCATTTCTGTTTTTTAACTACTTATAGCGATGCACAACATACCAGTACCATATCTGTTATTAGCCAATATTAGTTTTTTTATTATCATTATTTATTTGTCAGTTTAATTGTTGTTGTTCATTTCCTCTTTTTCATACTCTAAAAACTAAAATCAATAATTTTCGGGATTACTACATTATCATGTAGTGTAAATTTTCATTTATTTGAACAAATACTATATCATTTTAATAACATCTAGTTATCGGTTTTAACAAGAAAACAAGTATTACTATCTGTCAAAATCCCTATGTATTATTCACATACAACACTGTTACCAAAGCTAAAAACATTTCCCTTTATTTAGCCTAGCGCTAACCTGTTAACTAATGCTCTATTTATTAGCTAAAACAAGATATCAACACACTGATTTTATCAGGCCTGGAGGAAGGGGTAAAGGATTCTGCAAAGATCTTGAACGACAGCAGCAGCAGCTTTGAGAAATAAGCCACCGTTCAAGTTGTTCTGTGAATAATTCATTGAGCTGCTTAGATTTAGATTGCAGCTGTTTCCTCAGATGCATCTTTTGGAAGGAGTCACAGTTTAAATCAAGAATATGGCTTTAACGTTTGTCATAGAGTTTAGATAATAACTAAACCGTGCAAAGATCATTCAACTGGTTCTTTTGGAGATCTGTATGAAGGGAGTTGCAGTGTATGAAATCTCTTCTGTAGTCGTAGGGTCGGCTCTAGACTGGGTTAGTGCTGTGTCTTTGTGCTTCCTTTTTGTAATCCGCCCCTCATCTTTGCTGCTATGAAAACCTTCATTCTCCAGCAGGTAAAGTGCTGTCACCTTTATCTTTTCTTCTTCTCTTCCCTCACCTGTCCTCCTCATTTAACTCTCCATCTGTCATCATCTCTCATACACCCTCTTTCACCACTAATGGCTGTCGAACCCTCATCTGCACTGCACTGCCTTCATGTCAGATGTCGCTTCTCCTAAACTCGAGTTCATACACTCATGCCTGTAGTAAAAGTCATGCCAGTGATGGAAAAACCCAGCAGACCTCGGATTTCCTTCCAACTTCAACTTGCAATGAAATTCCCTCTCTTTCTCTCTCTCTCTCTCTCTCTCTCTCTCTCTCTCTCTCTCTCTCTCTCTCTCTCTCTCTCTCTCTCTCTCTCTCTCTCTCTCTCTCGGATTTCTCCATCTATCCTCCACCTCTCTTACTCTTACTTTCTCCTCCTCCTGTGCCTTGATTCAGTTCCCCATTGCATAAGAGTTTCTCAGCTGATGATAAATCCTGTTCAGTCATATGAACTTTATGAGTGCTGCTCTTCTGCTGCAAGATTCAGAGCTCTCTTGCTCTGTCTGAAATATGGCAGGGCCAGATATAGATTATTAATAATCATTTGTCATGGGCCGTATGTATGCCTCCCCTCTTCTCTCTCTCTCTCTCTCTCTCTCTCTCTCTCTCTCTCTCTCTCTCTCTCTCTCTCTCTATCACTCTTTCTTTCTCTCTGTTTCCGCCCCTTGCCCTTGAATAATTAAAATTTGTTATTCCACTGCTGTTGAACTTTTTATTTTGTGTCTTGCACGGGATTTGCAGTTCCTGAAACTAAAGAAGTGGTGATCCATAAATACAAGACTCCTATGGTAAGATTTCAGTATTCATACAATACTATACACAGTAGGGCTGGGTATCGATACAGATTTTCAGATTCAATCCGATTCACAAGCTCTTAATTCAATTCCGAATCATTTTATGTATATTTTGGCCTATTTTGGTTGCATAGCAAACTAGACCTTCTACCTTGGTACTGATTCAAACGGATACTTTTTTTTTTTTTTTTTATCATTCAAATAAAAAAAAAACTTTTATATTTTTGAATGATTCGTTAATAGGGCAAGCTCTTAAGAGTCATTTTTCATGAGTAGTCAAGTCACCTTCATTTGTATAGCACATTATACAGTACAGATTGTTTCAAAGCATCTTCACTGTGATGATATATCAAATACAGTATGAGACAAATTCAAATTCTACTGTAAAGCAGCTCTACAGAAGACAACCGTGTCATCATTATCCAGCTCAAGTTACTTCAGTGTTGATTCAGTTCAGTTCAATAACTGTAAAGTTCATCAATTATGAAACGAGTTTAATTCAGCTATAAGCAGTTCTACAGAAGACAATGATCTTGTTATTCAGCTCAATTCAATAATGTTGCAAAATTCGTGAATTATGAAACAAAGTCGAATCCGCTATAAAGCAGCTCTGTTGTCATCATCCAGCTCAATTCAGTTCAAGTTAGTCAGTGCAGTCAAATTGATAATATTACTGATTATTAAGTGTCTTTTAAACCCCAACTATGCAAGCCAAAAGCGACAGTGACAAGGAACCCAAACTCCATCAGGTGACTGGTTTCCCTCAAGGTTCACTAAAAAGAACAGGGAAATCCGTGTTTTTGCCTAGCCCTACAGTACGGTATAGAGTGATATACTTTTTCCCCCTTTTTCACGTAAATAACTCTGTGTTAACTCTTCTGTCTCAAACAGGCAAATCAGATCTGTTACTCGGTGCTCTGCCTCTTCTCCTACATGGCGGCGGTCAAAGGGAAAGAGTCAGAGGGCAAGCCCAAGATGCTGTCCCCTCGTCCACTACCGAGCTAGCACATTTCTCTCCTACGTTTACTTCAGCCCGCTCCTGAACTCCTGCAATACTCCTGTTCAATACAAGCTGACACTCTTGCCAAGCTCCTTTTAAGGACCTCTGCTCCTGTACCAATTCACATCTAGATGTATTCACATATTCAACACATTTGTCCTAAAAGAAACGACCCATTCATTTAATAGATATTATCACCTACCCGATATAGTATTCCAGTCCGACACTAAAATGCTGGTGTTTCATTCTCATAGTATGTACCAACCAGAACAAGAATAGACTATGAATACTATTGGTTGGCGCCCTCCCATTTATACACTTTTATTTATTGCAATCGGAGGCATTTGGTTGAATGCACGTCCCATGCGCACTGGCATGCCGAGATCAGGCTCTTCAACCTCCTCTGATATCAGTCAACAGGCTGTGTATTTAATATTTATGTGCAAAGTTGTACTGTAAATTCCAGTCTGTTCTGTCTGTTGTGGGTGAAATGTTCAAGTCTTTGCAATCTTGCGCTGCCACGTATGAGGGGTTTGCCTTAACCCTCCGTCCCTTTCCTAAATGTTCGTTTCGCCCTCCTTTACCTGCTGTAAGTGTATCTCTTTAGCTCTTGCCACGTGAGGCTCAAACTACTGTGCTATTTCTGCTGTAAAGTTCCCTGTCTGTGAACTGCTGTGTTAAAATGCATGTCATTTGAAAATAATGAATATTTAAAAGAGGAAGAAATCTGTACATCCCTGAAGCAATGCTGAAAAAGCAATGGAAATGTTTATGAAAAACTGTAGTTTGTTTTCTAGATGTGCAATACTATCACTAGTGCGTACCAAGAACAAGTCCAGTCACGTCCTTATAGAGTTCATCCACTGTCCTTTAGTGTCCATAATGAGGTGACAGGCATCGCTTCTGTTTTCTGTTTGTTTGTTGCCGTTTTTTGACACAGCAATGAAAATGGCATTATTGATCTAGAAGACATTTGGAGATTGTTTGAAAAAGTCTTGTCCAAAATGTCTTGTTTGAAGTGTCCTCTTTCTGCTTGTGTGTGTGTGTTTGTGTTAGAAACACAGATGACAAAGAGAGTGTGTGTGTTCTTAGAGGTGCAAATTTTCTCTGATCATCTCTTCTTGACTACTAGATTGGGCAGTACAGCTGTCACTTTCACATATTTTAATATTATTTTATGTTTTGCTCACATTTTTAATAATTTACATGTATGAATGTGCACACAAAAAAAGCTGTTCTTTTGCGACTCCAATCAGTTCCGTTGTTGTATGCAGACTGTAAATGGCATTGAAAAGTCCACTCACTAATGATTTAGAGATGTAAATAGCACAAAACTGATTTCCCAGAGTCCAAGTCTCCCAAAACGGATGTTTTGAGGTGGACGGTGTATCAGGTCTGTTGTTTGAAAGTGTGAGTGAGAGATACAGTTGCACATTATTTGGGCTTTCATTTCAGTCTGTATCGTTTAGAACCAGAGGGTCAGGAAAGAATAGATACATGGATGTAAATATTTCAGCATTTAAAAATATTTATAGAACCTGTACAGCTTTCGCAATATGAAAATAAAAGATGTCCAACCCAAATCTGTGACTGAAAGTAATTTTACTATGTGAATTATAGTTATTATACAAGCTATCAACAGCATCACATACTTATTTATTTTTTTATATTAATGGCTATTTGCCTCCTAGAATTGATTTTCAGGAGCATTTAAATTTCTATTCATGTCAAATACTTCAATTGACTAACTAGAAAATCAACATCACAACACAAATGTAATGTTATAAAATAAATACTTATAGAATCATAATTGAATCACTGTTTTAGATTTTGGAGTTCAGTTTCAATTTATTAATTTTTTTTTCATTGTAAGTCTTGAGAAATTAGAAAATGCCGGGCAGTCTAGTTGAGGAACGATCACTCCCTGAGAAGACTGCAGGACATTTCTAGAAATTAACATTTGAACTCTCTCTTGTGAAACTAGCACCACCATTCGAGACGCAAGTCTCACCTAAGCAATCCTAATCTACATCTTTTTCCCTTGACCCCCCCCATTCCCCTGTTCCCTCTCTCTCTCTCATGCTGAGATCACCTGAAATTCATCCAATAATCTAGTGGTTTAATGTGAACAATCATCATACAGTATTATACATGTTTGGTATCATTTGAAATGTCTCAGTGCGACTGGTACAAAGGTCTCATTCCCAAAGAAGTAAACCAAAAGGTAATAAGGTATTTAAGAGTTTAGAGATATCTCGCACTCAGAGGAGGGTGTCTTCCAGGCAAATGGCATCCTGCTCCTAAAGGTGTAAACTCAATGCGAATTCCCATTGTTAGCAAGTGTTTCCATGTGAAAGAAGTTTCTGTCTATATAATGAAATGCAACAAGAGGCTCAGGGCAATTCTGTAACTCAGATCAGCCTGTGATACGGAGTGTGGCCGAGGCTCAGCATCATGTACTTTCTAATGTGTCAGGTTCGCATCTTTTCTCTTTATTCCAGAGCATTTGATGTTTTGTATTTATTATCTTTTGAACTGATTATGTAATTGGCATGATACATTTCCCTGACAAAATAAATTGTAAACATTTGATTTTATTCTAACTGACTGACATTATTTTCAGTATAGAGTTAAAAAGAATAGTCAAACATTCGCTCACATTTAGTGATGCACAGATATCAATAAAACCTTTTCATTTATGGAGTCAGATGAAATAACGAGGTAATACATATGAAAAAAATGTATTTCATTTAATCAAATGGCTTTGCCACGAGGAAAGACGGTAACGCGCAGAAACCTTCCCCGCTGACCGGATGCCTCCATTGGGCCGATTGAGTCGGGCTTACATCATCAAAAACCTCTTCATTAGCAACATTCAAAAACTGACCTCTGGTATAATCAGAAGATTTATAGCCATAGTATTTGAGTGTTTGTATAAGTACATGAATGACAGAAATATGTCTGGGTATATTATAAATGCGTTTTATTGTCATTTTGAAAAAGAACAAAAATAAATCTGTCAGAGTTGCCAAAACATTACAAGTAACACTTCAGCTCCAACATTGTTATAAACTAATAGCTGCATGAGCTATATTTGCATTGTTGCTGCATTTATACAAATTGGCCATTTTCTTTAAAAACGTCATATTTGAGGCTTTTCAAGTATAGCTTAATGTCTACTGCACATGGCAATCAGTATACACAAGTACTGATCATAATTTAATGAACTATCCAATCTCCATATATCAAAACAGAGATACTTTGTTTTAGACATCAGCTTATAAATGTTTTTGTGCCAATTGAAAACATGTTTTTCTCTGCAAAGGTCAATGGCCCATCATTGTCCAAACTACTATTTACAATACAATACAATACAAGAAAATAAAAATTAAATGGTTCGTTAATCTACAGTAAAATTAAGTGCAAAACAGGAAGAATATAAACAATATTGGTAAAAATCGATGTATATTAAAATGACTGCATTTAAACAGTACCATAAATCATGATGGTATCATAGTCTTAGAACAATATTTATGTGGAGAAAAGGGAAAAGTACTGACCGTTAGAGCAATAAGGCAAAATGTAAGACATCAGAGGTTGGATAAAACTTTCTTTTTTTAGCTCTGTTGACACAAAGTGTGCCATCTTGGACTTAGAGTTGTCACTTTTTATAGCATGGACCATATGAATGACAAAAACTTTGGTGGATTAGACCAATAAACACACTATTGGTTTAATCTAGTACGATACTTCAGGCAGTTGTCCACACAGAAGCGAAATATTTAGTTCTTAACAAAATTTCAAGTCAAGCCAAAAGAATAAATAATTACTGCGCTTTCCAAGTACTGTAAGTGCAAGAAATTGCTGGAGACTCAAAGAGCCTCTCAGTAAAAGGCCACAATAATAGAATATATTAACTACAGAAGCCCAAATATCTACTTGGCAAAATTGAAATGCCCAACAGAAAATACGCATAGGATCCAAACCTTTTTAAGGCTTTCTTGAGTTGTTTTTAAAGTTACTGATGACCCAACACTAATGACTGTAGTGTGGAGGATGAACAGATGTCTAGCTGTCTCCACGGACAGTCTTCCGGAGGATCCTGAGACGGGACATGACCTCATCCCAGTCCAGATATGCTCCTTCTAGATGTCTTGCGTTCTGACCTCGCGACAGGTAGCTCTTTCGGCCATGCAGCAGACGCCAGTTATCAAAGGTCACCAAGTCACCTGCGCAGAGATCAAATGAACAACCAGCGTCAGTCCCTTAATGGATAAAGTCCCTTAATCTAAATAGATGTGCAAAAAAAGTTTCTAAATTCTAATGTTGTCATATTTGGTTTAGTAACAAGTATAGCGGCAATGGGGAAGCTTTAAGGATTCGAATTTGGAATAATTCTAGTAAATGTTTTTGAAAGACTGAGCCTAGTCCCAAATACAAAAGCCTTCTAATGTAGAGAAAACCTTAATCTTTGTCTACTGTCAACTATAGTACAAATGTGAGTTAAAACAATCTTAATCTGAAATAGGTAAACGGATGTACTGACCTGGTTCCATTCTGTATGTGAACACATTCTCAGGCCTGCTGAGCAGCTCCACAAAGGCCTTTAGAGACGAGTAGAAAAGCTGAACCTGATGCAGAGGCAGATCCAGCACAGAGTCTCGTGTGGCGTTGTTATAGTTGATCCTCACAACCCGACCATCAGAGTCCACACTGCACATTACAGACATTTTTGTATTAAAAACTATCAGGATTTATGAGAACTTTACAGTGTCTTGTTGTCGTTTATAAAAGCAACCTGTACAATTCTGTGTTGCACTGTAGAAAGCAACTCATACAGGTGTGGATCAACATTAGGATGGAAAATAGGATGATTTTTGTAATGGACTATCCCTTTAAACGTTCATTTGTAAATATTTTGCACTTGCGAGGCTCAGTTGCACAACTGGCCATGAGATGGTGCCGTTTAGTACATTAATGACGTATAGTCAATGATGATGATGATTACAAGTGACAAAGCTAATCCATTGCATTAGCTATGCATGATTATGTGAGTGGATGAGGGATGAGTGAGTGTGTATGCGTCACAGTCTGTCTTACTCTATAATGTGGTTTTTGGACTGCACGCTGAAGTCACAGTAGTCAGATCCGCTGTCTGTGAAATCGACCCTGAGAGAGGAGAGGATGTTAAACGCTTCAGGATCTTCTCTCCGGAGCTGCTCCGCCATGTGAAACCCATCAACCACTTCACTCTCACCACCCTGTTCAGCCTGACAGACGCAATGCAGGAACTGCACCTACAATATACATATACATATACATATATGTATATATAAACAGACACACTCATGCAGGGTGAAGTCAGCCAAAGTGGGACATCAGCTAAATTGGGACAAATAAGCTCTTTGGTGTAGTTCTTAAAAAAAAAAAAAAGTGTGATAATGGTGGGTGGTCTTGAAATGTCATAACAGTACTTCATTTAAAAATCTACATTTGATTGGTCAAATATAAGCCATACAGCATGCGGGTGTTCCTACTCAAGTGCTGGAATGTCTGAGAAAGCACATGTTAGGTACCCATACATAGTTTAAGTCTAATCAAATTGTTTAAGTCTAATAAAATTGTTAAGGTTTAATTTCTAATGCAAACAGTATTTAAATATACTATATACATTTTTATTACATTTGTTCATATGATAATTACATTTTATGCAATGATGTGCAAGTTTCTTCGTTCTATTATTATTTTTTTGTTACCGTCCCAATTTACCTTAATGTGTTAGATAAAATGGAACAGTAGCATTCAGCTAAAGTGGGACATCCTATAAAATAAAAGATAATAAATTGCTTAATGTGAAAAGTTGTATTTATTTTTTTACAGAAAATGTAACAAAGCTATAGGCAGAAAGGAAAAAAATGGGGGGAAAAACATGTCAGCTAAACAGGAGAGGTATCAGTGGAGTGAAGAAAGAATGAAAGGGACGAACAATGAGTACATGGTAAGACTGGAGGCAGGCCAGGAAACTAAATGTCTTTTTATTTGGCCAGGGCATGGTGTGTCCACCCAAAAAATCCACCCTTGAGAAAAGAGTGAAAGGTGTTGTGAGTGGATGTAGTCATGCCACTGGCAGAAAAACAATTGTGTCATAGTCGTCTGAGAAGGAACTATAGCAAACATGTTAAAGCTTCTTTTGCAAAGATGTGCAAAAAAAAAAAAAAAAGCTTTTAAATATGCAAAAGCTAATGGAATTAAATGGTTTTCTGAACAAAACAACAAAGCAGGTTATTACTGTTTTTACTAGTTGTGCATGAAACATCATCATCGATTGCATTGTCCCAATTTACATGAAAACGGCTGTAGAATAAAAATGGGTTCTTATCATGTTTGAATCTCTGTATATTAAAAAAAACAAAACAAAAAAACACCCATATTCCTTCAAAAAAACAGTTGGAGATACAAGAGACATTGAGCATTTGTTTAAAACATTAATAGTGTAGGTAGAATAATTTATTTGTATTTAAAACACAGTTTACCAAAAAGTGTCCCAATTTTTTATATATATATATATATATATATTTTGTGTGTGTGTGTGTGTGTGTGTGTGTGTGTGTGTGTGTGTGTGTGCGTGTGTGTGTGTGTGTGTGTGTGAGCGTGTGTGAGCGTGTGTCTGCGTGTTAGTGTGTGTGCGCGCATGTACACTCACCCCAGGTGGATGGTGCAGAGCAGGGTAATCTGTGTGCAGGCTCAGCTCTCCAGAAGTGTACGCAACATTGTTAGCCTTGGGCTTGTCCTGCACTTGCCACGTGTGTCTGTGAAAGCACAGGGTGCGGGGACAGTGGATCAGAACAGGTGACCATGGCTTTGTAAAGTTTTACTGCTTCTCTCCATGTATTTATTGTAGGAAACCACAGCTGTAAAATGCTTTCTTGATTTAGTACCATCTTGAGAGTAAATTTAAAGACTAAGGAATCACTGCAATGTACAAAGCAGACACTTTTGTTATGGCAACACTGCGAGAACGAAGTGATTTTTTGGTGGTGAATTCTTGATGAACCTGCTCACTGCAAAAAAAAAAAAAATAATAAATAAGTAAAATAAATGTAACAATTGTATTAAATCAGCATCTGTTTTTTAATAAAAACATTTACTTACAGAAGCAAAACTGTGTAAGATAATAAAACTTGTTTTCATAAAATAAATCTAATATTTATATATATCATAATTATTTCTCCTATTTCCCCAATGACAAGTTTTTTTCTTGTTCTAAGCCTAAATTGTTGGATTTATGCTTTAAAAAAGTTCAATGAGGTATGAAGAATATTTTTTTTATATTCTATACCCGGATGATGCACTCATTTAAAGGAACACTATGTATCTTTTCAACCTTCATGATATATTTCCAAGACCCTTGTGATGGTACATCGACTTACAATAGGTTGAATGACATGTCTGCCATAGCCTGACGGGGTCTGTATCGCTTTTACTGGCACTGCGTAACTTCGGAGTTCGGGTAGTAACCCAAGCACAAAAAGAACTACAAAATTCGACTGCTTTACGGCATACGTCACTTCCCCCACCACTTCCTCAAATTTGGACGTGAGAGGCCAACCAGCGTTTGTTTTCGGCTTTCGTGCGTATGTTTTTGTCATGGGGCTGTTTACACCTGGCCACTTCATGCGTTTTCTCAGATGGAATAGCTATCCGATCGTGAAAAGACCAGGTGTAAATGCCCTCCGAAACGCATTCGAGACGGATTTGAATCCGATCGCTCAAACCACTTCAGGAGGAGGTCTGTGCCGCATTCCAGACGAAACTGGACAAGTGTAAATGCATCTGGTTGTTGAAACCACATATGTGAATTGTACTCCTCCCAAAAAAAAAAAAAGAAAACCGTGTGAGAGCGTGTTATAGGCTATATGTTATTGCCAGATATGACGACGCTACTGGAACACGCATCACCACAGATGAGCAACTGAGCATATTCATCAAGACAACGTGCAAACTATCGCAAATCAAAGTGAAATTAAGTCGCAGACGCTTATCACACAATCATCATCATTAAAAGTAAAGAAATGAAGTGATCTTACCAGGGCTGTTACTGCTCTCTCTTATTGCAGTCTTTGAATTTGAATTTTAGCTGATGATCAATAAAATGCTGATGATCAATAAAATGCAGTTCATATCTGTTGCTTTCGGTGACGTGCACTCCATTAAATCTGCATATAGCGCGAGAATTGAAGATCGGATTTAAATTTAAATTTAATTTAAAATTTCTCCACAGTGTGCCTTTAACTGAAAAGTTTAATAAAAAAATGAAGTGTGGAATGTTGGACACTTCATTGACTCAACTGTTTCAGCTTTAATTATGTAGCAGAAAGGGAGGGGTTATCAGACTGTGAAGCTGGATGACAAAACAACCTTAGAAGTGCAGTATACTGCAGTATAATGTAAGTGCATAGTATATCGTTTTTGGCTACATATGGCTAACTCTGTCACATTTTACATATTGTCATGTATTATTAATGTGTGTTGTCCCTGATTAAATAAACAAATAAAAATAAATAAATAATGCGCCATATGAGACATAACACAAGTCTTACACAATTTTGCTTCTCCTCTTTTTACTGGAAAACAGTATTTTACTGCAGTTTGTTAAAGTATCTGTTTAATAATATAAAGCAAATTTAGATTATGAAATGATGTTACAGTAGTTATTGTATCAGGTTTGCTTATCCAGAGCTAGATGAACTAACATAATGATTCAGTTCCTAATGAGACACTATTTGAAATTTGACTGTTTGACTCTGTGCCCAAAAAAGGCAGGCGTGTTAGCACAAACCTATAGAGAAATATAGGACCTACATAAAAGACCAATTTCCTCCTGTTATCAAACTGAAAACAACAGAAAGGAACGGGAATCATGGAAGAGGGGTACAGTAAATGTGGCTTTTTTAAACTGAAATGAGGCAGATTAGTGGTCTCAGTAAGATAGTTAAGACAGTATTAGACCAGAATCCTCCATGAGAGACACACCACGGTCTCCTCTTTCAACCAGAAGATCCCTAGCCAATGAAGTCTTGATTTGGCAGATGCAATGCTTTTTGTTCCAGTCTGGGTCAGGTGAAGCTAATTTTTGGCCAGTTTGACTGAGCTCCTGGGACTAGCATGGTGTTAAATCACTTAGCCTGTCACTTAACAGGTGTCAGCTGAGAGGGAGCTCACATGCAGGACTTTGTGCTTACAGCCAGAAGCTCACGTTGTGCCTGTTTCTGTTCTCTCTTCTCTCCAGATCCTCTATCTGTCAGTCCCAGGCTGTGATTTCAATACACTCATCCTTCCCTGAATTTTTTATTTTTCTCTGTATGTTCTAATGAAAGGCTTTGTTGTCTGGCAAGAAAAATAAATCAGAATTGTATTGGTTTAAAATGGTTTGACTTTGGGCTCACTAATAATCTTCCAGTAAATCTAGAGCAAATGGAACAAGTTTAATTGACTGTAAAGCAAGGCTCTTTCACATCATCTCTCATTTACATGCTCTCAGAGGCAGTTTTCTGAAAACGGAATATTGTTCTGATTGTTGGCCAAAAGCTTTCAAATGATGGTAGACAGATGACTCATTCCGTGATATCCATGGTAATCTTTTACGGAACAGCCTTACGGACCGGCTCTATGGTTGCGTTACCAATTTGACACACTACTTCACTCCCAGGTCAAAAGCCAAGATGTGTGTGGCAGAAACAGACATATTTTACCTTTATCTGTAGTCTAGTTTAAGTCATATCAACCATTTATTTATTGGTGTCTAACTGAAAAAATAGTTTTTAGCCTTGCCTTTAAAATAGCTTTTAGTCTTTCTTAAAATGCTGTAAAAGTTTTGGTGTTCAAGAAAGCTAGCTTATACTGTATATACCCGTATGTATAGCTTAGACGCAGTAAGATTTTTATTCAACAAGGGGATGCATTAAGTTAATCAAAAGTGACAGTAAAGACATTTAATATTAGAAAAGATACTTTTTCAAATAAATGATGTTCTTTTGAACTTTCTGTTCATCAAGAATTATGAATGGAATGCATCATGGTTACCACAAAAATATTTATCAGCACAAACGTTTTCAACATTGATAATAATAAATATTTCTTGAGCACCAAATCAGCATACTAGAATGATTTTTGAAGGGTCATGTGACAGCTTTGCAATCACAGGATTAAATTACATTTTAATATACATTATATTAAAATAGAAAATTATTATTTTACATTGTAATTATATTTTAATTATTATTTAATTTCCACAAACTACCAACCCCCAAAACACCAGGGCTGCATCCGAAATCGCATACTTCCGTACTATATAGTAGGCGAAAAAACAGTATGTGACAAAAGTAGTAATTTGTCCGAATTCACAATACTTATACAGTAAAAGAGTAGGCAAAAAGTACCCGGATGACCTGCTACTTTTGGCGAGATTCTGAAGTGTGCATTTGATGGACACTTTACTATCCCATGAGGCTACGGGAGAGGATTTGTGAATGGCGAACCTGGCGAATGTAACACGTCCAGATTACATTCATACTACACACATTCAAACTATACAGAACATACTTTTTTTAGCTGTCGTGAAATAATTACTTATTCAAAATAAGTACCTACTCAAGAGAGTATGGGATTTGGGACGCAGCCCAGGTCCTTTAAATGGCCTTGTATTCCTTGGCCGTTGGAAAGAATCCTCAGACCTAATGAGACGGGTGCCCATACCACTACAGACCCCCTACCATGTTTTCAACAGACATTGTGGGTTGAGGGACTTTTTCATTTCCTTCAATTATAAACCTGTCCAGATGTAAAGCATTAAGGTGAAAGATCAGACCACATTACTAATCACACCATATTCCGTTTTCCATGACTGATGGGTTTGTGCCCTTTGCAGCAGGTTATTTGTCTTTGTAGATCTTGGAGTGAGAATGACAGTTCTGGCATAATTGGCAGTTTTGCCTAGTTTTTGATGTAAACACAGAGTCGCAGATGTTCAAAATCAGTTTAGCAATTTCTGAAATGGTATTTTTGAGAAACTAACTGTACTGCCTGCGACCACTGTTTGGAATGGCATAATTATTTTTCATATAGTTTCCAGTGACAGATTACATACATTTGCACTATACAAATAGGCAGTCAAAGAACCACCAAGAAGATTTTGTTCTTGATCATGAGGTAAGTACTAATGTCAGCAGTATAAGAATGACTCCTATTACTATAATATTTCTCTAAAATGTCTGCATTATTAAAATTACTTTATTTGCAACTTCTGTTTGTGTCTTTGCTCAATAATCCAATTGTTAAATCAATCTAAATATAGACATTGCACTGCTTTCCTTAGAGAACAGTCGAAGCTACAGACCATACCCGTAAAAGGTGAGGCGTAGATAGCCGATTCTCTGGCTCAGCCTGGCCACCTGGCCCTTCTCCGCTGGAGCCCCCCTCAGGTAGACGATGCCAATGCGCCGCAGAGCCTCCAGCCAGGCCAGAGCAGCCTTGTCATCATGTAGAACCTCCTGGAAGTCGGCTGTGGGGATCTGCAGACCAGAATCCCAATACTCACGCTCTGAAACACAGATACAACATCACAAAGCAATTACATAACTTAGCGTCTAGAATGACCCTTTAATTTACTTTCGTTTAATTCAACGTTCTTTCATGGAAACCAGCCTCTTAGACTGAACTAGCTGAAAGTTTTCCACTCCTGGAAAACCGAGGTCCTGAACTACAATCATTACACCATAACAAGAATTCCCAAACGTGTTTTGTTAGCCAAGCCCATTAACTAAAATGTTTAAAACGGGTAAGATAAATTTCAATAATGTAAAAACACAATTGCATGCTCAAAGTCGGTTAATAGTCACATGACATGCAGGTAAATAAATATAAACATAAAATTATTTTTTATTTTCGTAATTTTATATTTTTATGATTTGATTAATTATTTGCTTTTCATCAACTCACAAACCTCCTACAGTTCCCCCACGAACCTCCATTTGGGAAATTCTGCATTGGAAGGTCCAGTGGCAAATTACAAAGCAGTCAACAATGACTAAAGTCTACATTAGTATGTGGGAATGATGTCATCATTACTCAAAAAGTAGCTAAAATCTTTTCCAAGCTAAACATGTTTCTCTCTATCTTTCTTATCTCTGTTACTCGTTCTCCTAGCACCCTGATTTACAATGCAAATAAACACATGATAGAAACTTCTCACTTACTGTATAACCATCACTAATGCCTTTCTTCACATAATGAAGGATTGTGAGTGTGTGTGCATGTCAGGGTTGAGGCCAGAACACATTGGTCAGAACACTGTGTGAGGGCCTGCATGTTTGACTGTGAAGGAATACTGCTGGAAAACTCTGGTTCTTATGTCTACTTCCACAGACGACCTCTAGATAAGTGTGCATGTGTGAGCATTGCAAGCACATTATGCCTGTAATTCACTGCTTGGACCTTTATGCAGTGGAAGCATCTTTCAGCCCTGCACTTTGAAGGGTTACAAATTTAAGAATCTATTTCAAATATGTTTTAGATCTGCTTATCCTATTTCCTTACATAACATCACATAAAAAACTAAGGTGAACTATACTGTATTGGGCATTCAAGGTGAACATGAGGGCATCCATTTACTGATTAGATTTAACAGTTTCCTTTGAAGGGGTTTTGTTAGTCTTTGATCTTTCTACTAAGAGTTGAACTATGTGTGAATGTTTACCTAGTCTTAGTTCTCGTGACCATGTGTTGTTTATACAATTTGGGGGGTACCATTATCTCAGTTGGGGGTAATTGCCTCTATTGTCTTAAGATGATTAGATTCAGTAGTCATCTCTAAGGCTGTGTGTAAGTTCAACACCTTTAAGGACAGCCCACTGAATTGCCTATAAGATACCATTTAAAGTTCCTTCAGTCAGATCATGTTGGAAGTACTACAGCAACGTACAGCGGAGTTCTCAATAAAGAATAACTTCTGTTGAACGCGATCCCAACTGTCTCCTGGTTTTGCGTCGATGAAAGAAAACTTTACAACATATGGTGCCGTGACCCAGATGGAGAAAAAGGAAACTCAAAGAACTTTTTCCAGATGAAATTTTTCTGTACAACCAACGATTCGGTGAGTTTCACTCCATTCAAAGAACCAATGCAGACCAGTACAAATTTGTTTTTCCTCTGCGCCGTTCAGAGAAGAAGTTAACAAACAGCTGTAGAGTTTGGTTAACTAAAGATAAGCCTCTAAAAAAGTTTTTCTTTTAGAGATGAAATTTATCCTCTGTTGCTGCCAGGGAAGATTAACAGTTACATGTTAATATTGTGTGTATGCTCTTGCTAGAGAAGACCTATCTGTAAGCTAGAGAAATTTAGCGTCATGTGCTAATAAGATTGTACCCTCTGTTTGTAAGACAGTAGAGAGAAGGGTTTTTTTAGTGTTTGTTTGTGGTAACAGAAATTCACAAAATGTTTAGGAAAAGTACTAGACAGATTACACCTTTTTGGACAGATAGTGAATTCAAGTCTTTGTTATCAGAGCACATGGACTCCATCGTGACTGAGCCAGTCAGATTGAATTTAACAAAGAAATTTGGCATTGATCCAGACAAAGTATGGTCAATTGAAGATTGTAAGAAGGTACTAGGAGAAAGTATTCGCAAGAACAATGTGAAAGCCATTATCTGTTGTCACAGAGAATTTGGTTTAACACTAGCTACAGAACAGTCTAAGCGCAACTCAGAGCTAGAGAAACAGATCAAGCTCCGTACTAGATTATCTTCTGTGACTAAGAAAGTAAACCGCAACAAAGATGCAGAAAAAACTGATGTGGAAGAAGTTAGTCAGCCTGATAACAATTATCCTGACTTAAAAGCTTTCTTTGAAACAGATGTAGCCGTCCAATCAGTAACTGATGAGCCTGTAGATTCAGTGCAGGTTTGTGGGGCTAGGAGAAGATCTCAGGGAACTGAAAGTGTTACTCCCAACTCTTCTGTTGTCCAAATACAAACTGTTGCCAAAACATCTTTAGGTCCTAAAGATGTAGAGAGACTATCCCAGAGCTTACCCTCAGCACGCACAAATTTTTCTGAATTTAGGAAAGCATTGATCAGTAAAATGCGTCTTTATGACATGTCGTTGGCAGAAGTTACACAGCTGATATCACAAATTCTAACTGAATCTGAATTTAACAGTTTTGAGTCTGCTGTTACTTCCGAACTGCAACATGTCAGTAAAGGCGATTTGAGAGAAGGTGTTTTGAAAATCCTAAAGAATATCTTAGGACCCAAAATCAATTGGTCGAAAATTACTAATTGTGTACAAAAGAAGGGTGAAACTGTTTGTGAGTACACAGAACGATTCTGTCAGTCAGCTGCAGTGTACAGTGGAATTGCAGACACGCCAGAGAAGGTGTTAGGTGATAATGGCCCTTTGGTTCGCACATGGTTTCATTGTCTTTTGCCAGAACACAGAAAGGCGTTGCCTTACTTAAACATCACATGGTGTACGAGAACCCTGCAAGACAACTTGGACAGTTTAGCTATTTGGGAAAGAGATTCTGATGTCAAAGAGAGAGTAAGAATTGCAGCAGTTTCTGTTATGGTCAACTCAGAGAAGAAAAAGAAACGCAAATGTCCTAGAGAAGCCAGTTGTTCTTACTGTGGCAAGCACGGACATTTTGGAAAAGAATGTAGAAAAAACAAAAATAACTTAAGACAAGTTAACAATGTTATGCAGCTTTTACTACATTTGTTTGCTACTTTGAAGCAACCCCTCCCCTCGTCATTGGACTCGTGGGTAAGCTTTTTGAGGTGTTAACCATTTGGGCTGTGATTGCTTAATCTCCCCAGTAACTTACAACAAAGATGAAAGACTTATTGATTGTCACAGCCTTTGTTTGGGGGACATTCAGTATACTCACAGCCTTAAATGTTATACCACAGAATATTGCAATCAGACACCATCCTCTGTTAATGATGTTTATTAGGACTGATGTTTCACTGGAGAATGGAAATGTGCCAATTTTCTCACACACTCTACAGTGTGCACACAACAGGGACAGAATAGGACACATAGACCAGTGCGGAGCCCATGGAAGAACCGAAGTGCAACAGGCCTCGGGGGTCAGCCATGTGGTGAAGATTTCCTCATCCCCCTCTTATCCTCACCTCACTGGTCCATAGGTGTCAAATCAATTAAGAAATAGGGAAAGAATGAAACAACAACAGCAGACTCTAAAAAAAAACAAAAAAAAAAACATACAACTCTAGTGTTTGAAGAAATACTGCTCTCTGTTTTTCTGTTTTCTGTCTTACAGTGTGCAGATAAAACTTGATGGCTTTTCCGAGATCCATATGCAACGACCGTCTCATCTGCGTATGAAGCCCCAACCTCAAGAAGACAACCAGACCCACTGCTGAACAAACTATCACAAAAGAAAATGAAAAATACACAACGCAGAAAATCCACGGACCCTAAATTGCATGTTTTGTTTCTGTGTCAGCATGCAATTACAGATGAACAACACAGATCATGCTTGTGCCTATAACTTTTTCAAGTTACAAGAATGAACTTTTAAGTGTCTAAATTTGTATTTTTTGTGAGAGTTTTTAAGAACTCTCAAACGGGGGACTGAAGGGTTACAAATTTAAGAATCTTTTTCAAATATGTTTTAGATCTGCTTATCCTATTTCCTTACATAACATCACATAAAAAACTAAGGTGAACTATACTGTATTGGGCATTCAAGGTGAACAATGTGAAGGGCATCCATTTACTGATTAGATTTAACAGTTTCCTGTTAAATCTAAACAAAGGGGTTTTGTTAGTCTTTGATCTTTCTACTAAGAGTTGAACTATGTGTGAATGTTTACCTAGTCTTAGTTCTCGTGACCATGTGTTGTTTATACAATTTGGGGGGTACCATTATCTCAGTTGGGGGTAATTGCCTCTATTGTCTTTAGATGATTAGATTCAGTAGTCATCTCTAAGGCTGTGTGTAAGTTCAACACCTTTAAGGACAGCCCACTGAATTGCCTATAAGATACCATTTAAAGTTCCCTCAGTCAGATCATGTTGGAAGTACTACAGCAACGTACAGCGGAGTTCTCAATAAAGAATAACTTCCGTTGAACGCGATCCCAACTGTCTCCTGGTCTCTGCTTCGATGAAAGAAAACTTTACAACAACCTCCTTTTCAGATTCTCTCAATTTAGAAAACTATTCCACTGGATACATGGTCACAGTAGAGACTTCAGAGACAATATAGTTTAGGACCAACAACTAAAAGAAAAGTACTCCCCACCAATTAAGTAATTTTCCCCAATTAAAGAACTCACATTCACAAGTTTGGGGATAGTACAAGTTAAAAAAAAAGAAAGAAATACTTTTGTTCAGCAAAAATGCATTAAATTGATCAGTGACAACATTTACAATGTTACATGAGAAATACTGTTAATTTGAACTTTCTATTCATAAACTTATCATACATATAGTAACATTGATAAATTGATAAATGTTTCCACAAAAACATTAAGCATCAAAACTGTTTTCAACATTGATAATAAAAAGAATGTTTATTGAGCACCAAAGCAGCATATTAGATTGATTTCTGAAGGATCATGTGACACTGAAGAATGGAGTAATAGTTGCCATTACTGGAATGAATTAAAATATATTTTACAATTTTACAGTTTGATATACATTTTTGATCAGATAAATGCTGCCCTTCTCAATCTGGCAGCTATTGTTCTACCTTGTTGTTACAAATTTCCTTTTTCATAGAGGCATCGGCCATTTGTTTACTATCGAATACACATTAGCTGGACTAGCCTGAAAAATGTCCTCAACTTTTTTTTTGTTGAGTTTTTTTTTTTATGAGTTCAGCTTAAGAAGCTTGGCCACCCAGCTGACTAACTAAAATACTATTCTGTTAATACAACCCCATAGTTATAATAAAATGTGTAGTTTTAAAATGACAAAATGCAGAGAGAGGAAAATGCTAAAAACGTCATGGTATACACTGACAGAAGTATGAATAGAATATGCAATCATATAAACATGCAATCAAGCTAATGCAAACAAAACCAAAATGATCTGAGAGAGAGAGAGAGAGAGAGAGAGAGAGAGAGAGAGAGAGAGAGAGAGAGAGAGAGAGAGAGAGAGAGAGAGAGAGAGAGTGCGAGAGAGCTGGGCACTGGGCCCAGGGTGAAGTGGTTCAGTCGGTCCAGGTCAGTAATGTTCAGCTCTTATAAGCGTGTAATGCTCAATAATCTCTGTCTCACTGACATACTATGATTTCCTGGCAGGGCTGATGTCGACTTCAGAGCCAGCCGAGATTAATATCATGTTATCATTCTATCCAGCTGGTGCCTCTGAGACACTTTAATAAAAATTGACATTATTTTTCAATGACCCTTTCAATCTCTAAAACAGACGGAAACACATTTATGCACACAAAGGCAAGCAGGAAAAGAAAGGTGTCAGCTTATGTGTGTCTGAACAGTTTCCATCAGCATTGCCTCTGTGAGTTTTCCAGCTATGGTAATGTGAAGCTGTGGCTGCTGTTGGCAGACCGTTATGTCCAGTCAAACTCTGTCAACAGAGTCCCTACTGAGAGCTCAGCACAGAGCAGAGTTCACTAGGAACAGGACAGACAGAAGCTCTCAACCACTTACAGCAATCATTTTCGGGGTTTGGAAAATGGATTTAAATGATTTGAATAGCTCAAATTACATATGCGCAGCATCCTATGCGCTTCAGTTCCTATGCGCTTCTCAAATAAATTAAGTAAGACACCCCATTTGAGTCAAGCGATTAGTTTTCCATAAAACATTTGGAAAAATAAGGTTTTAAACTACTTCAACTGTTATTTAAGTCATCTTAATCTTCGGTCTGTGTCAGTGTGGTCTTTTTCTGTGTGGGAAGGGTGAACTGTTTTTCATCTAATGCAGCAATGTGACTGTTTGGCTATTTTGAATTTAGATGAGAACAATGTGGTCTTGGTGCTCTGAAGGATCATGATGTCATGGCATACATGATGTCATCTGAACCAGGACATATTGTAACCGCAGTAAAGCACACTGTGCCTTCTTGTAAATGGGACACTAAACATCAACACTAGAAAACTCCTTTAAGTAATTCAGTTCACTGAGGCATAAAAATCCTACTGTGAGCTGTATACTTTCAAGAAAAAAAAAAAAAAATGTATAAAAGCTAGAAACAATAATCAAAAGGCTTTATCATAATGACATAATTAATGAGCCTAATTACCTATTCTCTCATATATATATATCTTCCCTCAACCTCTTATATACTGTATATACAACGGTAACACTTTACTTGAAGGGGTGTGCATAAGACTGACATGACAGCTTCATAATCATGGCATGACACATGTCATGAATATGAAGGAGGTTGTATGCATGTTTATGACAACTGTCATTAAGTGTCATTTTCTCAATTATGACATTTTTTATGCAAAGATGACATTGTTTGAGATGTCTTTATGACAACTTGACATAAACCAATACATCATAACCTGTCATAAATGTGTCATAAACATGACATAGCAGATTAATTATCAAACTTAAAAAACTACTTAGCTTTATGGGTTAACATTACATTCAACTGTCATGTGGTTGGTTTTGACATTGGCTGTCATGAGGCCATTATAACTGTGTCATGAATATATTTCTGACCACTTTTTTTCCAGTATTCCAGTATTAGTTATAAAATAATTTGACAGTATTAACACTTAATGACATTTTAATGACAAATTAAATTCATATCACTGTAGTTGAGGTCAAGACAAATATTCATGACACTGTTATAAAATTATTTGACAGAGTATTAACACTTAATGACACTTTAATGACACATTCAACTTGTACCACTGGAAAAAAAGTGGTCAGTAATATAATGTAATGTTAACCCATAAAGCTAAGTAGTTTCTTAAGTTTGATGATTAATCTTCTATGTCATGTTTATGACATATTTATGACAGGTTATGTTGTCTTGGTAATGTCAAGTTGTCATGAAAAAGACACTGACAGGTTATGATGTGTTGGTTTATGTCAAGTTGTCATAAAGACATCTCAAACAATGTCATCTTTGCATTAAAAATGACATTATTGAGCGAATGACACTTAATGACAGTTGTCATTAACATGCATAAAACCTCCTTCATATTCATGACGTGTCTTGTCATGATTATGAAGCTGTCATGTCAGTCTTATGCACACCCCTTCAAGTAAAGTGTTACCAAATATATACATTATTATCATTTAAAATAGCTGTTTTCCATTTGAAGATTTTAAAGTGTAATTTTCCTGTGATGGCAAAGCTGAATTTTCAGCATCATCAGTCTTCAGTGTCACATGATACTTCAGAAATCATTCTAATGTGCTGATTTCATGCTCAAGAAACACCATGGAGGACACATTAGTTGTCTACAACTGGTGCTAACCAGTCAGGAAATGGCTAATGCCAGATTACTGCCCAAGACAGACATATTATTGCAAGGTGTGTGCTTTACAGACCTCTTTCAGGCAGACTGAAGCAAGTTTATATGGGAGGTCTTAAAACAAGTGGCAGAACCGTCATATTATGTGCCAGTTAAGGAGCTTTGTTAAACACATGCAAACCTTGTGTGTTTTACACCTCAGCTGGAAGCAGACACTTGCGATGTGTAGTCTATGCTTTAAACCGTGGACATTTATTGGTTGTCTTTCACTGTTTTAGGGGGCACGAGGGGATGCCTTTTGTGCCTTTAAACTAAACAGCAGCATCATTTCCTAAACTTTAGAGAGAAAATCACAAGGTTGAAAACAACAGTAAGATCTGTAAAACTAAAGAACATTTGTGGTGAGCAGAATCTGTTTCAAAGCCCCGATGACATGCATTCATTTAGAAAATCTAATCTTAAAATCTCAAGACACGCAAATATGTGCAGGATGCTTGTTCTGGCAGACACATTGCTCAGGCTGCTTCAACCACAGCATCCCTCAAGAGCGGTGTATAAGCACAACAGCTCACTCTTCTCAAATGGCCTTAAATCTCTATTCCATGTGGCAGGAAGTGGAAAAAGTCTTTCCACTCAGGGGTGATTCTGGGGAGACATGCCTGCACACTACAAAAGTAACTGTGGTCCAGACCACACATGCAACAGATTAATTCAAATAATGCACAAATATTAGCCTACATGAGTGCATTTCAACTTTATATTAATTCATTAATATAAATGAATTAATTAAATGCTAGTATTGTTAATCAGAAAAGTATACAGTTATTATTTTATAAGTTTATTATTTTATATAAATAAACTTCAATATGGTATATGAAAAAAATTGAATGGCCATACATTATAAACCATAGAAATATTAGAGATGTATATACTGTACTGTAGGTGAATAGAGATGGCTAATACAAAGATTAAGGCAACAAAGACAAATAGATCATGGTGAACTCACCATTAAGGAAGAGCTCCTCTTGCAGAGCCTGTCTTGCCTCAGAGGAAAAACACCGTTTCTTCAGCCAGTCAGGATCAAACTCACTACTGTGCTGATCAGGCCAAGTTATGGACACCTATAATGAGTTTTATGAAAACAGGTTTAAGGATTATTGGACTATGACTTATATTTAAAGGGGTCATATAATGGTACATGCACTTTTACAAGTTGATTGTACTGAAATGTGTGTTGGCAGTGCCTGTACACAACCATCATAAAATGATAAAAATCCATCCAGTGTTTTTTTTTTAATCTTCTTATATGTTTCCTCCTGTCTCAAATCAAGCTGTTCGATATTGTGACGTCACAATATCGACGCCCCTCCCACGATGGTTGATTGACAGCAGCGTTTCAAACACAGACCTGCCCTCGCGCCCTCGTGAGCGAGCTGTCAATCATAGCATGTCAATCATAGCGTTCATTGTTGATAGCTGGAGTGCTGAGTAGAATGGCGTCTAACGATTGTGGTGTTCTGTTCTTGGGTGTAATAACGAACACAGCAGTCATATTGATGATGTTTCTAAATCCGTACAGCTGAAGACGCAGTGGCTGAGTTTGTTTTCGAAGGGAATATTCCCCACGATCAACGTCAATGCTGTCATGTTTGCGCGAATCATTTCACCAGACTGCTTTACAAACGAGGGTCAGTATAA
This sequence comes from Abramis brama, assembly GCF_963993115.1. Classification (NCBI taxonomy): domain Eukaryota; kingdom Metazoa; phylum Chordata; class Actinopteri; order Cypriniformes; family Leuciscidae; genus Abramis; species Abramis brama. The sequence goes on along the minus strand of NC_139965.1, from coordinate 27,681,634 downwards.
AGCTGGTTTTGCTAAGAAGCTGCTCCAGAAAAAAGGATCAGTACCAACTATTCGTGTTCCTGCTGCACCTCCAGAAGAACAAGTGGGTGTAACGTTTTATTGACCTTTATATTAATCTTTATATTAATCTTTGCAAATAGCTTGCACGCTTCACGATGAATGTGGCTATTTTTACATTCAGGGTACATTATGGCATGTTTTCTATGTACGACGTTCTCAATATAATTCATAATCCCACGTTTATAATGAACAACGCGTAATGGTTTTTGTATTATTATTTTAAACGGTGTACGCACAGAACAGAGGGGCGGGGTGAGCAAAGCTCATTATCATTTAAAGACACATGCACTGAAACGGCGTGCTGAAAACAGAGCTGTTTTTGACCAGGTAAAATGAGTGTTTTCTTACAATACTAATGAGAATTTTTAATTAAAGTATATTACAAACTTTTAATTTAGACCCTAAAGAATCATATTAGCTTGTACAAAAATGACATTATATGACCCCTTTAAACTTGACTGAAAAGCATTCGCAAAAATAAAGGTTCCATAAGGGGGCTTTCGCAGGTATGCCACAGAAGAACCATTTTGGGTTCCTGAAAGAATCTTTCAGTGATCAGTTCTTAAAATAACCATTTTTTCTTGTGTAAAATTTTTACACAAATTTTTTCTATTTGGGCAATGTTCTCATTTACTCACGCTCATTTCGTTTCATACTTAAATGAATATCAAGCTTCAAAAATGACATAAAAACTTCAGTTGATGGGAAGATTAGCAGTGAATAAACCTGAAAAACAGCACAAATAAGGACTACCTTTATTTTATGCTTATGGAATGCAGCCGCTTTAGTCCCCATCTACTTTCATTATATTCAAAAGAGCAGTGTGGACATTCTGCACATCATCTTTTTACAGAACATTCAGCAGAACATCTTTATTCCCATTTGAAATTACATGATTACTAAATGATAACAAATTTCTATTTAGGATGAACTATCCCTTTAAGCTTTGCTCACCAAGAAGACCAACCTTATTGTCCATCAGCTGGACTTGGTCCATTCCGGTGTGCACGTCCAGATCTGACATCAGCAGCCTGCGTGCTTGCGCTGACTGCAGCGTGCAGAGAGGACACTGGCAGTTATCCCTCAGCCAGGTGAACGGATACAAACTACAACTCCCATCATCCCAATCGATCTGCAGTAGTCTCTCCTGATCCAGTGCCCGGGCCTGCCTCACTCCGAGACTCCCCCCAGTGAAGGGCAGAGGAGCCGCTGCCAGTGTCTGATTCCCAGTATGAGGCGTCTTGATCAGTTGAGGACGACTGCGTGTCCCTTTAAGAGCCTGGAAAGCACCTCTGGACACCCAGCGAGTAAGAGAGGACAACATCCTGATCCGTGAGTTGCTGCTGCTAGTCTGAGGACACAGAAAGTATGAGGTTATTGTGTTCATATAACATCCACTCCCCTTCACATCCTCTTGTACCCAATAATGATTCACCACAGCAGAATGTACTGTTGTAAACAATAAATATGACTGATGCACAGGTGTGTCAAAGGTGTGTCTTAAGAATCATATTTTGAAAGCAGTCTCTGAAGTTCATCAAGGCTACATTTATTTGATCAAATATACAGTATTTTTGTGACATATTACTTTTATTATTATTATTATTATTACTTTTTTCAGGTTTTTTTTCATTAATAGAAAGTAAAACAACAGCAATTATGTAAAAATGTATTTTGTTGTAACATTATAAATGTATTTACTGTCACTTTTGATCATTTTAATGCATCCTTGTTAAATAAAAGTATTAATTTCTTTAAAGTAAACATCTTACTGGCCCAAAACATATGAACAGTAATTAAATAGAAAAATAAATGTAAACAGAATGCAAGTGACTGGCAGTTTATTGTGCTGTTGGTCTGACCGTCCAAAAGCTGAGCCAGCTCTTGATGAATGATTACTGCAATTACATCATCCAGATCTGATTTATCTGAATGACTGTCAGGGCGCTTATCTTTGACAACACTAAATACAATATAAATACACAGTCTTACATCAAAGAAACCAAGATTAAAGCGAGCTAAGGTGACTTGATGACTTTAGCACTGCCACACTAATCAAACTATGACTTACTGAACTCTGCACTTCACCTTTACTTGCACTAGTAAGAAGAATTTGACTCTTTCATGTGGAACACTTCAAAGAAACACTCAAGGCTATACCTTTGTTCTGCGTTTCATAACCCAAACAATAATAAAAACAATAAATTGTTTTATGTAAATTTTAGAATGTCAAATTATGAGTGTTGTTAATCCATTAATCCCAAATTATTTTATTCTGTTGATAGCTGTGGTTTCTTGTGAGATTTATACACCTAACATTCCATTATTCTAATAATGTATAAAAATACACAGTCATTTCAATACAAAGTAAGTATTTTTGGCTTTACAGATACCATGTTATCTTTATAACGCTTACCATTTTCCTCACACAGATTAGGCTACGAATGGGTTTTTATACATGAAAATACATAGACCTAGCTTGTCTATCAGGCAGCAATGCAATAATCACATTTGTGGGTCCATGATAAAATAAATATAATAAACAATATGTTCAGTGTATCGTAAACAGACCTTTGAGCATTGGTTATGTAATGTGCAAGCACCTTAGCTCATGTGACCTACATGTCTCAGGGAACACGGAAGTAGGTGAAAGATCACCACTCCATTCCCCCTGCAAACAAACACATTGCCTCCAGCGTTACGACAGCACGTACACACACACACACACACACACACACATTATAGTTGTCATGGAACAGAAATCAAACCAACTTCAAAATGTATTGTCTTTATTTGGACTTGATAGCTAAATATGTATCTGCCTTTGTTATTTCCGGGTATTTTAGCACTCTTTCTAGCGCTCTTTAGTAAATAAACAGTGAAGCAACTGACAGAAGGTCTACCCACAGGGCATCAAATATTACACGGGCAATTTGAAGCGTAACCTAATAAACACAACAACGATATCGATCTTTCTTTCATTAGTCAAACATGATACACGCGAACTTCCATTTATTACATAGAATTCAGCTACCATATTTCATTTTCGTTATTTAAATTTGATGAGAAATGAGAGAGAAATACAAGCAGGCACTTACCGTGAAGACGTGGGTAATGTAGCCGCGGTTATTTCAGCCTTATATAGTGCTGAGAAGCGTGAGAACTCAATGTGCTGGAAGTAGGTGAAGGTTCACATGCACTATAGCGCTGCTGCTGCTGTTGCTGCTGCTGCACACACACTCACTGGATCATCATAATGTGTGTGTGTGTGTGTGTGTGTGTGTGTGTGTGTGTGTGTGCTGCACTGGATCTGACTCTTGGCCAAAATTACGCGCGGCTTTGCTCGACAACTGTTCTTTTCAATGCTTGTTTTTGTAACTGCATTTTATTGGAGCTGGCATGTGGGTTTGGCTATTATACATATTTAAAGGAATATGTAGGCTAGGCCTACCCACACATTTGTAAACATAAATATATTAAACTGCATTAGGCTAGGCTATACTAGGCTACAGTAAGTAGCCTAAGGTTATTTGAAGACCAGCAGTAATGATTTCGTTTTTGATTACACAATAATGTTGAATCAACTTTTTTTATGTAAAAAAAAATTAACAAATATAAATCATATCAGAACTTTTGCACCTTTTACAACCTCTGCAATACCTCTGAAAACCAAACTGATATTCAGAGAAAAAACTAACAGCATAACATTTTTATATCCACTAAACAAGTCACAAACAGACATGCTGTGCGGCTGTGATGCCTGAATACTGGATTTTAGCCCAGGTCTCTTTTTTGAAGATTATTGGATTAGCACATCTTTATAGCTTTAATGATTGATTTCCAGTTAAGGTTAGTACACAACGTACCAATTAACAATTTAGAAGGTCTACAGATAGGTCTCAGTAGGCTATTTCCGAATTCATTCACTTTCATTCACTCACAAATTTACACACACACACACACACACACACACACACACACACACACACACACACACACACACACACACATATTCTTGTATATCTGTCTTTATGAGGACATTCAATGACACAATGCAATCTCTAGCCGCTTACCCTAACCTTACCCATCACAACTAAGTGCCTAACCCGAACCCTTACCCTAAACCTACCCTTAACCTATAGCCTTATCCCTAAAACCAAGTCTTGACCCTCAAACAGGCCTTTAAAGGGGTCTCAGAAAGTGAGGACTGGCCAAAATGTCCTCACTTTGCTCTCTTTGTCCTCACTCCACTGGTCTAAAACTCAAATTGCATGGTCCTCACAAAGACAGTTGTACAAGCACACACACACACACACACACACACACACACACACACACACACACAGAGAGAGAGAGAGAGAGATCACCCACTACAGCAACAGTTTCCAATCTCTGGCTGTCTTGTAATGCATGTTTATGAGGAGAACTCCCATTGTATCTGGAAGGTTGGTGTCCTGCAACAGCTGTTTTAACATATGGCAAAGTGAGACCTGCATGCCTACTGCTAATTCCTTAACAGTTCTGCATTAAACGGTGCATTCAAATTCATTTAGCCTATCACAAAGTAGTTTATGGCAAAAAAAAAGAGTTGTATTTATGAATATTGTCTAATTCATCTCAATATAATAATATTATTGTTAATTGACAAATTGCAAATTCATAGTTTTAAGGACTCTGAATAGTGTTGACATAAATGTTGGAATTAATTTGGAAAGCTTCAAAGATTTAAATTAAACTCAAAAGCACCATAAATGTATCATTAATATGGTACACACAAATATAGATTTGCAAAACAGACCAAAATTCATAATTTACTGACAATCTCCCTCTCCAGTAAGCCTTTAACTGGATCATGTCAGTCTTGAAAACCAGATCAGTCCAATTTGAGAATGAATCATTTTTGTGAATCAGAAAGAAAGATCCGTTCATAAATAATATGAAAGAAGTCACAGATTTGGAACAACATAAAGGTGAGTAACTGAATTTTCTATTTTCTGTGAACAATTTCTTCAAATCTTTTTTGACCTGTTATGTTTTTTAAAATGATGTGTTTCCCAACACACACACACACAAACTACCTTGAAGATTTTTATTACAAAAAGGAATATACACAACATATATCTCAGGAATGGAACTACACATGGTAGAACGCTTTATGTCCAATATTCCTGCCCGCAGTCATCTTGGTTTGTCTGGAATATGTCATCCCAGATGGTTCTTTTCCCATTACTTCTCAGAGGATTACAAGAATACTTGATGCAATGCGCACAGTTTCATAAAATGAATACTGTTAAGCTTTTTTCATAAATATAAACACTCACAGTTTAATATTATAAAAGCTTGTTATAAAATATAGAGATTTCTTAGGGCACACAAAACATAACATGTAGGCCTACAAGGAAGAGCAAATGTGTTCCTCCTAATATATCATAGAAAGCAATAATAATAAAATTTATGTTTTTAATATGTTCATGCCATATATCTTTTGGAGGATTGTCAGACTGAATGTTTAAAAAACTATTCCATGTACATGCTCTTATAAGAATGTAAATATGATTATGACAGCTAACATTTGTACAATGAAAACTATATTCCTTCTGTTTAGCCAACATGAATTTTCTCTGAAACATTCAAGTAATGCCAATGCAAATGAGCAAATGTTTCAACAAACACAGCCATAATTATCAGAGAAAATAATGAGAAACCTAACACTGAATCTAACTCAGTGTTTTGTATGTCTCCTCTTAGAGGTAAAACCTCCATATTGGTTAGACTGAGATTCCAGTCGTATTACAATGAGCTGCAAATGTCATTAAAGACTCAATGGCAGTAATATTGCCAAGTTTAAAGCATTTAATGCCTGTCCATCATGTTTGATTGCTGCTATTAAGTGAATACTGGCTTTCATTTATTGCACAAAATAGCTGCATCATTTTTGCCAAGTAGCAACAGAAAAAAAAAAAATGTATTCCTTAAAAATGAGTAGTAGCCTATATTTTTGTTACTAGTACTTATTTTTAGTTACTAATAAATTGTACATCTATTAATTATTTTCTGCTACTCACTATCGTGATAGTGACTATTCTGAATATTTTCCTATTTTTCCTGCAGTGAATTCTCCAGGGATCTGTGGTTCTGTGGACATCAACTTTTCACTTCTGACTAGTAGCCTATGTGTTCCTTTTTTTTTTTTTTTTTGCTGTACTACCTATAGTTTTAATAGTAACTATTCCTTTTGTTCTTGTAACTACTGAAATATAGCCTATATTCTAGTTTCATATGCTAATAATTAAATACAAACGGTGACCTATTTATTAGACCAGTGTATGCTCTGTAACTTGTGAGATTGTAAATATTACTTGTTAACAACTGAGATAGTGTAAATAGGTAGGCTATTTGCCGTGAATAAATACAGTAGGCTACAATAAAGCAGGACTATTTCGATAGTTACAGTATGAGACTTTTTAATAACCTATATACCTATAATGAATGGTTTCTATGCAAACTAAAAAGATAACAGTTGGTGGGATTAGTAATTTAGCCAACTAAAAATAAGTACAAGTAACATACAGTACTAGTTAATTTTAAGAAATGAATGTTAAAACTCCTTGCCATAGAGACTGAGATTTGATATTTGCCTGCTTACTGAAGGCAGACAAACAGTCCTCTACACCTTCATATAGTCGTTCTTCAGGCGGCTTAACCGGGTCCCGTGACTCCGGATGATGAGTGACAACAGCTCGTGCTTGTCCTTCAGTCCCAGCGAGATGTCCAGTGTCTCCTTCAACACGTCGCGCGTGTGCACGATCATGTTGAGGAAGTCGTCGCTGATCTTGTGCTCCTCTTTCAATTCGCTTTCCTGACTCTGTTTGAATTTCACCTCCAGCTCCAGCAGAGACTTCTCGGAGTTGGAAAACGCCTCGGTGATCTGTGTCGTCTCCCGTCTCAGATATTTCCCATAGCTGTCTTCTCCATCCAGGTCGAAGGAGATGCTCTTCCCGATGCCCTCGAGCACACGCGCCGCGTCCTCGATGTGACGCTTGATGATGGTGAAATCGTCCCGGATCACTGAGTCCTGGTCCCCGTCCAGGGTGCATTTGCGATTGTCGGTCATTTTGAACAGCATCTGGCATTTCTCGGGATCGTCGTTATCTTCATAAAAACCGTCCGGCACGAAATAATGATGAAAAGTGCCGTTGGACATCTCCGGGTGGAGGGGTCCCGCAAAGAAAGCTCCTCCGAGACGCAATGAGACCAGGCAAGCTATCAGTATGAACAGAGGGGAAGCCATCATACCCACCTCTGCCTTATCACAGTCAATAGTAGCCTACCTTCAGCTCAGCTCTTCAAACTTCACACAAGCCCCCCTGCTCCAGCCCCACGCATGTCCAGAGCGTGAAATGCCGAGTAATCCCGACACGAAAACAGCCCAATCACACAAATCACACTTTGGGAATGCAACTTTCCAGTGCCCTTTCTGTGGTCTTTGGCGAAATCAACTGGCGTGAGCCACATAAACCCTCGCCGTGTCCTTCCTTGTGTCTGTTTCAACATCTGGACCGTTCAGACTCTGTGCTGGTTTAGGTAATAATACCCCCGGTCAGACTCTCAAATTACAAGCCCGTCACTCCTGCACTTAAAAGGCAGCACACATTACAGGGGCTGTCATTAAAAGGACTCGAGTTTGCATTAGTTTTAAAAGCCCCTGAAAGCTACAAAACACACATTAGAATTAGACTGGACCAGGCCAAACTCATATAAATCTAATAAAAATGACAGAATGACACAAGACAATTTATTACATGTATTAAACATATCAAGTAGATGAAGACAAACATTATGGTATTAAAAACAACAATGAAAACTTCTAAATTATGGATAATTTTATTATAACATTATGTATGTAGGCTACTCTCTTTTTATTAAAAAACAACTGGCTATAATCATTGCACAGTAATGGAATAGTTTATCCAGTTGTGTGTGTTCAAAACAAGAGAAAAATCAAGTGCAACATTTAAACACTGCCACAAAGATGCTGAAAATAGAATAAATGGAAATCTGATCCTTTGCACTGTAAAAACAAAATCATTCAAGCCAATAAAATATTAAAAACTTAAGTTTATTTGCAGAGTTGAAACTATGGAATCCCATTAAATCTAGAATGTAGAATAAATACCATTATTATTGTGACAAATGAAATGGATGGAAACAAAGATTTTTTGTATATATATATATTTATTTATTTGTATAATTTTCAGTGTGCTTTTATTGGTCACTTGTATAGAAATGCTTATATTTTTCTCTCTTTTGCAATGGCACACTTGTGTCAGTTTAATGTTCAAAATACATGTTATGCCAGAGTGCAAAAACCAAAATGGGGCCGTCCTCACTTTAGACAAAAGCAGACACTGCAGATGGCCACCCTGCACTCTTCTCTCTTCAATTTGTCTTGGAGGTGTGTCTGGAAAGAGGGTGCTTTGGAGGTCTTAATTCTCAGAGACAGGTCTCAGCTCCATATGCCGATTACCTAAAGAGGATGTCTGAGTGATGCCGAAAGGTTGTGACAGAGCGTGAGGCAGAGCGGGAGCTGTTCTGCTTCGGCATCAGGATGTGCTACTCGTTCTCTTTCCTGTGAAGGCCCCTGTAGAGAGACAGTGGGTGAACAGCAGTGAGCTCACACTTACATACTCTGTCCACTTTCATAAAGCCCAAGGCATTAATGAACCATACATTCCATGAAAAACAAACGGCAAACATTTTGTGGAAAACTGGTGATGTCATATCTGATGAATGAAGATGGATTCTCAAAGCCTCGGAAAGCCTTGTTTGCTTGGCCTTGTTGGATTTACAACCTTCTTTCATCATTTTTACAGACATTGTACAGACACTGCCAGCACGCTTTAATTTCACCATATGGCTCTTAAGCAAACACATATACCCACAAAATACAGACAGACGAGCACTCCACCCCACACAACACAAAGCTTTCAAGATGCTCACATGTGTTATTGACAACATTAAATCCCTGGCAAATAGTCTCTCAGTCTGGTATTTGTCTGTGAACATGAGGTAATAAGGGAATACCGCACTGATGTATCTTCATTAGGGCACGGATGTGTGCCCTACCATCTCATTGATGCCAAGAAGCAAAGTTCCTGTAGAATATTAGCTCTCCCTCAAACCCCAGTGTAAAAAAAAGAAAAAAAGAATTCACCACAGATCCAGACCAGAACAGAACATGAGCTGGGGTGGAGAAAAGTAGGAAGAAAATCAGAGTATGTGTAAGTGAGAGAAAGAAAAAGAGTCTTGTTTCCCACTACACTGGAAGTTGTTCCACTCTTTATAGAGTGCTCTAATTTTATGGTCTTCAGTACTTCTTCTCAGACTCCCTGTACCCCTTTGAACCTGGTTCCCCCAATGTTCCTCCTACAGATATCCACTACAAGGGGGCCGTCTCTCTCTCTCTCTCTCTCTCTCTTTCTCTCTCTCTCTCTCTCTCTCTCTCTCTCTCTCTCTCTCTCTCTCTCTCTCTCACACACACACACACACACACTCTCTCTCTCTCCACACTCAGCCGGTCTCTTAAACCCCAGAGGATGGAACAATGCCAGCTCCTGGAGAACTTCCCCCACTGTTTCCCTGCTAATGATCTTAATAACAGGGGTCGCTGTATTGTATTGTTAGCTTTCTAGATTTTTCATAGTTTTCAAATGTTCAGGTTAAGCTCACATTAAATGATCATATGCTACTTCCCAGACTGTGTCTTAGAATTATGCTATGAGTTGCACACCTCCACCAGACTTTTCACTGAGAGGGTGCATCATAAATACTTCTGAAGTCATCACGTCGCCCTTGGGCGGGCCTCTTAAGTAAATGCACACGGTTTCTTTGTGGTTAGACTGAATTCATGCCATCAGATTGGCAAGGATAAAATGGGCACCAACTTAAATGCCATGAACCTTGCATGAACTAGAACTCTGGGCCAGTTCTAATCTTTTTAGGGAAGAATTATGAGAGACCAGTTGTTTCATCATTAATCCATGCTATTTTCCGCTTGGCAATAAAACTCAATTACTGAAGCTTTTGAGCAAGACGCTCATAAAAGATACAGATGCTGGAGGAACACGGCCAGTGGGGCCATGAAACAGAATACACCGGCATCATGTTCTACAGAACCTATTTGAAGACCTCAGAGAGGACAGGCACGCATGCACTACTTTTTGTACACGTACTTCATACAAAAAATCAACTTAAAGCAAAAATTCATGTCATTTACTCACCCTCATGACATTCCAAACTTGACTTTCATCCTCAAATGGTGAAATTCTAAAGACATTGTGCTATAATTATGATGAATGAGGACCGAATATTTTAAGCTTAAAAAAAGACACAAAAGTACCATAAATATGTCATAAAAGTAGCTAATTTAAGTGCTCTGAAATCATACAGTATCTATGTGAGTAGAACAGACTGCAACTTAATTTCCTTTCAGTCAGCTGTGAATTGCTGTGACTGGTTGAATGAGTCAGTGAGTTGAACTCATGAATGAATCTAACAGACCTGTTTTGTGAACTGTATCACGTGATTAATTGAAAAGATCTAACAAAAAAAATTTTGTACATTTTTTTTGTTCATTTATACAGCTTGAATTTGGGTCTGTTTCTCAAACAATACAGTCTTGTTGCTTTAGAAGACTTGGAACATGGACAACTTTTATAATACTATTTTGATGCTCATGGGGGGTGTGTGTGTGTGGGGGGGGGGGGGGGGGAATTGGGTGGAACCCATTAATGACATGGAATACACTCAAACACATGGAATACGACAAGCATGAAGACTTACAAATCCCTTTTGGTTACAAGCTCCCTGATGCGTCAGATGGCTAATGAAGATTTGGTCCCTTTGAGTTTTTCCTTTATCACACACACATGTTCCAGGAAATCAGTCCAATGGTGACCTAACAACAGCCTCTCTGATAGCTGCTCTGCTGCCCAGTTCTGTAAACCTCTGGATTTACAAGTCCATTAAGTTTAAAAAGCTTCATGACGCAATTCTAGGAGCCGTGATGATCCCTGGAAGAAAGCATAATTACATAGCTCCGCATTCAAATGAATCAGTGCAAACTAAATAATACACTCAGAGACTAAAAACAAACCAGATCCATTAAAAAATGATGTAACTAAACAACAACCCAGGGACAACTACAAGAAAGTTTTAAACGTGAGTTAAAGAATAAATGCATAAAATGAGCTGAAAGAGACCGAAAGCAGGCCCGTCGCTGTATAACTACTGAATCATACTCAGCAGAAATGATATATTTAATAATATATTTAATATATAAACCTGCCATTATAGATACAGATCTGCCTCACCATACATAAAGGTCCACAGCAACCAGACTGCAGAAGCAGAGGGAGGGATGGAACTTGGGGTAAATCTCCACAGGGAGAATCGAAGGAATTGGAGTTGTTTGTTGAAGAAGTGCTGAAGAGATTTTTCCAGCTGTTTTGTGGTCAACTGCTCCCCTAAAAACCCCTTTATTCATTTATACATTTTCCATATGGAAATATTCTGAGATGAATGTACATACATGCATATTACAGTCCTGCATTTAGCCTCATTCCTCAAGAAAGACAGAATCTGAACTCTAATTGGCCCAATATTTACCAGGTATGGTAATCTAGGTTAGGTGTTAAATGTGCTCAGTGTATGCAAAAGTATGTGAAAGGTCAGATCAGAATTTAAATCAGTCCTATAATCAGTGCCAGTTGTACTATAGGCACCTCTTTATGCGTAGGGATGCCTCATCTTCCACTCGTCAGTCTTTCCTGGCATAACTTCAGAATGACACTCTTCTTCTGTTGTCTACTCAGGGTATCCACATAGCACAAAGCAACAGTGGGGGGCATTTTTTCTTCCATTATTATCTTCCAGAGTCTGAGTGCATCAGTCTCCATTTAAGCTATGCCAAAATGATTATGCTATGATTATTACTCACTGATCACAAATAGAAACAAACCTCTGCAGTGAGCAAGAAGGGCCAAACAAGAAATGCATAAACAATAAAATAAAGAAATAAACAATTGCCCCCTTTTCCCTGTTGTGTAATTTGGTAAATTCCCAAAGTGCTAGTACATATTAGTGAGATCAGAGGATGTTTATGTTTAGAAAGAACCACGGACTCTAATGAGCTACACATGTGGAAAGGCTCTATGCTGGTCCTTTTTCCCCCCATTCATTAATCCATGATGATTTATTGGGTTGCTTGTAAGAAGTCATCGAAACTTCCAAAACACATGTATATAGCTCCCTTTGTTTGCTCCTCTCTGCTTGAAATGTCATGCAGAGCATTTGAAACACAAGTAGGCCTGCTTTAAACCCTGAACTTTGAACAGTATTTTATGGTTGTGGTACTGCAGCATGATTTGTTCATCTGAAGGTATCTGGACATAGTCGAGGCTGCTCTACCATTGGAGAAAGCATAATGGCTAACTTGGATCACATCTGCCTTGATAACACATCACATAATGGCCTTGACGTCATTGTATTTCTTTCAGAGTTGTACGACAGTCAATCGCTGTTGGCGGATACCATAGAAATTTATGAGAAGTGCCGTAAACTGAATCACACCTGCCGCAAAATTGTCAGTGACTTCTCTTATAAAAGAGCATTTTTTTCAGGGTAAACTCTAAAAATAGATCAATCCAAAACAAATATTTAATGGCAATCATGTTGAAGATTAGCCGATAGGTTGTCGCTTCATTAAAAGATAAGCTGTTTTCACACAAAAGAAGTTTATTCAGCATAGTGAAGCCTCTCCTCCATTGACATCCATTAAAAAAATAATAAAAAAAGATAAAAACGCCCTCCTGTCTCCTTCCTTGCTCACCACAGCATTACGCTTTTTTGCTAACCTTGGCTTAAAGCGTCTTTGTTCAAAATCTTTAATCAAAAACTTGAACCTCCCCAGCAAGCAATAGCTGTCATTGCACCGTCTAGTTTTACTAGACCCGACATAGTCCGGCTATGAGTAACCCACTTCTAGCCAAAATAACCTTGCAAGATGTTACATCATGTAAGCAAAGTCAACAGTGATTACAAGATGTTTGGTTTGATGTCTTTGACATGTTGTATGTGTGATAGTTTGTATATCAAACTAATCATAATTCTAACGTCTAACCTTACTTCTCCTTTAGGCCTAACACTACCACTTGAACAAAATGTACTCTGAAGATTGTGTCGAAACCAGTGGAAAATTCTGAGATGCTGGCAAGACAATATCAAAAATATAACAGTCTAGAATAGTCTCATGACACATTCAACTGAATCAACTGAACTTCTAACCTTTTCCATTTTTTGAATGATTTGAGATCTAAGTTGCTTCTACCTAGTAACAGAAGGGTTTGCATATGAAGAACCAATCAAATTGTAGGGAAATTATGTAATGTTTCATGTCATTTTTGCCATGCTCCTATTCTATAAAAACTGTTGTATTGTTTTTGCCGGTGGGATTCTCTCTGAAATTTGTCTGAGATCCTCCGGCCGTGATTAAAGCATATTCGAAGGCATTGTCTGGAGTCTGTCTATTTAATGCTGCGCAGCAAGTTAGTTAGGGAAGCTTACTAGACACTTTGATAGTGTTATAGTAAAAGGGACGAGATGTCGTCCAACTCAAAGTCATTTGTCGATTGTAGACGCAGTGTTAGAGTATAAAGGTTATTAAGGGTTGACTGTAGACGCTTGGGTGTCGATTGGAGATGCCCCAGGTAATTAGGAGTCAGGTGCACAAGAAAAAATCTACCACATATGCGTAGCCTGTGCGTCTATTCTTGGGCTATGGTTAGCCTTTTACAATTTTCACTGACAGCCCAAATTTTGCCTTGTTTTAGCCAAGATGTCAGGGCTGTGTTCGGACGGCTATTAGACGTCTTTAAACGCAAAATTGCTTGCTGGGTCCCCTCCCCCTCAAAATGATGTCTGTTCTCTTCATGATGAGGGTGTTTTTTTATATCAGCGTAAGAGTTCTTCCCCACTCAGGTGATGCATTACTAATATTGCACCTTATGTTAAATAAACCTAAGTATTAAATGGGTTATGCTGGCTTAAATTTAGTTTTAAAGCTTCCCTGTAAATACTTTGGTGTTTGTGTAGGATTAAACTAAGTGGTTGTGCAGGTTTTTAAGTTATTAATCATTGAGGAGCACAGCAGGAGTAGCAGCCAAAGACTGCAGTCATCTGTACACTGACTCTGCAGGCAGGCACTGGAGGATTTAGTATGTATACTGCTCTGTCAATGAGTGGAAAAAATGAGTGCTCAAGGACAGTCTGGAGAGAGAGAGATTCTCCCTGTTCCCTGTTGGCCAGTCTATAGCGTGACATCTCAAAGAAATTAGAAAATAACAAGCAATAAGGGTAAATCTGACAGAGAGAGAAAAATGAGAGAGACAGAGCAACAGCTACCAACACAAATATGGATAAGACTATAAATGATGATCTGTCTGGCAGGAAGGACATTTTCCATGTTTTTTGCACACAAGAGGGCCCTCTGTGCTCAATTCATCACCCTGGACTATAAAAAAGGGGACACATCAAAAAATGGAGCAATTCATAACAAAAGCCTTTTTATTCAGTTATTATACATTTAATAGCATTTGTGCTTCTTTTACTATAGTGTGTTCTTTTAAAGTGTTTTTAAACAGCAAACAAATAAATAAAACAAACAAATAAATACAAATTTCAGTAAAATTGTGATGTTCAACAACTGGTACTGATGTATATTTCACATTTCACCAATATGATCATGTTTCTGTGTTTCTGTGTCTGTATAAAAGAGAGACAAATCAATTGTATTTATTTATTTATTTATTTATTTATTGCTATTTAGATGGATCAAATCCATCATTTAATAACTTTAATACAATTCATAAATTTCTCTATGAGCTTCAAACACACATACACACACACACAGAGAGAGAGAGAGAGAGAGAGAGAGAGAGATGTGAGAGAAAGGATAAGGAAGTGGAAAAAAAAGCTTTGAAATAAAAACACAGGGAGTAAGATAAATTAAACAGAACATTACAAAACACTAAATTTACCAAAAAAATATTTAATAAAAAAAAAAAAAAACCTGGTTCGATTTAATTAAATGTTTATCAGTATTCATTGGTTTTGCCGGGAAAAATCATGTGTTATACTGAAAAGATTCCTAAAAGATAAACATTGTGTAAATATTATGTAGCAGGAGCTTTGAAGTA
The DNA here is from genome assembly GCF_963993115.1 of Abramis brama. Lineage (NCBI taxonomy): Eukaryota > Metazoa > Chordata > Actinopteri > Cypriniformes > Leuciscidae > Abramis > Abramis brama. The sequence continues at coordinate 27,666,320 of NC_139965.1, read as the reverse complement.
TGGTCTGTGGTGAAATGCGCGGGCTAATTCTGAAAAGTGTTGTAACAGTATATATCACTTTTAGAAGTTAGAAGTTTGCTCTAACTGACAATATGAGTTTACCATTAATGTGTCACATAAAAACGTGTTACTTCACACAGCATATATCAGAGTTTATGCTTTACAGTAAGCAGAATTTTGGTGAAAGGCCATTTAATGTATCACATTTTTAAGAGGCTTATAAGTATTGAGTCACTCTTGATCCAGTCAAGGATCTCCTGCTGACTAGAACAGTGATGTCAGAATTACAAAGTGTTTAAAAGAGGCAAGTCCATTTTAACTGGCTTGGGCACAGAGAGCCGTTGGTCTTTCCAATGGCTGTTAAACACCATCATACATAAAAGTAGGATAAAGGCTATAAGGAGAGTCAGAGAACACATACATAAACACGCTTCAATTTTCATTATAACTGAGTGTTGCGGCACACTCCTAAGGTGTGCAAAATATTCAAACAGTGGAAATGTTTAGACTAGAGCATCTAGGTCCTTATTTAACGCAGGGAGGAGGATCACACATGCTTTCCATATGCAGTAAGTGTTGGGAGCACTGAAGCAGTTGGAAGAGACCCACGCTAGGCCAACAGTGGACCTACACTGGTCTTTCTCTGGTGCAGTAATGGTTGGAGCGTGCTCAACAGGAATAGCTGCGGTGGTGTTAAACCTCCGTGCATCTGCCAGGAACGCTGCCGCTGAAGCAGTTCTGTCTCACTACGTCTGAGGTCTATAAATGCCCTCATTGTGCCCAAGACACTGACAGAGTCAGGCAAATCACGCCATACCATGTCCTACCACACTGCGACAGAAAATAGCCATATTCCCAGAATAGGAAGCTGATGAAAAAAGGCAAATGTTTGCACAATGTTAGTCTAGGGCTAGTCAATTAAGTTGCAGGGAAAATTAGGTCTGGTGTCAAGTGGAATGAACAGTTTGAGATGTCAATGTAAGATTGTTGCAGAAAAAAATGTATCATAAGATTGAAAAAAAGAAGTCATTTTAAGTTAAATATAGATAGATAGATAGATAGATAGATAGATAGATAGATAGATAGATAGATAGATAGATAGATAGATAGATAGATAGATAGATAGATAGATAGATAGATAGATAGATAGATAGATAGATAGATAGATAGATGTGGACGATTGCGCTGAACTCAACCAAGCTGAGTTCTTTCTAATTAAACTCCACATTCCTCCCAAAAGGCTTGAGAGGGAAAGTGCCAAGGTCATTCTGGGCTTTTAAAAATATCTGTCACATTTAATAAAATACTTTGTAAGTAAAGTCAATTTGTAGCCCTGTGTTTTTGCCACTGTATTTGACTTTTATTTTACTTCAAGGTGCTTTGCACATGCTGATATATAGTACCAAAAATGACACATATCTATCACAGCTGTACTCTTTGGTCAATAACATACTTAACAGAAATATTTAGTATGCTCAGATGGAAATATTATAATAGTATATATAAACAGATGGCTGTGAGTCTTGTGCCTATTGCTATAAACTAAAACTAAAATTCTCTCAGGGATCAGACTTGTCTCTATTTTATAGTTTCTAGGAACAATCCATGATTGTTGGAGCAGAAGAAGTGTTTTTGTTAGTACGTTGCTACAAAAAGCCAACAATTTTTTTGCACTTCCAAACCATTTGTTCAAACAGTGCAAAAGTGTTGACTGTGAAGGGGTGGATTCTGGAATCCACATGCTGCTTCAATCTAATGAGTGATTATAATCAAGGTATTAATCAATATTTTTCCTTCTAAATATCACATGAGTGAATGACTTCTCTGGGCTTATGAGATCTTACTTAGTTATAGAAGTTACCAGTGTGATTATCGAAAATGTTCTTTTCATGTATTCTCTAATGTCTGTATTTTATATTTGAGAGGTGACTGAAGGGTCTGGCTCAAATGCCAGGAATACAGTAACAGTGCTTGCTCATTTAGCCCGGCTTCCAGAAATGAAATATGGACTCGTTTTGTTTGAGAAAGGTCTTCAACGCATTAATATGAAGAGTTTGGTTCCAAAACGCAATAAACGCCATTTTTAAAAAAAATGAGTTTCTGCAAAAATCAGTATTGTATCTGGTCGATATTGATAAATCAATATTTAATTTTACGTAAAATGCTATATCCGGCGTGTTATTCTGTCATGTTTACTCCCTTTGTTTCCAAACCGCGTCAAACGCCAGTCTACTTTATCTGCAGAACGCAATACATCCGCTCAACCAATCACAGCGCACCATTCCACGCACTGTAAACAGTAAAGGCGGCGCTTTAAATACATCCGGCATTCTAGTTTTTCTTATATATAAGTATTTTGTGTTTAAGAAACAAAAACAAAAATGAATAATTTTGACGGCATTGATGAACCTGTGGTGGTTTCTGTGGTGGGGAAGAAACGTAAGCCATCTAAATCGAATCATCTACGCGAGAAGATTAAAAAGATGAGGCACTCGGGAGGAGGAAAAATGCCGGCTATTGCCTGTAAACACACGGCGACAACATCACATTTCTGTCACGCTGACACATTGACCCCAGGGGATCTCTTGAAAAATTTTCAATTATTTTACTCGAAGACAACGAAAAACGAGCAGGACCAAGCCATTTTACAGCTTATCGCCGTCAAAAAAGTTCAGCGGCGACGTCCCAAGGTTGACAACAGCGAGATACAGAAGAATAGGGAGGTCACAAACGAATACCATTTGCTGACTGAAGATCATCCGACAAAGATGCCTGTCTGCAAGACCACCTTTTGCAGCGTATTGGGTAAGGTTATTTTTGATTTATTAATTATACTATTCATAGAGGACTGCATAGCTGCCAACTCTCACGCATTCACCGTGAGACACACGCAATTAACACTTTTCACACGCTCTCACGCCACACATCCAGCACAGAAAAATCAGAGCAGGTTACTTATGATATAAAAAAATCTCAGCTCTCAGATTCTGTCACTTTTATTACGAAATTCAAACAATAAATACCGTTTTGGCGCTTGTAAATGTGACGCGACAGATCCCTAGCGGCACGTGAACGATCATCTCTGCTAATAAATAAACACGAATGAACACAGTTGAAAGATACAGTACAACTTACCGAAATGTATATTCCTCATACTTAATATCGACCAATCAATCAATCAAAGGGGTCAATAAAACAGCTGGAGAAAATGATTCACATATTTACCTCAGGAAAGCCATTTAATGAACATAGGCTATAGCACATTAGTTGGCTAGAAAAAAAGAGCTAAATATGTGTAGCCTACTATATTACATATTTATTATATTTTTACTCATATCATTAAATAAAGTTATTATAATTAAAAAAAAACGCATTATACGCATAAGTTACTTAATTTGAGTTATTTTTAACCTTAAATAATACTGCCAGCTGATAGGGCTCTCTGTATGTTTACATCATTAGGTGAGTTGTTTTTTATTTGAGAAAAATAAATGCCTATCTTGTGTAGCCTACCTTATATTTATCCAAATGAGTCAATATTAAATTAAATCAAATCACAATTATGATTGTGCCGTGAACTGGCACGGAGCCTCTGGCTTATTATTACTTTTGAGGATCAGCGAAAGGGGGTGTTCCCTCACGTGCCCCTCACTGAAAACTATAAATAGAAACATAGCCTACTATCCCATCCTGCTCTTAGTTGTCATCTTAGTAACATTATATTGTGAAAATGTAGCGCCTATGCTGGCCATCAGCCCTGCATGATGATACACTTTTCTATTGAATCTTTAATGTTTTAAAAGCGTTGTTTGTTTGCTTGCCACTTGGGCAAAAATGTCCTGGTTGGTCAAAAAGCATCTGATAAATAGCCCTACTACAAGTTAAATAAATAAATACATACATACATACATACATACATACATGCATAAACAAATAAATGTATTTTTTTATTTTTTTATTGTAGGTATCGGCAAGGAACGTGTGTCTCGAGTGGCAAAGTATTATGCACTCAACGCTACAGCCAGACCAGAACGCAGGGGTGGTGCTCGTAAGGTGGCTGAAAATGAGGCCAAGAAGCAGCTTGTGATGGATCACATCCAAACATTTACGTGTAGGGCTAGCCATTATGGAAGAAGGGGAGCACCTGGCCGGAAATACCTACCCAGTGACCTCAGCGTGATGAGAATGCACAAGCTATTCGACCAGCAAAATCATGATTTAGTCATCTACTCCCTGTATTACACTGTTTTTCGACAGCACTTCAACCTTGGATTTGGGCATCCTGCCACAGATGCCTGTTCTTCATGTGCCAAGTTTCAACTGAGAGTTAAGGACCCCAGCTTAACTGAAGAAGAGAAACGCAGTGAGTCCACATCCTACAATTTACACAGGAGACGAGCACGGGCGTTCTATGATTTGCTGGGGAAGGTAGATCATGATGCAGTGACTCTTTGCTTTGACATGATGCAGAATTTAATACTCCCTAGAACCCCCATTGGTCAGGCATACTATTCCAGACAGCTGCACATGTATGTCTTTGGTGTTGTTATTCACCATGGGAAGGGCAGTAAACAAACAGTGGACGATGTTCATCTGTACACATGGATGGAGCACGAGAATAGAAAAGGTAGTAACATGACTGCTTCAGCTCTGGACCACTGTTTACGTCAACAGTTGAGTGGTGATGTTCACCGCGCTCAAAGGCTGCGATTGTTCAGTGATTCTTGTTTCGGTCAAAACAAAAATATAAATCTTCTGTCCATGCTGTTTGCCTGGATGAAGGAGGCATTTCCTATGATTAGTGTGGAGTATGTGTTCCCTATAAGGGGGCACAGTTTTCTTCCTGTGGACCGTGTATTTGGAAGGATTGAGCAACAGGTTCGAAAGAAGGATACCATTCTTATGCCGGAGGAATATTACGAAATTTTGCGCAACCATGGAAATGTTCACATCTACGGGCAACACTGGAAGGCTTATGATTTCAAGGCGGAAACACAAGTTTTTGTAAAGGCACAGAGGTCATTTAAGCTAAGTGATGCAAGAATGCTGGAATTGAGGAATGACAAACTGGGATTTAAGGCTGTGTATAGCAGTGAATACTGCTATCACTCATTACTGAAGAGAGGAAAGAAGTGGGCAAACTTCAAGCCAAATCAGCTTCCCAATGAAAGCACAGTGAAAGAAGAAAAAAGGAAGGATGTGCTGAACTTGCTCTCTGAAATTGGTGTGAGTGCCAATGTGCGTGCCTTCTATGATAATGCACTCACTCAGTCACAGACGAACGATGTTGACTGTGACAGTCATGAAGAGTAGCTGCCCATTGTGTCAGCCTTTTGAGAGTGACCATTCACTGATACACAAACAAACACAAACACAGGTCTGTCCTCTTTCGTCCTGCACCGTCGTCGCTCATCCTTTATGCTTCCGCTCCTCCGTGAGAGATACGAGACCGGTGTGTCACACTGGTGTCGCTCATCATCAATCACGCCACCGGCCTCGCGCCGTTCTCTCACGGCCCTCAGCCTCGTCCTGCTCGCCACAATTGTTATATTAATGCAATATAATTATTATAATTATATATATTAATTAAATATGAATGTAATTTCAATTGTTATGTGCAAATCAGTTTTTAATCTTCTTTACAGTTCTATTATTTTATTCTATTTCAGTTCTACACAGATATTATATTAATGTTATGGATTTATAGTATGCATAGGACAGTGTGTTAAAAATGAATGTGATTTTTATTTATAGTTTACATCTGGAAGCAAAACTCAGGCATTATTCAACCCATAGCCCTGTTGAGCAAGGTCACTGTGAGCTATTTATAGCTATTCCTTTACCTATCAATAGCTCATGGTGACCTTGCTCAACAGGGCTATGGGTTGAATAAAATCTTTAAAAAAATCTTTTAGACCTACAAGTGATATAAAATTGATGTGAATCTTTCTTCTTTACAGTGTTCCTAACATGACAAAGTATGAGTTTTTATTAATGCCATTAATGTTTTTGTTAATACTTTTTTTCAATGATTCAATGAATTACATTTTGAAAAAAAAAAAAAAGTTTCATGGATTTATTGCTTTTTTGGGGGATTTTTTTTTTATTTTTTATAATAAATCTTTGAAAATTAAAATCAGGATTTTAATTTTTTATGTATTTATAACTTAAAGATGCTATGTGAAAGTTTGAAATAGAAAATAGTGGTTTTCATCTTGCCATTTTCTTGGTAAAGAAATCACAGTTTTACTCAAATTAATCAAAATGGATTTATTGCGTTTTGGAACCAAACTCTTCATATATATACAGTATATGTGTGTTCTTCTAGCTCACCATGACGACTATAGGTCACAAGGGTCATTGGAACCAACAGTTTAAGTGACCATTTCTTCATTAAAGGGGCTATATGCAACTGTTTCCCCAAAATAAACGTAACAATAGCCTTTTTATTTGACCATGTATGACTCAAACATCTCCTGATGAGCATACTGACACCTTGTCAGCTCACAGTGGGTGCACCTATAAGCCTGTATCCTATTTTTCCTATTTTCTGTCGGGTCGGATTTTTCGCGCATTGTCTGCGGATGTGACGTCAAGCGCGTTCATGTTAAACGTTTCAGATCACTCTGCCACCACCGCTAGTCAGCAAACAAACTTAGTTTCTCAAACAATATATGTATTTGACTGTTCTTACCTCTGTAAACATAATGTTGACTTCTTTGCAGCGGATGACTTGTGAAGTGTGCACGTACGAGAGCGAGCAGAAAGTAAGAGCAGTTCCGTTTTTTGGCCACAGGTGTCAGTCGCGAGTTTAAATTTCAGAAAAAAGCATATAGCCCCTTTAAAGTCTTTACTTTACTGTTACATTAAAAGTGTCCTCTCCTTGAGAGAAAGAACGTATTATCTTGATGTTTTGAGAAGACTCTCCTGTTTATAGTTAGAGCCCGGCCAAATCCAACCTTGAAGAAGCTGTGTGTCGGTGTGTGTGTTAGTATTCTTGGTGGTTAAGGAACAACTGGCATTATTGGAGATTAACTTCATGGTCCGAGTGTCAGCTGCATAATTGATGGAGATATGCCTTAGTCTATCTGTCCATGTGCGGAAAAATTACTATGTTTATCTATTTCTTAGCCAATGAGAATCATTTAACCTGAAGCAAGGACGTAGCTTAGACCTTGGTGTACAGTGGTCTTTGTAACTGTAAGTGGGGCGACCTACGAACTCCTTGTGAGTCTTGAAGCTGACTTCTGCTGATGAAACGGCAAACTATCATCAGTATTGAAAGCACTTCAATTGACTGCACTCTTGACTCCGGGTCTTCATTCCTCATATCTGGTTCTGGGTCTTTGACTGTAAATCCCCTTACAACTGAAAGGAGCTGACAGATCTACAGATAATAAGTTCCAAATATGAATCTGCTGTAGTGGAGGAAAATCAGTAGTAGGCTATATACTATAGTCTAAGAATCACATCTTACTAATTACATTTGCATAATCATCATATACATTCTGCACTAAAAGTATGTGATTTAGGACCATGAGACAGAATGATGGATGAGGGGTTGAATGAAATAAAGATGGAAAAGACACCAAGATTTTCTGGCCCAGCATATAAAACCCATTGTGAATTAGAAAATCTGCAAGTACTTCAATTCTCCAGATGCATCTTTTCATGCATATGCTCATATACATCTGTGTGTGTTTGTGTGGCTGTGAGCACTGATATATCACCATCATTTTAAACAATTTAAATAATCAATCATTTTAAATAATTGTCAATGATTAGTGTAATATGAAGTTTTATGTCACTGTATGGTTTGGGTGGTGTATTCTGTAACTGACAGAATCCAGCTGGGGAAAAAAAAATGTGTCCAAGTGACCTAGTTTTTTGAGATGTGTTTTTATGGATAAAGGGTTAGATCTCCACAAAAAATCTCCACAAAGGAATGTTTTATCTCACATTCCCTACATCTAAGCTGCAGTGGTTCTCCAAGTTTACTCTTTCAAGTCCTCAACATAACAGTTTCTGGCCTCCTCGGGGCATCAATCAGCAGTGAATCATCAGTGAAGCAGGATGCTGAGCTCATGTCTGAGGAAAGACTCTCTCTTATTATCTCTATCTGTCTTTCCTCCAAATCTGGAAGCATTTTAGGTCTGGATTCTCTCTCTCCCTCTCTTTTCTTCGTCCATTTCTGCTCTCGCTGTCTCTCTGTGTGCTGGCCAAGTCACATGTGCCCAGTGCCCAGGAGGTGAACGATCCTCAATTGTCAGCAGGAAAAGAGTAGCTCTAAACTCTGATCTTATTCTGAGTCACACACCAGATGCCCTTAAGTGTTTGCACAGTTTGTTTTGTTCTAGCAGAGACTGTTTTGAAACCATCTCCATGTGTTCACCATATCTAAGGTTAATATCGCTGCCAGAACTGCAAATCAAAAATTGCTGTTGAATTATTTGTACCAGGTGGTTATGTTATGTAGGTCAGTGCTTTATCTATTCAATTTAACTGTTAAAAAAAGAGCCTTCAGTACAAGCATTAATATCAGAATAAATTATCTGATTTCTAAACATCTGTGATGTTCTTTGATGCACAAAATGTCTACAGGAAGATAAAAACCTCTTACTTTGAACCACTATGTGGATATTAATCATTATAATTCTTTATCTAAGATGATCTTTGACTGGGAAGTTAAGCTCCACTCCCACATTTTTCCAGGGTTTATGTAATAGTGTGATAAACGGAAAAGCAGCTGCTGAAAATGTTGAAAAAAGTGGGGAGAAAAAAAAACCTGTAGAGAAGAGGAGGAAAAAAGGAAATATTTGTGGTCATTGAGTTTGGGTTCGCCAAGCTTTATGGTTGGCCAAGAAGATTCCAGCTGTAACACACCTTTATATATCAATGTATGTCTGTTCTCCTTTAATCACATGTTGGGCAGCAGAGAGTGTATTTTGTCTCAACCCTACAAATATGTTAGCCAGTTTGTAGCTTTATAATATCTCCACGTATTGTAGTGCATGGATTCATAAATACTGTTTAAAACATAGGTTCACCGAAGCTTTCTCCTTCCCTCCTTGCCTTGTCATTGTATTGTTCTTCTTTCTTTGTTCTCACTCTTTTCATTTGGCACTATGCACTTGAAAAAAAAATTGAACTGAATTGAACTGTCTATATCCTCCTCTTTCACAGCCACACTTCCATTTTGAGACCCACACACATTTATTTTAATGTTATATCCCCACACACCCCTAATCAAAAATTCCTAAGATCTACGGGACGTAACAGTAAACATTTACATATTAAAGAGCACCCCCCCAAAAAAAAAATCTGACATAATGTATTCACCCTTATGTAACATGCCTTTCAAAGATTTATGACCAAGAAACACAAAAGAAGTCATTAAACATGTTACAGCAGTAGGTGACTGTGTTCATGAGTGAATCATTCACTAAACCGATTCGTTCAACAATTGTACGAATTCATTCAGGAACGAAACAGGTAAGTAAGTCATTTAATCATTCACTAAACCGATTTGTTCAAAATATGCTGATTCATTTGGGAAGGAATCACCGGTTGTGTGTAGCCTACTCAGAGACGCGGCATTGGCTATAACTGCTTTTATTGTTGGTGCAAAAACAGACAAAATAACTGGCAACATTGTGTCAAAAATGTAAGTTACTCAATATTACCATCTTGTTTTTTGAACTGTTGTATAAATCACAGTTGCAATTATGCTGTTGTTTGAAATATCAAACATGCACGTGATTGGTGACCATGACTGTTACATGGATTTTCAGGGAATAATCACCTGATTTTCATTTATATTTTTAAAATTGTATTTGTCATGTGTGTGTTTTTATTTTATTTTAAATGAGCGTTGGTGTACATCTGCTTTCAATATATGGAACATACTAGAGTTAAAACTTATAGGCTATTTTGGGTTGTAAAGAAAAAGTCATATAGGGTTGCATTAACTTGCCTGCAGAGGTTTATTAATATAATTGCTCATTTCATAACCGTTTGGCTGGTATAAGAAATTATACTAACATTAAACATTCCCTTCACTGTCTGAATCTAAGACAGTGTCACAAAAAAAGTTACAAATTAACGAGACTGGTTGGTTCGGCAACATCAAAATTCACTCTTATCTAATCTCATCAATTCTGAAAACTGCAAGATATCCCAGAGGCTTGTTAACTCAGAAAAATCTAATAGAACAAAACATTCTACCAATGCTCAAGAAATATTGCCTAACATCTTCTTTTGGCTTCCATTAATATAAAAAATGTTTGAGTAAAACTTCTGGTAAACCATTAAAAACCTTAAGGGAATGATGGCTTTATTATTTGGCTTGGTTCTTCCAGTATAATGAAACATTACTCAGGTTGCAAGGACATGATGTTCATGCTTTCTCAGTGTCCAGCTGCTAATCATATTTCATGTAGTATTGTAATTATTCACATTTAACACTGTCACTGCATAAGTCTGTTACCTCACCATCCATTAGGTTCCTCCAGTCAAATACAGTTCACCGCTCCTCCATGAGGTCTTACATTTCAGGAGGCCCCAAATAAATTGTAAAAAATAAAACTTCTAAGCTTTTGCTGATCTAAAAGTTTCCTTGGATAAGCATTTGACCATGTTGTCATGGCAATGATCAATTTATATTTTATTTAGTTTTATTCAGTTTTCCATAAATACAGTGCTTTCTGTGAAGTCAGAGCTTGACAACTAGTGTGCTGTAGCTTTATGATATGAAGCCATGTTTAATAGTCTGGCCTGTGGGCATCAGGCTTTTGTTCTCCAGGGGCAGTTTATGGCTCAATTTCATTTAATTCATTTGAATAGGAACCTTCGGCAAAAAACATTTTCCAGTGCCCAAAATGTTAAATTGAAAAGGCTTTGACGGTGGCGTCCGTGCTGGAGACACTGGTGTCCGTGCCGGTGTCCGTGCCAGAGATGTTGGTGTCCGTGCCGGAGACAGTAGTGTCCTTTCCTGAGACGGTGGTGTCTGTGCCGGAAGTGTTGGTGTCCATGCTGGAGACGTTGGTGTCCATGCCGGAGAAGATGGTGTCCTTGCCGGAGACGGTGGTGTCTGTTCCGGAGACATTGGTGTCCGTGCCGGAGAAGGTGGTGTCCTTGCCGGAGACGGTGGTGTCTGTTCCGGAGATGGTGGTGTCCTTGCCGGAGACGGTGGTGTCTGTTCCTGAGACGGTGGTGTCCGTGCCGGAGACGTTGGCGTCCTTTCCTGAGACGGTGGTGTCCGTGCCGGAGACGTTGGTTTCCGTGCCGGAGAAGATGGTGTCCGTGCCGGAGACGGTGGTGTCCGTTACAGAGACATTGGTGTCCGTGCCGGAGACGGTGGTGTCCGTTCCGGAGACGTTGGTTTCCGTGCCGGAGAAGATGGTGTCCGTGCCGGAGACGGTGGTGTCCGTTCCAGAGACATTGGTGTCCGTGCCGGTGGTGTCCGTTCCGGAGACATTGGTGTCCGTGCCGGAGACGGTGGTGTCCATTCCGGAGACGTTGGTGTCCGTGCCGGAGACGGTGGTGTCCGTTCCGGAGATGTTGGTGTCCGTGCCGGAGACAGTAGTGTCCTTTCCTGAGACGGTGGTGTCTGTGCCGGAAGTGTTGGTGTCCATGCTGGAGACGTTGGTGTCCATGCCGGAGAAGATGGTGTCCTTGCCGGAGACGGTGGTGTCTGTTCCGGAGACATTGGTGTCCGTGCCGGAGACGGTGGTGTCCGTGCCAGAGTCGTTGGTGTACGTTCCGGAGACGTTGGTGTCTGGTGTCTCATTTTGTTAGTTTAATTTTCCAAATAACCAGTGGTGGAATGTAACGACATGCATTTACTCTGGATTAAAGTATAATTTTGAAGTACTTTAGATTGTCATTCAACTCCACTTCATCTCAGAGGCAAATATTGTACTTTTTATGAAAAACTGACTTTTTACACATGGATATTAGATTATGATATTAGGTATGATATTAGATATTGTTTAAAAAATATGAACAGTATTTAATAGCAACACTAAAAATATGTCATATAGATCAGGGATCGGTCCTGGAGGGCCGCTGTCCTGCAGAGTTTAGCTCATAAGACAGTTTTGCATGTTGAAATATTTTATGGTTTGATTTTTGAGTATGTGAGTTAATTTCATTTATTCCTCCTCTTTCTAAGAACGTCTATTCTTTCTAAGAACGTCTCAGTGACTGGCAGCCGTCGACTGAGTCAGCCCTGCAAACCTGTTGGTGGACAGTGGAAATATGCACTGATCCCAGATGATGTCCCTCCGGCTGAGGCTTTACCAGCGTCTCTATTGTGCAGCCCATCCAGGATCTCCTGTTCAGCTCAAATAAAAGTCTACAGAAAAATTTTCTTACAATCTGTTAGTGTTAATTTAAACTTTTATTTTGTTTTTCGTATTTTAAACGTAACTTGCAAATAGTTGTAAAATGTACTGTAAGTAAAAATGTATAGAACAATTTATTTTGTATCAAATGTACAAATGCACTGACAAGAAAATTACAGAATGATTTCTTAACTTGCATTAAACAATGCACAGAAATTATTTTTTGTTTCATTTACAAACTATAACTCACATAAAAATAATGTATACGACTGTTTAATTTACAAATTTTAATTCACATAAGCAAAAGTTTATTTAATCTGTCAAGAACAGAAAACAATCTGTTCATTCTCCACCTCATCTCCTGTGATCTCCTCTCCTGTCTCTCTCTGAAACTTCATGTCCTCCCGAACAGGCTCGATCAGCTCATCCTCTCGGTCTCGTTTCTCTTGGCTGCTGCTGGTTCCTTGTTCTATCCTTTGCGGCCCGGGGAAAGAAGAACGGTAGGCAGGGTTGCCAGGTCTGTGTAACAGAAGTAGCACAAGGCCGAATTCTTCACTAGATTTGTGCGACTTAGGGATGTTTTGGCGGTGTTGGAGTTGGTGTCCGTTCCGGAGACGTTGGTGTCCGTGCCGGAGACGTTGGTGTCTGTGTTGGAGACTTTGGTGTCCATTCCAGAGAAGGTGGTGTCCGTTCCGGAGAAGGTGGTGTCCTTGCCGGAGACGGTGGTGTCTGTTCCGGAGATGGTGGTGTCCTTGCCGGAGACGGTGGTGTCTGTTCCTGAGACGGTGGTGTCTGTGCCGGAGACGTTGGCGTCCTTTCCTGAGACGGTGGTGTCCGTGCCGGAGACGTTGGTTTCCGTGCCGGAGAAGATGGTGTCCGTGCCGGAGACGGTGGTGTCCGTTACAGAGACATTGGTGTCCGTGCCGGAGACGGTGGTGTCCGTTCCGGAGACGTTGGTTTCCGTGCCGGAGAAGATGGTGTCCGTGCCGGAGACGGTGGTGTCCGTTCCAGAGACATTGGTGTCCGTGCCGGTGGTGTCCGTTCCGGAGACATTGGTGTCCGTGCCGGAGACGGTGGTGTCCATTCCGGAGACGTTGGTGTCCGTGCCGGAGACGGTGGTGTCCGTTCCGGAGATGTTGGTGTCCGTGCCGGAGACAGTAGTGTCCTTTCCTGAGACGGTGGTGTCTGTGCCGGAAGTGTTGGTGTCCATGCTGGAGACGTTGGTGTCCATGCCGGAGAAGATGGTGTCCTTGCCGGAGACGGTGGTGTCTGTTCCGGAGACATTGGTGTCCGTGCCGGAGAAGGTGGTGTCCTTGCCGGAGACGGTGGTGTCTGTTCCGGAGATGGTGGTGTCCTTGCCGGAGACGGTGGTGTCTGTTCCTGAGACGGTGGTGTCTGTGCCGGAGACGTTGGCGTCCTTTCCTGAGACGGTGGTGTCCGTGCCGGAGACGTTGGTTTCCGTGCCGGAGAAGATGGTGTCCGTGCCGGAGACGGTGGTGTCCGTTACAGAGACATTGGTGTCCGTGCCGGAGACGGTGGTGTCCGTTCCGGAGACGTTGGTTTCCGTGCCGGAGAAGATGGTGTCCGTGCCGGAGACGGTGGTGTCCGTTCCAGAGACATTGGTGTCCGTGCCGGTGGTGTCCGTTCCGGAGACATTGGTGTCCGTGCCGGAGACGGTGGTGTCCATTCCGGAGACGTTGGTGTCCGTGCCGGAGACGGTGGTGTCCGTTCCGGAGATGTTGGTGTCCGTGCCGGAGACAGTAGTGTCCTTTCCTGAGACGGTGGTGTCTGTGCCGGAAGTGTTGGTGTCCATGCTGGAGACGTTGGTGTCCATGCCGGAGAAGATGGTGTCCTTGCCGGAGACGGTGGTGTCTGTTCCGGAGACATTGGTGTCCGTGCCGGAGACGGTGGTGTCCGTGCCAGAGTCGTTGGTGTACGTTCCGGAGACGTTGGTGTCTGGTGTCTCATTTTGTTAGTTTAATTTTCCAAATAACCAGTGGTGGAATGTAACGACATGCATTTACTCTGGATTAAAGTATAATTTTGAAGTACTTTAGATTGTCATTCAACTCCACTTCATCTCAGAGGCAAATATTGTACTTTTTATGAAAAACTGACTTTTTACACATGGATATTAGATTATGATATTAGGTATGATATTAGATATTGTTTAAAAAATATGAACAGTATTTAATAGCAACACTAAAAATATGTCATATAGATCAGGGATCGGTCCTGGAGGGCCGCTGTCCTGCAGAGTTTAGCTCATAAGACAGTTTTGCATGTTGAAATATTTTATGGTTTGATTTTTGAGTATGTGAGTTAATTTCATTTATTCCTCCTCTTTCTAAGAACGTCTATTCTTTCTAAGAACGTCTCAGTGACTGGCAGCCGTCGACTGAGTCAGCCCTGCAAACCTGTTGGTGGACAGTGGAAATATGCACTGATCCCAGATGATGTCCCTCCGGCTGAGGCTTTACCAGCGTCTCTATTGTGCAGCCCATCCAGGATCTCCTGTTCAGCTCAAATAAAAGTCTACAGAAAAATTTTCTTACAATCTGTTAGTGTTAATTTAAACTTTTATTTTGTTTTTCGTATTTTAAACGTAACTTGCAAATAGTTGTAAAATGTACTGTAAGTAAAAATGTATAGAACAATTTATTTTGTATCAAATGTACAAATGCACTGACAAGAAAATTACAGAATGATTTCTTAACTTGCATTAAACAATGCACAGAAATTATTTTTTGTTTCATTTACAAACTATAACTCACATAAAAATAATGTATACGACTGTTTAATTTACAAATTTTAATTCACATAAGCAAAAGTTTATTTAATCTGTCAAGAACAGAAAACAATCTGTTCATTCTCCACCTCATCTCCTGTGATCTCCTCTCCTGTCTCTCTCTGAAACTTCATGTCCTCCCGAACAGGCTCGATCAGCTCATCCTCTCGGTCTCGTTTCTCTTGGCTGCTGCTGGTTCCTTGTTCTATCCTTTGCGGCCCGGGGAAAGAAGAACGGTAGGCAGGGTTGCCAGGTCTGTGTAACAGAAGTAGCACAAGGCCGAATTCTTCACTAGATTTGTGCGACTTAGGGATGTTTTGGCGGTGTTGGAGTGCCGAAATCGTACTTGCAGGGGTGGAAATCAACCCGCGGAAAAAATGTTTACTGCGGAAACAACTAGAAGGATCCTTCGTATTGGGACAGCCTTCGTCGCGCCGCTGTGACGCATCAATCAGCCTTCAAATACGGCCTTCGGAGGATGAAGCGGGACACAGCTTGTGTGACTCGAGTGATGTACGGAGAGGCCTAGGCTGCTTTGTTGAATTAAAACTGGACTTGTAGTACAAAATACAAAGAGAGTAAGAGAGTTTGAGAAGCATTTTTGATTCATAATATGAATCAGAGTATGTCACACATACTCGTCTCTATTTAACCATTTTACTGAAGTTTATGACAAACTAAAGCTTATTATTTAGCCTTGTAACATTTGCAGCAGCTGCTTAAACGGGAGCAAGTGAAGGATCATAGTTTGACAGACAACTCATTATTAAACATAACAAAAAGTAGCCTAGTCAACAAATATTATATATAAAAAAACACATAATATGCTTTATTAAAGTAAGGTCATCTGCTATTTTGCTGGCCTTATAACTGTAGTGACTTACTACAATAAGTAGCAACTGAAATGACCACATTTAATGCAAGAAAAATCATGTAATGGGCTGAAAAGAAGTTATAATACACCCTCTGCTGGGCAAATATGGGAAGTACAAATCATCTGGCCAGTTTGTTCACTTTCATTCCAGCCAATGATATTTCACAGGTTGTTCACAGGCCCATGATTAAGCACTGGAAACATCCCCCTACTATCCCACATAAAGACATGCCTAAAGGTTTCACCATCAGTATGACATTGTAAAAATGCAGAATTTGACCCCACTACTACCACCCTTATGTATGACAAGGTCATCGGTCATGTAAAAATAGCATGTGTCTTTTGTCATGGACAAAATGTTTAATGTTGTAAAGGTATGGGGCAGATGAAAGCAGATCTGAGCAACCTATGGGTTGCCATGGACACAGGGCATGGGAGGAATGCTCAGAGGCCCAGCCAGCGTGTCAGGTGCTCCTCCCTCCAGGGAATTTCACTTGCTCAATGTCTTCAAAACTCACCTCCAGGATATAGTGTGCATAGTGATGAGGTATGTATACCTGACGTATGAATGGAAACTGACGTTCAGCTTAAATCGTTGTTACAGCTGACGCACATCAATGCTTTATTTGTCTGTTTGCATGCAGGAAGGTGTGGTTTACAGGTGAAAATTCAGGAAAGGCCAGTTTCCTGATAGCCACAAGTGAGACAGATCCCTCCCCTTGCCATTTGTCTCTGGATGCACAGTCTCTGAACTCTCAAACGATTCTATTTCAACCTCGATCATCTCACCCGAGCCCAGCAGGCAGCACTCAGGTAAGGTACACAGTTTTAATTTTAAAAACATATAAATCTATTGAGGAATTGTGCTGCTTTCACATTCGACTGGGCTAGTTTGGTGTAAAATGGAGAATAGGTATTAGATGTCAGTGGTATGAAGGCTATTGAAATTCTGATCCATCAAAGGAAATCATTAGGATTAAGTAACTAATAATAAATTACCATTGGGAGGTTTGACATATAACACCTGAAAACCATTAGTAAAATTAGACATATTAGTATGAGTTTTTCTGAATGCGCTGATGAACCTCTAATAATAAATGAACCAAAAATGTATTCTTTGAACAAACCTATGGAATATATATCATATTATAGATTAACACATTTGCCTAATACATTTCTTCTCGGTACATTGCGTTATTGACTATTCTATAATCTGCATCAAACTTCAACATAAGAGATGCCACATACTCAGTACTGGCAAACCTGTTTTGGCACATTCCAAAAATATTATTATAAATAAAAAATTTTCTCCAGGATGTTTTAAGGAGGGAAAGAGAAGTCTAAAATTGTGTTATTTTACATTTCTAATTTAATGGACATGTACTTTAATTTTTATTATTATTTTGGGAGGGGAGTGGGAGGGCAGAATTGACAGATATTTATATTTAAAATACAAAATTATTCATATTGACTTCATATTGCCTCCGATATATTGCCAAGCAAACATAAAATAAAAGAATAACTGACAATGTAGAAAACCTCATATATTGCCCATAAAAGTAAGAACAAAGAAATGTTATAAATAATTGTTACAACAACTTTATTATATTTGTAAATAAGAAAAATAATTATGCCACTAGCAATCAGCATCTGGTTCAGATATGACATGGCAGATTAAATGTTTGGTTACACTTTATTTTAAGGTGTCATTGTTACAGTGTAATTATATATTTAAGTACTGAGTAATAATAATTAACAACATGTACTTACTATAGGGTTAGGGTAGGATTAGGTTTTGGTTGAGGGTTAATTGCATGTAATTATGCATAATTTAGTACATGTAACATATGTAACAAGGACACTGTAAAATAAAGTGTTACCTTCTATATAATAAATACACACAAAAAGGTCACTAATGTGAACCCCAAATACTCTTTCCATTTCATTTCTGTAATAGTATCACTGCTAATTGCGTTTTGTTGGTGGTTGGCATAAACTGGCCAAACAGGAATAGCTATGATGTCACAACGTGATGGAAATAGTTACCCAGTTAGTCATATGCTAAGTGTGGGTGTGTCTGTTCAACCACACATTAAAATTAAATATAGATATCAATTATCGACATTATGCCACTTCTATATCTCATCAATATACAAAAAAAGTATCATTTATACAAGTATTTGTGTGAGAGTCACTTTGTCCTTTTTTGTTTTGTTATAATCTCACTCAAAATGTGTATCTAAATATAGTTTGGGTGTGTGATTTGTATACCAGACACAGAATATTGTGTGCTCACCTCCTGTTATTACAATGCAGTGAAATGGTTGAATGGTGTACATTACACTTGCATCAAGAGGGCTTAGATACACTTCAGTGAAAATGACTCATGGGAGAGGAACAAAGGGCAGCTAAACAGAGGGTTCTGAGAAATAAAGACTGAAGAGCACTTTCATTTTGTAGAGGAGAGACATCTTAGGATTTGCTTTTTTCCCCAAATGTTGATTATTTTATGAGAATTCGCCTTTTGATTGATGCCAGCATTTATAGTGGCAATGTATATTTAATAAAACTTTTGTCACGTTTAAAAAAGTGAAACATTGTTGCTCTTTTTTCCGCTGTTGGTCTTGAGAATTTATCCTAAGTGAGACCAAAGTGTTTTCTGTCATATGCCATTCACTCTACACACAAGTAATGTGTCTCATTTTGGCAGGTAGAAGAACCCAACATGAAATTGTCACTGGGCATCATACTTACACTCCTCTTGATACTTCAGACATTCCAACACGTATCCACTGAGATACCTGATGATTGGAAACGAGATAATGGGGCAGTGGACAACAACGAAACACAGTCATCTAGTGAGAAACCACCTGTTCAACCATCTGTTCCAATGGAGGATAGTATGGAGAGCAGTTCAGATGATGAAGCACAATCAGTTGGCTCATTTTTTATTACTGGAGGAGACGAACAAAAGCAGAATTCCACAGAACTGTATCAAATCCCTGATCACAGGGACAATGACACAGAGGAAGCCAGTTCTGGCGGACCCATTTCTACAACACCACCTCCTATGATTACACTTAATTCAAGTTCTGATCTCTCAGATACTTCAGCGGACTCTTCAGCGGAATCCAATGAAACACAGACCCAGGAGACAGCCACAAATACCTCCACACCAGAGCCGGGGCACACAAATCAATCTGCTCTTAATGACACATATACCAGTCCAAAACCCGAGACTACCACAACAGAGAGCAGCCTTGACGAAACGGGTTCTGGATATTCGCCCTCAGACGATGCACCCACCAACAGCACTACTAAGAGTCCGGCCACCACAACAAAAGATGGGAGCGTCCAGTACGAAACTACAGTGAGTCCAACTGAACCACCAGTAAACGGAACAACAACACCAGTGATTCCACCTGCCATCCCTGAGGACATCACAACACATGCCTCATACAGTGAGGGCACAGGAGCAAACCTGACCGGACCTTTTGAAAACAAAGATAATTCTGAAAGAGGTTAGACTCACAAATCAGCATCAATCAAGCATTAATAATCAGTGTTTATACCAAAGAGCAAGCTTCATTTGATGGCCGACCGAAGAGTTTTGTCATGAGATATTTGTAATTGCACTACCATTTAAAAAGTTTGGGGTCAGTAAGATCTTTTTTTCTTTTTTTTAAAAGAAATTAATACCTTTATTCATTAAGGACAATTTAAATTGATCAGAAGTGACAGTAATGTCCTTTATAATGTTAAAAAAAAAAGTCTAATCCGAAAAAAACAACCCCCCCCAAAAAAACTTTTCAACACTGATAATAAGAAATGTTTCTTGAGCAGCAAATCAGCATATTAGAATGATTTCTGGAGGATCATGTGACGCTGAAGACTGGAGTAATGATGCTGAAAATTCAGCTTTGCATCATAAATTACTTTTTAAAATATATTCAAATATTTTAAATTCTAATAATATTTTACAATATTTCTTTTTATACTTTACTGTTTTTATTTTGGATCAAATAAATGCAGCCTTAGGAGACTTCATTCAACAACATCTTACTGACCCAATCCCTTTGAACAGTAGTGTATATGGCAAAAATATTTGAGTTAAACCGTAAATACAAAGCACACTACAAATCTGGGACACTGATAGTGTTTTGACCTTTTATAAGCATTATTTCTCTCTTCGTTTCCATAGTTCACAAAGATCACAAATCTTTTAATTTCATCCCTCAAGCTAACCTTTATTCTCAGATTCTCAATTCAGTCATAAAAGCCATATTTGCTGTTCTTCTGTGTTGGATTGGGTTTCGGGCTTTGTTTGTCCTCTGCTCTGGGCCAGAGTGTCTAGTTACTGACACCTCACCTTCCCTCACAATAAGAGTGGTGTTCACCCCACAGATATTGGGAGAGGCTCCTTTCGAGGTCAGGTGTGGACCAATGTGACAGAATACCTGACATTGAAGAACAAATCCCATTATCTCTTTGTGTAACTCTGACCAATTTGTGTCCAAACTGCATCCTAAACTTACAGGTGCTCTAAGCGATGTTGGGTGACGTCACTTCTTGTTGACGTTCGAAGTATTGTCAAACAAAACGGCGGCTAGCTCAACCATCCCTCCTCCTCATCCCGTCCCCTCCCCCTCCCTTCCGTGCTTCCTGAAACAGTCATGAACCATTTAGAAAACCACACTGGATTTACCCACCTGTCCAGCAAAAACAGAGCCACCTGAATGTCGGATTGGAAGCCCTTCTGCCGGCGGAGTTCTCGCCACCTTTTGAACGCTTTTCTGATGTAAATTCGGGACTTCGCGCATTCCCTATTCTTTGTTATTTGTTCATCGGAACGTCATCTCTTTGGTCGTGTGTCGGCCATATCAATATTCTCAAGAATATACAATTTTAACGTTAGTCGTTGTTGTTGTCTAGGACATCTCTCCTCTAGCTAACTTCCATCTTCATGCTTCTCTCTCCTCCACTCCTCACACCCCCCTTCATGTGCACGCGCACTAACCCCCCAACCCCCACCCCCAAATCATTCTTGTCGGTTATTGGCTGGAACACTGTATGTTATGTTTCGTGGTCCAGGCTGGGCCAGTTTGTTTTTCTTGCCGTTTGTGGAGCCTGGGCTGTCTACGGAGACCGCGTTTTTTTACAGTGTGTTCAGGGGACAGGCAGCTAGCGGATAGTGAGGAGATGTTTGCTGGATGTGACAAAAAATGTTTTGGCCTAAAAAACGCGTGACATCGCTTAGAGCACCTTTAAAAGAACAGGTTATAGGCTATTTACATATACAGAATAATTATATATATTTAGATTTTGTGTGTTTGGCCTGTTGAAGAATAATTAGCTTATAAAAAGCTTTTAGAAAGCAACCATTTTAACCCGTCTAATGGTTTTGATTCCATTCACATTTTTTAAACAAGGAACTCCATATTAGAGGCAACCACAAACCATTCTGTTCTCTAATTTGGTCAATAATTTGGTCTTTTATGAGAACATCTTTGGATGAAGAAGTTAGTGTCTTTGTTACAATAAACATGCAATATGTCTTTACAGGTTTATCCTCAGATATTACAGATGCTACTGAAAACAAGAAAGGGCAGGCATGGGCTATCGTCCTAGCCGTTGGGATTGTAGTGGGGATCATTGCCTTGGCAGCATTTATCATCCTGAATCGAAGGAATAGAAGAGACTTTTCACACAGAAAACTGGTGGATGAGACGTCACCTGATCCAGGTAATATAAAACTCTCCTGTCAGTATTTGCATCACTTTGAACCGAGATCCATTCGAATACCTGTGAGGGCTTCTATGAACATAATACAGAATCGTTTTTCCTCCATGATGTTATTTAAATTGTTTTGTCTCATCCTTTCAAAGTTCTCCGACTGGATAACAGTGAGCCACTAGACCTGAGGTTTGATGGACTTGGCTACTACAATCCAGGACTACAAGGAGACAGCATCCAGATGACCAACTTTCCACAGGGACGGTCACAATAAGAACAAATCTCTGATGCCAAAGACTCTTTATTTAATGTTGCACGCATGTGAAGACAAAAGGATAATTAAGAAATAATTGTCATTTTAAAGTGATTTGCCAAATCAATCTCAAGGCAATTTTACATAACCGAACAATCAAAAACGTTTTTAATTTTAAGTAGTGTCTTTTGTTTGGATGTTTTAAGGAACCAAAATGTGGGGGCATATTACAGAAAGATCTCTGTTTGGTAACAAATCAGTTAGAACCCCATTTAGGATAAAAGCTGCAGAATTATATTTCTTGTGCATAATCTTATCTTAACTACGGTTAGGAAAAGGGTATTACAGAAGCATTCTAACTCGACAAAAAACCCTAAAAACTGTCTTCACTTCAGAATAACCCCACTGATGTCCTAACTTCAGAATTATTTGAAAGCCAACTCATTTGAAAGCCAATCCCATTACAATAGTCCTGTCTGAGAATGGTGTCACATTTATTAATGATACAAGAAGAAGAACAGCGATGTTTGATGGTGGAAAGACTTGTTGAACACCCAAATGATGTGCTGCACTTTGATGACAAAGATTTCTTAACTACAGATAAGATGAGAGTTTGTAAGATAGGATAAGAATCCTAAATCAAGTTAAGATTTGCTTCTGTAATACGAATTTGGGAAAATTCTAAATTAACTTGTCTTGACAGATCTTATCTTAAAACTTAAGATAGAAGGTTTCTGTAATACGCCCTCTGAAGAAAATGTATATACTGGGCAGTTTTGTTGAAATTGGAAAGTATTGGATTGTATGTCTGCTTTTTTCTAATAGTCAACAAGATTGTTTACTTGACTAATAGTTATTGTATCATATCAAAACCAAACTTCATTTCTGAATGTTCATGTTGCTAAATGCAAGATGGTGTGAAGTGACCAGCATTACGACACAACTTCTTTATGCACACTATGTTTTTGTCTAGATGATCAAGATTATGTCAGTTAACTGGGGGAAGAATTTTCTGATACCTTTCTTCTGAGCCTATAAAGGATTTTTATAGTTTACAAAAATTTAATAGAGGATTAACATGACAGTAGGTTCTCAGTTTATTATAAATAATAAAAATGATTTCAAATAAATGTGTCTCCGTGACTGATTGATCACTCGTCTTCCAGTCCTGTAGATGGCGCAGATTCATTTCGAAAATGAGAAACTCATCTTGATGATAAACGGCAAAGAAGAATTGAGGCTCCTGACTGATATTATCCAGTATACCACAGTGGATATTTCCAATGCCAATAATTGACTTACAAATTCAAATGAAAATTAAGAATGAGAGAGATACCCCAAAGAACATTATTGCACAGCAGTATTTAGATCAGATTTATTCATCATGGTTGCATATATATATTGATGGTTCTAAGGATCTCTGGAAGAACAGCAGCTGCTGTATATATTCCTAAGTTTCAAACAAGTATTAAGAAAAGAATAACTGATCATATATCTGTGTTTGCAGCAGAATTAGTTGCCATGAAGATTAGTAGTAATATGTTCTGATTCTTATGCAGCAATCACAAGCCTCGTAAGTGGAAATAAAGCATCAAGACAAGACATTATATATGAGATTCTTGCAGGTTTGTTAAGAATAAGTAGTGTAAGCTTAATAGTGTTCTTGTGGGTTCCTGCTCATGTGGGAGTGGAGGCCAATGAAGTGGTTGATAAACTAGCTAAGCAAGCTGTAAAACATAACGAGATAAATATTCAAGTGACTCTGAGCAAAAAAGAGGTTGAAAGTAAAATTAAAGAATTCATAAACAATAAATGGCAAGAAGAATGGAATAGTGATAACAAGGCTAGACATATGTTATAGTATACAGAAACAAGTAGGAAATGGAAGAAGTGTTTTTAGGAATAGAAAAGAAGATACAATTATTTCTCGCATTCGAATAGGGCACACTAGACTAAATCATTCGTTGTTCAAAATAGGAAAACATAAAACGGGTAAATGTAATTATTGTGATCAGGCAGAAACAATTGAACATGTTTTAATAAAATGTATAAAATATGTAAAAGAAAGGTTAGAACTTATGAAGGAAGGAAGAAAATTGGGGGTTGTATCATTTAATATGGAAAGCCTATTGAAAATGCATGCAGAACAAGATAAAATATATAGTGTTATTATGAAATATATTAAAGCAATAGGAGTATACTGGAGAATTTAAAGTAATTGGTTTAAAATAATATAACATTTAAATATATATATCCTTTCCTTGGGTTTGGGATTTTTTTTTTTTTTTTTTTTTTCTATTCTCCTCCACTCCGTTTAAATTGTTAATTTCTAAACGCTTATTAGTGCTTCACACTCCAGTCCAGTTGGTGGCGGTAATGCACCGAAAGTTGGTTTGCCAACCGCCATAAGCCTCCATTAGAATAAGAAGAAGAAGAAGAAGAAGGCTCCTGACTGATGTTTTTGAATGCTACTGTTACCTCTAACTGTAGATTATTATGCATAATCCGGCCATGATTAAAACCGAGAAGGTTTTACATTTGAACAGCTCAAAGGGTAGAAAGGTCCGTGTGGTTCGGGAGCATTATGTGAGGGAGCAGGTGCCGTGTGGAAGCTCCTTCTGTCAAGCGAACTGTCACAACGGTAAGAAGAGGAGCTTGACATGATGAGACAGCCAAACAATAAAAACTACATGAAATGTGTAGTTTTTTTTTTTTTATAGTGAACGCATCAGTATACTAACAAGAGGTCATCTTAAAATAAGACATTTCTACCTTCTACACTGAACTATAGCTAAAGGAAATGTTAACTTACATTGATTCAGAAAATCTTACTTTGTACAGTAATTCTCATTGACTAAATGCGGTACGTCACGCCCCCTGGAATAATGTCAGATCTTTACTAGTTTAGCACGAAACTAAAGTTGATTTGTAGTAATTAAGCAAACGTCACAAATCTTGTTTGTGAAAGTTGCAACCTTGCAACACTTCTTCTCCCTTCTACACTGATAATGAGCAGTGATTTACTTTCTGATGTTTTGGTGAGAAATATTTTTGTTCGGGAATTCATGCTGCAATTAATTTGTTTTATGTGTGAATTTTCATATTTACAATTTAGATAAGACGGTAATGGTTTACAATATGATATCGACCATTTTGTGGTCCAACAGTTGGGAAGGTGCTGTCTAGTGATGTGACCCACTATGTGGTTCCGGATGTGGGAGTGGTTCGGGATTTCCTGGAGATATTGGAGTTCAGGGAGATGCAGGGGATCGTTTTGACCCAGACAGCCTACCAGACTATTCAGCACACTCGTGGACGCAGGTCGACCTCTCAAATATTATTTTTTGTCATCGGTTTTACTTTATTTTACTGTCACACACTGTGCATTTTTCACACACTTCTAGTGTTGTTGTTTGTGAATAAAAAAAGGAAAATTCCTTCAGAAAAATGAGAAGGGTTGCTTTTAAAGGTTGCTTTTATAGATGCATTTTGTTTTGTCTTGTACAGGCACTATAACAGACTGCGTGCTTTACTGAAGGACCCTCGCCACGATTGTGTGATGTTTGCAAATGAGTTTCAGCAATATTCCTACTGCCCCAGAGACAAGGGTGAGTCTCAGGACAAATGGCAAACGAGGTGAGTCCTGACTAGATCTATCCAGTATTACACTTTCTTTTATGCATTGTGTACTTTGAGAAAAGAGTATTGAGAGTATTAATAGACTATAGAGAAATAGAGTATTAATTTGTGTCAACCTCCTCTCCTCTGATGTGTCATGCACTTCGATTTTCAATAAACAATGGAAGCATGCAGTGCAATTTTTATATGAAACCTTATTGAGAAGTGAAGCTGCTTCCACGAGGCACTTCACAGGATTAGAGGAAAGCATATTTCCGAAAAATATTTGATCACTCATGGGAGAGTCATTTTTATCTGTGAACATTATGTTGATTCTTCCAGAAAAGTGTACAATGCAGCAGTTTGGTACTATAATCATCTGGCTGGACTCCGGCCAGTGGTCATGATTACAGAAGATAGTGACGCTATTTCAGAATATAGTGCCTTAAACAGCGGAGTGTATGTCATCTCAACTCGGGTATGTTCTTTTATTTTATTTTCTGTCAAATCTGTAGTGTTGGATTTTCAGTATCTTTCTGGAGTCAGATATGTTTAATGACCACTAAATTTTATAACTGACTTTTGTCTCAGCCAGGAAACCAATTCCCTAAATCATTGTGCTAGTTTCACGTTTGTCATGTGACTGCAATCTCTCTTTTTTTTTTTTACATAATAAAAAATAATGTCCATTTATTTATCTAGGATTATGTATGGTGATATATGTATGATAATGACTGGCTTATCATCATACATTTACCATACATATTTTTAATTTGTAACAAATTGTGAAGAGCTGGGTTTCGACTGTTCTGCATTTCACAAAGTAATCCAGATTTTAAGTGCATTAAATGAGATCAACATACTTGTCCATTAGTAACACCAGTGAACTCTTCTGTAGGAGTACCTGTTAAGTTTCTGTCCGGACCTGCAGGCCGCCCATGATCTGTACAACTCCATTGCTCAGACCCTTCAAGAGCGAGAGAGTGAGGGAGCAGAGAAGGTGTACTCTGAACACCTGCCTGCGGAGGTGCTGGAGGCTGGTATAAAATCTGGAAGGTACATCCAGGTAAGTGCCTCTCAGAGATACTCCTGTTTTTCAGATCTCTTTTTTTGGTGGATACATTCCAACCAGCTCTCTCCCCCTTAAGGGCAACCTCAGTGTGAACAAACATCGAGCACAGCATGAAGCCTTTGTCCGTTATGAGGGTTCAGCCAGCAAAAATACAGGTTTGTTATCAACATACTTTAATCAGTCGTTCAGATTTTTCTGATTACTGACACT
The DNA here is from genome assembly GCF_963993115.1 of Abramis brama. Classification (NCBI taxonomy): domain Eukaryota; kingdom Metazoa; phylum Chordata; class Actinopteri; order Cypriniformes; family Leuciscidae; genus Abramis; species Abramis brama. Next base: position 27,639,428 of record NC_139965.1, on the reverse strand, counting down.
TATTGATATTGATGGTTTTATGGTCTTTTACCTTTGACCCTGCCTGTGTGATTCTGTGTTGTTAGAGCTAAACAGTGATGTGCTGATCAGTGGAGCGAAGCATCGTAACCGGGCGGTGCATGGAGATGTGGTTGTCATAGAGCTGTTGCCCCGTAATGAGTGGAAGGGCAGGACTATGGCGCTTACAGAAGGTCAGGGGGAGGAGCGGGCACAGGAGGACACCCAGAGTCAGCCCTTGCCCACAGGTAACCATAAGCAGAAGTGGACAAAGTAAACAACTTTATCACTTGAGTGAAAGTACAGATACTAGTGGTCAAATATTACTCCATTACAAGTGAAAGTTGTACAAGGAGTACATTTATACACCTATCAAGTCAATCCCTGAATATTGAATTCATTTCTAATCATTTTAAATTACCAGCTAATATTCATTAATATAGACAAACTTTATATTACTGTAATTGTCTAGATTAGCAATATGTAAAATATTAAAATAAAACAAAAACGCACGTTTTTCAACACTTATTTTTTTTAAACTCTTCAATTTGTGCAGAAAAATTCACTTTAAAGAAGATCTACATTTCTCATTTTCATTCATGGAGATAACATGGAAAATATGCCAGGATTTCTGTCACCTGATGGAAAACAAACACACTTGAAAATGACATGAAATTACCAATATAACCAGTAGATAGAAGCAGAGGACCATTCATCACTCCCTTTTATAGTTCGTTTTGCGTGTTTTGATTTTGGATTTATTATAAAATGAATATTATAACAAATTTCAGTAATGTTACTGCACTGAAGTATGAAGTATAACAAGAGTATGAAAAGTCACACAGTCTCATGCCATTTAGGTAAAAGGAATTTCATAAAATAAATAAATAAATAAGCCCAAATTTTACAGTGGATGGGAAACCGTGATGAAGTGCTCCTGCATCATATTATGTAAACTGCATTTATGACAAAGAACTACACACATGTAGAGATCATAACAATCTATCAATATATATTTTTTAATCACTAATTCTAGTATGTTTGAGTAACATTTTTATTGAAGAAAATGTCTTGTTCAAATGAGAACATTCCCAAAGTTTCAGTAGATTTTTGAACCTCACTGCAGATTGACAGCTGTATAAGTTGTGGCTGTTTTTAACTCTGTCCTCTATTTTCTGTAGGCAGGGTGGTGGGTATTCTGCAGAGGAACTGGAGAGACTACGTCGTGACATTTCCTCCTCTCGAGGAGGTGCAGTCCCAGAGCCGAAATTCACAGAAGATTCTGGTCATTCCATGGGACTACCGCATACCTAAAATCCGTATCAGCACACAGCAGGCTGAGGCACTGCAGGTGGAGATATAATTCAGTATTTTAAGCGCATTAAGGCTAGATTAGCAGATGTTTTTGCAGCAAGTGTAAAGTAATGTTTATATTGTTGTTTACACCCTTTGTTAACACTCAAACCTTTAGTAGACTTACTTAGTACACCCCTGAAATTAGAAATGAATGACTGAAGAACTACAAATTAATACTTTTATTTAGCAAGGATTAAATTGATCAAAGAAAGTGACAGTAAAGATAATTATAATGCTACAAAAGATTTTTTCCTAAAAAAATGCTGTACTTTTGAACTCTTTTTCATTGAAGAATCCTGAAAAAATGTATCACGGTTTCCACAAAAATATTAAGCAGCATAACTGGTTTTTGTGACACTGAAGACTGGAGTAATGATTCTGGAAATTCAGCGTTGCCATCACAGGAATAAATTGCATTTAAAAAATACTAAAATATTAAACAGTTATTTTAAATTGTAATATTATTTCACAATATTACTGTTTTATTTTAATTTTATTTTTTTATCATTTAAATGCAGCCTTTTTTAAAAATCTTCACCCAAACTTTTGAATGGTAGTATGCGTCTTGTTCATCTGGCACGCTTCTCTGTGTAGGACCAAAGAGTAATTGTGCGTCTGGATTCGTGGGAGAGTACTTCTGTCTACCCAAATGGTCATTGTGTGAGGGTCCTGGGGAAAGCAGGTGAGCTGGAGACTGAGATTCAGACCATTCTGGTGGAGAACTGCATCCATGTGCCACCATTCTCAGAGGCACAGGTGAGGTCATAATGTCAGCATCTGGGTTGAGTCATTTCAAATGTATAAACTGTGATTTTTGACCTACTAAAAATGTAAATCCCCAATAGTAGACCTTCCAGAAAGGTACAAGGTGTATTCCCATAAAATCTTTGTTTTTGAATGTCTCTTTAGTTGCGAGAGATGCCAGTTAACACAGAGGAGAACCCGTGGCAGATGGACAGCAGTGAGGTGTCCTCTCGACGGGACCTGAGAGAGACACATCTAGTGTTCAGTATCGATCCTAAGGGCTGTGAGGACGTGGATGACACCTTGTCTGTACGGACTTTGCCTGGAGGGAAACGGTTAGAGCTGGGTGTTCACATTGCTGATGTCACTCACTTTGTCAAGGAGGGCTCTCTTACAGACCTAGAGGCACGGTCCAGGTATGGAGATTTGCCAGTTATTTAATATTTAGCGGTGGATTGATATATATTTGAGAGTATATTATTGATATATATTTGAGAGTATATTATTGTTTAATATAATTAATATGACACATTGATATAATTGTTTATAATGTAATGTTTTTTGTCACACTTACTAATTACAGTTTTTCTCAGTCGCTTTGGTGCATTTCTCACATCACTATTTACATTTGCACAACAGTTAATGCAGTTCTCAAAACAATTAGTACAAACTGCAAAACCTAGTTGATAACCTGCAAAAGCGTGTCACTTGCTCAAAATGGATAGCTCATTCCTCAAAAGCAAGTATTCATGTCAATGAAAGTGTCAGTGTCATCAAGATGAAAAGTCCTGACACCATTGTTTATGAACAAGATAGTCAAGTGGCTTTGTCATGTTTTCATTATGACAGTTTACTCTGTAAATGTTTTCCAATGCAAAAAAGTCAGATCTTGGTGACACTACCTGATAATGCTCAAGACAGCACTATATACTACAGTATTTGCACAGCCATTTGAAAAATACAGTAAAGTTACACATTACTGTATTTATTGAGGTAACTGAGTACAAGACACTGAATATGTATGTTTCACATTTTTACTGCATATGCTCTTTGCAATTCTAATTTGTTCACAGCATTGTGCAAAAGAAAAAATACACCCTTATTTACAACAAACATAAACTCCCTTTGGGTAGAGCTGTGCACAACTGTAAACAATATTGCAGTACATATTGGAACTGAACATACAGCATACATAGTACTGTAATCATTCATGCACATCCAGACATTCCTCATCAGTGAAAGCTGAGATTCACCTGAGAGAAATTGTTCAATTTAGGAGACATTTTAAGGAAAAAAAAAGATTTTAAAAAATGTGTAAAATTTGCTTGACAGATTTTGACAACTAGTTCAACATTTTTGTATGTAATGACTCAAGCAATGAAATGAGGACTATTAGTTTTATATGGAATGACTATTCAGCATTCACAAGTATAGTTCATTTTGACTGACATGACATAAGCAAATGATAATGTTATAAAACAGCAGAGAGTTGTATGAAAGCAATTGATGGATGTCCAAAAGCATTTGCAATTTGTTGGAAGGAATGAGAAACTGCTACTATGATGTGCACAAATGACTAAATGTTGTGGAGGTTGAACTAACTGTTGTGCAAATGTAAATAGTGATGTGAGAAATGCACCAAAGCGACTGAGAAACACTGTAAGAGGAATAATGATTCATATGTTTATCAAATGTCTATGGTGAATGTACATTTATAAATATTGAAATGTTTTTATAGCATATAATATAATGGTAACTAGTCCAAACAATTAAATAAGTTGCATACACTACCACACTGTACACTGGGGTCAGTATGATTTTTATTTTATTTTTATAAATCAGCAGGGATGCATTAAATTGACTGTAAAGACAATAATGTAATTTTTTTTTATTCTAATGCAAATACATTTTGATCTCTCTATTCATTGAAGAATCCTTAAAAATATTGATCACGGTTTCCATAAAAAAATGAGCAGCATAATAAGAAATAATTATAAGAAATGTTATAAGACTGGAGTAATGATGCTGAAAATTCAGCTTTGCCTTCACAGCAATAAATTACATTTCAAAATACACTAAAATAGAAAACAGCTATTTTAAATTGAAATATAATTTCACAAACTTACTGTATTTTTGATCAAATAAATGCAGCCTTGAATGAAATGAATTCAGCTCTCTTTTCTAAACACAGGGCAACCACTTACTACCTTGCTGACCGGAGGTATGACATGCTGCCAGCGGTGTTGAGTGCTGACCTGTGCTCCCTCCTTGGAGGAGTGGACCGGTGAGTAACACACAAACCTTTCCCTGCTATTTGACACCCTAATATGCAGCTGGAATCTGTGGATTTTCTGTCTGTATTCTGTGACTTTAATGAGAAATAACAAAGGAATCGCTCTGTAATTTGTTCCAGATATGCCATGAGTGTGCTGTGGGAGCTGGATGCGGAGTCTCTGAATCTGTGTACGGTTTGGTACGGTCGCACTCTTATTCGCTCCTCCTATCAGCTTTACTATGAGCTGGCCCAGAGCCTGCTGAACGGCGAGGAGGTCGAGGTGCCTGAGCTAAGCCAGCTCAAGAGTTTGCAGCGGGACCAGAAACTGGCTGAGCTCTTGCTGGCCCTGGAGACTCTGACGAGGGTAGCCAGGCACCTCCGAGCACAGAGAGATAAGGGTGGTGCCCTGGAGTTGGAGGGGGTGGAGGTTAGGGCTCAGCTGGATGAGGAGAAGAACATTACAGCCCTTGTGCCCAAACAGCCTCTGGAGGTTCATGAGACTGTGGCAGAGTGCATGATCTATGCCAACCACTGGGTGGCACGCAAGATACAGGAGAGCTTTCCACATCAAGCTCTTCTGCGTCATCACCCACCACCCAAACAGGAGTTCTTCAATCAGCTAATCGACAGTGCCAAAGCCCGTGGCTTCAGTATTGATACAAGGTAAAGTTAATGAAAAACGTTAATGTAAAGTTTTTTCTTTCAAAAGTTTTTGAAAGAAGTCTCTTATGCTCATGAAGGCTACATTTATTTGATGAAAAATACAGTAAAGCAGTAATATTGTAAAATATTATCACCCAAACACCTGTTTCCTATTTTAGTATATTTTAAAATGTAATTTATTCCTAAATTTTCAGTCTACAGCGTCACATGATCCTTCAGAAATCATTCTAATATGTTGATTTGCTGCTCAATGAATATTGGTGAATAGAAAGTTCAAAAGAACAGCATTTATTTAAAATAGAAATCTTTTGTAACATTATGGATCTTTACTGTCACTTTTCATCGATTTAATGCATCCTTGATGAATAAAAGAAAATGATTTCTTTCAATAATACTGACCCCAAACTTTTAAACAGTAGTGTATATATAAATAAAAATAGAACAAATAGAAATAAGTATAAATAAATCAATACATGCATGTATATTCATGTGTCTGTCTGCATTGTTTAAACTAGGTCAAACAGGGCTCTGGCTGATTCTCTGGAGCGAGCTGTGGATCCTCAGGACCCCCTGGTGAACAGGTTACTGAAAATGATGGCCACACAGGCGATGTCTAATGCCCTTTACTTCTCTACAGGAGCCTGTCCAGAGGAACAGTACTATCACTATGGTAAATGCTTTTCATTCTCTCATTATTTATGATATAAATATTACAAATTACAGATGTTAAACAGAGTTTTCATTTTTATAGCAATAAATGGTATGAATAAAAATTCTACCGTGATTTAAAACCTGCATGGACACAGTGACAATTTTGGTATGTTTGCTTGCTAGAACTAAAAGGTTGAAACCGTTATAAATCATGTTTTGCTGTTCATGTTGTTTTCAGGTCTTGCACTGGATCGATACACTCACTTTACCTCTCCAATCAGACGCTATGCTGATGTGTTAGTTCACCGGCTGCTCATGGCTGCCGTTCAGCTGGAGAAGGAAGGATCACTAAGCAAGGCTTTGGCCAGTAACAAAGAACTTGAGGAGCTGGCTCAACAAATCAACAATAAAAACAGAGTAAGTGGGGCCATTAGCTTTTGTGTCAATATTTTAACAGTAAAATAGTAATGATTTTCTGGGAAATTACAGCAACACTTCTCGAACTCTCTGTTTGTGTGACAGGCAGCGCAGCACGCACAGAAGCAGTCCACAGAGCTCTTCCAGTGCCTCTACTTTAGAGATAAAGACTCCAACACAGATGAGCGCTGTGTGGCTGATGCTGTGATCTATGGTGTCCGAGCTAATGGTTTTCTTGCCTTCGTACCACAGTAATGACCCACTTATGGAATATTTCTTTGTTTTGAACATGGTGTAAACAAAATTTTAAACAAAAAAAATGATACACTACCATTTAAAGTTTGGAATGGATAGATTTTTATTTTATTTTAATTTTTTAAATAAGTCTCTAACTGCGTTCACATCGCCGCCGGCGAGAGCATCAAAGTGGCCGGAAGTCATTGATTTTCAATGTGAGCCTGTGGCGAGCTCCGGCGAGGGGGCGGCGCGGTGCGTCTTGTACGGTGTGGGCGGCGAGGAGAGTTGAAGTCAGGTCAACTTTATGGTAATGAGCTATGGCACGGTTCGGCGGCAACCAATTGGAATGTAGAAGTCCTAACCTTGAGAGGATTCCAGAGAACGCAGTCCTGTAAACTTTGGTTCCGACCACATGAGTTCCCAAGCAAAATGGAGGAGAGGTTGATCATGTGAATTTGATAAGATGGCGGGCAACACTATTTATAGGCAACATTTTCATGCTAGAACGCTTGTTTCAGCGGGAATGCAAATTAGCACTTTACCATGAACACAAAAGCCACACCACACAAATGGCTTTTAATTGGTTTATTTCATTAGAAAACATGTCACTATAATTGTTAAGTTCTTTCCATCGATCAATTTCTTACTTTCACATTTAAAAGATTCCATGAGGTTAACTTCTACCCTACTTGTGGTCAGTCTGCACAAATAACGACCAACATGCGCGTTTGCTTTGCGGCCCCTTTAAATAAAGTTTAAAAAAAGACCAAGTATTCGATCGATGTCAGAGCGTCCACAAATCTTTCTACATTCATTTGATCAAAAATAGCACAATGGTATTGTTACAATTTCAAGTAAATGTTTTCTATTTTAATATATTTTAAAATGTAATTTATTACTGTGATGCAAAGCTAAATTTTAGCATCATTACTCCAGTCTTCAGCGTCACATGATCCTTCAGAAATCATTCTAATATGATGATTTGATGCTCGAGACACATTTCCTTTTATTATCAATGTTTAAAACAGTTGTGCTGCTTAATATTTTTTGGTGGAAACTGTGATACATTTTTTTCAGGATTCTTTGATGAATAGAAGGTTTAAAAGAACAGCATTTATTTGAAATAGAAATCTTTTGTAACAATGTAAAAGTGTTCATTTTTAAAAGTTATTAATTTAATGCATCCTGAACAAATGTATTCAAAAATCTTACTGACCCCAACTTTTGAATGGCAGTGTACACCAAAAATAGCTCTGAAATGTATGTTGGACATGATGTTTGATGTCAAGCTGCTGTAACACTTATCATGTAACCTGTTCACACAGGTATGGTTTGAAGGGAGCTGTGTACCTTAAGGATCGAGAGGGTCAGGTGGTCAGTGTCGATGAAGATGGAAGATGCGAGTGGAAGGCTGGGACATTGCAGAGATACCCTGACAGGATCAGCACCTTCACCAGCACTGGAACTCATACCTTTTACCTCTTCGACCACATTACAGTAAGTAAACTCCCAGCAAACAACAAAAAATCACATTGTTTGTGGTACCTTTATTTGGACTGTCATAGATACTTGCTTGATGCATTTTATTCTTCATCCTCTTGTGTCCGTCTTCCTCCACAGGTTCGTATCTCTGTAGAACCATCTCGTTGCCATGCCGACAGCTTGTGTCTGCAGCTTATCAGGAACAAGCCTCATTGCGCCGTGCAACCCGAGTCCCAGCCAGCTGGTCGAGGTCGGTCTGAGCTGGTTCAGGAAGTGGTGCGCTGGGCAGAAGAGGCCTCACTCCAGGCAGAGGAAGAGCAGGGGAGGAAGTCCAAACTGAGCAGGGAGGAGAGGAAGTTCAGACAGAGCAGAACACCAAACCTCTATGTCCTGTTACAGGAGATCAGTGAACTTGCCCTGCTGGATCTGTCTTTATGCCAAATCAGAAATACAGAGGAACAGACTTGTACTGCATCTTCTTAGCTTTATACTGCTGTTACTGAAATTGACTAGACACAACACTCTACACAGAAAGCTTTAGTGATGGTTTTGTAATAATTGCTAGATTTATGCCTGCCATGAAGTTCCATTGAAGTGTCCAGATGTGAACTAACAAACAAGAGTTATACCTACTCAGGATTTATGAACCCTGGCTCCTTTGCATTGTACAATACTTGATTTCACAAGGGGACACATTGGGTTTCCCAATACAATTTGATTGGAGATGATTTCTCAAAATGATTCATCTAGAATAAGATCCCAGATAGCATGCGATTTACATGGGCTCTTTTTTCTGTAAACCAGTTTAAGGCAAATTAGAATAATAACCTACAATATTTTTGAAGTAGGCTTATAGACTTCCAAGATGTTTTCATTAATGCTTTCTATTTTGATCATGTAAAAATGTTAAATATTTTTAGAAATAAAATGTATTTTTGTATTTGTATTTTTGAGTTGACACCAGTAATCGAAAGTCAGAGCCCGTCTGCAGATTTTGGTCAGTCAAGAGTTGACAGAGCTCACAGAAAATCATGTAGTGTATGATGTGCGCAGACTTTTCGAAAACATTGTTTTCATTAGTCATGCCAACAAGATGGACATTTCTGCACGAGTTCGCTGTGGTCAGTTTTTCACTTTTAACTATTTATAGTGATTTTTTTGGATTTTAAAATTTGTGTAATGTTTTCCAGCCTTTAATCTCACTTCAAAATATAGAACTGCATTAATTACATCATACATAAAGGGTGTGCTACATCAACATATTTATTCCGAAAATCAAAACAATCGACACTGAAACACTGAAAATTGACCAGCATTACTGAAAATAACAGTTTTGTGATGACAAACTGACTTGATCCCCCCCCCCCTTAAGTCCTGCATTATTGCATGCTTGCATATTAGGACTTTTAAATTAATTTTGGCTAACAATAAATGAAATGGTGATAATTAAGATTATCTGCAAAAAAGGAATGTGATTCCCAAAGAACCTGAGGAAGAGATTATGGAAAAAGTTTTGAATACAGGCAAAATATTTCAAAATCCTCACAGAGGATAAAAGATAATATGACAAAATGCAAGCTGAACTACATCAATGTGTGTGAAAGACCATTAGAGATGATCAATCCCTGGATTGACATTACAAAACATGCAAATGAGGTGCAGAAAATGTCTGGCATATGACTGGGAAGATTTTATAAGGTTAAAATGTAAAAAAAGCTCGACTGATTTAGCTGCTACTCCCCAAAACACCCTCAATTTATTTGTAGTCCTCTTTGTACAAACAGGGAGGATTGGTTCAATTGCTATCGTCGTCATCAACTATGCCATTTGGAACAGGGCTGGCACCCTCATTATCATTTAAAGGGGAATTCTGAAGTACAGCTGGCTTTTCTTTGAGTGGAGTTTGGTTTGAGATGCTCTGATCGAAAATGTCCTGATTCTCTTGAATGGGGTTCTGTCCTGAAGAACTGGTGGACGGTTCATCTGCATCTCCCTGGACGGAATTCTGAGAGGATTCTGTGGAAATCATAAAAAAAATATTTTTTTAAAATAAATTGTCAAAAAATGCGAAACAAAAGCATGGACTTAAGCAGCTGAATCTTAAAATTAATAATTGCAATCACAGTGGACCCAGGTTTTTCCCAGGACTAGAGGCGAATGAGAGAGCTTGCATTCTGATCATAACTTGACATCAAGCCATATCATATCAAATGGCTCCACACACCTAACTCTTTCTGCTTCGCAAGTCTCCTCTCCAGAGCGAGCCGTTTGTTGAGCTCTATGCGCCGCTGCTGTTCCTCGGTGAGAGAGGCCGGAGCAGGAGTAGAATGGATGAACGGATCTTCAGGGAAAACTCCTTCTCCAGCTGGATCAGACTCTTCTGGGACTGGAACCTCTGCCTCCTCTGGAGAAGAGTAGGAAGTCAGTGAAACTTCAGTTTTACCTACTGCTTTCAATAGTAGCGCAAGACAGCCAAGATTTGAAAAGTATCATTACCAACGAAGTCCTCATGTGTTATTGGCATGTCCAATCGAATTCGTTTAAGACATGTCTAATGTAGAAACAAAGTATAGCATTAACAAAGGATGCAATCAACATCTATTAAGGATGTAAAATATCACGTTAATGTTTTTTTTTAACTCTTCCTGGATTAATTATTGTCTGAGGAGGTGTTCACAACAGGATGTTCTTACGCTAACTGAACAGAAATTGCTTGTAACTTGAATGTGTGCTAAATCACACATTCGATATTAAAAATGTGCCAGTCATGGTGTGACAGAAGACGTGGCTCAACAACCTAAGACACTTGTTTAGTGCATGTGTGCATAGAGTAACAGTTAAAAGTGCATAGATTGGTCGGATAGTATAGATTTGCACAATAGTGCTTCAGGCAGCCGAGTTTAAGTCCCGGCTCATGGTCTTTTCCCAATTCCACTTCCCTCTCTCCTACCCTATCACTTCCTGTTACAGCTTCTACTGTCTTGTCATAAAGGCATAATGCCAACAATATAGCTTTTAAATGGATAATAAACTTTTATCTGTGCTTTTAAACTTTTAAAAACACAGATAATAAAAAAATAAAAGCACAGATGGAAAGAACACATCCTGTGTGAACAGTTCCTAGGTGATCTTGATTTTTCCTTCAGATAAAATTATTTTCTTTTCATTTGCATAGTAAAGCCAGAAGTCCTACCTGAACTTCTTTTTTGCCTCCCAGACTCTCTACTTTATCAATGAACTCTTCAAACTGCATTTTAGGATATAGGCGATGGGCCCAGTTCTCCATTTTCTGCATGAGGAGTTTCAGATTCTCTGCCTGAATCAGAAATGAATGAAAGTGAGCAGTGATAACTGTATTCACACATCCTAGAACAACAGCATCTGTAATCATATGACAAAGAATAAGCAGAATTTATAAGTCTAAGTGAAAGATAAGCCATTACCTCATGTCCTTTGCCTTTGAACTTTACATCATCATATAAAGTACGCAGAGCTGGAAGACCCTTTTCAGAAATCAACCTAAAAGAAAGAAGAGAGGGAAAGAGAAGAACTGTAAACAGTGGAGAAAGTCAGTCATACTCTGTCTGCTAAAATAAACAAATAATTATCATTAATTACCAATTAATTGCCATCTGGTGCAGTACCTGTTAGCATCCAGTTTCGGCCGAGGCCTCTTCACCGTTCGTCTTTTTGCCACTGGCACTTCTGCTAGTTTTGACACTTCTCCTTCCTCCTCACCTGAACACACAACAAAATGGGTTTTATTTACAGATTAAACTCAAAACATTTTTACCATGTAGAGTATGAATATCAAGTTGGGGTTCAATATTCAGCTGGCTGGCAAGAGGTCCGACAGATCACGTGACGTGCCTCCTCACTTAAGACAACTACTGAATGAAAACAGATTAATTATAAAACTTTCAATTTCAAAACTTTCAAAATGTTCCATTTTCTGTATATTGTTTAAAAATATATACTTTGAATAAATGAATAACCATATTTAACCAACCAGTCAGGATCACAGATATTTGACTGCTTTAATTGTGATAAAACATTTTAAAACCTCTAAAAGAACAGAATCATATGAACAGATGTACAATAATAAATGAATGTAATAATTCGCTGGAGCAAGAGAGGAAGGACACACAAAATCTGCCAAAAATCATGTTGCTGAAACTTGCCGAGGCAGACTGCCAGCCACTGGCAGGTCACGTGACCTGCCAGAACCAGACTGCCAGCTGCCACTGAGAGGTCAGTTGACAGGTGCTGACAGGTATTTAGGGATTGAACAACTACTGTCAGGAATTATGTAGCATGGGAAGGCAGGATGGGGAATTTGACCAGCTCACATCACCAAAGCAGCAAGTGGAAAAGAAATCCCACTGAAATGTTCATTTTAAAATGGTTAAGAATGAGAAACAGTCTAACAGACCCTCTCCATTGCCAAAAGCATCCTCCCCAAGGTCCCGCCGACCAGGCGATGACGGAGGAGGAAAAGGAGGGAAAGTCTCGTCCTCTGTGTGCTCATAATCTGGTATGTCAAACGGATCAATCATGGTGCACAAGATCCTGTAGAGAAATAGGAGAATGATCAATTCTAGAACATAAATACAACTTCATTTTACCTTCAGTAGTGTTCACATAAATTAAGTTCAGATACATCAGCTGGTTTTTTTTATTTATCTTTTTTGTGTTTATGAACAATAAACAAACAGTAAGTATCACTGTCTAAAGTCTGGGTTTTCTGGGGTAATATGGTCAGATATTAATTTTATATCAAATTTCATATTACATTCCAATTAAAATGCTATTAATTTATAAATTAAAAAATGTAAATGTATTGCTAAAATGTCAAACTAATTCTGAATGTCTATTATTTAGCTTTGTTAATATTTTAATCTAGTTGTTAGAAACAACCTCTCACGTCACCACAATATTGTATCAGTAAGCCATGCTAGAATGTTGCAGCGAGTTGTTTACAAACAGAAAGTCAATCATAAACTTCCTCAGTAGTTAAAATCATGTAGCTATCTGAATGAAACTTAAAAATGTTGAACAATGATTGGAGTGATGAAAAGACCCTTATTTTTGCAGTATGTTTGAGAAGACCGACAGCAACAAATGTTTTTTTTTTTGTTTGTTTTTTTGTCAATAGCTCATACATTATGAAATAAGAAACATCCTGGGTTTAAACCATAGACTGTAAAAAGGTTTAAACGTCTGCAAGAAGCATACAATACAAAACAATATCACACGATTCTGTAATTGGGAGTTGTTCTCATGACACAATTACAGTTTAGCTGTAGAATTGAACAAATGTAAAAGTTGTAGAAGAGAGTTGTTTTGTTACTGTCCCGGCAATTTGGCGCCAGACACCATAAAGATTCAACAACACGCACGACGCCCTTAGTTTCGCCCATGACTGGATATCAAGCCAAACCGATGTCACTGTAATTTCATAGTTGAATATCAGTGCGGTCCGTCGAACTTACTGAATATGTGCTGTCCTGTCAAAGGAGGAAACTTCAACACCGACCGCAGCACGAGGATATTGATACAGTCAGTGCACTGTCTGAGTGCTGCTGAACCAAAGTTTCTGCCGGCGCCTTCCCTCTCAGCCAATCAAATTTCTGACACGGCGACCGTCAAAGGTTTTGTTACGTCGTTTCTCGTGTAACTGATGAGAACTGCGACGTCTACCGGCTCGGAGCGCTGACGAGTCTGACGTTCACAAGTCAAACTGAAACAAATCCTCGTATTATACGCCACTTTGGGCTTGTTTTTGTTTAAAGAATTCGCTTAGTAGTTGTTTTTGCGAGAGATTACCGATGTAGACACAGACACATCGTAATATTAAAAAAGATATAGCTATAATAATGCAGGGTTTCAAACTTTATTGAAAGCACAAATCTTATAGGCTACATGTGGATCTTACACTGCAATGTATGCTTCAATAGGTGGTTGAATCACTGAATTTTAGTATTTTAAAGTTTTACAGACACATTTTATCATAGTGCTAATCGTATGATTGTTTTTCACACACAAAAGAGATACAAAATTGCTTTCAAAAAGTTTCAGAAACTCTTTATCACCTCATACTCAACACTCAAACCTCAACTTATCCTCTGGGTAATTTGTTGAGAGATGTTCGGATGGTCCAACAATTCATGAACACAGAAGTACATTTGTGTACCATTTTATTTCAAGGTACATGTAAACGAGTCTCTGCATTTCATAATTATTCATAATAATCAATACAAAAAGAGAAATGCTGCAGGGACACATGCAATGTTAAAAAAATATAGTTGTGTAAATGTGAAGCAGTCAGTTTAATATCCGTGTTCTCAGCAGAAACATGAGAAAAACTGCACTGAGGAGAATGCAGAGAGTGCACACAGTGGGGACGACAATCTCCGTGACCATCTCCATGTGTCTGATCAGTGGATCTGGGAAAAAACACACACAGGTAAGTCATAAATAGCACTAGCACTGCCCAGAGAACACGTGAAACAGGCCAACCTCCAAAAATAGCAATATTTCAGCCCTGTACCTAAACTTCATCATGCACAGGCCAAACCTTTGGCATATCTGCATGTTCCTTATTTTCCTTGGATTTTCTTCTAGCTGGAAGGGCAAACAAAAGAAAATTCCTGTTAGAAAATTACACTATACTTTTCTTTCTCTGTATAATGTGCTTGGTTACAAATAGAAAATGTAATTTGAGACAGAATTTTCTTTTATTTGCCCCAGCTAGATCACTGCCGGTTGTGCTGCCCAGTGGGGAGTGAAGTCAGCAACAGTTACACTAACCTGCCGCAAGGAGCTGGTTACTTGAGGTGCATGTTTCCAGTGCCTTTCTTTTCCAGCTTTCAATCTGTGGTAAACATGATCCAACTTAAAAACTGCATAAGATGTGAACTGAGACATAATAAGTTCATCACACAGATTGCACAAAAAAAGCTCTCATTGACTCAAAAGACGAACTAACATTAAATTAGCATTATATTATATTGCTAAAGTCAATTGCCGATGACGTCATACCTCTCTCTGATTGGGGAAGCCATTCGAGCTGATGATGCGCTTGTAGTACTGAACTGATGCTTTTGGGTAGCGTGGCTTATTTTTGCTCCCAAAATCCACATAGTACAGGCCAAATCTTTCAGAGTAGCCCTCATCCCACTCAAACTTGTCAAGCAGTGACCAAGCTGTGTAGCCTTTCACATTAACTCCATCTTTAACCGCTGAATGAAATAGAAGTAAAAAACAAAAAGGTTCCTTTCACTGGTTGAATGGGTTTTATTTATCAGTGTATGAAGAGATTTGAAGATCTGTAGAAACGTTTGAAAGCATTTCGAATTTTTAGAGACCTAAAGCAGTGACATGGTCAATCAGTAATCAAGTTTCTGTACATTTAGATTTGCATGTTCTGAATGGGTCATTTTATTAAATCTAGTCTAAGACGATGGTTCTCACCCTTTTTGACTCGAAGGTCCCCCATTTTACAATATTCATAAGCCCCATTAATGGTTAAGAGATTTTCTCTTCTCTTTAATTATGACAATGCTGCTTGTTTTAAAACTCTTTTATTAACAAAAACTGGGAGCACTGATATATTAAATTAAGTTAACATAATTAATTTTGTAATTCTATAGGATTCAACTAATTTGGTAACTAATTTTTAAATATAGTTACAAATAGGAAAAAAGAAATATGATTTCAGTTTACATTTGTTTTTTTATTTTAGTTTGAATTATTTGTTAATATAATTACACACACACACACACACACACACACATATATATATGGATGGATGTATGGGATTATTTTGGCTTTATCTTGATAGAACAGTAGAGAACAATGGGAGGGGAAAGAATAATTAAATAATTTTTAATACAAAGTCATACTGTGGCCCTGGCCCCTTTGTTGAGCTCCACTGGTCTAAGAGTATTTAACTATAGAAGGCATAGATTTATTGATTCTGACCTTTAAGCATTTCATTTATGTAATCCGTGAAGTACTGCATTCTCCAGTCATCACACAGTTCTGTGCACATCATCTTCTCTGATACTCCATTTCCTGTCACGTAAATCATGGGGTCTCCATACTGTGTCTAAGAATACAAAAAGATATATGAGCCACCAATGTGCTAGTCAGACTACTGCCTACCGTCTGGAAGTAGTTGTTGCAAAGATGTTTACAGAGATGTGTAAATGTACCTTTACAAAGCTGAGCAGACGGCGGAAGCCCCATGGCACAGCATAGAGCCACTCTGATCCAGGGTCAGGCCACTGTGGGTCCACCAGCTCAGCCAGGTCACGGTCAGTGAAGTAGCTGTTTCCACGGTTGGAGGGAAAGTTCTTTTGTGTGATGTAGCGTGTGGTGAAGTGGCTGATGCCCAGGAAGTCACAAGTGCCTCTGATGTAACTTTTCTCGTGAGGGCTGAAAGTAGGCAGGCGAGAGCTACTCAGGCCCTGCTGGGCACTCTTCCTAACTGCAGAAATAAAACAGAAAACGCTGATGAAATACGTATATGTAAATTATCACCAGCCCCTACTAAAAAAGCAGATACATTTTTGTTTGTCTATTTATTTGCGGTTTGCCACTTACCAATATAGTCTTTCATAATTTGAGGATAGTCTCCATGAAAGAGTGGCGTGGCAAACCATCCCAAGTAGAACTGAACATATCTTTCAGCGGCTTCTATATCTCGCTGATTGGTGACATCCACTGGTTCTCCCCAGTTTGCTGACAGGGAGATGCCCACCATACCTGAAATGGCAGAAACACTTATACTAGTTTGGACCTTTGTGCCTTGACAGGTTATTAGTTGAATTCAGTATCTGAAATTTGTCTACCTTTCTGCTTGTTTCGCCATTGGGCGTCGTATGTGTGCCAGACCTTAGCATGAGCCTGTCAGTGCAGCAAATGGTAAAAGTGAGCTTTAGTTCACTACATTTGAATTTGTTTCAAAAGAACAGTGGTTTTAATAGTTGTCGATAAGTCTTTTTGGAATAGCTTGCTATCCCTAAACGCATGCTTATATGATCATTTGTGTTTTATCATTTATATTTAGCATTTTTGTCTCTGCTGTCCATACGCAATTTCTGGTTTAAGAGTATCCACCTTATTTTGCAGTTAAGTAAGCTATTTTCTGTAAATGCGTAAGACTTCAGATTCAATAGCCACTATAGGTAGATAACTAGAAGATTAACAAAGCGTAGTAAACGGTAAAACTTTATGTTTATGATTATGATAACCAAATTGCAATATCAAGCAGCATAATAGCTGCTTTTGTACAGCTAAAATTACTGGAACCGATACCAATACCGGAAGTTACAAATAGCCGCACCCACTTTTATGTTGAAACAAGGTGGATACTACAGCAAAGTGGATTGCATTGATAACTTGGCGTCTGAATTATGTTGCTCACTTGTTAGGGTTATTAAACTACAGTGAACTGCGGTGGATTTTGATCACCTTAATGATGTTGTGGGCAGCATTATAGGCACCAGTACCCCTCATCTTCAGACCAGGAGCATGTTCTCCAGTCTCATACCCCTCTACTGCAACAGACTAGAAACATGGGAGGAATCTTTTTTCTCATATAAGTCAAAGTATCCTTGACAGGAATTGTTGCTAGCTTTTATTTAATTTAAAAAACAACAACTTGATATTACTTACTAATATTGTGGAATTTTAGAGAAAGGCCAAGTTACTTGAAATTTGCATGAAAAATTAATTATGATTATTAAATTTGTAATGAGTTGGAATTATAATTGTGGACACTATTTTTACAGTTCTTACCCAAGGATTGTTGAAGGTGATCCAGTATTTGACTCGATTGCCAAATCTCTCAAAGCACAGGTTGGCAAAATCGTTGAAGAAGTTGATCATACTTGCATTTTGCCAACCTCCATATTTCTCCTCCAGAACCTGTAAAGGCACAGGTATTTTGAAAATTAAATCAAATTGAAGTATACTCTGATATATACTCTTTAGATGTGTACTCTGATATACTAATTGTAAATATTTTTTAGAAAGATAATTCAGGGTCATTCCCTGTGTCCGAATTTTACATGTATTATGAGCTGTAGGTGGATAACGAGTAGAGTAGTATTTGGGAGACGAGTAGTATATATGAATTCACAGGATAAAACAGTACAGCAAAAAGTACCCAGATATACCTTTACTATCCCATGAGGCCACGGGAGAGGATTTGTGAATGGCAGAGAAGTGATGCAACTGACAACATGGCAGATGTAGGACATCCAAAGTTTCATTCATATTACCCATATTCATACTATATAGAAGATACTTTTTAATGGTTGTAAAGTACGTTTCAAACTGAATGTAGTACCTACTAGACAATTTGCGATTTCAGCTATTGTCTTCCTCAGTGAGGATTTTGATTTACCTGAGGTAAGTCCCAGTGGTAGAGCGTCACAATCGGTGTGATTCTGTTTTCCAGAAGCATATTAATCATGTTATCATAGTGCTCTATCCCTTTCTCATTGATGTAGTCAGCTAAAAGACAATCAGAAAAAAGTTTGGTTATGACTCTTGTAAAATAGTGTAAAAGAAAACTTTTTTTCCCCTTCATTTTAACATTAATTTGAATTACTCTTAATGCCACTGGGCAGAATCCTTGGCCAGGAGATGGAAAAGAGATAGTGGTTCAGCTTCAAGTCTTTCATCAGTGAGATATCATCCTAAAACATACATTAAAAAACTCTTAGAACCAAAGTGTCTACATACTGTACGTCATTGTGCATTTCTGATAAAGTTAATCATAGCACCTTGATTTTATTATAGCCATCACAGGATGAGTCACCGGTGTCATTCCGGTGGGTTTTCCCTCTCTTGTGGGAGAACACATCCCAGATGCTCTTTCCTTTTCCATCTTTATCCCATGCTCCCTCTGTTTGGTATGCTGAACTGCCAGCACCCCAAGAGAATCCTGAAAATGTATGCATACACACATACTCATTTATATATAAAAAAAGGATATACTGTATATTAGGGCTGTCGATTTAATGCGTTCATTTAATTAATTAGTTATGGGGAAATAATTCATTAAAATTATTTAATGCACCTGCCCCAGACCTACATATGTCATTTTACATTTATTTCATAGTTGATTGATTGGTGATTGGACAACTCACTGTGTGATGGAGCCTATAGAATGCAGTTAGAATACCCCTAAAATTTGAGATGCCCGTTTATAAGTTTTTGATTTATATCATATGATAGGCTATAGTAAGTAACACGTGCAAAATATCACACAAGTGCTGTTTAAACAGTAAGTAGGAGGTTAATATTGTGTTATTTCAGACACGATATTGTCAGTTTTTGCTCAAATTTTTCCAATGAAAATATTACCTGTACAACCAGAACTGTGCTGTGCGTCTCCGAGCAACACAGCGGTGTTTTATTTCTAAAGCGTCCGCATTTTGAGCGAATCTCTCCAATAATAACCAACTGCAGAACCGCAGAGCCATACGTCACAGCAGCCTGAGGACAGCAGCGCCAGGCCGGCAGTCTCACATGGCCCATTCATAAAGAGAGACATTTACTTCATCCCTGAATGAATCAGCCGTTTGAACGAATCAGATGAATGAACGACTCAATAACATCCTCATTTAGACATTCTGTTTATTTCCATTTACTCACCCTCATGTAGTTTCAAACATGTATGACTTACTTTCTTTTGTGGAACATAAAAGAAGATATTTTGAAGAATGTTGGTAACCAAACTGTTTTGGTCTGTAAATATATCTAAATACCAATTCAGATGCAGCTTCTGAAAAAAAAAAGTCATGGCCGTTGTAGCCTAAAGTTTATGTGTATTAAATAAAATATTTATTTCTAAAACTACTTTTTGTAATGTCTATTTGATGCTTTTCTCATTTAACACAATAATGACTTTAAATAATCTTTTGGGGGTAATTTCTCAGCCGAAATTGATGTGCGATTAAATTGCTATTAATTAATCTTATAAAAATGTTATTTTATATAAAACATTTTTATTTTTATGAATTTTTTTATTATTTCAAGACATGATTATAGTTTTTAATCTTATTTACCTGCTTTTATCACTTTATTTTTACTGTGCTGCAAACAATGTAAAAGACATTTTTTTCACCCAGTTGCATACTTAAATGTATTTTAATATTTGAGCTTAAAGAGAAAATACATCTATTTGCTGTTATTTGTAAGTTTTAATTGCTTTTATGAGTAATGCTTTACCTGAAGGAAATGTGCCATACTGAAATGATCCCTTTTCGTTCTTGGTCCAGTCAAAGTCTTCGCTGGAAAAAATGCAGGGTGCCAGTAGCAGAATGTGGCATATCCTCAGCACACTGTGTTGTGGCATCCTCTTATTCTCATAGGAGTTAGTTTTTTACTAGTAACACCTGCACAGATAAAACAGACTCCTTTTACTTACAGGCACATCTTCGAAAATGTTTTATTCTTGCAGTTGTTCTTAAATTAGGTATACATGGAGAAACTTCACATCAGTTATCCTCATTTCAAAAATAAGAAAACATACTCAGAGTGGTCAGTTCTGGAGCTGAGGCATATCAATGATGCATCCCAAACTAAAAAGCTGTCACAATCCACGTGCAATCGCCCAAAACGTCAAAAAGAATTCCAAACCCAGATCAGATCAGATGAATTAACTCTCATTTCAGCCAGCTATAAGACAAACTGATACAAAAGGCTATCAGAGACAAAAAATAAGTCAGTTTGTCAAGAGCTGCCAATATGAAAGACATCTCAAAAGTATTTATCCTGAAAAGAGGAGATGTGAGTTTCTATCTGAAGGAGAGAGGATGAGAAGATGATTAAAACGCTCCCTTCTCTTCACAGGAACCAGCAGCTTTGCCCTGTCTCTTGTCTCTCTCTCTCCCTCCTCTCACCCTCTCCCTCCATCTAGATTCACACTCAAGCACATATACACGTTTACCTGCTCCAGGCCTCACATTTGTCCCGACTGGAATCCACTCCAAAGTGCCAGAAGGTTACCTAAGCTTCTGAACTTCATTCACCCTCACAAAGCTGCCCAGTGCCTGTGCGCCCGCACGCACAAAACAGTAGCGAAGCATCTAGTAGATCCAAGCTCCATTCAGGAGCCACACACAGGCCCAAATACCCACTGTTCAAATTCAATGGGCTGAGAGGGGAAAAGTGCTGCTCCTAACATGTTTTATAGAATTGAACATTTGACTCTGTAAGCAAGTTGATGTTGGTGATACATTTGCATTTTGGCCCCCAAAGGAGAAATACAAGTTTATGCTATGAAAAAAGGTTGACTTTAATCAGCAGCATTTCTGAATCAAATTCTGAACCAATGCGACTATAAAAAAAATAAGCAATGTCTGAATCATTTTCTATTGAGTAAATGAGCACTACATATACTTTAGTAATAATGTATAATGTTCTTTTATAATGCAAAATATAATATACAAATGATATAAAATAATATTTCAATATATAAAATATTTTCCCGAATCCAATTCTGACTGAACTAGGATAATCAATATAGACCAATATTATATAAAATCATGGTTGGTTACCACTGAACAGATCTATACATATGTGTGGCTGTCATTGTGTCATTGCTTTATGCATTAAAATATTTTTTACAACATCTGACAAAGATTATTAGAGGACATTTTATATGAAAATACGATTTCAGTCTTTCTACTTGAAAATGTCATTATTTTTGTTGTTTCGATTTTTTTCAGCATATAGCTGCTCCAGTTTCAACACGAAATGCAATGTAAATGAACTGTGAAAAGAATGCTGAATTGTTTTAGAAAGTGTTGGCACTGCACTCTTTAACTGTATGTGTATGTTTGTGTATGTGTGTTTAAGTGTGTATGAAGCAGAATGTGTTCAATGTATGTTGGTTTATCATGTGAACATGCATGTTGTCTTGCATGGGCTACTGATTTGCATGTCTAAGCTATGTGTGCATTTGAGTTTCTGTATGCACATATAGCTGAAGGCTTTGACAAAACATAGCAAACTGTGTGTTTAGCATATCAATACACAGACCGACTACAGAGAGAGCAGCAGAAAGAGTATGAGCATTCTAGCACTCCCTGTTCCTATGTACCTGCTGTATTTAAGGACCATCTTAGTGGCCACCACGAGCTGACATGAACATCTTCACTAAGGTCCCCGGACTAGCCCAACAAACCAGGTATGTTTGCGGTGCATTTGGAAACAAGAGCAACACCAAATTTTGTGGACTGAGTTTCAACCAGATCTGCACCTCTCAAGAGGGCTGTATTAATCAATGCAGAAAAAGGCATATAAAAGTCAGACCAACATCCATGACTCATTGCTGTTTTGTGGAAGAGAATACATATGTAGTTCAGATCACATCCATACGGTTAGGAAAGCCCTGAAACAACATACTGATTTGTTTCATGCATACATTGTCATGGAACAAATCAAATGTAACTTTAATTTACATGTTAACAGTTCAAAAAGCTATATTTTCTACTGGCTTCTTTCATGGCATATTTTTATTGATTGTTGTTGTATATGTGTTCTCTGTTGGAAAATATGCTAAGAGTACTGGACTTTTTCCCCCTAGCAAGCTGGGGTCTGTGCTCCAACGTGCCTTCTACGGGTCCAGTGGGAGGGTAAGAGTTTACTTTCCTGCATAGTGACTCAGCACTGAGTTTGGTGCTGATGAATAATATATCAGTCTTACTCTTTTTATCGCTTCTCATACAGCTTTAGTGGTGTTTTTAGGAAAAGTCATTTGGAAAATTAGCTGAAAAAGTTGCTAGTTTCATATATGTGACCCTGAACCACAAAACCAGTCACAAGGGTCTTTTTTTTTTTAAATTGGGATTTATACATCTATGGTTATTTATTCAGCTTTCAGATGATGTATGGTTTGTTAGGATAGGACAATATTTTGGCTGAGATACAACTGTTTGAAAATCTGGAATCTGAGGGTGCAAAAAATGTAATCATTGAGAAAATCGCCTTTAAAGTTGTCCATTTATGTTCGTGATTTTGCTGCATCCACTCACAAAAATATATTTTTTATATATTTACGGTAGGAAATTTACAAAATATCTTCATGGAACATGATCTTTACTTAATATCCTAATGATTTTTGGCATAATAGAAAAATCGATCATTTTGACCCATGCAATGTATTGTTGGCTATTGCCACATACTGTACGTGTGCGACATGTGACTGGTTTTGTGGTCCAGGGTCACATATGCTACAAAAATTCTTTTAAATCCTGTTGTGCTTTTTAAATACTTAAATGAATGTGTATATATTCAAGTGGGGTTTTTTAACATTAGTTGTGTTTTTCAGGTGACCCTTTTCGAGCAGAGGAACTTTGCAGGTCGGCGACTGGACCTGACCTCTGACTGTCAGAAATTGAGTGAAAAAAACTTTCCCGACAGATGCAACTCTGTCCAGGTGGAGAGTGGAGCGTGAGTACATGGCAGTTTTATATCACAAGACCTTGTTTGACCTTTTATAAATCTGACATTAATGATTACTTCACATCTTGATTCAGTCGATATTTTGAAAAGATTCTAATCTAAATGTAATTACATTTTGCCAATTCAAGCCCACTCAGCTATTTTTGCATTTTACTTGTGACATGTGTTCATGTGTAGATGGGTGGGATACGAACATGAGAACTTCCGAGGGCGTCAGTACCTGTGGGACATGTCTGACCGGGGGGAGTACAATTGCACTGATAAGTGGTGTGCTCTGGGTGACCACATCTCCTCGGTTCGTGCTGTGAAACAGGTGAGACACACATTTTATTCAATAGTACAAAAATAATTAAAAAACAATATTCTCACAAATGCCAATGTAAAAAAAAAACAAAAAAAAAACATAAACCTGGAGTTTTCCTTTTGTTTGTGTGTATTTGGTGGGCTAGGACACAAACACTGCCCGTGCACAGCTGTTTGAGAGGGCAGGTTACTCAGGCAAGAAGACAGAGCTCCATGATGACATCCCCAACCTGATGAGCCGTTACAGCCTTAACAGGGTGTCCTCCATCAGAGTAATGGGTGGAACGTGAGTACAAGTTCACTGATGTTAAAGTAGCCTACTTGGATATTTATTCTGTTCATATATTCAGTATTGTGTGCATCTTTTTTTAAATATATATTTCCAATCTCTCTTTCCTGACCACAGCTGGGTGGCGTACCAGGAGCCAAACTACAGAGGAGCCCATTACATCCTGGAAAAGAAGGACTACAATAACTTCTCTGACTGGGGTGCTCAAAACAGCACCGTTGGCTCAATTCGCCGCGTCCGCTTCAGCTAAACAAAATCCCATGAAAAACACCCACACCCGTCAGCTCTTTATACAAAAATATGCCAGCTCTAAGTGAAACAAACCCTACAGAAGACCTATTTTAGTAATAAACTGATGAAAAAGACAAATATTATTGTTTGTGCTTCCATTATCTAACAGTAATTACATAATTCATCTGGTATGATAAAGATGAAAAGTTCTTCAACAGCTCAAGAGCTTTTAGGGTGCAAGAACGTGTTGTGTCGCCCTCTGCTGGTGAAGCACATCATGCGCATTTGAGTTTCTGCAATATCAGCCTGTCTGTTATACACTGTTACCTGGCATGTCAGAGCCACCACCATCTTTAGACAGCACAGATCCAGGATTGTTCCCAGGGTGCTACAGTACTCCGTTTCGTCCTACTGCCCTGATGGGACGCATCATTAGACGTGGGATGCTAATAGGAACAGTGAGCTCACGACTTTGCCCTCTCTTCTATGATCCGAATCCTTTAAAGAGCAGCTGTGAAGCTCATCTGTGTATATTTGAGCATACGTTAAGGAATTCACACGGGCTTTAGCTCTGTGTTGGACTGACAGACACATGCTGCCGTGCTCTCTAAAGGCCGGTGAGGTATTTCTGTGGGTCGTGGGAATAGCAGTTGCTGTGGCCCGGTTGTGCCGATGACATTGTGCTGCTACATATCTCTCACGGTCACCACAGCAGCCTGGAGGTATCCCACCAGTGCCTCCTTTACATGCAGAAACAGCGGAGGGGTAGAAAGAATGCAAATTGGTTAAGGATTATGTCTCAAAGAGAAGGATGTACAGGGAATGAGAGAGAGGCAAGAGTGAAAAGAGGTTATTTGATTATAAACAAATGTTTAGCACAACCATTATGTTATAATGTTCTGGCACTTTATTTACAATATAATACTAGAGCAGATGTTACTGTTACCACTGCTGTTGCTGCAGAGACTGTTGCTCTTATACTAGTAGTATGACTAAATGATTCCACAGGGTTAAATAGCTATCCAAAAATCCAATAATTAGAGTAAAACAGGAGTTTAGTGGATAATATACTATAATATAGATTATTAAGTTTATAATATGAATTAATTTATTGTATAAGTGAATAGTGAATATTTACAATTCATAAAACAATCTGATGTTTCACAGAGAATCTGCTGATTTGAAACATAATGCCAAACCATACAAACAACTGTTCAAATGTTAGGTGTTACAAAAGATTTCTATTTCAAATAAACTTTTTATTCATCCACGAATCCCCCCCCCCCCCCACAGTTTTCATAAAAATATTAAGCAGCATAACTGTTTTCAACATTGATAATAATAAGAAATGTTTCTTGAGCGCCAAATAACTGTAGCAAGCATAATTGCAATAAAGCAAATAAACAGCATAATTGTATCCAAATTGAAAATGTAATAATATTTCACAATATTAGTTTCCACTGTATTTTTTATCAAATAAACGCAGCCTTGGTGAGCATAAGAGACTTCTTTAAAAATCTTACTGACCCCAAACTTTTACAGAAGCGTATGTGCACGCTATAGAAAATAATAGGCAAATACAGCTGTGTTGCTCTTATGTTTTATGCCCATGATTTAAACTAATGCCTAAACAGTACCTTTTTTTTTTTTTTTTTTTTTTTTTTTTTGGAGGTCAGGGCAGGAAGTCCATCACAAAACTCAAAACTCCTTCCCTCTGTACCACACACACAAACAAACAGTCAGAGTCTGACCTTGGAGGTGGTAAGGCCTGCTGAATGGGAAGGATCCTATGTTACTTTCCAGTAAGCCAGTTGGTCACAGCTGAAATGGTAAACTAATTGACCACCCATACACAACATTCCTCTTGCTTCAGTCCCACACACACAAAAACATTTAGGCCATTTACATCCACACAGCAAACCGCCAGTCAAGTTTGAACAATTCTACTTTGAATCCCTCTGTCTCTGAGTGTGTTTATGTATGCAAATTTGCACTTACAAACATACCACACATTGGTTGTTCTGTATAAGCTGTTTGACCTCTTCTCTATTTGCTCTTTTTCTCTGTGCGTCGACTTTTACTGTGATCCATAAGCCAAACGTCATAGATTACCAGTCCTCATGTTACATAATTACAGTACTACGTGACAGAGTCCCCAAACAAGCACACACCTCACAGTACAGCACACCTTAATGGCAGTTATTATCTCAGTCTGGTTTGGTTTCGTTCACACACAAACACTTGGGAACTTCCCTATGAAACGGCTTCTATCTAATTCTGACACGCATCTTCATCAGAATGTCACAGTAAAAACTTACATTCACTCCCACTCTCTCAAGCGAGGCAGTAACAGACATGAATGTCACATTGTTTTTGTCAATCGAATCTTGGAAACTCCACCTACTTGATTTTGGCCCAAGAGAGAAAGTGTATAGACACTAAAGAGAATTAGACAGAATGTAGGCTACAACAGGATAGTCTGTTAAAATAAAAAAATAAAAAATCTGTGTTCTCCCCCATCTTCTGTAGCAGCTATTTTGGTAAATACTTTTTTTGGTAAGCACTACTTAATTGAAGATAATGCAATGTTGTAGGTATCCTAATATATTCTGTCTGTTTTGACTCATTTGCAATGTATAGATATCACTTTGTCAATGTACAATGTTCTTCCTTGCGCTCTCAGCCTTTTTGCTTGGTCTATGTTGCAGAAAGATGATCTCACCAGAAAATACCCTGCAAGGCTTAAACGCAAACTCTTTCATGTCTGACAAGCTATTTCAGTATGATTATCAGGGAAATCTTGATGGTACATGCCACTTGGCAGCGTGGCGTCTTGTTTCAACTTGTTTTTGGACTTTTAGTCAACAAAGAAGGGAAATGCCTGGGGAGACTGCATGCTCAATGCTAATGGCATATCTAAGGAATTTCTGCATTATCTGATGACAATATCTGATAGGAGGCGCCAAAAGAGGTTTTACTGGGGCACTTTTGCTATAATGCCACTAAAATTTCCTAGATCACTGTGATGTCAAATCAGTGAATACATTCTAGTCTTACATACACCAGTATGTGGCTGTACTGGATGGTTGGAACAATTACAAGAACTAGTTTTGCTCAGCAGTTATCATTATTTTCATGCACTTTATAATTTTTATATTAAATATATGGTTTATTGTTTAATTGTTTAAAAGTAGAAAACCTCTTAGTAGTTTCAGAAAAATCATTTTCAGATACTGTTACTATTCTGCATGTAAATATTGCCATGAGATCTTAACATCAATACTGCGTTCTTTGCAGTGGTTCTTTTCAAGACTCTTGTTTGAATTCTCAGGAGACTCATGAACTCATGTTTAGGTGGACACGGGAATGGCCAGAGGCTTTGACCACAGTCAATAACAAAGAGCCCTGGAATCTTTTGTCTTTTGTCCCAGGCCCTGGTATGAACTCAAAGCTTGGACAGGCCACCACTGTGGCCACCTGTGAACCACAATTATCACCAATGCTCGCACACATGCACACTGGACCAATTATGCATCCCGTGCACCCACCTCCATTCAGCCAGCACTAACAGCTTTGCAGTGATGCCAGGACTGACTCCCTCACTTCCCTCTCACTCATCAATAATGACTCTTTGAGCAATGTGTGTGTGAGTATGAGCTGAAAGGTATTTAAAGGGTTGCCAAGTAATTACCTAAACAA
The DNA here is from genome assembly GCF_963993115.1 of Abramis brama. NCBI lineage: Eukaryota > Metazoa > Chordata > Actinopteri > Cypriniformes > Leuciscidae > Abramis > Abramis brama. The sequence continues at coordinate 27,611,598 of NC_139965.1, read as the reverse complement.
CACATTTCCTGCTATACAGATTTAAAAAAACATTGACAGTACTTCAAAATCGTGTCAAGATTTATTAGACTACTTTCAGGAATACTAGATTCTGAGTGGTCAATCGTGGCACTCAATGGTCAGATATTTTAGAAAGTGATAGGCTATATTTCAGCAGTAGTTAAAGGCACACTATGCAAAAAAAGCACAGGCACGCCGCTGGCAAAACCAACAATGAAAGTTTGAGAGGTGGCGCCCTGACAAATCTCACGAGAACCATGACTTGCTTTACGGCACGATGTCACATACATCAACAACATATGAAACAGCCTTTATGGAAGACACTAGCACGCATTTCAGACGTGAATCATGACAGAGTCGACGAAGAAAGCAAAGAAAGCGCGGTCGGAAGAGTGCAGAGACGGCTCTGCGTGAGAGGTATTTATGACAGTAACGTTAAATACAAGTACTCCACAGCGACTCTAGGGGTCGCTGTTTGAGAAAAACAGAAACTGCATAATGTGCCTTTAAATCTCACATAAAGTTTTTTTTAATGTTTTCATATTTTTACATTTCTAACACTCTAGTTTGTGTTGTATATCCTGCCATTAAATTGCAAAAAACTAGTAAACACAGCTGGTAAGGTACACTCTTCGGGGGAAAAAACATTCAGTGGGGGTTCAATACTGAACCCTATAGGGTTCTTGACTCAATTTTAAAGAAGCCTTTATGCTAAAAAGGGTCTATATAAGAAGAAATGTCTTAAATGATTGCATAATACTTTCATCATTAATGGGTTATTCTAATTTTTCAATTGAAAAAGTATCTCTATAGTAGTTTACCCTACTCGTTCTAAACCAGATGTGAAGAGGCACTGCTTTATCAATCCACACGGTCCCGGATAAAGAACACCGGCTGAACCCAAAAGCTTAGACTGCACAGGTAGCGTAAGCGTTTGCGCATGAAGTTAGGCCAGGGGTCGGCAACCCAAAATGTTGAAAGAGCCATATTGGACAAAAAAAAAAAAAAAAAAAACATCTGTCTGGAGCCGCAAAAAATTAAAAGCCTTATATAAGCCTTATAATGAATGCAACACATGCTGTTATTAGCTTATAATTAGCTTTATTAGCCCCCTAGTATCAAAATGATAAGTAGGCTACAAATACATAATGAGCATTCATGATTAAATGTTTATTTTCCCTGCAGCGCATCCTGGAGAGAATGACGCACCACGTGACTACTCTGCTGTACGATCGTAACTTCCATTATAATTTTAATGTATTATGTTTCGTTTTATTTATTCGTGTATTATTTTTACAACGTTGAAAAACTTAACCCTTTCACACGTAAGTTTAAAATATTCTGACTGACCCCAATGTGTCACTTTATGGTTTCCATGGTGACGCGTCATTGCGTGTCACGTGACACGTCGCAGCAACAACAGAGCTGAATGAATGATGATCTGCTTTTATGTCATTTTTCCTTTTGTATTCAAAATATTCACAAATTTGTTAGATATGGCATGATATATCTGATATTCCGATTGTCAAATATATGCAAGTGGAAGTGTTTTGTTGTTTAAACACCTTTATAACGATCGCATTAGTTGAGCTGTATGCGCGATGGGCGCCGCCATCTTAGTTTGTGCCGCAGACGCAGTTCAGAGAATCGGATCTGTTGGATTTACAACACGTGAATTCATCCACTTCTCCCAAAATACATAAAAGTAAGTGGCTGGTGAACTGGGAGAAGAATAGAGTAAACTTTAAAGTTACTTACACAATGTGTATCTGATATGAATAAAACGTGTCTAATTATAATGTAAAGGATTATTATTGCCTCTTCCTTTAACATCAGTGTGTATTTTACAAACTCTAAATGTATTGTTTTTTTAGTACTTATATGTCTGAAACCTAAAATAAACATTATGTGGTTGAAAACACTGAAAAGTTGTGCTATATGACAGCTCTGAGCGCGCCTGTCTCTGGCTCAGCGCCAGCCAACGCGCGAGAGCACATTTGAATTTAGCAGTTGATCAGGTCATGCACTGACCGTTCTAATCACACCGGTGTGATCGTACGTGCGAAAGGATTAGAATGTTTGTCATGTTTTTCCTCCTACAGAAATTATATTAAAACAAAAAATATTTTTTCTATTTTCATATTTTTGAAAAAGCTCCAGGGAGCCACTAGGGCGGCGCTTAAGAGCCGCGGGTTGCCGACCCCCGAGTTAGGCCAACCTCACGAAACTGATTTCAGACAGAAATAGAGAGAGCTTTGGTGACAACTAAGCCTAAGTGAATATTTAATTACTACAATAGTAAATTTCTCGCTAGAAAATGGCATAAAAGTTGGGAAAAGTAGGTAGGTCAAAAATGCACACAAACTGACCACCAACCACAATTGTAAGACGCCATATTTAGGCCTATTTTATGTTTTTTAGCTCAACTGTCACGGAATGGAACGCACAGGATCGGTGGATAGCGAAGGAAACATTTATGCTGCCTTCAAAAATCCATCAGATGAAGGTAGGCTATCTCAGTAGACATACAAGATGTGACATGTTCATTGGATTCGGACGTGAACTCTATCTCCCTCAGTATTTTTTTCAGCTTGCGGACACAGCCCATGTGTCATACCACTGCGGATTCGTGCTTTCTTGAATGATTCACAAATGATAATGCAACTGGCGGCACTTTGTGTCTCAAGTTATCGATTGTTGTGAAAATGACCACAGAGGACTTAAAGGGTTAGTTCACCCAAAAATGAAAATTCTGTCATTAATTACTCACCCTCATGTCGTACCACACCACACCCGTAAGACTTTCGTTCATCTTCGGAACACAATGAAGATATTTTTTGGATGAAATCCAAGAGCTTTCAGCCCCTCCATTGGGAGCAACGCAATTTACACATTCAAGGTCCAGAAGGATAGGAAATACTAGTATGTGACTCCAGTGTAATTACCTCAATTTAATGAAGCGACGCGAGTGCTTTGTACACACACACACACACACACACAAAAACATAATTTACCACTTTACACTGATACAAATTATTCTGTGGTGAAGTAAATGCTACAGAAAAACAAATGTAATTTCTACATGAAAAAGTTAGTGCAAATAAATCCCAAATTAGTAGGCTACTCAATTCAAGCTTGTAGAAATTAAAGTGTAAATATCAACAATATACAATTAAGTAAAATCTACTCAACGTTTCTTATATGGGTGCTCCCATCATGCACTGGGGCATGAATAATTAATAAGGTTGATTTTTCACTGTTGCTTTTGTTGTTAGGTTTGGTAACTTGCAATTTTGTGACATCTGGATTCATTTTCTACTCAAAATGACACATTCATACTCAAAAACGATCTATCGATTGTTACCGTCATTGTGTAACATCAAGTATTGAGGTCTCTGTGTTCAGGTGACTACTTATATCTTTTATGTATATACAGGATGGAATCTACACAATGTCTAATGTATTATTTACTTAGATGTTTCTAAGCATACGCTTTAAAAGTGTGGATTGATTCAGTGTTACATTGTTTGAATAAAAACTTAGTTTTGTTACATTTATTTTACCTAGTTAAGTAGATGTTACTTAATTCTATATGTTAAATTAAATATAATTAAGCAATATTTACTTAACTAACTGAATTAGCATAATTGTTAAGTGTCAATTAAATGTCAAATGAATGTTAAGTTCAATAGTAAGTAGACTTTACTTGATAATAACAGGTAAGTGCAGAGCAGTTGCAGTAAAATTTACTTAAAATGTGTTAGTGCAAATTGTTATGAGGATTTTTAAATCCTACAAGTTATTTTTTTCAGTGTATTTACAAAAACATTGATCTGCAATCCAATAGGGGGAGCACCACTATGCATGCGTGTTGTGTTGACTCAAGACCGGAAATTGTTCCATGAACACTTTGAATAATATTATTTTGTAAATATAGTGGTAAATTATGATTTTTTTGCGCAAACAAAGCACTTGCATTGCTTCATAAAATTCAGTTTTCATATCCACACCTATGTCACCCTTATGAAACATATAGGCTACTCATTGTATCATTGATACATATAATGAGCTGCATAACATTTAATTTGCTTGAAAATGTTTCAAAGCGAATGAGACATCACATCAAAGATTTTGAGTGGGATTTGCAGCCTGTCAGGGTAGTGTCTGAGCTTTAACCCCACCTCTGCATACAAGGCCAATGTCTGTTTCCAATTAAGAGTGAAGGCTGGAAAACAGCCTTTTAAAAGGGCCTGATCATGTTTGGATGTTTACATTTCAGTCCTTCCCTTCAGTGTGGAGGCTGCTTGGAGGCTGGGCCGAAGAAACAGCCAAAAAAACAGCAAGGAGTTTTTAAAGTCTCAGTACTCAGTTACCAGAGTCCTGCGCCACCCACTGAGCCCCTGATCCTATCAAACACAAACACAGGCCAAAGTGGTTTACTCAATAACACAGGCATGCCATAGCCGCCTGGCTGCAGAGATATGCATGACCAGGTCATTTTCAACCCTCCATACTGATTTCATACTGTGTGTGTGTGTGTGTGTGTGTGTGTAATTGCAAAAGCAAAGTTTGGCATTAGTTGCATTTTTAGATGGCGCTTAATATTTTTCCAATGCACAGTTACAAAACCCCAAGATAATAAACAGATTATGGTTTCAGATTTCATTTGATTCATGCATGAAATCTATTGAATTAATTCATTTGTTTTTGGATTATTTGTTATGAATTAATTTTAAAAACCAACAGTTCTAGCAGCCATGCTTCATTTTCCTATATAAAATTTAGCAATAACGTATAGCCTTCCTTCTGGAAAGAGTGCTTTGGGCGGTTTTGGGAATCACGTGTTGCCTTCTGGAAAGAGAGCTCTGGACAATCTCTGGCCTGCTCCAAAAGTGCTTATACTGACCCCATTATGGGCGTATAAACGTGGATGCTTAAATTAGAGCTGGTCTGCATTCACATGTCATTGCCAATCCCAGCTATGGACTGTGAGAGGGACCATGAAGCTGTAATCTAGAGTAATCTTTGTGTGTGTGTGTGTGTGTGTGTGTGTGTGTGTGTGTGTGTGTGTGTGTGTGTGTGTGTGGTGTTCCAGCCACGGGCCCAGGGAGTAAAACCGAGTGCAGTTCATCTCAGGCACTTGGAGTGACTTAACTTGGCACTGCCACAATCTTATGAAACATTTTGTGTTTCATAACTTTATAAAAAATAAAAACATTGTAGTGAAACATAGAGAAAATTTTTGTACAAACATATGTAGGATGCTTAGAAGCATATGTGCATATTTGAGAAGAGAAGGAGAGAGGAAAATACACAGTGAAACATAGTTCATGTATGTGAACATTGTTCTTTCATAATTGAAGTCTGTATATTTTGCCCTGGATGTGTGAAGGTCCAAACCATGCACTGTAGACTATCATAATAGAGCGGACAGTCTGGAGTCATTTCTTTTAGATAGCTCATATTTGGATTTCAAATGAAAACTGGTCTAGAACCTACTGAAAAAGCTTTGGCCTTTCGCCCTGGGCCACTCAATGTATGCTTTTTCTTATCTCATATGGATAATAATTATATGATAGGCTTACTGCTCTATGTCACGGATGCAGGCAAAGGAAAATTATAATAAAAAATAAAAATAAAAAGCTTGAAAAGGAAAAAAAGTGTTCATAGAGAAGATTTGATTAGTTGTGTGGGATGTAGCAGAACAGAAACCCTCAGTTTGTCTTCTTTTTTAGAGAGGGACCACGAAATATAACTAATTGGCATCCCACCAATATTAATAACGTTTTATTTATTTGTTTGTTTGTTCATTCATAAATTAATAAAGTTATCTTTTTTTCAGAAAACAGAAAAGACAGTCTCTCTGTTGTTATTAGTTGATTTGTGAGGTTTTAAATCCAGCAACTTGAAAAATAATTGGATTTTGCTTGTTATTTTTATTCATACAAAGATAAAGAATGAACTGTAAATAATGAACGTGCAGTTGTTACCCTAACCAACTACTTCTGCCTGATTTGACCTTTAAAAAGTATTGCATTGGTGTCAGGCCAAGGCTATTCAGAAATATAAATCACTCTTTGACCTGAATAAAAATAATTCATTTAGATGTAATGAACATGAGGTGCATCTTTGTTAAATGTTGAACTTTTTGATTTTGAAACTTGATACACACACACACAAAAAAAACCTTTGCCTGTAGATCTCTCTTCTGTATTTCACACGTTTCTGCCTCAGATCCTCTCTCTCTGCTCAGAGCCAGGCAGGGACAGGAAATTGAGAGCCGACCTGGTAGTGGTCTGGCCTCCCAACCCTAAACTGCAGAACCGCTCGCCTTTGAAGTTGCGAGAAGAATCACATGCAATTACTTGCGATATAAACCACGTTCTCCAAAAAACAGATCCCCTCTCTCTCCTTCTCTGAGGGCTTATATTTTTTAGGAACTAGTGGGAGTTGTTGACTCGCCAAATGCTGGGAATTCAATATACAGTAATCAGGGAGAGAGGTTTTTAAACAGTTGAATGAATCGCACTATAAAAACATCCCACCCATTCCCTCCAGAAACATGCAGAAAAAACACAAACACAAATTTGATGAATTCATTACCCATAATAGTTATTTCCTACATGCATTCAGTACCTTTCTCTTTGTCTTTACTTTTAGCCTTCTTTAGAAATATGAAACTGTCACACCTTTGTGCCCAACATTCTTGTCTCTCTGAAAACCAGAAAGTGTCTGATTCCGGTAAGTAAAGGAGTGGAGAACTAAACTTCCTCAGGAGAGAAAGAATGCAAAGAATTCCCCAGATGACTATAGTACACAATCAGAGAAGAGGAAGAATAAGTCTCTCTCTCTCTCTCTCTCCCTCTTTCCATGCCCACCCTTATAAAGATGATTTGCTTAATGTTGTTTTATGTGTGTTCTACTAAATAGTAACTTTGACATGATTGTGATGTGTGTCGCTCAAAGAACATTCACCAGGACGGACCATGTTTATTTAATCCTGACAATCACTCCTTTGGCAAGTTCACAACCCCAAATCCACCTTCATTTCTTCTACAGATATTAAATATTACACTTTTTATTACTTCATTATAAGTTCCACCTCTAAGGACATCAAGCCAAATGGGTTTATTTCATTCAAAGATTATATGTACAGTATAATTTTGAGGAACGTCAGGGGTTTAGCATTTTATTCCTGTTGGTTTTCCTTTGATCAATAAAATACTGTTTTGCACTGCAAATAAATAAATTATATATATATATAAAGCATTTTATATATTTTATATATAAATATTTTATATATTTTTATTTATTTTATAGCATTTTATATAAAAACTTTAAAGCATTTTTCTAATGAGAACACTTGAAAACAATTGGTTTTTAAGGATGTTTAGAAAGTCTGACTGGAAAACAAGACAAAAATATGATTAATAAAATGTTTTTTTTTTGGTATACACAGTAATAATCGTATCACTATGATTTAAACTAAGTAAGGACAGTGTTGTTCTGTGAAGCATTCAGCATGTTGTGTGCTGTGATACAGTGCACAAAAAGAGAGCCACACGGGATCAGTTTACTCACAGATCAATGAATGTTCAGTCCAAAGACACTGCAACATTTAGTACCTCAATGCCTCAAAATGCAGCCTCGAAAGTCATTTTTGAGTAATTTAGCTAACATAATGAAGTTGACAGAGATCACTGAATAACATTTAAGTCACAGTAGGAACAAAATACAGAAAGAACTGAAAGAGAGCAGTGAAATAAAAGTCATCTTTCTTTCTTTTTCTTCTTTTGAGGAGCTCAGTTCCTAATTTTTTTCCTGCTCCTGTGTCAGTCTAAATCAGAGCCAAAAACACACGAAAACACATGGATTCTTGGTAAACTTATACTCAACAAGCAGAGGGTTCTTCCTGAAAGAAGTAGCTTTTCCCTTACTCTTCTTTCTACTCTGTCTTTCTTGCTTATCTTTAAGGAAAAGTTTTTCTGACCCCGGACAGACTCACACGTTTCTCAGTCAGGTCCGTGTTTCCTCACCTTAGTGTTGTGGATCTTGCTTATTCAAGGACGAGTTCAGCCAATCTATTGTTACCATTTTGACCCAAGTTCAACTTTACATTAAGATGAGAGAAATGAAAGGAGCAAAATAAGACATCAGAATCCATTTTGTTTTGAGCAATGTAAAAAAAAAAAGCCTCTCAGTAAAGGAAAAAAAAAAAGAATCTTAATTAAACATAATCATAATCACTGGGGTATCTCTACATGGGAAGTCAATGAGCGCCGGGAGCATTAACTCAGTCACACGGTCCCTATAGCAGTGCACGAGTGCTGTTGAAAAGCACCAGCAGAGAGGCCCTGTGGGTGTCTGGTCAGTTGACAGTGAGACAAAGCTGCTCGGCCCGGGAGAACAAGTGTGTTTGTGTATGGAACTGAAGCCCTTATCTCCAGCCTGTACTGACGCCATACTCTTCCTGTCTCAAATCTCCTCCATTGATTTAGTCTCTCCACTCTGCCTCTCCACCCCTTGCTCTTTCTCTATTTCTCTTTCTCGATCTCTCTCTTAATTCAGCTCACCCCGAGGAGTCCTGCTGGCCCCTGGACTAGACTTCTCCCTTTCTGTCCTCTTTCTCTCTCTCTTTCTCTCTCCTGTAGATTAGATGTAGTCTTTGTACCCACTGACGTAAATACTGATTGGCACAGATGCACCCAAAGTCTATTACTTCTGATGGGACACGCCTGTCTCTTGTTATGCAGGTTTACTGATGAACGCAAACTGATGAACTTGTAATCTTCATATCTGCCTGTCTGTGTTTGTACATCTCTGTCTCTGTTTTTCTTTCTTTTTTTTCCCTGAAGCGTACTTCAATCTCAGCAGCGGTCTATCGTTGTTCATGTTTTTACCGGTGTTATTGTAATCATGTAGTCTTGTGTGCCACTGTAATAGTTCTGAAATGACTTGGCATAAGATAACTTCATTTGCATCGACTGTGCTGCACAAATGCGAAGTGAATTGCACGCTAAGTGAAGTAAACTCTTTGTTTACTCGCACAAGTAAGAGTATGAGCTCTATCTTTCTCTATCGTCTAGAAGTTTATGGCCTGCTCCGTCGGCGCCAGGCGCTCTGAGACTAGACTAGAGTACAATCAGCTATAGCAACAGAGTGGCCTGATCTCGCTGAGTTTCTCTCCCTTTCCTCTGTTTTCAGCCTACTTCCTTCCTCGGGTTCTCAGATATTCTCTTTTCCTCACAGAGGCAACAACAGGCTTTAAAAGCACACTAAATGAATGGAAGGAGTCAGCTTTGCAATGCAGAGACTGTTGTATATTCAAAGAGGAAATCTTTGAATTGCGTGCTCCTCAGATAGGCTGTTTAGTTATACAAGAATTTAGATTTTGAGGGTTTTTTAGAAATAAAGAAGTTTTCATACAAACATACATAAATACATTTAATTCAATCACTGGCTTATGTAAAATAAAAGTGACAACCTGCAGTGACAAGTTTTCTTTCATGGCCACTTTCTGGTCTAGCACGTCCTGGTCTAGCTTTTCAGTTACTCTTCTTGCAGGTTATATTGTAATGCCAATAAGTGGCAGCAAGTGACTGTCTTTAGGAGTGTGTCATTTAAATCATTCACAAAACTGATTCATTTAAAAACGTTGAGTTATAAATATAACTACTGTTCCCAGAAGGAGGGAAACGAGGTACAACACATGGCTATGGGATATCGCGCTTTTGTGCCATCTGCTTAACGGGCAAACAATCTTAACGCTCTTGCCATTGGCCAAACGGCCATACGCAGTCTACTTGCGCCTAAAGCGCAACTAATGCGAGTCATGCGACGTACTGCTGATTTTTACACTACGCCATTCCGACCTCACAAGTTGCGTAAGTTGCGCAAGTAGACTGCGTATGGCCGTTTGGCCGGAAGCTAGTTATTGTACTTTATAAAGTTTTAAATATGAATATTTTTCATATACAAACTCATTGCTTTGCTTCAGAAGGCCTTTATTACCCCCCCGGAGCCGTGTGGAGTTCTTTTATGATGGATGAATGCACTTTTTTGAGCTTCAAACTGATGGTTGCAATCCACTGCCAATATCAACACCTGAAAGTCCAATGACGCATGACGACGTGGGCGGGGCCACCTGCCCACACCATTTCAGTAGTATGCGTCATTACCTTTGTTCAGGCCAGCTCTTCACCGAGCCTCCGACTGCGTGGGGCTCAGTGGTGTTGTACCTCGTTTCCCTCCTTCTTGGAACAGTAGTTATACTTAAATGCATAACTCAACGTTCCCATTCAGTCGGTTCACTCGGTACAACACATGACTATGGGAAATATATTCACACCCCGCCATGTCACTGAACTAGACGGAAGGGACCTGCACCGCCATTTATCCCTTTTTCAAGAGAAAGACGGCCCCTGGTTAAAAATACCCTGCAGTGAGCACGGACTGAGCTACCGTTGCTGCAGTAACATCTAACCGGACAAACGTACGCAGTGACGACCAGCTGGCATCCGCACGAAAATCTTGCCCATGACATTTCTATGCCCTCATAGAGTGCACACACCCCTCCAGGCAGAACCAACTCCTTAAATATAGACATAGCTTTTTACAATCCTATGCGAAATATGTTGCTTAAGATAGCAGCTTTCCACTGGCCGAGTTGGAAAACGTGACAAAAAGGCTGGTCAGACGAGCGGATAGCCTGCATCTGCCCAGTGTACCTGCATACAACTTGTACAGGGCATGAAGCAATTCTCCTGTCTTCCTCTGAGTCAGAGATTTTACAGGGTGGGCAGTTCACACAAGAGCACACTCTTGACATGACTTTAGGTGTATTTGCAAATTGGATGAAAAATGGATGCACCGATAGCGCGTGAAGAACGCCATCTTGCTTTGCTGATGCCAGTACCAACGACAGGCCAGCGTCCTTCTATTCAAGGATTATAAAGGCTCAAATGGAGGTTCACACATAGCCTTCAGACCTACCATCAGGTCAGGACAGCACTATTAAATCTTGTAATGAGCCTAAATACGCCGAGCCCCTTAAAGCCCAAAGTATACTTTAGCTGTATACACCGTCCACGTGACGTAATTTAGATCAACAGGAGGGTCCACGGTGTGTGTACAACAGCGCATGTATGAGTGACTTGATCGCTTTGGAACAAAGTCCACTAGCAAGTGCTTGCGCGGCAAACGTGTCTTTTCACGCTCATGGCCAAAGTAGTATACTTTGAAATGCTCACAAACTCAACTGTGCGCAAAACGCGGAAGTTCCACGACGGCCCACGCACTGTCCATGTGACGTAATCATCACCATCAGGAGAGTCCGCGGATATCTGGTACAACAGTGCATGTGCGAGTGATAATGAAGAGTTATTTATATAGCTCAACACACACCAGCTATAGGTGGAGAGGAGAGAGACCACTTGAAAACCAAAGCACTTGAAAACAACATCCACAAAGTGCCCATGCGCCGAAAGCGTCTTTACACCCACGCGGCCAAATGAGTATACTTTGAAAGGCTTGCACTCTCGACTATGTGCGAGACGGATAGAAAAATTAAGTTTACCTGGGCCTTTAAGGAACCGAAAGGCAAGCAGGTGCGCGCTTTGGCGCGGCACCATTAATACCCTCATGAAAAGCCAAAATGGCTGTCCAATAACCTTCCAGCGTGGAATGGGACTGACTTTCCTTCAGAAAAGATAACAGTATCCCCTCAATCGGGTACTGATACAGCGATACAGATTTTTGCCCGCACCAAGCTTCAAATAAACACTGCTTTAACACAACGCAACACACTTCAGAATGCAAGCGCTATGTATTGTAGCTACAATCAGATTCTCCCTTTCTCAACAGATAGGCCCCTAGAGACCACCGTTCCGGCCGAGGGTGCAGAATCTGCCTCCTGCCTGGGACAGCAGGTCTCTGCATAGGGAAAAACACCACAGTGTCCTTAACAGCAACATCATGATGCTGGCGTACCATGTCTTTGTTCCGCTCAGACTCAGGGTAGCTAGAGGAAACATGTTGTGAACACTACACCAACACTTCTCGACCTCCACATGATCATCCCAACTCTCCGTGGCCTCCAAAAATGCCGATCACTGCATTTGGATTAGCACCCGAAAACAGGAGCGGACCGTGTTCAGCCACTGCCCTGCTAAGCACGTGCTACACGCCGCTCGAGCGGAACGATAGAGCTGCCGGCAGTGCACAGCACACATGCATGGGGGTTGGAGAGATCCAGCCTAGCGCGGACAATTCCAAACACACTGGACACTGACAGTGCTTGTGAGTATACCATAAACACCCACATGCCATAGGACAGAACTTATGTTTAGATATCATCCCCTTGGAATTATAAGGTTCTATCTGACATTTTTGTCAAAATTTAGTTATTCACATATTCTTATTCTGTGACCACTTCTTTACATTATGTGATGTTTTTTAAGTTGTGTACATTTTGGAACTTTTTATTTAGAAAATAAAAAGGTTCTTTCTACACAGTCGAATGGAATGCAAAAACTTTAAAGCTCAATATCTCAAAACTGCTCAGAACGCAGATAGAACCTTATAATTCCAAGGGGACGATATGTCTCGTGAAAAGGTTTATTAGCCATTTGTTAGCTGTGTTAAACTAGAGCTAAAAACTTCTCTTTTATGCCTTTTCCTTAAACAAGTGTCACCACCATGGGTTTTCTAGTGAATGTGGCATGTTTGAACATTTTGCTTGAGAAAAACTTATTAGCCCTTCGTTAACAAAGCTAAACTTGTTGCTAAAAGCTTGCTCTTTCTGCATTAGTTTCTACAAGAAATCACCACTGTGGGCTTTTCTTTTTGCGAAAATGTGGCGTGATGGTGTTCTAACAGCACGGCATACAACTGTATTTATATGCTGTGGGCAGGTGGCCTCACCCACGTCGTAATGCGCCATTGGCCTTTCAGGCGTGAATAAAGGTGTCTTCAGAAGATGCCGCAAGAGAGCGATATCCCATAGTCATGAGTTGTTCCGAGTGAACAGACTGAATGGGAACTCTAATTCATTGAGGAGCAAAGCAAGTGACTGTATGAGAGAGTCATTTAAAAAAAGGGAATAATTCTGGAACAACACAATGTGTCATTGAATCATTAACTCTACTGATTTGTTCAAAAACACTGAATAATTCAGGAATCAAATGCCACAACAGTGTGTTGCAACAAAGGTTCTGTGGTTTCTTTCTTTGATACAGTTTTTGCAGCAAAAGCATACAAAATATTGAATTAAAAAAGGTAAGTTAATCAATAATAACTTTAGTTTTTTCAATTGTCATATAAAAGCAACATCACATAAATGTGCGTGCCTCCTTTAACCCCTTCAGACCCTGCAGTCATTGGGATGGACGTCACATGTTTTTTTTATTTAAACCAATAATATTTTATGTTTTTAAAATATGAGTGATGCCTGGTCACTGATTGGTTTCTGATAAACCAATCACAATGAAGATATGACCCCTAACTTAATCTGATTAAAAAACTTCAGGCATCTCAAAAGACAAGCTAACCAACTAGACAGGAGGAGGAGGAAGCCCCTTTTTAATCTTTTATATGCAGATTTATGTTCATGGTAGCCTCGTCAACTTTCACCTAATATAAACTTAATAAGTGAAAATATTCAAAGTTATTTTGAAGATCTTTCAGAGTTTCAGAACTCAAAATGGACATCAGTGTTACAAGATATCAGCAGGAACCTCATTGAATTAGTTGTGTGCCAGGTTCTGAAATTTTGTGCAAGCATTTTTAAATCTAAAATACAGAGCTACAAATTCTAATGTTGATGTTTTATGAACATTAATGTTAATAAATTACATATTATTAATATGATTTTATGTCTTCAAAGTGACCATAAACTGTCCATCAATTTTTCATTGGTTTTAGTGAGAAGCAGCCACAGTGGATGTGAGATGAATGACACAGCAACTCACACAACCTCCACACACTGATGCCTTGATGCTATAATGCACACAATAATATATTCATCAAAACAACCAGCAACTACACATAAAAAGTTTCCAAACAGTACAAGTTGCCATTATATTACAATTTTCAGAAGAAAACTTCACAGTCTGCTTTTGTTAAGGATATTCCATAGTTGGGTTTTTTTTAATGCGCATACTCCTGCCACGTAGAAACATCTGTCACATCTACACAGCAGACATTCATTTAAGTCTCTGGCTGTCTCCTTGTCTTCACCATAAATGAGGTTTTCCTTGCCGAAACTCTGTTTTGACTTCCAGAATCTTCCACAGGAGACAGATTGCACTGCTAATGTCTGTCTGTGGCTACAACTTTCATGCTACCATAGACCACACCAGCAGTCACAAATCAGCAACTTACAATACTGCTAAAACATCTTTACATTGTGTAATGTAAGGATTTTTTCTTAAACTCATTCCATCTAAGCTCAACTTACTTATTAGCCATACTCACCCTTTTGAATGTTTTTTTTTTATATACATTGTTTTTGTCTCTCTAGTCTGGAGAATTTGAGCAGTATCCAAACAGTGCCATCTAGTATGGAGTATGGGCCCAAGGAAAGGCCTTGAGGGGATGTGAGTGCTGTCCTTTCTGTCTCCCACTGTCTTGCCTTTCTCCCTAAAGTCCATTAGGAGTAAGGGGCTTGTTGACATGCTATTCCTGTTGGGTCTTGCTAGAACCCATCAACAGGACCATGTCTGTCTGGACTGGAAGGACTGGGGTTATTTTGGGTGGTAGTTTGGTGCTGGTCTCTCCGTCTCTGCTCCAGACCTCTGCTGATAGATTATCTAAGAGACTTCATGGGAGTAGCTGCAATTATTAGCCTGACGCCATGCAGGCTACAACAGTTATCACTCCCTCAGATAAGTGAAGGGAGAAAGCCTAAGGATTCTGCCACTGAAGTAGGAGTGTAAGAGCAAATGCAGTTTGCTCTTGATGTTGACAATTTGCAAAAGTTTGCAATATTTACATAATGAGCAAAATCTTCATCATTCTGAATGTCTGTTATCTATGCTAAATATTATTCACTAGTGCAGAAAAAAATAATGCTTAATACAAATTGCAAATTTTCAAAGTAATAAAGAATATCATATAGGTTTATCCAGACTTCTGACTACACACACACATATGTTGGGTTTTCATGAATGGGGACTTTCCATAGACATAATGATTTTTATACTGATCGGTATTCTATCCCCCTAACCCTAAAACTACCCATCACATAAAACTTTCTGCATTTTTAGACTTTCAAAAACACATCACTTAGCATGATTTAAATTGTTTTTCTCATGGGGACCAAAAAATGACCCCACAAGGACAGGGATTTTGGATAACATAAAAAGACAAAAGTAAATTCTATATTAGCAGTCAATTTAAGCTTGTAGGATTTAAAGTGTAAATATCAACGTTATAAATTTAAGTGAAACTATTCAGCTTTTCTGATACTGGTGCTCCCAGCATGCACTGGGGCTTAAATAATTAATAAGGTTATTTTTTGCTGTTTTCCAGCTGTATTTTCATTGTTTTATCATTGATTCAGTGTTATATTGTTTGAGTAAAAAGTATTATTTAGGAAACTTCAACTAAGTAGAAATTACTCAACCTTTTACTGTATGGCCAAGTTAAAATTACTTATTTTCTTTGCTAATTATACCTAACTTAGTTAAGTATAGTTTACTTAATTACATATGTGAAATGAAAATTATGAAAAAATATGCGTGCAAAAAAATGTGCAAAAGAAAAAATAAGAACATTTTACTTATTGTTTGTTTCAGTGAACCACATGATGTGTGTGTGTGTGTGTGTGTGCGTGTGTGTGTGTGTGTGTGTGAAACAAAAGATGTAGAATAAACTATTAAAGTTAAATGAAGTGAATTCTTGCAGTTATTTCAAAAGTTAATGTCTCTATATTAATAATTATTATAAGAATAATTAGTAGCCTACTAGTAGTATTTATATAAAACATATAATTTATATTATAAAAATGAACTAAATAAAAATTAGGCTAATGATGCAAAGATTTTTATTGTTCCCCAAAAATACTTTATTTATAATTTATTTTGAAATATGAGGGTCGTAGCCTACTACTTGTCTTACTAGCGATAAATCCACTTTGAGAGTTAGCAGTTTGTGATAGCCTACGTTTTCTTTTTCTTACACAATCACAGTCATTACAGCAGTAACATTTTGGTGTCTTGCAATAACGTTTTTTCGTGCACAATCACAATCACTGCAGCCATAACATTTTGGTTTCCTGTCGCAGGCACAGCGCGCGCACACACAGAGGTACATGTTGCTCCTTTAAGAGTTCGGAAACTTGATACTGTGTTTGCGCAACAATCAGCGCGGCTCGCAGCCGCCAAAGTGTCTAGACGAGCACATGATGGGAATCAACCAATGGCTCCACTGCTCTCCTCAGGGGCCCCGTGTGTGTGTGTATCTGAAGAAGAAAGAGAGTGAAACGGTGAAAGAAACCATCGAAGAATCCCATTAATCTCGCACGAAACACGGAACGAAACCTCAAGACATTACATGTCCATTTCCACCCGGAACGACCACTTTGCCGTCGCAACACGATCATTTTCTTCCGCGAGGAGCGCGTTAAACGTCAATAAGGATTATAGTGAGATCCATTCATGTGCGCGGCGTCATTAAACTGCTGCAGGAGGTTTTCTTGAAAAAGGAGGTTTGTTTCGGAAATTATTTTCCTGCATATCGTGCATTTCGCGTTGTTTATCAATAATAAAGTTTATCATGTTGACGGGGAATGTTTAGAAAGTGGATGCACCGCTCCTCGCGTAGTGCACTATGATTACAGCCATCCCGTTGCTACAGTGTTGATATATTGTAGCAGTGGAGTCTAATGTTGGGCTTTGCTCAGGCTCTGCTCGGCTGTGCATGTGAGCACAGATCATTGATGTCGGACAGCGAGCGCACGACCGTTTGGAGTCTCCGCGGTTCTGACCAAACATAGAAAAAACGGATGCAAACTGTTTAAATTGTCGTATGTTCAGGACGAGACGCTCGGGTCTGGTTCGGCGACTCTGGAGAAGCCGTTTGGTCACTGCAGGTAAAGAGGGGGGCGATGGAGGTCCGGATGACTGGAGTGACAGCAACCCAGAGAAGGTCCCCAGAACGGAATACGCACTGGGAAACAATGCGGGCTCTTGCAGCAAACGCGTAGAGGAACGCGGGGAACCGGGGGTACTTATTGAACAGGATGGACCCCTCGACGAGGGGAGCGAGGACAGGACGGTGACATGCTGTTTGTTTAAAGACCTCCCCAGAGGCAAAAACCGACTTGCTTGTCGCGTGGATCATAGGAACCACAACAACTACAGCAGTTTGAGTGGCAGGGAACTGAAAAATGGTGCCGTGACCGAACAAGAACTCAAGAAGTGCACTTATGCGTTTCTCAAAAAGTTGAAAGAGAAGTCTCTGGATGTTTTATTGGAAGCTGTGGAATCTCAAGGCGGGATGCCGAGTAGTTGTGTCCTGGTTTCACAGACTGAAGTGCGCATTGGAGGTCAACTGGTGTCTCCACAGTACCTGTTGTGTCGACTTTTCCGCTGGCCAGACCTGCGGCTCTCCTCTCTCCTCAAACCGCTCTGTCACTGTCAAAGCTTCAGGGCAGAGGAGAGCCAGACCCTCTGCTGCAACCCCCATCACTACAGCCGCCTCTGTGGACCAGTCAAAGATGGTAAGGAAACCCTGTGAATGTTTTTAGTCAAGGCAATATTGACTTTCTTGTTCAAACTGCTATGCTTTTGAATTGTAATAACAATTTCATTTCAGCCCTGCTGACAAAACTGAACTTCTTTGCTGTTTCTTCCCACTGATCCAGGCTGGTCTGTTTGATGCTTTTAGATGAGTTATGGGCACTTTTTGGAAGTAAAAATTGACTTAAGCCAGGA
Source organism: Abramis brama (assembly GCF_963993115.1). NCBI lineage: Eukaryota > Metazoa > Chordata > Actinopteri > Cypriniformes > Leuciscidae > Abramis > Abramis brama. The sequence continues at coordinate 27,593,665 of NC_139965.1, read as the reverse complement.
GACCATCTTAAAGACCAGTTTAAGCTAGCTGAGACCAGCAAATCATCTTAGACTGGTTTAATTGTTTCTTTAGTATCAAATGAGGCAAAACACAAAATGAAGTCCTTTGTACTAATATAACACTTTTTTTTTTTTTTTTTTTTTTGTGAAGCCTGGGTGAATGATTGGGAGGGGAGTTGGACAGTGATACTCCTGTTCAGGAAGTGGAATTCCCAACTAGAGTCCCTCTGGGATTCTCAATTTCTCTGCTCCCTCCCTATTCACAAAAACACTGCCCTAACATTGTGTATGAACAGTTGCAGATTGAGAACAGAACTGATTGAACAATAATCTTAGAGGAGGGTCAAGAAAGAATATAGAGTAAAAATGTAGCATGCTGGTTTAATAACTAAACCATACATCAAAAATAAAAGTAGTATGACTTGCGCTTTAGTCCTACATGAGAACTAGTCATGCATACGAATGGTCACTACAGTCCAACACTGATGTCATGTAAGTGATTAATAGTTTTAAAGCAAAGTCTGATGCATTAAGTGTTTTCCATATTTTTTCATCTGAAGTTTTTATTCACTGTGTCAGCAAAAGTGTTTCCACCCTCTGTACTAATGAGATTCAGAACTGATCACTTTTAATTGGATTCCATGCATTCTTGGCTCATGGTGACACATTCGTTGTCTTTTTGATGGATGGCTCTTCTTCACCTGTAATTTCCATACCAGCTGGTAACATTCTCATTGGCTGTAAAAGTGCTGGAGAATCTGTGCCAAACACTTTCGCAGTGTTAAATCTTTAGATCTAGGTCTGGTCAAATAGGCATCAGAGATGTGTTCAGTTTTGGAGGTATTCTCAATCAAAAGAAAACTCTTAACTCAGTTCTCCCTATTTTCAGACACACCACCTCCTCCATACTCCCATCTCTCCCCCTTACCAGAACACAAGCCACTGAGTAAGTAATTTAGTTTTCTTCAGTTCGAGTAAGCAAAGATTCCTTGAAATAAAGTATGATGTTTAACTCTGTTTGTTATGTTTTTTAACTGCAGTCAAATGGAGAAAAGATTGAATTTTATGTCTTGTCATTTTGCAGATTCTTCCCTCCCAATGCTGCCTTACATTGAAACCGAAGCCACGCGTTCACACTGTGGCATGTCGCAGGACTATTCAGGTTGGTGTTCAAGTCTTCAGTAAATTAATGCATTTAAATGGGGGAAAAGTATTCAATAATTACTGAGACTTTCTGGTTGATCCTGAAAATCAAGTGATGTGTATTTACACTACTGTTCAAAAGTTTGGGTTGCCATTCAAAAGTTCAAAATACATTTAAAATGTTGCAAAATATTTTTTTATTTTGAATCAATGCTGTTCTTTTGAACTTTATATTCATCAAATAAACATGAAGAGAATTTAACATGGTTAAGTTTTCAACATGTCAAATTGGTTTGTCAAAGTAGATCCTGAAACCTCATTGTCATACACAATAGCATTGCTTACAGAATTAAAGTAGGCAGCAAATGTGTTTCTTCTGTTCGCATTCACTCACTTCGCACGGACCGACCGTCACTTGCAGACAGTAATGCACACTTCACAAGATATCACAGCTGGATTCGATTAAATCTGCAAGGTTTGTGAAATTAAATGTTTATTAGATATTCAGAGATTTGTTTAAATGACGTAGATGCGCATTTGCTGAATGTTGACAGTAAATGAGAAAGTATTTTAGCCTGATTGTTTGCCTTTTCTGTTACAAATAATATAAAAGCAAACGCTTTACTTTACTTACTTTGCATACCATTTACTTTCTTTGTTTACCAGTTCTGTCTAACAAAGTATTAGATATGACTGACAGAGATAAATTAATGAAGACGGAGAATGTGAGTTGCCGTTCTGTTCTGGCGCTGGTGTTCTCAGCGCCGCCCGTCAAAATAAAAGTCCCGCTTCCAACACATCGGCCAATCAGAAAAACTTATCGATGCCAATATTTCAAAAATGCCTTGGCGATATATCGGTCGACCACTGCTTATATTTATCAATCAGTAAAAACACCCCTTCCCATGCCCAAAATAAAGTGTCTGCGGATGAGAGTTTGAAGTAAGGACTGATGGGACTTAGTTCTGCTCCACTTCACAGACGATGAGTGGTAGGATAATTTTAGAATAACACAAAAGTCATTTATAATACTTTATTTAACAACAACTGCAGCTCGTTCCGCGCGTCATACGTCATTACGGCATTTCTGCGTCATTTCACTTGCCAGTTTCCAGTTTCGTTTTTCAATCCGATTAAGTGTTTACATGTCCTCTCGATCAGATTAGAAAAGGAATAAACCATCCCTTCAAATCCGATCGAAATTTCATTCGGATCGAGCTCAATCCGATCGATTAAGGTGTTTACATGAAGGCTTTTCAGTCCGATTGAGCCGTCAATCCAATTACTAAAGGATTATTTGGTAGTATGTAGACTGAAAATTCAGATTTGCCATCACAATTACATAAAGAAAGTTATTTTATATTGTAATATTATTTCAAACTATTCCTGTTTTAAGAGATAAGAGAAGAAGCACAAACTTTTGAACGTTAGTGTATGCTGAATGTGATGCTTTGGTTTGGCCCTTGCTGTTTTCAGAGCTGCTAATTAGGATAACATGTCAAATGGCTTTGCTTATCCATGCTATTTTTGTTAGCACTGGTCAGCTAAGCATTCCTCTCTCTATCGTGCATATAATAACCTCCCCACGTAAAGTTTCTGTGCTTGTTATATATAACAAGCACAGAAACTTTACGTGGGGAGGTTCTTATGGTTCTTATATATATGGTTCTTGAAGGAGAAGCATGTTGTCTATGTGCAGACATTTTCCTTCTTTATCTTTTTCCTACAGTCCAATTATGTACCCATGTGGTTTGTGGTTCTCTCCATTTAATCGCTTCTGTGTTTAAAGATATTTTTAATATGATGAAAACATGTTACACCTTCCTCTGAATATTCATTCATCAATATTGACTGTCTCCAGTTTGAATATGATATCTAGATGAGCTTTATGCAAACAGCTAAAAGACGTCATCCAGCAGCTTTTCAGCACTGAGTCAAAATTAGATTATGAGCAACAATGGGCAGTCTTGTCAGGATGCTGACTGGGGGACTCAGGGCCTCCTGAGCTCTTATCTGCTGTGAGTCTTACAGTCCTGCGCTGATTATTACCCTGCATATAAAGCTCTGAAGACAAGGAACAAGATCCTTTTGGTGTGTCGCATACGTTCTTTCCTACATTATTTTCATGTTGATGCTTCCTGCTGAGTTTTGCAATGCAAGCCCTGGCATAGCCAGCCAGTCGCATTTTAAAATAAGGTTTAAATTACAGGCCTCGCTGTGGCTTCCCCTCTTCCTGACAGAGCGCAGGCCAACACGCAATTTAACTAATGAAATCCTGCCTGTCTCTGCAGAGATTCTTTGCAGATGTTGACAAAGAATGACTCTATCAATTGTTGGAAAATGATTTGCCCCCGCTTTTTAAGGGACACATGTTTAGGCTTTTTAGATCTAGTCTTTTTTTGTTTTGTTTTGTTTTTTGCCTGATTTATTGTAATCATGTTTATGCATGATTGTGTGTGTCTGTCTGCATATTTCTCTCAGTGTCTCCTCAGTATTGTGACAGGGAGAAATCATTTTGCTTTCTCAGCCTGACAAAAGCTATTAGTTTCATCTTAAATAGGGATCAATATGCAGTCAATTCTCTTACCACAAATTCATCATCCAGAGGAATGAACAGCAAAATGACTTGCAAAAGAGAGACATTCTACAAATATGTCCCCCAATTTAAGGATTTGTGCATGTATGCCAGACTGACAGGCAAAATGACCAAAAACGAATTCTGTTATCATTTACTCACCCTTATTCCAAACCAGTTTGACATACTTTCTTCTTTACAACACAAATGAGTGATATTTTTATGAAATTCTGAAGTATATGGGCTCCAAAATAACACTGGATCCCATTGACTTTTATTTAATGGATAAAAAAAAAGTCAGAATATCTTTGTTTGTGGTCCACAGAAGAAAGGAAGTCATACAGGTTTGAAATGGAATGAGGGCAGGTACAGGTGAACTGTCCCTTTAAGAGTTATTTCAGAGTATAGATTTAGATGCACAGAAAGAAAGATGTTAGCTTGCTTTTGGAGCCAAACGATTTGGACCGCGGCTATTATTCTAGAGCTGTGAAAATACTGGAAGTGTTATAGAGTTCTCTGGTGGTTCTTGTCGTGGCATTTTCATTATCACCCCTCTAAGCTCCCCCACCACTTACTGGCTCGGTGGAAGGGTCTAATGTGTGGAGGGTGATCTAATATTTGGCATAGCAGGACAGACAAGACTCCATCCTCTCCTCCCCCCTCTCATTTTGTGGTGTTGGTTTAGGCTAGGCACACAAGAATGCTTTTGCAGGCACTAACAACTGTGCATGCAAAACAGTGCATATGAGTATCTTACTTAAACTTAAAGGAGATCCTGAAACCTCATTGTCATACACAATAGCATTGCTTACAGAATTAAACTAGGCAGCAAATGTGTTTCTTCCTTATTTCAATTTCCATGTCTTTGCGTAAGATTTAAGAAAGTTAAACTTCAACATTAATGAGGCACTCTTTGAAAAGCAGATTGTTTGTATTCTTTTCCAGTGACTTCTGATAGGTATTTTGCCTGGTTTTCCCTTTGTATCCATTTTAAACCCAGAAAAGAAAGAAATGTAATTTTATGCAAATCTCTATGGAAATTCTGATTTCTCTTTGTCATAATTCTCTTGGTCTTTTCCATGCATATCTGTTTTTTATGTACTTGGAAGCACATAGCCTACTAAGTCAGCGGCCAGAGAATCCAAGATAATGACAGTGCATTTCCGTACCCTTCCGTACAAAACTTACTTCATTAACAGTGTGTCCTCTGATGTCTGTTTGGGCCAGAGAGGGTTGAGACTGAGCAGAATGGGGGCACAGGCCCAGGGCTTTAGATCTTCTCCCTCAATAGAGCCTGTGAAGCAAAATAATGCCATCAGTCTGTGTTTGACTTAATCAGACTGGATAGGCTGGCGGCTGGGGGGTCAGGGGGTCGCGAGCCTTCACTGAGTGGTCAGAGAGCTGAATGCTGGTCCTCGGAGGGGGAGAGGGGGCCCCAGTCGGCCCCGCGCGGGGAGAGAGGAATGCTGAGGCAGAAGCGGGGGGTGTTAGAGTCAGAGATGACAGATTTGGGCCTGTTAGTGGGGGTCGTTGCTTCTTCAGTTTCGAATGCTCTCCTGATAGGATTGGAGATTTAGTGAATGAATATGCTCTGTGTAACATCAAAAAGAATAAGGGAGCTGATATGAGAGTGGTCAAAACATTGACATTGCTTGTCATGACAGCACATTACAGTAGAAATAAGTGTGGTAATGCTAAGGAACACTCCGCTGGCACACTAGTGGCTTTCAGAACTACAAAAATACACAATATAGCTATATATTATATTGCTATAATCGTTGGTATATCCAGTATTGTATGAAGATATATAATATAATAATAATAACAACAACAACAATAATAATAATCAATTAAATAATACTTTTTTTTCCCTAATCAGCATAAACAATTTTTTTTGTGCTACCGCAGACAGCACTTTTCTAAAAAAACTGTGAAAAAATGTTTGTATTCTGTTTTATATTGTGCTTTATGTACTTTGGTTAGTGTATTTTTGTGTGTTTCATACATTTGTTTTCTCACCCCTCAGATGCCAGTATGTCTCCATCCACCTTGGCACAGAATCACTGGTGTAACGTGGCATACTGGGAGCTTCGCACACGCGTGGGCCGTCTGTACCCAGTTCACGACGCCTCTCTTAGCATCTTCTATGACCTACCTCAGGGTACAGGCTTGTGCTTGGGCCTGCTCCCCCTCTCTCCACGTTCCACTTCCGTCCAGCGCACCCGTGGCAAGATCGGACACGGCATCCTCCTCAGCAAAGAGCCAGATGGAGTTTGGGCCTACAACCGCAGTCAGCACCCTATTTTTGTGAATTCCCCAACTCTGGAGCATCACCCCTACTTGAGTTTGACTGTGAGGAGAGTCATGCCAGGCTACTCCATAAAGGTTTTTGACTATGAGAAGTCGTGCCAAATTCAACCCCCCAGCGATTTGGTGCACCTGGAAGGGCCGTACGACCCAAACAGTGTGAGGATCAGTTTTGCCAAGGGCTGGGGACCATGCTACTCCAGACAGTTCATTACATCATGTCCATGTTGGTTGGAGATTTTACTCAACAACCACAGATAATGTATACACACAAACAAATGCAGACATATACATTCTTACCACATACTTGCACACACTCACTGCAAATGCTCAGACACCCACAGCCACAATCCCAAATGTAATCTATCTAAATTTAATATAAAGTTTTATATAAACGTATTATATGGAATACTTGTAAATACGGAGTCATTTTTACAACAATTATTTATGTATGGTGCAATGTCTTTATGGATGGACAGAGAAAATAAAAACAAAAGAAATGCACTTTGGATTTCTGTGTGTTGAAATGTGCCATTTTTGGAATTTACATTGAGTCTTGTTGTATACTATAAATTATATGCAGATTTTCAGCATGATCCAGCCAGGGCAGTACACACAGTTGATGCAATACGTAGCTGCAGATTTAAACAAACACATAGGACTATTAATGAAAACTTTAAATGATATTTATTTAAAAAACCAATAGATGGCAAAAAAAACAAAAAGACTTGTAGCACTTTCATTATATTTTATTACTAGGATTAATATCAGTGTAGGTGTTTTGTCTGTTTTTGCTGGCTGCTTTATTAAACCTCTAATTTAATTTCACCCTTATAATCAATGCTGAGCTTACATTCATGAATTTATCACTGGGTCTTTAGTCTTTGCTGACAAAGATTTGATGTTTGGTTTAATTTTCATGAATAAAACTCTATAAATGTTATTGCATATCAAAAATATGTGTCAAGGTTGCTGTCTAGAGATAATTTGAAAATGTCCAATAAGCTCAAGTGCTTAATTTTTCAGTAGAACAGGGCATAGTGTTCTTCATACGAGCTCAAAAATTGCTGATAGTTTCTGGAGAATGAAGCAATTCCATTAAAAAAAAAATGTAAGTACAAAGTGAACTTTACTATGCTCACACATCACATAAGTGTCACAGCTTTCCATTTCCAATGTTGCAATACATCAGGGTCCAGGGAAGCTTTCTTTTAGTGCCGTTGTTTGTTCTAGAGGGCGACCGCGTAGCGGCTAGCTTACTCAGCAGTCTGCCTGGCCCCACCTCATCCCTTTTAAAACAGGACTCCCAGAAAGCAACATAGACATTATCCCTGCGCCATGAAGCCCCAGCCGCCCAGTTCCAGACGCATTCTTCAGCTCTGTGAACACCATATTATGACTGTGGAGACAGAAGAGAAAAACTAGCACCTTTGAACATTTATATCTGTGAAGGGAAACAGAAAAAAAATCATTCTGGAAACAGCCCCTGCATGTGAATGAAGGCATTTGCATTCAGCTTGTGTGCCCTCTCAAGAGTTTATGCTGCTTTTCATGGAGGATTTTGATTTTTTAAATCATTGTTGCTTTCTCACACATTTCTCATGGTTCAGTGGTTAACGTGTTTCTGCATAAAACAGCATAATCATCTCAGATAATATGGTCTGTTCTCTTCTCACAGTGTTTTTAGTTTTATATCTCTAATTGATCTCATTTGTCATATTCTGGAAGCAGGATCTCTGTCGGAATGGCTCTGGTTTCTAGCCGTGGTGTTTTTAACTCCACGGTGGGCTGACCTCACAGTGAACTGGATTTCTGAGTGAACGTGGTGATTTTGGCTCAGCCAGTGCTGCTCTAATTCGGTTTCAACTGCACCAGATCTTACCAGTTTGGGATTTATTTGTGCAACTTGCAAAGAATCGACTCAAATATTTGCCCTTTGTATAAACAGAGTTGATTTTCCTAGAGAATGTTCTATACACCCAGTTTGACTACAACATGCTGTACATTGTTGCCTTTTTTTAGATGCCTCATGTAATTAAATTGTGTATCTTGCATTGGCAATATTATGCTCTGAGCTGAAGATACATTCGGATATCAAGGCAGATTGCTGAAGAAGATAAATTAATTACAACACAAATTTTTCATATGATACATTTTTGTTAAATCACCACTGTAAAGTTACTGCTTGTTGAATTCGTGGAATAAGCCTTTAAGGCTTGAAAGGATCTCAATAGCACAATAGAGCTGCGAGGCCCTTAGGAAGAGAAGCAGATGCAGAGAGGCGCCATGATGACGTCACATAAGACATTTAATTACATATTAGCTGATTTGAATTTATTTCCCACATGTCCCCCTTTCTTTCTCTTTATTCCCATACAGTCTCAAAAACAAAACGGATAAATAAGAATAGAAATTAGAGTAGACAGCTCCATAAATCATTCTGTCATCAGGTAATTATCTAAATATAATATTTAGCCTTTATTTTCTTTCACCCTTTTCCCTTCATTTAAATCATTCAGCAGTCCATATAACTCTTAGATTATTTAAAGTCCATGTATGTATGTATTGTGTGTGTGATGTGTGTAGAGTTTATTTGCGTGTAGGCGTGGTGTTTATTCCTAATCCTGTCTCTGTTTTGTTTCTTTAAGCACTATGTCTGTCAGCCACTGTAGTAATTATAGTGAGACTGGAAGCCTGGCTCGGGACGGCCCGCTCCTTAAACATCCCTCAGACACAACACTGCTAGACCCAGATCCCAAAACGCAGCCAAAACCATTTCCCTACCCTTTCACCTCGTTTTGAAAATGTCCCCCTCTCTTTTAAATCTCAAACGCAGGTTGAATTAGGTTACCCCCAAACCGTTGGATGAGTATCTGATTATGGAGGTGGTTTTACTTGCAGAGGAAAAATATTTGCCTTTGCTTTATCATATAATTTTGAATTATTATATTTTCATAGGCTTGCATGGTATTTTTTTTTTCCAGCATAAACTGTGTACTTTACGAAAGACTGAGCTACTGTAGACCGTCCAGCATTTCCTGTCAATAGCTCTGCAGCAGAGAAATCAATATGGTCCCCATGGAGCCAGACACAGTTCTGCTGTTCAACTCCAGTGTTTATCAGACACACAGTGATATATAAAGAAGACAATCCATTCTTCATTTTATTCCTGATGGGCTCATACTGGTGTGTGTCTCAGTGGATGACTATTATCTTTTAGAACTATTTTTGTAGTTTTTCGTTCATCGCTAACACTTTCTCATTTGATTAACTAACTGAACTTTTTAATATATAGTTATATATGAAAATTCAGTGTTAAACTTAGGCTATTTCTATTCTATTCTGGATTGTTGGGTTAGAAGGTGTCTGACTAAATATCAGTTTCTGTCATGCATATACATGTCTTTTTTAAAACTGAAATGGCAGAATCATATGTGACAGACAAAAAGTTGTTTGGAAATAGGGCAACCAAAAAACAAATGTGCAAATGTCTCCTCTGCTTGTTTACAAAAAAGAACAAAAGATGTCAATGTCCAAATATTTAAATTTTTTAGAATTGACAGGTATTTTAAGTAAAATTTTGTCTTATTGTCATTGACCTTTGTCTTATTGGAAATATTTTCCAGGTAAAAGACAGGCCCTTATATTTCTGTTATTTTACATATTTAATTATTGCAGGTTTGCAGAATTTGCGTCATATTCTGAGTTTGCTTTTTACTGTTTTTATTGATTTTAAGGAGTACTGAATCTGTTTTTGTGCAAGTGAGATGAATAAATGCCTGCTCACGTTTAGTCTAGAACTACAATAATCATCATATTTACACAGCACACACAACGCCTCTGCACCTTTACTCTGGATTTCTCTCAACATGGGGACAGGAGAGCTGTCAGTCAGTAAATGGGAACTTGTGTTATGCCTACTTATTTGAAAAAGTAACTCAGATATTTTTGTTGTAAATTTAAAAGTAATGCATTACTTGTTGCTTGAAAAAAGTAATCTGATTTCGTAACTCGCATTTAGTTACTCAACACAGTTTACTAACCCTAACCCCTTATTCTACTAACCCTAACCCTACCCCTAACAGTCCACTAATAGTTGACATGTAGGTGCAATGTAACTTTTAGTCAACAGAATGTCTGAAGGGGGGCAAATATTAATGTAATTTTTACATAATGTGACAAATTTGACATTGCAAAAAAGTGTTAGGATGTTCTCCACCCTAGCCAGCCTTCTCTCCCACTCCCCTCACTCTTTTTCTCTCTCTATTTTCTCACCTTTGCTCTCTCTCTCTCTCTCTCTCTCTCTCTCTCTCTCTCTCTCTCTCTCTCTCTCTCTCTCTCCACAGGAGGATCGGATGTTCTCAAGTCTCCAGGAGGGCAGTCGGCCGGCAGACGGACTGGCTCCACACTAGACTGGGCATCCGTACACACAGTCATACATTTTCCCATCAGTTTTACTTTCCCTAGCCTCAGCTAAACATGCTTGTTGCTAGCAAACATTCTCACACATATAGAGTAGACACACATATACACACACATACATGAGAAACCACATGTGTCATTATCTTAATCTATATATGGGTTTCTCCTCAAGCTTATAAGTAATCTAGAACATATATTGGATAGGCCTATAAATACAGCATATATACGAAGATGATATTCAAGAATATAATGACAGAAATGTTTTTAAGCAGACACACAAGCATCTATCCATGCACATAATTCCTATTTATGATGATATGATTGAGTATCAGACCGGCACATGCTACCACCACCCATAAACTCTATATAAATAATAAATAGCCTACAAACAATTAATAAACATTAATAAAACAAAATTATTTTGTTCCTTGTGAATTAATGTCCTCCGGTTTTATGACTTATGGATGAGATTCACTGTAACAGACAATGCATATGTTTGTCTGTGTTATTTTGTCAAATCCTGATAAAAAGGTTTTTTTAATTTTTTTATTGCTACGTAATCATCTCACACTCTCTCGCTCAGTGAAACCAGAGCGGGGGACATTCCTTCTTAAAATGGCCCCCTCTTCCTCTGTCTCATCCTGTGGTGTTATTGAAGCAGTATTTCAGGCCTGTCATAAAGTCTCTCAAGGATAAAGTATCCTAACTACCTAAATAAGTGTCTACAGATGATTGAGGTTTTTACATCTCAATATTACAATAATATAAGGTCTTTAATTAAATTTTTCATACTGCATTACATAACAAAACATATAGATTCAGCCTAAATGATTATTTTCTTTTTTTCAGGTAGCCTATATAGCCCACCATTTGTGGAAAGGGGATGGGGGGATGGGGGTGGGTGTAAAAATTCATTCTGTCATCAATTGTCTGCACTTGCTGCCACCTAGCGGCGCCTGAACTAACTACATGTCAGTAACAACCTTTTGGAAGGAAGGAGCAAGACAATCCTCTGGCATCATGTTTTGGCTACTGGCCATGCAGCTAGTCAATATTTTCCTGGAAGACACATTAGATGTGAATGCTCACTGGAGCCAAGCAACCTCAGATGTTTTCCTTTGCCGGTTCTGCTTCCATTCATGAGGAGTTGGAGCTCAGCCCAAATAGCTGTGTGATCCGTTAGTGATTTATAACTGTTCTGTATTGTTTAATCTCCTAAATTATACTAGCAGACACTGGAAATGTTTCTATGGTTTTCTAAATGCTGCCTAACCATGATGAATTTTTTCAACCCACATGCCTGGAGTCTTTTGCCTAAGACATGTGAGAGATATGTTAAACTTTTCATAATAGTCTAATCAAATGGTCTGTCAGCAATTTTCTTGTCTACCTTGCTTGCGGGAAAATCCAGCTTAAAAATGGTATCTGTATTTTAGACAAGGTGCTGGTTTCTAGCTGGTCTGAACTGGTCATTAGCTGATCCAACCTAGTAGACCATCTTGGACCACCAACAAAACTGCAACCAGCTGATTAAACCAGCTTAAGGTGGTCAGTTTTGTGTTTGTTTTGTCACAGTTTGATGTCTGTTCTTCACAATAATAGGCTACAGACAACAAAATATAACAAATTAAATTAAATGAAAATTCAATAATTTTGTCCACTGTATGTAATAAACTTACAAATTGTTATGAGTTATGGAGTGCATTTCTTAAATTAAAGTGAATGTAGGCTACATTATTATTCTAATAAGTGGAAAGTTTTAGGAGCTAATTGCATGCTGGCTTTTGCTACTCTAAATAAAGGCTGGTGTTTAATTAAAGAGTATCCCATGATCAAGCTCTGGGTTGTATAATGGGTTGTGTTTATCCCTCTCCATGTGTGAGGCAACAGCTAAAGAGACTAGACTGTTCAGACCCCATGTTTGCTCAAGTTATATTTTTAAAGTCTGTTATTTCCTCTTAAGAATATTTGCAGTGCACACAACAGTATTTAAGTATGGATTAAAGGGCACTTGTAAAGCTGCTTCAAGCCCCTTCGGAGCCCCTGCTTCTCAGACTCACCCAACAACAGCAGACCTGAGCCAAGCCCTGCATCCACTCACACTAAACTCACTCCGACAGCCCAGCCCACAACACTGCTGACAGTTTAATGTGCTGGTTCATCACTCTGAACTATTAGATGATAAAAGTAGACAGCAAAGGGAATGTCTCAAATATATATATATACTGTATATATATATAGGGGCTGTCAAAATTAACATGTACATTTTTTTCAGTTTAATGTGTTAAAAATATTTAACACAATTAAAGGTGCTCTAAGCGATGTCATGTGTTTGTTAGGCCGAAACATTTTTTGTCACATACAGCAGACATCTCCTCACTATCCACTAGCTGCCTGTCCCCTGAACACACTGTAAAAAAACACGGTCTCTGTAGACAGCCCAGGCTCCACAAATGGCAACAAAAACAAACTGGCCCAACCTGGACCACGAAACATAACAAACAGTGTTCCAGCCAATAACTGATAAGACTGATTTGGGGGTGGGGAGGGGACGGGATGAGGAAGTCGAGCTAGCCTCCGTTTTGTTTGACAATACTTCGAACGTCAACAAGAAGTCACATCACCCAACATCGCTTAGAGCACCTTTCCAGGGGGCAGGATTTATGTACATATTAGGGTTTGTGATGTCACCAACCTGGGAAGAGGCTCATTGTAGTCCCTCCCAGCCATTTGTTGTAGTCATTAAAAAGTGATTTCTGTAAAAGAAAATATATCCCTTTGCATTGAACTTTTAACGTCGTAACTTTGCAGATGTTGTTAATGCTGAACAGCAACATTACACACTAACTAAAGTTTAAAAAGTGAAATCATAATCAAGGACCCATTTAAAGATGCATCTCTGTGTCTGTGACCAGTGTTTACCGAGCATGATGACTGAAGGTGCATTCGCCATGCCCATGTTGAAATTACAGTAATTTCGAGGTTTCAACTTGTAAAAAACTGTCACGTCCTCATAGAGCTCATAATTACAGCTTGTAAAATGGGACTCTTCTGAGAGCTCATACTTTTTCCACGTGACCGCTGCAGATTGATTTAGGCTTGATAGTGGTGCTAGAAACGCATAATTCCAAGTCTGAGGATGTGAACAGCTCAGAATCACAGTCTATGTTCAGAATAGAACGTCACGTGTTGACATCTCGAGCCTACGGTAATTACAACATGGCGTGAACGCAGTATGATGGTTAATGCCGCCAAAAATATGTTGACTATTAAAAAACAAAAAACAGCTGAATATCAGTTCACAAATAAAATATAATGTTTAAATTGTTACTGCCTTTACTTATTATTTTGGAATACATGTAAAATGCTTAAAACAGTAACTTGATGGGATTGATAGGCTACTTGGTTTTATTAAATAGAAGTAGAACATTAATCAGTCCGCAACTCTTTTGGGTTAAAAATTATCCAAAATAATTTTTTTAACAAGTACATAACCAGCCAGTGTTCAAAACTATTTGCTTGCCTTAGCTCGATTCTAATCTTGTAATAATGTTTTTAATTCCAGTGGTACTGGTGGATTTCCGCGGGAAATTCGAGCATGTCTTTGCGTCATTATGTCACATGTGTACACATAAAGAAGATGTCCCGGCTAGTAGGCTATATTGCGTGTGAGGATGTTGGTGGTGGAGATTTATAGCCTTTTCTCACAGCACTTGATATAATTAAACATATCAATTTGATGGTGGATCCAGAAAGGTTCAAACGACAATCACCAGTGACAACTGGAGATTCACCCGTTGTAAAACGCAAAAGACCGGCACGGTGACTGACAGCCGCACATTCTCCTCAAAACATTGGATTCATCCGCGCTGTGCCATGCCGAGGCACAACCCACGTAAAGTTTATAATTCCGCGAATAACTGCAATTGCAGATTTCGAACAGAGATGGCGACAAAGAGGAAAAACGGACTGCAGCTTTAATGTAAAAATACAAAATATAATTTCTTTTTTTGATGTAACGTAAAGTAATGCTTATTTAGCCAGGAAAATGTGACAATGTTAAGTGTAACTGGGACATGAAGATACATTTGATTTATTTCATCCTCATTTCAGAACACCTCTGCATGCTACTGATATACATATATCAGTTTGTTGAAGTTTGTTGTCAACCAGCAAGAAAGCAGGTACCATGTTTCACAAGTTAACAACTTTAAGCTGGATTTTCCAGTTTGAACCAAAAATACATTCTGAGTAGCAACTTCAATAGAACATCTTCGCCACCAGGTGGCGCTGACATGCTTGTATGAATCCTAAAAGAACAGCTGGCGCTATACCATCTGTCCAATTAAGTATACATTTTGTAGGACCAGCTGAGTTGTTGAAAAAAACAATTGGGGGACAAGCTAAAAATAAAGACTTTTAATTGTATGGTAACGTCCCCCAAGATAAACAAATTAGATGATCTTCAAATGAAAGGCCAAGATGACACTGGATATTTTAGTCATCGCTTGCTGATCCATATCATTCTACCCTCAGTGTTTCCAACACACAGTTGGTTATTCGCTCTGACTCATGGGTGCTAAGACCAGTATGCATCACACTCAGCACAATAGAGTCAGATCTCCAGCCTTGTACACGCATCAGCACGTGAATCATGGTAATCCTCACATGGGTGTGTAGTACTTTGGGCCCATATCATCCACAAAATATATGCCCTCCATGCTGGGTCTGCACTCTTTTAGTCCCTGTTACTCACAATAAAACAGAAACATACACACGGTGAGTCACTGTTGGTTTTGCAACACAGCACACTCCTTCAATAATAAAAAAATCCAGAGCGTAAGATTATGTAACGCCGGAGTGTGGGCTGGTGTTGACTGAGTGGTGGTGAACAGATTTATCACAGCCCTCTGAGCTTATCAGCGACATGATGAGTGACTACAGCATGCAAAATAATTCAGCTGATCATATGTTTTGGGTTTTCTTGTTTATCTTTTTATTCCAGTGATGAATTTTACTCACGAAGAATGCTTCAGAACAGCATTTCCTCATTGTTTACATGAAATAGGATGGAAAAGCTTTATTTTAATATGCAAGAGGTGTTGATAGGCTGTTGCAGACAATCAGGTAACATAATTATATATAGTTTGGGTATTTATGACTTTAAATAGCTGTATTTGTGCTTTGGATGTAGACATTACAATTAATGTAGACATTTTTAAATAAAAAAGTGACCTTCATTCTTGTGCAGTGCACAGGGACTTCAAAATATGTGTCTACGGAGAATGGGGCGTTTATGGCAGTAACTGGAAAGTGACTTCTGCCTGAGGAGGTGTATGTGTGTGTTTGCACATGCCTGTTGTTCTGTTTTGAATGTGGACAGATTGATGGATTTTGATGGGCAAAAACTTTTTTTATTGTGCTCTGCTGCCTGGAATCTTTATGCTGTCGTGGTGTGACTGCTCTCAACATAACATATTTAAGTCTGCTTGCCTTAATCAGGTACACTCATAAACACGCACACACACGTACACACACACACACACGCACACACACACGCACACACACGCACACACACGTACACACACGCACACACACGTACACACACACACACACACACACACACACACACACACACGCACGCACATTTACTTAACTAAAAGCAATACAAATGGGGACATACAATAGATTTCTATGGTCTTTATACAGTATACAGCTTTTCTTTATATAAATAACCCAAACCCCACATGCTAAACTTAACAGAAACCCTTAATTAAAACAAAACAAAAATGAATACACTGTTATTTTAAGGTTTGGGGTAAGTTTTTTGTGTGTGTGTGAAGGAAATTACAGTAATACTTGATTTAGCCATGACACATTAAATTGAACCAGCCTGGACCAACATGGAATTCATGCTGGATTTTTTTCAGCAGGGATGCTATCATAAACATGAATGTGTGCATGCTTACCCTTCAAACAAACATGCATATATCCAGACACATGCGTTGGAATAAAAGCACAAAAATCGAAACACGGATGGATGCATGTAAACACAGATACTGCCACACACAAACACTGCTACTCAGAGATCTTGGCAGAAATGTTTGTTTATCTCTCCGCACCTGCCACTCACAACTTGAACATACTGGCGCAAAGTCATCACGTCAGAACTGTTTACCAAAATGATTCAGTAACATTTCTTTCCAGAAATCTCCTTCAGCAGTAGACTTACTCATAAAATTATCTCGTGAGAACACTGAGTAAATACAACACAGCAAAACATGTTAAACTAAAGAAATAGTCACATACAGTAATATAATTCTGCATACTAAACTTCATCAGATAGTCTGAGAATGATGCTGTCGTCCTACTGAGATGCTCTACTGCTGTTTTCAGTTCTGCTGAGTGTACAGATGAAGCTGAAATCATTCTCCCACCTGTCCTTTATCATTGGTTCCAGTATTGTGTTAAACACTGTTGATTAGCCATAAGCTTCATCTTATCACTCTAACACATGTCCTCCACTGGGACATAGTTCAGCCCCCCTCAGACCCTCTTTACCACCTTGTAGCTCCCCAGGGTCTCTTGAGTCAAAGTATGCACAATACCCTCATCAGCCATCAGATTGTATAAGGCCATTACTCATTCACGCTGCCTTGCCTTTTGTGTGAGGCAATTCTTCAGACAAACACATGCACGCACACACACAGACACATATATCCCCAAATCCCCCCACTTCGCTCTTCTAGATCCCATCTGCCCCCTGCCCCCACATATCCTAAACTACAAGCCCCCTAGGCCCTGGACTTCATCCCTTCCTATACTCCTAAACCAGCTGTCCGGGAGCTGAATCCCCTGAGGGAATAAACAGGTGCTGAGCTTGTGCTGGCCACTGCAGTCAGTCAAGCTGCACATTTTAACACTCGCAGCCTCCATCCTGCCACACGCTTTCACACATATGACAAACACACACACGTTTAGCTATCTAACTGAGGATATACTATACAGACCTTTGTAACCATTCAAAAGTTTAGGGTCAGTAAGAATTTTTTAGATTTTTGAAAGTAGTCTCTGCTCACCAAAGCTGCAGTTATTTGATAAAAGTAATGTTGTGAAATATTATTAAAGTTTAAATTATTTTTTAAATGTAATTTTTGCTGTAATTATTTTCATGATCCTTCTGAAATCATTCTAATATGCTAATTTGGTGCTCAAAAAACATTTATTATTATTATATTATCAATGTTGAAAAAAGTGCTGATTAATATTTTTGTGGAAATTGTGGATTCTTCAGGATTATTTGATGAATACAAAAGTTCAAAACAACAGCATTTATTTTTTACTTTATTGTCACTTTTAATCAATTTAATGAGTCCTTTGCTGAATAAAAATGTTGAATGGCAGTGTTTAGATGTACATTTTTTCATATTTAGGCAGCTTTTGACAATGCATCCCTAAAGTAGGCCCTACTACGTAAACTCATACACAAACATGTTAAAGTTTCCTCTGAGGAAATATTAATTTTTGAAAACCTGAAAATGACATTTCAACCAATTAGAGCACATCTCTGTTCATCATAGTGAATTTATATGAAAGATGCAGAAACTACACTGTGCAGTTTTTTATCTTCTGTATTCCTGAGGTGTGTCATGCTGTGCACAGAATCTTGTTATACATTTTTGAGTATATATTGACCATAACCGTGTGGGAGGACAAGAAGAAAGCAATTGCTATGAAAAAATATACATCAGACGTTCTTTAAAATAGATAAAAGGAAGAAGCAGTGCCACGCTGAGCTGAGGTTCAGGCTGGGTATTTTTAGCACAGCTAGTGAACTGTTTTAAACGTGTACCAAAGGTTGCCATACACAAATTGAACTAAATGTGTGTGGCCAGGGTTTAATTACCTCCAATGTAAAACTCTGTTTTAAAACATTCATGAAAATTGCCTTGATGTTTTATCATTACATCTGAGAAAATCAAGAAAATTGGCATAAAACTGCACACGTCTTACTTATTGCTTCTTTCGTGTGTAATGTCTTGTGTAGAGGGACAAAAAACTAGGGCTCAATCTGATAAGGATAAATCAAATCTGACTAGAACAGTCCCTTGTGTTTGCATTTTGAATGTAACAGCTGGCCCTTGGTTGCACACACTTCTTTTCGACACTTATGACCTAAACTCCCACTGGCATATGTTCATGTGTGTGTATGTGTGTGTGTTCCAAGACAGTGATGATGACATAAAAACAAACACAAACAAAAACCATTCAGGTTAAAAAGTTAGTGTAAAAACAAAAATCAAGACAACATAAATAATCATGATAAAATATCATCACAAGTCCACAGAAGAACTAAAAAGTGGATCATGTAAATTTTTATCTCCTCTATAAATTAGCTAACCATTTACACAATAAAGTGCAGTACAATCTCATCAATCTTCTATCCCCCCAAAATAAACAGTTTGTTAAGACTTGTTTATGTGCTCCTAATGAGTCTTGTACAATGTTAGTGTGTATACGAGTTTACTAATAGGCTGCATTAGGGGTGTGTATGATTGCATTTTGTTGTCATGCTGAGGCAAGACATCTGCATACTCAGCAATATTCACTCCCTCACTAAAAAAAGCAGCCAATGCCCAGTATCGGATGAATTAAACCCTGTATAGACCTACTCAGTTTGGTGGGACAACCCACTCACAGACAGTCCTATGGTGAGAGAAAGAGTGGGGGTGGGAGAGGTAAAGGAAAAGGGAATGTCACTCTTTTCTCTCTTGAGAATTAAACTGTGCTTTTACTGTGAATGATAAGTAAGGTCTTGTATAAATTGTTTCCTGTGTGTCACTGTCTAATAGTGGTTATTGGGCGGGTTTTATGAGCGTTTACAATAGCACAAGAGGAAGGGAGCAATAAAACTGCTCAGTAGGACTGCTCCAAATGTATGACATTGCGCCTAAGTCTATGGCATATTGTCTTTATGTTTG
Source organism: Abramis brama (assembly GCF_963993115.1). Lineage (NCBI taxonomy): Eukaryota > Metazoa > Chordata > Actinopteri > Cypriniformes > Leuciscidae > Abramis > Abramis brama. The sequence continues at coordinate 27,574,237 of NC_139965.1, read as the reverse complement.
TAAGGGAGTATTTTGACCATGTGATGTCAACATGCTGCCCTCATGGACTATACCAGAAAAAAATAAAGAAACTTTATTAAGATACGCTTTATTAAGATACTGATATGACTGAACTCCTCCTCTCATGTGATTCTACATCATTTTAAACATATTTCCAAACGTACTAATTGCTTTAGGGGTAAAACTTTTTAATGAGGAAAACATCACTGAGTGCACCTTTAAATGCAGACGCAATGAATAGATTACAGAGAGCACAGCGGATACACAGCACAGCGGATGACTTTAAACTTGAGTAAACCTCATTTTTTTGAACGGTGCACAAAAACGTAGGCTATATTACAAACAGACGAGGTAATGAATTATTTCATTAAATATATCTGTTTTATTTCTCTTCCAAGTTCCAACCTGTCCAGACGGGATGGAGGGGACTATTTTCCTGCGCGGAGTGATATGAATCGCAGTTATTGGTGTGTGTGGACTCAGCGCGCTATGCCTGATGATCTCGAGAGAGACGGATAGACGGAGCTGAGCTGAGCGCTGAACTTGAGACCGTGTCTCAGTCACGCCTCAAGTCCCTCTCACTTTTCTCCATACTATTATCAAGCTATAAGCTGTTTATTTTGATTTACCGCCTTCGGATTATACTGAAGATTAAAAAGTATCCAGAATTTCTCTCCCGAGTTGCGTGAGAGACTGCGCAATAGAGGAACGTTGAATTCAATTCAACATGTCAATTTTACCGTTTACTCCGCCGATCGTGAAGAGGTTGCTGGGCTGGAAGAAGGGAGAGCAGAACGGACAGGAGGAGAAATGGTGCGAAAAGGCCGTCAAGAGTCTGGTGAAGAAGCTGAAGAAGACGGGACAGCTGGACGAGCTGGAGAAAGCCATCACAACTCAGAATGTCAACACCAAGTGCATCACCATACCACGGTGAGTGCTGTTAAAAACATCCTCGACTTTACTGAGGGGAAACATCGGATTGTGGTGAAGTGGGGCTGTTTTACTGTCGTGATTTTTGCCGAGCCAGCCCAGATAGTCTCAAACTGAAGCTATAACACATTCAAACAGCACAGTAAAGTTTAAAGAAAGCAGCAGAACCCCTTCTGTTTAGGAATCGACTGTGTGTTTCCTACTTAGCAAACAGCATCTCATACTATGAGTGAGTGCAGCAGCTCGTATCTGTTTATATATTATCAAATTCCGACACTCCTGTTGATTTATTATGACTTCATACTCTTCTTGGTTTTCATAAACCCACGTTTGCCTTGCCTGGGGTTGTCATTTACTCTCTGATGAGGTTATATAACCCGACCTTAATCTGGGGAGCGCTGGCTGACTGTGACTGCTGTGTCTGGCTAAACGGCGTGTATGGAATCCCGTGCTTATATTTTGGATGGCGGATATATTTGGCGCAGGACGTTCAGCTCTTTTATTCTTCATAAGTGTGTGTGCATCGATGGATTTAGGATGTTGCGGTCTGAAGTTGTTTTTTCTTAGTTTTGCAACGACTGGTTAATCTTGTTATGTCACAGTCCGATGCTGGCCAACTGCTCACAGAACTTGAGGGTTGCCTACAAGCCCCTACACTCAGCAGATCTTCAGTCTCTGCACTTCAGTACATATAGAGAATCATGGCATTTGCACTGCTTCTGTTATCTTGTTTTGTTGATGTATACAAACATTGTGCGAATTAATGACCTATTTAGAGAGGTTTTTGTAAATTATGCTTTTTTTGTTGTTGCTGTAAGACATTTTCTTATTGATGAACTTGGTTTGGACAGTACATAAAGGTTATTTGTTTATGTAATATCCATATGATAAGTTCTTTAAACAGGTATATTTGTTTTCAAGTATTGTGTTTATACAGATTGATCAGAAGGTCAGCTAGAAGTTCACTTGAATTTTTTGATATAGACTAATATATAGCCTAGGCTACAGGTCAGACCACGATCAGATGGTAGATTTGAGGTGTTACTTATAAAATACTTATTTGCAGCTGTATCATACAAATAAATAGTTAAAAAATCATACATTGTGATTTCTGGATTTTTTTTTATTTTAGATTATGTCTCTCACAGTGGAGATGCACCTACGATGACAATTTCAGACCCCTCCATGATTTCTAAGTGGGAGAACTTGCAAAATAGCAGGGTGTTCAAATACTTATTTTCCTCACTGTATATGCTTGCTTGGCCAATTTACAGTAGTGTCGTCTTCCCTTGTTTTTTTGCCAAATCTGCTGACAGCCTTGTCCTTGGGAAAGTAAATCTTGTATAAAATAATAATTTATGTAATTTAAATAATGCTGTGTCCATCTAGGCTAATTTGCTTGTCTTTTATATTAAATGATGTAAATTCACGACCGTTAGAAAGATTAATACTTTAATTCAGAAAGGATGCATTAAATTGATCAATAGTGACACTTATAATGTCAAACTATTTAATTTGGTCTGTTTCAAATAAATGTGGTTCTTTTGAACATTCTATTCATCAAAGAATCCTAAAAAAAAGTTTCCACAAAAAGGTTAGGCTATGCGGCACAACTGTTTTCAACTGATAATAATAAGAAATGTTTCTTGAGCATCAAATCAGCATAGCCTATTAGAATGATTTCTGAAGGATCATGTGACACCAGTGGTGTAGTCTACGTGATACGCAGGTATACGCCGTATACCCACTAGAAAAGGCCAAGGATTTCCGTATAGCCACTTAAAAAATCGTGAGGATACGTAACAACTTCGTTTTGTGTCAGAACTTTCAGTTTCATTCATAAATTCACCCCGTCTGTGTTTGTGAAGCTACACCGAATCGCGGAATCCAGTCACAAATGGAGCTTGCTAAGCAGAACGTCACTGAATTTGGCTATTTTTGAATAAATAAATCAAAATTAGGGCTGTACAATGAATCAAATCTCGATATGGACTAGTGTCTTTGAATATTAAAGTTAAAAGAGACTGCAATTGTTCTACGCGTCTCTGGGAATGAGCGCTCAATGTGTGCTCCACTACACACACACACACACACACACACACACACACACACACACAGAAGCACGCGTGATCATGCTCGTGGTGTTTTCAGCGTTTCACTGTATTGAGACATGATGTAGGCTACTACACGTGCACTTTCATCGCAGAGCTGCTATGAGAGTCACTCCACGAGAATTTCACCATTTCATTTGATAAAACTATCGTCATTCATTCGTTTCATATACATAGAAACTGTAATGTCTTTACGACAACCTGTCAAAATAAAAGTTCTGTTAACTTGAAGAAATTATAACAGAAATATATTACTATTGCACAGTAGAGTATACTTCAAGTAGGCCTAATAATAATAATAATAATAATAATAATAATAGTTTATTAAAACACACAGAAATGTTACAGAAGTAGAATATTACAGTATACTCACTACAAAAAACTAGACTACACCACTGTGTGACACTGAAGACTGGTGTAATGATGCTGAAAATTCAGCTTTGCCATCACAGGAATAAATGTTTTGGAATACAAGTTTTATTGTGTTTTTGATCAAATAAATGATTATTGCTGAGCATAAGAGACATGTTTCAAAAACATAAAAAATTGTATATCAACATTAGTCTATATCAACAACATTATATTGGCCAGTGGTTATCATGCTCTGTACATATTGTATCCATCCTGATGAAGTAAAAATAAAGTACTACTTCCCTACTTTAAAGAATTCCCAGAGTAAAGGTTTGCTAATAGGAATAAGAAGTGATGAAAAGGTAATAAGATTAATCAAACAATCAAAAAAGTTGAACCAAAAAGTTAACTAAGAGAAAGATGCATAATATGAGTCTGAGAAAGTGATTATTTGCTTATTAAATGCCGGACCGCAGCGTCTGTTGTCTTTTTCACATAGAGAGAGTAGGTAAGACTAAACAAACTCTTGACAGAAAAGTTCTTGTGATGTGCCAATGTCACATAATTATTTTTCATCTGCATGATGGAAATTTAGGCTACAACCTAGTCAGTCAAATTGACAGATAATGATTATTTGTATTGTATTCTGATCGTATTACCAGTGAACATTTTGTAAATTAGTTTGGATTTTAATTCGACAAGGTTACTGAGAGTAACCTATAACCTAGTTAAATCAATTTACACACACTAAAGTACTGTAAAGGTAAAGACTACAAAATCTCACCTCTCTGTAATCCTCAGTCTTATAGCTGTTGCTGCCCGTAGCCGGACGAGTTTCTACAGAATTGCTATGCTGTAGAACCTCATAAGAGAGTTTATTCATGAGCTATATGCAAAGTCATTGTCTTGACACATTTGGGTTGCTTGACTAAATTTAATATATTTGCTAAATTGGGTTGGCCTACGGAATTGAATTAAAGAAGACACTTTGAAGGATTTTGTAACCTTATAGTCACAACATTTACATTTATAGTCCCTTAGAGAATTTCTTTCCAAATTTGAAGTTTGCATAATTTTGTGGTGCCGAGCAACTGCGGTCCAAGCCTGCAGCGCTGTTGTATTGCTTGTTGTTTCCAAACAACAGATCACTCAGTGAAAGCAGGGCTCCCAGCCAGAGATCAGGCTGAGTCACCCCAGAGGGAGAGTGAGTTTGAGCCTGCATGTGGCTTTGTGGTGTGACCCACTGGTGCTTCTCTGGTAGAGCTTGGTGGTGACAGAAACCATAACAAGGGGGGACTGCAACTATTGGGATGTGAGTACCGGTTCTTGTGTAACTCAGATTGACTCTGGTTTGTGTCAGTTAACTGCATAAAAACAGTTTTAGCTTAGACTTCAGTTAGTTTTTTTCCTTGTTGTTAGAGAAGTGTAACCTGAATCAGCACAGTATCCAGTCCAAGGCTCTATTCTTGGCTAGATCTGTAGACGGTAGCCTTCACATCTGAGATACAACACTCTGCCTCACCCTGCTGGAGGATCCAGATTCCTCAGACACACTCCACTCACCTCAGGCCACACAATCCTGTCTTGCCCTCACACGCAGCTCATGCTGGAAACCTGTCCCGGCCTGCTGGAGATCCAGAGAAAGACTGATAAAGAGATTTGAGAATTGAGTGGAATAGGACATCGAGTTCAAAAGAAGCAGCAGAAAGAGGAGATGGAAGACAGATTGAAATTGTCCAAGACAGGATACGAAAAACATAATTATACCATAGTCGCACTTCCTTCGCCTGCCATACACCTGTCGAAGCCCTATCGGAGTCTCCACATAGACTTCCTGAGAGGATGTCTGTTCCACAGCTTGTCTGTGGTCTGAGATTCCTGCTATATCTCAACCCCGCAGTCTTTGTTTGCTTTTGCACTTTTTGCACAATGACTTCAAAGGCATCTGAACTGTGAATTATATCTGTGGTCCATTGTGTGGGCGTATTCAACTGAATTCTCAAACAAGTCGTCTATCAGCTAAGAAATTGTATGTGCCATGCCACGCCGATAGAGTTTATTGTTGGCATTTAAAACTGAAAATGTCTGTGCCTTGAAGAGATGTCTGGCTTTAAGTCTGACATCCTGAAATTCTATACAGTGTACAGTGATTCAAAGGTGCTTTTGATAAAACGTGGAGATTGGATGTCATTGGCTTGTAATTGATGTGTCGAGGGTTGTTTTGTTTCAGCCAGTGTAATGCCTTCAAAGCGCCGCTCGTCTGAGGGAAGTGAATCTGTCTGATGATTCAGAGTAATTGTGTGGCAGCTGATAGGGAAAGAGAGTGAAAGACAGCATGACAGAATTTCACAAGCCTTTGAAGTGATGGCTGAAACGAACAGTAAAACACTATGTGACACCGCTGGCCACAGACTTGTCATAGTCCTTTAACAGTTTTGTCTAAAGCACCTTACTGTGCACTTATTACTGTGACTGTCCGGTCCTGCAGTTAGGTGTAATAGTGATGATTCATAGGGGGATGTAAAACTACATTTTTTTTTGTTTGTTTTTTTGTGTTGTTTAGTTTTGGGTTGACTGAACAAATAGTAGTCTAATGTGCCTCAAGGAAAACCTGAGGCCCATTAGGCTGGTTTTGGGTTCACCTGATCACGGTCGAATGTTTCATAGGGTGCAGAGTGCAACTGAATGTAACAGAAGACCGGACACACTTTTTAAAAATGTGGACAATTTTTACCTTCACTGTGTCTTAAAAACGCAACGCTCGTGGTGGTTCTCTGAGACGCAAAATGCAATGGCCAAAGATGTCTGTCTGAATGTGTATGGCTGTAGCGACAGTGCTCAAATAGCATTCATGCAGCTCAAACAGTAAAACGTGGTGCTAGCAATGCCACGGTCATGGTTTTGTCTCCCAGGGCATGCATGAACTGATAAAATGTATACCTTAAATGCTCACCTTAAAGTCCCCATGAAATCAAAATTGATGTTTTTTGGCTTTTAGTGTGAATATGTTAGCCCTAAGATTATCTATAAGCTAGTGTGCTCCAAAACAACGTCAAAAATCGCATTTAAAAGATATTAGCATTCAAAACGCACAGTCTCTCCCTTCTGCTAATATGGATCAACGATTTTGATGACATAAATCAAAAGAATTTAGAATTTCTAGAATTTGAAGTGTATAAATAGACGCTGAAGCTGCAGCGGAAATCAGTCACTTGTTCACACATTTCCTATTTTCTATATGGTGAATGGTACATAGTGCACTAAAGGACAGGGAACAATTCAGACAGTGCTTTCCATTGGGGCGAATGAAGTCTGGTTTTGCGTAACCGCCACAGCGTGCACACAGTCTGCTCCGTCCCAGAGACACGATAGCACAGAGTGGAGTCAACGCAACGCGAGTCGACGCATACCAGAAAACGTATCGGGCCCATTCAAAATCTAAACAGAATGCTATATTTTAAAGCGATGGAGGAGATCAGAAGGAGAAACAGTTAAACAGACTCGGCATTAGAAACAGCACTGACGAGTAGAGATAACATCGGTGACATGCACCAACACACTGTATATTACAACAATATTACATTAACTTTTCAAACTACACACCCTCAGCATGATTATGTTCACTGTTTTGCTTTAGTAACAGTTTCATATTAAATCTTAAAGAGGAATCTATTAGACTGTGGCTGACAAATTTTCTCAAGGGAAAATAATCTCTCAACTAATGCTGTAAACTATACATGAGAGTCAGTTGGTACTATATTACTAATATTGAAGGTTAAAATTAACTGATTTGTATACAAACACTTAATACACTCAAGGATGTTTTATAATAATAAAGTTATAATACTAACTTTACAATTACATAGTTATATTTCTACTCCAATTAGTTATATAAAATATAAAACATATAAATGAAGGCTGTCATAAAAACTTGACGGATTTATTCAAACATGCATTAAATATTGAAGAATATAAAATATTATAATGAATATGTAATGTGGTGCATATATTTAGCAAAATGCTCCTCGAATTTATTTTTCTAGCTGACTAATGAGTTATGGTCACTGAATATGGTTTTGTGATGTTGTGTGATGTGATGTTACTTGTTTACAAGCTGTTTCATTGACGTATTTCCACGGTTGAAACACTGATTGAGCTGTTACATAAGACATATGGATTTCGGTAAGTTGTACCTTTTAACTTACCTTCAAATGTTAATTCATGTTTATTTCGCACTGTAACTGGTCTGGTATTAAAGCGGAGGAGATGATCAGTTCACGTGCTGCTCAGCTGTCTGTCACGCCACATTAAACAGCGGCAAAACAGTATTTTTTTTTTAATGGACAGAATTTGAAATCTGAGACTTTGTTTCATATCAAAAGTAACAATGCACAGAGCTTATTGTGATTTATTGGATGGGAGGAACGCTACAATGTTCCTGTTCATTCATCAACTGAAAACAGGATAGACCAATCGATTCTTGGGATTTAAAGTGTCATGAACTGTTTTAGTTCGTTGTCCCTGTTTTAACCCGGTCGTTCACACCTCAGAGCTGAAAAAGTCTCAAAAAGTGGGAGTGTAAAGCTGTGGAAAAGTGGGAGTGTAGAGGGTGGGAAGAGGGGAGACAACAACCAATAAAACACAGACCTGCAACACACTCATTATACCAGTGGTTCTCAATCCTGGTCCTGGGGACCCACAGCTCTGCACAGTTTGTATGTCTCCCTCATTTAACACACCTGATTCAGATCATCAGCTCGTTAGGAAAGAGCTCTGAACTGAACTGGGTGTGTCAGATAAAGGAGACATATAAAATGTGCAGAGCTGTGGTTTCCCCAGGACCAGGATTGAGAACCACTGCATTATACAGAGACATGAATATTAATATATAACCACAGAGGGGGAAAAAACTCAAAAAACAGAGTTGAGGGCACCTTGATGTATTTTAAAAATATAATCCTTATATGACATCAAACTCCCAAGAATGAGGGAGAAACGCGGAAGAACATTTAAAAGGTCTAATAATATTTTCATTACATTTACGAGCACTACAGTCTCTGAACAAACGACACACGTCAGTTTAACACAAAAAGAATAAAGGCATAGTAACTTTTTGTTCATTCTTCTTTGAATTCTTAGTCTATTGAATTGTCTTCTGTGGATGTATCATAATAATTTATCGTATTCATGATCAGATGTATGGCTGTATCATTGTACTTATTTGCACAATATATTTCATTTGAAGAAGACATGATTAAATATGTGTGCATACACGGTGCTGGTTCATGAGTATATGAAATATGTCCATAAAAACTTGAAACAGGCTCGCTGCAGTCCGTATATGATCTATGATCCACGTTGCGAGTATTGTTAAACTCATCGCGGCATTCCATGCAGAAACCACTCTCATGCACGCGCCGCTTGTTGTTAATCACATTTCCCATGTATTTGCAGTCAAACTCCAGCTCTAAATGCATCGCGGGGGAAATGCTAACTGCACTTTTGTGTTACTGAGGAAATATAAAATTATGACACATGGCTGAAGGACAACACCACAGCAGAACAGGCAGAGAGGAGAATGAACAGCGCTGAACCGGTCTTTCTTGACATTTGAGTTCTCCGCTGTAATGAGATCTCCTTCTCATGCATATTAATACGGCGCAGTGATTGGATTGAAACGAGCACTTTCTCACAAAAGCATTCAGAACCGGCTGACGTCAGCTCGTTCGTCCAGCCCCTACTGGAGCCCCGGCAGCCAATCACCACTCCGGATCTTGCCGGTATTACGCATTGACGTCAGAATCCGTGACGTTGCTCCGACTTTGCTTTTCAAACCGGAAGATTGCTCTAAAAAATGCAAAAATAACTAATTTTCACTTATGAATAAACTTAATGAGTACCTTTAGTGTTTAGCAAAGGATTAGTTGTGCTTATCTTTTCATTATGAATAATAATGAACCCACCAGTCAAGCAGTTGCTATCCCCGAATTGGCGCTAATTTGACTGCACAGGCGTTTATAACAGTGCATGTCCACTGGCACAGAGCGAGCGTTTTCAGTTCATTCCAGTATTGTGTTGTCACACGTCGATTGACCGGTGGGAAAATTTCCTCACCGTCACATCCCTACTATTTAACCTCGCTAATTGTTGGAAGACTAATTGACTAGCATGACCCCCCTCGCCACCCCAGTTCCTGAATCTCCCAAGAACCTTTCAGTTTCCAGACCAGATGTTTAATGCAGCACCTCTAACTTTGAGCGGTTTAGAACTACTGAATGCTGTTACCTTTTCTGTGTAAAACATATCCCTGTCTGTGTGCATGAAAGTTGTGTTCATACTTGTGTCCTGTTTGACTGATAGTGTGTCTGTAGGTGTTTGTGGATTTCCTGAGGGTGTTATAAGGGTTGTAACACCCAAGTGACGGAGAAGGCCAAGTGTGCCAAGTCTGACTGTGGTTGTGGTGGAGATTAGCGACACAGTTTGTTGTCTGTGAGTTTGTGTACAGTAAGCGTTTGGGTGTCCCTGTGTTCTGGAAGTGTGTGCATTCATTGTGTATTGTATGTGTACACACACACACTGATGTTGTGTCTAAGAAAGTCTGTGCATTGAGAGCAGGTATTTGAGCGTTAGTGTCGTGTGCGTCTTCTCCTGTGTGGGGGTTTTCGAGGCGGGGTTAGTCAGGCTTCAGGAATGCTCTGTCTGCCCAGGGGAGGGCGTGGGCCGCTTCTGGGTTTGTGGCTCCTGCCGGGGTTGAAGGTTTAGAAAAGCTCTGTGCCGCCTCCATATCTGCTGGAATAATAGACACTCTGTACAGCAGACAACAAGACTGCTTTGTGCCACTCTGTCATCACTAACCCTACCGCTGACCCTCAGACTGCTTCTGACCATCCTGAGAAAATAACCGTCCTTCAGTCGCGAACTCTCCGTGTGTGTTTGTGTGTTCCTTAGAAGAGTGCCAGTGTAGACTTTGCGCAGGATGTTTTGAAGTTTGTCTGAGAGTTTTGAGAGACTTGCTTTAAAGTCTGCTATGAATGTACACTGACACTGATCCAAGTTAATCGCTGTAGTCTTTAATTTTAAGACTGTTTTATCTGAGGTGGCTCAGTAGTATTGCAGCCAGGTACACTGAAAAATCTGTTGTAAAAACCCCCTAGGTTCAGGGGTAAGTGTCCTCCTGTATACGACTACTAAAGCTTAAAAAGAATACTTCGGTTTTGACACAAACGCATAGAGCTGAATGCATAGTAGGGCTGGGCGATTAAACAATATCATATCGAGATTGTGATTAAAATTTATGCCGATAACGATGATAAGCTCTAGACATTCTTACTCGAAATAGATTAATCTAACAGCCTATCACACAGCAGAAATAAACACGACAACAGCCAGTCAATGCATGTCGCTAATAAGTGACTTCTGCATGTCTCTGTGTGAAAGAATGGTGCTGTTTTGTCGGATACATAAACTCACACACTGCTCTAGAGCTGCTTTGAGAGTCACTTCACAAGCTTTTCACAGTTTCATTTGAAAAAAACTACCGTCAAATACACACTTGAAACTAAAACTGAAAGATCTTTATGACAATCCGTCAAAATAAAAGTTTGGTTTAACATCAAGAAATTATGACAGAAATACATCACTACTGTATACTAAAATGTACTTCTCGAAGTAATAATAATGTCAGGAATATCATTCAACCAAGATGTTTTTTCATCCATGTTTTAAATGTGTACAGTTCTGTTGTGCAGCATCTTGTTTGACAAAAAAATAAAAATGCAGTTTTGTTGTAAATTAATTGTTATATTTTCATTTGAAAAATTGTTTCAGTGTTTCATATTTTCATTTGATTAAATTGTTTGTTTATATCAATTTTATTAAATCATAAAACACGGGGAAAAAAAAAGAAAAAAAAGGATTTCATTCCCTAAATTAAAAGGTAGCTACTCTGTGGATTTTAATTGTGAACAAGCAAGTTTTCATGAGTACATTCATTCTCAAGATCTAACAAATAGGCCTATGTGTAAAGCATATCCTTCCTTAATGGTAAAAGAATATTGTGGTTGGTGCCCCTGATGAAATTGCTCTTCATATCTTCTGGGATTGTCCTCAAATACAGTTATTTTGGGTTGAATTGACATTCATTAGAAGATTATTAGTTAAAACATTTCAAAATGCATGAACTTTGTCATTGAGGATTTCTATAAAATATTGTGCAAAAATCTCGTCTCGTTCTCCTGAACCCAATCTCGCGTCTCGTCTCGTGAGATAAGTATCTCGTCACACCCCCTGTGATAATTATTTTTTAGAGTGCATATCCCTCAGCCCTAATGCATAGCCTTTCAAAGTTTACAATACAATATTTGATGTGCGTGAACACAGATGGTCGACACATGCACCAAAATACTATAAAATCTTATCCTTGTCTGCACTATTTCTCACACCGTCCACACTGGAAACAGCAAAGCGATTGTTGCAAATCCATTTGTCCTTCGTGTCAGACATCAAAAATAGAACGGGGCATCAGTTTACTGTCGGGGATTTGTCATGTCGCATTGCACTTCTGCATCCAGTGTAGACAGTATCACTGATTATAATCGGTTTTATTGTCTTTTGTCGCATCATGTTGCGGGGTACAGAGTATATTCAGTACTCTGGCTGTGTGCATAAAGTATGTGCATACTATTTACATTGTGCACTGTATGCATAACCTAGCGTGTGTAAAACTGAAGTGTACATTGGACTTTACAAAGCTAGTTTTATTCTGCATCTCAGATTACTGTGCCCAAGTGCCTGAAATGCAGTGCCGCTCATGACAATGTGAACAATGTTTTGTTGGATCTTTTTTCAAAGTCATCTTCCCTGTTTTCTATAGGGCTGGTCCGAATACCATTTTTTGAGCTTCGAAGCTTCGGTAGTAATGAACATCGAATATGCGAAGCTTCAGAGAGAGGGGGCTGAACATATTCTTCTCTCTAATAAAGGCAGGAATCTCTATGTGTCTGTATGTCCGTTTGCATTTTGATTATTCCGAGAACCGTTCATCCAATCGACTTCACAAGGGAGTGCAGTGTCGCATTTGGTGCAATGTAGATAGACACGCGAGACGTGACGCGTTCAGAATTAATACACTTTTAATAAACTACAGAACAACGCGGGTGGGAAGCGGCGCGCCTCACACAGGCAGGGCTTTTGCTCTGAGAATGAACACTGCACTAGTGATATTAAACACATCTTCCCCATGAACAACACAAAGTAAATACACTCGCACGCAACACACACACACAGGTCTGTTAACATAAGCAATACTTTTAATAAGGTAGTCTAATATTTTTCTGACTAACAAATTACTGACACAGTAAAGGGTAGATTTAAATAAAGAAAAACGAAATTTAAATAAAGAAAAAAACGAAATTTAAATAAAGAAAAAAATGAAATTTAAATAAAGAAAAACGAAATTTAAATAAAGAAAAAATTGAAATTTAAATAAAGAAAAATGAAATTAAGTTAAATTTAAAACAAGATTAATTTAGATTGATAATAATGGGTAAAAAGCTTAATACATTTTGTTTCTATTATTCTATTTTCCACAATGTCAAAGCAACGCAGCTTAACCCAAAATACAAGCTCAGGCATGCACTTCGGTCCATACAAACTCCGCTGTTCTGCTCTAGCCAGAGAACACTCCCGTTGCAGGAACACTTTAGTAGGCCAAGAAGAAGCAAATATATTTATTAAGTATAACAAGGTTGGGTTCCTTCAACTGTCCATCCTATTAAAAATGGCTAGGCTATATAAGATAATTGTAAAAAAAGAGTATTGTATTTCGTCAGATTTTATAGTGTTGAACATATTCAAGTGCGAATGAGAACCGTTTTGGGGGGGATGCCAGGTGTGCACCCCCCCCCCCCGAATATTCAAATGTCAAATTTTCAAATCGAATATCAACCCACCGAATTAATATTCAAATATTCGGGTCCAGCCCTAGTTTTCTATGACACAACTCATGATGTATCTAACCTGCTTTAGCTATGTGTTTTCAGCATGAGTCTGCTCTCATTACAATTTTGAAAAGGAAACATATGCATGGATCAATTGTTCACAATAAGATCAATAACATGCTTTTAGAAAATGCATAGAATGAATTTTGATTTCATGCCAACTTTAGAATATTGCATGAAATCTACTCCGAAGAATGCTATGCTATGAAACCTGAGGTTCAGTGATGTGTATGTTTGACATTGTGGTGTTCATCACACAGCGTGTTTTAGGTTTATACAAGGTATAAAACAAGATTTTGAATGCTAAAAAAAATTAGATACATTTCCAAATACTTTTTTTAGCAGGTACATTGTCACTTGCAGCAGCATCATATACAGGCCAGTCTATTGAAATAATACTTATAAAATATACAATGCATGGCAGTCACTGACCATTTTCTCAGGAAGCGATCTGTGTAATTTGATTAGCCCATTTTACATTCTTTTACATTGCGATTTGACCCGTGCAGTATTTCGCACTAAAAAAAGTGGCTAAATAGAGTGTTACTTTTGGCCCCTGCTGCATTTGTATGATAGTTGTAGTGTTTCTGCTATAGTCCTGCTCTCCTGCTGAGAACGGGCCCCCGTAACCACATCCAACCACCTGCACATGAGACCCCTGCAGGGCTCTGTTTACTTAAGGAAGGCCTTAATGACTTTAGCAGAGGGAGGAAAACCAAAACCTTTCAAAAAATAATACAAGTTAAACATGATATTTTCCCCACTCTCACATTATGAAATAAAGGATAAGCAGGTATATAAGCCTTGAATTAGAAAAAAATATTAGACTGTAAGAGTTTCCATATGAGTTGGGTTTCCAGATATTTATGCCGTATCTTTTAGTCGAATTTTACATTTTATCAGCTTCCAGCTATTATTCCAATACAAATATTTTGACCAGTCAATCCGAAGTTGAGTAAATGTGTCTTCAGACATAAAAGTAGACATTATCATCAGTAGTAACTGTACGATCAGGTATGTGTCCATCATCACTGCACTGTGTCGTGTGTTAGGTCTGTTGTACTGCTGCATGCTGTCTGGGTTTAGGCTGGGGGGATGGGGGAATAGCAATGGTCTTAAAAGTGTTTTTTAGGGGGGGGCTGGGTCGGGGTATGTTCCACAGGGTGAAATGGTCCCGCAGACGGTCTGGTCTGACGTCGAAGTTGCTTTTGTCCTTCTCTCCCTCTGCATTAAATTTGCATGTATCAGAGTTCACAGAGTTTGTGTTTTGTCAGACTCTCTGATTTCAAACGGAGACGTGCAAGTTCAGCTCTAAAAACATACACATTGAAGGCTAAACACAGCTTGAAAAAGTGAAACAAAAAAGTTGAAAATGACTTAGGAAAGATGTTTGTCTTGTTGTCTGTCAAACAAAATGCATCATGTTAAATTTAGTGTATTAGTGCAAATAAACTACACATCAGCTGTAGTTTGCCTTTGCATATTTTTGTTGCTCTGTCTAAATTTGTGTTAAGCAAAACTTTGTATAAGTTCATGTCGAGTTGCATGTAAACATCTAAAGAAATCGACCTGATCCTGATTGAGTTGAGTATGATAATGCTCTCAATGGAAGTGTCATGGTCAAGTCAAGGATGCCTGGGCTGATACAGAAATTGTCCACTACAGCCCACGGCGTCTGTGTTTTTACCCTCTAGATTAAATCTGCCCAGCGTGGTTCAGCCTGTGTCAGACCCCTCCATCCCTCCAGCTCACCCCCTCAACTCTCTTTCTCTTCCTCACCCCCTCCCTGTTCAAATCTCACCCCGCTCTCTACTCAAGTGACAGCCGGCATGCGGGTGGGGGGGAGAGCAGGCTAGACCCGCCCTCCAGGCTGTGTGTGTGTGTGTGTGTGTGTGTGTGTCTACATTTATGTTGGTTGAATGTGCCTTACTGCTGACCCAATTTGCCCTCTGAAGCTCAATCAATAGTCATTCAGTGCTTCCTTTTCACATGAGGTCTGCCCACACGGCAGCAAACACAGGCTCTCTCTCCGCTGAGCACTGGAATGTAATGGAAATGTGAAGGACTGATGGTGGATACAATATTATCAGACTGATGCAGTTCATGAATGCCAGACCCCACGGAATGATCTTATCGCAAACTTTGCCATTTCTTAAATGATCCTAATTGTTGTTATCTGTTGTATTTCTTTTTGTCTCAATTAGACTTTAGGTCAGTAATTTTTTGTTGTTGTTGTTGATGAAAGATATGAATAAGTTAATTCAGCAAGATGCATTAAATTGATCAAAAGTGACCGTTTGATGAGACTTCAATAAATGCTGTTCTTTTAAACTTTTTATTCATTAAAGAATCCAGAAAAAAATATTGCAAATATTAAGCAGCACAACTGTTTTCAACATTAAAATGTTTCTTGAGCACCAAATCTGCATATTAGAATGATTTCTGTAGGATCATGTGACACAGAAGACTGCAGTAATGATGCTGAAAATTCAGCTTTGACATCACAGGAATAAATACAATTTCAAATATATTAAAATCGAAAACATTTATTTTAATTGTAATAATATTTGACAATATTACTTTATTTCTTTGCATAAACAAATGCAGAAAAATATTACCAACCCTAAACTTTTGAATGGTAGTGTAAAAATGCAAAATTTCCTTGATTGAAATAAAAGGGTTCAATGTTCTATGAATACGGACCGAAAGATTCCGAACTGTAAAATGTTTCTCAAAATAGTTACATTCCTGACTTCAGAAAACTGAATGCAATAACACATGGCCATTGTCACAATGACACCTATTTGGTAACCGCACCATGGCCCACATTGTCACATTGCGGTCATAAGGAGGAAGTATGATAGACAATATCATATATTATTCCTAAACACCACTGAGTGTTTTTCACAACTATCACAAGAATAAAAAAAGGGGCTTGACCTTGGTTATTGATTCATACAGTAGCTGCTCAAATATTTTATACAAGCTGAAAAGAAGAGTCAAACCTGTTATTATTACTGTCTAACACTGACTGAGTGAACGCAGCCTGTGAAGAGTGAAGTCTTCAAGACACAAGTAAAAAAAAGGCCAGTTTAATTCAAAAGTTGAGAGAGGGAATGATCATGAAAAAACAGTGTAATGACCTGATTTGGGCAAAAACACAAGTGCAGGATAGGAACAAAAAGAAAATGATGTGAAATGTATTACATGACCCATTTTAAAGGGCTCCGGTAAGGAAAGTTCACACCTCTTTCCTCCTTTCTTGTCATGTCTCTGCTTTTATGTAGTATGCATAAAGGATGAATAGAGTGTCATGAATGGTATCTGTGCCCTGGATTCCTCAAAGAGTTGCTGATTTAGTGCACAGCCCTCCTCTCTCTCTCAGCACTTTGGCTGCTGTTGCATATTTCAAGCACACAATGTAGCAGTCATGTATAATAGAGTTCTCTGAGAGGTTTGGGCCACACCGCACGGCCCCGTTTCAGCACACCATAGCAGTGTGTGCTAGGGGTGTAACGGTACGCAAAAATCACGGTTCGGTACGTACCTCGGTTTTAAAGTCACGGTTCGGTTTATTTTCGGTACAGTAAGGGAAAGAAATGCAAACATTAAACTGCAGGTTGTTTATTACTATAAACTTTTTTTTTAACAATTTGTTTACACTTTTTTAAACACTTTAAAAAAATAAAATAAAAAAAATATAGTGAGGAAAATAAGTATTTGAACACCCTGCTATTTTGCAAGTTCTCCCACTTGGAAATCATGGAGGGGTCTGAAATTGTCATCGTAGGTGCATGTCCACTGTGAAAGACATAATCTAAAAAAAAAAATCCAGAAATCACAATGTATGATTTTTTAACTATTTATTTGTATGATACAGCTGCAAATAAGTATTTGAACACCTGTCTATCAGCTAGAATTCTGACCCTCAAAGACCTGTTAGTCTGCCTTTAAAATGTCCACCTCCACTCCATTTATTATCCTAAATTAGATGCACCTGTTTGAGGTCGTTAGCTGCATAAAGACACCTGTCCACCCCATACAATCAGTAAGAATCCAACTACTAACATGGCCAAGACCAAAGAGCTGTCCAAAGACACTAGAGACAAAATTGTACACCTCCACAAGGCTGGAAAGGGCTACGGGGAAATTGCCAAGCAGCTTGGTGAAAAAAGGTCCACTGTTGGAGCAATCATTAGAAAATGGAAGAAGCTAAACATGACTGTCAGTCTCCCTCGGACTGGGGCTCCATGCAAGATCTCACCTCGTGGGGTCTCAATGATCCTAAGAAAGGTGAGTAATCAGCCCAGAACTACACGGGAGGAGCTGGTCAATGACCTGAAAAGAGCTGGGACCACCGTTTCCAAGGTTACTGTTGGTAATACACTAAGACGTCATGGTCTGAAATCATGCATGGCAAGGAAGGTTCCCCTGCTTAAACCAGCACATGTCAAGGCCCGTCTTAAGTTTGCCAATGACCATTTGGATGATCCAGAGGAGTCATGGGAGAAAGTCATGTGGTCAGATGAGACCAAAATAGAACTTTTTGGTCATAATTCCACTAAACATGTTTGGAGGAAGAAGAATGATGAGTACCATCCCAAGAACACCATCCCTACTGTGAAGCATGGGGGTGTTTTTCTGCACATGGGACAGGGCGACTACACTGTATTAAGGAGAGGATGACCGGGGCCATGTATTGCGAGATTTTGGGGAACAACCTCCTTCCCTCAGTTAGAGCATTGAAGATGGGTTGAGGCTGTTTCTTCCAACATGACAATGACCCGAAGCACACAGCCAGGATAACCAAGGAGTGGCTCTGTAAGAAGCATATCAAGGTTCTGGCGTGGCCTAGCCAGTCTCCAGACCTAAACCCAATAGAGAATGTTTGGAGGGAGCTCAAACTCCGTGTTTCTCAGCGACAGCCCAGAAACCTGACTGATCTAGAGAAGATCTGTGTGGAGGAGTGGGCCAAAATCCCTCCTGCAGTGTGTGCAAACCTGGTGAAAAACTACAGGAAACGTTTGACCTCTGTAATTGCAAACAAAGGCTACTGTACCAAATATTAACATTGATTTTCTCAGGTGTTCAAATACTTATTTGCAGCTGTATCATACAAATAAATAGTTAAAAAATCATACATTGTGATTTCTGGATTTTTTTTTTTAGATTATGTCTCTCACAGTGGACATGCACCTACGATGACAATTTCAGACCCCTCCATGATTTCTAAGTGGGAGAACTTGCAAAATAGCAGGGTGTTCAAATACTTATTTTCCTCACTGTATATATAAAATAAAAAAAAGAATAAGAAATAAAATACTGCTGCAAAGTTCTCCACTAAATAAAATACTCTGTCTCAAACCAATATCACATAATAAATTTAATGAAAAATATAAATAAATAACTATGATTACAGTGCAGCATTACCAATCCCAGCTTGTAGGCCTGCTCATATTTAAAAATTAAGGCTGGGAATCGATTAGAGATCAGCAGAAAGCGCAGCGCAAACACAGAGTCGAACATTGAACATTGAGCAGAGAGCGCAGCGCGCGCGTGCGCACACATACACACACACACGCAGAACGGAGAGTGCGGCGGCGCACACGGAGCGGAAAAGCTTTTTTTCGCCCTGCAGTCGATTTAATTGGTTTAGGTTACAGTGACGACGGGTAAAACTTTAGAATCAGCTGCAGGGCGGGATTTGCGCTGAACGCGGAGACTTCCGCCACTTAATATGTTCGTGTGGAAACACGAAAATGTACCTATGTTCCGCACACAAAATATTGCATTCGGTCATTCGGTACACACGTGCACCGAATCGAAAGCCCTGTACCGAAACGGTCCGGTACGAATACACGTACCGTTACACCCCTAGTGCGTGCATTACGTTGGCGTATTTAATCTGATCTCGACAGCGAGTGTGCCGTTATAGGAGGCCGCTACACAGATAAGCATTATAAAAATACGTTTTGGTCGCAGCCCTTGACTGTAAAGATAAGAACTGTAAGCGGGGTTGTGTGTTTTGATATGATGGTGTGCTCGATTGTGTCTGCAAAAGTCATCTTTGTCTGAGACCGGACCAGTGAATAACTCTCCTCAGACATGAAAAGTTCACTGTGTGGTTTTTCAACATTGCTCAAGGCCTTCCCTGCATTATTCTGAAATGATTATGCCTTTTTCCTTTTCCACATGGGGCCATCCAAAGAAAAGTCTGAGTTGTATTTGCCTGCAGTTAAAAAGTGAAGCAGGAAAAAATACAGTGTGCTCTGGAATACATATTTTTGTTGTTGTTCTGTCCGAGTTCATCTCTCCTCTTCCTTCCCTCTCTCGCCTCCATTAGCCTTAATGTGTCTTTGACTGGTTGGGCGTGCGTGCATGTGTGAACTGTGAACTGAAGGAAGTGACTCTGTGTTTACAACTCTATTGCTGTACTCTGCCCGTGTGAGCCTGTGTTGCAACCATAAAGTGGATTGTTTATGCCTAAATATTCTTGTTTATTCTTTAGGTTTTATTGCTTAATAGATTCTCTTTTCATTCTCTCCATGGGGTGTCTGGTTTTCACATCATTATTTTTTTCCTCACGCAATCTGCCTGTGGAGCGAAAGCTCTGCTATGAAAAATTTAAAGCATATTTAGGTGCTGGGAGAGCCACAGAAGCCTCGGGCTGGCCAGGCAGGCCCGTGCCATTGTCTGGGCCAGGCTTGGTGGGTGTAAAAGTGGGAGGAGGGGGGGTCTGACAGACATGCTTTAAAGAGCTTTTGGGATTTGCATTATTTGGCCCGCACTACATATGTGTGTGAGGAGTCTACTGTTGCTTTCATATAGCTTTATGAGATGAAGCTGTTGTTAAACTAGAGCACAATCAACCTCCTAAACACACACACATTGTTCTGAAACAATTTTTTTTTTTTTGGACTTCCTCTTCCTCTTTTTTCACCTCATTCACATCACGTGTGATGTGTAACCGAAAGCACCACATTAACAGGAAATTGGGCCACTTTTACTTCATCTGCGGTCTCACATAATACCTTGGCGTTGTCCCTGCAAGCCTTAGAGCAGTGAGTGTTTATATTGTGGTAATTTAGGATTTTACACAATGTTTCTGACTTAAGCCATAATAACACTTCAGCTGTATTTCTGCTTTGGATTTTAGAGAATGAGCTGCTGGAATTGTTTCTGCTACAGTGAGCATCATCATTGCCTTTTTCTCTCTTTTTCTCTCAGATCACTAGATGGTCGGTTACAAGTATCTCATAGAAAAGGACTCCCTCATGTGATCTACTGTCGTCTGTGGCGCTGGCCTGACCTGCAGTCACATCATGAGCTCAGAGCCGTTGAACTCTGCGAGTTTGCCTTTCACACGAAAAAGGACGAGGTCTGCGTCAATCCCTACCACTACCAGCGGGTCGAGACACCAGGTAATGCACACTGATATTTATGGCTCGTTTAGCGGGACGGGACGGTACGGTACAGTACGGTACGCAATTATTTCCGCTTCCACTGTCAAAAGTTTTAAGAGTTTTTCAGGCGAGAATGTAGATGTTTAAAGCTCAAATCTGTGGTTTATTTATAAAGATTTATGAAAATTTTTATCCAGGTTGTGAGATCCATTCCAGGCGATCACCGGGCGCTCGGCGCTCATGTACCCCGCCTGGTACAGCCTTTCCTCGGCTAGTCGTTCTGACGTTTGCCGCTGACTCTGACGTCTCTGTAGTGGTTAAACATGAGATATAATACGAGTAGATTTAAGAGTTTACACAACACAAGGAAGCTTGATTTCAATCTTTGAATTAAATTGAAAAAAGTAGCAAAAATGTATACAAAATAATAAAGATTAAAGAGAAAAGTTTTTGGGTAGGTCTAACACTAGTATTCAGAAATACTACAGAAACTGAATAAAGTAATCAAATGTAAAATAACACTGATAGTCTTTTAGTCCTGACTAAATTAAATACATATGCTATTAATTCTGATTCCTTACAATTAAAGCTATCTTTTGTTGTTTTGACGACAACATTAATGACAGACACATGGCTGCTGTCACTTTTAGAGCTAGTGCACGGATCCATTACTGTTTTCATTATACTGTCTGTCACAGTCACATTCGTTTTACACATAACCGACTGTGTTTACGAGTATACTAACCAAGACCGGAATTTTGACACAATTTTGAATGTTTTTTTCCCCATTAAAGCTATATAATGCGCATAAAATAACTTTTGTTACTCGTGAGCTGTTTGTGAGGTGGCTTTAGTGTGTGTATGCACGCAGAGAAAAACATCTCTCAGAGAGCACGCAAGTACTGGATAGTTTAAAATCGCTTGAATATTTAAACCCGTGCCAAAATTCGAGTCCTGTGCTAGTATCTCTTCCTCGCGTACCTTCATAGCCTGGTTGTACTCGAAGGTGTGTTTTTGCTTCAAGTGGTGAAACAAGTTTGTTGTGTTTCCACCTTTAGCGGTAACAGTTTTCTTGCATATTTAGCAAAATATTGTGTTGGTCTGACCTCTTGTAACAAAACCATTTCCATTCTATTGAAGTAGCTCCCTTTTTAGGTACTAAATTGTCATCGGAGGCTGACATGATGCTCTTACTCTGACAGGTGTTGTTGTTGTGCACGCTAGGGAACGTAAATGCGCCATATGTCATTGCTTCGCTATATCATTGATATCGCGATATGACACTTTTTTTATCATGTAAAAATTTATACCGGTATTATCGCAGACGGTATGATATGGCACACCCCTAGGCTAACGTTATACATGCAGTGAATATAATCAATAGCCTACGCGTTGCCTGAACCACATTTGTGTGGCTAATGTTTAAGATTTCTTTAAATGAAAACGAAAAGAGGCAGAGTGGTGTTTTATTACATATTTAGTTTTATTTGTTGCCTAAAATGTACGTACAGAGATAACCAGAGTAGCAGAGCGCGCTGAGTGACGCTTTCAAGAACGCTAGCGTTCCATTTGCAGAATTACCGGATTCGCGTCCTTGAGTCATTCTCCTGAGTCGGACTTGGGAAGTCTGAACTTTGCGTACTTGGCATTGAGAAACGCCTAATGTCAGCGCTTGTCTTCTTGTGACAAACAGCCACATGCTGAGAGGCAAGAACAAGATCTGCTGTATGGCATCCATTGTTGTTTACTATGTCGCTTTCTTCTTGCGAAAATGACGTCAATCGCTTCTTTCCGGCATAGGCTACACCACGCCTATCAAGTAAGGGTACTGTTGACGGTGGAAACGCAAGCAGGATCAGGGTTTACCGTCCAGAATCGTACTGTACTGTACTGTACCGCTCGGTGGAAACGAGCCATTAGACAATCATCAAGCACAATATCTGCCAGTATCATTTGTTTAGACATGGGGTCTTCATCAAGAGGTCGGTCATAGTACTGCAGGGGGTCTGCTGATTATTGGTTGATTGGTTTTCATGAAAATATTTCAATATGAATTACACTGCAACAGACAGGATATGATGTGATTTTTATTTTGACGGGTTGCCGTGGAGACCTTTAAGTTTCTATGTGTTTATGATTTGACGATCTCAAAGCGATGATATGACTCAGAGCGGCTCTGGAGTTGAAGTTCATGTTTTCATGTCCTCATATAGTGAGACTGTAGAGGCTGAAAACACTGCAAACGTTGCGTGTGTGTTAAATGAAACCGCGCGTTTGCACGAAATCTCTTGAATGAATGATTCAGTGACAAATAAATGACAAATACATTTTTTAATAGTCACTTGTCGCCACTTGGTGTAATGATACAATCGTTTTTTGAAGCGCAATGTTACTTTCAAAAGGTGATTTTAATTGCTTCCGTAGACGTCAGTGTTTATATCCAAATTATAAACTTTTATCCCAGTTCTTTTGTGATTAATATGAATATTTGTAACACAGAAATAACACTGTGTGGTTAAAAAGACTGTTTATGAAGCTGTTTCATACCTAAACATGAATACTGCTCTCTCTGGCTCAGCGGCAGCGCCAACGCAGATTTGAATGTAACGGTGTGATTTTGACAGGCAAATCATCATTTAGGAATGAGATTGCGTGAGTGTTTGCGATCTTTTAACGATTAATCATGCAGCTCTACCTGACATTAGTATTAGTAAATGATACTTAGTAATTAGTAATATATGTAGTATATGCACAAGTATTTGTTGTGCAAGTTGTGAATCAAAACATGTTTTTTGTTTGGTTATTCAGGTATCATGTTTTTTTCTCTTTTTTTTCATTCTTGTTAACTTTCTCTCTCTCTCTCTCTGAAGTTCTTCCTCCAGTGTTGGTGCCTCGTCACACTGAAATCCCCAGTGAGTTTCCTCCTCTAGATGACTACAGTCACTCCATCCCAGAAAACACAATTTTTCCTGCAGGCATCGAACCCCAGAGCAACTACATACCAGGTAAAAGACAAATACACTCTAGCACAGGAAGTAATGGAGAAGACTCTTATTAATTAGTTTCATAGTGTTATAAAAACAGAAAAGCCAAACCAAAAAATGTCAAGTGGCTTTTAAATGAATATATCTCCATCAGCTGCCACAAAGCAGCACAATCTCAATTGTTTTCCAGGTGTACTAGAGTAAATTTAGTCTGTAGCTGTAGTCCCACTAGGGCTGGGTATCGAGTTCGATGCTTCCGCCCCCCCAGTGGCCTATACTGTATGTCTTTGAGTCTGTAAAAACAGTCAACAGTCTTTTTTTTCTTTTTTTAAACTTTTTTTAGGTAATATGTAATGTAATCTTGTTAAAATGATTTCATAAAATTAGTATCGAAAAAAGTATCGTTCAGGAACTAGTGGGCAGTGGGTGTAGGTGTAGGATGAGCAGAAGAAACCAAACACACAGATAAAGCAACAGTACTGTCCAATCACTACATCGTGTTACAGTGTGTTGATGAAGCACAAAGAATGAACAGTAAATGCATGAAAAAAAAACATGTTCATCCAGAATAAATCTGAATTTTAATCTAAATACAAACAT
Source organism: Abramis brama (assembly GCF_963993115.1). Classification (NCBI taxonomy): domain Eukaryota; kingdom Metazoa; phylum Chordata; class Actinopteri; order Cypriniformes; family Leuciscidae; genus Abramis; species Abramis brama. The sequence goes on along the minus strand of NC_139965.1, from coordinate 27,549,860 downwards.
GATATTTCAAGCAGAATTCTTTAGTTATTTTAGATATTTATGCCTGTATTTATTTATAACTGAACTTCAGATGTGCCACAGATCAGTCATAGTGAAGAAGTTTAGCATTTTTGTCTTTGTGCTCTTTCAAATTTTATGATCGGATGGTTATTTTGATTTAAGCTGCTCTGAAACTTCATAGTTTAAATCCCTTGTTTTAGCAGAGTTGTTGATTGACAGGTGAGTAGTAGGTGGCCATTGTTGACCTGGATACATCAGCATTTACACTATACAGATAATGTGGTCACATGTGTTTCTGACCTCCTGTATATACACTACCATTCAAAAGTCCTCCTGTTACTTATTAGCCTATATTTGTAGGACTACATGGTTAAACATAATAAAATATGTTTAACCATTTTACAATTGAACAATTTACGCTGAAGTGATTTTAAGACTGCTTTTGTCTACATAAGGGGAAGATTATCCCATGAAGTCTGTATGGAGTGGCTTTAGCTGGGATTAGTTTCATCTGAATGGTATTTGCTTTAGAGAGGCAGTCTTTTACTGTAATAGGGCGGTGTGTGTTGTTTCATATCCTGCTGCTGAAACTGAGCTGACCCCAGCTTTCTAAATCGGGTGTCTTAATGTGAAGGGGAAAAATAAAACCCTTGTGAGACATTGTCTCTGCTGCACCTGCTAGATTTTGCCGGATGTGTTTGCTGATGTGCCTAATCCTTCATCCATCAGCTGGCTCACTGTGTTACGGGTGTGTACAATTTGTGTTCATGCAGGCTAACCTTGTGTGTTTGTGTGTGTTACAGAGACGCCCCCTCCAGGCTACATCAGTGAGGATGGAGAGACCAGTGATCATCAGATGAACCGCAGCATGGACACAGGTGACGCCAGTTATGCCACCGCATTTGTTGCATTCTTTGATTGGTTGACACATTGAATTTTCTATAACTGCACAGCTATGAAGTAGTTCCAGGTTTGTTTTTTTGGTGACATTTCAGTTGCATATCACTTTTCCAAGTTTCTTTCTGACACTTAATCAGTGGTGTATGAAAGTAGGTCTACACACACCAATATTTTGGGACGAAAACCTGAAAAATGTCTGAAGACAAACACATGATAATTGACTTTGCACTCTTGAATTATTGGAAATGTAATAGTTTTTTAATCAAAATGTGTTTGTCCTGTTTACTGTACATTCTTATACCATTAGTTATTAATTTGTCCTTTTCTTTTCAGGGTCTCCAAACCTGTCACCGAACCCTGTGTCTCCTGCCCACAACAACTTAGGTAACTCTGATTGCATGTGTGTGTAGATTTTGGACCATTTTGGACACAAAATGATTGAATTGCATTGCAAAAACCAATTTACAAAACTAAGTGTTATTTGAAAATATATGATGCTAAATCTTTTCACACAACTAACTTCACTTTTCTTTGCCATTTTTGCAGTAATTTTTAATCAAATGGTTTTGATTAGGGTTGTCTCGATATCAGATTTTCACTATAGATTATCGTGGCCAAAAGAATTCGATATTAAAGTTAAAGTGGGTAATTTCGTAAAGGCTAGCAATAGCAAGCTAGCTTTGAAAGCTTAAGATCCCAGCCTCCCTTCATAGCGTCTCCAAACCTCACTCATCTTTAACTTTGTTTTGTGTTTTCTCTTGTTTTGGCTAATGAATCACACTTGTTAAATATCACAGTTATCATCAGTACCGGCATATTGCGACACCCTTAGTCTTGATTCAGAGTCTTCCTGACATCCAGTTGCATTAACAGTTCTTCTGCATGAACTCACGGTTTGAATCCGTCTAATGACTCACTCGCTAAATGAGTCAGTCGAAGCAGTTCTTACTCATTCAAGTCATTATCTTCCTCATATCCAGCTCTAAATGAACCACGAACTGTTACTGTGTTATGTGCTTAAGGGCTTGTGAGATCTAAATCAGTGCAAATACTGACTGATTGTTTAAATGACAGTTTGTAATTAAAAATACACATTTAGAACATTTCCACAAACTGAGTGTTTGTAGAAATGTGTTTTCAGTCTTTTAGAGGAAAAGGATTGCGAAATGGATTATTTGGATGTCCCCAAAACAACTTGGAAGAAAACCTCCCACTCTAAACATCCTGTCCGTGACTATCTTAGCAAGGGAGTGCCCACAATTCCTTTTGAATCAGATTGTGCTTTTGCAGACACTGCTCAGATCCCACAGCGATTTCTCCTCTCCACAGCAGTGGCGTATGAGTGTGTGTCAGAGAGAACGGCCAGTGCCATGAGCCTGTAATTTTCTATAGATTTGTGTCCAAGTGATGATGGTATTTCCCGATTCAGCCTTTATTTCTGGGAAGTAACATTTGCTCTTGACATCACAGTGCCGTCAGTTCCCAGCCCCCGTGTTTTTTCTCTTCGGATATTCTGTGTCCCCACCCATTTGTTTGTTTTCTTTTTCCTGTCTCTTTTTTTTCTTTTTTCTATTTCTTTTCATTTTCTGTGTATGTCTGTGCCTGTCGGATTCGCTCCTTTTATTGTTTTTTTCTCTCTCTTTCTCTCTCAGATCTACAGCCAGTGACATACTGTGAACCAGCGTTCTGGTGCTCTATCTCCTACTATGAGCTGAACCAGAGAGTCGGTGAAACTTTCCATGCCTCCCAGCCCTCTTTAACGGTAGACGGCTTCACAGACCCGTCCAACTCTGAGCGCTTCTGCCTGGGCCTGCTGTCCAATGTGAACCGCAACGCAGCTGTGGAGCTCACGCGCAGGCACATTGGTACGCACACATCTGTTTCAATCACTCATTCATAAGACAACATTATTTTTGTTTTATTTTATTATTTTAGAATAAAATAATTGTATTTTTTATTTATGTGGCAACCTTCTATTTTTGCAGGCCGAGGTGTGCGTTTGTACTACATTGGTGGTGAAGTGTTTGCAGAGTGTCTAAGTGACAGCGCCATCTTTGTTCAGAGTCCCAACTGTAACCAACGTTACGGCTGGCACCCCGCCACTGTTTGCAAGATCCCACCTGGTAAGATAAAGCGAGAGACCTTCAACAAATAGCCCTCATCAACAGAGTTCAACTGTTAAGTTACTGAATTGCGGTTCTGAAAAGGATGAAACAAAGCTTCCTTTTTGACAGTTGAAAGCTTGTTTCAAACCGCTTTGTTTCCATCCAGGCTGTAATCTGAAGATCTTTAATAACCAGGAGTTTGCAGCTCTGTTGGCCCAGTCTGTGAATCAGGGCTTTGAGGCCGTGTACCAGCTCACCCGCATGTGCACCATTCGCATGAGCTTCGTGAAGGGCTGGGGAGCCGAGTACAGGTACGATTACTGCCATCACTTCACTCTATATCTGTCCACATGCTTGCCACTCCTGGAATGTGGCTTTGATTTATCTTGCTCTAAGTCTTTTGCATCACTTGTGAAGTGGTGTTACCTAAACCACAGAAGCCACCCATGCTTCCTGTTAAATTCTTTGAATTTGATTGTCGTAATCAGTTTTTTATAGAAACGGTATTATGAATATTGAATGACTTAGTAACCTACTACTGCTTATTTTCTTTTACATTTACATTCATTGTCTTGATTTAAATTAAATTAAATGGACCGTAAGAATAGAGATGTTAAATATAAAAATTCTGGCCAATAACAAAAACTCTCATGTTATGGCTGATAACTGATAAAATCCTGATATTATTATTCTTTTCTATTTTGTCTAAATAAAAAAATAAAAAAAACTTTAGGTGTCACAAATTTAAAATGTACAGTTTCAAAAATATATATTCATTTAAATATTCAGATGCTAAAGAACATTTAACAGTGTTATTAAAATAAATTTGAAATGAGTGATAAAATAAGTAAATGTTAGATGATGGCAAAGGTGTCTAAATGTAAAAATAGGTGAGGTGAGCATGCACCATGTTTTCCCTGGTGTCTGCGCGCGCAATAAGTGAGCGGGCAATATGTTTCGTCTTGATGTCACAACGAATAACTTGGTTACTTTTGAAAGACAATAACTTTATATACGGTACACTTTCAGATTTAAAACTTTGCAGGATGTTTTCATTCACTTAGAGCTATGTTACACACTACATGAAAGGTCATTTTCAAAAATCCATAATAGGGGCACTTTAATATTTTTCATCCCTAATATCCAGCATCAATTGATAATGATAAAGTAAGAAATCTCTTATATCAGCAGATATAACTAGTAATGACAGAAGTTTGTAAAGGAAGCCCAAACCATTTTACTGTTCCGTAAGACAATGGGAGGGAATGTTGCTTTACAGCTATTTTAGCATGGACAGTCCTGCGGGGTCATGACAGGGTCTGACAGGCTGCGGTAACTGTTTTTCTCGGTCTGGCTCGCTCTGGTGAAGAGCTCTGACGTAGTAAGGCAACCCAGTGTCCACCAGCCTAGCGTGTCCGTCATATAAACTGTTAGGTCTGCGCTTGCAAATCATTCCACACCAAACAAACTCACATATGGTGTGCTTCAAAATGTCTCAGAGTTTCCTGGTTTCTCTTTGTTCTCTTCCCATCTTGCTCTTGCTCTTGTGAGTAACTTCATTGTTTGAGCCCATGGAACCAAGACCTTAATTAGAAGCAGTTGTGGGTTTTGACCATGGACATCTGTAGAGAAAGCTTGAGAAGAGAGTGGGAAAGAGTAAGACTGGTGTGAGAAAGAGTGAGACTGTGGTTTCCAGACAGCTTGGCGTGTGGAGACACAATCTGAGCTGTGTCAGGTTTCAGCAGACACCCACTCTCTCTCACGCCCCTCCACTTCTCCCCACCTTCAGTACCACCTCTTTAAGTGCGGACAAACTCTCACTGTTGCAGTTTAAAAATGCCATTTGAGCACTTTATGGTTGGACCATGTATTTACCATCACGTCAGCGAATATCATGACGTAGAACAGCACAGTGCCATTGTCTGAATTCACCTTCATATTCTCTCAGTTTGTCACCTGAGCTGCCCCAGATTACTTGGTCGATGACTACAGTAGATATCACCTCTCCTCATTTTTGCTTTTATTTACCAATATCTTTTCTAAAACTTGACATTAAAAGTGGTAATAATTTTGCAGTATCTACATGGAAGACGAAACTCCTGAATTTAGGAAGAGCTTTCCTCTTTCATTTCTCCTGCTCTCCTACTTTCTTTCCACTACTCCATCTCTTTTTAACTCTTAGTTGACTTTGTAGAATAATGGAGGCTGCGACCTCCGCTTATGCTGTATTTCAGCACTGGCCTTATAAAAAAAGTCAGGGGTTTGTTCATAGATGGCTGATAGATTTACTGAGAACAAGAAACAGTCAAACGATCAATAAAAGAAGCTGCTAGGAGACAAAAACAGTGGGTAGACAGTAGACACATTGTTGGATGAAACTAATGAATATGTCTAAAATGTAATGGTTACATAATGTGAAAGCAACAGAACCATTTTAATAACCAAAGTAATTAAAAACTGTTAATTGTTAAGAGGCAGAACGCACATTCTCCAGGAACGCACATTCAGCATGCTACTTTTTAATTATTTGTATTACTTTTATTTAAAAATATCATTGCATGAGTTATATATACACTACTGTTCAAAAGTAAGATTTTTTTTTTTAAAGAAATGAATACTTTTATTCAGAAAGGATGATTTATATTGATCAAAAGTGACAGCAATCTTTTGTAACATTATAAATGTCTTTACTCTGTCAAACAACTTTCTATTCATCATAGAATCCTGATAAAATGTTGCGCAAAAATGATGGTTAATTTTAGCGTTCTGTTTTCAACATTGATAATAAGAAATGTTACCTGAGCTCCAAATCTTCATATTAGACTGGTTTCTGAAGGAGCATGTGACACTGGAGAAAATAAATCAAATAAATGCAACCTGCTAAGCATAAGAGACTTCTTTCAAAAACGATAAATAATCTTACCGACCAAAAACGTTTGAACGGTAGTGAAGGATTTGTAACTTTCAATTAGGATTTATTTAAAACTTTTCTGTTGAGCTCTGTTTAATAGCACGTTTACTTGATGTCAGGACACCTGGTTTATTTTTCAAAATATAAACATATAATAGAGTATAACAGTACAATTTTAAAAAACAAATTTCCATAAAAATATTTTTCACTACTCACTTAAGTTTTCTGTGCACAGTGTGAAGATTTGACTAATCAATAATAAAATTTATTGCTGGTTGTTTTCATTATTGATTAGTATAGAATGATTACATTTTAAAATGAAATCCACTTGTCTATAATTCTTTTCTGAATCATTCTCTGAGTGCTGAAGTGACTGTAAGTCATGTAGTAGGAGAGGGACAGAGATTCAGGAGAGACACGTGTGTGTGTGTGTGTGAGTGTGAGTGGAAGGATTAGAGGAAGTCCCAGTGAGGAATGGAACGTGAGCAGTGTGAGGTGTTATTAACAGTGTGAGTGTTTGTGTGTGTGTGTGTGAGCCCAAGCGTTGGAAATGGAGACGAGTGTTGTGTAAGCATTGTGGAATGTAAAAGAAGTGTGTTTGGCAGTAAGTGCGTCCCTATGAGGGACCAAAGCAAAGAACAGCAGAGCAGAGTTTACACGCCGTTTATATCCAGACAAACCGACAAACTCTGAATTATCTCTTGACAGTCATTCACATTCACAGTAAATGATGTTAGTGGATGATTTATTAACAATCCGTTCATGCTTGGAATAAAATCTGTATATTATTAGTTTGAAAAGAACATTCATGTATATAAAAAAAATCAAATCAAAATTCTGTCATGATTTACCCACCCTGAGGTCATTTCAAAGCTGTATAACTTTCTTTCTTCTGCAGAACAAAAGGTTTTGGTGACCACTGACTTCCATTGTATGAGACATTTCTCAGAATATCTTTCTTTTGTGTTGTACGGAAGAACAAAATTCATACAGGTTTTTGAACTAAATGAGTAAACGATGACATAATTTTCATTTTTGGGTGAAGTGTGCCTTTAAGCCACACTTAATGTTCCGATTTCATTGCATTAGAATATAATAAAATATCAAACCAAGTGGCATTTATTACAAAAAAGATAAGCAAAATATTTCAAAAAGAGTTTTTTTTTTCTTTCTAAAAAATGGTTGTGATCAAAACAAAGGAATGTAACAAATATGAAAATGTGCAATGATATTCATATGCTAATCACTGAAATCGCTTGTTGCAATCACTGATCCGATGCAGCTAAATTGTGTGTGAATACTTCTGGCCACTGTGTGTTTCTGGTTTCTGACCTCTCTCTTTATTTCTCACTCTTTAACGCTGTCAGGCGGCAGACAGTGACTAGCACCCCCTGCTGGATAGAACTGCACCTGAACGGTCCTCTGCAGTGGCTGGACAAAGTGCTCACTCAGATGGGCTCCCCCTCCATCCGCTGCTCGAGTGTGTCATAGGAAAAACGCTCCATATACAAACCACCAGATCTGGGAAAAAAGTTCCTTCAGGAGTCGAAGGCTGAAGACCTTCATACCTGCCAACTAAATGGGTTCCACAGACTCGGTAGCACTTTCATGTTGGAGGAGTGTATTACAGTATGTGTATATACTCGTTTTTATGTTATTGGTAGCCATTTTTATTGCCATTATTGATATCAAATATTGCCATTTATGACATATTTTGTTATATACTGTTGCATGTGTATGTAAGATCTCTCCTCTGTTGTGTCCGTTATGATGCTGTTATATTAGGTACATTTTTACCATAACAGAGGCTTGTTTTTTTTTATGAGACATGAAAAAAGTGCTTTTTTGTAAAGTGAAAATATCAAGTTTTTCAAATATCAGTTAAACTGTATTTTTGATCTATTTTTGGTTTGATCAAACTGAAACTTGGCCCGTGTCATAATGCGATTGTAGTACGTATCAAGAGGGTTTGACCTTCCTCGTGAGAAAGAAACAGGATGTCTTTGACTAAGCGGTGTGTTCAGACATTGAAAACTCAAATTAATATTGTTTTTCAGGTTTCCCCAAAACATTACATTTCCATATCCTGTTTTGTCCTAGCCAGTGAAATGTGCTGGACAGCACTTTAAAAAGAAACATACATTAGCTCTTCACCTTTTTAAAATTCACTAAACAGAATACTATATAACAAACTTCATATGTGTACATAACAGTTTATGTAACACTTATGAAAGTGTTATCAATGCTTCACAATATCGAAGTGTTTTTCATCTCTTATCACGGACCCATGCTAAGCGTGTGTGTGTGTGTGGAGGTTACATGAGGGTGTTTTACCTGTTCCAGCATCCTCTGGGAGTGTTTTGTATAGTGTCTGGTCTGGAGTTGAGTTCAGCTTTGTCTGCAGCGAGCCGGCTGTCTGTTCTGTGGGAATGAATGTGAATTATTATTGAGTTTTATAGGATTCACCACTCACAACTGCATGTGTTGTGCCCGCTTTTATTTGTTATTCTTTAGTGAGTGGGTGAGGAGCCGTTCAAGGTTTGGTGAGGTCTGGTGAGGAAAAGAAATTTCCTCTTCATGTTGTGGTAAATTTTGAAAACTGGGCATTACATATTTTTTGAGCACTATGTATTTCATGCTTCATATCTCACAGCGTTGGTTGTGTCTGTATACATCTGTGGATATGCACACTTACCTGTGAGACCTTGTGTTCTCACATCCTCTAGAAATGAAACTGAGTGAGTGTGCCTTCGCATCAACTTTCACAACAGAGTTTGTAAATAGTAAATTGGAGACTTCTTCACAGGCATTCATCCATTTTGAGTAAGTGGGTTGTCCAGTGTTGGACCACTCAGGGTTGGGATCTGTTCTCAGCTGAGCTTGTAAATATGTCTAATAAATTGATTATGCATGCCTATTTTCTGAAAATCATGCCATTTGTACTGTAGACTCTATTTTGCTACCAAATATTTTTTCAGAAGTGGGACGGGAAAGTAAATGCTCTTACCTCTGTGTTTGTAACCGTCGAAAGGGGAGGGGGCTGTACTGCTGACAGGTTTTTGTAAGGTTGTATTTTTATATACGTCAGATACTCATAGGATATGGAGAAGGGCTTGAAGAAGGGAAATGTCACAATGGGCTTTGTGAAAGCCAAGCATCAGGTCAGTGTGATGCGCTTGCAATGACGAGCTCTTTGCAGGCTTTTTGAAATCTCTGGTCTCCCAATGTGTTATAAAGGAATCACGGAGGAAAGTTGGCATTTAGGTGCATCATGTACTTCACAGATAAATAGGAGAAAAGATGTGTAACATCTGTTTGCTTAAATGTTTATAAGGACTGTTGTGTGATTTAAATGCGCTAAGACTTTACTTTGATAAAGTCAGTGTGTTGTATGACTTGGATTCCTTGAAATGGATTTAAAATCTCTTGATGTCATCCGGCAAGACAAAATAGAAGGTACTTGTATTATTCAGGAAATGATTTGTTGTCCATCTAAGCAAACATTAATTGTTTTCTTTGATAGGAAGAAAATCAAATCTCATTTTCTCAACAAATTGTTGAACATATTTTAAGTAATGTGCATTTATTGTGCTTGTGTTAAACTTTCACATTCAGTGACGTTGTGACTTAGTGGTGATTGTTGTGCTTGACATGTTAGATTTTTTCTCTGTATAAGTATATAATCTTTATTATTTCTCTCCATTTTAAAAGTTTTTCAGGAGAAAAAAATAATTGTTTGTTATTGTTGTACTTTTAATAAATGTTTAAATGAAAAAAAAAAAAAAGTCTCATCTGATTTGTTAGATCAAAAATGTCTTTACAAACATTCTCTACATTCCAGTCAAGTTCTGCTTATTATTTGATCATGACAATGCTGTAAAATGTGCATTGGCATACGGAGACAGGTGAGGCAACCCTGGCCTGTTACCTAATGCACTTTTTTCTTCTCCTTGCTGAAATATGAAAGCTCTCTTTGTTCAAAGGACCCTAAGGGCAGGGAGGTGCTAGAATTCTTCTGAACTGCGATTACATAAATCATTTTAGGCAAATGCTGCTATGCCAATCTCAAAGCTTTGTGTCCTATCAAAAATTTTAGAAAGTTTTATTAGTGACCAGTTGACCTGTTTTTTGAATGTAAACAAAGTTCTATCTAATAATCAATCAGGGTTTCAGTACCACAACAGCCGTTCTGGAAGTTTTAAATGATATTGTGGAATCAGTGGATAAAGGTGATTATTGCGCTTCACTTTTTATTGATTTATCAAAGGCTTTCGACACAGTGGATCATGAAATATTGTTGCATAGACTAGAGAGTGTTGGTTTATCAAATCATGTTATTTTCTGGTTTCAAAATTAAATTTTCACTTTTTTTGCAGATGACACTGTCATGTATTGTGGTGCACCTTCTAAACAGCAATCAAATGGCTTTTGATGTCATTCAGTCACGGCTCATACACTAAAACTTGTTTTGAATGCTGGTAAAACCAAGCTTATGTTATTGAGTTAGTAAAAGAGTATAAATATCTTGGCATCATTGTTGATGAGACATTATCTTTTGGCTCTCACATAACTCAATTAAAGAATTTTTTTTTAAATAAAGCTTGGGTTTTATTTTAGAAACAAGTTTTGTTTTTCATTTAATGTAAGAAAGAGGTTACTTTTTTGCCTGTACTTGATTACGGTGATGTGGTGTATCAATTTGCTCCTTCTCATCTTCTCTCTTCTTTGGATGCCGTTTATCATAGCGCTTTAAGATTTATATCAGATTGTAAACCTTTAACTCATCATTGCACTGTATAACTGAATAGCCTGGCCCTCTCTGTCCATTAGAAGGAAAATGCAATGTTACCTAATTATTTATAAAACTATTCTGGGGTTGTTGCCTTCGTATTGTCTTATTTAACAGAAAAGTGTTGGGAAATATTCCCTCCGGTCTCAAAATTGTTATACTCTTTCTGTTCCATTTGTAAGAACTGAACTGGGAAAAAGGGCTTTTATGTATGCAGCTCCGTTTGAATGGAATCTACTCAAAAAATGTAATTGAAATCACAAACTCTGGTGTCTATGGAACATTTTAAATCTATTATTTGGTCACTTGAAGAAGACTCGATGTGCAATTGTTTTTAAGTGTTTTCATTTTGTATTTGTTATTTTGATCTGTAAGTTTGTGATTGTAACTGCTGCCCATTCTTGGCCAGGACACTCCTGTGAAAGAGATTTTTAATTAAATAGAGATTATCCTGGTTAAAGGTAAAACACACACACACAAAAAACACCTATACCTTACTGATGGATCAGACAGACACCAGACAAGGAGTTTAGCTGCTTAAACTCTCAACCCAGCTCTGCTGCTGAAAAATTAACAGGTTTGAGGGTCAAAACCTATAACACTCATGAATGATTCACAGCTTCTCGAATGTGTAGGGTACTGTGTCAAGGTTTGTTTCAGGTTCATGAGGCATCTGTGTTTGTTCCCTTAGGTTTTTTTTCCCATTCCAAATTTCAGGTTAGATGCATACAGTAGTCCGGTGGATTATTTCCTTCGCGCTAGCGCTCTCTGTTGGCAAACGAGAGAAACGCATCCCCACATTTCGCAATCACAAGTGTATGTTGACTGAAGCAGTCACACGGGGAAAGGTTGTTTGCGCTGTTGAATCACCATCACTCATCGTTTAAATGCCTCTGATTTTTTTCATTCAACCAAAACACTTCATACCTGGTCTATTGCGGAATAAACCGTATAGAGTTTCTGGGCTTCATCTATAGGCAGATAAGGAGGTTTGTTATTTGTTAGGGGGAGAGCAGGGGCGAAAGTACCATTTTTTCAGAAAAACTTAATTTGAAAAGATGATATTTTAGACAGAGATATATTTTTGCTGTGGTCAGGCACTTACAAGTGTGGTCTATCAATAGCAGGTGGTATTTTGAAAAAATGTAGAAGGACTTCAGTATAATTTCACTTTGAACTTAAGACTGCTTATGTTACTTTCGACCCCGTCAGTTGGGACGAAAGTAACACACAGGTGGGTCAAAAGTAACACAACAATATACAAGCTAGATTTTGTGTTACTCTTGTTTTTTTTTTTTTGTTTTTTTTTTATTATCCTAAATATACCTGAGTATATGACCTTGTTAACATGTAACTGCAAACATATTTTGGCCTTTATATAAGCAAAAAATTGTTAATTGAAATTTTCATTTTAAATTTCAGTTTCATCAATGTTTCAAATAACCCAACAGTACAAACTTGAATTGTTTAAAATCTTTTTTTTATTGGCAATGTCAATCTATTTTATAAAATGTGTTTTCAACATGAACAATATGACAATTAAATTAAATTACCATAATATAAATTCTCAACATAATGTAACAATAGGCATGTTTCCATCAAGCTGTTTTTATGCATAGATTTAAAATCTGCATAAAAACATCAGGATGGAAACCCTGCAAATCCATAGGTGGAGGTGGAAAAGCTATAAGGTATGGCTAAAACCTAAATGTGACTAGGGTAAATGGAAACAGATTGAGTGTAAAAAAAATGGTGACACAGAAATCAGCTGATTTAAATGTGAACGCCCTCTCATAAACATCTGGCTGAATCAGACCTCTATCTGTCTTACTGACCCTCACTTTTGCCATATTCTGTTAGTATAATATGACATAAACATGTTTTAATAAATGCTGCAACACAGAAAAAGTCACCACATTAGCAGCGCGACAAAAGAAACACTTGTTTTCACTATAGAGGGACCAAAGTAACAAGTGTTACTTTCGTCCCGACAGGAACTCCGGACATTTAAACCCGATTTACTTTTATACTGAAAAACTCTGACAAGGCAAACTTCAGGATGTGTTACAGCACTTAATAACCTGTAGATTGATCATTACTGTGTGACATGAAACTAAAAACACAACTTGTAATTAGAAAAAAAGTACCGCTTCAGTAATTTACTTATCGCACTCGAAAACTGCTTACCGGACCTAACCGCGGGAAACGATGACGAAATCGCGTGATATTTGGCAGCTCTGTCAAGGGTTGCGTACTAAACGTGCTGTCATAGCTTGAAATGCTAATATAGTCAGGGCTCTGAGAAAATTGCTTTGTTACTTTCGTCCCGGTTCTCCCCCTACATTTTATTTAACAATACAAATACATTATTTTATCAAATACATTATTTTTCACTTTATGACATGTCTTATGGGACATTAATTAATCATCTGCTACTATATAGGCTAAGGTAAGTAGGCTATAGGCCTGCATACTAAATATAGGGGAAATGAGACATTTGTTTCCAACAATAGGCTACCTAAAAACAATATTTAGTTTGAGAAAGGTGATGATAAAGCTAAAATCAGATGACAAAACAACTAACAACAAATGAAGTAGGCCTAATATTAAACATAAACATTAGTGCAAAATAAATAAAACAAAAACAGTTAAAAGTGGAGGGTAAACTAATTGCATATAGCATCTAATAGCACTAAAATAAGATGAATAGCCCAATTAAAAAGACTAAAAGGAAGAAGGACCCTATTATAATCATAAGTAGGCTAGGCATAATACAGACTGGAAGTCTTTATTATTATTACTGTATAGGCTAATAGTGCTTTAGCGTTAGGCCTGCTGAACTGTGAAAGATGTCCTTACAGATTTTGATAAAGACTGACAGTTGATAAGAACACCATCCTCTCTCTCATCAGGCTGACAGCATCATGATCGTCGGTGACAGCCACTACCTTTGTTGGTAAACAAATTAATCTTCTTAAAGGTCACAGTTTGCTGTAGTGTGTCTGTATCTCTCTCTCCGTCAGATTGTCCCTCCACCAGCATTCCTCTCAGGTGACTCACACACACCTGATTGCGGCGCTACGCACTGCTGCGTCACAGCTGTCTCCGGACAGAAGAGAAGACAGGGCCGCTCGTCTCCAACTGCTGCGCGCTGGAACTCTGCCCAACGGGCGATGCGTATCTGTGTTACTGGCCAGCAGTTCTCCCTTCAAGCCTTCTGTCGGCGACAAAGATATAGCCTACTCGCTGTTTCTCTTTAAAATCGTGAACACCTGTTCTGTTTAAGACCTCGGCTCGTTCTCCAGAGAAATGAGACTCAGCGTAAAGCAAAATGATCAGGATTGTAGGACTATCAGCGCGTGTTAGATGGCATATTTACTGTTAAGAGAAAAGAGCTTCGCACACCAAAATTGATTGGAATTCACAGGACTGGTGCTAAATTGATCTGCTGCTTCAGGTATACGAAGTGAATGAATGGCTGTTTTAAATCGAGTATGTGATTGTGATCGCACAGACAATAAACACACGAAATCCACAGAATTAGTGCTTTGAGTTTGTCCATATTCTCTGAAAAAAATTTCAGGGTTCTCTTTTGAGTGCATTAGTGCATTTTTGCGAATTGGTGGTTACAGTTCACAGCACAACACAGGCCTTTTTCACACCTCAGTGTTCATGTAGGGAAGTTTCAATTGGAGTGTTATGACATTGGGTGGAATGATGATTTTCATGCATTGTTTTGATGTTCATCACCAACAGCTCATTTAAACACCAGTGTCCAACCATTTCAGGGACAACAAATGAAAGATTATTTTATGTTATCTAAACATTAAACTAACTAATTAAATTAATGTAAGGAGACATTTTATGGCATTTTATTGGCGTATACCTATAAGCCATTCACACTGCCTTACTATTGTATAAATTCAATATATAGTCAGCAGTATTTAGTATCTTAAATTGATTCAGACCAAGGAAAAGTTACCCAGAAGCTTACATTATGCTTTGCTTACATGTTCATATTCAGTACATATTTTAAATGAATTGAGTGAAGAAATCTTTCCAGTCCAGAGTTTGAATAGTCAGAAACCACTGGCTTAAATATCTTAAATGTGGAGTTATATCATGCTAGTTTTGGTCAACTGATTTGTATGCAGTGTAAATAATTACTATAAAATATTTAAGACTGAAATGTCACTGTGTCTGAAAATGTATTGAAATATAAATTGGAGATTGCAGAAAGAAAGCAAAGAAAACACTAATGTTATACATGGGCTTGAACTTCAATAACCTGAACATGTGCATGTCTCATCTTTCTTTACGCACACTTGCCCTTATAATTACCTAATGTTTACCCCTTCAGATACTGTTATACGAGCTATAAAACAGTTTAAAATGTGTTTATTGTAAAGTTAAACTAAGTTTGATTGTTTTATCAAACCTACTAACGGTCCATTGACAAGTATGCCATGTGATGTCACATGGACTGTGGAAAAGGCCTATTGACTATGCTTGTGAAAGCAATCCCCTCCCTGTTGCACAGACTGCAAATCTAACAGTTTTAGTTTTAGTCCAGCAGTTGCCAAGCTCCTGATTAATGACCGCTCAATCCCTGCCCAATGAAGAGTAGCCATTTGAGTGGGACAGAAATCAAGACGGCGACCCATTACTAATAACATTCTACTCCAGCAATCTATTGAGCGCTCAGACCACTGGTTATTGTACTGGTTGATGGCTGTGAGAACCAAATGTGAGGCAGGGCATCATGTTAATAATCTAACCTTTCAGTCTGACCATTCATGTGCACTGTGTACACTTACCTTGGTCATTTACTGCAATACCCTGTTTGATGGTAGTAGAACTGAAGTCTTGATCTTGTTTACGTCTTGTCTCAAGACCAGAGATATCACTATCAATGCTCTCATAAGGTCTTGCAGTGACCTGTGGTCTTTGACTCTTTAGATTCTCATGGCTTTTTATTATTTAAGAATGCGTTAGGTTATCCAATACCTTACATACTAGAAAAAAACTTGATTGCTCATTAGGCTACATGTATACAACAATAGACATCTTAAATGTTTCTTGATCGTTTTGGCCAATCATTGCCATTATATTTAAATGCATAATTGCTATCATTCTATAAATACTGCACAAATGCCTGCACACTAAGCTATGTGAAGTACTGAACAGACCTTAGTTCTTATACCAGCTGAGCTGACACTATTATGTACTGCTGGATATTATTACCTTAGTAGCTAAAATATACAGAAACAAATTTCCAGTGCTGGATTCAATATTTTTTTTAAACATGTTTAAAAGTATTGTTTTAGTTTTTCAGCTTAAACTGATATTCCACCCCAAAATTATAGTTTTCTCATAATTTACTCATCCTCATGCCTCAAGAAATTTTTTTTTTTTTCGAAAAATCTTTCTTTGTGTTCATCTGAAGAAAGAAAGTCATATCTGGGACGGCATGAGGGTGAGTAAATGATGAGACAAGTTTCATTTTTGGGTGGAGAATCCCTTTAAGATTGTTGGCATTGGATCAATAGATCAATGGTAGATCCAGTCAGGGATACTGTAGGGTCTGATCTCAGGGCTGGTTTCGGTTTTGAAGGTCTTTGTTTGGGTCATGGTAATGTGCAGACTTAATGTAGAGTAGACAGATGGATTTCAATCAAAGCAACAGTTGTTGATGTGGAGAGAAACACAAAATAATTTCTTCACTGTTATTAACTTACCAAATGTTGACAGCGAAGTCTCAAGCCAATTTGTTCATTCCAAATTTGTGTGGTATCTCTCTGTCAAAGCAGTTTAGCTGCAGGGAGGAGAGGAGCAGCATCTGGATACTAATGGAGCTTGTGCTGTTCTAGTTGTGCTGTCATGTCATGTTGTCCTCTTGTCAGCATCACAGACGTTTTTATGTTCTAGTGTTCAAAAAGAAGTAAAACAGACCATTTGGTGTCATTTAATATGATTAATATTATTGATCGGATAATTTTTACAATTTTGATCGGTTATGTTGTGCAATAACAAAAGATTTTTAATAACTCAAATCTCATAACAGGTGGATCTCTGGATTTTAGAGAAACCTTTTAACGTGAAGTAAAACAGTTTCTTGGGTTTTGGATGGAGTGCTATTGATGAGAAATAAATTTAATTGCAACTCTGCTTTTATCTCATTCTCTCTCTCTGACGTTCTCTTTTCCTCTCACTCTCTCCTCACATTTTCATATTTAATATATCAGACTGTTATTTGTATTAAAACGTCAAAAACCATTAACATAAAAAAAAACAGTAAAACTGTCTCAAACTTTTACTATTTTATTTTATTATTATTAAAACATTATAACTGGCTTAAACATTTTATTTTTTATTTATTTATTTTCTATTTGTCAAATGCCTTTTATGTGTATATTTTATATTTTTACCCCATCCCAGACCAGTGCCATGATTTATGGTTGTGTGTTTCCCTGTCTTGTGTTTTATGTTTTATGAAAGTGTTTTTCTGTTCCCACTGTGTCTGTGTTCACTTCCTGTATTTAGTTCCTGTTTGCTTTGTCCCTTTTTAGTTTCCACAGTTACCCTCATTTGTTACCATGACTACTCATTGCATACACCCATAGATATATATACATAGATTCATCATTAGCAGCCATTTCAATGGGCCGCTATACATAAGCCGTCCGCCATACTGAAATGGTCAAAGCCGGTCTGTGAACATTCGAGAGCAAGTTGACTGAGTGTCTGTAACCGTAGTTAGATGCATGTATGAATATCTATATGAAATAGAGTTCATCAGATGATTTTTCTAAACTAACACAATACAACAAGACGAAGGTTTAGGTTTAAGAAGGAGTGCCGCTTCATTGCCGCTTCAAAGCTTTAGTGAGAATGTGCAGCAGTTCGTTGTCCCTGGCGGCTGGCACTTGCTCACCTTGATATGGGACGCCATCGGTTCTGGGACTGGACTCTGTGACCAATCCTCTCTCTTTAAAGCTGTAGTCAACATGGCGTCGGCGTCGTCCTTCGACGCGCCAAAAGACACCAATCCGCGTGCTCCTTTAGAGGGGCGGAGGGAGTCTTTGGCATAAGTGACAGCGGGCTCAGGTGAGCGCGATGCACGCGGGAGCTGGGCCGCTGTGAGCTTGTCTCCTGAGTAAGCGCCCTCCAGCTGGCGCTGCTTCTTTCTCCACGGCTTGACATCGGCGGAGGGGGGAAGCATATTCACTGGCATTTTATGATGGCAATACAGAGGTGAAGGGTCCTAATGTCTCATATCTTATCACAGTAGGTGCAATCAGACCCTTCCATCGCTGTTTCTGCATGGGCATGACCCGATTCATGTCATCTTGAAGTTCACCAGAACGCAAAAGGGAAATAATCTACTTTGATGAGGTGTTGATTAACGTGAATACAGGCTCAAGTAGACAGGTGTCATGAAGGAGAAAGATTCTAATGCAGTGACGTCAGTGGCGGTTTATATCAGTAGCACCTCACTGCAGTACACAAGATCCAGGGGGCGGAGTTGGATCCAGATCTAAGGGGTGGAGATTGGTAGGTTTAGGGGTGGGTTTAGGGATCAGGGGGTGGAGATGGGTAGGTTTAGGTATATGTAAGGTGGGAGGAGTTGGATCTGGATCCAACTCCTCCCCCTGGATTTCGTGTTCTGCAGTGAGGACCAGCTCGTTTATATAGCGGGAGCGTCCGCCCTTTGTTTTATTACGCTTGAACGTCATTGGCCGGCTCAATGCGCACGGTGCCATTCAATAGGGCTTCAGTATTCTAGAAGAAAGGGAGTTTCCCATAGCATCAGCAATGATGCAATGTCTCGTTCCCTACTCTCAGAGAACCAAGGTTACGTTGAGTAACCAGAGATGTTTTTAGTGGTGGTCATCGCCATTCGCCACAGTAATTTACATTTCACGAAGAACATGCTCCGGAGCAGGTTTTATTCAGGGTTAGAGATTTGCAAACCAAAACTGGACCAATATAAAGCATTTAAACTGACCAAGCTTACTTGTGTTCTTTTGAACTCTTTGTGGACCTATATGTGACCCTGGATCACAAAACCAATAACAAGTCGCAACAATAGCCAACAATACATTGTATGGGTCAAAATGATAAATTTTTCTTCTATGCCAAAAATCATTAGGATATTAATTAGCCTAAAGATCATGTTCCATGAAGATATTTTGTACATTTCCGACTGTAAATATATAAAACAAATATTTTTGTGAGTGAATGCAGCAAAATCGCGAACATAAATGGACAACTTTAAAGGGGATTTTCTCAATGTTTCGATTTTTTTGCACGCTCAGATTCCAGATTATCAAATTGTTGTACTGTATCTCAGCCAAATATTGTCCTATCCTAACAAAGCTTATTTATTCAACGTTCAGCTGATGTATAAATCTCAATTTCAAAAAATTGACCCATGTGACTGATTTTGTGGTCCAAGGTCACATATAAATGATTTAAATTCAGTTGATTCACATGCATTGATATAGGCAGATATGTTATTTCAGCTGCCTTCCCAAACTTTCGCTGCAGCAGCAGTGTTAATCTCTGCCTTGGAAAATGCATTTAAATTCATGACATTTTTCAAATGATCTCTTTATCTCCAATAAAGAAGTGAATTGTGCTGTCTCTCTTGCGAGAAGTTAATCAAACTAACGCTCTCCATCTTTGTTCTGTGTGATTGGCTGCTCGCTGCACATGACACATTAGTATGGAAGGCCGTAAAGACAAATATTTATATTTTTATATGGATTTGTCAACTCTAAACCTACTCTGAAACAGGCCCCTGGTGTGGTCCTTTGTTGGATGTTTCATTGTGGTTCTCAGATCTGAGGCCTGTTGCATAAAGCTATTGAACAAACTTTCAAAATAGGTTGACAAAACCATCCAACCTGGTTTAGATCAGTTTCAGCGGGCTCACAACGTTCGGTATAAACGTTATCTGTCAACTTAAAGGGTTAGTTCACCAAAAATGAAAATTCTTTCAATAATTACTCGCCCTCATGTCGTTCCAAACACGCAAGTCTTTCGTTCATCTTCAAAACACAAATGAAGATCTTTTTGATGATATCTGAGACCTTTCTGCCCCTCCATTTCAGTTACGCAATTGACACTTTGACACTTCGAAATTTCATAAAGAGATTGTAAAACTAATCTATGAATTGAGTGGTTTAGTCCAAAATTTCTGAAGAGACATCATCGCTTTATATGATGAATAGATTTAATTTAGGCTTTTATTTACATATAAACATTCATCAACTCACACATCAGTTGTGGTAAATGGAAGTTTGCTTGACGAGAGAAACAATGAGGTTCATTCTTGTATGTTACGCAGCAAGTCTGAGTTTCCGCAAGAACCAATGAGATTTGTTCTCGTGTGTCAAGCTGGTTCTGTTGAGCTATACATATATATTTAAAATGTCATTTTCCATCACAAATTGTTATCAAACTATATAAATAATTTGAGATGAGTTGGGAATGACACTCTGGCAGAATGACAACAATTACAGAATTCTTCTGTTAATAGACAAACTAAATAAACCATAGAGAGAGTTTGTTTTAAGAGAATTTAAGTTCACAGAGCAAAAAGTGCCCATAGTTGAGGAAACACCCACTATAATACAAATATATGGTGCAAACATGTTTGTGTAGTCAAATATGTATTTATTTACTCTTATATAAGTGAATTTCTTACAAAAAAAGGGGGAGTGCTAGAGCTTTGTCTCATTTACACATTAATACGTTGTTAATTACTCCCATAATGTTTCCCTGCTAGCTACACCATGTTGCTGACTAATTGAATATATGAGTTGAAGATGTTTGAAAGCCTGTAACTGATTTAATTAATGCAGATTTTGCTTTAAGCATTGCCCGTTATAAGATCTCTGTGCGCCGGCGTGTTGAGGTGTGTATGTCTGTGCGTAGCTGTGTTAATCCTCCTGTCAATGATCAGTGTTTGTCTTGATTTCTGGCAGCTGGCATCCAACTGGAAACACATCAGGTCTTCCAGGAGGGCAATTCCCCAGCATCCCTCATTATGGATCTCTCTCTTTTTCTCTCTCTCGCCTGCAGGTCCATCACACAAACACGCACACACACAGCCATCACAGATTTGAGGCAGCCTTCTCGTCTTATTCAAATTGGTCTCGGCAGGAAAATGGGTTCATGATGATGGGGGTAATAACAGTGTGGAAAAGAGAGCGTCTTCAGCTTCAAACACCATTTAATTTGGAGATTAAGCTAATAAAAAGCCATTAAGGCCAATGCCTTGCTGTTGTAGCAGGCCGTAGTGATACACAGTAATTCCTTCTCATTTAACGCAAATGAGCTATAAAAGATTAGGACTGGGCGTGTTATTCCTTTTATGTTTATATGTTTCCCAAGGTTTATGGAAAAGAATAATCAGTCTGTTTTAATGTGTTGCTTTTTCCCCGACTACGGTTTCACAGCACATGGACTCTTTGTGTAGAAAAACAAAAACCATCCAGATTTATAAACAGGTTTTAATCAAATTTGCAGTCAAAATGATTAGCTATAATGTCTGATATTATTTAGCTCTAATTACCAGCAGATGGTGTCTTTATCTGCACTTAGGGCGCACGAGTCTTGGAAATGCTGCATGCACAAGAATAATTAAGAAGTTGACTTGAGCTGTTTTTTTCTGGTCTTTTGTGAGCTTTAATAGTTAGACTCAGCACCCTAATGTTAATTAGTGCTAATTTGATAATTTGATTACATTTATTCCTTTAAATCCAAGCATTCTCGATTGTTGCTCAATGTGCTTTATTGGCATAACAAAAATGGTATATTTGTATTTCAGTAGCAGCAGTAGCTTCCTCTCTCTCTCCTCTAAATGCAATTATTTTTTATTATTCATGCAGGAGATCATCTTGTACGATCATTTGCAGATCGTACAATTCCTCCTCACCTCTGGAGATAGATGGACACTTATGCCTGTCTGTGTGTTGTTGTTGGGAATGGGAACACAGCGCTCACCTGTGGAGAGAGAAGCAGACCAGCTCACTGGGGTATTGATGGAGTCATGCAGAGTTAATCAGACTCAATGCCAGCAATGATTCCTTCATTTCCTGCAATGCAGAATTAGATGGTAATGCGGCCCCTGTTGGAACTTTGGCAGCATATGGTCTTGTGTAATGTGCCTGTTCCATTGGGTATAGATGCATTCCATAGGACAGAACAGCATTACCCGAAATGTAGTTGTATAACAGGCTGTAGTTTGTGCTGTGGTGTTTGATTGTGAATATTGACATTATATTTATACTAGGATTGTCACTGGATTACGTGCAATTGGCCTCTGTCTTGAAAAATGGCTGTTCATCTGTGTTGACTTGAATCTATGAGAGAATAATACTACTGATGATGCATTCTGGTGAAGTAACTAATCACATCTCCGTGGAGAGCTGGAAGGTGTGTAGAGCTTATGAAAAACAGGTTGAACTGTTATCAGTTATTGCCATAGATTCTAGGGGGCAGTCACTCAAATGGCAAGCTTAGAGGAGAAAACAAGGTTTTTAGGAAAGAAGGCTTAAAATGCTTTACATTGAGTAATTTTGTAATTTGCCAACAACAACAAATAGTTACAGTTCTCATAAGCCCCCAAACCTTGCCTGGGCCTAAGGAATTAAAGTCATCATCAAAATGGACAAATCATATGTGTTTATGGAATATTGCCATGTTTATTATAAATTATTTGTCTGTGCACATCATTATCATCATATGATGATGTGGGACATTAACCTCTCATCTCCTGCAATCTGTCACTCACATGAGATCACTATCACAAACTCATCCTCTATGCCAGAGCCAGATTCCTCAGCTCCTCCCACTCGTTCCCAGTCCCTGGAACAAGTGTCTGACTTACAGTGAGGAAAATAAGTATTTGAACACCCTGCTATTTTGCAAGTTCTCCCACTTAGAAATCATGGAGGGGTCTGAAATTGTCATCGTAGGTGCATGTCCACTGTGAGAGACATAATCTAAAAAAAAAAATCCAGAAATCACAATGTATGATTTTTTAACTATTTATTTGTATGATACAGCTGCAAATAAGTATTTGAACACCTGAGAAAATCAATGTTAATATTTGGTACAGTAGCCTTTGTTTGCAATTACAGAGGTCAAACGTTTCCTGTAGTTTTTCACCAGGTTTGCACACACTGCAGGAGGGATTTTGGCCCACTCCTCCACACAGATCTTCTCTAGATCAGTCAGGTTTCTGGGCTGTCGCTGAGAAACACGGAGTTTGAGCTCCCTCCAAAGATTCTCTATTGGGTTTAGGTCTGGAGACTGGCTAGGCCACGCCAGAACCTTGATATGCTTCTTACAGAGCCACTCCTTGGTTATCCTGGCTGTGTGCTTCGGGTCATTGTCATGTTGGAAGACCCAGCCTCGACCCATCTTCAATGCTCTAACTGAGGGAAGGAGGTTGTTCCCCAAAATCTCGCAATACATGGCCCCGGTCATCCTCTCCTTAATACAGTGCAGTCGCCCTGTCCCATGTGCAGAAAAACACCCCCAAAGCATGATGCTACCACCCCCATGCTTCACAGTAGGGATGGTGTTCTTGGGATGGTACTCATCATTCTTCTTCCTCCAAACACGTTTAGTGGAATTATGACCAAAAAGTTCTATTTTGGTCTCATCTGACCACATGACTTTCTCCCATGACTCCTCTGGATCATCCAAATGGTCATTGGCAAACTTAAGACGGGACTTGACATGTGCTGGTTTAAGCAGGGGAACCTTCCGTGCCATGCATGATTTCAAACCATGACGTCTTAGTGTATTACCAACAGTAACCTTGGAAACGGTGGTCCCAGCTCTTTTCAGGTCATTGACCAGCTCCTCCCATGTAGTTCTGGGCTGATTTCTCACCTTTCTTAGGATCATTGAGACCCCACGAGGTAAGATCTTGCATGGAGCCCCAGTCCGAGGGAGATTGACAGTCATGTTTAGCTTCTTCCATTTTCTAATGATTGCTCCAACAGTGGACCTTTTTTCACCAAGCTGCTTGGCAATTTCCCCGTAGCCCTTTCCAGCCTTGTGGAGGTGTACAATTTTGTCTCTAGTGTCTTTGGACAGCTCTTTGGTCTTGGCCATGTTAGTAGTTGGATTCTTACTGATTGTATGGGGTGGACAGGTGTCTTTATGCAGCTAACGACCTCAAACAGGTGCATCTAATTTAGGATAATAAATGGAGTGGAGGTGGACATTTTAAAGGCAGACTAACAGGTCTTTGAGGGTCAGAATTCTAGCTGATAGACAGGTGTTCAAATACTTATTTGTAGCTGTATCATACAAATAAATAGTTAAAAAATCATATATTGTGATTTCTGGATTTTTTTTTTTTAGATTATGTCTTTCACAGTGGACATGCACCTACGATGACAATTTCAGACCCCTCCATGATTTCCAAGTGGGAGAACTTGCAAAATAGCAGGGTGATCAAATACTTATTTTCCTCACTGTACCTGACTCGCTTACCCTTTCCCTGTGGCAATCATCATCTTCACCTTCCTTTTCTCCCTCTGATCTACTGCCAGTCATGCTGTATCCATCTCCTGTCCCGCAAATGAGAAGTTACCAATTTAATCTCTTACTTCTATTTACGTCCCTGAGTTGACTCCTCCTGACGATTCTTCAGTAAAGTCCAGTGTTGAATATTCCTTGTGTCTGTGCTTTGCTGTTTGTGACAATCACAGCAACAGCAAACGAAAACATTCCAATCAATTCCCGATGGACAAAATTAAGCCCTGTCTTACATTTTTATGAGGGTATGCACTGACGTCACTTTGCCTCTAGGACACGCCCCCTTAGTCGGACTGAGTGGCAAAACATCCTGCAGAGTGACTGGTTTCAATAGGGGAAACTGCGATTATTTGCTTAAATTAAAGGCATCTCGACTCAACAGTGATCCTCACAACTCACCAAAGAACCAGTGGTCCATGGACATTGACATGTGGCCAGGAATCGGGCCTGCCTGCTGCCTAGAGTCTGGTTGTTTCTGCGAATTGCAAAGATCCATTTGCTTTTCTTTTCTGTAGCTTTATTGATAAAGTATTCTCTTCATATATTTTATAATCTACCAACACTAAGTATAATAGAAATTATGAGCTGTTGTGGGCTCAAGTAGCCCAGCTGTCTAGATTTTGCGTTTGCAGTGTATTTGTTTATATCCAAAAGGGTGCTTGATGGCTTATGAGTGTCCAGATCATAAAACCTTTTAGATATGTAGTATACATTCAGCATGATTGTAGAGAATAGATGATTCGATAGGATAATTTAAGTGGGATTTGGACATAATTATGGAGGAGTAAGCGAAAGGCCTTGCTTTGAAGTTATTGTCTGCAGTGTGAGGCAAGCCCTTCGTTCTGCTGCAATTATAGACCCTTCAGTGTAAGGCTTATTTGTGCTTAACAGTTGGCAGTGCATTGATTTAATATGTAATCAGTACACATAGGCCTGAAATGTAAAAATTTTTGTAATGTAAACTTACAAAGATTTTCTGTCACGCTTTAATTACTATATTTCACCACTAGACAGGAAGCTTATATAAAAACTAATTATGAAGTAATCACGGTGTCCTGCAAGCATGTTGTTGATCACCTTTTATAAATATCCTCTTTTATATATATATATATATATATATATATATGTATATATATTTTTTTTTTTACAGTAGAGCCACCTACTGTATCACACAGAACAAGCCGTTAGCTCACTCTAATTTTCAGGGTGACATAGTTAGTATCCATCCCTTAATTGTAGTGGTATCTGCACTGTTAATTACTGAAGTAAATGGTTGAACTGCTGCCAAGGACCCATTGTGTTGGGGCTTTGAATTGTGTTTTTACCATCTGTAGAATTGGGAAGAGGAGAGAGGGGAGCAAAGGAGCAGGGGGAGGCTGAAGAGCAAGCTCACAGCCTCGGGGTCTGAGGCCATATGGAGCCGGCACTTCGCCTGCACTTTATTGCACACCTTGCTGTTTTAATCAATGGCAAGCCTGTTCACAGGACACAGAGAACAGAGGTTATTGCACTGTGTCAGTAGGGTTTTTTTTCTGCTTGATTGTTTCTTTCTTGCTTCCAGAAAACTTTTCCACTTGACTTTACATGTGCTTATATTTTCTTTGTGGACAATGGTGATGTGTGGTGAATCTGGTGATCTAATAATATACTTTATTTAACATATTTATTCCACTATATGCTGCTTTTCCTTTGTTTTTCTATGTAAACATGAGCTAAACAAATGTCTTTGACCGTTGTGCTTGAATATTTTGCAGCATCTTGTGCATGACACAGCGTTCTAAAAACGCTGCACTTAAAAGAAGTTCATCCTTTAAGAAACGCATCTTGAGACTTTGTGAGTTTTTTACATAGGCTACCTGTTCCAATGCCTGTGTCTCCTGTTTTTCAATGCTAAAGTGTTTTCTGAGCGAATGTTCCCTTACTTTGTCTATTTTCTATTCTCTGCCAATAAAAGGGGTTCCAAAAAAGCATTTTAAAACAAATGCTGTGAAGCTGCTTTGATGCAATCTGTATTGTGAAAAGCGCTATATAAATACACTTGACTTGACTTGACTTGACAAAGCCAAAGTAGAATTAACCATTGCTCATTTCCAAGCAAAATACAGTAACGGTGTCCCTGAATGAATCAGTATTGTTGAACGAATCGCTTAAGTGAATGGTTCAATGACTCACTCGTAAAGACACTTAATGAATCTGTGTTTTCAAATGATTTGATGGAGTGAGTGATTCAAAGGACCTTATCAAAAACCCATACTTGTGGTCTTGGCCATTTGAGAGCACATGTACGCAACATAAAGTAAATGAACTACAAGACCATGAACTAAAATCCACACTGGTAGGGTAAGTGTATCATCATGTTCTGGAATTAATGTGCCTGAAATCACAAGACGTCCAGTACAACTTTCCAGTATCAGTTAATTACATTTACATTACTTTGTAATATATTACATTTGTTTGTAAAACGTAAAGTGTTACGCATGTCATTGGTGCAGAGATGAGTATGTGTATTTTAAATACCATTTGCAACTACTTTTTATCACTTAATTAGAAGCACCACTATTGCCAAACCACAAATATTGTTTAGTATTCCCTATGTTTATTTAAAGTATGAAAAGAATAAGCTCTTTAAAAACACTATAAGTGTGTCACAGAGTCAGCCACTCCGTCACAGCCCCAATCATCACTCAATCACCAGGACCCACCCACTCGTTCACAGTTACCAGAGTACTGACTCATCAACACACCCTTTATATGCCCCGTTTACCTTTCACTCCTTGTCTGGTCTCGTAGCAGTATACACTGCTTTATGTCAGACTCCTTACCAATCTTCTCACCTGAAATCATCTTGTCCTGTATTCAGTCTCCTGTCCTTCTTCCGTCCATCATCCTGATCCAGATAATTCACTTGTCGTGTTCACTTGTCACCTGCACAGAGAATCCATTTCAGTCATCGCCAGCTAAGTCACCATCATCATTCTACAAGTCACCATCTCCCACCACCACTCTGCTTTTAATAAACACTGTGTGCACCTAAACCTGTCTGTCTCCTCCTGTGTTTGTGACAAAGTGGGTAATCAAAAATCATCAGGTAAAAGTTCTGCCCACACTTGCAGTCTTCACACCTACTTTAACACCAGGGCCAAATACTGTAAATATGTCATCTAAGTAGACAAGTGGTCAGTGCAAAGACCGCATGTGTGTATTATGACAGGCCCAAAGACTTGTTTCATTTCATCATGAATGAATCAGTGTTTTTGAACAAATCAGTAGAATAAATGATTCACCCATAAAGTATCAAATGATTCAATGAAAGACTCATTGTAGAATGAATTAGAAATACACTATTAAAATAAATTACAAACTTTGTATAATGCTTTCATCCAGATACAGGTTATACAAAGTCAAACAGCCACATCAGTTTGGCTTGCTCATTCTCCACTATTGGCTTAGTGCAATCATTATGCCTGGTGAAGCCTAATGTTAGAGCTTGTGGTAATGGTTACACTGTGTGTAATAGTGTGTTTGTGTGTGAAACTCTTCATTGTAATGTTATAGTTTGTGTTAATGGGGCAGAGAGTGTGATGGAGCGTGTGTATGTGTGTGTAGGAGTGCATGGCAGGTTCAGTCAAATGTTATAGTTTGTGTTAATGGTGCATTTAGAGTGCTAACTGCTACAGTCCCAGCTGTAGACACAGCTAGGCCTCCCTTGCCCCAGTTATGCCCAAACCCTCCCCAAAGCTGAGAGTGGCTCCTGCTATTCACCAGTCTGTGCGCATATTGTTTAATTATTGGCTGTTCTGGAGCACCACAGGAGGGAACCCACTGAAATATACCAAGATGAACGCAAGGTTACTCCTTCTGTACTATGCAAGGTAATCAAACCACATGTTTTTTCATGGAGAGGATGTCAAGTGTGCCCGTTGCTGAAGTGGTCGTATTAGGGTATATTTAGGTTAATAGCCCGAGGCAAAAAGTGTGTTTCAACTGACTTATGGCAGTAACTGGCTGGGCAGCAGCAGTGTACTCAATTATATTCATTCATCACACACTGACTCTTTATAGTATCGGCAGATGGAGAAATCTTTCCTTTATTAAAGTGACCAGATTAAAAAAAAAAAAAAAAGTTTAGCTGTTCTGTTAAGATTTTGAGTGTGGTATGTTAAAAAAAATGGCATGCCTTTCCCCGCAAATGGGTGTGTGCATTTAATTTGATTTATTGGTTTTATCAGATAATTGCATTCAAATTTCACACCAAATCACACCAAAGCATCATGTAAGACTGGAGTAAAGGTTCCGCTTTGCCATCACAGAAAAAATTACATTTGAAAATATATTACAATAGAAAACAGTTATTCTAAATTGCACAATATTTCTAATGAAATATTTCACTATTATTGTTTTACAGTATTTTTGGTCAAATAAATGCAGCCTTGGTGAGCGTAAGAAACTTTCTGACCACAAATGTTTGTTTAAAATTCACCAATTTCAAAGTGAGCATTAATAATTCTTTAAAAGCAATGTAAATAACATCTTAATCAACAACATTCTCGAGGGCAAGAAATCTTTAAAAATACATTGCTTTACAAATCATGCAATTTGCTGTGGAGAAAATCAATATTTACAATGAGAGTGGGTTAACAGTAAGGGCAGCAGCATTTGAAAGCAGATGATCATTATCGCTTGACTCAAGTTATTGAATTGTGAATAAATGCAGCATGCCTGGAGTCTGCACGTGCGGCCACCCTCAATTACTAACCTGAGGGACCTCCTGCAGAAATCTTAACACAGCAATTAACAACATAATTAAGTAGTAAAGTCGTTGTGCCATTCTCCCACAGCAGAAACAAGAGTGCCATTGACCAGATGAAGGAGGGCTGGCCTCTGATTGATCGTCCAGTTGACTTGCTTGCACAGGCATTTATCACCCTCTCCAGGATAGAGTGTGTGAGAGAGAGAGAGAGAATATGTCTGTGTTTATTGGGGAGATAATGTGCTTAGTCTTGGTAAAGTGTCAGAGGCCTTGTTTTTCACATCATTAGACAATTGTGTGTTAATGAGCTGTCACATCCGGCTCTATATTTTAAATGTGCCTGATGCACACTTGTGTATTTCCACATATGCAAACATAAAAAACCAAATGGCTCTTTTATTTCACATCCTCTGCTTTTTTCTTCTTCATTTAGATCAGCTGTCATTGCCCAGAATTCCACCTTATTGAATGTCTGCTCATCTGATTGAACAGATGTAGGTGTACAGCAAGGTTAAGCGCTTTTCATTCAGTGCTCCAGGAATGTAATGACTGAAGATGTGTTTTTGCCAACACCAAAATATTTAAAAGCTCAATATTCCCTATACTGAACTGCTTGTTGTGACATTGATTGATTCATTTTGTAAGACTGTATGTCTGTTAAATGTTACATCCATATGCCATGTAACTCAACTATTCAGTTTTTTTTTAAATAATGTTCTAGTTTTTTATATAGCTAGTGTTCAAGTTGTTTATGATAAACACAAACAGTAGTCTGATCATTTAGTTTCGCTTTGTCTATTTAATGTAAACATCCTATTTTTCAAATAGTGTTGAATGGCTATAATTATTAATATTATTTATTTATCCACAGAAATTGGAAAAGAAAACCTATTTAATAGAAGTAGTGGTATCAGTATTGGTATCAGTGTTTGCAAAACTGACCTTGATAGTAATTGAAAAATACTAAAAAGATGCCATGAAACAAATATGAAAACACACGTCCTTTATGTTGGTTCTACGTTAATTTGAGAATTGTGTAATTATATTTGTTTGATGTTTTTATATTAATATAAATGTATGTATGTATGTCTATCTATCTATCTATCTATCTATCTATCTATCTATCTATCTATCTATCTATCTATCTATCTATCTATCTATCTATCTATCTATCTATCTATCTATCTATCTATCTATCTAGTGTTAAACTAAGTGTGATTAACCCTGTGCAACTATCTAGTTACATTTACATTTATTATTCTGCCGAATAACAAGTTCTCTCTCATTTCTATATGAGGTATCTATGACAGATTAGCTACTATGTGATCGGGACTCAAAGGATCAAGGGACCTCAAAGCATTCCAACAGCCGTGATAGATTTCTCATTTATATAGCTTCTGTTTCTCACCCTCCCGTGGGATCTGTGAAACTGAGAGGCAAACATGAGGAAGGTTGGAACACTGTGTGATGGAACATCAAATAAACTGCCAGGTCTTATTGCGTCAATAAACTAATTTCTCTTTTAGGATTTGACCTTTGACCTCTAGTGGCTGGACCATCCGGGGTTGTGACAGGAGATAAAATCTCTCGGGAAGGAGATGGGAGAATGAGAAACCGAGAGAGAGAGAGAGAGAGAGAGAGAGTGAGACTGTAACAAGGATGTGTCAACACAATATCTCCCACACATCGTTCCTTCCTGTTTCCTCATGTGCTGCATGTTTTACAGATGGATCCCCTGCTACAAAGCGAGCACACCTAATGAGCCATCTCCATTTCCTTCCACACAGTCATGGAATGAGGTCTGCTCACAATAGCTTTGTTTGCCAAGAAGCTGTTGTCTGTTTGTACAGAACTATGGCCTCTTAGTGGATTCTTTTGAGGTATGTTGCGTCAATGTTGTGAGGCGCTTAAGTCAGTTCCACCACCAGAGGGCACCATTATATGGACAGAATGGGAAGGAACTCCATCAGGATCCTTCCTTTAACTTCAAATTAGCACATGTTGGTTTAGATCAGTTTCTTTGACTTTAAAATAACCCTCAGATTTCAAATACAAAAACACATATCTAGATGATTTATAAAGGCCAAGCGCCATTCATCAAACGGTTCGTCTCTAACCTGTGTACCCCTGCAAGACTGAATCGTATGGCCGGTCTCCATCACAGTCAGCCAGGGGTCACAAGACATGACAGTCAAATATTTCCTGTGTCATTGAGGGTTTTTATAGTATGAACTTTTAGTCTGTAATTACACAAAGGTTAAAGCTAGTGCCACGCACACAAAGTTGCACAAAATCACTAAATACTACAGCACTGCAGCGTAGTAAACAGATGTTAAATGTTAAATGTGCCATTTATAGATGTTTTTCACACTCTGTATGTTATTTACAGGCTATTTTAGACTATGTAACATTAGCTGCTTATGTGCGGTGGTACTCACAGCACTCTTTAGTGCACTAAATCAGCTTTCTGCACACAAAGGGAGCTGGAGTCTTTCAAAACATTAAAGAAACCCACAAACATAAAAGCCCAAATGTTGCACAGAGCGCTGGACAAACCCAGTTACATTCAATTCCCCATTTACATTCAACCCTTTTGCAAAAACCTACTTCAATTTATCTATTTATTTACTGCTTTTTTTATTTTATGAAGGCTAGCGTCAGGTCCTGTGTGTTTGCCCTTGTGTTAGAGGGCTGCATTGTGGCTTTCCCTGAGGCTCAGCTGCAGGATTGTGGTTTTTAATGAAAAAGTGATGCTATAGAGCACAGGTAGCTACAGACCAGGCTTGTATTTCAGCTGCTTTTGTTATGTTTTACAATGAGGCAGTGCGGTTGGATTCTTACAGACACTGTAAATGACCCTCTGGAGCCTGCACTCTCATCATGCGGGCCGCTGGATTAGGCATACGGGAGCTGCTTTAGGATCGATACTGGGCAGAATACCTCAATACCTCTATACCTTCATACATCTGCCTGTAGTTCTGCACATTAAGTCTGTCTTATTTAGACTTATTATATAAATATAACTGAGATGGGAAGACTGGAATATGTGATCAGTCTGATAGAGAAAAATTCAACTAGATTGTGAATGTTGTGAGAGATCAGATTCATATTTATTTATAATATCCAATCAGAATTAGATTAAATACATTTCTTGGCCAAGTTACACTTGATTCTGATTGTGCCATGCAGGTTCAATTTTAATGACCAAGACATATAGATCTTCACTGTAAAAAATGATCGTAATTTTAACGGTAAAAGACTGTAAAAATGCTACAGTGAAAAACTGTTAATTGGTTAACAGAAAGTTTCTGTACTATATACGGTAAATAACTGTGATAGATCTAACGGTACATTTAATGTAATTTTACTGTAACATACCGTTAAATTTACAGTTTTTGAAAGTGAAAAAACAACTCATTGTATAATTTACAGTGAAAAACCGTAAATTGACATTCCCACAATTCCCTGTGACACTTCACATTTGATGTATTTTTGTTGAAATAACTATGTTTGTTTCTTCATAGTTTTCTTCGTTTTTTCTAATCAGTTATGTACATTAGGGGTTTATGTTACATTTAATGTTGTTAAATTAATGTTTATTGCATTTTTAAAATTTCATGTGTTACCATGATGGTGTTTAATGTTTGTGTGAATGACACTGTGCAGCTTCTATATATATTAGTATTAACTTTCTTGTGGAAGAACTGCTTGTGATGAGCTTTGATTGATCATGTGACTCTCATCACTGCTGTGATTGGTGGTTATCAGTGTACAAAACAGATATTAATACTTCAATAGGACGGTAAATTAACTTTATATCATATTACTGAAATTTACTGTTATATTTACTGGATTATACTGTAAAATTGACATGTTGTTCAGAATAGCACGTACATTTTACAGTTTAAACCAGTAAATATAACAGAACTCCAGTGTGTTATATGCTGGTTTAAACTGTAAAATGTACATGTTATTCGGTAAAAGCAATTACTGTTTTGTTGTATATTTTACGGAATTGTTCTGGTAACCCCAGCTGCCAGTTTTTTTCCGTAAAAACTACGGAATTTTTTTTACAGTGTTGGAATCAATTTAAAGTGTAAAATAAGATGTGTATGAGTGACACTGATGGTACCGCAGACATTCCTAGATATCGTAACAAGACTGGGGGAGTCTAAAATAGAAGGAGCAGCACTTATTATGTCTTCAGTATAGGTCAGATCTAGAGGCAGTGGCGTGAGTACATTAGCATACACGCTGGCAGAACGTTTAAGGTGACGAATAGGATAAGCTCAGAGGGCTGTGCTACCTGGCTCAGAGCTATTACCAGATCCCCTCAGGCTTGATTATCAACTCCCCTCTCGCAGTGTTTCTGCTTTGATATGACTGTGGAAATGGACTTGTTTAAACACAAAACCTTGATCCCACTGACCTCTTAATATGCTTATAATGATCCCATTTAACAAACAGATGTTAGGGCAGACACGGCAAAGCCAGGCCACAACATGTGGTGTTGGAAGTAGACACTTAAGTGAGCGCCTTTGTCCGTTAACACACAGCATAACAACATATTCCTTGGTTGTCATTGTGAATATTAATATTAAAATGAATGAATCGAGTACAAATTCTGATGTTGCAAAGCTGGTTTAGAACTGTCTTGTTTGAGATTCAATGCGTTTTTTTTTTTTTTATGTTTTTGAAAGATGTCTCTCATACTTACCAAGACAGTAAAAACAGTGAAATATTATTACAATTTAAAATATGTTTTCTATTTTAGAATATAATTTATATAATTTATATAAAATATAATTTATTTTTATAAAACATAATTTAAAATATAATTTATTCCTGTGATGGAATTTTAGAAATTTCAAAATATACAATTATTGGTCAGGATATGATAAGACTGCAGTCATAAACTGCAGATAAAAAATAACTATAAATATAATAGAACACATAGATGGTACCCGATGCAGACCCCTCCTGTGGTGATGGATGAGCATAAAATAAACAGGTAATGAAATATTCACAAGCCAATTAATTATGCATGTGCATCACTACTTTATGGATGCAAGGAGGATCTCATTTACATATTGCTCATACTTTAGCCATTACAATCAGAGAAATGCTGAACTCGTTCCATGCAGTGGATCAGGTGGGTGAGCGATGTGATGGTCAATACTGAATATAGTGCTGATCTTTTACAAACTGAGGAATAAGTGTGTGGGGTTTCAGACAGCAAGACTTGCTGATTTGTATGACTGAACTTATCAGGCTAATCAAACTCCTTGATTAAACATTTGTATTATTATTATCAAGGAGTCAGTATAGAATGTAAGCCATTTATCACACTTACAGCCATAGGCCTACTTTATCAGGTTGAAATTCGCAATGAAACGGAAGTAGCGACAAATCTTTTCTTCTGTATTGTGACTTATATCCGTGATTAATGGATTATTGGAAAAGAAAAAATGTAGGGTGGGGTCTTTGTTCTATTAATCGTTTGTTGATTGGATTCTGAGATGTGGACACTGCACTCAAAAATTCAGGTCGGATGAACAAGAGCTTGAAGGGGCGGGGTTTAAACAGATCACTGGAAAAGTCCAGCATTCGTCATCAGAGAGAAGTCTGTTTTCACCGGAATTAAGGTCCAATAACTATATTTCGATGTCAAAACATGCATTTAGAAAATAGATAGGGTGAACTTCCATTTCAAGCCAACTTTAAATATCTCCTCAGTTGCTGCCCCACTGATTTCCATGAACTCCCTGGTGCTCGGTTTGTACTTCTGTTCAAAATAAGGATGTCCGAAGAGCTCATGTGGTTTTTCTACCAAGATTAATTTGGAATTTTACAAACAATAATATCAGAAAATATTTGTCTTTGTGGAAAAAGCGGGAAGACCTCACTACAGCCAATTTTGGTGTAATGGAAAATTTCCCCGCTTGTCTTTTGTTCCAGTGCAGAGAGTTTAACACCAGCAGCTCATGTGTCTAGTCAAACTGCTCTGTCTCAGCTAAGCAACTTGTCGATGGAGAGGAAGAGAGAGAAGACCGTTTGGGCTGATAAAATGTTTTTTAATTACCAGACACTGCATTCTAGCACCCTATCTCTCCACCCTTTTCCTCACGGCTACAGGTCCAGTTTGATTTCTGATAATTGTGTTTGCTGATGTGGCACCTTTTTTTTTTTAATACTGCACCAGACCTTATAAGCAGGTCCACAGAGGGATGACAAACTGCAGTTACATCTCTCTTGTAATCAGCACTTTACTGCTAGATACATTGACTCTGGTACTCCATTTCTGTAAACCTGCAACAATGAGACTCAGCCATTACTTATTGTGTGTGACACACAATCAATGTCATGCAGAGCAGCTGATGACTCATTCAGAACAAGAAGGGTTAACTACTCATTAGGTTTGATTGTGTGTTTATGAACCACTTGTGGATTCAGCTGTTTACACAAACTGTACATTTTACTTTAACTCCTGGTTGACAATTGTTATATGAGTAATATAATCTGATCATTAAACTGAGAGCTCTTAGTAAGTTTTCACTTAACAACCTGACTGTTTCAATTGTAGTTTGAGAGGAGAATGGTCTTCATTCAATTGTGCACAACCCCATGGCGTATTTAAGCTTTTAGCTTTTGTCCTCTTTCAAAGTGAGCAAAGAAAACATTTAAGGTGGCATTCTTCCACTGCTCTTTCAGACTACACATTTGTGCTATTGACAGGGCAGCTGTAGAGCCAATAATAGGTCAGGGCATTGATAGGCTGCCTGGAAACACTATTGTTTTAAAGTTTGATGTGAGACCTGATCCTATTTGGAAGGCCGTGATCATATCATTGTGGATTGCAGCTTGCAATGGGTCAGATTTAGTTTTCATAGCTGTTTATCATTACACATTGCTCTATATCCTGCCCGCAAGGTATCAAGACTGCATTAGCTGGACTCTGAGGTCGAAAGAAACAAAACTCTACTTTGCTGAAGGATCAATGTCTGTTGAGGCTTTTGCAATCAGGCTGTGACCATGAATGAATTGAATGAGTCTTCCCCTAAGATAAGGCTGTAGGACACTTAATGTTCTTTGTTGTACATTCAATTACAATCTAATGAGTTGTGCAAAGTGGAAATCTTTAATGCTATTTAAATTTTATATAAGAAGAGAAGAAAAGTGCTAATAGAAGTGAAATATTAAGTAGATTTAAATAGCAGTAACATAGTAAATTATTTACAAGGATAAAGACAGCCTGAATTTATTATCCTGCTTGTACCAAATAAATAAGTAGGCTATTTAGACATGAAATATTTATTTGAGGTGAAATTAAAAAAAATGTCTTTGCATAAGTCAAATAACCTGTCGGTGTTTATTTTGTAGGCTAATAATTACCATTCTACAAACAAATAGCATACATTTAGGCCATATGTAAACTGGCTATAATGTAAAGCAAAAATGAACTTTCATTCAACGTGAATTGTTTTTATGGCGATTTTTGATTTATGACTAGGCTATGGGTCAAAATGATACAAACAGCTCAAATAAAAGGTAGCCTATATAGTTTATCCAAAGCCTTATGTGGCAACTTGTTCACAACTTAAACAAAAATATATCAGTATTCCGGGTTGGCCTGCAAATTGACGCCACGTTCTGAAATATAGATAAAGACACGTCGCAAATACTACTGTCTAGTAGTAGGTTAGTCAGCTCCCCAGTCTGTGAGGCTTTTACACCTCCAGCTGATGTTCAGCTTCCGGGTAATTCTCAAAACACTTCCGCTAAACTTCCTCTGCTTTACTTTCATTGTTGACAGTTTGTTAACTGCGGGCAAATATTTTTTCAAATCATAGTTAACATTCGGATTAACTGTCGTCCGTACATCTGGAAGGACATGTCTCTCGTTTATTAGTCGGAGTGACCGCTGCGTCAGTTGTGTGGTGAATGTTTTCTTCACTGCTAGTGAGCTAAGCAGCTAGCCGCCTAGCCTGCTGTACAGCTGCTGTGTGTCTGGGAATCTGCACTGAAAGCCAAGATTATGTTTCTCGGTGGGCTTTTGTTATGCTTTTACTTGTTTTAAATAACCTGTGCAGCATGGAATCTGAGGGAATCGTCATCCGGATAAAGACGCCGGTGGGGGACATGGACTCAGTAGTGGATTATCCATCACATCTGAACTTTAACGATTTGCTGGTGAGTTGCTGTTTTACCTGTATTAACAGTGTTTTTCCATGTGACATCTCAGTACATTTTAGAGGGAGAAACCATTAATGGAGTATTTAATACCTTAATGAGTGGTTTACAGGATGGTGCTGATTGACAGCTGTCAGTCAAATGTTTGTCTGCTCAGTGATTCTCTATTTTGGCAGGCCGCGATCAGGGATGTCATGCCTGAAACCACAGTCACCGCTTTTGAATGTGAGCATTGTTATTATATTTTAATTATTTTACTATTTTCATGATAGCCAATTAAATAGTATGTATGAAACAACCAGAAAATTGGACTGAACAACAGTGTCATTTTCTCTTATCAATGCTGTTGTCTTTATTGAACAAAACTAATCGGTGAGGCTAAAGGCATGAAAAAGTAAACTCATACATTTGCAGAATGCATGATAAAAATGGTTGTTTAAACTGACAAATGATTAGCTGTTTTAGATTCAAATGATTCTCTTATATTTCAGATGAGGATGAAGTTGGCGACCGAATCACAGTTCGCAGTGATGAGGAGCTCAAAGCCATGCTGTCGTATGTGAGTATACCTCATGTATAAATGCAGCCAAGCTCTTTGAGTCCTTTGATTCAGCTGTTAAACAGTGTGATTTCAGCATCTAAAACATGTTTAATAGCCAGATTGCCATTGAAGAACTACATTGCCTAATTGTAAACCAAACTCACCATCAGAAACGTCACTGTTACCATGAGAAAAAAAAAATCTGATAAAAGTAAAGTTAGACACCATACTGAATTTAATTCAGATGAAATCGAGGCTGTGAGGGATAGATGTACAGTCTTTACAATGGTGCGCACTAAATAAAAGAGATCGCACAATCAGTTTTACAACTCACAACTTTCAAAACTTTAGATTTTTTGTCTACTGAAAGTTTAGTTTGCTGAACAATCGCTAGGTTGTTAACCAACCATATAATTCATTGAATCCACTGTCCTTACAGTAGCTGTCAAAAGTTTGGAAACATTACAATTTTGTATGATTTTGAAATCTCTTATGCTCCTCAAGGCTGCATTTATTTAATCAAAAATACAGTTAAAACAATAATATTGCGAACTATTATTACTATTTAAAATAACTGTTTTTTATTTATTTATTTGAATATATTTTAAAATGTTAATTTATTCCTGTGATGCAAAGCTGAATTTTCAGCATCATTTCTCTAGTCTTCGGTGTCACATGATCCTTCAGAAATTAGTCTAATATGCTGATTTGCTGCTCAAGAAACATTTAGCAATATTATCAATGTTGAAAATAGTTGTGCTGCTTAACATTTTTGTGGAAATGGTGATACTTTTTTTCAGGATTTTTTGATGACAATAAAGCATTCAATGAACAGCATTTTTTTTTTCATTTATTAAATTGATTAAAGCATTTATTAAATATATTTTTTGTAACATTATATCTTTCTTCACTGTCACTTTTGATGATTGTTTCCACAAACACGTTAAGCAGCTAAAACTGTTTTCATTGATAAAAATAATAAGAAATGTTTCTTGAGCAGTAAATCATCATATTCAAATGATTTCTGTAGGATCATGTGACTCTGAAGACTGGAGTAATGATGCTGAAAATTC
This sequence comes from Abramis brama, assembly GCF_963993115.1. NCBI lineage: Eukaryota > Metazoa > Chordata > Actinopteri > Cypriniformes > Leuciscidae > Abramis > Abramis brama. The sequence continues at coordinate 27,511,035 of NC_139965.1, read as the reverse complement.
AGCTTTGCATCACAGGAATAAACCACATTTCTAAATTTATTAAAATCAAAAACAATTATTTTAAATTGTAATATTTCACTTGTACTGTATTTTTGATTAAATAAATGCAGCCTTGGTGAGCATAAGCATTTTTTTTTTATGTTTCCAAACTTTCAACATATACTGTATATCCCTCACAGCATCGTTTTCATGCATTAAAAAAATTAAAAATGGCGCTACTCTGATTAAGATCTATTAAGGTCTATTGTGTGAAGCATTGCGAATGATGTAGTTGAATCTCTCTCACTGCTTATATATTTTGTTTATTAATATTACAATAAATCTAACATATATTGTTTTTATACTTATTAACAATTATAATGTTTTTTTAATTACTTTAATTCAGATGCTTAAAACAACATCATTCGCAATACTTTATGGAATTTGTAGTTCATTCCCTCATTATGATTAAGTGCAAGTCTTGTACTTTTTCCTTTTTTCTTATATATATATATTTTTTTTTTTTTCCTTTTCTTTTTTTTTATTCAAATCATAGTTTATAATAGGGCTGTCATGATATCAGATTTTCATTGTATGGTTATTGTGGCCAAAAAAAAAACAAGAAGTCAAAATCATTCGCATTCATCCTTAACTTTATTTAGTGTTTTCTTTTTTTGGGCCAGTGAAACACTTAAAATACGAGTGTAGGCAGGTGAATCGAGAGTTTGTAACCATAACTGTGCAAAAATAATGTACTACGTTTTCCTTTTTTTCTATTTTATGATGGGTGGTAACCAAGGTTAAGGTGTAAAACTGCCATCTACTGTATTTGAGTGTCATCCATATACTGGTGCCGGCTTATTAACAATAATATTGTATGTGTAATATTAACACAATATCAGCATTTAATTTTTTAAATATTGCTGCTGTCGTCAGTACCGATATATTGCAACAACTAGGGATACACAGAAATTTCCGGCTGAAAATGGTATTTTCATTTTTTGTCCGAAAAGGCTGAAAATATGAGCTGAAAATACAGCAAATGCCTCAGTGTTCAGCGCTCAGATTTCACTTTCATGCAGGATTTTTTGTAATTCCATGTGTATTATACTTTATTTGATAATTGGTCAAAAAATAAATCTGTTAAATCTGATTCTGTTGCATAGAACTGAATAAAATATAATTTTAATACATTTTCTGTCCAATTTTGTGGTTATTTCATTTTATTGGCTTGTAGTATTTTTTAAATAAGATTCAATTAAATTATTGAATTTAATTAAAAAGTCTAATATTAATACAATTATAAAAATTCATTTTGGGTTTCGGTTCTTGGCCAAGTGCATGCAGAATTTTCGCTTTCGATTTCAGCCCAGAATTTTCACTTTGGCGAATCCTTAGCAACAACCCTTGTTTGCACTGCTGTGATTCTTCTTGGAGCCGGTTGGTTCATGAGACACTTCAATAAAAGGGCTTTAATGAAATGCCTATGGAGCAAATAAACAAAGAAGAATACTTCCGGAACCAAAGCTGAGGAAAAGTGTGTGGTCACGGTTGCGCTCTATTACAGTCTGTTGTATTAGACCTTTGAATGCTGGAAGTGTTTTGTTGGAAGGGAAAAGCTATTACAAATCTATTATTCCAGATCTATTCACCCTTGGGGAAAGTGTTCTCATTACTTTGCTGATTGGCAAGGATGACAAGTAGCTACATATTTTCTTTTTTCTTTTCAATTTCTTCATCTATTTCCTTTTTTTCTGGCTTCACCTCTCCATGTTTCCATGGCAACGTCTGCTCTGGCTCTCACCCCCTATTTTAAATTTTACAGGTGTTAACCAAGCAAGATTAGCAAAGGGAAAAGTGTAATATTAAATTCCTGCTTATTTCTCTCAATATTCATTATTTTTGTGTTGACTCAGGCAGTGGCCTCCCCAAGTGACCAGGCACAAATTGAAAATGTTCAAAATATTTGTGTGTCATGCGTTTAATAAAAAGCTATTGTAAACTTTTCCCCGATTACGGATTTAAACGGTCTTCCTTTTCAAGTCAAGGAATGTTGTTGCCTACTCTTGTTTCCTCAGTCTGTTCTTCTTCTTCTTCTTTCTCTGCTTTTTATGTGTTGTTTTTAACGTTCTTCTTTTGAGACCGCCGTAAAAGTGCTTTCAATACTTACTGCTCACATTGTGGACACCAAACGTAATGACTCGTAATAGTTTTTCCCCCTGTGAAGTACAGTGGAAGTTAAATGAACTATCAACTTTTATTATTTATTATTCAATACTTAAAGTTTCGCCTCATTAGAAGCACAGCCCTCTTGGGTAGAGGAATTTTTCAAAATCCACTTTCAGCTGGTGTTGTCTTTTACCCCCCATCAGCTCTCAATGACTCTCGAGTAGCCATGGGCTTTAAAACCACCGCTTCTGCAGGAAATGAAATGACTTATATTTGATATTTATTTATTTTTAGATGCTTTATCAATGTTGTACCTCTCAAGGCCATTGGAGTCATTAGCCAGATTAGGCCAGAAGGTGACACACTGACAATGATGTCTCGCGGGTGTCCTGCTCTGCCTGAGTGTAATTCAACTTTTTTCCCTGTCTTGATTAATTCTAGTTTTGAAATGCACATTCTGACATTGGAGATATTTGCGGGAATGCGAGTATTCTCATTTGTTATCGCAACAATCTGCATTAATGCTTACACACGGAGAGACTTTCCTCTTAAGGAACGTGCCATCGCACATCACGAAAAAAAAAAAAACTTTCAGCCCATATCACTCTGACAGTGAATATTACCGCTCGTTGCTGTTGCAGATTGCCTCCCCCTTGCATTTTGGTTAACAGCACAACTGAGTCCACTTTTTCTGAAAATGAGCTTTTCCTCCCATGATGCTGTTTGCTTCTCTGGGGAGAGTGCAAGCTGCTGAGAAGGGTGGAATTTAATATGCGTGTAACATGTTCTGTGGCTTGTGCCTATGTCTAACTGATCATTGTGGTCATATTTCAAGCGTGTGCCCTTTGCCTTGGTGGCTCTTGGGGTCTCTGTGGGGACCTTTATAAATTTGCTTCAATTAATTCCATGTGAAGGGATCTACTGTTATGTAGACTTAATAGGAATTAAGAGATGACTTCTTGCTTTACAGGTGCGAAAGCTAATTCACAGAGCTCTCTGGTGAAAACCGACCTTCAAACTGTCTTGACTGCTCTAGCAGCGATCATCAGTCTGAGGTCTCTGAGATGTTCTGGGTCCCCGGTGAACCCCTTCTTACCGTTAGCCTTTCCAGGATGTTAGTTCAAAGTTAAAGACTGACCCATGTCAGGTGTAGCCTCGCCCACACACACACACACACACACACACACACACACACACACACACACACACACACACACACACACACACACACACACACACACACACACACACAGACACAGACACAGGCACTGATCTCCCAGGCTGGGATGGCTAATTACAGAGCGCTTTACTTGGGGTGTGTTAATGATCGGGGTCCAACAGAGCGGAGGTCCGACTCCTCTGTTCCCTCCAGCTTTCAAGCTGCCTTCCTGTGATCAAACTGCCTTTAGTTATTGTCCAACAAAGGGAGGTTTCTTTTAATACACTGTTACAGATTAGTTAGGTAATTGCAGCCCTAATCGATAAAGCAACCGAGTGGAAAATTAAAGGTGTGTGTTTTGGTAGAGCTACATGGTTTCAGTGCCTGCAGGCAGTGCAGAGAGGTGACAGTGATAAATAGGGTATTTAATAACAGCTGCTCTAACACTGCTTCCTCTGCATGTCCTCGCGCGCCACAACGTATTCATCACGTATCCGCACGCGGCGGAGGGACGGTGCTGGACGGCCTTGGTTAGGCTTGCTTTTGACCTTTGTCTTGTTCTGCCTTTGTCTCTCATTCTCTCTGTCTCTGTCTTTATTTCAAACACTGACACTCTCCCCTCCTCTCTTGTCCATCTGGATCTGTGGTTTTTAATGGCTTTATTGTGTGCGATGGGTGCTCTGTGTTTGGACACAAAGGTCTCGTGCTGGACTGAGAGGAGAGGACGAGCGACCAGATGGTTCTGTTAACCGAAACATCCATTGAATGTTCTTTTGGCAGGGGAGACAAATTTGTGCGCGTGTTCTTTTGAAATAGAATCAGCAAAAGTGCTACATGACGTATCAGTTGCAAGATCAACTTCAAAATAATATCGAATATTTATACAATAATATGAATTAATGAAATAATATATAAAATAGTAATAATAAAAATTAGATCAATAAAATAGAATATATACATACAGAATATCTCAAATGTAAGTCAGTGTACAGTTTCTGTAGTTTTAAAATTGCAACTGCAAGATCAACTTCAGTAAATATTGAATATTGTAAAATATAATAAATGTAATTAATATACGACATGAAGTCTCATATGTAACTACAAGCACAGTGCCAACAAAACTTGAAATCGAGATTGCTTTAAGTTAAATTTCTTTATTAACTGCGTAGATTAATTAAAGAAAAAGAAAAAATAATAACACAAAAAGCTTGCCATGATATTAATAATATCATTAATAGTATAATACAAGGTTTATAAATGCCAGACTCCATTTCAGCCTATTATGCAGTGTAATTAATTAATAGGCAGCCGTTACTGGCAGATTGCTTTTTTACGTCAGGCTGAAATGAGAAAACTCAGTGATTGGGCTGCGCCTGGCAGCCATTACAACGGATGAATTGATACAGAGGGTTTCAAAAAGATTACCTGAGCAGGGTGCCCGATTCATTTAGCGTCTTTTCTTTTCCCCCCAATACTGCAAGTGGCTCTGAGAGAAGGAGAATGTGACAATACTTTATTTTAGGGTTCAATTCTTGCTATTAACTAGTTGCTTATTATCATGCATATTACTAGGATACTGGCTGTTTATTAGTACTTATAAAGCACATATTAATGCCTTATTCTGCATGACCTTATTCTACATCCCTTAATCCTACCCAATACCGAAACTTAAATGCTACAAAAACTACCTTACTCTTAATAAGCAGTAAATTAGGAGTTTATTGAGGCAAACGTTGCAGTAAATAGTGAATAGGCTATGTGTTCCCCATACTGAAGTGTTAGAGAATGTTTGTTTTTTTTAACAGAAGATTGCTTTGATACTCCGTGGGACTTTTTTTCTCAAATACTTTCACCGAGCGTAATATTGATTTGTGTGAACTGCTGAAAAAAGGAACTGGACTGTTTTTAAGAGTTTTTTGTTTGTTTATTCTCCACAGTACTGCAACACAGTGATGGAGCACCGCATCAATGGACTGTTACCTGAGCCTTTACAGATATTTCCACGAGGTGTGTAAAGTGTGTGTTAGTGTGTTGGCCCGAATTACAGTTTAACACCGCAACAGTAAACGTGCCCGAGGCCCATCTAGAGCCTAGATCACTGTTGAAAACCCCATACTCAGCACTGCCCTGTTCACGTGCGTTTGTGAGCGTTTTCTGTTTAGCAAATCCCAAATTACTTCATGCTCGGTGGCTTCTGTGAGAGGAAGCAAATTCTTTATGAATACATTCACATTCACATATGCATTATTCTTTATGATATACTCATTAGCTCCCTAAGCTGTATTTCAATATGTTTTGTAATGTTGCGGATAGACTAATTCTGACTTTTTAAACATTTTCTGTAAAATATTCTGCTCATGTTCTTTTACTCTGGCCTCACTTGATCTACAATCTAGTCAATTTTCTTTTCAGCCGGTAAGACCCCAGGGATCCGCAACATACACGGCCTGAAGGTATGTGTCTCAATGATTGTTTCTGCAGAATTGGCCATGGATCGGTTATGCTGCATACACTTATTGAAATGTCAATTGAAGTCAAGACTCTCTCTTTCTATCTGTCTCTCATTTTCTACCCCCTTATTGTTTTTCATTGTATTTCTGTCTGCTTTTTTGATAAACCGTTCAAAAATGTGGGGTTGGTAATATAAAAAAAAAAAAAATATGTTTTTTTGAAAGAGAGCTTTTATGTTGACCAAGACTGTGTTTTAATTGATCAAAGCCTATTGGAACTATTAATGCAATTTAAAATAGCTGTTTTGTATTTGAATATATTCTAAAATGTTTCATTACTTCAGTCTTGAGTGTCACATGATCCTTCAGAAATCATCCTGATATGTTGATTGCTCAGGTAACATTTCTTATCAAAATTGAAAACATTTGTGCTATTTAATGTTTTGGTGGAAAACATGATTTTTTTCAGGATTCTTTTAAAAAATAGAAAGTTCAAATGAACAACATTTATTTGAAATGGAAATCTTTTGCAACATTATAAATGTCTTTACTGTCACTTTTGATTAATTTAATGCATCATTGCTGAATAAAACATTAATTTCTTTAGCAAAAACTCTTTCTAACCCTAAAGTGTTGAAGGGTAGTGTAGTTTCTGTTTACCTAGATAGTATAATTGTTCTTGTTTTGTGCTTGTTTTGGTTTAATTCCGAATTAATTGGCTTGAAAAGGGTAAAAAAAAAAAAAAACCCTGATAAACTGATCTAAATGAGGTCTTCATAGACACTAATTAAGAACAGAATCACTGCTTTACTGCACTACACTATACGACCTACAGACCTCAATTAATCTACTTATTTATATAGTGTCTCTCTTTGAGCTTTTTTCCTTCATTCTCCCACTGCGATCCGTTAGCGTGGCTCTGACAAGAAGCAGCTTCATGAATCCTCTTTAATGACAAATAAAGGACGTGATGTTGATTCATTCTTTTTTTTTAACCCAAGGATGTTCCCAGAGTTATATTTAATTTTGCCTGATAGATGAAGTGACCCCTTTCCTCAAGCCTCTCTCTTTATTTCTCTCTGTCTCCCCCACAAAAGCCAATTAACCTTGCGGCCAAACCAGGCAGTTTGCTGTTGAATCACAGGTTAATTAGCACAGGGTTCTGATTGTCTTTGTTTGCCCGCAGGTGAACACGCGGCCCGAATCCTCGAGTGGCAGGAGCTCCTCTGCAGCTGATTCCCGGTCCAACGATAGGTAATACAATTCTGTATTAATCCCTCAAGTTTTCTACATTGCTTGTTAAACAGCTTAGGGTTACCAACCGTATTTCTAATCAGAGGAATCCGGCATCCATCATGCCTAAGAACACCTCTTACCTGTGGTAAAATCACTGTAACTTGCTGCCTCTTGTGGCTTGTTAATAGCGTTTTTTTAAATTAGGACTACCCTTTTAGGTGGATCAACTTTTATTAGGGCCCAAGCCCTTTTTTTTTTTTTTTTTTTTTTTTTTTTTATTATTATTTTTTTCCCACCTTTTTGCCACTTTTGGGGCCCTTAACATACTCAAAAACTCTTGAAATTTTGCACACACGTCAGAACCTGCGGCCATCAGGGCCGGACTGAAGCTGGTACCCGGGCGTGGCAGGGGGGCTCGACAGCGCCCCCTGGAATGGTGTCCGAAAACTTGGTCCATAAATCAAACACGCTTGCATGTAATAATATGAAACTCAGTACACATATAGATCTCATCGGGCCGAACAACTTTCGTGCTCTAAGTTTTACAAAAGCCCAACAGGAAGTCGGTTATTATACGTTGTTTGGAAAACGCATACAATGGAATGTGAAATACTCCTTCTAGGAAATTTATCCGATCACCACCAAACTCGGTGTGAATGAAGTCAAGACATTGAGGATGAATTCTTGCGAACAGATTTTTGATATATCGAACGGTTTGGCCGTGGCGAGGAAACGAATTTATGGCGAATAATGGGACACAGGAAGTGTGTTATAACTTCAGCATACATTATCTGATCTTGCTGAAACTTCAGCAGTGTGTTCGTTGTATAAGGCCGATCACATGGATGTGACGTTTGTGAGTCAAAGTTATAGCGCCACCAACTGGCAACAGGAAGTGTGTCACTTTCAAAATGCTTTGAAATCACTTTCTTATTTTTACCCGATTTGCTTAAAACTTTATGTGTATAATGTAGACACACGGCAGATGTAGACCTGTGAAAGGATTATTGATATCTTAGATACTGTTGCCGTGGCAACGCATCAAACTTTAATATTCTTTTCGGATGCTTTTGAGACTCTTCACATGCTTGAAAATGCATGAAACTCGACAGACACATCACATTTATTAGCCAGTAGACATGTGCAAAGTTTCAGAAATGGGCGTGGTGAGGGGCTCAGTAGCGCCACCTTTAGTCAAAAATGGGGGCTTAGTTTTTCCTAGAATCACAAAAATCGGTATGTATATTGTTCTCATCGAGCCGGACAACTTTCTAATTCACAGTCATTAGCTCAGACCATCAGAAAGTCAGATATTTTTGGTTTGAATGTGGATTTTCTGGAGAATTTTCTCTCTCTCTCTCTGTCTCTGTGTGTGTGTGTGTGTGTGTGTGTGTGTGTGGAGGGGGTGGGGGGGATTTGTCTATTCCATTTAATCTTTGTTTTTCAAGGTTTCAGGGGCTTTTGGGGCCCTTAACATGCTCAAAAACTCTTGAAACTTTGCACACAGGTCAGAGCCCACGGTCACCAGGGCCGGGCTGAAGCTGGTACCCGGGCGTGGCAGGGGGGCTCAACAGCGCCCCCTTGAACACGGTCTGAAAACTTGGTCCATATATCAAAAACTCTTGCATGAATTAATATGAAACTCGGTACACATATAGATCTCATGGGGCTGAACAACTTCCGCACTCTAAGTTATTAGCTCCGCCCAACAGGAAGTCGGCTATTATGGGTTGTTTGAAAAACGCATGCTGTGGAATTTGATGTACTCCTCCTACAGAATTCATCCACTCGCCTCCAAACTCGGTCAGCATGAAGTCAAGACATTGAGGATTCTAAATTGCAGAATGATTTTTGATATCTCAAATGGTTTGGCCGTGGCGAGGACACGAATTTATGGCGAGAAAAGAGAAACACGAAGTGTTATAACTTCTGCATACATTAACTGATCTTGATGAAACTTCAGCAGTGTGTTCGTGGTAAGAGGCTGGTCAGATGGATGTAACTATTGTGAGTCAAAGTTATAGCGCCACCAACTGGTAGCAGGAAGTGTGTCACTTTCAAAATGCTTTTGACAAAAGTGGGGGGGTTACCTTTACCCACAGTTACAAAAATCAGTACGCATATTGGTCTCATCGAGCCGGACAACTTTCTAATTTACAGTCATTAGCTCCGAGCAACAGGAAGTCAGATATTTTGGTTTGAATGTGGATTTTTTGGATATGTCAGACTCTTGAGTTTTTAGCTACTCCTCCTAAGTGGTTTACTTTATTCACACCAAACTTTTTCAACATGATAAAAATACATTAAAGATATATATATATATATATATATATATATATATATATAAATATAGCTGCGAGCAGCGATGAAGGGCCAAAGCCGGGGGCACCGCCACCCCGGTGCCTTTAGGTAACTAAAGGCATCGGGGTTGCGGTGCCACCGGCTTGGGCCCGTAATCGCTGCTCGCAGCTATATTTTTATATTTTAATTCATTTATTTTTATTACAAAATATTTTTATTTCAAATAAATTCTGAAAAAATCCTGAAAAAATGACAGTTTCTACAAAAACTATTTTTAAAATTAATAATAAGTTTCTTGAGCACCAAATCAGCATATTAGAAGATTTCTGAAGGATAATTTTGACATCACTTTGCCATCACAGGAATAAATGTTATTTATATGGAAATAATATTTATATTAAATTAGAGAAGTTCTTTTAAATTTTAATGTTATTTCACAATATTACTGTATTTTTGATTAAATAAATGGAGTCTTGGCGAGCATAAAGACCCCGATATACTCATGGCGATGTTCTTTTTCGTTGTTCGCTTGGTAAAACAAAGTTCGAAATACGTGACCAGCGATATCTGTTAGCGAACAAGTGACAAGTTAAGTCACGTTATGTTTATTTATAACACTTTATACAATAGATGCTTAATCAAGCAGCTTTACCTTATTATACATGAAAAACAGTGTCAGTGTCTCATTTCATCTGAAGAACAACTTTCTACTATAAAGCAGGTCTCCACAGTGTGTTCATATTTTAACTTGCGGACGTCTGACCTTGACAAACTGAACAGGAGAAATGAACGGGAAAATATTTTCACGTGAAAGAAGGCGGAGCCTCCGCACACACCTGCCTATTACGTAATCGCCACCGACCAATGGTAGTTCAAAGGTGTTAACCACCCATAGCAAATTTTTCCGGAAAGTTCGCTTTGGCAAGCTGTTTTGAACTTCCAAAACGAACTCTAAACGAACTTCGTTTTGGCCTGATTTTGTTCGAAATGACATCACAGCAGTTCGTTCTTCGATTTCGCTTGAAGTATATCGGGGCCTTAAGAGACTTACAAAAACATCATCAAAAAATCTTACTTCTCTCAAACTTTTGAACATTAGTGTACATTACCAAATTTAATTCCTGTTTCTTTATGGATAATTGTGTCCAATTCTGGTGTCCTTGTGCTTAGGAAATAAGTTGTAAAATAATATAAAAGATATTAAAGGAATTTATAGTAAAAATTTAGACAATAAGATATTAATCAACAGGGCCTTGTTGTAAACATTTACATTTTGGCTTTAAAAAGATTATTAGCTATAGTAACAGGACAGTTTTAAGCTGATGTGCTGCTGGTGACTAAACAACAAACTCTTACTTGTATATACTCTTGTGTACTGTGTTCATTTTTTTGTTCTTCCTTGTCGTTCGTTGGTCATCTTCGCTTTATTTTTTGCGAAGCATTATTTTGCTTCGCTTCAGTTATGATAAAGAGACATCCACTCTTGCATGGCATGTTTGTGCACTTTGGGGGCAGAGCAATGAAGAGAGGGGTGTGTTTGTTTGGGTTGATTTCAAATATTAACATGTTTCTCAGAAGTCGTGTACTGCACCTTTAAAGGTGATATTGATGTCTCAATAATGTAATTCCCTTTAATAAGATAAACACTAACAGGAGCTGGTAGTCTTCATAGCCTAAACATACAGCAGAAACATTTTGTCAGTTATAATTGGATCTGGTCTGAGATAATAAAAAAACCCTGGCAGAGGACAAAGATCTGCAGTCTGAAGGCCAGTGTGTGTGTGTATTCAGCAGTGATGCATGTCCGATATTTGCAGAGCCTTCTATTAAGTATTCTATTCTCGTACACAATTTCATACTTTTTATTTTTTCTTCAGCAGTTTAAAAAAGTCTTCAGCTGAGCTTAAGAAGATTTTGACGAATGGACAGGTATAGTAGCCCTCTCTTCACACTACACACTTTACTTCTTCATATCTTTTTTGATACACACATAATCAACCAGTGATGCTTCACTCATCCCATTTAATTTGTCACTTTAGATTCTCTGTGTGAATATGCAAAAGCATCTATTGATTGCACATAACAGGCTGTTCACTGACACTTTCTCTGTGGTATGGTTGAGATCTTTATCCTGAATGTACAGAGCTGTGTCCTTTTGCTGCCCACCCCTCCTCCTTTCCCTGTCACCTCTTCTCCCCCCTCCACAGGCCCCTAGCTGACCAGTCTGTCAACTAAAGTATGTCAGATAGACAATTAAGACAGTCACATCCCCTGTGACACCAGTAACATGCACAGTTAATAGAGCACTAGCATCCTCACAAACACGCACACACACACACACACACACGCGCGCGCACGGTGTCTCTCTCTCTCTCACACACAATGTCTCTCTCCCACACTTCAGCCTAATCAAATGTCCTGCACTGGGCCCCTGTAGTCGGGATGAGGCCTGTCAGCAGAGCATTGGCTTCACGTCAGGTCCAGTTCACAAGGGGAAACACTTCCCCTACAATAACACACAAAACACTGACTAACCAGTTGCATTAGCAATCACAAACAAATGACTTGGATTGGATTGTTCAGATATATAGTAATGATATTATTATTATTATTTTTTGTTAATGAAAAATGCTGCTGTTATTAATAATAATAATAGTAATAATAACAACACTAATTATTATAATGCTATAATTATTAACAATAGTCCTTATTTAATTTATTTTATTAAAATATATTATTTTATTTTATTTATTTATGTTGTTATCATTGTTTATGATGATGATAATAATGCTTTTAATACATTTATTTATTTATAAGTAAATATCTTGTTTGCTTTTCTGCAGTTTAATAAAAGCAGAATGATTTCACATCAGACGTAACAATACCCTGTTATTGTGATACAAGTAAGGAGTAATTGATGACGAGCCATTCAATTATTAGAAAAATAACATTGTTTAGATGTTTCATTGCAAGAAATTTATTAGGTTTTTGTCCTTAAAAGCTTGTGTGTAGGACTAATTTCTGTAACACTTTATTTTAGTGTCTGTTATATGTTACACGTTACTATAGTAATTACTATAAATTGTGCATAATTACATACAGCTAACCCTAAAACAAACCTTACTAACCCTAACCCTTGTAGGAAACTCAGAAGCGAAGACGAGAGACTCATTTGTATCTTCAGCAAGATTATTTGAGAACACAAGCTTGGGTATAGCTGCAGTCATCAAGTCTAACTAAGGCAGTGTACATTGTAGTTTATATAGATTTTAGGAGGCAGTGCTTAGAAATGGAGACAAAGCACCTGGCTGATGACCTTAAACAAAGCATGCAAATGAAGTATCCATGTATAGGAACCCACCCCAGACTCTAGAGTGTTACCAGTCCTAATCCAATCAGCATAACTATTCAAAGAATGGGACAAGGTCTCCAACAGCCATTAAAGACAAAGGGTGAGAGTCTCAGTAATCTGACTCCTTTGACTTACAATAAAGAGAACAGGACTGGCAGGAACCTCTTGCTAAAATCTTTGCTTATCCGAATCATTCATCTGATGTCATCATCTTTACCTTAAATGTTAAAGGTATGGATGTAGGATCAGCAGATCTTAAACAGATTCCTAAATTTGTAATCCCACACCCTACATGTAGTTAATTATTATTACCCATTACTTAATTGTATAATTACACTGTAACACGGACACCTTCAAATAGTCTAAACCTAATTTCTCCAAAATGTAATTTTAGAGCTAGGAACAGAGGCTTGAGCCATTGATATGCAGACTAATGCAGTTATTGGAGAGAGAGAGAGAGAGAGAGAGATTACACTTGTGTATATTACCAGTCTGTGTGTCTCTCAACAGTGTTCGTCAGTAGAGTCTCTACTAATAGTGAAGTGTAAGTTTAATTGCTTCAAAAGCAGCAGCATTGCCACCTCGCTACTGAGAAATGTCATGTATCTTTTCAGTTGCTAAAAGAATTGTGGTTCTAAACTCTATTCTAATGTCAATGATTGAGTGGGAGTTAATTTTTTGACTGGATGAATTGGTTCAAAGCTAAAAAGCTGAAAAGCTGAAAAGCTTCTGTGGCTGGAATTAGCCACACACACCGACACACATAATAACTTACTTTTGAAGATGCTTTAGATTATTTAGATAAAGTAGGGTTGATGAATTTTGCTCTCCTTGAATAAAAACAGTATCTAGAGGGGAATTTCTTTCTCAGTTTTTTTTCTTTTCTTTGTTTGTTTAGATAAATGAACATGACCTCCAGTACCAGGAGCAGCTCGGCCATGGAAATGGTGGAACTGTTTACAAGTGAGTGCTGCTCTCGTGTTTGAGATTTTAATTAGAGCCTCTTCAAAACCTTTAGTACAATCTATAGGTGGTCTGCACTCATGTTCTGATTAATTTTACATTGGTCATGTTTTCAGACATAAACCTTTTCAATATTATGATTCTTTAAATGTCTTGAGACATCAGAGTAAAGGGCGATGCTGATTTACCGTTTGTGAAGGTGAAGTGACTCTTCTAAAGCTCCTTTCGGTGCCCAAACTATACACCCATCCTAAATGATACAATGACAGGACAGGACTGGTCAAAGCCATCATCTTACACACACAGTTAATTTTATTAATTTCTTGAACCAAGTGACCGTTGACAAGGATCTGTGTGCTTTTGTGGATAACCCAAACACTCATCATATTCTTCTATTACTGGAGGAGCACCTCTGTGTTGTTGGAAATTGTTCAACCATTTTAAAAAAGCCAATACTGCAACCCAAACATAAATGCAGTCTGACAAGCTCAGCACTAAATGTGTTTGCCTAGAATAATTTTTTTCCCCCCTCAAACAAAAGAAAGTGCTGAATATTGCATTCATCTCCTAATTCAAACCATTCCCCTTTTTTTTCTCTCTTTTAAGTGATAGATAAGAAATACAGCTGATCTGAACATAGACGTTTCCTTTTTAAGTCTGTATGGAACATCCATTAAAAATCAATGAAAACTTTGATCTCACATAGCAAAAAGGATGTGTAATGTGTTCTAAAAGACCGTAATACCAGGAATGTTTTTATTTATTTATTTTTTGTTCACTGCATATTCATGATCTTTAAAGAAAGGAAACATTCACTGTTATTGTGTTTCCTGCTCAGACTGACAGCTGCAGTGCAGTACAGGTAGCGGGAGGTGAAATGTAATGTAATGTAATCTCTGATGTGGCTCGTAGGGAAATTTAGGCCAGTGTCCCATCCCTCTCCACAGCTGTCCTCGATCACCTCTACTGTGCTTGCTCATGTACACACACACTCTCCTTTATGCAAAACACACACCTTTGTGACCGTCAGACTGCATACAGGATGGTGCCAAGGGTATTTGCTTAAATTGCTTTTCTTAAGAATAAAAAAAATAAAATAAAAATTCTGTAAAGCTTTAACCTAACCTGCACCCCTTGATGTTGTGTTACTGTGTTTATAACCCACATCTCTCTTACATATCCAAGAAAAGATAAAGTTAACCAAACATTCTTATCTTCATAGACTGAAATTCTGAAAAATTATTTGCAACACCTGCATAGATCCAAAAATATACAAAAGTATTGATGTAGAAAAAAATGCCACTTTCTACATTTCTCTTGACTTCTCTTGACCAATAATACACCACTCAAAACACATTATGGTCAGTACAAACTAGGGATGCACCGATACCACTCTTTCCACAACGAGTCCGATACCGATGCTTGCATTTTTGGTACTCGCCGATACCGATACCTGTATTTTCACTGCATTTGTCTTTTTTAAATGTATTGGTAGAGAAACCAAAAGAATATAAATCATATTAGTTGGCTTAATTTGTTCATCAAATAAATATTTCCTTCAGTTATTATAATGCTTAATTAAGCCTGCTAAAATGCATTGTATTAGCTTCTGTTACTTTCACTCTTCATTCTATTGCTCTATCATATTTTATCTTTCATTTAATAGTACAGCACATATTTAGAGCTGCTCCAGCAGGGCTCAGTGCTGAGGATTGGGTCAGTGGTACAAATGTTTAGACACCAGTGAAATATCAATTCTTTATTCCAATTTAGATACTACAACAAAAACTATAGTAATCAATCAAATGTGAAAAAAACCCACTGCATATTCATTACTGAATAAATTAAATATAGATGGATATTTTTGTAAAGTTACAAAAGGTAGCCTATTTAGTCAAGAGCAGTGAGTCATTTATTTGTCCTTCGTTTGATTAACGTTAAAACACAGCAGCAGGTTAATAAGACTGCCGCCCCTTTAAGGCCGAACGCACGGACCCCATACTGTCTATGGTCACTTGAAAGACGCTGGTTTTCGGGACGCGCACTTTGAATGTTTGCATTCATGGAACTTATTGACTTGCACACATCCTGTAATATTGTAGGGAATCACTCGTTATACATAAATCAGGTAACAGTTCATGTTTTACTTACATATACGATTTAGTTTTAAACCAAATAACACGTGCTGAGTGAACGATCAGCAATCAAGAGCATTCAACAAAACTCATTGAATGTTCCACTAATAAGAAACATTTACTTCATAGAAAGCCTTCTTTTTTTATCCCCATTATACTCTCTGTTGTCCGTGTTTCTTTGTCTGCCTGGTATCGTTGTTGGTATCGGAGCATTTTTACGAGTACATGAGCTCAGTATTGGGCCCGATACCGAAGGTGATGGAGTGGCCAAGTATTTCTCCAGACCTGAACACTATTGAACACCTGTGGGTCATCCTGAAGCGGAAGGTGGAGAAGCGCCATCTGTCTAACATCCAGCAGCTCCGTGATGTCATTATGGAGGAGTGGAAGAGGATCCCAGCAACAACCTGTGCAGCTCTGGTGAACTCCATGCCTAGGAGGATTAAGGCAATGCTAGATAACAATGGTGCTCACACAAAATATTGACATTTTGGACACAGTTTTGACATGTTCACTTAGGGTGTACTCACTTTTGTTGCCAGCTTTTTTGACAATAATGGCTGTATGTTGACTTACTTTCAGAGGACAGTAAATACAGTATATTCTGCTATACAAGCAGCACATTGACTACTCTAAAATATATCCAAGTTTCATTTCTATAGTATTGTCCCTTGAGAAGATATACTAAAATGTTTGCTGAAATGTGAGGGGTGTACTCACTTTTGTTAGATACTGTATATTATACACACACACTGCACCTGCGCACCTCTCTTTATGGCTTTCTTTTCAGGTGAGGCGATCATCTGGTCATCTCAGGTTAGATGGCTTAGAGAAAGAGATGGAGAGAACTGTCTGGTCCGCACTGGCCACTGTAATCGAAACCTGTTTGTGTGGTTGCGTGCGTGTGTGTTCGTCGGCAAACGCACATGCATTCGATGGCTGTCTTCTAGAGGTCCATGAATACTGCATGACAGAGCTTTCATTACCTTGGGCTCTGGAGTGTAAATAACAAACAGAGAATAGGGACACATTTACGGGGGTCAGGACCACACGTCACTACGTCACCTTGTTCTGACCATGCGTCTGTCAGTCTTAAATCATCCCTGCATGACTACTCAGCAGGGTCAAAGTTCAAGGAGTTTAGCTGAACTTTGTAAATGGGCTTAGCAGGATCCATTACTGTTCAGGATGTCCTGAAGCGACCATTAAGACAACATCATTGGTTGGGTTGGCAAACTTGGCATTAGTAAGCAGTAAGTAGTCATTTAGCAGATGCTTTTATCCAAAGCAACTTATAGCTTACATATTACACAGACAATCCCTATGGAAAGACATAAGGTTAAGTGTCTTGCTCAAGGGGACAATGGTGATGGCTTATGACTCACTACATGCATGATGTGGAACTCGCAACTGTGGTCTGCCTTCCGATCAGGCCTGAGCTATACCCATCATCACTACCCATTAAGCCGTACCACCTCTAACAGGTGATATCGCTTGAGTCTGACTATTCAATTGATCAGAAATTACTAGAAACCTTTTCCCTGGTTTCACAGACAATGCTTAAGCCTAGTCCCAGTCTAAAATGCATGTTTGAGCTGTTTTAACTGAAAGCAACTTGCACTGTCATATCTTAAAATATGTTAGGGCAATTGTTTTGTCTCAAGATGCACATCAGTAATGTTTTTTTTCTATGGCATGTTTTATAAAATCTACTTAAATGTCCTAATTGAACTAAGGCCTAATCCTGGCTTAATCTAAGCCCTGTCTGTGATACCAGGTCTTTAAGATTTAATTTTCGGTACATATTAATTTAATAATATGTGTTCCCAATAAGCACATATTGGGTGTATCACTGGGCAACTCTGTATCTTGTATGGCTCAGAATCTTCCGAAGTGTAAAGTGTACCTGCAGAGTACTCTGAGGTGAGATGGGATCGAGTGTCGTCGTCCTAAATGAGGGAAGTTAGCCGTCGCGTCACTTAGAGCGACATTAATTAAAGGCTTGCTGGAGTTACGAGGTGTCTGGAGCTGTAACAAGATCAGCCATCTATTTCCCATAAATCACATGCACTGTCTCAAACACGAACCATTACGAATTTGTTTACTTCAGATGTATACGCGCCTACGTACGGAGGGTCATAATCAAATCTTTTTCTTGTTCTGTTCTTTCTTTTGTTTGTTTCTTTCGTGTTCATACACACATACAGTGTGCCTGTGTTGTTGAATCCACCCTCGTTTGGCAGCTGTCTGTTGTTCTAGTATATTATCTGGTGGAATGGACCGTGTCGTGGGTTATTGTAACCCAAACCCTCTTCAGCACCTACTGCAGTAACCAGATCCACTGCTCGGAATGAGCAAGGATCATAATTAAATAATTGTGGCTTTGCCGTTAATTCGACCTGTAACAGGAGGCCTGTCTGGGAGAGCTCACGCTGAAACGGGAACGGAGCTGATAACGCTCCACAGCTCAGAATGTCTGAGGTTTCGCAGGTGACTGACTCAGGGTTGACCTCACCTGCATTTGACACTTAGGATGAGGACACCCCTCCTCTGTGCTCTTTTTCGAAGCGATTAAGATGCTGATAATCTGTAAATAAATACAAATGTTTAAAAAGCACTTGAGTGTCTTACTTAGTCATATAGATGTACATCTCAGGTTGCTGTGACTTAAAAAAAAACCCTGAACATAGTTTCCATCCTTCAGTGTCAGTTATTGAATGTTTTTCTGTGTACCGTGCCCTCAAAACATTTGGACACTTTGAATATGTTTAAATGCATTAGATAACAAATATATAATAGATAGATCATTTAAATATCTAAGTAAAATTGATTTTATATATAAAACTTTGGGGCCAATAAGATATTGAAATATTTTTTAAAGCGGTTTATTATGCTGCTCACCAATGCTGCAGTTCAGAAATGGTCAAAATACAATAAAAACAGTAACATTGTGAAATATTCAAAAGAAAAACTACCTGGCTATATTTAAAAATGTGATTAATTCCTGTGATGGCAAGGCTGAATTTTCAGCAACCATTCTTCAGTGTCACATGATCACATGATAGCTCATTGTTTCTGCCTAAACAAATACATGTACAAGTACAAATACAATACAATACAATGTTAGCTCTTTAAAAAAAATATGTTTTGTTTGTTTATTAATGTGTGCATTGTCATTAATCATGAATCTTTCCTGTTTTGACAGAGCATATCACCTGCTTGGGAAGAGAATTGTAGCAGTGAAGGTAAGAACAATACAAATCTTTAGAACCTCTTTAGATAGCTATAGCTATAAGCTTTAGATCCTCAAGCTACATAAAGTGAAAGGAATTCACTGATGCAAGGATGCAATGAATGACTGCTGGAGATGTTAAAAGTGCTCTGCTAATTGAAGAGCACAAAAGAGCAAATCCAGCACTCCTACACGCGCCACCACAGTTAAGCATGTTTGAGACCCTGTGGCCCTCATACGACAGAGAGGCTCTTTCTTTTTCCATCTTAGCTGTTCTCTGTTCTGTCACTTCTTCCGTTCTTTTCTCACATTTTATCCCTCTCCCTCTCTCGTCATCCTCATTTACATCTGTTTAGTTATCCTCTCACTTCTCTTATGTCTTATCTCCTATCTGTCCTCCTTTCCTTTCATTTCTTCTGCTGTGTCTGCTCATCTTTCCGTCTGCGCGATGCCTGGGTTTGCTCGAGCAGGGCTATCTATTTGGCTAAGGCTGTAAGTGATCTCTGCTGAGCTTTAACTGTGTGGCCTTGCCTTACTGCCTTACCTGTAATCAATTATTTCAGCGGGAGGCTGATAATCTACCCTTAACTAAAGAAGCATTTTAGCTAGTCGCTGCTTCATTACAAAAGTGGGGAAGAGAGAGAGCAAATGCCTTGGTTGCAACAAACACAACCGTTTCTAGTTCAAAACGTTTGTAATATTGGATGAAAATACAGCCGTGGAATATCTTTTTGCTATTTTAAATGGTAGACCATTGATTTTCCTGTCAATACTAGCTGAAGAGAAAACTCTTAGAGCATGTTTCTCAAGCATACATTCTCAATCTCAAAGTGAGCTGAAACAGAAGTATTGATGCAGTTCATGTAGATGATCACAATCAGAAAAGTTGTATTTACCTGATGGGTGGGCAAAGAGTCTAGTATTGCATATGTGTTTGATATAATTTATTTAGCTTAAGAGTTCTGTTTGGGTGTAAATGGGTTGTAAATAAGTGCTTATTTAATAAATAGTTCAGAAAGTTTAATTGGAGTGGGTTCGTTCAAACGATGGCCTTGTGCTTGTTTTCCAGGTTATTCCTCTCGACATCACGGTGGAGTTGCAGAAGCAAATCATGTCAGAGCTTGAGATCCTTTATAAGGTCTGAACCTTTTTTCTCCATGCTTGATTACTTAATCTGTATCTATATGATATTTTCAATGTAGTTCAGTCCTCTTTTCAGTGGATAAGAGCACTTACCTAATTTCGAAAATGTGCACTCCCGGTGTGATCAGCTACTTGAAATGCTTTATTCCCTCTCAATTCCACTAATTAAACTTAAAGCATTTTGCCCTTAAGTGTCGCTTTGTTAGCTTTCCGTCCTTGAAGATGTCAAATCTTGAGTGAGAGATGAATATAGCCTTGAGAATTAAAAATAACACGCATAAATAATCTAAATAATTTGCTCTGTACTCCTCACTTTGTGTTTGATTAAGTTTGGAGTCCTTTTCCAGGTGGAAACCACATTCATTCAGATCTGTGTGGGTTTCAGATTTCAGATTAGGTGTATTTGAGGTGTATGACTGTGATAAGTATGAAAGAAGTGTCATGAATTATTCAGGGATCAGTGCCTATGTAGTTTAGTCCATCTGCTCCAGTAACCTGCTCTGACAACAGCTGCTAGATAGACTTTAATTGATACCAATCACTCTTTGCAGCGACGAGCCAATCACATCGAA
This sequence comes from Abramis brama, assembly GCF_963993115.1. Taxonomy (NCBI): domain Eukaryota; kingdom Metazoa; phylum Chordata; class Actinopteri; order Cypriniformes; family Leuciscidae; genus Abramis; species Abramis brama. Next base: position 27,490,344 of record NC_139965.1, on the reverse strand, counting down.
TAATTAGCCAGTTCCACATATTGAATGAAATACTACGGTGTCATTAGCATCACATGGCTTACTATAAATAACTACAAACCAAATACTTAATGAAAACAATTAGTCTCATCTTTTCATCAGTGGTACATTTTTCTTATTAATAAAGTATCTTGTGAATCATGCAAATTAGTCAATAAACGGTTAGCCTAAAAGTATAAATAAATGTTCTTTTCATAACCATAAAGAAATGTTTATATCACTGCATTGCCATAAACTAGCACAGATTCCTCATTCTATAAATGAGCATACACTACCATTCAAACGTTTGGGTTCAGTTATATTTTTTTTTTAAAGAAATGAATACTTTTATTCAGCAGGGACACGTTAAATTGATCACAAGTGACAGAAAAGGCAATTATGATGTTATAAAATATTTCTATTTCAGATAAATGCTTTTCTATTTCTTAATGCTTTCTATTCATCAAAGAATCCTAAAAAAATGTATTACAGTTTCCACAAAAATATTAAGCATCTGTTTTCAACATTCATATCAATAATAAATGTTTATGTTTAATATATATCAGAACAGAAACTTTAAATGGGAATAATAATTCACAGTAGTACTGTTTTTACTGTGCTTTTGATCATATAAATGCACCCTTGGTCAGCATCTTTCAAAAACATAAGAAATTTTACTTTTGAAGAGCCCAAACTTTTGAACTGTAGTGCACATTTGTGATAAAGTTAGTGATAGTGTTAGTGAGTTAGTGATTTGTGATAGTGCTGATATATTTGATTGTGTTGTTTACAGTGTGATTCTCCGTACATCATAAAGTTCTACAGTGCTTTCTTTGTGGAGAACAGAATATCAATATGCACTGAGTTTATGGATGGTGAGTCTCATCTGTTTTGACATTGTCAGGCATCTGGGAGGCAACATTTGCACAGGAAGAGATCACTCAGCATCTCTACAAATTTAATTGAATTATTTGTTTTTGATGTAGGGGGCTCTCTGGATGTCTATTGGAGAATCCCAGAGCATGTTTTGGGCAGGATTGCTGTTGCTGTAAGTCCTTTCAATTCTTGAAACTGTTGTCGAGTAAGCATATCAGGGAATTTTGAAAACTGGAAGATATCGGCATATCCGAGAATGTTACAGCTCAGACTCCTGTGTGTATGTGCAGGGCCGTAACAAGCTCAACTGTCGCTCTAGGCAAAACACCGTTGTGCCGCCCCCACTTCACACTCACAATTAAACACGATCTTTGAGATACATGTGAAAGACTGGAGATTTTGTTTATTGATAAAATTGCACCTAAATAAAAGCATGCACAAGCATGTTTTCTGACTTTTTTAAAATGTATTTTTTCATTCTGCAACGTAAAACATCCGCACGCAACCACTAGTACAGCTGAAAATGCAAATTCTGTATTATATTATATAGCCTAATTTTCTAATTATAGCCAGGTATATGCAGGCCCAGAGTGGACATTGGACATTGGATTCGGGAGATTTCTTGTTGGGCCGCTGATAAATTGGGTTGGCAGCATTACCACTTCGACATAAAGACAGTTTCACACGGGACCCTACAAGTCTCAAGTTCATTTTCAGTGAGAGACTCACGGAAAGCGTCAAATCGATGATAGTTCTAGTTGTGGCGAAACGACTATATGCAAGCGGCGCTCGTACACCAGAAATCCCATCACTTGCACGTGCACAGCTCTTCATAGCGGTTACAAATATTATAAATATTAATATATGGCGTATATAAATATTACGCACGCAGTAAGGTGAGCTACATGATTTGATGATATAAGTGCAATAATGCGCCGTCCCTGTGTTTGTGTGTTTTGTCTTTGTAACACTTTATTAGTGCTGAATTGTCATTTGCACCCTGTTCTGACCCTCATTACCCTCTCCCTCACGCTTTCTCACAATAATCAAAGATATGCCACTGTTTAGATAATTTACAGCTCTATCCTCTACAGACAGAAGACGTAGACACACCCTTTCTAGTCTCTTCTGAGTTGTTCAATGAGTATGGGCGTTTGTGTGTGTCAATAGGTGGTAAAAGGATTAACATACCTCTGGAGCCTGAAGATTTTACACAGAGGTGAGAAAGCCACTTTTATGTAACTGAAAACATCTGAAATAATAATATCCAAATATTTGCTATCAGTGTAAGATCTTCATTTAGGTCATTTAGGCATGTGTATTTAGAAGTGAATTAAGTACAGTACGGTTTAAAATTGAGGACAGTAAGATTTATTTTTAAATAAATTAATACTTTTATTCAGCAAGGGCATATTCATCAAATAAAATAAAAAAAGTATAACGGTCTCCACAAAAATATTAAGCAGCACAACTTTTCAGCATTGATAATAATCCTTCTTGAGCACCAAATCATCATATTATAATGATTTCTGAAGAATCATGTGACACTGAATACACTGAAAATTTAACAGGAATAAATTACATTTCAAAATATATTCAAATAGAAAACAGTTATTTCAAATTGTAATAATATTTCACAATATTAGTTTTGCTGTGACTGTTTTGGTGCACATAAGAGACTTGAACTGTAGTGAATGTGATAATACACACATGTTGGGTAGTAATGACCTACATGTCAATCTAAATTGTGTGATCATATTACAGAAATCAACTGTTTATGATTAGATATTTTATATACAGTGTCAGATTTGTTTTTATATATTGTGTGACACAATAATGTGTAATACATTTGTTGATAATTAATTTGCTGATTGTGCCCCTAATTTTTAAAACAGACATACAGATATGACTTTCAAAGGAGACACACACCTAGCATCACAGTGCAATGTAATCCTTGCCTTCGAAAAATGAACTAACTAGTTAACTATTCATAAAAGGAGCATTACTTTGTACTTAATGCAAAGAGTATTGGTTAAATTTACATAAAAGTTGAACTCTCTACCAGATTACACTGCAGAAGTAATCAAGTCACAATGGTATTAGCTGCTGACATAATCTAATATTTTGTGTCTCTGTGTAAATGCATTGTTTCTCTGCGCAGATGTGAAACCCTCCAACATGCTGGTTAACACACGGGGTCAGGTGAAACTGTGTGACTTTGGAGTCAGCACGCAGGTATGTTCTAATTTGTATCCTGTGATTATTTGTTTGCATGTTTGTTTCTCTGCTTGAATGCGTATACTCACACAAGTGCTTCTTATGTTGTGTATATCTGTGTATGGTGTGAGCACAGTCAGATCAGATCAGCCATTGTCCCATCAGTCTCCATGTCTCATCTTCGTCTCATTCCTCCAGGGACTTCTTGCCTTTGCTCCCTAACCCCCAGATACCCCTTAGATTGCTCCTCACTTCTCACTTCTCGCTCTTTCTAATTACCACATTGAGCAGATATTCAGTGCTTGTGAGTGACGGCGTGTGTGTGCGCGTGGCTGGAGACAATAGCTCAGACTGAGAAAGTCAGCATCAGTTTCCCCTCCTCTTATACACTCAGGAGTCCAACAATGGAGCCCAATCACTCCAAACAGCCTTCTTTTAATTAATATTCATACCCATGTTCCCCGAAGACATTCTAGTTGAAGCTGACCCCTGGATGAGGTGCATGTGTGCGTTCTCCTCTGTGCCCATTCAGACCATGACACTGTATAGTAAACCTATGTCTCTCTTATTCACTTACACACACGCGCACACCGACGCACGTCAGGCCGCGGGGGAACGCTCTCATTATGTTTGTCCTGTCATTGCTGACATGTGCCATTGTGCCCGGATCTCACTGTCTCTCCCTTGTGAGAGTACAGACTAAAATTAAACCAGGCTGGCATTTCAATAACACTTCACAATAACACGCTCTTTTCAGTAGATTTAAATCAGTTTCTTCATACTGTGTTCTTTAGCTTATGGCAGAGATCTCAGGTCACCTGCTGTCACATCTGTACTGAATTACAATGTTCAGACAGAGATAATAACTGTTCTGCTTATATCAGAGGACTGAATGTGTCAGCTTCTCTATATTATTGTTGGCTGTACACATAATGTTTAGGGGATAATGTTTCACCTTTGAGGTTGTGTGTGTTTGATGGTACTAGATATCCAATACTGTCACTGCTAAGATCTTCATCAGCTATTAGGATGAGTAACAGGAGTCTGTTAGTTAGGTAGTTTTGAAGATAACACATTACAATGAGGTTTAATTTATGGACATTAGTTAATGCATTAAGTATCATGAACAACAACGGTGCTTTTACAGCATTTATTAATGTAGGTTAATGTTAATTTCTGGGTGTACAAATACACTTCAAGTTTCAAGTATACATTTATGTTAATGTATTATAAACAAGCATAAATTGGCAATCAAGGAAAATATATTTATGAATTAACATGAACTTAGAGTTGTAAACACTGTAAATAAGTGCTGTTCATTATTTAATTAATGCTAACAAATTGAACCTTGCTGTTAATGGTTACCATTTTTAATGTATTCATCTGTCGTCTTGTCCTTTTAAATGATAACTGTGATAGTACTACATTAGTATTACTATTGTTCATACTTGGGATTAGAGATTTGAACATACCCATAATCAAAATAAAATTTGGTACTTAAAAGGATAGTTCACCCAAAAATCATGTAATAAATTATTCACTCTTATGTTGTTCCAAACCTACGTGACTTTCTTCTGTAGAACACAAAAGAGGATATTTTGAAAAATGTTGGTAACCAAACTGTTTTGGTTACCATAGACTTCTATTGTTACATTTTTTTAAAATACCTTCTTTTCAGAAGTGAGCTCATGCTGAAAATCATGCTAATTATAAAGGTACATTATCCTGTACATTATCCATTCAAAATAAAAATGTTTCCATTATTTTGCATTATTTTATTTTTTTATGCTGGTAAGTACACAATGCAAAGTTTTGGGAGCGTCAGATTTATTTAAATGCTTGGTTGAATTCTAAGTTGTAATGATAGACCGTAATAACCGTGTCAATGGACAGGACAAAAAAATGATGCCCAAATTACTGATTTTTGGTGTTGTGACAAACCTTTGCATTGAATAATCTGCTTAACACCACAGAAGAAGGATTATGGACACACGGTTGATATGTTATTTCCTCTATTTGAGATTCTTGTTGATCTCCTGCTAAATATTTCAGTAACACTTTATTTTACAATGTCCTTGTTAAACATTTTACATGTACTTGTTTTAATAAAAACAGTGAATTTTGCATAATTTCATGCAACTAACTAAACTAAACCAAACCCTAAGCCTAACCCTAACTACATGTTGTTGAATAATGTTACTCAGTACTTTAAATATATAAGTACACTGTAACAAGGACATCATAAAATAAAGTGTAACCAATATTTTTTCTGCTTTCTTCCACAGTTGGTGAACTCCATTGCTAAAACATACGTCGGAACCAATGCATACATGGCGGTAAGCAGCAGTCATTTCTTTAATAGTGTTTCTTTTCAGACAGTATTTCTACTTACGGGAGCAGGGAAGGCATAGGTCTTTCTTATCAGTCATACATATTTGGTTGTAAAGGCTGTCAGTCTAGCATCTGCCTATAATGCACACAAAAAAATAAATTTTGCCTTTTACGGAAAAATCTAATTCTTTCAGAAGTACAATTTACACACAGGCACACACATATAGACAACAGAGCTGGTTAAATAGCTAAACATCTGCACAGAGGGTATGAATGTCTGTGTGACCTTCAGTGCCAGTTATACTCCAAGCACAATTCATATTGCAAGCTGCATTGAAATGATTCTTCATGTGTCTGTGTGTCTTTGCTTCTATAGCCAGAGCGGATATCTGGGGAACAATATGGTATTCACTCAGATGTGTGGAGCGTAGGGATCTCTTTCATGGAGGTAAAACAGTCATATAATCATTTCTTATAAATGCCCACATATAGGGGTGGGCTCTATTGTGGTTAAGCTCATGTGATGCTGCTGTGTGGCACGGTCACACAAGCTTATCATTTGAATGTGTTTTTAGGCATTGTGGTTTAAAAACAAGTGATTTAAAACCGTTAAAGCGCAGTAAGCAGAGAAAGACAACATTTCGCTATATGCGCATGCTGTCAGAGAGAAGGTTTCTAAGCGCTGTCTGAAAGACACTTTCTGTCTGAAAGACTTGCCTTGCACACATAAAGCCGCTGCGCGTAAAGCGTGTGAGAATTGAACGGAGTTCTTTTTGCCGCCTACTTGGGCTTGAACATTATATACACATACTTTTGTGTCAAAATGACCATCTTTGAAAAACACAGGTATTTATGTCTTAAGTGAACATAAACAGTTGAGAAAGAAAATGCACGAGTGTCTTTAGCTTGAGTTTGTTTGTTTTTTACGTAGACAAGTATTTGTTTTTTGTGATATTAAAAATGGTGCCAAGAATTATGAAATTTCAATGTTATCAAACATTTTCATAAAAAGTTTATTTAAAGTAAAAACAACTATATAGTATGTGATATATATATCATCGTGAAATCAAATGACTCATATCGTGATATAAGATTTTGGTCATATCGCCCACCCTTACCCACATATACACATGGCCCAGCTTTCATAGATCGAGTGGACTGGTGTCTTAGTGTTTCTGCTGAGTGCTGTTGATAGTCCCTGCAGGCACCCTGTCCAAACAGATGTTGGCCTACAGCTATGCATGGATCACACTTGAGATCTCCCACTGACTGCTACACACACACACACACACACTCTCTCTCTCTCTCTCTCTCTCTCTCTCTCTCTCTCTCTCTCTCTCTCTCTCATGCTCTGCTATCCTTTTGGATCATCTCCCCTTGAATTCCCATGAGAGCATAGAGATGTTGTGGTTTCTTTATATATACTATAAATATACTATAAATAATTAATAAATACTATGGTTTATTAAAGAAGAAATGTGTGTGAGTAGTGAAACATTAAAGAAAATGAGTATACGTGTGTGTGTGTGTGTGTGTGTGTAACTGTGAAAGATGTGGAGTCAGTGTGGCAAAACGCTATCAATCACTCAGCCAGCAGAACGTCCAGTAATTAGAGTGCTGTGTTCTCTACTTCAGAGGTGTGTGTGTGTGTTCCTAAAAAAGAAGAGAGGAGAGGTGTATGAGTATAGCGAATTTTCTTTTTGTAATGGATGTTTTTCTAAGCAGAAACCAGCAGCATGAAATGTACGTATGAGTGGATTAGATTTTAGTGTGGTTGTTTGACTCGTGTACTGAAAATGCCGTGCTGGTAGTTCTCATTGGCTTTATTGATTCCCATTTTGTAATTGTCAACGCTTCTCATTGGCTGTGATGAATTGTTATTGTATCCCTTAAGTCAATCCCTTGATTGCATTTATCAATATTGTTAGATATTATCGGTGAGATGTTTAGGGTGGGAAATATCAAGGGTCATATGGATTGACATCATCATGAGTTGATGAACAGTATATTGATCTGATTATGATTTAGTATTGACCTTACCATGTTGTTAGGGATTTGATCGATTTCGTCTCGATGCCTGGAACGTTTAGGCGGTTCAGGTGAAGTACCTCTGTTTTGTTGGCAATATTCTTGACCAATGAACTGAAGTCACCTCCTGAACTGAGATGGGAATGCTTGATTTAATAAATGAATGCACTGTGGTTTGAGTTGGATTAATTTTCTAAATGTAACTGGAATGTAATCAAAGTATGGTTTGAAAATAGATAGACTTTTGCTTTTGGGTTTTGCTAGTTTTGCTGTGCTTTTTCTACATCTGTTCTTTGATGATCTCCAGCATGTGTTGTAGTCTTCAGAGATTAACGTCTGTTGAAGTATATACACCTGCTGTGTGCTGTGATGTAGGCAGGATTTTTCTAGGCATCAAAGTTTTCCATTTGTTTTTTCAGCGTGTCAATAAGAGATTCATTGCAAAAGGTCGAGTAAATGGCTTCATTGATTATAACGGGAGTTTACGCAAAAGTGCGGCTTTGTGTACCCTGCGTTGTAATTGACATCTTCAGTGATTATAATGCCAGAGATCTTTGCTCGCTTTCTGTATATATATATTTTTTTTTTTCATGCTGCTAACTACACATTGCAACATTTCTGGAATGACAACCATATTTAAATGCGTGATTGAATCCGATTGACAGTAATAAACCATAATAATGGATGGAACAAAATAGTATAATACTGTATGTCAAATTATCTTTATTAGTCTTGTGTCACACTTTTAAAAAGTAAAGTACTTGATTATAATTTTAACTGTAGTGTGTTATTTAATAGGCCTATTACATATAAGTTTCAATAGAAATGACATTAAAGGTTTTTTTAGTACCATAAATGCTGGTCAGTACGTTCGGTAGTACTCTTTAACTACATTTCCAAGACAATAGAATTATGAAAATTATGTATAAAGATCTTAAGGCCTACTTAAGTAGGTCAAAAAAGAACTCTAAAGTTTAATTACATTTAATATAAATTTAAACTTTTATACATTGTCATTTAATTGCAATTAACATGCCTGAAAACAAATCCCCTTCAGGTGTAACAATTCAAATACTGTGTGTAATTTATTATTAAGGAATTGATTTTAATATGCTCCTGTTAAGCAGATTTGATTGTCCAGAAACCCTGTTTGAGACATCGTCCATCATGGCTGTATATGTGAAAGTTCATGTACTTATGCAGGTGTTTGTAAATGTGTATGTGACTATACCTGTGTGCTTCATTAAAAGTTAATTTTCCCTCTGTTCTTTCGTTCGCAGTTGGCGCTTGGCTCTTTTCCATATCCACAGGTGAGTCTGCTTCATCAAACCAGATACCAGTTTAACCAATTTAATGTTTAGCTCTTGAATTCTCAACATTTCTTTGCCCTGGAGGCACGGAGAACAAATGTTCCCTCATGATCTCAGCGTATGGGCAGTAATTAATTCGCTGTTCGTCCCACAACTGCTCATCCCACCCTTGTTTACTCAGTTTACATTACATACAGTCCTGCTGACCCGTTCCATTCCTCAATCCCATCAACCCTGTAATAAGATTTCATGCAGGGATTTTTCAAGATTATCCCAGTTTAAGAATGACAAACCCGGATTATAATCCGGATAGATTTGGAGGGTTCCCAGTTTAGGAACCACATGGCACCAATGCACAAAGCATGTAAATTTATGGTGCCTGTTAGTGTAGGATGACATGGTGTAGACGTTGTGTAGTATATTTAAAGGTGCTCTAAGCGTGTCACGTGTTTTTTTGGCCAAATTTTTTTTGTCACATACAGCAAACATCTCCTCACTATCCGCTAGCACAATCAAGCACAATCACAGTCCCCTGAACACACTGTAAAAAAATGGAGACAGCCCAGGCTCCACAAACGGCAAGAAAAACAAACTGGCCCAACCTGGACCACAAAACATAACAAACAATGTTCCAGCCAATAACCGATAAGAATGATTTGGGGGTGGGGGTTGGGGGGTTAGTGCACGTGCACATGAAGGGGGGTGTGGGGAGTGAAGGACAGAGAAGTATGAAGAGGGAAGTTAGCTAGAGGAGAGATGTCCTAGACAACAATGACGACTAACGTTAGAATTATATTCTCTTGAATTTTGATATGGCCGACACACGACCAAAGAGACGACGTTCTGATGAACAAATAACAAAGAAGAAAAAGGAGAAGGAACACGCAAAGTCCCGAATTTACATCGGAAAAGCACGGAAGGGAGGGGGAGGGGACGGGATGAGGAGGAGGGATGGTCGAGCTAGCCTCCGTTTTGTTTGACAATACTTTGACGTCAACAAGAAGTGACGTCACCCAACATTGCTTAGAGCACCTTTAATGTACTTAGTTGTACTTATTTAATTAAACTGCCATGTTCGTTTTTTAACCGTATTTGCTAAATTACTTCTATTTTTAATTGAACAAGATCTTGTTGTGAAAGAAACTTGAATAAGTTAGATCTATAACGGTATTGTTTATGATTCTTAGCACTTAAACATCTCAGTCTTTTGTTAAAGGCAGTTCTGGTTCTTTGTAAACTGCGTTCTCTTTTTTAAAATTAGTTTATACATGTTAACACTTTACAGAAATGTTAATTTCATGAGGTATCATGAATAATACTTTTTACTAAATTTATTAATTTAGATTAATGTTAATGATCAAAAGTTACACACACTTTTGTATATATATGTATGTATATATATATATATATATATATATATATATATATATATATATATATATATATATATATATATATATATATGTATGTAAAAATTGAGCAGCGCAGCATTGCATCATTGATAATAGTAATAGTAATAGAAATATTAATAACAGCGCAACATTGATAATAATAAGAAATGTTTCTTAAACACCAAATCAGCATATTTTAATGATTTCTGAAGGATCATGTGACACTGAAGACTGGAGTAATGATGCTGAAAATTCAGCTTTGCCATCACATCAATATATTCAATTTAAAAAATATATTAAAATAGAAAAGGTTATAATATTTCACAATAATACTGTTTTTACTCTATTTTTGATCAAATAAATGCAAATGCAGGTGAGCATAAGAGATTTATAAATGCTGTGAAAGGATTGTTCATTATTTGTTCATAATGCCTTATGCATTAATTAATGTTAATACATTTAAAATGTAAATGTAAAATTTTACTTGAACTATTTAGTTTGATGACTTTGATTTTCAGATGCGTGTATTTAGAAATATACTGTATAGCCAATTCTGATTCAGTGCCCTATTTTTTTCTAATCAGACTCTCGGCTTTTAAAGTTCTGCATGTAAGTGCAGTGAGTTTAATGAGGGAAATGTTGACTAATGCTCAATAAATTACTCCCAGCATGCCTGTTGGGTTAATTAGCATATTAAAACAAAGCAGCCACTCAGGGCATGCAGGGGAAATCAGAAAGGAACATTTTGAGGCTGCATCTAGAGCCAAAGCCTTGAGCATCGTACAGTCACGGAGGCTGGGCTTGGCGTCGTGTGTGTTTGTGCTTTATCTCTCACATCACTTGATCCAAATCTATTGTGCACAATTGCAAAAGTTACTAAATAAAATTGATGTGCAATACATGAAATTTAAAGGACATTATGATGAGTGCTATGATTAATCATAAGGTCTAATACATTTTTAGTGTAGATATTTGTAACAGAATAGAAAGACAAAATATAGGATGAGCAAACTGTTTGAGATGATGAACAGTTGATGGGTAGAAAGAACATTAGAAGGCTAGAGGCCTGCATTTGTGTGTGCATTATCCCGGGGCCTGGAGGCTCGTCTCATGTGAAATTGTTTTTCTCTGCTCTCCAGCATTATCTATTAACAGGGCCATTATCATGTTAATCCACTGAGTATTATTACATAAACTAATGTATTCACATGTACACACAAACACTCCTTCATACACGCATAGTGTCTGGAACCATGATTGGATCTTTTAATGTTAAATATTGTACAGTATTTCTCTTCTGAAATTTGTCTTTTAGCAGTTGGCCTGTACCTAACCCATCAAAAAAAAAAAAAAAAACCTCATAGACCGCGACATGGGAATGTGTGAAATCCATTCAGGTCTGCGGTTCTTCTCCGAATGCATCATCATATATCATTATCAGTTAAAGTGATAGCGATTGAAACCAATGAATGGCAAAACTTTTTAGTTCTAGGCCCATAGTGCCAGAGGCATTATACTGAAGCATTTCATGTATACACACCCCATTAATTTATTACTTCCTCCTTTAATCTTTCTTACTCTCCCTTTTCTCTGTTCCTGCATTTCAGAATTCATATGGAATGAAAATGGAGAGAGAAAGAGAGAGAGAAGCATGAAGGAGAAAGAGGGAGGGGGTTAGTCAGTAAGAAAGAAAGGGAGAGCTAAACCTCCCACTGCTAGAGCGTTTTTGCTCTTGATGTTAATTTTCACAGCTCCATATGGTGCTGCAGACTCTTCACCTGCAGGCATCACACACACACACGCTTGCACACACCACCCAGCCAGCACACACGCTACCTCAGGCCTGGCCTGTCACTCACATCAGCCCAGGCATCTGTCTGTTCTCTCTCTCTCTCTCACACACACACACACACGCTCGCAGAGTCATTGTCCATTGTGCGGCGAGATCTCGAGACATGCCCGCTGTATTTCTGCATAAACTTCTGATGCCCTGCCCCCGCTCCACCCGCACTCAGAGCCACAAATCTGCCGATGTTTTGTGTGTGTGTGCATGCATGATTGCAAGGGTGTGTGTGTGTTTTCTATGTGTTATCTTGTCATTGATTATAAAAGGCTCTTTAATTTCGTCTCACCCCATGTTGGGATTAATTTGCATTCTTTGTCAGGAGTTAATGGCGTCTCCCGATGGCTCGCTCGGAAAATCTTTGAAGACTGCAGACTGGCTGGCGTGTGTATACAGCCTCCAGCGCTTCTCCTCCTGATTGATTTGTTGTTGCCTTTTCTGTTTTCCGGCTGTTTTGGTTTCAGCTCATTTTAAGTCCCATATTCATCTGAATATACTGTATGATTTTGCTCTCCCAGAGCTTTAATGCTATATTTAAGCAATATCACCCTAGCAAGAGTGTTGTTGTACAACAAGCTGTTGAGGCTGAAGGTAATCACAGCCGTGGCCATATTTATTATAACAGCACAATTTTGAGTGTGATATTGCTTTTATATAACATTTATATAAACTGTTAATATTGAGTAACTTGCAGTTCAGAAAAAATTAGGCCCAAGTGTTGTGTGATCACTCTGCTCTAGCTCCACTTCAGGTTTTTCATTTCCCACCACATGGTTGGTCACTCGTGAAAACTCATTGTGAGCATTCCTGGAGTGAAAGAAAACATTGGCCTTATCAGGCAAAATAACACAACTCTGCTTCCACTCCGCACATCTCACATATTTTGGTCTGGAACATTGCAAACAGACAAATGGAGCAATACAAACAGTATTTCACCTCACTATTATTGGTTGGACAATAATAAAAAAAAACATTGTTTGTTATTTAGCTCTTTTTTATCTATTCACAGAATTTTTTTATACTTTGAAACAGTTTTCATTCAGAAATCACTAGTACATTTCACAAAAAATTACAAAGAAACTAAACTAAGAAAATGAAACATGAAATTTCAAAGTAGAAAGACAGAAGTGTTATTTTCTTGTAAAACCTACTGAAATAATCATTTTATTTACTACTTTAGAAAAGCTTCTTTTTAAATAAATAAATAAAGAATAGCACTGCTTTGCATTTAGTTTCCATTTAGGAATTGTAACACTAACATTTAAAAAAGTAGCTGAGTTGTGTTTAAAGTCGTCTTGATTGTTTAGTGGAGATCACATTTAAGTATTTCATCTTACTCCAGTGGTTTAATTAGAAAATAGCGCATACGACAAATATTTATGCCTTTAATTGTCCTGTGATTGCCTTGCTTCGCAGTTTTAGGCAATGCTGTGTGTTATTTAGTTCCTACATTAAAGGTCCAGTGTCTCCAGGTATTTAAAGAGAGCTGGGCCGTGTTTAATTGAGAAAGAGAATCAATGACTTGCGTAATGTCATTAGAGTGGCCTCAGACCGTCAGCTGTTAGCTTAAATTATGTGGTCCAGGCAGAAAGTTTTGACCAGATTGTATAAGTGGAGCATTGGCCTCATGGAAGCATATAAAAAATATCACAGCAAAATATGGGAAAGCGTTCTCCATCTACTTCTTCGATGATCTCCCTCTCAGATGATTGTTGTATCCATTAAAGAGGTTGCAAAGCAGAAATTGAAAAAATCCTGAAGATTTTTAACTGGGACTCCCCTTTCCAACAGAAATGCTAAATAGAAACCTTATGTGTTTTATTGTTATCACATGATTATACATGAAAATGCTCATATTAATATAAAACAGTGCCTGTTTATCAGTTGTATGATTGTCAAAGAAATAACACACGCTTTGATCCTCACTGTCAACGTTTTGAGATATACAATATATCATGAATGTACTTGAGTCAAACATATAAACCTGGAGGTGAATAAAATGCAGGAAAATGACATTAATAATAATAAATAAAGGCTAGGCAAAGCTTATCCTAATTGAGGATCAGACTTTTAGTGACTGTGTTTTCATTATGTAAACGATGTTAACACATGATGCCCTTATATTGCCATCAGGGTTTTTTTTTAATCTTCCGCCTGTGATCATAAACATGTTCTGGTGCAATGCTTGTGATTGTAACATGCTAATTGGGTGTAGCTTGCTTTCGCTCTCGCTTACTTATTCTCACCTAAATCCCTTTCTCTATTATTTTTTTCTCCATACAGATTCAAAAGAACCAGGGCTCCTTAATGGTAAGTGTTTTTTTCCATGTATTTTCGGAGATGTAGGCGGCTCCTCTCGCAACCCCTCGCAGTTTTCTCCTCACTTCGCTTGGTTGCCTCCCTCGGAAGTTAATACCAGATAATAATACGCTCTGTCTTAACAGCCTGTATTCAGATTAGGTGCCATTAGAAATAAGAAAACATTACAGATCAAATGGCTTTTCACGAGTCAGAGTGCATTTGATTAAGCTGTATTGCTACCTGTTTTATTGCATTAATGATTTTATTTCCTTTGCACTGTAAGGACATTGTATGGGGTCTAATCTCTTTTTCTCCTACCCCCCTCTATCACAGCCTCTTCAGTTATTGCAGTGCATTGTTGATGAGGTGAGTCTGTGTCCCATGTACGAAACCGTCCCTAATGGGGTGGAAAGCTGATATTTTGTTTCCTAATGAAGCGAGGTGTATTATCAGCTAAGCTCAGGGTTTGAGCTCTGAAGAGCTGGAGCTGTCGAGAGCTCGGCCGTGCTGATGTCAAGGCCTTGAACAGAACAATTGGCTTAACTCCGGATTTGACTTGTAAAATAATCATAGTTTAATAAATAAGTTACTAAATTATAAATTGTGTAATATATGTTCTTATTTGTACAAACAGTGTTTGTTTGTCGGACTGTGTCTGCAGCTCAACATTTTTAAATAACTTCTTACTTTGTCTTTTTCTCTCTCTTCTCATTCTATCTCTTACACACTTGTGTAAAAAAAAAAAAAAAAAAAACGCACACACACAGTTTGCTGGTTTAATGTAGCATGACAGGGCTCTGGACAACTGAGGGTTATGGACCACAGAGTTGTTGAATTAACCTTGACATCCGTTAGGCGCTAAAATACACCCAGCTAAACCATGGCACATTTTCTCACCATCATCTTTTTGAGTTGGGTCAGGGTCAGTTAAACTCAGATATTCCTTGAAATAGATACAGCTCTGTGTTAAACTCATTTCTCTGATATAAACACCTTTCTGATATACCTAACTATGGCATGTATGTGGAGCATCTATGCAGTATTTCACCCAGTCAGGCTAGTAGTTCTTCAAATTTTTACTTTTATACATTTTTTGTTTTGCAAAGTTTGCTGCTTTGTTTCTTGTTTCACATGTTTCTATGGTATACTGGAAAACAATGATAAGCATTTCATAACTGTTAAAGGCATATATTGGCAAAAGCATTCAATATGTAAAGAGTCAATATTTACAGTGTTGACCCCTCTTCTTCATAACCTCTGCAAATTCGCTCTGGCATGCTGGATATCAGCTTCTGGGCTAAATCCTGACTAATGGCGATCCATTCTTGCCTTATTAGTGCTCAGAGTTTATCATAATTTGTGGGCTTCTGCTTGTTCACTTGCCTTTTGAGGATTGACCCTAGGTTCTCTGTGGGATTAAGATCAGGTGATTTTCCTGGCCACGGATCCAAAATTTCAATGTAATGATCTCAGAGCCACTTCATTATCACTCTGTCCTTGTGACATGGTGCTCCATCGTGCTGGAAAATGCCCGGATCATCCCTAAATTGCTCCTGGGTCGTTGGGAGAAGTTGCTCTTGCAGAGCGTTTTGATTCCGTTATTTATTCATGACAGTGTTTTTGGGCAGAATTGTTAGAGAGCCCACTCCCTTGGATGATCTCAGGATGCTTCACTTTTAGCATGACACAGGACTCATGGTAGTGTTCACCATTTCTTCTCCGGACAATCGATTTTCCAGATGTCCCAAACAATCAGAAAGAGGCTTCATCATAGAAAATAACTTTGCACCAGTCTTCTGCTGTCCAATCCTTGTACTTCCTGCAGAATTTCAGTCTGTCCTTGATGTTTTCTTGTAGAGAAGTGGCTTCTTTGCTGCTCTTTACGTTGTCCAAAAGTCTTGGCCTCACTGTGTGTGCAGATGCACTCGCACCCACCTGCCGCCAATACTGAGCAAGCTCTGCACTGGTGGTGACACGATTCTGTAGCTGAGCTGAGCTACAGAATCAAGGAGACGGTCTTGGCGCTTGCTGGACACTATGGGACGTCCTGAAGCCTCCTTCTATGCAGTTGAACCTCTCTCCTAGAAGTTATTGAGGATCCAGTGTCCAGTTCTTTTTGATTTCCTTGCATATGAGGCCATTTTGATGCAAAGCGATGATGGTTGTACACCTTTCTTTGGAGGTAACCATTGTTAATATAACCAGTCCTACTCGACCCGCTCCGAGCGGGATGTGAATCTGGTCTCCGGCGTGGGAGGGGGGTGCGCTTACAAGGACACAAGACCACAGCCTCTAGTGTCAGTCGCTAGAGTGCCTCTTGAGATCAGGGGAGTGAGGTTAACACGCACAACTCACTCCCAACCGGTTCAACGGCACCAAATGTAACCGGTCCTACTCGACCCGCAGGAATCAAACAGGGGCGCGCAAACAAGGACTTTAAAGACTGCAGCCTTGAGGCCAGGGGAGTGAGGTTTACATGCACAGCTCTCTTTTATTATCAATTTTGAAAACAGTTATAAGAACAATTATAAGTTATAAGAAATGTTTCTTGAGCAGCACATCGGCATATTATAAATCTATTTTTATTGATCTCACTTTTTAGTATCTCGCGGCATGAACATTGCATTTTTAAGTTCAAAATTCAGAGCATTCAAACCCACATTCTTTCCCATTCTGTTGTGCTCTCTCTGGCGATTATACATTTGTTGTTGTTCACTCAACAGCAGCCCTACACGTTCACCCCAGGACACCATTTGCTTTTTACTTGTAAAATAAAGATGGCAAGATAACTGAAACATGATCTGGCTGTATCTCAGCAAACCTCAGCTGATTCTGTCATTAAATTAGCAGATCTGAGGAAGTAGGAGAAGGTCATCTTTTACCACACTTAACACTCAAACAATCCCCAAATTTGCATCGGCCTCCTCAACATTTAGTTAAAGCCCGTAGGCCACGGTAACTCCGACATTTAAATACGCATTCCACCGCTATGTGAGTAATTAATAAGTAATTGTGTTAATTGTGTGTGTGTGTGTGTGTGTGTGTTTGTGGGGGGGAGCCTCTCCCTTCTCCTCTCTGCTTGAGCTACTCACTGACACATGCTAATAACAGAACGCCACAGAGAGATGGAGAGGGAAGCATAAACACACATTAAACATACCGAACGTGTCTTTTCTGCTATAGATTGCTGCACGTAATTAATAATTAAACGGCCGCTCGTGTAATGAGTTGACCCGTGTGAACTGTTCATTACTCACCCGGCAGAGGCATCACTCAAACTATTTTCTGCCGTGCCCTTCGCTCCATCTCCCTCAGGCCAGAGAGCGCGCCGCCACGCTGCTGCCGACTGCATTCAGCTGACCAAGGCCTTATTACTCACTGCCACTGATTTACAACCTTCGGAGAGAGACAGTGAGAGGGAGCTTGAGATGGGAGTTGTGGGTGCTCCCCAGGACCTACTTTAAAGAGTAATCTAGTGCACAGACCGAGAAAGAAGCAAAGTGAATGTGATGGACTGAAAGAGCAGGAGAAAAGAGAACATTTAGAAACTGTACCTGAGAGAATATGAGAAACAGGCAGAATAAAGAGAATATCCACCCGAGAAGGGCATCAAGACCCAGTCTATCAGAAAAACGGGAAAGAATATTCTGTGGTGTGAATGTATGATCTGAGACCCATTAAACATGAGCTTACCATCAGTAATGATGAAAATCACTAGATGGCAAAGAAGTGTCATGAAGTACACGGGAGAAATTCAGGAAGGTCAAAGGTAGTTGATCTAGTAATCTGACCACTTGTACTTAGAGAGGATGTGGGTAATGACAGTCTAGCTTGTTTGAAGGGCATTGTGTTTGAGTATGTATGGCTGGTTTCCATGGTGACCTCGGTATAAATAATCAGCTGCAAGGTCTCAGAGGACTCATGGGAAGGGTGAATAAATGGCTAAATGAGGTGAAGCACGCCAGAGCTGTTTTTTGTCCTCTTGTTTACTTTCTCGCGATCAAGTCCAGCCCTGCTCAGTGTCTTGCTGATTTGTAGAGCACTTCTTTATAGGAGACGCTCTATTTCAGATCTGCACGGCAGCCCATCTTTAATTGTCCCTCTTTGCTCGTGTATTGAAACAACCCTGATGCTTCTAATAAGACTCAGGCTTAAATTCACCTCTGTAATTAATGATCTAATTTTGCCTGATAATTGCTGCTGGGCAATTACATGTATATTTACTGCTGGTATTGTGGAGGAAGACGGGCCGTGGTCTGGCTCTGTTTGTAGTGTTGGATAATGGCAGCAAGCTGCATAATGTAACAGTGCT
Source organism: Abramis brama (assembly GCF_963993115.1). Classification (NCBI taxonomy): domain Eukaryota; kingdom Metazoa; phylum Chordata; class Actinopteri; order Cypriniformes; family Leuciscidae; genus Abramis; species Abramis brama. Next base: position 27,471,738 of record NC_139965.1, on the reverse strand, counting down.
TTCATCACCATCATCATCATCCTCCTCATGCAGCCGCCACATCAAAGACCCCCAAATGAAGGTGTTTGTGCGCCCATAAGTGTATGTGCATCTGTTTGTGTACGCATACGTGTGTGAGGCTGAGTGCATCTCGCTGTATTTACATGTGCCTATTTACAGTTATGCGTGCGGCATAAGTGTATGTGCAACTGTTTGTGTACGCGTATGTTTGTGAGGCCGTGTACATCTCGCTGTATTTACATGTACAGCATTTAAAGTTATGCGTGTTGCTCTGAATCTGTGTTTTTGGTCCAGGCATGGGACATGTATGTGTACTGTGGCCTCCAGGCTGTGAGTCTTGGCTGCGTAATGATGTATAGCTGTGCTTGTTCATTTGAATAGGTGTTTGTTTCACACTCTCTAGAAAATGACTAGGGTGATGTTGGCACCTAAAAAGAAACATTTAGGAGCCAAATTATTTGTTTAGATGACTAATTACAGATTTAATAAACATGGTATTCAAAAGCACTTTAGTTCACTTCCTACTTTCCACGACAATTCTATAAACAGTTAGGGCCCCATTTTAACGATCTGAAACGCAAGTATCAAGCGCGAAACGCAAGTAACTTTGTGGGCGGGTCTTGGGCGCTGTTGCTATTATACCGGCGGGATAAATGACTCTTGCGCCCAACGCAAATCTAAAATGGGTTAGTCTGAAGTAGCTTCATTATTCATAGGTGTGGTTTGCTATTATAACGGCGGATTTGCCAGGTGCACGCCAGGAGCGGTTCACCGCCGAGGAGACCGACGTTCTCGTCAGGGCCGTAAAAGACAGAGAAGTGACATTGGGGATGGGAGAAACCCACCCAAATAAGCTTTGGTTAAACAGGCGTATAATAATTTGGGTAAATGTGTAAGCTAGATTTATGCATATTTTTTTCACATCTTCATGGACACCACAATGATTTCCCTTGTGTGTTAATATTTTTCCTTGTAATAATGTATGATTTGCAAAAATGAAAACTGCAGCTTCTGTGTAGATGAGAGAATCAAAGTGTATGCGCGTTTTGCACACGCTACATTGATTATGGCCAAGCATGCGCCCTTAAAATAGCATCTGAATAACATGTGCAACGCGGAATTGTTTTCTAAACCTGCAAAGTAGCACCAGGGAACGTTTGCGCCAGAACACGCCTCCTCTTTTCGCTGCACCGCCCCCGGGAGTGCAAGTTCACTCCTTAGTTTACCGGCATTCGTCTGTGGAGGGAAAAGTCAAAATAGGAATGATACATGCGTCGGTGTACAAAGTCAATTGCGCTGGGTGCAAGATAGGGCCCTATGGCCTTGTCCACACGAAGACGCTTTTAGCTGTATACGTAAAATTTGAGCGGCATCTTCTGTTCCTGTTTTAGATAAAAAGCCAAGTCTAACTTGTTCATTGTAGCGGCCAAAGCCGTTTCAAACAACTGGTATTCATCCATAGCCGTCTTGCAATGTTTACTAATGACTTCGACGTCACAGCGCTGTCGTCATCTGTTTAGCTCGCCTCTGGCCCGCCTATATCAGATAACCCGATGTGACCAGAGTATAACCAGAGTAACTCGCTGAGCAAATTCAACTTGTGCTCTCACGAGAACTCTGGATTACCCATAGACAGTATATAAACTGGACACAGCGACCCCATAGGTTTCAACGGAGAGAAGTTGAAGCACATTAGAAGCAGTCACTTCCTGATTGCCGAGCGTACTGCGCAGACTCAAACTGAGCTTGACGACGTGGATGTGACGTGAGCAGCCTGCCTGACAGTTGTAAGTTTTCTAGTAGCCGTGCCAAGAGAAATCGGAACCATTCCCTTCCGAATCTCGCAGAGACGGAGAGTGTGAGTAGGAGCTGTCCATGAGCTAGGAGCAGGAGCAACGTCATGACTCTCTATGGGCTTCTCCCTTTACTTTATCGGACTTTATGCCTCCACGTCCCCCCGATTGATTGCGAGCTTCTCTTCCTGTCTCTACGGTAATTTCCAGAGAGTCGCGTGGTTATGACGCAATCGTTAGCCTACTTTTACAAAAACTGCTTCTACGGGGCCATAACGTAAGATACAAGGTAATGGAGCCTTTTATACATTGTTGTGTTTCTTTAGAAATAAACAATGGACAAATGGAGTCTTTAAACGCCTCAGATGTAAAGTTATTCGCTGTCAAAGTGACGCGAAAATGAATGGGAGTCAATGGGATGCTAACAGCACGTGAAGGCTTGTTAGCCAATGGCGGCTCCCGGGGGTGCCTTCAAAATAATATGAAACCCTGACCGCCTGGGATTACCAGGGTAGCCTTTTATTGTATACAGCGCACAAGGTTTATGCGCATGCTCCAAGTCTTCTTCTCTGTTTTTAGTGTATCTCTGTGGCAGAATTACAGCGCCACATACTGGTCTGGCATGTATAATACATAGTTTTGAGACCGTTTCAGTGGTTTCGTGTGTACGCATAAGATGACGCCGTGTTTACGGAATGTTTTTTTTTTAGAAAGCTCTGGCTTCGTGTGGATGTGGCCTTATATAATACTGTTTTTCTAGTTGTGTTTGTACTTTTTATGCTGTCACTCTAGTGATCATGATTGTATTTATCCGTAAAAGCTCTGAATGAATCAATGACTGAGTCTGATTCACGCTATAAGTTCTGCGTAAGTTTGTGTTTGTGAATCAGTCATTAAAAAGAACCAGTTCATAAGAGTTGAATTAGACATCATGGCTGTTAATGTACACAAAGGGTTTCCTGACTGTCACCAATGATAACTAGATTTTAGTTTTTTTGTTGCATGCATTACCATTTTAATCACAATGTGGAGCCCTGCAAACCCAAAACAGCAGATCAGATTATTTATTTCCATTATCCGTTCTTGTTTTGTAAATGGCATTTAGCTTGTATTGTGCCGGAGAGGTTTCCTTTAATTCCAACTGGCTATTAAAGCAGTTTCTTCTCTTTGTCCCTTGTCTTTTTGTGAAAACAGAACACTTTCCCTTCAGATACATCAATCACAAACACCTTGAATCTCAATTCTGTCTTTAACGTCAAGGCATTTGAGTCTGTGTAACATGTTGATATAATCATTTCTTTCTTTCCCAAAGGTCATATTCTTTTAAATTATTTTACAAATAAATCTTCTAAATACAAATAATCTTTTCTTTGAAACAGGCCATATTTATCTTTCTTTTCTAGTCTTAGGCTCCATTTTTCTGCTAAAGATTATATTACAATGAATGTGTCAGTTTGATCTCAGTGGTGTCTGAATACATGCATTGATGCAAGTGTCCTATTCACACAATGTCTGGAATTTGACTTTTTTTCACTTGTTTCATTTAGTTTCAGTGTGTCTGTCCTTTACAAGTGGCTGATTTAATTTGGTTACCATTTTAACTATTTGGAGGTTGAGGTCATAACTAAATGTTCTTATCAACTGTATGCTTTCTGCTTCAGGAGCCCATGAATGGCTCTCTTTCTCCAAGCTTTTTGTCTGTTTGTTCCATGTTCTGTGCATCAGAAATCTTCGACTGTCTAACAAAAGGGGTTCAGGTGCTTCCAAAATTGAATATACAAGGCTGCTTTTGACTTTCCGCACATATAATACCTCATTATGGATTGTAACCTTTCTGCAAGGCCACACAAAACCTACAATTATAAACCATAGATTTTTGTGTGAAGTATAAACCTGTTTATATTTTTTATTATATTTTGTGGATGTTTTTGTAAATAATGATTCTTGACAATGTGTGTATATTTGTTTATTTTTAGGATCCTCCCGTGCTTCCAGTTGGCCAGTTCAGTGAGAAATTTGTCCACTTCATTACTCAATGGTTAGTGTTTCGAACCGAACACCTGTTTCTTCTCTTGTGCCTCTAATAAATAAATAAATACATATCATGTTGTGATGAATTTGCACTGATAAATGACAATAAAAACTATGAAAACGTGTGATTCAATAAAAAATGAATTCAGGACATTAAAAAAAATACTTCAAATATACACTCACCTAAAGGATTATTAGGAACACCATTCTAATACTGTGTTTGACCCCCTTTCGCCTTCAGAACTGCCTTAATTCTACGTGGCATTGATTCAACAAGGTGCTGAAAGCATTCTTTAGAAATGTTGGCCCATATTGATAGGATAGCATCTTGCAGTTGATGGAGATTTGTGGGATGCACATCCAGGGCACGAAGCTCCCGTTCCACCACATCCCAAAGATGCTCTATTGGGTTGAGATCTGGTGACTGTGGGGGCCATTTTAGTACAGTGAACTCATTGTCATGTTCAAGAAACCAATTTGAAATGATTCGAGCTTTGTGACATGGTGCATTATCCTGCTGGAAGTAGCCATCAGAGGATGGGTACATGGTGGTCATAAAGGGATGGACATGGTCAGAAACAATGCTCAGGTAGGCCGTGGCATTTAAACGATGCCCAATTGGCACTAAGGGGCCTAAAGTGTGCCAAGAAAACATCCCCCACACCATTACACCACCACCACCAGCCTGCACAGTGGTAACAAGGCATGATGGATCCATGTTCTCATTCTGTTTACGCCAAATTCTGACTCTACCATCTGAATGTCTCAACAGAAATCGAGACTCATCAGACCAGGCAACATTTTTCCAGTCTTCAACTGTCCAATTTTGGTGAGCTCGTGCAAATTGTAGCCTCTTTTTCCTATTTGTAGTGGAGATGAGTGGTACCCGGTGGGGTCTTCTGCTGTTGTAGCCCATCCGCCTCAAGGTTGTGCGTGTTGTGGCTTCACAAATGCTTTGCTGCATACCTCGGTTGTAACGAGTGGTTATTTCAGTCAAAGTTGCTCTTCTATCAGCTTGAATCAGTCGGCCCATTCTCCTCTGACCTCTAGCATCAACAAGGCATTTTCGCCCACAGGACTGCCGCATACTGGATGTTTTTCCCTTTTCACACCATTCTTTGTAAACCCTAGAAATGGTTGTGCGTGAAAATCCCAGTAACTGAGCAGATTGTGAAATACTCAGACCGGTCCGTCTGGCACCAACAACCATGCCACGCTCAAAATTGCTTAAATCACTTTTCTTTCCCATTCTGACATTCAGTTTGGAGTTCAGGAGATTGTCTTGACCAGGACCACACCCCTAAATGCATTGAAGCAACTGCCATGTGATTGGTTGATTAGATAATTGCATTAATGAGAAATTGAACAGGTGTTCCTAATAATCCTTTAGGTGAGTGTATATACAACCCCCATTTCCAGAAAAGTTGGGGCATTTTGTAAAATACAATAAAATCAAGAATCTGTGTTAATTCTCTTGAACCTTTATTTAACTGACAAAATTACAAAGAAAATATTTCCAATATTGTTTAATTTTGATGGCTGCAGCACACTCCAAAAAAATTGGGACAGAGGCAGATGTTGTCACATCACCTTTCCTTTTAATTACAATTTAATTATTTGGGAATTGAGGATACTAGTTGTTGCAGTTTTGCAAGTGGAATTTTTACCCAATCTTGCCTGATTTAAGAGATCTGCTCAACAGTCTGTGATCATCGTTGTCTGATTCTCCTTTTCATGATGGGCCATACGTTTTCAATAAGAGACAGATCTGGACTGCAGGCACATCCACTGGTGAAGAGTGTCTAGAAACCACTCGGTTGTAGCACGTGCTGAATGAGGCCTGCCTTTGTTTTGCTTCCCAGGAAAGATGTCATCCTGATGCCATTAAATGTCTCTCTACAGTCCCAATATACAGTACGCCTCCATGTCAATGGTACCTTTACACACATGCAAGTCACCCATATCATTTGCACTGAGGCACCCCCATACCGTGACAGAAGTTTGCTTTTGTACCTGTGATGAAAGTGATGAAGTGATGAAAGTCTGGATGGTACTTTCGTCTTGGGGACTGAGAAGATGTCCGTTGAAGCTGAAACGTGGACTCATCTGACCACAGCACACATTTCCACTGTCTTTTAGACCATCTGAGATGAGCTTGGGCCCAGAGAACTTGGCAGCATCTCTGCATTGAACAGATGTAGCTTTCTCCTTGCATAACGGAGATTCAAGTGGCATTTCTTGATGCAGCGTCAAACTGTGTTAAGTGCGAACTGTTTTCTAAAGTACTTCTGTCCTGAGCACATGTGGCTGTATTTAACATAGCAGCATGATAGTTTCTCATGCAATGCCATATGAGAGCTCAAAGGTCATACACATTCAACTGAGTCTTTTCACAATATTATGTATGGTAGATGGTTAAAGACATAAATTCTTTGCAATCTTGCTTTAAGAAATGTGATTTTTGAATTGTTTGACAATTCTCTCATGACACTGAGTACAAAGTGGTGAGCCATGACCCATCTTTGCTTGCTGAGAAGACTGAGAAAGTCTTTTACACCCAAACAAGATACCCTCACCTATTACCAATTCACCTGCTAATGGTGTTTAAAATACGGTTTAACTTGGATATTATATAATCTTTTCAATTTTATTTAGCCTCTGTCCCAACTTTTTTGGAGCGTGTTGCAGCCATCAAAATCAAAGTTTGTTTATATTTACAAAATACAATTATGTTGGTCAGTGAAAACATTGGAAATCTTTTCTTTGTACTTTTGTCAGTTAAAAAAAGGTTCAAGAGAATTAACAAATCACAGATTGTGGTTTTTATTGCATTTTACAAAATGTCCCAAGTTTTCTGGAAATGGGTTTGTAAATATATAATTTTAAAATCGTAATATTTCACAATATTGCTTTTTACGGTTTTGATCAGTCATATGTTTTTTTTTTTTTTATCAAAAAAATACAGCATTTTCTTTAAAAAAATAAATTAGAAAAATCATACTGAGCCTGTGAAATCATGTATAAAACATGTAACATGCAGTGATCCAACACACAATAGCCTTTCCTGGGTCTACACACCAGACAGTACAGCAGTTAGACTAGCTATACACAACAGTAAATATTTATACAACATCTGTCCCTGGTCTGCTGACCTTGCTTTCTCAAACACATCCGCACTCAAATTTGCCCTCCACAGGTCATGCCCCAAGAAACCAGAATTCCCCACCAACCTCTTTCATGGTTTCTCTGGCGCTCTGGGCCTGTGGGCATGGTGGGTGAAGCCAGATGTTTTGGGATTTGTTTAGCAGCTGATGTTTATCTGCAACACACTTTATTTACACAAACAGGTCACCTGGCTCACTAGTGCCACCCTGCCTGGTACTGCTCTTCCAACATCCTTTTCTATTATTAGCCTGCTCTGAGTGTGTGTCATTCATCATGGTCCAAATGGGCCCCTCTGTAGGCTGCTCTGTTCCTATAATCCCTCCCATTTCTTATCTGGGTCAGCTTGACTAATTTACTTGCACATAGGTGTGATCTGTGCCAAGGAGAATTGATAATTACTTACCTCTCCCTTTATCACTTTGTGATGCAGTTATATTAACCTCAACAGTACAATGATAAAGATGATGAGAAGATAAAGATGGTGTAGAAGATATACTGGATGCAAGATCTAGGAGCTTTGTAGAAGGCATTTATTCAGAAAAATTGGATTTACGTCTGTATTTAATGAGTTCATTATATTAAGAAAACATACTGTAAACTTTGTTTGAAATTTAAACATCCTCCTCAGTCTAAAAATGATTGTGTTTTGACACTAAACTACAAAACGGTTTGTTCTCATTCTTGGTTTTCTTGTGTCAGAAACCCAAGTGCATAAACGTGATTTGTTTTGCATGTTAATCACACTTATTAGAGAATCGTGATCTCCATTTTAAACCAATATTATTCTCAATAAATATAAATTGATTCTCAATATATCAAGAATCGTGCAGCTCGAATGCTTATTCAGTGATCAGAAACTTAGCCTGCACAGTCACAGTGACATAATATAGAGAAAGGAGATATGATTATTTACAAAGTCCCAAAGAGCGAAGATGAGAGTAGTTAAATGAGAGTAGTTTTATATTTTCTGATTTCACTTTAATTTGAAAGTTTTAGTGATTTTATTGGGGGTTTTTTTTATTTATGTGTCTGTATACTGTTCTTTCTAGATCTAGTTTTAATTTTTGATAAGAACTTCTTCATAAGAAGAAGAAGAATGTAAAATGGATTGTGAAATAGCAGAATGGAGAGGGTGAAAGTTTTCTTTGCAGGTTCATGGATAGTGTGGTAGACTTGCCATGGTATAAACCTTATGTAACCCCGCCCCTTTTCAGCGCTGCGCTCGTTGTCTTTTGTCTTCCGGTCTGTATTTTCACAGCGATTTTGCGTGTTTATTAATGAACGGCTCGTTTTAAAATCTTCCCGGTCGACTGACATTTGTTTAGTCATCTGCTTTAAACATTACAGTCCTCATGATAACTTTCGTTAACTTTCATTAAGTAAATCCACTTCAAAAGCGAATTACTCCTGGACAGCAATGCCATAGAAATATACTGAGCGACCGCAAAAACGGACGTTAAAAGACAATATTCTAAAGATGGCGGCGCCCTAGTTTCTCTGGCGCATAAGGTCTATACAGTGATGACAGTGGATAATTTTATATCAGGTAAAAGGGGAAACAATATGACTGAACATTTCCTACAGTATAATATCCAAAATATCCAAAAACCACTTGAACAATATTACATATTTTGTTGATTTGTGTACTTACATTATCCCAAATATTTCTGAGAATGTTTAAATCCAGAGAAATAAGCAGTTTTAACCAGGACACGGACTGTGTCTGTGCGTCGGCTATCAATATGTCACCCGCGTTACTCTCGATTTCCGAGACCACCAAAGACACTTTAATATATTATGTGTTTTATTAGACAGGTGAGCAACTGTTCGGATAGATTCATCGACAGAAAACTAATTGTTATACAGTGGCGGTTCTAGACCACAGTAACTGGGGGGGCCAGGCAGGGGCCACTTGTGCTTTTAGGGGGCACACCTTTAACATTCATCTTAACCTATTTTCAGTATTATTTCAAGTCATTTTTCACCATGTCATGCATGACTGCAATCTCTAGAAAAAGCTAATAAATTATATTAGCTAAGCTAATAAAACAATTTCAATTCAAATGAATGTTTCATTATGTTTAATTGTAGTGTGATATAATGATCAATAATAACATATTTTTAGCATCTAAGCACATCTAGGCACTTTTTTACACCTGGGGTGGGCGATATGGCAATAATATCATATCACGATTTTTTTTTTTTTCAGGAAAATCATGATTTTATCACGATTCTTTTTTCATGTTGGTTTTACTATTTTGCATGTGACTGAGCATTACAGCCAAACTAATGTCCCTATTTTAAAAACAAAGCCTTATAGGTAACAAAATATAGGTAACAAAATATAAAATAAAAAAGAATGGCAGACATTTAGGCCAAAGTGGTGAAGATAAAAATCTTTGTCACTATTTTCTTTGTTATTAAAAATTAAGAACAGAGATACATATTACACATACACAACTTAATATACAAATGAAATAAACAGTGCTTTATTTTTTTCAGCTATAGAAGTATTTAACAGTAGAATTGAAGAAAGTAATTAAATGAACAAATATGAAAATAAAACACAACAGACTTAAAGCTCCAGTCAAGAGCAGTGAATGATTTCCCCTGTGTGTTTTGTTGTTTTATTAACATTAAAGGGATAGTTCTCCCCCCAAAAAGTCATAATTTACTCTCTTAAGTTGTTTTAAACCTGAATAAGTTTCTTTCTTCTGTTGAAAATAAACGTTATTTGAAAGAATGTGAGTAACTAAACAGTTGATGTACCCCTGTGACTTCCATAGTATATTTTTTTCCTACTATGTATGGAAGTCAATGGGGACCAGCAACTGTTTGGTTTTGGGTGAACTATCTCTTTAAGGACAAGCGGCAGCATGTTTATTATTAGGGCTACTGTCTCTTTAAGAACTGCACGCGACGCGTCTAATATACACGCATATGACAAGCAGATTTTAATTAATTTTCTCTGTTTGCTTTCACTTTAGACATAACCAACTTTATGTAAACATTGTCTGTATTTGATAGTATTAGCGCAATATAAGACTCAAAAGATGACTTAGTCCAGTAACAGGCTTTTAGTGCATGTGCGCGTCGAGTGTACGCGCTCAGTAAAGCGCATATTTGAGCAGCGTATCAGCAGCGAATGACATGTTTAACCGGCAAGGCTTTAAAGCACATACAAATAATGAACTTTTGTGAACTGCAGTGTCCCGTTCCTCTGCGTTAACATTTGATGTGAATATACGTCGTGCTGCAGTGTAGCCTATAGATGAAGGCGCCGCAACTGATAAAATGCGCAGTTGTTTGGTGTGATTTTACGATTCCAAATTTAGGGGGGCCAGAGGGGGCTCTCATTAGCAATCGCTCCAGCGGCCTCGTTCTGCTCCAACGGCTTTCGTAACGTTAATAAATCTGTAGTCGCCTATTAAAGAGTTTGCGATGTATGATAAATTAAAGCCAATGTTCTTTCCCGACACATCAAAATTACACTAGCAACACGGCACGTGTAGGCTACTGACACACAGGATGTAACCTTTTTTTTGACAGGAACAACTGTGCGAGGTCAGAGGGGCAGCACAAAAGTGTCCGTGGGTTCTGATTTTAAATTCAGATTTGTTGTTGTAGGCTATTGCACAACAAAAATGGCCTCTGAAAATATTGACGAATTGTAAGCATAGGGATGTCTATATTGAGCTTAAAGAAAATGTATGTTCACACATTAAATATTATGCTTGATGTATTATAATAGAGGCCTTTATGTACACCATGTATACTGGAGCATGATTAAAGTTGGTTCTTGATGAAATGGCAGGTACTTGAAAAAGTCCTTTAATCTGGAGTTCATTTAAAGATTGGTAACCCTGAATTAGCTGTTTCTGGCTGTGTGTAGCACATGCTACTATAAAGTCTGCTATGTTGCTTTCAGACTGAGTGACTAAAGTTTATTTTTTTCTAGCCGCCCATCCCTTCAGTCTGACCTTAACAGTTGCAGTGGCACATTTCAACATGGATTGTTTTGTAAACTTGTCTTAAGTGGTTGGCATTGAAGACGATGTGCAGTGCAAATTCAACGATACTGAACACTCTTTTCTCTTGATAATGATAAAATGATAAAATTCATGTATCAGTCCTTTAAAAGTCTATATTATGCACTTAGACTGCCTTGGGATTCAGTGTTAGTGTGTTTTCAATACATTGGCAGCTAAATGATTTAAAACGCATATTGTGAATATTTTGTGTAAAATCCAAAACCAATATCACTAAAGCTTTAACTTGTGAACACTTGCCATCATAATATTGAGTAAAATTAGTCCTCATGTGATTCTGGTAAGTCAAGGTTTATCCTCCTCAAACACATCTCTATTCATTATCAAGGAGTTCTGACATGATTCGTTTGCTTTCATGCTTTTGAATTAATGGTGGAGGATTAATTGCTACATGCATCACATTTATAATTACCTCTTCTGCTTTTGTTCTCACAGTATGAGGAAGCAACCCAAAGAAAGACCAGCTCCAAACAACCTTATGGTGAGTTTCTTTTCCTCGTTTTTTTACATTTCCCCCCAAAGTCAGAATAAGCCTTCAAGAGGATTATAACATGAAATGGAAATTATTTGATGGACAGAGTAAGTGAATGGGTGTATTTGATGGTAGGAATGCTTTTGTTGGTACTCTGTGTAGGGGTTTGTTTAAAACCTTGACCTTTTGGTTTCTTCTAGTTTTTGTTTGAAAACTACATATATCCTATTTTCCATACTCCACTAAGCTACACCATGCAAGTTCTATGACTGTCAGGCTATTGATTTTAATTTTGTAAGTGTTGGGTAACCTTTGACACTTCTGCTGTGGATTCAGTTGAGGAAGGACAAAAAACAGCTGTGTTCATTAGTTCTGCATCAGTGTGAGGATGCTTTGTGTGTTTGTGAAGGGCACACGGCTATTAGTTGCTCTCAGATAAAAAAGTGCTTGAGCATTGTGATATTAAACCCTTTTAAATTTTTCCATTTGAACTTCTTTAAAAAAACGTGTACATTTTAATGTTCTTGTAAATGTAAGCACTTCTTTGAGGCTTCTTCTATCAGGTTATATGAAAGGGATCACAGGGAGCAAAATCTACAGGAACTTTTAACAATGTGAAGTTTGTTGAGATTGTCAGCCAGAGGTTAATTAAAAACTGCAACAAGACTTCTGATGCATTTCTTAGCTCTGTAAATTAGTAATGAAAGAATTCACATACTCAAAGTTGAATAGAAGCCCCCTAGTGAATACAAGGGAGGGTGTAGGTTTTTAGTGTATAAGGCTGCGTTCACACTGCAGGGCTTAATGCTCAATTCCGATTTTTTGAAAAAATTCGATTTTTTTGCAAGGCCGTTCACATTTCCAATTAAATGCGACCTTTTGTGATCTCCTGTGTGAACGTGAAATGACCCAGAAGTGACCCGCATGCGCAGAAGAGTACTCAACGGTCAACGACGTCACTTGTTGTTTGCGGAAGTAGCTAAACTTCAACTAACTGTGATTCCACAGACAGCGCAGTCCACAATAATCTGACTGCTAATGCAGAGATGCTGCACACTGTGGCCCTGTTTACACCTGGTATTAAGATGTGTTTTAGTCGATCGGATCACAAGTGGACGATGCTGAATACAGGTGTGTGCGGGGTCTAAAACGTTTTGAGCTTGTCCACTTTCGACCACTTCCAGATGTACTCCAAAACACATTTTACCGGATTGCTTTCGTAGTGTGAACGCTCATGTGGTCAAATGTGTTCGAACAGCCACAAAAGACCGCCTACTGATCTAATGCGTAAACATTATGGGAAGCACGCTAGCCAGACGGGATTTAAACTTTGTTGCCTGAAGACAAATGTTTGATTTGAAGATGAAAACATACCAAGCACAATGTTCTCTCACCATTCCTGATTTCTAATGCGCACTCACAGTGTTCGGAGTGATCTTGCTGCTATCAGAGCTCTCCTTATGTTTTCCGTCGTCTCCGGGCGCATTCATATGTAAATTGCACTAGCTTATTTTGTCCATTAGATCAAAAAATCTGAAAAAAACATACATTTACCTGCCCATAGACCCTCCCCTTGAAGAAATCGGGACAGAAGTGATTGAAAGTGGACAAAAGAGACACCAGGTGTAAATGGGTGTGTGTGTGATACCTTCAGTGTTTGCTCTCTCATCGTCTAGTGATAGACAGACAACATTTAACTCATCATTCTGAATATAGATGAGATTGTGGGATGTTTTTGTATCTTCTTCATCCTCTAATATCAGATGTCTACGGTGGCCGAGAAGTGCAAAACAAACCACAATTCTGAAAACAAAACAACAAATTTATAAACGCAATGAAAAGACTAAAAACAAATGAACAAGTTAGAAAACACAATAACAATTCTGAAAACAAATCAGAAAACACAACGACAAATCTGAAAACAAATTAACAAGTCAGAAAACACAACGACAAGTCAGTCAAAACGGAATAGGTAGATATATGGCAAATGGAATACTGGCCGCTGATTGGACGAGCCATCTGTCAATCAAGACATGCAGAAAGTGCAGCAGACTGCGGCAGAAGAAAGTCGATTCGCGTGTGCATGCGTAGATATTAGCTGTATCATCTGCAATATTTTTTTTTTTATTATGTGCGAGGCTGCGAGCTGACATTATCGAGTATGTCACTCACTAAAAACAAACATAAACACAATTAGAATGCGGTTATAATGCCCCTAAAATTCCAGGGAAATGCCCCTGCATGAGCTTTTGTCTTATATAATATGGTAGCCTATATTAATTTTATACAGATCAATAAACAAGAAGTTAATATTGTGAATTACAATTTGTCACTCAAGGGAGACTCGAACTCAGGTCGTTCGTGTCAAAAGCTAAATCTGCTGTTCTTGCTACACGCCACTCTCCCAATTTACCAGATCGAGTTCTTTTATAATTTTGTCTGACCAAACCAGATAGTGGTAGGAAGATTTTAATATGAAAAGTTTTTTTTCTCCATAATAATCGCACTAAATTAGCCGGTTAAATAGACAGCTCTAATATTTACACATGCACACGCGAATCGACTTTCTCCTGCCGCAGTCTGCTGTACTTTCTGCATGTCTTGATTGACAGGTGTCTCGTCCAATAAGCGGCCAGTATTCCATTCGCAACATATACCTACCTTTTCCGTTTTGTCTGACTTGTCGTTGTGTTTTATGACTTGTTAATTTGTTTTCGGAAATGTTATTGTGTTTTCTAACTTGTTAATTTGTTTTTAGTCTTTCCATTGTGTTTATAAATTTGTTGTTTTGTTTTCGGAATTGTGGTTTGTTTTTCACTTCTCGGCCACCGTAGTAGTCTGTATGCTAGCACTGTTAATAAAACATATATCACTGTTTATTTTACTTTTTATTTTTTTAAAGAAATTAATACTTTTATTCAGCAGGGATACTAAACGGATCAAGTGACATTTAGAATTTACAAAAGATCTCAAATATATTTCAAATAAATGTTCTTTTGAACTTTCTATTCTTCAAAAAATCCTGAATCATGTTTCCACATAAGTATTAAGCAGCACAACGGTTTTCAACATTGATAATAAAAGGAAATGTTTCCTGAGCATATCAGCATATTAGAATGATTTCTGAAGGATCATGTTGGATCAACTTTATCCAACTTTTTTTTTTCACTCAGTTCTGGAGATCCAGGTTTTTTTGTTCCTGTAACGTGTAATCTCTTAGTTTTAGTTAGATGCAGTGCAGTGATTGACATCTTTCTCTCTCATTGTCAGTCAGCCTTTTAGCACCCTTTGTCCCCTCCTGGCCTTTGCCACCCCCCGCCCCTTTCCCTGCGGGCTGTCCGGGGGGCTCAGCTGCAGTAGCCTCAGCCAGGGACAAAAAGCTGAAAGAGTCCTACAAACTCGCAGAATCTGTCACAGCGCTCCTATATCCACCCCCACGTTTCCTGATTACGTGGGCTGATGAGCTAAGGAGCGATTGCTTGTGTTCATGTGTTTTAAGACCCATGGGAGCGGCTCTTAAAAAGACACAGTCTCTCTGAATGCCAGCGGCCTGTGCCGTGGGGATTGGGATGAGAACAGGCTTTGAAAGCCCTCTGACACCGCTCTGACGACTTGTTTACACATTAGCACGCTGAGGAGCTTCTTGAACTCCCCGGAGGGTAATCCTACCTTTTAGCTCTCTGATACTGTGTCTGTCTGCCATCCCTCCTTCTCACCCACCCCCTTGATAATGGGGGGTCTTCAAAGCTGCCGGACTCTCTTTGCCACAAAGACTTGGTCAAATGTTAGAGCTCAGAAAATCAGAATAACTCAATTTCAATTTAGCTCAGGCAGTTTTTAAAGTCTGTCAAAAGCCACCTTATATGGGTTTGTCTTTAAATGATCAATTCCTCTTAATAATTCCGGTTTACATTAATGATTCATGGAATTAATCCATTCCATTAATGATTACTTTAGTTTTTTTTAAATGATTAAATGTATGGAAAGAAAATAATATATTGGTTGGTAAGATTTTTGAATGTTTTTAAAGAAGTCTCTTATGCTCACCAAGGCTGCATTTAAATGATCAAAAATACAGAGCAATAGTGTAATGTTATGACCATTTAAAATAACTTTTTTAGCATATTTTAAAGTATTGTAATGTATTCCTGTGATGGCAAAGCTGAAATCATTCTCACATGTCCTTCATAAATCACTCTAATATGCTGATTTGTTGCTCAGGAAACATTTCTTATTATTATCAAAGTTGAAAACAGTTGTGCTGCTTAAAATTTTTGTGGAAATCGTGATACATTTTTTCAGGATTCTCTGATGAATAGAAAGTTTAAATCTAGTCTGACCTCAGACAATAGTGTATTTTTAACTATTTTATCTATGATATCTGTGATATTATGATATTTTAACTATGATATTACTGAGTTTGTAAAACACAGACCTGTTTTAGTGATGTAGAAATCTTTGGGTGTTGTTAAGGTGCTTGTGTTTCATAGGTGTTGGTAGCCAACCCTCCCATCTCACTCACAGATATAGCTTAAAGTACCCCTGTAGTCAATAATTGTATCCCTTAAAACTCATCATTGATCACCAAAATTGCATATTTAAGCGTTTTTCCTTGGGAAAAAAAGTCTTCGTGCCTTAAAATAGCTTGAATGTTACTCTACACCCTTGCCTCACCCTTGTTCTATGAATATGCAAATTAACTCGCCTCCACTCACTCACACCAGATCAGAGATCCACTCGTTGACGTGATTGGTTACAAGTTAGTTTGTGACGTCAGAAACACCAGCGATTTCAAACTGCGTTTCTGAGACTGTCTTTGATTCACTGCAGTTTTAAGGAGAAAATACTCCGCAATGGCGTTGACTTATGAATTTGCACACGGTTCGTCTTAAACCATGTTAAACACCACATAGGCATATAAACAACATTGAAAACTTGATTTTCACCACAGGGGGAGTTTAACTATAAGTGAAGTAGACCTACCCTGCAGCTTTTTAATCCAGATAGATGGTCTGTCCCATGGTGACTGCTGAATTAAAAGATCAGCATTTATGAAATCTTAACATTGTCATATACATCGTCCTGTATCCAGAGGGAACAGGTCGTTAGTATGCAAATCTGAAAAGACCTAGTTATTACTCCGACTTCTTCACCTTCCTTACTCTGTGTCTCTCTCTCGTGTTTTCTCTCGGCTTCAATATCAGCCTTACACACACACACACACACACAATGACACGCATTACGCCGAGCTGTCGCTGTTCACCAACACATTCTAATGAGGTGATGACCAACCACTTGTTATAATTGCTTTGGACTCTTTAATTTTCAAGCTTATTAATCATATGTAGAGTTATTTAAAATTGCATAAATTAATCTTAGATTAAAAAGCCTTTAACAGACTCAAAACAATTAAAGAGAGAGGTGAGATTTCCCCTGGGTTTGGCAGTTTTACTTTAATAGAGAATTCAGGTGATTATCACACTTTGATATGAGGCTGTGATTAATGTAGCCACACTTTTAAATGAGATTTTGCCTTTTTTTGTTGTTTTTTTTTTGTTCACGTGTTCACGGAGAGGTAAAGCAGGGAGACGATAATGACCTAACTAACAGAGTATTTATACTGCCTCTCCACTCTGCAAGTGTGCTAAGCTAGCAGCAGGTGGGTTAATTAATGGAGGTCCTGTTTCTGGCATGCTCCAGCACACACTCATACACGGAACAGAGGGACACACAGGTGGTGCGCTTTGTGTGTTTGTGATCCATCTCAACACATCCAAACAAGCGGGTGACCATCTAAGCTCTGATTTATTTCAGGTCATCGGGCACACACCCAAATGTACGTGTTTGCATTAGTTAGCAGACCCGCACATCCTATCAACTTGCTTTCTGCTAGATACGTGTCCGTTCTTGACATTTATTGTTAATGTGCTTAAGCTCTTATTGTTTCTTTTAACTTTGGGCACTTTTATGTCTGAGGGTTTTATTAAAACTTTTTCGATTTTGCTAAATGCGGTTTTGAATGCAATTATTATTATTATTTTTTTGTGGCTACTTTTCAAGTGTCTTTTATGTAGCAAAAAAAAAAAGTTTTATCCTTGTCCCAGAAATTGAAAGTCTACTGCAAAAAAGTCAATAATTACACAAATTTGAATATTTATTGTGTGAAAAAGATTTATATCAATTAAACAAAAAAGTTTTTTAAACTCTGAAAAGCTTGAGATGAGAAAAATCAAGGTAGATATCGCTTGTGAGTTTCATATTTAATCATAAGTTTTATCCCAGTGAAGCTGGAATCAAATTATGCAAAACTTATTAAAGTTTGTGTATTTAGGGCACATAAATGCAAGCTTTGAAAACAGCCTGAGTTGGTCATTTTATTTCAAATGTTCGTTCCATCACAGACTGTTATTAAACCATGAATGACAATTTGTCAATTTGAAAATGACAATTTCTGCTGTCTATTAGTGGACAATTTTAAGTAGTGAAAGAGTAAAAAGTGTGTTTTGAGAGACTTCATTTCCGAGTTCAAACGAGCCCATAGCTGAAGAGTTATTACATGAATTCTCTCCATTCTCCCTGGCCTCTTCTGTCAGGTCAGAAAGCAGGTCCTCACCCGAGCAGAGGCAGAGCTGGTTGTGGATCTGGCAGCGAGCGTTGGGCTGCCCAGGCTGTGTGATTGATGAGATGGGTGGCTGGTAGGACTGCCCTCTCCAACACTCCAGCACTGAGAGTGATTAACCTCACTGTGGCACAGGCAGAGCTCACCATTAAGAGGACAGAACGATTGATGGTATAGCGTTGTCCTCGTTGAGAGAGAAAGAAGGAAAGAATGAGAGGGGATGATGTGATGGTGAAAGGGTATGAGAAGATCATCAATACCGTGTTGAGAAACAGTTGTTGCTTGTTTGCTAGGATCTATCTGCTTTTTCAGCTTCAGTTCAATTTAGCTTCGTTTCCCCCTCCATGTACATCTCCTCATTAGGGCTTCCTAATGATTTTGCATTTGAATCACTGTCATTCTATTGCAAGTTGAACTATTTAATACCAAGTACTTAAGAGGCTTTGCCAGAGAAATTAGGGCTGATGTGCTTATTTACGCTGCTCAATCTGTTCATCTCTGTTGAACATGTTGAAACCAGTAGGCATCACCTTGGCATGCACACGATTGGCAGCCATATTGTATCAGTCCTTCTCGTTTTTATGGTACACTCCAGTGAGATTTGTCATGTTTCAGAATGATTCGTTTATATATCAGCTATTTGAACAAGTGAACATAATTGTTGTTCACTCTCCATTACTAATTTATTTTGCTGTTATGAATCAGTGAAGAATCACATTGCAAACTAAAAATCATTTATTCATCTGCCTCCTTCTGTTTTTCAGGATCACCCCTTTATCGTGCAATACAATGACGGCAACACTGAGGTTGTGTCCATGTGGGTGTGCCGCAGCCTAGAGGACCGCAAAGCCCAGCAGGCACAGATACTCATGTGAACAACAGTGGCACAGGATGGAATTATGGGAGATGGTGTCCATATTTCCTTACTTTATTCTTCCACTGAACCCAGAAAAGCAGCAGCTGAACTTGCAGCTCTTCCTCCCATGCTCGAGTTTAACGGTGCACGGTGAGACAACTGCTACGAGTCTTATTATGCTAGCATCCTGCACAAGAGGATTTTAACCGTATGTATAGGTTTGCATTGATGCAGCAAATCTTTAACTTTGTTCTTCTGCAGTGGGTTTCTTTTCACTTTTTGTGCAGATTCCAAAGTAAATGTTTTCACAGAAGATCCTTGCGGGGGGCTGTTGCTCGCTCGCTCCACTCGAATCGAGTAAAAAATGGTGTCTCTGTCTGTACTTAAAGCCACAATCTGGTTTTGCCAAAACATTGTGGGCATGTCATAAATCATCTCGAGTTCAGTGAAACATTACAGTTTTCAAATATATGGGGGTGTGTCGAGCATTGCTCCCTGCTGCAGTGCGAGTCATGCTGCTGTTGTTTTAAAAGCCACTTTTTGTTGAGTTTCACAAATGGCCTGCCACTTGTGGCGATACCCTATTGAAGTTAGAAAAATGTGATGCCTTGTTGTTACAGTAGAAGGCAGTGGATGGCAGCTTGTGCAGATGAGCTTTTAGATAGTCCAGCAGTAGCCGACTGTAATGCTACATTAGATGCCAGCAGTTTCATGAAGTGGTTCATGGGAATTGATTGCTTTGATTAATGCAATCCCATTTTTTAAGTTCGTTCCATATACTTTTAGCTCTAAGTACGCTACTGTTTGAAAGTTTGGGGTCGGTACGGAAATTTCAAATGCTGTTAAGCAGCACAACTATTTTCAACATTGATAATTATAATACATATCAGCACAAAATCAGCATATTAGACTGATTTCTGAAGGGTCATGTGACACTGACGACTGGAGTAATGATGCTGATGATGCTGAATCCTGGTCACAGGATTAAATTACATTTTAAAATGTATTCAAATGGAATATTTCACAATTTTACTGTTTTTAATGTATTTTGATCAAATAAATGCTGCCTTGGTGAGCATAAGAGACTTCTTTCATAAACATTTTTATAAATCTTGCCGACCTCCAACTTTTGAACGGTACACTATTCTTCATTTCAAAGTTATACAGGAAATGGGATGAGTCTAGCCATTTGGAAAATAAAAATTAACTTCAGTTGAGAATTTAGATGAGAACCTGTGAATTCTCTTAGATCACATTAGCTTAAGACAGTCTCAACATATTCCTCTTCATATTAGCACAGCAGGACCCACTGAACTGTTGCAAGAATGGTAATAGTGACTCTTAAAATCCCATATCACCCCTTTGAAACTGAATTCGCTTTTCTCTTGTACTTCATGAAATATTAAGCAAACTCCCATTACAACTGTATGCATCTGAATTAACTGACTTCATTTGTCTGAGGATTTTATCAAAGCAAATCCACAACCTCTTTCATTAGCCACACCAAGCCATAACACCTGCCTTCGTTTCTGATATTAGCCATTTTACTGTCTCATCAGTATTACTTTAAAGTTGTTGTTTTTTGTTTTGTTTTTTTTAATTGCAAGATCAAAATGTATTTTCTTATTTAGATATTGTGGTTCATCAGTGCCTGTGTCTGTTGAGAAAATATTCAGAATTATTACTGGATACGACTCAACACAGTGGAAGAAGAGTTTTTCTATATAATGGCGAATATGTATAGTTCTGAAAATGTAGTTGTCACATACCAAAGCCAAATACATTATATTGTTGATTTTTTTTTAAAAAAAAACTGTATCTTAAGTTATATTATTTGTTGCTAATATGTAAAACTATCTCAAATAGTTACTTAAAAATGAATTAAAGATAAAAAAGACAATTGGAAAAACAAAATCTGTGAGGAGGAAAACAAACATGTGACTACCTAATACTGTTTGCACATAAAGGGGATTTTTCTAAATAAAACTTTTCAGATCTCATTGTTTCATTTATCTGCATTTCATAATGTTTTCCTACACTCTTGAGAAAAATGGTTCTAAACAGTACCAAATTAGGGTTCTTTGGCTTGTAACAATAGCAGAACCCTTTTTGGTGCTAAGTAGAACCATTTTAATAAGGTTCCATAAAGAACCATGCTTTGAAAGGGCTATAGGACCTTAATGGTGGTATAAATAACCTTTTCAACAATATTTAATTTCATTAATATTAGTATCTTCATATTATTGTTATTATTACTATTATTTATATAAATTATTTATTAATATTGTTTTTTAGTCCCCTAACTGCCTGGTCTTATATCTTGTTGCATCTATTTGGGTAAAACAGCATGTTGTGTCAATTAGGTACTTTTATTTTTTTATTGACATGGCAGATTGTAGCAAAAATTACAGTGGTCTAATAACAGTTGTTAGCTGAATACATTAATAAATAACAGTTGACATTGAACACGATATAGATGTAATGAAGACCAAGTTCCAGTGAAATATCTTCACAATCCCCTATGATGTCTTTACGTCCTTCATTATGTGTGTATTCTGAGTGGCAGTTTCTCTCTGCAGATGATGAGGTACGGGACAGCATCTGAAATACACAACTGAGTTTAGAGTTACATTGTGTCTCTTCCATTTGATTAAGTAAAAACAATAATGTTTGTAGTGGCAAACAATTTTCTAATACTGAATAAGAGACAAACAGGTATCAATTGTCTTTAACAATTATTTATTCCCTTGCAAGGAAAGGTCAGCAGTCATACAGTCATACAAAGTGCCTGCAGAGTGTGACAACGAGTGGGGGGTATCCTTCATTCTTTATAGTTGTTCCTCCCCCAAGGTTGTTTTCCAGAGGCTACATCAAGATACATCTTAGCCATAACTAACATATTGTTTAGATTTGTCTATTATACTTAATCATATTACACCCTTGAATGGAGACTCTCTGTCTCGGTCATACATTCAGTCACATTAACATTTGTCCGGTCATATATACATAAGGACATAGACATACATATATTAATAAGAATATGTATCAACACTACATTCATCTGATTATCATCATATTTCTAAGATTCTATGAATATAATAAAATGCAAACATAATAGAACATTACATTTCTTCCACATGTTCATGAAGGCCAAAATTAGCAAAAATGGACAGAATGGGCCCTTTACCATGTTAAAAGGAAAAAGTGATATAAAAGCATGAGATGGCTTTAATGTTTTTTTGTAGCTGGTGTGTTTAAGCATAAGGTCATAATAAAAAAATAATAATAATCAAACAATATGGATCATAAATTCCATATCTCTGTTACTTACTTTGTGGAGAAGAGAAGATGAGTATCCTGAACAGAGCTGCTCACACTTACATGTTCTGTTAAACTAAAAAGAGAAAAGGACATGATTGTTAGGAAATGATTGTTACAATTTTTAAAGTTATAATTTATAGACATTTTAAGAAAGAAATCATTTACCTGTTGAGAGTATGTTGACAGTCTGTGTATAGTTGTATAGCTGAGCTCCAGAAAATCAGTAGTGAGAAGGCTTTGACAGTTAAAGATTTAAAAAACAAAAAGGCGGGAATAAAGAACCCTAAACTCAAAGAACCATTTCAGCATATAAAGGGTTCTTCAGGACGATAAGGTTCTAAATAGAACTGTTACTACGTGTGAATAACTTTTAAAGAACCATTTTTTTTTTTGTGTGTGTGTGTGTATTTTTCAGGGTATGAACTTTATATGGATTTATATGATTTGTAAAGAAAACTTGTGCTGGTGTTCAAAGCACATCTCTCCAGACCCTTTGAGGTATGAATCATGTCTGAAACAAAAACATGCAGGGTGAGTTTTTCTCGGAATAAAACTCCACAATGCAAGACTGTATGGATTTGACCATGAAATGTTTGATTAAATGTAATTAAATGTGGCTATCTGTATTCTGAAAGCCTGTTTAAGTTATTTATAAGATAAATAATTAATATAGTATTATAAACCTACTTCCATCTTCAAGGACTATTCATTTAAACATACTCCTCTGGATTAAGTTTATTCCTCAAATGATTAGCATTACATAGTTTACACTGTGTGTTTGAAAGGATGGTATTTGATTACACATAATTCATTAGTGGTCATGGGATGCAGTTTTGGTCCAGTGTTTTCAGAGTGTTGGGGTCCATACAGGATGACTACAATGAGGAGGACAGGAATCTGATACGGAGGTCGGAGTCACTCTCCTCTCCACATGAGTGCATATTGAACCGGATCAGTGTTAGTGTTCACTTACACAGTCCAACCTTAATGTTTACAACAACACTGCATCGGATGTGACATTATGGTGATCAATACAAAAAGCATAATGAATATCCAGACAGAATGATGTTAGAGAGAATTTGTGTGTGTGTGTATGTATATGTATATATATGTATGTATATATATATATATATATACACGCACACACACAGTCCTGAGCAAACGTAGTATTTTCACCAAAAAAAATGGTTTTAAGCTGGAGCTAGGTTCGTTCAAGTTGCCACAGTTCTTCTGGATTTAGTCTGTCTCAGTTTTTTTTTTTTTTTTTTTTTTTTTTGTTTCTTCATGTAATCCCAGATGGACTCGATGGTGAGATCAAATCTCCATGTGGAACAGATGGGCTGTTGTCAGACTCCTTGTGCATACAAAAATCTCACTGGATTATTACAATTAATGGCTAAATGAATTTTTGAAAATGTAAACTGATATTTCCTACTGACACTACAGTAAAATATATAAATAATTTGCTTAAAACAAATGTATTTTCTGAAAATACTAACATTTTGCAACAAAGACTTTTGCAAAGCATTGATATATATATATATATATATATATATATATATATATATATACACACACACACATTTTTTAATAAAAAAAAATTTGTGCAATTTTTGCTATATTCTCTCTCTCTCTCCATATACATATACATATATATATATATATATATATATATATATGGGGTGAAGAAGATTAGGTAGTCTTTGTTAATGAAAAATATAGCCAAACAATTATAAGTAATTTTGTCCCACAGACGCATTTTAGGGTCAAACAGCAGTCCAATCAAACAGCCAATCAGCAGTCCAGTCTCGTTAGAGCAGCGGTATATTATGCCTATGTGGACCCCCAGCCCAGCAGCACCTATAAAGACCCTCAGTATTCCTCCTCCTTCAGCTGTTGGGGCCCATATACTGATGCACTAATGCGACCTTTTCTCCTGCAGTCCAGTTTGATTTGCGCGGGGGCCGCACGAGCACTGAAGGACCTGTTCACAGCCATTACCAAGATTCCTTTATCAATGTCTAGTAATTAAAATGTCACCACTTAATTTTCAGGCCATGGTGAACCTCTTGTAGCAATCCTTTCCTAATAAAAACAGTAATCGAAACGCTATTTTCACTCGAAACAAAAAGGTTGCGGCAGGCGACTCGAGGGGTGTCAAGGCGACAGAGATCAATATGAGAGAAGCTGATTGATCTCGCGCTAAAGTGAAATTTATTGGGGTCGTGCTTTTATACTGCGCGGATATAACGGTGACTGTAGAACACTGCTTTTCAGCTGATGCGTTTATTAAACCTCTCTTGCTGAATTAGTCTCCCTTTGATTTATGTGCCAATCTTCGCAATGACCTCAAGGACAGGATCTCTTATTTTTCTAAAACACACTGGTTTAAATCTGAAGAGGTTCTTATGTGAACTTGTTAGTGAATGAGCTTCGTGGTAAAATAAAATTATAGATTTGGTTTAAGATACCACCAGGGAAAAATAATAACAATAATTGCGTAATTTATATAGACTTAAAGATGTTATTCAGCATGTTTAGCTGAAAGTGCTTTTTAAAATTCAACCTTAAAAAATCTAATCGCTGTGGAAATAATGAGTTGCCTGATCTCATTGTCATTGCCTTTAGTTCTCTGAAACGGCAACCAGAGGGCATCAGTTCAAACTGTCCGGCTGATGATGGCATTAGCCTTAAAAGGCATTCCTTTAAAAAGAACTGCTTGTGCCAGACTCACTTTAATAATTCTGACTAGGCTATTCTATTTCAAAGACGTTGTCCAAACCAGTTTTCACCACACTGACATAGCTACTGAAAAATAAAGATAGTTTACTTCGGTAATATGGTAAATTCTGATATTGGACTAGATCTCATTTCATTGAATTGTTTCCTCCCACCACATTTGCTTCATAACTTCATGTAACTAATTATCTTTTTTACAACGTATTTAATCCTAATGTTATGCAAAAAGATCATATGCAGGGCGACATTTAATAAAGACGTTTTTCCCCCCAATTCTTTCTTAGCTACTGGCCTATATAAAGTTTCTTTAATTAGTTTACTCATGCCCGTGTAATATAATAGCGCGTATATTAATGAGCCAATAATGGCATATGTTGTCCTGAAACACAATATTTATCGTATTGATTCAACCGTTATGTAAAAACAATCATTGATTATTTAATAGCATGTCAAAGAGCACATCAAGTTTAATACAGTAACCTGGTTGGTACTAAAATTAATAGGACATCGTAATAGGCTATACTAGGCAACCTTTAAATTAATATAAATGCCTTTTTGTTTGAGAGCTTTTAATATTGTGAGGAGGTACATTACACATTTTAAAGGGATATTCTTCTAAGGTCTGATTAAATGATGGCAGGATGGCTTGTTTAAAAAGGGTGTTGTGGGAGGATCCAGTCTTGTAGGACATGTGAGCCCCTGTCTCCCCTCCATAAACGCTAACAATGCTGCAGAGTCTGACCACTAAATAATTCACAAGAAAGGAATAATTACAGAATAAAATTGTAATTATTGTTGGGCCAGAACGAAGCTTCTTGGTTGTGAAAGAAGACACGGCAAAGCAGATCTGGTTAAAGTTTCCCTTCCTATTAATGTTGAATTAGGTTAAGCCGTGGCCTCTTGGTCACAGGACATACTGAGCATTTTTAAACTTTCCCATGTTTTCAACTCTGTGTGATGATATAAGTTAACTATACCTTCGACATTTATTTTCATTTATTTATTGCTCGAATATTTTGCACAAAAAAAAAAAAAAAAAGTTTGAATAAAAACGCATCTATTAGCCTATACAATATATAGCCTATAGATACATGTTCAGTTCATGCAAAATACACGTAAACTCGAACTAGGCAGTTCTGATGTAATGTAGCTCAGATGAACCATTCCTCTAAGGCAATTTTTGACATAACTAATTGATTCGGTTAATTGTTAACATTTTTTATAATTAATTACCGTTCAATCAAAGCTCTTTTTTTGAAAGACTGCATGTAGCTAAAAAAAATGGACCTTAGCTGAAAAAGGAATAATTCAAATAACTTGGTAATATTTTACAAAATAATAGGTAGGCTATATGAAAACAAGATATAGACTATCAGTTATTCAAAACAGACTATAGTGGATTTGTTCTGCTTTGTTTTTAATCCAGTGTCTCTTTGCGAACCCTCATAAGTGGAAGACGCGGACTGAAACGCGTGACTGAGTGATGATGATACCTGTCCTGAACACATCGCCAAAACATTTCTGAGAGAATAACACTTTTCCAGTGTCGTATTCCAAAGTAGACAGCACAACTTTGCCCGGTTCGATATTGATATCTTTACGTCAAGACATAGTGGGGTTAACTGTAGGGCATTGATCAGGTTTTAAATAGTTAATACGGCCATATAAGGTTGCACCACTTACCTCAGTCCATTGCTCTGATATATCACTGTTTGTACACACTAGCCGCTCTCACTGGCTGGTGTGTTTAACAAATGTGCATCATTCATTCACCGGGAGACGTGACGTAAAATGCGATGACCGCGAGCTTCTAATGCAGTTTATAGCCTAGGCTACTGCATGGCCTGTGGACATGTTGCCTAGAGGAAATGTTCAATGCAAATTCATAATGATTTATTGTTTGGTTTCAGAAGTGTCACTCAAGCATGAACATTATTAAGTTCTAAAATTCATTGGAAACTTAGGCCTATTAGTCTCTGAGAAAAAAGACGCAGGTGTACATGACGTGGGGTGGGGTGGGGTGGGGGATAAGCATCATAATTTACCGTTGTTCATTGTTCTTCACCCATCATATTCCGCCGTTATTCATGCGCAATCGACTATGCGCAAAACCGCTTAAATTACATTAAGCGCCCTGTTTTTGGTGGCATATTTCTATCTATCTATCTATCTATCTATCTATCTATCTATCTATCTATCTATCTATCTATCTATCTATCTATCTATCTATCTATCCATCCATCCATCCATCCATCCATCTATCCATCCATCCATCTATCCATCTATCCATCTATCTATCCATCTATCCATCTATCTATCAAGCAGCTCAACTAATCTATCAAGCAGCTCAACTATAAATTGGCAGTGATCTTTGTTTTGGAGTAGTGGAAGCAAACGGTTAATACCAGAATCGGATTTGATCACAGTGGGTGTGCCTTCTTATTCTTTTTGGCGTCCCCTCTCTTGAAGTAGATCGCGCACAACCTATTAAGAAGAGGCACGAGCTCCGGGACTGCCATGTGGTCACTCGGCTCGCGCTCCCGTCACCACGCACGAGGGCTGAGTGGGATGGAAACTCTAAAGCTGTTTTGAGAGGGAAGACTCCAGCCTCGCAGTTCTCATCACGCACTACAGGCGGACGATTTGTCCTACTTGTTTTAGGCCTGTTAATTTGACGCAAACACACTCGCTCATTTGACTCCGTTTCTTCATAAAAAGGTAGGTTTCTTTTTTTTATATTTATGTTTTAGGTTATAATAAATTGTTCAAAATTATAATCAGCTTTGTATTTTCTTAAATTTACGCGCTTATTATTGTCAAAATAATTTCTGGTCTGCATTAAACGAAATGATTAGGACTCGGAAGAAAGATTAGCCTGTAATGTTTTAAAATATGCTGATCCTTGATTACGAAAGAGAATTTATTGCACCTAAATCAGGCGATTCAAAATAATACGACAAATCTAAAGAATATTTATACGTAAACATTAAAACATTAAGGAAACGAAAATATGTGCAGGACTGAAATATAAGGGCTCCTTGCGCAGTGGTTTAATTATAAATGAAAAACTTTTATTAACAGATCAAAGTCGAAAAACACAGGCTGTGTAATTAGCCTACACTGAAAGCGGCTTACAGCTTCTTTTCCTTGTTGCTAAGCTTATTGGAGTAGCTAAAAGATCCTTCCCTTCTGCCCCTTTGCGTATTAGCGCCGT
The DNA here is from genome assembly GCF_963993115.1 of Abramis brama. Taxonomy (NCBI): domain Eukaryota; kingdom Metazoa; phylum Chordata; class Actinopteri; order Cypriniformes; family Leuciscidae; genus Abramis; species Abramis brama. Next base: position 27,443,479 of record NC_139965.1, on the reverse strand, counting down.
AAGAGGCCTTTAAGTAATCGCTCCGGCTTCTTAGCCGATTTGGATACATTAAGCAATGATGCAGGCTCTCAGGTCAGAGAGTGCGAGCTTTTAAAGATAGTGTTAGATCCGTCAATATTGTCAACCTAAAAAGCCAAGTATTAATTTTAAATATGAATTAGTAGGCATAAAGCTGTTAATAATAGCTGTTAAAAGTGCTAACTAAAAATAACTGTAGCCTACAGTCTGTAACACAATTCTAAAATAATTATTGTAATTTTTAAAATAACATTTAGGCTATTATCTTGCAAAGGTAATTCTATAATAAAAAAATAAATAAAAAAAAATAACTAATTGGAAAGGAGACATGTTAAACAAACAAAAAAGCCAATACTGCCGTTTTTTTTTTTTTTTTTTATTTAGCCATTTTATTGAAATAATGCTGCAGGCCTATATTATGATACAAAATAAAGATAATAATTATAACGAATAACGTGTTTATATTAGGATAACGCTTAGGCTACACAAAGCAAACATTGATTGATAATAAAAAAAAATACAACTCCAGTTCTTGAATTGGAGTGTAATTTTTTACGTTTCTGACTCGTTCTTCACAGACTTCCAGGAATGGAGTCGATACCCGGTCAGCTTTCCACGGGACGAGATGCTTGCTCTTCCCCTAACTCGAAGCAAGAACTGCAGCCTTATTCTGGCAGCAGCTCGCTGAAGCCAAATCAAGTGAGTGAGGCTGCGCTGTACGGAGTGCCCATCGTCTCTTTGGTCATCGACGGCCAGGAAAGACTGTGTCTGGCGCAGATTTCCAACACTTTACTGAAGAATTACAGCTACAACGAAATCCACAACAGACGCGTGGCGCTTGGAATTACGTGTGTGCAGTGCACACCGGTGCAGCTGGAGATCCTGAGGCGCGCGGGGGCCATGCCCATCTCCTCGCGCCGCTGTGGCATGATTACCAAACGCGAGGCCGAGCGCCTCTGCAAATCTTTCCTCGGGGCTCACAACCCTCCCAAATTACCCGAGAATTTTGCATTCGATGTTTCACACGAGTGCGCCTGGGGCAGCCGAGGAAGCTTCATACCTGCGAGGTACAACAGCTCCAGGGCAAAATGCATCAAGTGCACCTATTGTAATATGTATTTTTCACCCAACAAATTTATATTTCACTCGCACCGCACACCTGAGTCTAAATACACACAGCCGGACGCGGCCAATTTTAATTCATGGAGACGCCATCTAAAACTCACCGACAAAAGCTTGTCTGATGACATTTGTCACGCGTGGGAGGACGTCAAGGCCATGTTTAACGGCGGGAGCCGGAAACGGGCAATGCCGGGGAGTGGATCAGAAATGTCCTCCCCGCTCAAACCGCAGGCCTCTGGTAACATCACGCAGACCGCTTCCCCTGACATTCCTCACAAAACTTTGCGCTGCGACGACAACCGTGGTAACCTCGGTTTAACCAACAGCGTGCGTAACTACCCGGTCATTCCTGTGCCTAGTAAGAGTTTCGGCATGCTCCAGAAGATCCCGCCACCCATCTTCCCGCATCCGTATAGCTTCCCAGCATTTGGACTGTGTCAAAAGAAGGACGATGGAGTTGGTGAGCAGAACAAGACTAATGTACCTGGTGTGTTCTGGCCAGGTGCGAAGGACGGTATCTATCCATCGTTCCCCATGTTTTGGCCCACCGCGGGCAGCCTGCCGCTCTCATCCTATCAACCAACACAACTAAAACCGCACACGGAGCTCATGAGTGCCCGGCAAACCGAAGCTGAGATGTCAGAAAGCGAGCGGGGAGGAAACACACCTAGAGACAGTCTGTTCGACAGCGAGCGCTGCTCCAGCTCGCAGTCCCTAAGGAACGACGAGGACAAATCTGGGGACGAGGCCAGGTCAAGTGAGGGTCAACCCAGCACCCCCAGAAAGTTGAGCTATATTTCTGCGTTCAGACCAGTCGTTAAAGATGCAGAGAGCATAGCCAAGCTCTACGGAAACAGGGACGCGTACAGCGGAGCTCATCCTGGCCATTTGTCGCCAGACTTTGTTAGTGAGAGCTCCAGCTACAGATCAGCCTCTCCGTGTGTGGATAGCGGGGAAGAACCAGATGTGGACGTGGAGACGCACAGAATTCCAGATGATGAGGAGTCTATACAACTTTCCGTGGACGATCGGCAAAGTCCCGTGGGAGAAAACAGTCAAACGCCGCAGCCGGACGATTGCAGTGACGCGGGGTCCCCTGAACACAATCACAACAAGCAGGTGGCAAAGAAGAAAGATGCCATTGCTTACGATGTGAGTCACACAAACTATCATATTCAATGGTTTTTAAACCATCTGAATCTATCCGGTACTAAAACGTCAAATACATATCTACAGCTTAGTGTAAAATGATTTTGAATCAACAAATTGGCACACTGAATAAAATAAGTAATTGCTCCGAATGGCACTTGTCTGATACAGCAGTCTTTCAGCTCTAATAGCGAGTGATGATGACGCCTAATTATGAGCCTATGGACTCTACATTTCTACTTTTCTATTTGTAAACACTTTGTAATTTGTGTTGTTATGGATACAGCTCGTTTAAATTCTGTTTATTAGTGTAGAACGATCTAAATAAAAGAACACAGCGGCGCGTAATTATAGTAAATTAAATGTTTAGAATGAATGGTCATTTCTGTTGTCGCCCGCGGGCTATTAGTGCATTGGTTTAAGGGTTCCCCTGTGGTTACTGCACAAATGATTCTCTTTGTCTGTCCATCTGACCGAATTTACCTTGTAATACGAGTAATTTGCCTTGATGTTGCCAAATAGCCTATTTGTAGATCATTATTATCATTAATAGCTAGGCCTACTATTAAACGCAGTCTGTTGTCTGACGCATGGTTGCGTAAGAAAAAGAAAGAAAATGATGCATAATTGGGCTTGTATTTATTTTTTAATGTTTGGATAATTTTTGCAGGTGTACTCAAATGAAAAGGAGGGAGCATCTCTTCAAAGCACACTGCCATGTTTGGCCTCTAAACTTCCTCGCGCCGTGCCGCAAACAAATGGTAAGGCAATTTAATAAACTGAGATTTAAACGTAGGCTATAATTCATTAGTTTTATATATTCTACATCATTTGAACAACTTTTATTTTGATCAATTTATAGAGAAATTATAGGCTATTGAATTATGCACACTGAATAAGTGACCTGCTAACAAAAATATTTCCCTTTAGATTCACACATTTCAACTGACGACGAATGTGAATCACAAAAATCCAGTTCGGACCAAATAAGCGTTAGCAAAGAGAACCCAAGTGAGTAGCAGATCTAAAAAATATTGTATCGTTCTTGTTTTTTTCCCCCTAACTATATTAGCTTACATCTTTGTAATAATAATATATTTCTTATTTTATGGCAGGCGATGCTGCATTGAGAAGAACTGATAACAGATTTAATTTCGAGAAAGACATCGAAAATATGGCGAAAGGTACACGAGAGTTAACATTTAGACGTTTTACACAATTTTGAGCTGTGTTATTGCATTGTATTCTAAACCAAGGTGTTACAAAATAACTTGACCAATTACAAATAGCCTAGGCTACTGGATGCCAATATATTTTCATGATTAATTATTTACACACAGATTCAGCAAGGCATTGTCTATTTTTAAGGCAGATATAGAGGCCTTTTTGTGTAGCCATGTTTCTCCCTTTTATGCACGCATTATGCATTTAAAAATGAGTGTAATCGCTACGGTTGTGTATTACTGAGAATTGTCCTTGAACTGCAGACGATCCACATTGCCAAGCTCGTTTTCCACACACCCCTCAGGCAATTGTCCTAATTATTTTGCAATGTCATGCTTGAGAACACGGGGACCGTGTGTTTAGCCTTAGTAACCTAAATAGCGCTATTAGACAAGAAAATCAAACAGAGAGTGAAAATGCATGATAAAAAAAAAAATCTGAAAAAAGATTGCAGCTTACTCAAAAGCTATTGAGATATGTGTGGTGATTAAAAGTCACAGTGGTATGATAAATTATGTGATTTCTATGGTTTCCACAGAGGAACTCCAAAAGCAGCTCTTGGAGCAAGTGGAGTTGAGAAAAAAACTGGAACGGGAATTTCAAAGTTTGAAAGGTAAGTGGATAGTATATTCACAACATGATTTTATTTGCTAGCCTACATGATTTCTTCGATTTATAACTTAACACGTGTTGACTCTAACAGATAATTTTCAGGATCAAATGAAGAGGGAACTGTCTTATCGAGAGGAGATGGTCCAGCAGCTGCAGATTGTACGAGGTAATGCAGATTTTTGTACTATTTACACAAAAAGGTCAGTTTAGAAAAAGTAACACTTGCATATTTTCAGAAAGACAAAATATTAGGTCACAGGGAATCTAAAACATTTAATGTTTGTGACCCACCTCAAATGATTTATTCATTTTTCTTTTTATTTTATTTAGACACATTGTGCAACGAGTTGGATCAGGAGAGAAAGGCTCGTTATGCAATTCAGCAGAAGCTTAAAGGTAATTTAGAAATATAGGCTACAATACACTATCATCCATTAAAGTGGAACGAAAAAGATTTTTTCACATCGTTCTAAGAGAATTACAAAAGAAATATGCAAGTGCTACTTTTTAAACGAATCACTCAAGGTAGCCTACTTAAAACGCATTAAAACATGTGTTTGATTAAGTGTAAATAATAGAAATGATTAGAGAGGAGTGTGATAGCTTTCTAATCTTCATGTATTAGTGCATCATATGTCATTGTGTGACGTACAGTATTTGGAGAATGTAGTTGCATGACTCAGTAAAGGATTAGCTGTTGTGCTGTGATTCTTTGAACTCAATCAACCTTTTCCCTAGAAGCTCACGACGCTCTTCACCATTTCTCCTGCAAAATGCTCACTCCACGCCACTGCACAGGGACCTGCACCTTTAAGTCACCCCTCTTACCACCTTAACTTAAAGCTGCATCCCAGGATCCCAGTGACATCTGTAAACCTCCCCTAAAGGAATTCTCCATTTACACTCCGTTTGAGAGGTTCACGGTGTGTGTGTGCACACTGAACACTGAGGACTGCTGAATCACAATCCATCCATGGCAAGTGGCATTTGAACAGTCTACTGTGGATGAAAGTGTCTAGGATTGCTTAAGGAAAACAGAGTAAAACTAACCAGAGGATTAGTACAATAAACGTTCAAATAATTATACTGTTACTTGTGTAAATAGGTTGATTTTTTTAAACAATACAATCCATAATATGTGGCAATGTGCAATGAACTGTATAATGTGAAATTTCATAAACTGGAATTGATTATTCTCATTATTTATGTGTTTTTAACATGTAATTGTTTTTCTCTAAATGAATTCACTGATGTGCTATCCCAAATTAATTGTGTATCATCAATATTAAGCACTTTAAATAAGCAACATTTCAGACCAATCTATCCAAAATTATTCAAAATCAGCTGTATGTCATATTTATGTATAGCCTACAACAAACACAAGTTTGAACAAGCACTTATCCCATATTTCCCATAAACAATTGAGAATACAGCAAAAGTTGCTCAAACTAAATGTCATAAGACCTCTGGAGAGTTTCTTTTCTTTCTTTCTTTCTTTTTTTTGTCAAAAATAAAATGATCTCTTGCCTCATTCTTCAATAAAAAGTCAAAGCCACAAGTATTGACTCGTGAATTCAAGCTATTTCCTTCACATTTGTAATACTTTTTAACTGTCATGAATTAAATAAAATATTTTATCACACAAATTCAAAATCCAGAAACTGTAGGCTTATTGGCCACTTGAAAACATTTGCCTGATGCATAGGCTACCCTAAGACGAATAAAATATATACGCCTATATTGAACAGCAATATTTAAATATGTTATGCCTATTGGTCCTTTCCAAACAATACATCTTAATTTCCAATAAATATATGTTTAGCCAGCAAAATGTGTTCAGTAGCCTACTATTTTTTATAGAGCTGCACACTGCAAGGGCGTCTATTACTGTTGTGAAATACAACACTTCCATCTAGTGGTGAAAACAGACACTGCACATTCCAATGGGTTTATTCGTGCACGAATGTTCTATTTGGAGCGTTCGAATACACTATTCTGTTAAACAGGGCTATGAAAGTAAGATATATGGTTCACATAGAAGATCTGAATTACGTTCTCAAAGACGACAGTCAAAAAAATACATCTGAATATGAAATTAGCTTCGGCGGGAGTTGTTTAAACTTTGTTTATTGTCAAATAAACACGTGATAGGCTACTTCTGCAATGGTACCCTTTAATTACAGACAGTGTGTTTAATTTGATTATCCACTAATTCAATGCTGGCATGTGCACCCACCTCTGTAGAAAGGTATTTATACTTGTGGGCCATTAAAATACAGGAGACAAAATGCTGATTCAAAGAAATACTTTGTAATGACTGAAAACAACGTTCGGATAAATATAATCTATTTGAATGCACGCATTTTAAAGGCTTCACTTTCCAACATGATACTTGTAGTAAGCATGCTTTCTCCCAACATCATAGAAGTTTTCCACGCAGCATTTTAGGCACTAACTTACTCGTTGAAAAACGTGCGAGCGGTTACGCCGGCAACGAGCAGCGCGTGCATACCACGTGACCCGACAGCTTCACGCCTGCGCTAGCAGTCACAAGATGGCGGAGAGTGCGGAACTAAAGGTAAAACGCTGCGCTCAATTTCCAGTCGGATAGTGTGTAGGGATATCTTATTGTACCCTCAGAAGTACGCGTACTACTTACCTGCTGTATCAAGAGGCCGTTATTATGCATTTAACCTCTGTTCTCGTAGCCAAAGTTGCATGAGAAATGATTTTGCAGTGGAGCTCTTGTAGAAAGCTTTCAGCGTGTTATTGTTGATGTAGAGGGAGCTGTCTGTCCACCGCTCTCCTCAGGGGAATTACTAACTTTAACTCTTTTCTCCCTAATAACTCACGCTAAGAGTATCTGTTGAAAATCAGTCTCAGACTCCGGGTATTTTAATATTTACTGCTAGTAGACCGTATGTGTGGATTTTTATGGTTAATATGTGATGTAGTCGCCTGTACTTGTGGATTTGCTAGAAAGCTCCACCACTTCGCGTGCTGGGCGCGAGCGCTGTTGACGTGCTGTCAATCAAGTTAGAGGAAGTGCACGAGCACCGTCACTCAGATTTCAGCACCGAAACAACACCTGACCATTGCAGTCTATCATCAAACTTCAGTCAGATGTTATTACATAGATGCTCAGTGAACATTTAAGTTCACCATCCTTAAGCTTCGATACCAGTCGATAAGGCTGAACAAGCTTTGTCTTCTTAAAAAAGTTACAATATTGCATGATTAATTTAAAGCGTTATTTGACCCAAAATGTAAAAAAACTTATGTGGGACAAAAGTATGAGATTTTAGGCAGAATGACAGCCTCAGTCTCGATTCGCTTTATTGTGTGGAAAAAGGATATTATGAAAGTGAATGGTGACTGTAGCTGTCTTGCTGATTCTATTGTGTTTCACAAAAGACAATAGGCTTATGTCATTTATAACGAATTTTGCTGTGGTTGCATGAACTAACCATTTAAGTTTAATGTATTATGTTAATGACAGGTGTTGCATGACTGTGATGCTCTGGTGATGTCTTGAATCTTTATTAAGAGGGTCCTAACTGGAAAATAATATTCCACAACATGCTAAAGCACTATTAAGTTTTTCTCTCTCATTTGAGCAAACTGTGCATGTCCGATAAAGCTTTTTGATTTGTGTCTATGGAAACTGAAGTCCTCTGCACATTGGAAAAAAGGTCACACTGTTTCAAATGTCTGTGCTTTTGTGATTTGTGCTGCTGTCTTTTATTCATTCTCATTCAAGGTTTCATCTGGTATTTTTGCTTTATTGTAAAGTAGGGGGAAAAAAGGGATTTAGTCCTCTGGTCCTGTCTTTCTACTTATTCATTTCTTACATACTGACCTACTGTTTGGTCAGTGTCTTTAGCAGGTCCACTTACAAGTGCAGAGATTAAATTGTAAGCCAAAATTAGATTCTCTTTTTACTTTGCTTGCAAAAATATTTAATGGTTACTTAAAGGCAGTAATGAGCAACTATACACACACTGTTATTTTGGGATTGGCCGAAGGTGTGGATGAGGTAGACTTGCCCACATGTTGCTTACTGGACTGATATTCATCATGCCTTCTAGGTCTCTAGCTCTGTCTCTGCACTTCTGCAGTCTTAAACTCAGTTTTAGATTAGAATGCAGATTACAGTCTAATCTGAGCTGTAGGCCTATATTTAGTTAGCTTTTTTGTGCTTTGAGGCATTTGACAAAAATTCAGACCGTGTTCCTGGTAAACTCAATCGACTCTTTGCATGCTCACTACTACCTATGTATTTCCGCTGATATCTCAGTGCTACGTTAGCTTCCTTTATACTAGTATTCTCCCATAGCAGACTGTGGTAGTAGGAAACTCTTTCTGTATTTCTAATAACTGTAGATCACAACAAATTATATTATTATATTTAGTGCTGTCAAATCGATTAATCGCATCTAACATAAAAGTTTTTGTTTATATAATATATGTGTGTGTCGGCTATATATTAATATACAGGGTTTTTCCTGTCTCAAAACAAGGCGGCGGTGGTAAAACCGTGATCATTCTGATCATATTTTAATAGTAAGATAGTTTGATTTTTAATTTCGGAAGGCTATCATATATTGTCTTTCCCACATTATTTGCGTTGGTGGACCGTGGTACCTCTAGTACCTTAACTTTAATAAAATTTCCCCCCTAATTTTATTAAATGTATGCTTCATCTTTCATTTCAAATTCTTAAATCTGAAATTAAATTAGAGTAATAAGGCACTATATGGCTGTAACCAATCAAATTAAATAATTTACACTGAAAAATTAAACCGTATTAAATGAGATTATGAGATTGTTTGGAAAGTAATAATACTATACAAATAAGAAATTTCGAAAAGAATGATACTTTGAAACTAAACCGCCAGTAGGTGGCGGCAGGTGACTGTCTTAATGAGTGAGTCATTGAGTCGTTCATTCAAACGATTCTTTCAAACAGCTGATTTATTCAGAATGAGGCGGTTGTTTATGAATAGGCAATTGAATCTTTGACTCAACCGATTCGTTCAAAACGCTGAAAATCATTAAGTAATGAAAACTCGGTTATTTGTCCGGTTGGGCAAGTAAAATTCTCTTTCACTTGTTCCTTCAAAAAAATCCACGTGTCCCGCACAAGCGTTAATGTCGAACCCTGATATGTTTTCCTTGATTGGTTTTCCCAGAAGAGAATTAGGCTACATTGTTGAAAACGAATGTAAAAGAGTGACGCACGATTATTGCGTTTTACCGTGATGATGAACCGCCACGGTGTAAAATGGTATCTGAGCATGTGACTGCCTATCTGAGTTTTGTCGAATTTGACGGAGGCGGCCATATAATGTGTGTATGTGTCTGTGTGTATATGTTTACACACACACACACACACACACACACACACACACACACACACACACACACACACACACACACACACACACACACACACACACACACACATATATTTATATATAAATATAATAATACATATATACACATAAGTAAACAATATTTGTCACTTGCTCTCTTATTTGAACTTTTGTAATTAAAATAGATTTGTGTTTTGATCATGTTTTAAATGAGCAAAGTTAAAAACGCATGCATTGAAGTTATACCAACTAGTATATTGCTGCATCATCAAATAATTTCTATTGAACATGGATTGGATCCATTTAAAATTCAGCAGGCCAACATCAGTACAACAGAACAAAGATAAATATGAAATAAACAGAGCTTTTCAGGAAGGCACAACAGTAATTTTCAGGTACAGAAATAAAGTAATCAAATGAAAAATATATTCTTCATTGAATAAATGAAATAGGCCTATACATTAACCATTATTTAAGTTAATAAAGTTATTTGGTCAAGAATATTGAGCAATTATTATTATTATTTTTTTTATGTTTGATTAACATTAAAGTCCCAATGAGATTAAAATTGAATTTTTTTGGCTTTTAGTATGAATATGTTAGCCTTAATGTTATCTATAAGCTAATGTGCTCCAAAACAATGGAAAAATTTGCATTTAGAAGATATAAGCATTCAAAACTTAGTCTCTCACTTCTAACCAATATGGATCAACGGTTTTGACATCACGCTGCACTTCAGACTCTCATCAGATTTTCTGTCCAATCAAATGCTCTCTAGAATCTGAAGCGTCCCACCCCCTGCACAATAAATAGACACTGAAGCTGCAGCTGAAATCGGTCACTTGTTCACACACTATTACCATTTTCTATATGGTGAATGGCGCATAGTGCACTATATAGAGGATAGGGAACAATTCAGACAGTGTTATGTATATGTAAAGTGTATATGCTTTCCAGTGAGGCGAATGAAGTCTGGTTTTGCATTAGTCTCACGCAAAACGCCACAGCACGCACACATTCTGCTCCGGCCCAGAGACACGATAGCACAGAGTGGATCATATGCATGAGTCGGCGCATACCAGAAAACATATCGGACCTATTTAAATTCAACACAGCATGCTATATTTTAAAGCGATATGATTAGGAGGAGAAAAGGTTAGATAGACTCAGCATTAGAAACAGCACTAATGAGTGCCAAAGAGGAACAAAATCACTTTCACAGACTTTACCCTGACTTTTCCAAGCTGGTGGAATGATCTTTCCAACTCTACCCGAGCTACTGAGTCTTTAGCCATTTTCAAGAAACTGAAGAAGCATCAAGCAACACTTGACCCATTAATACTAACACTTACTACTACTCATTATCTATTAATAAAAAAACCCCAAAAAAACCTTGCTACGTGTGCTGTGCTGGACTAACTGGGACTGGACACGGCACTTGCAAATTTGTGCCCTGTTGTTGGTTTGATTGCTTGCTTCTATTGCTCTCCAAATTTGTATCCAAATTTGCTTTGGATAAAAGCACCTGCTTAATGATTAAATGTAAATGTAAAAACACCGGTGCCGTGCACCAACATAAATTTCAAAACTACACAAATAACACTTTTCAAACTACACACCCTCAGCATGATTATGATCATTGTTTTGCTTTAGTAACAGTTTCATATTAAATCTTAAAGAGGAATCTATTAGACTGTGGCTGTCATAGGCTGTCAAATGCGGCTTTACCGAGCTCAACGGCTCTGGCCGAGCTGTGATATAAGTGAAACGCTATTGGCTATTTTAAAAAAGGGGAGGAGCAGCTCGATATGTCCCATCCTGGCTTCCTGTTTTAGTGGACATTACATCAACACATTGAAAAACGCTGCGCGTTACAAGACATTTCAGTGGGCCTTTAAAACAGACAGCAGCGCAGCAGGGATATTAGGCTGCTGACACTTTAAGAACTGCACGGATCCAATTTACTGATACACAAGCGCTTTATTTCTCAACTGTTTACGTTCATTTAAGACATAACAAAATATGTTTACAAGGATACTCTCAAAGACAGGCTTTTTGATATCAGTTTGTGTGATTTAGAAGAAGTGAATGAGAACTCAATTCAGTATTTGCGGCTTTCCGGGCGCGCACTTTGGATGTGTGCGCACACAAATCAGTAAGTAACCGTTCTGTCATTTGTCCCGATCGTTGTTCTCTCTGGCACCGGGCAGTCCATATTGTCGAGCCCTGCTGTATTTTGTATAGATTTCATTTTGTTTTAGCAAGTATTTAATTATTTTACCCAGAAAAAAATGTTGGAGTATGCCACAGACATTATACAACTCAGCGCCTCCACGCAGTTCATTAATAAATCATCTTATAGCTGAAATGCCAATGTTTTTAAATTGATCTAAAATCATCCGATAAATATCGGCAGCCAATACATCGTTACGTCTCTAACAATATTTATAATATTGTCTATAGTAAACAACATTTTAGTATATTATATTAGTAATGAGTTCCAGAAACTCAAAAAAAAAAAAAAAACCTTCTGTGTAAAGGTGGATCATATCAATTCAACATTGATTTGTTTATTCTGTTATTGGACACTTCCTGTGCTTAATTTTCGGACAATTTCCATACACTTCCCTGCACTGGAGGTAGCGGTGGCTGCTGAGACAAAATAGGGAAGCGATTGTGCATAGAGTCCATTGAATTAACTCAGTAGTGATATGTTAGGAGGTCCCCGGGATTGTATGTATAAAATTTTTTAAGAATTGATAATTGCAACAGAATCTCCTTTTTAGTCATGGATCAGATTACTTATTTAACTTCACAATTTTCGGTCAGAGGATTTGGAGAATGATATTCGCATCTATCTGGTGCTGATTTATATAATAGTGATTAGGTAAGAGTTGATGTAACCTAAGCTGTTTTTAAAGCATGCGAATTTTGCATAGTCCTGTTGCCTACCTGCAGGAATTATCAGCTGTGGGTCTAGATGTTTTACTGTAGTGTTTTTGGATGTTGCTGTATGTCAGTACAAAGAAAATATTACTTTGAGTGTGCACGCACGCATTTCCTCGATTCATTATTTTATCCATTTGATAAGATCCACACACGCTCATACTGATGTGCTCATTCCCTGTAGCCAGCTATATCCGTCCACACAAATAGCCTCCATCAACACAGAGGTGATTAAGGTGGGGATTGTGGTTGTGTGTGTGTGTGTGTGTGTGTGTGTGTGTGTGTGTTTTTTTATTATATCTCCCTTCAGCAGATGTTCTCTTACCTGGCTCTAGCTCCTGTACCAATTTCCTGGGGGTTTAGCTCACACTGCACATTCTCACACACAATGCAGCACATAACCAAATACTGGAAAATAGAAATTTCTAAAATGTGGAATCATCCTACTGATCTGGGGTCATTTGCTGCTATTATGGCTTTTATAATATGTGTAGTCAGCTCAGCAATCATGCTCTGTTAGGACTGTCGTCTAAATCGTGTATTAAACTCTCCCTGTCTCCACTCAGCATACTTCACACTGTCACAGCATTATAGATGAATGAGGTTTAGATTTAAGACACGATGAGCTCCACATGCCCAACAAATTAGATTTTATGTTTTTAAAGCTGCCAAGTGACAGTGATGCACATGCAGACTGACTGAATAAAGAGGATGCTGAGAAGCTCGTACTCTCGCTCTCTCTGTGATTTGTTTGTACTTGGGTTTTTTGTAAATGCAGGTTATAGATCTTATTGTGAACCATTCATCCCTGTATATGTTTCATATTGTATTATTATTTTTTAGACCTTGTAATAATTAATCATATTTTGTTATTTTGGTGAAAAAGACTTTTGTCTGGTCAAGTATACAGTGAGGAAAATAAGTATTTGAACACCCTGCTATTTTGCAAGTTCTCCCACTTGGAAATCATGGAGGGGTCTGAAATTGTCATCGTGCATGTCCACTGTGAGAGACATAATCTAAAAAAGAAATCCAGAAATCACAATATATGATTTTTTAACTATTTATTTGTATGATACAGCTGCAAATAAGTATTTGAACACCTGAGAAAATCAATGTTAATATTTGGTACAGTAGCCTTTGTTTGCAATTACAGAGGTCAAACGTTTCCTGTAGCTTTTCACCAGGTTTGCACACACTGCAGGAGGGATTTTGGCCCACTCCTCCACACAGATCTTCTCTAGATCAGTCAGGTTTCTGGGCTGTCGCTGAGAAACACGGAGTTTGAGCTCCCTCCAAAGATTCTCTATTGGGTTTAGGTCTGGAGACTGGCTAGGCCATGCCAGAACCTTGATATGCTTCTTACAGAGCCACTCCTTGGTTATCCTGGCTGTGTGCTTCGGGTCATTGTCATGTTGGAAGACCCAGCCTCGACCCATCTTCAATGCTCTAACTGAGGGAAGGAGGTTGTTCCCCAAAATCTCGCAATACATGGCCCCGGTCATCCTCTCCTTAATACAGTGCAGTCGACCTGTCCCATGTGCAGAAAAACACCCCCAAAGCATGATGCTACCACCCCCATGCTTCACACCCCCATGGTGTTCTTGGGATGGTACTCATCATTCTTCTTCCTCCAAACACGTTTAGTGGAATTATGACCAAAAAGTTCTATTTTGGTCTCTTCTGACCACATGACTTTCTCCCATGACTCCTCTGGATCATCCAAATGGTCATTGGCAAACTTAAGACGGGCCTTGACATGTGCTGGTTTAAGCAGGGGAACCTTCCGTGCCATGCATGATTTCAGACCATGACGTCTTAAGTGTATTACCAACAGTAACCTTGGAAACGGTGGTCCCAGCTCTTTTCAGGTCATTGACCAGCTCCTCCCGTGTAGTTCTGGGCTGATTTCTCACCTTTCTTAGGATCATTGAGACCCCACGAGGTGAGATCTTGCATGGAGCCCCAGTCCGAGGGAGACTGACAGTCATGTTTAGCTTCTTCCATTTTCTAATGATTGCTCCAACAGTGGACCTTTTTTCACCAAGCTGCTTGGCAATTTCCCCGTAGCCCTTTCCAGCCTTGTGGAGGTGTACAATTTTGTCTCTAGTGTCTTTGGACAGCTCTTTGGTCTTGGCCATGTTAGTAGTTGGATTCTTACTGATTGTATGGGGTGGACAGGTGTCTTTATGTAGCTAACGATCTCAAACAGGTGCATCTAATTTAGGATAATAAATGGAGTGGAGGTGGACATTTTAAAGACAGACTAACAGGTCTTTGAGGGTCAGAATTCTAGCTGATAGACAGGTGTTCAAATACTTATTTGCAGCTGTATCATACAAATAAATAGTTAAAAAATCATATATTGTGATTTCTGGATTTTGTTTTTTAGATTATGTCTCTCACAGTGGACATGCACCTACAATGACAATTTCAGACCCCTCCATGATTTCCAAGTGGGAGAACTTGCAAAATAGCAGGGTGTTCAAATACTTATTTTCCTCACTGTATATGCTGGACTTCTTCAATTATTTAGTCAGTTTTAAACCCAAAATATTGACTGCAAGCTTACATTCATTTTTGGGTGCAACAGCCACATCTCACAATCCAATCAACAACCGATGGATAGAGCCAAAACATCGCCTTACATTTTCTTCTTTTTCAGTAATCTATTACACTCAGATTTACGTCACAATACGGAAGAAAATATCTCTCGCTACTTCTGTTTCATTGTGAATTTAAGAGATGTGTAAGGTCATGCTAATCACGTAAAACGTCTTATCTTGAAGTGCACATTTTTACCACCCTACAACTATCATTAGTGTTTTTTGCATTTAGTGGTTTGGAAATGCATTTGGTGATAAATATAACTCAATATAATTTTCTGCACAGGAACAATGATGTGC
This sequence comes from Abramis brama, assembly GCF_963993115.1. Classification (NCBI taxonomy): domain Eukaryota; kingdom Metazoa; phylum Chordata; class Actinopteri; order Cypriniformes; family Leuciscidae; genus Abramis; species Abramis brama. The sequence continues at coordinate 27,428,127 of NC_139965.1, read as the reverse complement.
GTTCTCTTCCAGGAAAATAAAGCTCAAGTGTGCTTTGGACACTGGTTTGTGTTTTGGATTCAGAGGTTTGGTCTGAATTTGCAAAAAGTCCTCTGTAGTCTGACTGTGTCCAGGCATTAGAGCATGAAGAGATGGGACACCTTTAAATCTGAATGTCCTGTACTCTGTAGGGAGAAACGTTTGTATGTTTCAGATATTATTTAAGTGTGATAGAGCCGGCTGTTCCTGAAGTGAATGTATTACACACCGACACATAATTACATCAGGAATTTTTTTTTGTTTTTCAATGCATTAGTGATTAGTGCCTTTGCAGTTTGCACCTGCTTCATTAACACGTGCATATGAATGCCTGTGGGCTCAGAAAGCTGTCATATCCTTGGTTTTACATGTTTGCTTGTTTCTGAACTTGCAAACGGTAAGCAATTAACGGAAAGCCTCAACTCTGGAAAATGTTTAAGGCCACCTAATACATGATTTGGAAGTGTTCAAAACCAAACTTAATTGACTCAGGGACTCAATGATCATAATAGACCAATGTATCAATCAGGCTGATTATGTGGCTATTGGGAAATTGCTGCCATTGGTCGATAACTGTGTCTGCTTGACCCATTAACGGCAGTGTTAGTTAACTTTTTTTATCAGTTTAAAAATCTACCAAACGTATTGTCAAGGCATACGACATTTCTATTTTTGTGTGAAGTTTGAGTGCATTTTCAAGAAAAAATGTGTTTCAATTCAGCGATGTTGTGTATATTTCGTTACTGTCATTTAAATTGTGTTATGTGAGTAAAGGTAAAATGGGACTTAATGGGACTTAAGTTTTTGTATTTCATATTTTTCTTTTTTTTCTCTGTATAGTGAAATGGAGATCATTAGCAAATGGTATTGTGTATCAATTTTAAAACAACAGCAACGACAACTCAGAAAGTGTCCAGCTTTAGGCCTTCCCACATGGCTGTTATATTGACTGTTGATATTGCCGAAGGCCTTGCCATATAAATTGACCAGTACTCTTTTGGACCAAATTTGTTATCATGTTGGAAAATTCGAAATATTTTAGCCGCGCTTCTGCAGGCACATTTTTCAATTATAATATTGTAAAATACCTGAACAAACATAATTTTTATGAAGTAAATACCAAATAAGTGTTCGATTTCAATCTCACAAAAACGTATTTCATCTTTTTAAAATGTGATCGTTACAGATCATTTACTATACAATCAGTGGCGGAACTAGAGTTTTATACATGGGGTGGCCAGGGGGTGGCCACTGCTACTTTCGGGGGTACACAGTGCACACACACACAGTGGAAAAGCATGTGGAAGGAATTGGGTCACTCTGTTTGTGTCTATAAGTGTTGAACATCCAAAATATTTGCAGAAAACAAAGCTGAAGCACCAAGGAGATAAGATACCGCATGTGTCTGTTATGAACTGCTGCGTTTATTTACAATTATTTATTTTTTAATTAGATAGAGCAGGCATCAAGCAGACATGTCCTTGAAAAATGTAAACAATTTTATTGCCCATCAATATAAAATCTTATCCTAGGAAGATTTAATACAACATAATTCTTTCTTTATAATAATTTATAATAATTCTTTCTAATTATAATTATTTAATTTATAATTATTTTTTTGTGTTCATTTTTGGGTGAACTATCCTTTTAATCTGGCAAAATCATCTCAACTTAAATTCCTGAATTGGGTATGTGATTGACTGCCTGTGTCTGGTAGATGCTCTGACCTGTTGCTGGTTCTGAAGTCTGACCACACTGACTCTGACTAGCCAGTGGTGATGCAAGGGCTGGGGTCTGATCTGCCTGTTAGTCCAGTCATTTTAAGACAAAATGGGGGTCAACCTTGAACAAATTGCAACAGAAGCAAACTCAACTGATTTTGTATCCTCAATATGTCCTGAGTAAGGAAAAAAAAAGCCCAGAAGAATCCCATTAGGGGAACATTTCGAAAAAGACCCAAATATAGCCTATTCATACGCCTATTCATTCTTTCTCTCATGTGAATGGGGTAAAAATTTTAACCTTTAGATATCACCATGAAAATTACTGAGTTGATTACTTACATCAAGACAAACAAAAAATGTATTCCAAGTTTTTTTAAATTGTTTGTTAAGATGGACAAACGGTGCATAATCTAATTACGTATGTGCTAATTTGCATAAATACCACAACAGATCTAAACATTGGGTATAGCCAGGTGAAAATGTCTTGTTGAATCTTGTTGACACATAACAGTAAAATACTTAATGTTAAGGTCTGAATGGAACCCATTTAGGCTACCCATGAGCATTAATACATAGAGGCAGGAAGAAGTACTTAAGAGATGGGGTTTGGGGCTGGGTCTGTGCCTGTTTCTGGGGGACGAGTCTGAGGGAAGAACAGGAGACAAGGGTAAGGAGAATGCAGAAGACAAAAGGCAGGTAAAATAAAAAGTGAATCCCCAGAAACAGTTTTCGAAACTTTCCCCTAATGGGATTCTTCTGGACTTTTTTTTCCCTTACTCAGGACATAATGAGGATACAAAATTATTTGAGTTGGCTTCTGTTGCAATTTGTTCAACCTTTTTTCATAAAATGACTGGACTATGTTTGTGCTTATTTAAAAAGAACTCTGATATCTCTCCCTTTCTTTTCATATTTAATTGACCCTGTTCAAAAATATGACAAATTTAAAGATTCCAATCATATTCATATTCTAATCATCATCCAATTACCAACATTTTTATCTTAACTATTCTCGCCAGTGTAAAAAAAAAAAAAAGAAGGTGTTTTTGGTCATTTTCACAATTTCATGGTGTTCAACAATTTCAATAATGTTTTATTCTAGCTTCGTGCGTCTTTTTTTTATCAACACTTGAATGTTGGCAAGTTTCATAAAAAGCAACATGAACAAAAAGCTGAGAAAATCGCATTTTTATCAAAGACTACATCTAGATCAGATTCATAATGATGATCAAAACACAGTAGATCGAGTCCATCAACACCCTACACCCATAAAGCGTCATAGTCCTATAGTGATCGCATTATGATATCGCTTGTTTCTGCTCTTCTTTGCCTGCGTTTTGATCTCCTATCCTCACATTAGCTAGAACATTTGTATACTGTAACGTACACACACGGCAAGTACTGTATATGCGTGTATTAGGCCTAATGTAGGCTATTCGGAGCAAACCACCCTGATGCTAAACCTTAAAAACTTACTTCAAATATGATGTTTTCTTATTCGGTGAAGTTCGGTAGCCTATCTTGCAACCATCTCTCGTCCTCTGCTCGTCCGTTTGAAAACTGTGCGCGCGCCGCGCTGCCGGCGAACGTAATTTTTTATTATTTTTTTTAATCAGCATCAGCAACTGCCAGTAGCAAATAAAATTTTGGGGTGGCACCCGGGGTGGCCAATCACATGTCAGGGGTGTCCAGTGCCACCCCGGACCCCCCTCTGGCTCCGCCACTGTATACAATGTAAATGCCTAAGTGCATAAAATTTTGCATAATAGGTCACCATTAAATGCTTTAATCCTACTGAAATTGAACAAGTCTTGTAAAGTTAATATTTTTTATAACTTACGATTACTCTAATGTAATGCATTTACTGTTTTGTTTTTTACTTTACTAAACTTTTTTATTATTCTAGTGAACTTAGTCTAGTTGTACTTAGGGTGTACTCACACTAGGCACGGTTGCCATGAACCGGGCCCGAGTACGATTGTCCCCCCTCCCCACTCCCCCTCTGGCCTGCACTCACATAGGGTTTCAGCATTCGTGCCGGAGCACGCTTACGTCATTATGGTAAGACATTATGGTTACATTATGGTAACGTCATTATGATTTACGGAGTGCATCCCGTACCCTTAAATACTGTGCCCGCAGTTTTTTTACCTTGTCTCTACACTGCTCGGTAGTTCTTTGATATCCATGACGAAGAAGATAGTCACGGATTTTTCTAAATATATCTGAGTTTTTATGCGTTTTGTCCAGCTGTTCTTGTATGCTCTCATCTGCCCAAATTTCCAACAAGCATTGCACCTCTGCCGTAGACCAAAGCGACCCTTTCCCCGCCATGTTGGTTTTGGAGCGTCGCAAAACCGTGACGTCACGCGTCCTGTTCCGTGCTCCAGCACGGTTAGCGCTCACACTGCATGCGAACCGCGCCCGAGTCCAACTGAACCGTGCTCTGGCCCACCTCTTCCAAGCGGGCCAGGGCCGGCTAATCGAGCCGCGCCCGGGCACGGTTCGGAGCACTCACACTAGTCAAACGAACCGCGCTTTGGTGGTCAAACGCACTCGGGCACGGTTCAAACTGGCTAGTAGGGGTGGGGAAAAAAATCGATTCTTAGATGAATCGCGATTCGGGACGTGGACGATTCTGAATCGATTCACAAATGTCAAAAATCGATTTTCTAAAAAAAAAAAAAAAAAAAAAATCTAATAACGTAACATTGAAGGAACGCAAAAGGCGGAACTCTGAAGCGGACGTGCAGTGCGCGGACAGTCTGTGGCGTGCACATAACAGAGACGCGCACATAACAGACGCATGATGGCTGAGCGCCAAATCCGAACGGCACCAGAGAATGTCTTCGTTAAAAGCTAACGTATGGAACATTGGCAATTTCATTGTGATCTATTTAGTATTTTTTTGTATGAGAGCTAATTTCTGTATTGTTTAGTTTTCACATCACTATGCTGTGTAAACCGATCTGATCTGTATGCAATATGTGCAATGCCAGTCACAAAAAGTTACATTTTTACTGTAAGTTACTCTCTGCAGATGTTCATTCACTTTCTTTGCTATTTTTGATTGTGGTATACAGCAAACATTTCAAGTCATAACTCTTTATTATTTAGTTGTGTATAAGTCAAGAGCGACTTTGTATGTTACTAATTATTCAGAATATGCATAAGTCCACAAGCATTATACGTTATGATAGCTTCTGGTACATAATTCTATATTTTTGAACGAAAACTGTGAATTTGCTACAGCAAAATGTTTTTTTTTTTTGTCTGAAGGATTATATTGCTCATTGGAAATTACAAGAGGATGTTGGTTAGAAGTCTATTATTAAATGCTAGAGATTAAGAATATGCTGAAGTTTGTATTAATTTACTACAAGTATGCTGCTAGTACAGGCACACATTTATTTTCCTGTTGGTTCTCAGCAATGTTGGGACATATGCTGGCAAATGTAACCTTACAGTTGACTTGCCAAATCACTTCCATTTGTTTTATTAATACAATTAATATAGGAAGTATTGGAAGTAAGTTCGTTATGGGTCATCATAAATACTTTGCTTTAAAAGTACCAAGTAAAAATATTTTTTCAATGTTTTTGATAAAAGGCACTTCCCTGAGAATTGAACTTAATAAATGTGAAAAAGACACTTTAATGTCTCCGTTTGTCATTCTGTATTGCAAAGCAGATGAGAGTAGATCATGATCAGAAACCTGATTAGAAATCATTATGAATAAAATCGAATTGTTTTGAATCGAAAATCTTTTTGAATCGAAAATCGATTTTGAATCGAATCGTGGCCTCAAGAATCGGAATCGAATCGAATCGTGAGATGGTAAAAGATTCCCACCCCTACTGGCTAGTGTGAGTACACCCTACAACCCCTAAAAAAAATTTACTCTACAACCCCTAAACCTTCATTTAAAACTGTAGTTTAAAACAAATTATTACAGCTACGCAAAGTTGATATACTCCCATTATTTATATTCTTAATTTGAAAACACTTTGTCAATTTATTTCAGCTATTTTTAATGTTATTGATGCTGCTGCTGCTGTTATAAAAAACATTGATGTGATATGAAAATAAAATTGAACAAAAACAGATAAATTAAAAATCGGTTCTGCATATCGTTTTTCAGACATAAACATACAAATATTCAGTATAGATTAGAAAATATCAGCATCGGTCGTCAGCCTATGTGTTGTGCTCTTTCTCTAAAAGATTAACTTGTAATTAATAATTTGATAGAACAGAACATTTGACATGTTTACGAATAATAACGCCGCATTAAACAGCACCTGTTATCATATTTTGGGTTTTTGTGGTGTCAGTGTTCAATCACTTGTTCCTTCTTTTCTGAAGGAGCTCCATTGAGTAGCGCACACAGCATAGTAAGGCTGTTTGTGTGCAGTGTGTTTGTAGACAGTTAAGTGGCTCTGCTGTCTGCTGGGGACTTTGCTATTTACTGCTGTCATATCCAAACCCTTAGATCATGCTATGATTGTATGGTTACATGGATGTATGTGTGTGCGCTCACCGCTTGAGCTGTGTTGGTGGAACACAAAGCACTGAGGTATGTGAGTGTTGATCTTCCGCCAGTGAGCTGCAGGGCTGGAGATGGTGGGGGAGGGGTGGACCAGAGAGAGAGAGAGAGAGAGAGAGAGTTGGAGGAAAAGCTGGCACACTAATTGTGTTCTGGGCTCTTAGCTAGAGAGAAAGAGAGGGTGCATGCAAGTGAAATTGGGAATAGGTGTGTGTTTGTGACCCCTCAACTGTTTGTTGGTCTTCAGTAGCAGGCAGACAGGCATTCGAAAGGACGAAGGGATTCGGTCTCTGAATCACCTTCATTTTCTGAAATAGCACTTCAGGAAAGATGATCTTCTTCATCAAGGGCCCATGTGCACCTGCGCCCAAAAGACAGACCACAAACACACCTGTCCTAGACAAATGCTCAAATTAACATGTGTTACACACCTGAGCCCTAAAAAATGCTTCTGTTTTTGCATTGTCTTGTTTTGTGCTGGTGTATGTGGCATTATGTTCTCCTTTCTGTTTTTATTAAGTGAAAATCTGCATGACCTTGAAGATTATTTGGCTGGATCACCCGCATGAAGCAATAGGCTATATTAGAGCATGTACCTGGCACAGATTTACCCTGAACAGCAGGAGCCAAAATATACAAAAACAAACACATTTGAGTACGCTGGGGGAAAAAAAAAGATTTTAAATGTTTTTCAGAAGAAATGAGAAGGAAGTACTCTTCTTTCTGCTGCCCGAAGACAAATACACTAACCCATAAATTTGCATTACATAAATAAACAATTTACTTTTTTTTTTTGCTCATACTCTGAACAGTCGTAACCTTTGTGCTGTTTGTGTTGAGTGCGCTTATTAATACACGGACCTCCCCTAATCAGGTGCACCTGTTTAATAAGCCCTTCAATAGATGGTCAGATTCCAGCTGTGTTCACTGCTCCCTGAACACTGAGCAGGGGATTATTAGAATTGCACTTGGCACAATTTATTTGTTTGGAACTTCATCAAACTCAGACAACACGAGTCACACAGATTAGGCGTTTTGAGTGTGATGATGTAACATTAGCATGATTACCATACTTTTATATTTTTGAGGGTATAATGTGAAAAAGCATATATTATAAATTCAAGTTCTATAATTTGGAACCTCTAAATTAAATTTAGTCATCAAATCACTACCTGCAATGTTCAATATAAGTATATATGTATCTATCATCATCTTACCTGGCTGTTATGCAACCCATCATAATAGCTTTTTAACGATCACATTGCCTATCTGTTGCGCTTTATGCTCACAAAACTTCCTAGGTACCACTTCTAAATACAATAAAGCTGAATAAAAACGCAAGAGCTTTTTCAGCACGTTTATTTGACCCTGGTTGAATGTATTATTGAGGTAGTTTTTAAAAAAAAATTTAATTGAAGTCTAAAATGTCTTAAATTATAGCAAAATACCTTACATTTATGATGATTAAATGACATGTTTTATAAGGGAATACAGCGTTTAGTGAAATAGCCAAATGTGATGGACATTTTTGCATTAATTATTTCTTGACTGTGATTATTGCAGACGTATTCATATGCAGGACTCTACTGCCTGAACATACATTCAACATGCCTGAACATGTTGTGGAATCTTTCTTAAATTTGGCATGAAATGAAAATAGATATAAAATAAATAAACTCTAAAAAAATTTGGTGACACATGCAGGACTTCTCCAATCATTTAGTCCACTTAAACCCTGCCGCTGAAACTGCCGTTCATCATCCATTCCACATCTGCACAACAACCGATGCATAGAACTAAGTCCCCGTCCTGCATTTTTTATTTTCAATAATCTGTTAAACTCAGAATAACGTCACAATGTGGAACAAAAGATCTCTCGCTACTTTCATTTCATTGGAACTTTAAGATGGCAAAATACGCTGTTATAGAGAGAAAATTATGCCATCATTTACTCATCCTCATGATGTTCCAAACCTGTATGACTTTCTTTCATCTGTGTAACAAAAAAGAAGATATTTTGAGAAATCTATATAAATATAAAGATTTTTGTCTATACAATGGAAGACAATGTAAACAATGTTGGGGAACTTCCAATCAAAAAGATTGTAATAAATCATTATCCATCAGTTTGCCTTCATGTTCTATTTTAAGTTAATGAACATGTTTGATTAAGGCAACTTGTGTTACAAAATACAGACATATACTACAGTGATATTTAGCCTAACATGTCTGTCATATTGCTGCAGAAATAATCAAGCTTTTGTGGTAATTCATGGTCTGTTGAAAGTAATTTCAACTTTTACACTTTCACTTTTCAATTTCAATGCTTTTCACTTTTAAGTTTCCTTCAGTGATTGAAGGGTGAACAGAATAATGTCACTTCATTGTACCCAGTTAAAAAAAAAGCTTATTATTGCATTCATAGAGCGAGCCTTTCACTTATTGTTTACAGTTTAACGGAAGTTATTCCCATAATTAGTGCAAAGCATCATGGGGTGTAGGAAAAATGTGAATATGTTTAAAAATAGTGAGCTCACTTTGCAGCAGGCTTCAGCATTACCTGTTTATAGTGCCTGTTTGAATGAAGCTGACTGTTTCACTGCAGACAGTGAGTATACTTCTATCTGCGTTTCTCCTCTCTGCGGGTTTTAGAGTGTTGGTGTTGTTGAACTACTTTCAAACTCCTATGACACAGTGTTGTGCAATTAAACCTCAGCAGGGTGGCCGAATCTGACGTTGACACTGGTGCAACTAAGACCTTTACTTTCTGACATCTGGAATTTTTATGTGTGACATTGTGCTCTAGTTGGTTGTGGGCTGAAGCATTAGACCCACTGGACTGTGATGAGGGAGAGGGGTTTGAGTGTAGGAGAAGGATAGAATGTGGGCGGTTGACTTTGGTGAGAAAAATCAGGGAAACAAGACATGAATATCATGCAATATACACTTGGCTGCTCACAAAAGTGTTTCTGTATTTTAAGCTTATTTGTATCATTTTCAAGGTTAAATCCTGCAATTATCATGTGATATGTCAGGTTATATGATGGGCATATTCATTTCCATTCGTTTTCTGAATTGAGAAATCAAATTTTATTTCAAATATCCTGTACGTTTCAGAACTCAAAACTTTCTCATTAGTCAAAAAACAGCTTTTATTGAAACCAAGCTCAGAAAGTGACTCGTTTTGGATTTTGTCACATTATTACATCATAGTGCGGTGAAAGACCGCCTCTGCAGAAGATCAACGCCTACTTCTACATCATTGCCTCTTTAGCCCCGCCCACTGATTCATGCATGTCATGTAGTAGTAAATACGAGAGAGACGCAAACACAGGATTACTCCAGTGACAAAACGATAGAGATGCCTCTGAGGATTACAAGACACTTTGAAGTGCCAAGTTGTGGAAAAACACAGTCTTTGCATTGCCATGGTTGTGATCCTAACAATAAGGAAGCTTAGATGAATTTTATTTTTAACGACGCTCTAGTCAGATTGAGTCAGTAAGACTGTTTGTTTGATCGCTTCATTTGACCGTGGATTCATTTTTAAACAAGACACAGCTCGACGCAGGCTTTTCAGAGAGACTGAAAATAAAAGATAATGCAGTGACAACTATATTGGATCCAACAGTAATGTTGCAAAACACAAGTGTGAGTAACAGTGTTTTTACCATGTGTCACTATTGCTTTGTTTGATACAGATCATTTGATATGTACTGAGTAGTTAGTGTAGCGTGACAGTCAAATGTGAATAGTTGTGATTTGCTGTTCTTTTCTTTGCTTCAGAATTTATGGGGTTAATGCGTTGAATTATCGAATACGGGAGAACGTAGAGAACTCTGCTTTTGTTATTGTTTTGATCTAAGCCATTCGCTGTAATTCTGAATATGAGCTTCAGTGAGCGACATCTTCTGTTTTGTCATCAGTAAGACATAGTTTTGTTTTATTTAAAACATCACTGCAAATGACATTGTATACGTTTTTCACGTTATTGAAAAGGATGAACTATGAATAACCTATAAGAATGACGACGGTGCATTCATTCATAATTCCTTTTACATGAAACACCGCAAGTCATTCTTACATGTCATACCCAAGTTTATTAGATCCATGTCTCACAGTGTGATTTGTAATGATCTTATAGGATTGCCGAAATCGCAGTCTGTAGCAGGCATAAAACACTCAGCTAGTTGTACTAGACACTGTACATCAAGTGTTTTAATATGAATATCCGTATATCAAGAGCAATGATGCAAATGACACTGTAAACCATGCATTAAATAGAGTTTTTATATGTTACTTTGATGATAGACCAGGTGCTGGCTCACCGCTATTGGAAATGGAGCCAAGAAAAGAGATGATTAACTGTGGAGAACAAGAAGGGGATGGGTTAATTAAAGACACTCAAAGTTCTTGGGACACTCAAAGTAAGGTTTTTTACTAAAGTTAATACTTTGACACTCTGGGCATGTCAAAAAGCAAGTGTGACTCAGAGAGAGAGAGAGAACTGACCGACGTGCACACAGTCTTACATGTGAAGCATTCGGAGCCTCCATCGCGCTCTCTCACTCTCTCTTTATCTTTTTCCCCTTTCAGTTGAACTGTTCAGATTCATAAGCTCAATCATACATTATCTCTCATTCTGTTTTGCTCTCACACACACAGTCTTCTGTGCTGTCAGTGTGTTTGTTATGTGAGATGTCACTGGCTGGTCTGCAGTATTTCACCTGCTTCTTTAGCTTTTTTTTCTGAGTGTGTTCACCAGACCGAATCATTTCTTCATGAATGAATGTCTGCATCTGTTTAGTTCTTATTTCTCCATCCCTTCACCTAAATAGCTCAATTATTGATTGTCATTTGTGCATTTGTTCCTGACACTTGTTGGATTATGATGGATCAGTAAGTGAATAAATGACTGATTGCATTGTTATGGGTCATTATAGGCAAAAATGTGTTGTTCTTGTAAGCTGCAGCCATGGTATCTTTGTCAGCAGACTCTACTTTCAAACAGTATCATGCCTGCTGAGTATTTTTACTGGAGCCATCTCTGTATGTGTGTGTGTGTGTGTGTGTGTTCAATTTCATTTGTTTTGGAAGCTGAGCAGCTCTTGTCTCTGCCCTTCCCCCCTCCCCCCCCTCCCCTCCCCCCCTTACTCTCTCTCTCTCTCTCTCTCTCTCTCTCTCTCATGCCCACTGTCATTCTCTTTTTTTCCCTGAACCAACCTCTCCTCTGCTCGCATCTCCTCTCCTCATTTTAAAACAGAAATGCATCATGGGTTTTATTCAGGAATGTCTTGCAGGCTCTTGGTTGTAAGAGCATCTGTTCTGATTTGTTCTCTTGTGATGATGCACAGGGAGGGATTGAGTTGTTAATCAGTGCATTGTTAGCTTTTTATTGTCTGGCTAATTCTAAACCAATATCTTGTCCAAAGGAGAAGCTAATATATATTTAAACAGGAATGAACGCAAACAGACGTTAACAGCAAACAGCGCACTGCAGTTATGGCGTCTGCCACTTTAAATGCTCAAGCTCTTCAAAGCAGGATGGATTCTGATCGGCTATTCATTTTTTATTGTTCATCAGCTGGAAAAATAGTTCTGAAAGTCCTCTGTGTTGTTCATTATAGTTGTGTTGTGGACTTGCCTATTCTCATAGAATTAGAATGATTAGGAAACGCATATCAATCAAACCAGACAGCATGTGTTTCCGTTCTGGAGAAGAATGGTTTATTATTAAGAATGTTAGTGTGTACATTGCCGTCTTTACTCTGCATTATTTGCCCTATCCTGTTTGGTTTCTCTGTCTCGTTTTTAAGCCTGTGGAATGTGACACTTCCGTTGTGTTTGTGTGTGTTTGGGGCTGTTCCTGCATATTTCATAGCTTAGACCATTACTGAACTATCCTAGCCTGAGGAAAAGTGTGTGTGAGAGATGTGTTTGTATTTGAGTGTGTACCTTCAGATGTGTGTGTCAGTGTCTGAGCTGTGAGTAAGTGTGTGTGTGTTTGTGTGTGTGTGTGTGTGTGTGTTTGCCCCGTAAACAGTTTGGCCTATGCAAATGAAGTGTGTTTGGCGCTGGAAGTGTGATGTTGTCATCAAGTTGGCTCAGAATGTGCGTGTTAATTTCTGCTGCGCTCTTTCTTTCATTCTCCTGTAGCAAATGGTGATGAGCCTGCGGGTGTCAGAGCTGCAGGTTCTTCTGGGCTACGCAGGCAGAAACAAACATGGACGAAAGCACGAGCTCCTGACTAAAGCCTTACACCTCCTTAAAGCCGGCTGCAGCCCCGCCGTTCAGATGAAAGTCAAGGAGCTTTACAGACGACGATTCCCCACCAAGTTGGTTTCCCCGGCAGAACTGGCCCTGCCCGGAGTCCACCCCGCCGCTGCTTCCTTGCCCCCCGGCCTCACGCAGCTGGGATTTGATGGGCATGGAGCGCCCCAGTCCCCTCTGCTTCCCATCTCCCTCCTCGGGCCCAAACATGAGCTGGGCCTGCCCCATCTCCCCACCAGCCTGCACCCTGTACACCCTGATGTCAAACTCCAACGGCTGCCCTTCTATGACGTGCTGGATGAGCTCATTAAACCTACAAGTCTTGGTGAGTTTTTGAGGTGTGCTATTGAAGTGTGTGTGTGTGTGTGTGTGTGTATGTTCATGCACATTTTTAGCGGTTTGTTTTTTAGAACCGAGTGTGTTGTATGGCAGCCGTAGAGATGTGCAGACCCGTTTGTCCCTACATTAGCATTTTTATGGTGTTGGCTGGTTTGGTATCAGCGTGTTTTTTTGCCTGAGGAGTGTTGTTCAAATAGACTGCCAATCCCCACAACCAAGCCTGGTCTCTCTCTCTTTTCCTAAACTGTCTCTCTCGCTCTCATTTACATACAGTGTTGAAACCATGAGTACACACACACACCATTACAACACTACCACAAAATTTTCTAGAACACACACTGCAGGGGTCCAAACAGCCAGGGACATATAGGCCTATATATAATAGTAATATATATATATAATATTATTTTAATCGATTCTCATTTTTACGACCTGATATCGATTCTTAAATCCCAAGAATCGATTAGTCATCCTGTTTTCAGTTGATGAATGAATAACATTTTAGCGTGCATCCCATCCAATAAATCACAATAATCTTTGTGCTTTGTTATTATTGATATGAAACAAAGTCTCAGATTTCAAATTACGTCCATTTTCTTACGAAATTCAAAAACATAAATACCGTTTTGGCGTGAGATCGCTCTGGCTCAGCTCAAGAGAAGCAGCAGAGCACATGATCTTCTCTTCCGCCTTAATAATACCAGTTACAGTGCTAAATAAACATGAATGAGCATCTGAAAGTGTGTTAAAAGGTAGAGTACAACTTATCGAAATCCGTATCATGTGACATGAAATCGCTCAATCAGTGTTTCAGCCGTGGAAAGACGTCATTAAATCAGCTTGTAAACAATGTCATGTAACGTCACATTTACCTCCGAAAAACCATATCCAGTGACCATAAACTCGTTAAAAAAAAATTAACTCTAGAGAGGAGCATTTTGCTAAATATATGCACCATTTTACATATTCATTATAATTTTTAATGTTCTTCAATTTTTAATGCATGTTTGAATAAATCTGGCAGGTTTTTATGACAGCCACCATTTAAATGTTTGTATTTCATATAACTTTATTATTATAAAAAAAAATTAAGTAATACAATTATTTAAGTGTTTGTATACAAATCAGTTAATTTTACCTTCAATATTGTAGGCTAATGAAGCCTAGTAGGCTACAACTGACTCCCATAGTTTACAGCATTAGTTAGGAGATTTGTTTTCCTTGAGAAAATTTGCCATATATTGTATCTGATATCCAAAATAATCATTATTGAATCAAAATCGAATCGAATCGAATTGCAAGCTTGTGAATCGAATCGTGAAATTTGTGCCAATACCCAGCCCTAATAAATATATACACAATATAAAGCATAATAAGGTGCTTGGATCACACACCAACTGATATGTTTCACAGTTTGTTTCACAGTCATATAGGCTATGCATTGCACATGTGAAAGGTGCAGTACAGACAACTCAATCCCAGCAGTGCTAGCGTGACAGTGTGGCCTTTTAAAGAGAGCACTATACTAACCTTGCTGTATAGTATGGCATATTTGATGTGAAGTGTAAATTTGCCTATTTTAAATTTATAAGCAGGCAAGTTAGATATGTGTTTAGTTATTAAACACTAAATAAATAAGCCTACACCTTCAGTCTGGGTAAAAAAATGATGTGTCTGACTTTTTGTGAGAATAACTTTTCCTATTGTGTATTGTGTATGTGTATAACTTGTGTATTGTATATAATTGTGTTTTTATGAGAAGCCGAAGGAGAATTTCCACATTGTTGGACAATAAAGTTCAAACTATCAGTCTGTGCATATTTGAATTTTTATTGAGCTTTATTGAATCATAGATTACATTCCAATGGCTTTCAATCCCAGCCTTCGTTGCTTGTGCTTAAGACCATTTTAGCAGTTGTGTGCTAGTTCTCCGGGAACAGGTCTTTAGGTTAGGTATTTGTATAAGAAATGAATGGTAGAATTAATGATGTTAACACAACATGCCAACACACCCTGCTTTTATTGGAGTCTCATGCATGGGCCCAAATAAATGCTGTAATTTTAGTTAAAACTAGGCCTAGGAGTATGGGAGGACAAATTGATGGGAAACAGAGAGAACAGGTCAAAAGAGTATGTGAGGATAAAACTGGGTAAAAGGTTGTGAGAGGACAAGAGTGGAAAAGTACCCAAAAAAACATATATGAAGTCATTTTTAAAAAGCGCATGCGCAAGGACCGCCACCAATAAGAATAAAGACATCGATGCAGGTGTTTCTAATCGTGGCGAAGTGACGAGGAGGAGCAAATAGAAAAAGATAACTGTATGAATGCTAATTGGACACCAAGTGATAAGAAAAGGTATAAGACTTGAGTGCAGACCATTGTAAGATCAGATGTGAAGCTGACATCTCACTTTGTTGAACTGCTCAATAAAGTTTATTCTTCTGAGACCTGAACCTGATATTGAAGACCTGAACCAAAGATCGTGAATTTTGCCACGACATTTAATGCTGTGTTTAAATCATTCTGAGATCTTCCTACTTACAAATTCGGAAAACGTTCTGGTGATTGTAGTCAGAATAAAATTAACTTAGTGGACAGTTGTTTTATTTTCTCATTCTCTTTTTCCCTTTCCTTATGTACACTACCTAAGTTTGGGGTCTGTAAGATAAAAAAAAAAAAAAAAAAAATGTTTGAAGAAAAATCGTTTATGTTCACCAAGGCTGAACTTATTTGATCAGAAATAAACAGTAATACCAGTAAACAATACAGCACACAAAATGTTCACAAACTAAATTGTTAATTGCTTTTTATATTGAGTTACACCTGTTATCAAGGTCATTGAAAAGTTTCACTTGAAGAGAAGCTTTCAAGTCCATTTCAAAGCTCTTTTTCCGGGATTATTTGTCCTTTCCTGTTTTGTGTGCTTGATTCTCCTTGTGCTTTAGCAACATATTTATCTCTGAATGTTCTAACAGCATTGCACTGTAAGAAGCGGGGGGGGGGGCTTCTTACACCACAGGAAGCGAGTGTTTATTTATTTGCCATAATCACATTATTTTGCTCTCATCAGAGCGATTCATGCTCTATGCATATTAGTTATTATCTCAATCACGGCTCTGGCATGCTGGCATATAGGAGCATTTAAAGAACATGGGACTTTTTAGATGTATTTTCGTCATATAAAGGATGTCAGTGTCTTTTATTAATTAGCTGAGATGTGTCTTGCTGCTGCTCTCAGCATGAACATACACCCACACAATAAGAGCAGTGCGGTGTGCATTCTTCAGTTATGAACCAAGCAATATATGCACTTTCTGAATAAAGACTGCATCATTTGACAACCATTTCAGGGCCGTCAGAATAGTTTTGTGAATTAAATAAGGAGTTAAACGGATTTAGCATTAGAAGACTCTTTCTCTTGAAGTTCAGTTTAGCTGTAACGGCATGACCGCAAACAACATGATATTGCAGAAGCTAAGAAGGCATGTTAGCAGACAGTAATAGATTAATTGCTGTTAGATTAATGGCTTAGATTAGTAAATATTAGTTACAGCTGCACACAGCCTTGCTCTCTGTCTCTCCATTTCTTTGTGTTTCTCTTTCTGTCTCCATGTTCTGCAGAAAGACAGAGGAATTTTTATTGGCGTGTATGTCGGGTTTAGAGTATCCTAGCAGTGTTTTCATTAAAATGAATGTTCTACAGAGGCGTAGTATGGGACTGTGTGTGTGGGCACACTAAAGCTACAGCGCAGTTACCCTCACAATTTTGTTTCTTCTAACTAGCATTCTACAATACTCAATCTATGCATACCACTTCCTAGATTGTATTTAATCACACTCTTTCCTCTCTGGCCAAATGGACATATTCAAGTAGTGATGGGGATATAGGGGTCTGATTTTTATTTTTAGTAGTCTTCCTGTTTACGTTCACTTAAAACATCAACGACTGTGTTTACACGAATACCTAAATTGATCTCAGGCGTGCTATTAGTGGGTCGTGCGTGTAAACAGATCTGCTTACAGTCAGGTGGGTCTTGTGGATGTTGGCTTGGTTAGGGTGTTTACCTGCCCATACAGATCATGACTAAATAAAACAGTCACTACAAGTAATGAGCAGTATATGCAGATACAGATGATAAAATAAACGCATGCATATCATATTTATTGTATAATCAATGGTGGTACACTTGTTTCCCCTTCACATGATTCACTGTAAGAGTTCTCATGCATGAACCTTACACTACCATTCAAAAGTCTGGGGCCTTTTAAGATTTAAAAAAAATAATCTTTTTGTCTCTTATGCTTACCAAGGCTGCATTCGTTTTAACAAACATACAGGAAAAACTGTAATATTGTTAAATATTATTATGATTTAAAATAACACTTTTTCCCCCCCTTTTCTTTTTAAATGGAAAATGTAATTTATTCCGGTAATGGCAAAGTTGAATTTTCAGCATCATGTCTTAAGTGTCACATGATCCTTCATAAATCATTTTAATATGCTGATCTGGTGCTCAATAACCATTTCTAATCATTATCAATGTTGAAAACAGTTTAAAGTTTTGGTGGAACACCAAATTTGTTCAGGATGATTTGATGAATAGAAACCACAAAACGGAATTTATTTCATATAGAATTATTTTGTAACATGATAAATGTCTTAACATGTCACTTTTAATCAATTTTAGTGCAGGGAATTAATATATATATTCAATGGCAGCACCTTTCATTTGTATTCTATTCCATTACCAGCTTATCAGTGTCTGCCAGAATTTTTATATTAGTGCATTCCTGAACTGGATTATACAAATATACTGTAAGCATTGCCACACTGTAATTTCATATAAAGGTTTTGCTAGATTGCCAATAAAAATAAATATCAGGGTACTGTAACTGCAATATCAAATTATTCACATCATGATACAAGATTTTGGTTTGTTAGTTTGATTTTGCACCAATTCCAGGGCAAGTTGTGCAGCCACAGTGAGTGTCAGTCTAACTATTACTTAACTCAGTATCCAGAAGCATGACTCAGCCAGCTCTCTGAAGAAGGAAAACACACAGACATCACTATCAATCACACAACACAGCCAGCCGTGCAGTCAACACAATGAAGAGTCTAATCCACAAGACACCCTCCTGTGAAAGAAGAGAAAACAAAATGCTTATTTAGCCCTTTCTAATCTGAATTTAGCTACAAATAACAATAAGTGTGAGTTGTTATTGTTGGGATAAACACATGGCTTTTTGTCATACTGTACAAGAACACATGCATGTCTTTGGGTCTTTATGCTTCATTTTGTTCACCTAATGCTTCACTTAATTGCACACGTTTATAATCGTATCCTGAAAAAGGCACTTCTTTCTGTGACCCTCGCACATGGTAACAGAGCAGGATTTATGTCTTAATTAGGTGTATGCAGATGAAGAGGGAGGTTTGTCAGAAACAAACTGCAACACACAGGCCTTCATGTCCACTTTTCATCCAACTGTTGAAGCAAATCAGATGATGAAGACTGCTGTGCTATTTTTAGATTAGACATGGGGGAGGGAACTAGTGCCTGTGCTTTCTCTCTCTCTCTCTCGCTCTCTCTCATATACCCCTGTCCGCCTCTCCCCGTCAATCTCCCTTTGTTTCTCTCCATCTCAACACTGTTATTTTCTCTGTATCTCCTCCTTCCTGTCTCTCTCTTTCTCTTGCTCTCTCGTCTTTTACCTCCACAGTGTTGATTGTGAGAATAAAGATCAGGCTAATTATGTGTCGTCGAGTCGATTCTCCTGGTCTAATTGCACCCCTGCTGTTTCATGTTAAGGAAAGCGAGAGATTTGATGAAGGTGAAGCAGAGAACAAGTGACAGACTGAATACAAGCAAAGCAGGAACGGTATGGCCTGTGAAAATGGGCAGGTGTGTGTATAGCTACACCTGTTTGGCCTTTCATCAGCATGGCGCTGGTCAATATTCAGAGTTAAATGGGAAGTAATTAGCTCCATAACGATGCCTCACACACACACTCATATTCAGAAAACTCTCTCTCTCTTTCTTTTTGGTCTATGCTGATGAAATAGAGCAAGTCAATAGACCTGTCAACAGGATGATGTATTGTACGTGTATGAGAAGGAAAAAAACAAATGAAGGCAATGGAGAAAATAAAACGAATGGAGAATGAAAGCGGCCGGGAGGGGGAGAGTAAAGTGTCGAGAAAGTAAAATGGTAATAACTTGAAAAACAGGTTCACAGAGAAGCAGGAAATTAAGACGTTTTGTATAATTGTGGAAGCTGTGTGTGTACAGGATAACTGCTGTCAAAATAACAGCATGAGAACACTTACGAATCGCAGGTGCCAAATGCCCACCCACATTCCCGTAATTTCCACTTATTTAGGACTATCACGATAGCAAAACTATTTTTAAGCTTTTTGCAATATCATGTGAGCAAGAGAGCTGTACTTCTTAAAGGGTTAGTTCACCCCAAAATGAAAATTATGTCATTAATTACTCCCCCTCATGTCGTTCCAAACCTGTAAAATCTTCATTCATCTTCGGAACACAAATTTTTTGATTAAATCCGAGAGCTTTCTGACCCCCCCCATAGAAAGCAACGTTATCACCAGAAAGGTAGTAAAGACATTGTTAAAATAGACCATGTGACTACTGTGGTTCAACCTTAATGTTATGAAGTGATGAGAATACTTTTTGTGCTCAAAAAACAAAAATAACGTCTCTGACGCTGTTCACGTTGTAAACGCAGCGCAGCGCTTCCGGGTTATATATCCGAACGCCAGCTCTGTATTGGCCCAGCAACACACGCATGTGTTGTGGTGCTCACGTGAACAGCTTCACAGACTGACATGGAAGAGAAGAAATTGTTGAATAAAGTCGTTATTTTTGTTTTTGTTTTTTGCACACAAAAAGTATTCTCATTGCTTCATAAAATTAAAGTTGAACCACCATAGTCCCATGGACTATTTTAATGATGTCTTTACTACCTTTCTGAGCCTTGAAAGTGGCAATTACGTCGATGCCTATGGCTGGTTCAGAAAGCTCTTGGATTTCATCAAAAAGTGTTCCAAAGATGAATGAAGGTCTTTCGGGTTTGGAACGACATACGGGAGAGTAATTAATGACAGAATTTTTATTTTTGGGTGAACTAACCCTTTAAAGGTGCATTCAGTAGTTCTTTAGTTAGCGTTCGCATCACTGTTCTTCGTGTACATTGGATTCCAATACCACAATGGTGTTGGGTGCTGCCATCTATTGACGTGATTGACGATCATTGAATGATCAGTTTTATGTAAATTACACTGATACTAGTGTGTTTTAGAGAGCAGTGTACACCAGAATTAATTCCCAGCCAAAACAAAGCAACTTGGGCATCACTACTTAGTCAGGATTTTCTCAGTCATCAGATCACCTTGTACATGCCATAGTGATGTTCTCCCTTGTTTTTTTTTTTCTTTGTCGGTCTTTCTCCCTTCTGGCTTCAGACCTTTTCTGCCTCAAAGGTGCTGACTTTCCTATTGTCTTCGCTGGTTGGTAAAGCATGGTAATACGTGTGTTCCGTTGTATAATATTCATTCTTCACAATACTGAACAACTCTACGCTACTGTAGCGCATCTACAGAGCCGGCAACCTGTGTGTGTGAGGATTCTCTCGTCATTTCAGCATGGCGAAAGAGAGAGGATTAAGAGGCGTGACCTGCAGCTTATATAATTAAAACACTTTTTATAGAAACTATCATGAGTAGCCTACAGTCTTATCATTTAAGTGTACACCATTCAGATAACTCTTCACAAAAACACTATTTCTACTGTTGTATAAAAACAATATTAAGCTTTGCATCATTGCTTGTATTTGACTATTTATATTTCTAAGAATATCAGATATCTGTCATGTCACTATGATTGAATTAATCAGGCTGAGCAGGAAAGATCAAGAGGGAAATGAGGTGTGAGTGTGTGGCTTGTGTTAGTTTTACATGGAAAACAACGTATGTGCTTAGAGACATTTAAATTACTAAATTAGAGACATTACAAATGTTTGGCTCTGCTGGGTGTGTGTCGGTGTGTTGCAGCGAATGTTATTTTAGGGAAGATTTCTCTGGATGAGAGCACTTGCGTTAGTAAGATCATTCTTTATCTGTATTTGTGAATGTGTAAGAGACAGTTAACCCTTGTGCTGTGTTGAAAACCCTCTAACACCGTATGGGCCCTATTTTAACGATCTGAAACGCAAGTATCAAACGCAAAACTTTGTGGGCGGATCTCGGGCGATGTTGCTATTATACCGGCGGGATAAGTGACTCTTGTGCCCGATGCAAATCTAAAATGGGTTGGTCTGAAGTAGCTACATTACTCATAGGTGTGGTTTGGGCGTAACGTGAAATAAACCAATCAGTCATCTCACATTCCCTTTAAAAGCAGGTGCGCTTGTTCCATGGCGGATTGTTATTATAACGGCGGATTTGCCAGGCGCACGCCAGGAGCGGTTCACAGCCGAGGAGACAGACGTTCTCGTCAGGGCCGTAAAAGACAGAGAAGTGACATTGTATGGGGATGGGAGAAACCCACCCAAATTAGCTTCAGTTAAACAGGCCCCTATGGGCCCTATCTTGCACCCAGCGCAATGACTTTTCCCTCGACAGACGTACGTTGGTAAATTAGGGAATGAACTTGCGCTCCTGGGGGCGGTTCACCGAAAAGAGGAGGCGTGTTCTGGCGCAAACGTTCCTTGGTGCTATTTTGCAGTTTCAGAAAACAATTCCGCCACAGACCAGGAAAAACCTAGTCTAAAGTCAGTGGTGCGTTATTCAGATGCTATTTTAAGGGCGCATGCTTGGCCATAATGTAGCGTGTGCACAACGCACATACGCTTCTCTCATCTACACACAGACGCAGCAGTTACCATTTTTGCAAACCATACATATTTACAAGAAAAAATATTCCACGTGAGGGAAATCATTGTGGTGTCCATGAAGATGTGAAAAAATAGACATAAATCTAGCTTACACATTTACCCAAATTATTATACGCCTGTTTAACCAAAGCTTATTTGGGTGGGTTTCTCCCATCCCCAATGTCACTTCTCTGTCTTTTACGGCCCTGACGAGAACGTCGGTCTCCTCGGCTGTGAACCGCTCCTGGTGTGCGCCTGGTAAATCCGCCGTTATAATATGTGGGATGATGCTCTGATTGGTTTATTTCACTTCACGCCCAGACCACACCTATGAGTAATGTAGCTACTTCAGACCAACCCATTTTAGATTTGAGTCGGGCACAAGAGTCATTTATCCCGCCGGTATAATAGCAACAGCGCCCGAGATCCGCCCACAAATACTTGCGTTTCGTGCTTGATACTTGCGTTTCAGATCGTTAAAATAGGGCACTATGTGTTTCTGGTCGAATATGACCAGCCTTTTAAAAAATTACTTGTAAGACTTGTAAGTTATGCTATATTATCACCAAATATTGGATTAAATCTTTTTGTTTTTGTTTTCTTTCATTTAGGACTGGTTTTGCATTTCTTTTTTGGAACTAATTGATTGTAGGCCTCCTTTATCTGAGCTTATGCACCTCAGTGAAAAATGCATTATTTGTGGATGAATTTGTCAATATTCTACAAAATATAGAAATTGCATTGTTTATTACAGGAGTGTGCTTTAATGTTTAACCAGGAAGTTTGTTTTGAAATGCTTTTATTTTGTTGAAAAAATAAAACAAAGTTACACTTGTGGTGTTCCCAGTCAAAAATGGCTCATAAATCTTGTTATGCTTATTTTATCACCAGATATTGGATTCAAACTTTTTGTCAACTTGTTTTCTTTCAATTAGGGCAGGTTTTGTATTTATTTTTGAAACTGATTGATCGTAGGCCTCATTGATCTGAGCCTCATTGATCTGAGGATAAAGTTCACCTCTGTGAAAAAGAAAGCCTGTAATGCTGAAAATAGTTTGCTTGTGCAAATTAATGTGTGTGTGTGTGCGCGTGTGCGCGTGTGCGGGTGTGTGTGTATCCATGCATGCACAGGTCCGAGGCCTTTATCTTTGCAAACACACATGTAAATATGTGAACATGAATGATGAACATGCTCCTGAAGCCTATGAATGTCTAGGAATGAAAATAAGAAATGTTTCTCTTATTTTTGATCTCCCCCATTCATTTTCAACCAATATATGCTCAGATCAACGAGACCTACAATAAGTCAGTTTCAAAAATAAATACAAAACATGTCCTAATTGATAGAAAACAAGTAGACAAAAAAGATTGAATCCCATTTTTGATGATAATATAGCATAACGAGAGATTTATAAGCACTTTTTTAGGCTGGTCATTTCTGACAGAGAACACCACCTTAAGTGTGACTTAAGATAAAAGCATTTCAAAACAAACTTCCTGGTTAAACATTAAAGCACACTAGTGTGATAAATTGTACAGAATATTTTTTACATTTTATTTAATGTTGCGAGTGGATAAGTGTTCATCTGAGTATGTGTGACTGAACGACAGTATGAGTTGCAGACAGTCCTTCCTTTGTTACATGATCCGCTTTCCTGATGTTCACCAGTTCTGGCAGGAACCTTGTTTAAAATAGGGCGGTCACAATATCAAATTTTCACTAGACGATCATCATGCCCAGAAGAATTCATGATAACATTGTTATTACGATATCTATAAAAGTTTTAAAAGAAAAAAAAATGTTTTTAACATTCTTTAACTTTATGTTGTGTTTTCTCTTTTTTGGTCCATGACTCAAACTCCAAATAGGAGTGTTGGGAAGCAGACAGTTTGTAAACATAATTATAAAAAAAAATATAAAAAAACTTCATATTGATCAGCACGTCCTGCAGGCTGGAGTATCTTTTACGGAATTCAATAAACTCCCAGACTGGCGAGCTAACTTTTTTTTTTTTTGGTGCGAACCAAAGAGTCGCTTTCATTTGTCATCTCCTCAGACACTCATCAGATTTTGTGTGGCAGTAGTAGCCACACACTTTGTTGTCGCAGTCTCCTTTTTCCCATTTTATGAGGGTTGGAAACCAGCATTAAGGTTAGGTACCCCCACCTACTATGTTGGAATGTCAACTAGAAACTAACACAAAATGAACTAAAAACAGTGGGACAAAAGTAAGAAAAATCAACTGGACTTGGTATTTCAACTTTATCAAACAGATGCTGATCTGTGATTTGCAGTCAGTTTTTATTACAATCTTTTATTAACACCATAGTCCCAAATTAATTTTGCATGACTTGTTGCTGGCTGAATCTGGTAGCGCAACAACAAATGTTTTCAATCAATAACAACAATCCTCACATAATCTGTAACCGGCTGAAAAATGCAGCATAAACAAGCTTGAATGACTGAGTTGGTGTAGCTGGTCCACCAGCACTCCGGCTTCCCATGCTGGATACCATCATCCAAAACATACCTTATGCTGGTGATTTTTCAGCAGGGTAGTTAGTTTTCAAATATACACTCCGTCAAAGCAACTGTTTCAGTTTGTCGTCTGTAACCATAATGGTTTCTGACACATTGTTTATCTTGTCCATGAACCTTTGGAAAAAACAGCTCGAGTCTCTTCCTTTGATGAACAATGAACTGAGCAGGAATAATATGAACATTCCCAGAAAAGATTGTTTTGAAGAAATATTGATGTTATTTAAGCTGGACATGGGTCAGAGTGGGAGGAGGAGACTGTACCATTACTCTTTGCTTTGATTGTAGCCCCCTCACATATGGGTGGAATTATGCGGATAAGAATCTCGCTTGGCTATTGAAAATGAAACATTAAAAATACTTGATCTAAATAATTAGATACTTTGCACATTTGAACTTGTTCTGTGCTTTTTCATAGCCCGCAAACCTTGAATGAAATGGTTTCTCATCTCAGAGTCATGTATAATATACAGAAAGCATTACATGTGGACTGTTGTTTCAGTGTAGTTATTTTTCATCTCTGGATCTCTTTCTCTCTGTCTTTACAGCTTCAGATAACAGTCAGAGGTTTCAGGAAACATGTTTTGCATTTGCATTGACGCCACAGCAAGTCCAACAAGTCAGCAGCTCAATGTAAGTTTTTTTTTTTTTCATTATATTTCTTTCAGAAATTATATATTGGTGTAACAAAGCAAAATCCCTAAATAAGAAGAGTAGTTTTTATAAGGCACTGCTTGTGTGATGGGATTCAGTTGTTATCTCAAAGTAATAGTTTTTACTTTCTCTTTTTGCAGGGACATATCGGGGCCCAAATGTGACTTTACTGTGCAAGTACAGTTACGGTAAGCCATTCATGTTTTAATGCACTGAAATGTTTCACATAAATATGATGTAAAGATTCGGAGCACTAGCCTGATATTTTCTGCTTATATTATAAATATGCACGTTATCCAGGTTTTGTCTATCAGAGACAAGCTGCCCCCAGGAGGACCACTTTCCCCCTAATCTTTGTGTTAAAGTCAATGGGAAACCGTGTAATCTCCCAGTAAGTTAAACTACAGTCCATTTGTCTATCTATCCATCACTCTAAACAGACACATGGTCTCTTTAGCTTTTTTAAAGAATGATGAAATTGTCCAAACTGTTGACCTCTACACTAAATTACATTTTCACAATGCTGTTTGTTTGAATTTTAACGTAAAAAAAAAAAATTCATTCATTCATTTTTCATTTATTGTCATCCTATTGTTTTTCACCAGGGATATCTGCCTCCTACCAAAAATGGCGTGGAACCAAAGAGGCCCAGCAGACCCATCAACATTACCTCACTGGTCAGACTGTCCACAACTGTTCCCAACACCATTGTAGTGTCCTGGACGTCAGAAATTGGACGGGTAGGTTAAAAAAAAATCCCCATCCCCCCACATTCGTGAATACAAGTACTTTGTTTTCAAATGTTTTTTTCCCTCACCTCAGCCCATTACAGGAACTCTTGTTGAAATGAAAATGTATTTTTAGCACCTCATACGTGTCTTGCAGCCATTTGCAGTTACATGATGGCCAATTATAGCATTGGCTTTATGCAGTTTATGTGAAAAGGTCGGCATGTATGCAGTATTTTAGTGTTTTCTCTGAATGATGAGTTGAGGGACAGCTAAAAATAACCAGTATCAAAATAAACTTGCCCTTGTTTCAGTCTTTTTTTTCAGACAAACAAGACCTTTTGTTGAATATTGATGGATATGACATCAAACAGAAAGCATTAAACTTGAGCTTTATATTCATTTAAATGCTTTATGTCTATTCTGGGTTTTGTGCTCTACACTAAATGTATATATTTCCCTGCAGATTTATTTATCTGAAATGCTTTGTGATCTTTGTGAATGCTCATCTACTTTTTATATGTTTAGGAAATGCATTTGTGATGAATGACTGCTCTTGTTCATTAGCAGTTAATGCATATTAAGAAAAATAATCTAGATTTTGATAAAATGGGCCACTGTTTACTTCTGAGACTACTGCAGGCAGACAGGAGTTCATTACTTCGTCCACAGATCCCTATATCTTATAAGCTAACACATTAATCTTCTCGCGCATAAAACATCACTGCACCTACTAGTAATATTCAGCTTCATGAATTATGTCTCTTCTTATCTCATAACTTGCCTCGGCAAGCAATAAGCAATCCTAGCGTTCTCTGTGGTAGATTCCTTAAATTTTTCACTCTTTCTCAGGAGTCGTGAAAATTATATGAGCTGTACCCTCTCACTGAATCTGAAAGGCGCTTTATTATAGAACCTGTTCATATGGCACTGATAGAACGATGATGTAAGATCTGACCTGAAAATATAAATAAATTATGCCTAGAAGTAAACCTACTTCCCACTCTGTTATATCCTAGTACTAGCATCACATTGTCTCATTGGGATGTTACGGGATGTCACTTTGTCTCTAGTAACGTATCCACGGTTGGATTGTTTTTCTTTTTCAGAGTTATTCTATGGCAGTGTACCTGGTCAAGCAGCTGTCATCCACACTGCTGTTGCAGAGGCTACGGGCTAAAGGCATCAGAAACCCAGATCACTCCAGAGCACTCAGTAAGCATACACTTTCTCCATAGGAATTGAGCTGTTTAGTTTGTTGTCCTAAAAGAAAAGTTACATTTATGAGCCATGGGTTCCTTCTGGAGTTTCCATTGGGATTTTAGAACAGTAGTTTTTGATTTACACGACTGTTTTTTTAGTTTTTTTGTTAAAGAATTTAATACTTGTATTCAGCAAGGATGCATTAAATTGATCAAAAGTGAAGTCAAGACTTTTACATTTTTACAAAAGATTTCTATTTTTAAATAAATGCTTTTCTTTTGAACTTTCTGTTCATCAAAGAATCCTGAAAAAAAAAAAAAAAACATAAACCAAAAAAATTAAGCAGCACAACTGTTAAACTGTGATAATAATAAAAAATGTTTCTTGAGCACAAAATCAGCATATTACAATGATTTCTGAAGTATCATGTGACACTGAAGACTGTAATGGCTGCTTTGCCATCACAGGAATATACATTTTAAAATGTATTAAAATAGAAAACAATTGTTTTAAATTGTAATAATGTTTCACAATATTACCGTTTTTACTGTATTTTTGATTTTAAAAAAACGCAGCCCAAAATCTTTAACTGTATACTTTAGGTCTGTGTTTAACATTAATATACGTTTTCACGTTTAGTTCTAATACCTAACTACCTCAAATGTCAATTATGAAGCCTCTGTGTTGCTAAATGAGGACTTAAACGACTGAACCGCTCTGTTCTTTAGTGCTAGTTTAATAAATAGAAATAGTCTCTGTGTCCTCGTCTCTTCCTCACACCAAAGATAAACTATATTGTGGCCTAATAAATGGTTGGCATCTTATTTTATCCAATTTAAAACCTTAAAAATTGTGCTCCATGGACTGCAGTCAATAATCATTTTCTTAAACCTATCAAAACTAAGTAGTGCTTGATTGTGTATATATACCAGAATGTTTCAGTCTATATAGCGTAGAGTGATAGACAACATCACAGTTCTGCTTTACACAGATTGCTCTTTGATCTTGTTTGCCCTTCAAACCTTCCATGATACTTTAAGATTTTATGCATCGACCTATAAACTGTCTGAAGAGGCTTGTTAATACTGAAAGAACGCCCTGATGCCCTTGTTGTACACAAGCTACAGCAAGGTAGTTCAAACAAATTCTGAAGCACTAACATTTGTTTTCAGCATCATTACTCCAGTCTTCAGTGTCACATGATCCTTCAAAAATCATTCTAATATACTGATTTGGTGCTCAAGAAACATTTCTCATTATTATCAATGTTGAAAACAGCTGCTTAATATTTTGTGGAAACTGTGGAAATTTCTTTTTCAGGATTCTTTGATGAAAAGAAAGTTAAATAGAACAACATTTATTTGAAATAGAAATGTTTTATAACATTATGAATGTCTTTACTGACACTTTTAATGAATCAAATGCATCCTGGCTGAATAAAGGTATTAATTTTATTCAAAAAGAAATAAAAATCTTACTAATAACAACCTTCTGAGTGGTAATGTATGTATTAATTTGAAGTGTTTGGTCCTTTATTATAGCCAGCGTTGGGGAAAGTTACTTTTAAAAGTAATGTTACAATATTCTGTTACTCCCTAAAAAATCAACTAATTGCATTACTTAGTTACTTTTTATGGGAGAATAATGGGTTACACTTTATTTTAAGGTGCCATTGTTACAGTGTAATTCCAGGGTTTCCACGGGGCATTAAAAAGCATTAAAAGTCCTTAAATGGATTTTGCGATATTTAAGGCCTTAAATGGCATTAAAAAGCATTAAATTGTAATCCTACAGGCATTAAATTTTGTTATGGTTTTGAAGAAAATGTTATATTATCAATTTATTTGAATATAGTCTTCATAATTAATAATTTGTATTTGCTGTCGCAAAATATGTTAGTGTGATTAAAAAGACGTGGAAACAGTTTGGTGATTGCCTCCGGCCGGAGCAAAGTTGCGGAGGTGGAGCGAGTAATTTTGGACAGCAGGAACAACAGGAATAAAACTAGACCAGAAAACTGGGAAAGTGCATGGAAGACAAACAATCTAGAACATGGTTGGTGGTCAAATTAAAGAATGATTTTGCAGCATTTGTAAAAAGGTATTAAATTGTGTAGCTACAATGGGAATCAACGCCGTAAAATCTCATGCAGTCTGACAGCCACAGATCGACGGTAAAAGGCAGACAGCAGTTATATAAGTTATGTGTAGTAACTTTCTCTCATCAGCTTGACATCCGCTGTTGAAGCTCACTTTGCGTTTTTTTAACGCGTTAACGCATGAGATTATTTTTGTCCAGTTTAACGCTGTTTTTAAACGCGCTGCCTGTGAATGTCCTGTCTATGTGACACACACATACACACACACACAGAGAAAGACGCGCGCCAGATCGTGCGCACAGACTGTGCACCAGAAAACGGTCCTCTTTCGCGCTTGAACGAACAATAAAACACAATAAAATAAGAGCAGTCTTAAATTAGTGAAATTAAGTCTTTAATGAACGCAAAGAGTTGTGAGAGAATGAGGCGCGTGTTAGATCCGTGTTTCTGTCAGCAGCTGCTCTTAAAGGGACAGCAGCCAATAAAGCTTACTGTCAGTAAAGTTAATCACAGAACAAAGGCACCAGAGAAAATTACTCACTGCTATTGACTAAAGAACTCTTGTAGCTTTAATAAGCATTAGTCTATATTTAATCTATAATTTATGCTGTGCAGACTGTTTGATAACTTCATTCAATCATTTTTTGTATGTTAGACAGGAAGGCCAAAGGTAAATATGACATTTATTATAGGTTTATTTGAGGATTGTTTGTTAAGTTCACTTAAATTAAAAGTTGTCATATTTTTTTTAAGCCTAATGTTAAAAAATGTATATAGCTTTCAATTACACTGTAATGTTGGATGGCTATAATTAATGTTTAAAATGATTTTATCCAGATATCAATAGCTGTATTAGTATCAGTAAAACTGGTCTTTATGTTGTCTCTACATTCATTTGTAGATTAACTGTGAAATGATTACATTATAAAATATATAAACTAATATAAACCTAAACAAATGTAAGTGTTTTTAATTGTGTAAAAAATGTGTGATTAATCAAGTTTATATATATATATATATATATATATATATATATATATATATATATATATATATATAAAAATAATATCCATGGTTAGTCATGGGTTGTGTATGGCATTAAAAATGAAAAAAATGGCATTGAAAAGGCATTAAATTTAAATTGAAGATCCCTGCAGAAACCCTGTAATTATATATTTATGTACTGAGTAACTTTAAGCAACTAAATGCACTTACTATAGGGTTAGGGTAGGATTAGGATTTGGTTGAGGGTTAGTTGGATGTAGTTATGCATAATTTACTGTTAATACTATGGTAAGTACATGTAACAAGGACACTGTAAAACACTGTAAAGTGTTACCGAATAATGTTACACGTTACTTTTGCATTAGTTTTTCTCACCTGGGATTGGCTTGTTTGTTTGTTTTTTATTTAATATAAATGTAAAGTCCCTTTCACACCAAAAGTGATATTAATAAGGAAATGCAAATTAACGCCTTTACAGTAGAGGGCGCACCTCAAACAAACCTTTCAGCTGTGCTGCCATTCTGACATGTAGAGAAGAAAGTTCAACACTTACTTAAAGGATTAGTTCACTTTCAAAAAAATGTTTGCTGATAATTTACTCACCCCGATGTCATCCAAGATATCCATGTCTTTCTTTCTTCGGTCGAAAAGAAATTAAGGATTTTGAGGAAAACATTGCAGGATTTTTCTACACAGAATGGACTTCAATTACAACCAACTATACCAATGTTCAAAGAAGGTTCAAATGTCCGTCTCAGTGCAGCTTCAAAGTCTCTACACGATCCCAGTCGAGAAATAAGGGTCTTATCTAGCAAAACGATCGTTCATTTTCTAAAAAAAATAAAATATATATATATATATATATATATATATATATATATATATATATACTTTTTAACCACAAAAACAAATACTAAATCTGAATACTGAATTTTTG
The DNA here is from genome assembly GCF_963993115.1 of Abramis brama. Lineage (NCBI taxonomy): Eukaryota > Metazoa > Chordata > Actinopteri > Cypriniformes > Leuciscidae > Abramis > Abramis brama. The sequence continues at coordinate 27,397,170 of NC_139965.1, read as the reverse complement.
TGCAAGTGAGATGAGTAAATGCCTGCTCACATTTAGTCTAGAACTACAATAACCGTCATGTTTACACAGTGCACACAACGCCTCTGCACCTTACTTACAATTTCTGTCAACATGGGGTCAGGAGCAAAAAAATAACTTGCATTACTTAGTTTGTTGTAAATTTAAAAGTAATGAGTTACTTTACTCACCACTTGAAAAACGTAATCTGATTATGTAACTCACATAACTTGTAATGTGTTACCCCAACACTGATTATAGTCAGGTTAAATGTGACCATATTCCTCCAGTTGTATTAATAACTCACAGATATGTATTAATGGCAGTGCAGTTGTAAAGATCTTTGTGGGTTTTGTGCTCCTAATGTGTGCTTTTGCTCATGTCCTGCAGTAAAGGAAAAGTTAACGGCAGACCCTGACAGTGAAATAGCAACCACCAGCTTAAGAGTTTCATTATTATGTCCGGTAAGCATTTTATCAGATCACTCATCAAAATCAAACAAACACACACATCCGGTAGTGTATATTTTTGAATGTCTAAATGTTAGTTTAAGCCCAGGGACCTGCTGCAACAAACCTTTAAAGCTAAGAAAACCCTTAATTACAATTCGAAATGAATGATCACCAAGGGTTTTCTTTGCTTAACAGGTTTGTTGCAGTCGGCTACAGGACCTTACAAAAACCATGTGAGAACCAAAGCTAGAAAATACGTTATTGTTTAGGATTCTAATGTTTCAAAGTAGTTAAAGATCACACAAAGCAAATACAGATGTTTTTGATTTTAAACTTAAAATTAAATCAGTTTCAGAATGTTCTGTACATTATGACTCATAAATCTGTCTAAAACAGTTAGACTGTTTAATGTCAGTTGTATATTGTTGTGATTATATAAGTTTTGTTCATGTTTCACTTCTTGTTATTTTCATTCTTTGGTCCATCTCCAAACCTCTGTGTGTGTGTGTGTGTGTGTGTGTGCACGCGCGTTTGCCTGGATTGTTTCCATGCAGTATGTCCGTGTGTGTTAATTTCTCTATGATTGTCTGTGCTTTTGCCTGTGTTACACAGCTGGGAAAGATGCGGCTAATGATTCCGTGTCGGGCGTTGACGTGTTCACACCTGCAGTGTTTTGATGCTACGCTCTACATCCAGATGAATGAAAAGAAGCCCACATGGGTGTGTCCTGTCTGTGACAAAAAAGCACCCTATGAACATCTCATCATTGATGGGTATGTACAACCATAATAGAACAAAACTGCACATGAAATTCATTTGATAATAAGGGCATAATGCATAAATGTTACGTTTGATCATTGAATGCAGTAATTAGGTTTAAGTGAACAATGTATGAACTCGCACCTTTATTTTTCTATTATAATTTTCACTTTCTCTCTTCTCTAATCTCTCCTCTGTTCCCAAACATTTCTCTGTTCATCCTTAGATTGTTTATGGAGATTCTGAACAGCTGTTTAGATTGTGATGAAATTCAGTTCAAGGAAGATGGCAACTGGGCCCCCATGAGGTCGAAAAAGGAAGTGCAGGAAGTGTCTGCCTCATACAATGGCATCGATGGTAAGTTTCAGTCACTGCTGATCATCTCCTCATATTGTTGAGGAACTGCTGCAGGAGGCGTTTTGGGTGCATTGTTGAAAATTAAGAATTGTTCAAAAGCATCTTAAAACCCCTAATATAGCACTGGTCATTTTGCATAGCACTGTATTTTGGTGAGTAATGTAAGAAAAAATATCAGCACAGTTTTCTTGTAAAGACATACTTGACACAATTATTGACTGGCAAGTAGCTTGTTATTTGCTGTGGTCCAGGGTTCTTTAGCAATAAGGTTTTTCTGGTTTGTGTGTATGTTTGTTTCTGGCTACCTTCAAATATACACTAACGTTCAAAGGTTTGGGGTTTGTAAGATTAAATATATACTGAACAAAATTATGTTTTTGCCCCCATTTTTCATGAACTGAACTCAAAGATCTAAGACTTTTCTATGTACACTAAAGGCCTATTTCTCTCAAATATTGTTCACAAATCTGTCTAAATCTGTGTTAGTGAGCACTTCTCCTTTTCCGAGATAATCCATCCACCAAACAGGTGTGGCATATCAAGATGCTGATTAGACAGCATGATTATTGCACAGGTGTGCCTTAGGCTGGCCACAATAAAAGGCCACTCTAAAATGTGCAGTTTTATCACACAGCACAATGCCACAGATGTCACAAGTTTTGAGGGAGTGCGCAACTTGCATGCTGACTGCAGGAATGTCCACCAGAGCTGTTGCCCATGAATTGAATGTTCATTTCTCTACCATAAGCTGTCTCCAAAGGCGTTTCAGAGAATTTGGCAATACATCCAACCGGCCTCACAACCGCAGACCACGTGTAACCACACCAGCCCAGGACCTCCACATCCAGCATCTTCACCTCCAAGATCGTCTGTGACCAGCCACCCGGACAGCTGCTGCAACAATCGGTTTGCATAACCAAAGAATTTCTGCACAAACTGTCAGAAACCGTCTCAGGGAAGCTCATCTGCATGCTCGTCGTCCTCATCGGGGTCTCGACCACGACTGTTCGTCGTCGTAACCGACTTGAGTGGGCAAATGCTCACATTCAATGGCGTCTGCACTTTAGAGAGGTGTTTTCTTCACGGATGAATCCTGGTTTTCACTGTACAGGGCAGATGGTAGACAGCGTGTATGCCGTCATGTGGGTGAGCGGTTTGCTGATGTCAACGTTGTGGATCGAGTGGCCCGTGGTGGCGGTAGGGTTATGGTATGGGCAGGCGTATGTTGTGGACAACGAACACAGGTGCATTTTATTGATAGCGTTTTGAATGCACAGAGATACCGTGAAGAGATCCTGAGGCCCATTGTTGTGCCATTCATCCACGACCATCACCTCATGTTGCAGCATGATAATGCACGGCCCCATTCTGCAAAGATCTGTACACAATTCCTGGAAGCTGAAAACATCCCAGTTCTTGCATGGCCAGCATACTCACCGGACATGTCACCCATTGAGCATGTTTGGGATGCTCTGGATCGGCGTATACGACAGCGTGTTCCACGTCCTGCCAATATCCAGCAACTTCGCACAGCCATTGAAGAGGAGTGGACTCCAACATTCCACAGGCCACAATCAACAATCTGATCAGCTCTATGCGAAGGAGATGTGTTGCACTGCGTGAGGCAAATGGTGGTCACACCAGATACTGACTGGTTTTCGGACCCCCCCAGTACAGTAAAACTGCACATTTTAGAGTGGCCTTTTATTGTGGCCAGCCTAAGGCACACCTGTGCAATAATCATGCTGTCTAATCAGCATCTTGTTATGCCACACCTGTGAGGTGGATGGATTATCTCGGCAAAGGAGAAGTGCTCACTAACACAGATTTAGACAGATTTGTGAACAATATTTGAGAGAAATAGGCCTGTTGTGTACATAGAAAAAGATCTTTAAGTTCAGCTCATGAGAAATGGGGGCAAAAACAAAAGTGTTGCGTTTATAATTTTTTTCAGTGTATATATAACTCTTATCTATACATAGACGCATTACATTGATCAAAAGTGACAGTAAAGACATTTACATTGTTACAGAAAATCTTGAACTTTCTATTTGTCAGTGAATCCTGAAACAAATTATCACATTTATACAAAAATATTAAGCAGCACAAATGTTTTAACATTGATAATAATAAGAAATATTTCTTGAGCACAAATCAGCATATTAGAATGATTTAGAAACATTAAAAAACAATAGTACAATTGTTTTGAACAATAGTATCAAATAAGTGATCAAATAAAAAAAAACTTTAGGACCCCATGTACACCTATTGTTGGCACTGTTCACCTGTGATGATTCATGTTATTACCAGGTGTAAATGGGGCTTGTGAAATTAATATCTCTGATCTGTTAGATGGTGGAAAAATGATGAATGTGACATTAACTTTCACCCTGAAACTATTTTGTTGACAACCCCGCTGTGTGTGCATGTGTAATCAGGTGGGTGTCGTACGACAGTGTCGGAGCAAAACTCTCATACAAACGGCAACAGTGGCGGCAACAGCAAAAAAGTGGAGGTGATTGATTTGACTCTTGACAGCTCGTCTGAAGAAGAGGAAGATGAAGAACCCCCTCAAAAGAAAAGCTGCCCCTCGCTGTCTAGCCTCTCTCCTCAGATGGATAATGGGTAAATTATAATTTCAGTAAAACATGTCAAATTCTTTTCAACTCTTTGAATATGCACAAATAATGGCAAAGGGTCATTTGTGCTACACTTTTCTCAAGCTAACTTGTTTGTTGGTGTGTGTTTATAGGGTGTTGAATCTCCACAGACAAGCATCTCCTTTAAGCCGAACTCCCAGCATGCCTCAGGTGGACACCAATTACATTCCTCCACCTCCTCCCCTTATTCAGGACTACCGCCACTACTACTCTACGCCCACTGACCTGTCAGGTACAACACACAAACATCATTAGAGAAATGTTTAATTTGGGAAATGTGCTCATTTAAACATCAATGTTTCATTTAAACTTCAATGCACTGATTTGTCCCTGTTACCTCTTACAGATCTCAACTTTTTCCCTTTTTTACAAGGGGAGAATCATCAGGTAACACAATCCAAACATTTATCAGCCCACTGTGATTGACTATTAATAGCTATTAATTGCAAATAGATTAGCAGTATAATAGATACTGCTAATCTAGTGAATGTTTTCTCTTTACCTGACTCTCTTTTTTTTTCTGCTGTGTCTCTCCAGCACTACAACATGGTGATGGCAGCGGCTGCATCTGCATCGGAAGAGCACGACCTCCTCCTGAGCCGTTTCCTCCCGTACGGCTCGTCCCAGCTCTTCCTGGACCCTCCCTCCACCCCTGTAAGCAGCAACCTCCCTCCCATTAACGTCAACGGCAGCAGCCTGGTGTCCTCCAGCAGCCTACGGGAAAGCCTCGGACATCCACCTGCCCCACACCCCAACTCCGAATCGGCCCCCATGTCTGCCATATACGGATCCGTCCCAGACGTCATCTCGTTAGACTGACCCAGGACCGAACCCTCGTACGGGAAACTGACTGAAGAGACTTCCAAACATTGGGAAGAAAACGGGACATGCAGGATGACTGAAGGGTGTTTTTGTAAACGATGATAATCGTTGCCGTGTACAGAGAACAAATATATTTTTTGTTTTACTTTTGTATATACTTATCTATCTAGCTATCTAATGTATATGTAAACTTGAAAGAGTTTTCGCCCAACACGGCTTGCTAAGTTACTTTGGGTTTTAGCTCCTTGGAAACTGACGCTATTTTTCCCTTCACAGCTTCGGCTTTACCCCTTTAACATAATATGAACACTTTTTATGTCCTTTCCCCATCATATTCTGTGATTGTCTATATTTTGTCTGATTTCACAGGGCACAATGGCTGCGATCAGACCGTCTGCCGGACCCTTGGTTCTTCTCTCTTCCCAGCAAAACTTGACATGTTTTTGCCAATCACATTTCCCCTATACATGCATAATTATTTTATATAATGCTTTTAAAGGGATAGTTCACCTAAAAATGACACTTCTGTCATCATTTTTATGTCATCACTTTTTTTTTTCTCCATACAATGAAAGTCAGTGGGCTCCAGTGTTGTTTTTGACCCCACTGAAACATTCTTAAAAATATATTTTGTGTTCCACTGAAGAAAGAAAGTCATACAGGTTTGGAACGACATGAAGGTGAGTAAATTATGACTAAATCTTCATTTTTGGGTCAACTATCCCTTTATGTTGGTGGGCCGTTAAAAAGCATTCCTTCACCTTCAGATTAACAACTGGAAGTAAAAGCATTGTTACAGATTGACAATATCTGACCTCATGATTCTTATGTGAAATGTAATTCATGACTGTTTTTAAAACAATGTAATTCTCTAACAGTTTTACATCCATATTTTTTCTTGCTCGATGCCAAAAGAACACTTTTTAGTGTTGAAGTTTTTAGAGTGAGAGCTTGTGAGTTCAGTGAACTTAAACGTATACCTTGTGTAGAAAGTAAAGATTTACTCTCTCTTTGTGGCTACCATGCTTGATTGTTCTCTCATTCTTTCTTCCGTCCTTCCGTCCCTCTCTTTTAACATTTTTCAGAAGGAATGATTTGTTGGGAGGTTCAGCAGTGGCGTAGATGGTGTGGTTACGGTGTCTTTGATGTTGCCGTGCATCCTTGTTAACTTTGTTTCGACATTGAACAGTGACTGAGGTCTCTGTTCATTTGTCTATTAGGTCATCTGTGCTTGGTACTGTGTGGGAAGTCCTAAAGCCACTCATCATTTCTTCTACCGTTTTGTCACGTGTGCCTTGTATGAGTGTTTTTTGCATGTGAACGACTGGACCTGTTATTTCTTGTACTTCAGTTCGCCTGTATTAAAATGTTCCTCATGGCACCCACCAGATTTGGAGCTCTTATCTACAGACTTAGAGTTTCTAAATGAATAATCCCTTTGAGTAACCAATGGATGTCCTTTCAAGTGCTGCCTGGGATTAACAGAGGAAATTAATTGCAAACGTTTTTGTTCAAACAATATTTGAGAAAATTAGAACGGAAGATAACGGAACGGAAAATAGTGTTTTCAAAAAGAAAACATGTTGGAAAAATAAAAGTTAAATTAGGAAGTTCAAATCTTTTTTATTTGTACTTACATCAAACAGGCTAAGGTGTGTGTGTGTGTGTGTGTGTGCGCGTCCGTGTGTCTTGTGTGTTTGCTGGTGTGGCTCTCTCAGTGTGTTGACCAGACCTCTTTTTAAAGCCTAATTGGGTTTGGGACTGGGGTAATTGCCTGTGACAGAATCTAGCTATTGCGTCTTGCATTATTTGATAGACTGATGAGTCTCACTCTGTTTCCTTTGCCCTCTAAACCTCCTTTTAACATACATTTCTTCTGAAAGTATTAGATGTTTATCAGTCGATTTGTCTCTTGACTCTTAGATCGGTTCGAAATGTAATTGTTTAAGTAATTAACAAGATAAAATGACAGCGATAAAAATACATATGCTGTTATGGCAAAATCCTTGTTACCAAATTGACTACTTGTTAGATCTCTAGCAGTGTTAATGATTGACCATATTTTAACAGGTAAATCTTGACCGTTTTTTGTCCTTTGTTTCAATGTGTCTGTCTCACATGACATCATGTATTTGACAAGGTTTGTTACCAAGGGTATAGAAGAAAGGTTCAGTGACAAACAGAATACAAGTTTTCATTAATTTGTTCATTTTGGTTATGATTGATAAAGGGATAAGTTGTGTGTGTATGAATGTGTGTATGAAAGCGTGTGTGCATGTTTTTGTTTTTGATGTAAGGCAAACATTGTGCAAATTTGGATGTTCCAGTGATGTGCATTTATGTGTTAAAGTTGAATCCTCAACTTCACAACAAACTAATTTATATATTTTAGATGCAGAATTGTGTTATGAGTGGGCTTGGTGTCAAAGTCCAAGTTTATTTTATTTTCCAGTTCAGTAAGCAGACATCTATGCTCACTGCCTTAAATTTCATCCACTCTGTGTCTGTGGCATGTTTTATGGAAAGAAAAAAAAAGATTTTTTAAGATGTGGAAGACATATTGTACAGTAGACCAATGTCAGTTTGTATAAAGTACTAAGTAAAAAAAAATATTTATTACATGCATTGAAAGAAATTGTTTACCTATTGAATGTTACATGTTTATGTAGAGACATTTAGATGTAATAAAATGCATTGAGCTAACTTTGGCTTTTGTCTTGATGAAAAAAAAAAAAGAGCTGGTTGAGAATGAGATGCATGGTGTGTATAAGATTTCATAATTATTTTGGTACATTTTAAGAATTTGGAATTCACTCCTTTACATTAGAGCTGAATAGCTCAGCTACTTTAACTTGCTCACTGAAAAGTAACTTGCACTGTCAGATGGGCATAAGCCATTTGAGTTGAATGGCATACTGTTCAGTATAAAGGTCAGACAAGCCTGGATCAATCTGAAAAGGTGAAGATTCTAAATTGAGAACTAACCAGGTGCCTGTTCATATTTCAGAAACGACTGTATCTGGGGCAACAAACTGGCACATTTTCAATTCACACAGGCCTAAGGCAGATTTAAGATTATATGAAATGTATCAATTTGGTTGTCTTTTTTTTAATGATAAAACCCACGCATGAGGCTAACCAACCAACTCTTAAAACCACTAAAATTAACATAATACATGGTTTCTCACAATTTTAACCTTCTATTCACTACTCATTCTGATAACCCATGGTGTCTCAAATGCCACATTTTAAATATTTCTCTCATTCAATCCTCTCATTCAACTGTCATATCAGATCCCAACTTAATGGAATAGTTCACACAAAAATAAAAATTCACCCTCAAGTTGTTCCAAACCTGAATGAAGTGTCTCTCTTCTGTTGAACACAAAAGAAGATATTTTAAAGAATGTTGGTAGTCAAACAGTTGACGGTAGCCATTGACTTTCCATAGTAGGAAAAAAGTACTATGGAAGTCAATGGTTATCATCAACTGTCTGGTTACCAACATTCATTAAAATATCTTCTTTTGATGATGATGACAACATTTTCATTTTTTGGGGGGTGAAGTGTCCCTTGAAACATCTAAACCAAAGCCTTGAAGTGGTAGTAAGAAACCGTGAGAAAATGGTGTAAATTTACATGTGAACAGCAGATGGCAGTGAAAACTTACCAAGATGACAAGATCCACCTGTTCCCTTGCAACTCCACACAAAGCCGCTTTAATAAACCTCATCTCTGTTTAAACTCTTTTTTTATTAAAAACGTTTTTTTTTTTTTCTTTTTTTTTTTTTTTTCTTCCATTCATGTATGCTATTTTATAAAGGTTTGAGCATAAAAAATTATACAGCAAAAGCGGAACAAGGTTGTGTGTGCCTTTACTCCGCGTCGTCCTGTCAATCAAACAGGAAGACGAATCACTGCTCTCGATGGGCGGGAACATTAAAGAAGCGCCCGAGATAAATTCTTGGGCGCGCCGCATTGTGCTCACAGTTTTTGCACATTGAACTTGTTTGTATGGTAGGGTAGGATCAGTGATGTATTGTCAGTTAGCAGTTAAAAAGCCTAAAACTAAGTAATCAATGTGACTAAATAATAGGCATAACCAACTCATTATAGATAAGTACATATGAATCTAGTGTATAGAAGTAGTAGCCTACATTATCTGTCGTCATGGGCAACACTGAAGTTGTGAAATCGCTGGATACAATGGGAGACAGTAATCAGAGTGGTGTAATCAACAGATCCATCAGTGATCGGGAGCGCTTTAAAAGCTTGGAAGACATTGACGTGAGCGCCGATGGGAGTCCGGTGTTGAGGTGCTTGATCTCCATCACCTACTCGGTGGTGTGCGTCGTAGGTTTGATTGGCAACTTGCTGGTCTTCTTCTTTATTCGCGTGAAACAAGACAGACGCACGTCCAAAATAAACTTTTTCATCCTCAATTTGGCCGTGACAGATTTTCAGTTTGTATTGACTTTGCCTTTCTGGGCCGTGGACACGGCGCTGGACTTCAGCTGGCCGTTTGGAGACGCCATGTGTAAGATCATCCTCTCGGTGACCGTGATGAACATGTACGCGAGCGTCTTCTTCCTGACCGCGATGAGCGTCACCCGCTACTGGTCAGTGGCTTCGGCTCTGAAGGACAGCACTAGACAGACCAGCTGCTCCATCAGGTGGGTCAGCGTCGTCCTGTGGACCCTGGCCACCGTCGCCACCGCGCCAACATCCATTTTCTCCACAGTCACTAACGTGGCCGGAGAAAAACTTTGTTTGTTGCGGTTCCCCGAGGGACAGTATTGGTTAGCAGTCTATCATCTCCAGAAAATACTAATCGCTTTTATTTTGCCAATGGGAATAGTCTCCATCAGTTACCTGCTGCTATTGAGGCTCATCCGACAGCGGAGCATGATGAGCAACTCGAAGCGAAGAACGCACAAAGTCACAAAGTCCGTCACCATAGTAGTCTTGTCGTTCTTCCTCTGCTGGATGCCCAATCATGCCATAACGTTTTGGGGCGTGCTGGTGAAATTCAACGTGGTGTACTGGGATAAGTCGTACTATATCGTTCATACCTATGTGTTTCCGGTGACTGTGTGCCTGGCGCACGCAAACAGCTGTTTAAATCCACTTATTTACTGTCTGATGCGCAGAGAGTTCAGGAAAAAACTAAAGGACCTGTTTCTCCGCGTCTGAGAATTAAAGAAGTGCACGCGCGTCTCCCGCGACTCTATCCTGTGGAACAAATGTGTATAGTCCTAAAGAGTTATTTGACCCAAAATGTAACTTTCGGTCGTTATTTAAGCTCACCCTCATGTTTTTCAAGCATTTTTGACTTTATTCCTTCAGTGGAGCTCAAAAGGAGATCAGTTCACAGTTTTGTGACAACACGAGGGTGAGTAAATAAGGACAGAATTGTTATTTTTTGGGTGAACTGCCTCATGCGATTGGTGTACATCAATTGAATTGTGTGAATGTCTTTGTATTGTTGTGGAACATTGTTGTCAAATAAGCTAATTCTCGATATAAAATGTTACATTACAGTTAAAACCAACAATTTAAAAAAACGCAGCTAAATTAAATTGAGTTGCAATACCTTTCAATGCACTATACTTCAATGGCTGATATGCTCATTATTTCTCTTCCAGGGAAGTTTTTTTAAATTAATACATAATTGTGCACTTTAGTTCTCAATTCCAGGGGTAATTGTGTAGGCTATAGCCTATATTGTTTTTTGAATGTTAAATTAAAACATGTTTAATTTATAAAATAAAATATGACTTGGTAAACACACAGAATATAACCTATGAGACATGGGATGTTGTCGGGGAGGATTACTCCTCAGTATTAGCCTTTGAGTCAAAAGTCCAATTACACAAATGTGTTTTCCCTATCAGTGTTTTTGTATGTTGGTTTCATACCTTTTTTGTTTTGTTTTTTTGTTGTAAATTTCATCCTCCAAAATCAAATTCCAGTATCATCATATTTTGCTATTGTTGGGTAACAAGTGAAATAAATAGACACACTGACACTAGATTTAAACCGAAAGGCTGAACTGTGTTTTTTATTTTGCATAAATGTCAGGCCAGGGCAAGTTGTCACATCTTGTACATGTACATTTAGGTTACACTTTAGTTTAAGGTTTCCGTGTAACAGTGTAATAATGCATTTAAGTACTGTGTAATAATAATTTACTTACTATAGGGTTAGGATTGGGGGTTTGGTTTAGGGTTAGTTGCATGTAATTATGCATAATTTATAGTTATTACTACAGTAACTACATGTAACGTGTAACAATGACACTTTAAAATAATGTGTTACCCAAATTTACACAGCATATTAATTCCAATATTTGTTGGCCAAAATTTTGGTTTGATATTATAGGATGTTACCTTTGCCATTTTTGCAATTCAATTAATTATTTTGTTGTATATATATTTTACTGTTTAAATTTAGCTGAGATGCCTATAATAGGCTGTTTAATGGCCAGTTCCATTGTGACAACTTGCCCCACTGTTGGGCAACGAACTGTGAAATTTAATAGCGTGCAGAGAAATATTAATCAGAATAAACATTGTAACGAAAACTAGCATCAGTCTCCCATATGTACCTATTTTCATCATAAGCCATTTAGAATTATTTAAATTCTCAGCATTTTACATTAGTGATATTACCAAATATACAATTAATTTAATATTTTTAGAGAACTTTTAAAGAAAGGATGGACGACCACACCACCTGGTTAACCAAAAGGCTAAGTTAAGTTGCCAACCGTTTGTCAACTTTATTTTCTCTCCCTCACACATTCTGAATGACAACACACTCTCTCTGCATTCCCCTCTTGCAGTGCTTTCTATATCCAGATTTGTCTCATTCTCAATTAGCAATACTGACAGACACTCCCACAAGCTCCAAGCCGAAAAACCACCATCTCGATCAGAGCATTCTGGAATTCATTAGGCAAAAATAAGCAGAAATGTGTTTCTTCAGAACATGTTTTTGTATCCTGTAGAAATGACAGCTCTGCGGCATGCAGTTAATTACCCAGAAATGGGCGATCAGGTTCATAACTGATGAGAATGCTTAACGTCTTGTTAAACGTGGTGGCTTTAAATCACTTACATAGTAAGCTAATGATGGTCATTTGCAGGCAATTTGGAAGATTTGAAAAGACAGTACATCTGCTGCTGTTTACCGTCACACTCGCACAGGAGCCTTTTAATGGACACCCGGCACAGAAGTGATGCTCTTGACGATGTTCTGTTGGTTACGATGCGTCACACTGCCGAGTTCAGACTGCAGGGAGGGCAACAGTCTGTGAGGAACAGTCTGGGCAGCAGTCAATATTTTTTTCCCATCGAAGACTAACCAAAAGCATCCTTTAAAAACAAAGCAGTAGCACAGTTATTATGGCTCTTATAACTCTGCTGCTCTCATTTTATGTGTGCACTTAAATGTCATTTGAATACTATTTGAAATGTCATTGAAGGTCCTGTTTGTGTACACACTGTGTGTCTATTCAAAGTAGCCTGTATGTTTTGACCAGTGCTGCTGCTACTAAAACAATCCTTCCTTGTATTTTGATGTGATGTGGTCACATGTGATGGTATATACAGACTACCTCCCCTTTCTGTTAAACGTCTCTTTGTTTTATCCAGGATTTACACTGCTGTGCTGTGTGGATGCAAATCTACCAGTTTGCCTATGGATGTTTGTCAATATTACAAAACTCACTTTGGTCTCCCGCTGAGTGTGCTGATATAATCAGATCCCCACTGTTAACAGGATTTCCTGTGGAGACATGGTTTCCTATTACCGAGTGAGTTAGGAGTTATGTTAGTCACTTCTTAATGCACATCATCATATCAACATATTCCCATTATGATAAGAATTTTACCCACATTTAAAATGTAATTTGCCCCGTTGGATTCTGCCCACAGCTTTTCAGTAATATTGCTGTCTGCCTCTGAAGTTATTCAGTAACAATATAAGTAAATGTACTGTACTACATGTATTGTAATTGACTTGCTTGTATTTTTGCACAGTTATTATCTCTGTTGTTGTAATTTCTTCTTATTATTAGGCTTGATTGTTTGACCTTTTTAAATGAAATACATTTGGTCATGTCTGTGTTTTGTTTTGCTCTTTCTAGTGAGACTTTGAAGTCTGACAAAGACTCATAATAAATTCTATAAAGGTTTTATAGAATAGTTTGAACAGGCTTTCAAAATCCAATCATATTTTCAACATCTGTTGTGTTGTATGGAAATATGATCTATCGGGAAATGATTTCAAACAATTAAGGGACTAATTAAGCTTGAACTTTATTTGCATATAGGCAAACGAAATATCTGTTTGATGTTGCAGAATGAACACACAATGGATCCTTTCTCACTGACCTTAGTTTGCACTGTAAAAAAATTGCTGTAGTTATGCAGCTGCTTGCCAGTAACTTACTGTAGATTTAAATTGATGTTATTTACTGGCAACAGTTTGTTCAAAGTTAAATGAACATTAAACATTAACAAGTCTTTGTCTTTACAGAATAAAACTATAAAATAACAACCTAATGCAAAGCATTCTGGGAACCAGAAATCTTCATCAACCTTTTTCTGTTTTTTTTTTTCCCTTCAGATTTTGGTTCCCAGAATGCTTTGCATGAGGCTGTTATTTTAGTTTTATTCTGTAAAGATAAAGACTTGTTAATGTTTAATGTTCATTTAACTTTGAACAAACTGTTGCCAGTAAATAACATCAATTTAAATCTACAGTAAGTTACTGGCAAGCAGCTGCCAGTAACACTGTAATTTCTACAGATTTTTTTTACAGTGTGGGTATTTTATCAGTGTGTGTGTGTGTGTGTTACCTGGGAATTGAACCCATGACCAGGTTCAATCAGTTGAGCTAAAATAACTATGGCCAGCATTCATATGTCATGCTTGTTTATAAGACTGTTTCAGACATTTAAGCACTTCACTAAAAAAAAAAAAAAAATCATTGCATATGAAGTTCCCAAATAAACGAAACATGGTGAATGTTAAATCAATGTTAATTCTCTGTCATTGTAATTAATTTATAATTTGTTAACGATTATTAGAAATTATGGTATAAGAAATGGTTGTCAACAGTCTTTCAGAGGTAGATTATTAATAAATGAACCGTAGTCATTCATCAAATTGTTCTGCTAATATTATTGTGACTATGTCCAGGAACCAAAATTTGGCAGCGAGAGAGTCAAATTTCCTGCTAAATAACTGTATGACGTTGACCCGAGGGCTTATACAAGGACAATCAGGCCTCTTCCTCTTTCACTTCTTGGACAAAATCTATAAACAAGCGTAGAAAAAAAAGAAGAAATCCAACAATACTGTAAATGGGAAATTGGAAAAGGCAGCCTATCAATTTATACTGTAAATATATACATGTATTCAGATCAGATGTGCCAAATAACGAGAGAATAGTGCAAAAGTGAAATACAAAATGAAATGCATTCAATTTATGGCAAAAGAGACTTTTGTTGCGGTAACACTTTCAAATCATTTCAACTGATTGCAAATGATTAACATGCAAACATTTTCCTGCATAAAGTGTGGGAAGCATAGCCTATCATCTGGACTGACGTTTAAAAACAAGGGTGTGTGTGTTTTACCTGCAATCTGACATTTCGTTTCTCTTGTTCTTTTCAAGGCCAGAAGGGGGCAACACATCTCTTAAGTTGCATAAATATAACCAATGATAAACATATATTCAGATATATCTTTTTTTTTTTTTATTAAAGGTACGCAAACCATTTTTAAAATCTTTTTTTTTGGTATTGTAAAACTAAAAAACTAAAAAACTAAATTTAGCTCCGATTGTGATTTATTATTTTGCACCAGCTATCACTATAAACTCATATTTCAAACAAGACTGTTTTTGAGTCATCAATGAAAATATAACTAGCATCATAATAAATATTGACTGTAATCAGTAGGCTACTAGGCTATAATGAAAAGCACTATTATACATAGGCTAGCTATCAGCCTACGTAACCTTAAGCTCCACCCAAAGCAATTCAGGTGTTGATGTCAAATAAATGTTTTCCAAACTATCTCTCTCTCAATGCCCTGAATCTGAGACAAAGTCCAGCCTTTTCCCAGGTAAGGGTGACGTCAGGCGCACAACAGCGTCTCCTGTTGTTCCCTGCTACAATTTCAAACGCTGCTAGGACCACGAGGAAGTCCCGCCCCCTCTAACGTCTGATTGGCCAAAACATAATTTATTCAGCTATGCGTCTCTACTATTGGTTTACGGAGTTGTCGGTAAGGAAACGGGTACAGATAAGCCTGGTGGTGTTTCGCGTCAGGTGAAAAATCGCAGTGTGTTGTCAGACGTTAAAAGTTGTTTTTGCTTAATCAAACTAAACCGTAAAACGTAACTGTTGTTGATATTTATTCAAATACTAATATACGCGCTGCTTTTTATTTATTCAACCAAAGAGAAAACATGAAGAGTTTGAAGTATCGACTGAAAAAGCATGAAGTTACCATCACAGTAAGTTAAGAGTTTGAAACAGATTTGCTTTGGTTTGTTTTATTTTATGAAAACGACTGAATCGAAATTGCGTGATATTTGTTTCTTGGCATAGTTGAATTACTTCATATATCTTCCGGTGTGTCATTTCATGCACTACTCATAGTTGTTTTGTTCTCAGAGGCTTTACTCAGATCATCTTGCAGTAAGGCAAATCTTTTGACACCTCATCATGTCTCATTCACTAACATGGCACTGTAATCTTTGTGCTGCATGGTGCAACTTTTTGGTCGAACTTTGGAAACTTGTAATTACACTTGCCTCTTGTATTTTGTATTTAAAATTTGTATTACATATATTCTGTACATGTAGATACGAGATCATTTTCTATTAGAATCACATTGAGCTTCTGAAAAAGACGAAATGGTTTTATTTTCCTCGAACATGCAATCTAAAATAACACAAACAACCTTAAATTCAGATGCAGCTAACACTTGAAATCTTTACCCTCCCCTCTTTTTAATTTCCATGTCAAAGAGCCTGGCACACAGAACCGTGTGGGAAGCTGCATGGGGGGTTAGTTATTGAGGGGCTTTTTCAAGGGTTTTGTTTTGAATTGGCTTTAAAAGGAAGGGATCTCACTGCGTGCTGAAGATGATTCAGAGGAACTGATGTCATTCACTCAGCATTTGATGATCATTGCTTTCTTACTTTATGAGCTCTGTTTTCTCTTGATGCCTTTTTGACACATAGGAAAGAAGCATTTCCACATGCTTTCAGAGCCGGACTATTGTCACTGGTTGCCCTCTGACTTAACAGAACACAAAGGACCATGGGAGCACACCCTCTCTTTTTGTGACGTGTGTAGATGGCTGGATGAGTTCTCTCAGAGTTTCAGCATTCATTCAGTAAATTTATATGCAAAAATGTCTCGATGTTAGCGCCTTATTCAAAATATCCCGTATAAATGAACAATAATTTATATCTTATATCTAAACATGTAATTTTGGGTTGTATTAGAAATAGACGAGTGTGAAAAGTCAAGCAGGAATGGAAGAAACATTTCTGGAATTACGATTTTTTTTTTTTTTTTTACACATTTGCAGGAGTCTCAAGATCTACATTTTGCAGTTCATTCATTTTACAATTCATCCCAATTTACTAAATAAGTGATAAATGGCAAGAGAGAGGATCTCTAGTTTTTCCAGAAGAAGATGTGCGATAATAAACGCATGTCTAAGTTTATTTGGATTATGCTGGTGTATGGAATATTCTAATAGCCGTGGAGCATGTTAACATCTTATTTAAAATAAAAGCATGACCAGAAAATAGACATTAATCAGAACAATGTGCATGTTAACATGGTTACTGACTTTTGTCTGTGAGGAAAGAGTAAAAAAAGAATGTGTCTTTTGGATCAAAATGAGTTGTTTGTAGTTGTACTCTTTACAACATACTGGCACTATATATACAGTCACCTTAACGCTGGTCCACACCCATATGAACCCTTTTGTGGAATGCATAAGGGTCCTATGAAATCCATTTTTTTTTTTTTTTTAAATTGTATTTTATTGTTTCCCAAATTCTTTGTTTTGCGTTTTAATTTTCTGAATTCCAATATAATGGGCCCTTTTCACATTTCCGGGTTTCTCAGAAGCTGAAGTTGTCATAGTTTGGTAAACTTCTATAGCGGTTAATGAGAGAATACATTCAATATATATATTTTTTGTGTTCCCATTTGCTCAAATAGCAAAAGAAAAACTCCACAATAGTGTTTCCCTAACAAAAAGAGGAAAAAAATAGAGATTGATAATGGCAGTTAGAAGAGAGAAATGTAAATTTTACCATCGCTCCCACAGCTGCTGTATCAGAAACACCCTAGTGTTAACTAGTTTTTTTGTAATTTGATGCAAAGGTAATATAATACAAAGTATAGTGTTTATAAATGTACATATATTTTTTTTATCAATTGAAAATAAGCCTATAAAAAACGTTGCAGGATTTACGATGCTGATGAGCGTTAAAATGCGTCATCACAGTCTGAAAATGGTCCATGGTTTAATTAAAAAAAAATTAATAATCAATAATAGTTTTGACTAAGGAAATGATGAAATGCTCATGAAGTGAACTCTATATAGTGAGACCGCAGACACTGCCTGAGTGTATGAACTGTGAGTGAATGAACTGTGCTGTTCATTCACACGCAGAGCATGCAGACGTACATTCACGTACACTAGCCCTGGTCCATATCTCAATTGTGATTTATTATTGATCCTAAATTCCATTTTTATTATGACTCTATTCTGTGGTTTTTGTCCACATTTTCAGGAACATAGAAGTCATAGTGTCCTAAACGCATATAAACAGCTTCAGTCGCCATTCACCTATATTGTTTGGAAGAACATTACCAAATATTCAGACAAACATCTAATTTTATATTCCCCGGAAGAAATAAAGTCAAACGATTTTGGAACAGCATGCGGGGGAGTAAGCGATGACACAAATTTCAATATGAGGTGAACTAACCCTGGAGAAGATGTTTAGTCACTGAAGCGCACTGCCATGTTTATATTCTACTCAACTTTGTCTTCAAAAGTATCATAGTGTTCACACAGTGGTGTTTCGTGTTCTGTGGAGCCCTTGAAGCATGCCTGAGGGCTGAATTAAATGAATGCACAATGTCCTAGTACTGCATCTCACTTACAGTTTCTGTTTTAATTTTTTCAATAAAGTGAACAAACTACCTAAAGCTATCAACCTTTAGAGATCAATTTCTCAGAACTCTCTGCCTTAATTTTGTTTTTAGCTGAGTGCAAATTCCACAGTTTACTTTTGATAACTTCTAGGCTAATTGATCTAACTGATGAATCTAGTTGTACTGCGTTTGCTGGTGGTATTATACATGACCGTCATCGGTTGTCTTCAAGATTGGCTATTGATTTTCGATGGAGGAGAAAATATCGTAGTAGGGTTTCTTTGTTTAATCACTGAAGCTGTTTGCATTACAAATAACCATTTTAAGGGCCTCTTTGTTCTCCAGCTGTAAAGGGTGAAATCAGGACATCTGTACTCTGCTTAAAGGGACAGTTCAAATGAAAAAAGTCATCCTTTACTCCGCCTCATGACATTCCAAACCTGTGTGACTATTTCTGTCTTCTGTGGAACACAAAAGAATATATTTTGAGGATTGTTTTTTTTTTTTTTTTTTTTTTGGTCAATATGCAGACTAGCAGTCTTTTCGCAGTTCTATTGGACTAGTCCATATCGCAATTGTAATTATTCATCCAAATTTTGTCATATTACACAGGAAATTCCAATTTTATGACTGGATTCTGTGATTGTTGTCCACATTTTCAGCAACATGGAAATCATAGGGCCCCTAAACACAGATTAACAGCCTCAGTCGCCATTCAACTATATTGTTTGGAAAATCATATTTTTGAAGTCTGGGTTAAAATATTGATTACTTGTTTTTAATCAATTCTCATTTTGAAAAACTGATATCAATTCTTAAATCCAAATGTTTGATCTTTTGGTCTTTGCTGTTTCCATTTGATGAATGAACAAAGTTTTGTAACATGCAATAATCCAATAAATTGCAATAAGCTTTGTAACTTCTAATATCAAACAAAGTCTCAATTTTTGTAAATTTTATTATGAAATTCAAAGAATAAATACTGTATTGACACTCTTAATGTAGCGTGACAGATCGCTATAGCAAAGCAGCAGCGCGGAGCGCATGAAAATCATCTCTCCCGCTTTACTAGTTACAGCACGAAACAAACATGAATGAACTTCAGAAAGAATGTTGACAGATACAGTACAACTTACCGAAATTCATATCACGTGACCACTCAATCAGTGTTTTAACCACTGAAAGACGACAATAATACCGCTTGTAAACAATGTAATGTTACATTTACCTCAGAAAACCCATTTAAAGGAACCGTATGTAAGAAATGTATTTCAATTAATCATAAAATGGCCCTGATATGTCACTAGACATTAATAAGAAATCATGTTCATTTCAAATACTTATATCACTGACAACAGGATATTGTCATTTAAAAGTGAAGTTGCAGCCCTCAACTGATGTTGATGTTGTCATGTTGTGTTTTGGCCTGATGCTCCACCCTCCACCTATCTACCAATCACAAAGTCAGTAGTGTTTCGGCATCCGGGTTGCTAGCTCTGCTCTAGTTGAAAGCTCCTGCAGCCTATCTGGCAACCTCGAGTCAGGGGGGAGGGGATACACCGCTCTACAGTAATTTGAAAGTGATTGCAGTACCAGTTTTGGCCACAATCTTACATACGGTTCCTTTAAAACTTGTTAGTCAGCTAGAAAGAAACAAGCTAGAAACATTACAGTAGGTAATGTCTCCGCTTCGCGTCAGGGTCCTGATCAGCCTGTCGGGGTTGTATTCGCTATAACAACCGCCTCGCTCTACATTATCCCTTACATAGCCTATACACATCTGTTAATTCTAACCTTTAATATTATAGTGATGTTACCAACTGGTGTTCCCTGTATTGTTTACAGCATTAGTTTAGAGATTTTATTTTTTTTCTTGAGGAAATATGCCATGTACTGTTGCTGATTGACGATTAGTTGACTATATCCAATCAAATTTAATTTAATTAAAATCTAATTGCAACTTGTGAATCGAGTCAAAACTTCACAATGTGGAAGAAAAGATCTGATTTCATGATCTGATTATAATTTCCATATAATCAGATCAATTCTCGTTTTGATTCAATTCTGATTTTGCATTACACAATTTTAATCCACGATGCGGAGGCAAATTATTCATGCAGTGAATAGCAAACGTATTTCATTAATAAAAGTTGCAGGGGAGCATTGACAGGATATGACTGCGTATGAATGTTTCTATGTGTGATTGTGTGCATGTGTGCTTCAATGAAGGCAACACATTAATATAGAAGTCAAGTCAAGTCAAGTCATCTTCATTTATATAGCGCTTTTAACAATGTAGATTGTTTCAAAGCAGCTTTACAGAGATAAGCGTATAATTTTAGGTAACAGAGATTGCTTTGGCTTTATAGCGGTTCTTTAATTAGGCTAAGTTCTTTTCCAGCTAAAGTATATTTGATTGATTTGCTTCCGTCGCAACCAGGGCCGTTTCTAGGCATAGGCAAACTAGGCAGTCGCCTAGGGCGCAAACAGCTGGGGGGCGCCAGTGAGAGCCCCCACCACACCAAGAGATTTTTTTCTCGCCCAAGCGAGTGGAAGAAAAATCCTTATTTTTTTACATTTCCGATAATGGAGCGTATATTTGCACTAAGTGCCTGTCTTTTTGGCAAAAAGACGCCCACCACTAAATATCTACAGTGGCATAGGTCGTAAGGTGTGAGGTGCTTGAAAGTAGCTTTGATGCGTTCGACCAGAGAAAAAAGGACTTTGGTTCGACCCGAGTTCGAATCCGCCTTTTGCCGAACTCGCTCTTCTCCCTTTTCCCAACACATGAGATGTAAAATGTATAGCCTAACATAAGGTCTCTAGCGTTATATTTTGTCAACGAACTAAAATTGAAATTGTGATATGGCTTTGTGCCTTTATAAAACAGCACAAGATTTTAATTAAGTAGCCTATATAGGCATTCTGTTTGTGCTGCGTGATTTTGATTCAATAGGAATCTTGCCTAGGGTGCCAAAAAGGCTAGAAACGGCCCTGGTCGCAACGATCATTTGTTATTAAATTAGGGGCCGCTAAGACGACACCATTCTCTCTACACAGACTTTAAACGCGAACCTGTGAGAAACGCTGATGGCGTTCACATGCGCATTTAGAATGGGTTCTATAGTTATGTGCGTTTGAATATATGTGCACAGGTTTGGAATTACCTACAAGCCAAGCCTATACAAAGTACTTGTCTTTCCTTATAAATTTTGATAAAGAATTTTATTTTATTTTGTCGCTTTGGGGTAGGAACGCGAAACGAATTTTCCCGACAACGCCTTGTCTGTAGAGTGGTAAAGGGATCCTCCATAGGGAGAGACTAGTTGGCACTTCAGCACTGCGTTGTCATCGGGTCCAGGCAAAGGTCCTTCATCAGATCTGGATACGGCCTGGATCCGGCAGGCTGCGGGAAAACCTCGGGATAAACACAGACACTAAAATTAGCGTAGATGCCATTCTTCTCATGATGTAACGAGTACATCAGGATTTATGGGAAGTGTTCCCGGTTCCGGCTGACCTAATCTATTCAGCCTAACATTGAATTATAGAAGTCTATAATGTATTATGTGAATGCTAGGTCAAAGAGATGTGTCTTTAATCTGGCTTTGAACTGACAGAGTGTGTCTGCTTCCCGGACAATGGTAGGAAGACTGTTCCAAAGTTTTGGTGCTAAATAGGAAAAGGATCTACTGGCTGCAGTCGATTTTGATATTCTAGGTATTATCAACTGGCCGGAATTTTGAGATCGCAATAGACGTGAAGGACTATAATGCGTTAAGAGCTCGCCATTTAGTGCTTTGTAAGTAATCAGCAATATTTTAAAATTTATGTGATGTTTAATAAGGAGCAAAATGCAGTGTTGACAGAACCGGGCTAATATGGTCATATTTCCTGGTTCTGGTAAGAACTCGAGCTGCTGCGTTTTGAACTAGCTGTAGTTTGTTTATTAAGCGTGCAGGGCAACCACCCAGTAGAGCATTACAATAATCTAGCCTTGAGGTCATGAACGCATGAACTAACTGTTCCGCATTTGTCAATGAGAGCATATGTCGTAATTTAGATATATTTTTAAGATGGAAAAATGCAGTTTTACAGATACTAGACACGTGACTTTCAAATGAAAGATTGGTATCAAAGAGCACACCCAGGTTCCTAACCGACGACAAAGACTTAACAGAGCAGCCATCAGTGTTAGACAGTATTCTAGGTTATTACGTGAGGAAGTTTTTTGTCCAATAATTAGAAACTCTGTTTTTCAGAATTTAGAAGCAGGAAATTACAAGTCATCCAATTTTTTATATCAGCTATGCATTCTGTTAATTTTGTGAATTGATAAGTTTCGTTAGGTTTTGAAGAAATATACAGCTGAGTATCGTCAGCATAACAGTGAAAGCTAATTCCATGTTTCCTAATGATATCTCCTAGTGGTAGCATGTACAGAGTGAACAGCAGCGGTCCTAGTACTGAGCCTTGTGGTACGCCATACTGAACATTTGATCGATAAGACATCTCTTCATTTACTGCTACAAACTGATAACGGTCAGATAAGTATGATTTAAACCATGCTAGTGCATTTCCCCTAATGCCAACATAATGTTCGAGTCTATTTAAAAGAACGTTGTGGTCAATGGTGTCAAATGCAGCACTAAGATCGAGTAACACTAATAGAGAGATACAACCACGATCGGATGATAAGAGCAAATCATTTTTGACTCTAACGAGAGCTGTCTCGGTACTATGGTACGGTCTAAATCCGGACTGGAAATCCTCGCAGATATCATTTCTTTCAAGAAAGGAACACAGTTGTGAGGATACTGCCTTTTCCAATATCTTTGACAGAAAAGGTAGATTCGAGATCGGCCTGTAATTGACTAATTCTGTAGGATCAAGTTGCGTTTTTTTTAAGAAGCGGTTTAATCATAGCCAGCTTAAAGTTTTTTGGTACGTATCCTAGAGACAAAGACGAATTAATGATATTAAGAAGAGGATCTATGACCTCTGGAAGCATCTCTTTCAGTAGCTTAGTCGGGATAGGGTCTAACATACATGTTGTCGATTTAGATGATTTAATGAGTTTAGTAAATTCTTCCTCTCCTATAGCAACGAATGAATAAAAATTTTCCTCAGGGAGACTACAATGCACTCCCTGATGCGATACTGTAGTAGACGGTTGTATAGTTATAATTTTGTCCCTGATATTATCAATCTTATAAGTAAAGAAGTTCATAAAATCATTACTGCTGTGTTGCTTGGAAACTTCGGTGCTTGAAGCTTTATTTTTCGTTAGTTTAGCCACCGTTTCAAATAAATACCTAGGATTATGTTTATTTTCTTCTAATAGGGTTGAAAAATAAGCAGATCTAGCAGCTTTTAAAGCCTCTCTGTAAGTAATCGAGCTCTCCTTCCATGAAATGCGAAATACCTCTATTTTTGTTTTCTTCCAGTTGTGCTCCATTTTTCTGGCTGCTCTCTTAAGGGCCCGAGTGTGCTCGTTGTACCACGGCGTTGGACTATTTTCTTTAATCTTCTTTAAGCGCAACGGAGCAACTGTGTCTAAAGTGCTGGAAAAGAGAGAGTTAAAAGTTTCTGTCGCAATATCGAGTTCTTCTAAGCTATCTGGGATGCTGAGAAGATGAAACTGATCAGGAAGATTATTGATAAAGCAATCTTTAGTGGCAGAAGTGATAGTTCTAACATATTTGAAACACGGAGTCGGCTTTGCAGCCTTGGCTAAATGAAGTTTACACGAGACTAGATAATGATCTGAGATGTCATCGCTCTGCTGCAGAATTTCAACGGCATCAACATCTATTCCGTGTGATAATATTAGATCTAGAGTATGATTACAACAATGAGTAGGTCCTGACACGTGTTGTCTAAATCCAATGTCTTTAAATGCCAATCCCAATGCATCTTTTTCATTATCGATGTGTATATTAAAATCACCAACAATTAGTACTTTATCTGCAGTCAATATTAATTCTGATAGAAAGTCCGCAAATTCTTTGATAAAGTCTGTATGGTGCCCTGGTGGCCTGTATACAGTAGCCAGCATAAATCTCAAGCGTGATTTATCGTTTACACTATATATTTTTACATTAAGCACCAATGCTTCAAAAGAATTATATTTAAAACTTGGTTTCTTAGTGGTTTTTAAAATATTACTATAAATTACAGCAACACCACCCCCTTTGCGTTTCAGACGAGGCTCATGTTTATAACAGTAATCTTGCGGGGTGGACTCATTTAAAGTAATGTAATCGTTTGGTTTTAGCCAGGTTTCTGTCAAACACAGCACATCTAGGTTATTATCTGAAATCATATCATTAACAGCGAGTGCTTTTAAAGTAAGCGATCGAATATTCAGCAACCCAAGCTTTAGCATTTGCTCATCTGTATTATAGCTGTTTTTTATTTGATGAACATCAATTAAATTTTTAACCTTAGATGGGTTTAAACGTTTTTTTGGATTTCCAAGTTCGGGGAACAGACACATTCTCTATATGATGATAGCTAGGTGAAAGAGGCTCTATGTGATGGGATTTATCTGACCTTGGTGACGCGAGGCCGCTAGCAGACAGTCGGTTAAGCCAGTCTGTCTGCTTCCTGACCTGAGCCCCAGATTGTCATGTTTGAGCTCTAAGAACAATAGAACAGTCATTAAACTGACTGAAACATGTCTGTGAAACATCACACAGTTTCAATACACACCTTACAGAATCAAGTATTTAGTCAGACTGTGATATAAAGAGTTTTAGTTTTCATCATCAGTAAAATGTTTTGAAAAGAATCAATCATCCAGTCCACCAGGAATATCGTGCAGTATTTATTTATTTATTTATTTTCCGAATTGATCGGTGGAAGTTCAGGAGTGTATAAACAGCTGTATCAGTGTTTGTGCCTGTCTCTCTGAAAGCTTTGCTGTGTCCGTGTCTCTAGTGCCCACTGAGCCTCTCTGAAAGCTTTGCTGTGTTAAGCTCGGGCCCCCAATGTAGTGGGAAACTGACAGTGAGGATTGAAGGTTATCCTAGGATGAATAAACGGCTGGGGATTTCAGGGAGTGGGAATTAGTTGTAGTTGAAAGCCTTCAGGCTGTACAGCTCAAAAGACAGGAACCTGGAACCCAGTCATCAGTACATGGCAGAGCTGATGTTACCACAGTAAAATGAGTTTCTACTGAACCATTTGATTAACATGTAGTTGCAGTCCAGTCTCTCTTCATTCCTCAAAGAGAATTCATTTGAGCTTTGATGTGGAACTGAAGTGTTAATTATATTGACAGAGGGGGTAAATTTAAGTCCAAAACAAGGTTTTAGCTTTTTCAAAGTGGAAAAGAAAACCACCTAAGCAGGTTCAGTTTCAAGTATGTGAACCGCACGCAATGTCAGATGATTATGATCCTCTGTTAGATAAGAAATATGCATCAAAGAAATATTCAAACCTGATGGTCAATGCATTATAAATTATTTGTGGTTTGAAAGCCATCTGAGCTCTGTTCTGAACATGTGCAATTGGTGCCTCGTTTGATCTGATTTCATTAATTCAGGAAGGCTGCACTAAAGGAGAAAGATGATGTTTCAGACAATTTTTGTCTTCAGACAGTTTTTGAAAACATGAATGTCATTATTTTGTACTTGAAATGATTAAGCTGATCCACTGCATGAATTTCAGAGACTGATTAATAAGTGTGCACTTTAATGCAGCTTAGTTTTAGCATTTGCATTGGCAGGTCTGGGCCGGAAGATTTGGCTCAGTGCTGGCCAATAAAACTTCCCGGTCTCGAATCATGGAACTGTTGTCACCAGAGGCACAGGGGTGGAGGGGCAGGATAATGTTTTCACCAAGTGAACTTTTCAAAACAGTCTTGCAAGACTGACGCAACACAAAAATAGACAGCAGAAAACTAGATTGCTCCCATTTAGTATGAACAAAGCTGTCTGCATAGGAACCAGCCAATGCGGTGCACATTCAGTTAATGGACATCTCATTCCTATGTGGAGTTGCACAGCAGCTCCAGCCTTTTGGTTATGTATTATATCTTCTGACCACAGTTCAGCTTATGATTGGATCAAGATCAAATTACCTGGGAACATATTTTAACACAACTGAAACAAAGACAACAATGTGTGTTTGTGGCCAAGTTATGTTGTAGCGCATTCTGTCAATGAATGGTAAACTATTATGAAGTTTGTGAAGTGAATTTTGAGTCTTTTTATTTCAGCAAGTTTTATGTACTTATTTGCTCATTTGAAAATAGTAGAAGCCATTTGAGCAAATGTTTATTTGCCATTTGATCATTGATCCTGAAATGCAGGGCTTATCAGCAAGCCTTTGGTTGTATGCAGGCTTTTTGTTGCACTTCCTCATTCCGTTTTCGCTGAAGTCATCCAGAGGATGGTTGGAAAAGGAGTGAGACAGAAGAATGAGCTGATGTGTGCACCAGATGTCACCCAGTTGTATGTTTGCTGTTGACAGCATAACATCTGGCACATTTTCTCATCGTCCCCTATTTGACTTATTTTCACTCCTCCCTTCCACTGTATTGGAAACCAAATCTCTTTATCGGTATCAGTCTCGCTCTCTTGGAATGGATCTGAAAGGACATGAGACATTTCTTGCCTCACCCTTTCTGAAATCAACTTGCATAACCAAAGCAGACACTTTCCTGCTAAAGGATAAGAGACTGATTCAAGATTGTATGCATATAAAACTTGCAGGGAGAGAGAGACGCATAACTATCTTAGATGGTGTGTTCATTAAATAGGGTCGTTAAGTAATTTTTTTTTAGTTTGAGCAGCTAATCAAACACCAGCAATTGGCTTCGTTTTGAAGTTGCTTGCTATAGATATGTGTTTAAAGCTCTCAGTATTAATATTTTAATGTGTTTTTTTTGTTCTACTCTATTCTTTTTTTTGTCCCCCAGAACTGTTGCTTCTGAGGGCTTTAAAGCAGTTGCGCTTGCTAAGCAGTAAAGCAGCTGTTTTTCAGTTGAGCCATACAGCCATGCTTGCCCACACTCGTCTTGTACACTAGAGTATGTGTGTTCAAAACACGTACAAACAACACACTTCCATGACTTTGATGTATGATTTTGAGACCTTAGTAGGGCAGGACTCTCCTCTGTCTTTCTTTATCTACCCAGAGTGGGCTCAGATAACAGTATGTATCTGTAGACATGATATGATAGAGAATACTTAACACTTTTGTTTTTTTACTCATCCATTGCTCTTTCTTCTCCTGTTTTTCACCTGGCTCTTTTTCCAGAGATTCTGTAGAATGCCTTGAGTATTCATTTCATATGACATAACTTTGAGACATTTAATGTATTCCTGGTATTCCGACTTTCACATATTATTTCTATTTCACTTGGCTCCTAATTTGAACAAAGGTGCAGAAATAGTCATGAATGGCCCCAAATTCTCATTAATGGTTGTCACTAAAAACAAAATAAGAATGGACAAGATTCAGGGAAAGATCTGTGCTGAACAAAGCATTAGTGTTTTGCACTACATGCATGTTCATTTGTACAAATGTACCTCAGTAAATGACTCTAGGATAAAAAGTGGTTTAATTGTCACTGTGTTGAGATGTCTGTAAATGTAATTTCTGGACAGAAAAATGGCAAATATCATGGCTGAAATAATTGTCAATGCTTTTTTCTCTGAGTAACGCAAAACTGCGCGCTATGCGCTATAATGCAAAAGCATTGAAATAAATTTTTCCAACCGTCTCATATTTCTTCCATCATCATGTCCTTTTAGGGGCTCCGTAGGAATGGACTGGGATTAAAAAAGAATTTGAGACCAGTGTCGGTCATTTTAGAAAATAAATCTTTGTTCATTGTATTATTCATAAATTTTGTTGTTGTTGAAAATATTTTTTTATTTTTTTATTTAATGACTCTAAAAATGTAATGTAATGTAGTGTAATATTTTCCTTTAATACAAGTGAATGTACACAACAATCAAGGATGGGAGTTTTCCCAATTTTTCATTTGAGTACTGATAGTTCTCAAAAAGGAGTAGGCCTACTCGGGCTGGGCATGCCCGTCATGGTGATAATGAAAATATTTTAATAAAACTCTATTATGAAAATTAATGTTGACAAATAAAAATGTCAAATTTATCATGACTTGAAAAATAACTGCTATATTATCAATGTTTTTGAAAAATAAGGATCTAAAAGGAATAGCTGAGGTGAAGCTAAAGAGTGAATGAACACCAGTAAACTGAAGCACGTTCTATATGACATATCCTACATGAGATTAATCAGATATCCTAGATGCACAACATACATAAACATATGCACAGTATAAACAAACTTATATCTGCTCAAAAGGACGCAAGTGCTAGCCAGAAGGTGTTACTCCTGTTGTGGATGCGCTCTTCCTGTAACACAGGCAACTGAAGCACAAATAATTCCAGCCCGATCTCATCCCAAGGCGTCATATACTGACGCTTTTGACATTTCGTCTACATCCAACGCACATGGCACCCTTTAGCGTCAATATGAGACGCAGATAGATATGGGCCAGAAGGCGCCTCCTAGCGGTCTAACCCTAACCCTACCCCAGACCTAAACCTAACCATAACCGAACAAAGCTCTGTGCGTGTCATATTGACGCTGAAGTGTGCCATGTGCGTTGAGATGTAGACAAAATGTCAAAAGCGTCAGTATATGACGCCCTAGGATGAGAATGCGTTGAATAATTCACAACATTTCCAGTCGGTGTTTCTAGTCAAATTAGTGCATTTTCCGAGCTGATAATCTAATGTTAAACCATATAGGGGTGTGAATCGGCACTAGTCTCACGATTCAGTTCGATTGTGATTTATCATGTCAACGATTCAGTTAAATATCACAGTGCATCACGATGCTTTGCAATATTACTGCACATGGCTACATTTTCGTCAATCATACAAGCAGATTAACTTTTTTTTATTTTATTGAAACCATTTATCTGCTCTACGCTAGAAAATTCTAAAAACGCATGAAACTGTCATGTAGTGACTTAACCCTCTGAGGTCTGAGCTGTTTTCTGGGCCCTGTAGGTGTTCTGACATGCTCTGACATTTCTGGTTATATCTGTTACTTGTGACATTTTCATGGCTAAAGTCTAATTACACTGTATTCAGCACAAACTCTGCTACAATAATATATCAACAGCATGTATGTAAAAGTTTGTAGTTTTGAGATAATGACATTTATGCGTGGTTTTTGAAAATACAAAAAAAAATTCTCACTGAAATAAGGCCATGAAACCCATACTGATTATTTCTTCACAAGACTTTTGAAAATTGTATGACGTAGCCTAGAATATTTGCTGCAAAACTATGTGAAAATCACCCTGACTGCTCATTCAGATAAGACAATATATTGATTTAAAATTTTTACGACGTGTTTTGTGTGAAAAAGCCTTATGCGAGAGCTCATTAATATGTAAGCTTTTCTCACCTGAGAAAGACAAAGAACCTCCCCTAACGGCCCTATTAGGAGCTATCAGGCCCTGTCATTCTGAGCAACCTTGCACAATACTGTAAATGAGGAGATTTAAAAAAGAATGGCTTTTAAATTGTTTGGATTTATTTACAACACAACATAATCCAAAGATACACAACAAATGCCAAAAAAGCACTTCAAAGACAGAGACCTTTGTGCCATTCCTAAAAACACTGTACATACCTTTCATTTCCAAGATTTTCACTTTACCATGTTCACGTACTGAGACTCATGTGAATGTTGAAGTCCTCAGTGGCATCTGGGACCTGAAAAAAAAAAAGTGAACATACTGATATCAAGAGAAAGGCCTGCACGATTTTGGAAATAAATATTAGATTTTTCTGGTTAAAATTGCTTTTTAAAATTCCTTTTTAAAATTCACAGAATACACACACACACACACACGTTTCCAACGATATATAATATAATGAACACCAGGTTTGTTGTGCCTTGTAGGCATAAGGTATATGCGCAGTGCGGATAAAATAATAATAACAATAAATAACCTATAGCAGCCTATAAATCTTCCAAAATATTTCAGTAACAACTAAGCTAGAGAAAAATATATTGATTATCATGTTACTTCAAATGTTTCCATCCGTTATGATGATATGAAATGAGATAATAATAAAAACATGAAGCCGTTTGGTGTGTTTTGCTTTCATCCAAAATATGATACATTCAAACGCGATCGCTTGCAAAATATGATACATTCAAACGCGATCACGCTCAAATATAAAACATTATGGTTACCATAAACATATCTATGTTTGAGCAGATATCCACAAACACAGTAAACACGGGTCTAAATATTATAATATTCCCCATATATCTAGCAACAGTTCAACTGCAACGTGACATTTATGCAACAATAACAAACTAGGCTATGTAAGAATTTCTTACCTTATCTTTCTTGTCTTCAGATCGCGTTCTCCTTCTTCTGAGGTAGCCTAAATCCAATGTAAGCTCAGGCACGTCTTTCAAACTCGACGAAAAGTGAAGTGAAGTGTTTTGTTGTTGAGGTAACGAGCGCGTTCGCGTTCCATGTGGAGATTTGCATGTGAATATCTTTTGCGCGAGTAGGCGTGGCCAAATTAACTGTAATGAGCAAGCGTTTGAGAAGCTGGACATCTTGTTGGTTTTATACAAATTACGTAAACAGAGAATATTTGTTTTCGTTTTGAATCCGATTATTTAAAAGTACACACTTAAATGTTTATAAAGGTATATGGCTCATAAATGTGTGACAAGTATTCGCTGAGTTTTGTTTCAGTTTATAGACGTGCTCAAGAAAAAAAAGTTCACCGCAACAGAGAGGCAGAACGCACACCCTGTTTATTTTCTTTATTTTACAAAAGCACAATGTTTTGATTTGATTGTAAGTGGACACATACAAAAGGAGAAATATCACAGATTCTTTTTTTATATTTCTTTTTTCTGTATGACCATAAATGATGGAGTAATTTAAGTTTATAGTGCTACAATGTGGAGAAAATCCGGCAAAACGCGCCCGCGCGTTTGTCGACCTCAGAGGGTTAAGGTAAATGCTCACAATAACTCTAACGGTCACTTTACAGTGTCGCAATGACCCTTTTTTTGTCAGTGCCTCAACCGGCAAAGTTTAATGAGTGTGTAGATGACAAGAAGCTGACTGAAATTAGCTATATTGAAAACAGATGGGCTCTCATATCCTACACACAGCTCCCAGGGTGAAGTTCGGGTTTTTTGTCCTCAAAATGATGAGCACACGTATACCATTTATGGAAAGTGTGTTAACTTAAGAGCTACAAGCCATGCTCGTTTTCTCTTGTCATTCTTTGGCATAAAATGCAAGGCATCTGGCGACATATACGGACATTCTTTTCAGGTTTGCTGGTGCTAAAAAAAAACACGTACTTTCCAGTAATTTCTTCAGTTTATTGCTGTTGTTGTGGCAGTCAACAGCAGCACAGTTTAACCCTATGCTCATTTTAATTTGATTAACAAAATCACAAAGTATCCTTTTCACTACACAAAATAACCGTTCTCGTTCAGTTTAATACAGCTCCAACTGATCTTAATGGTTAATGAATGAATCATTTGGTGCAGCTATAGATTTCTATAGGTATTGATTTTATAGACATTGTTTCTATGTTTGCAATTTCTGATATGGATTACCAAATGTAATGAATTCTTTTTACACGAGAGAGAGAGAGAGAGAGAGAGAGAGGCTATTTGTGAACATAGAGCAGGATAGAGTACAAGGAAGAGGAAACAGTCAAAGACAGTGTACAGTAACATCAGATTGACCAGAGATGCATCAATAGAAGGGAAACAGATGGCATCAAATCCTTGTGGCTGTGTCATACTTCATCACACCTTTTGATAACACACTGTATAGCATTATGAATTCAATTACATAAGTTAGGTAATGAATTTTCTAATGTTGCAAATTTAGCCTGTATTACTGTAATTCAGCAACAAGTGTTATTTGAAACACGAATCTTGCATTGTTTGCTATTAAAAGTACTAAACTGAAAGTGATTCGGTGATTAAACCAAATGTTCTCATTATATATTACAATAATCTTGTGTTTGAGACAATGATTATGTGGAATGAAATGTATATAACTGTAATGAAAGCATGGGATCAGGTTTTGAAAGAATGACTAGCTGTGTAACAAGTTTGATCAGTTTGAATTTTTGTACTACGAGTTTTGAAAATCTACACCTTACCTGTGAAAATGGTACCAAAGCGAATAAAAAAAATTATATATTGGATTCTATATAATAGCACATCTTGTACTTAACTGTATTTTCATCTACTTTATGAAGTGATTCCAGTCATCAGTCATCCCTCTGCGTTTTCAAAGCCATGACCAGAAACGATTTTAATTGGCCTACGGTTGAAAACTATGATGATTAACAATATCATCAAAGGTTTTGAAAAAGAAACATCTAAAAGGAATATCACTGTCTCCAATAACCCAATCATAGTCAATGTCGGGCATTGCATTTGAGCTGAAGAGTGAATGACACCGGTAAACTGAAGTGCTTTCCAGGCTGGTTAATAAACTCTACCAAACACATCCTAAATGAGATTAATCATCAGATATATACAACATAAAAGTAATATCATTCTGCACAAAAGGACACACATGCACACATGAACTTGACTGTGCTTGTCTAAATGCATAACTTCCGTTGTGGATGTGCTCTTCCCGAAACAACAACACTGAAACACGGGCAACTAAAGCACAAAGAATTTACAGCATTCCATTACAATAGTGTTCTCATTATAATCTCATTAGCTGCGCATCTTGCACTTAACTGTATTTTCATGATCAAAGTGATTCCAGGTGTCACTGCAAGCTTTCAAAGCCACAGTTTCAATGTATTTCGCCGGTCTGGATGGCATGCTGTCTCAATGCTTACCAATCAGACCTTAGGTACCGCCAAAAATGCCACAATAACCAATCAGAAAAAAAGAATAATATTTTTTTAAATCACAGCGATCATTGATTTCATGATCGATCGTTGCTGTCACGCCCGAGTACTCGAGTACTCCTGCACATCCCTACAATATTTTTTTTTTCAGGCTGTTAATAAATCACTGTATATAAATCATGTTTTAATGTATTTTTGAATAACTTAATGGAACTGAAATAAAAAATGTTTGCGGCACATCATTGACTAATATAGATAGATAGGTAGATATTCCCATCTACTTAATGTTTCAACATAAAGCAACTATTGTGACAGTTCAAAAAGGTGATAATACCTTGTTTTTTTTATAATCTGCAAAAGAAAACACTTTAGTGCCAGCTCAGGAGCTGGAGAGTCGGATAATGAGCGAAATGTGTTGCTGCATATTGATCGTTTGGAATGTACTTGACAAACAAGAGGCTGCAGTCCTGCATGCAGAGATGGCATTCACGATGTTGATGAATGCCTATGAGAGAATTAATTATGGGCTAGGGGGGTCTGGGATCCCAAAACCTTTGCATTGGTTCTATTTATTACAGCTATCAGATGCTGATTTGATTTTAAGGTCACCATGAAATAAAAAAAAATTACCATTCTTGTTTTTTTTTATTTTATGGAATATTGTAGTGTTTATTAGAAATGATTTGTCCATGCACATCATTATTTTTTAAAAATCATGTGCCCTCGTATCTTTAATTAAAGTAACTTCCCCTCCAACTTTCAGTGACCTCTTTTCTTTTCATCTCTTCTCAATCTGTCACTCACAAAAATCCAATCAATGGATCCAATCAATTCCCGATAGACAAAATCAAGTCCCGACTCCCGTACCACATTTTTTTTCTTGTTCGAAAAGCTGTTTCACTCTGAAATATGTCACAACGGGGAAGATAAGACTATCACAACTTCTGTTTCATGCTGACTTCAGCAAAGCATTTGTAGTAAATGTATAGCAATTTCCTGTTGTGTTGAGAGAAGTGTTCATATAATTTGGGAGTAGTGCTTTTACTGTTGATTTTATTGATGCTGAAAAATATTTGGCCTCCTTTATGAAACATTTTGAGGCTTTAGCGGATGATCTGTTTTTTGGGTACAGGTATGCAGTATACATGCTGTTTTGGAAAGAGACACTATGAAACTGGGTCTCCAAACACTCTGTGTGACAGCTTGTGATTTCACTTGTTCTGCTGACCTCAGCGAGCGCGCACACACACACACGCACACACACACGCACACACACACAACGCAGCGCTGAACCACAGTAACTTTGACTGCAGTTGCGTTGGTTCACAATGATCAGCAGTAAAGAAACCTGACAAAAGGTGTTTCTCAGACAGCTCCCCCAAATTATTTAAAATATTACAGGTGCATAGATGCTGATTTTACTTTTGTCAGTCACATTGGATGGTTATATTTTAACAAATCTGCAATAGTCAAGCTTGCCTAATGCATCATAGAAGACTTGTGAATGCACTTCAGGTTTCAAACAATAGTTTGGAAATAAGGCATTAGGACTGCCTCCTAGAGGAGAGACATGGCATTAGCTTGAATGCATTGCCCTTACATAGAGCTTGAGTTTCTACTTAGCTCCATCATGAAATAACTGTTGTTAAACCAGCTTCCCCTTGCAGGGACTATCCAACCCCCGTTATTTATACCGCCTTGGTAAATGTTTACTTGACATAATATTATGCTATTATGTTTTTTCTTAAAGGGATAGGCTTTCAAAAATGAAAATTGTCATTTACTCACAATCTCGTCGTTCCAATCCTATATGACTTTCTTTCCTTTTGTAGAACACAAAATAAGATATTTGGAAGAATGTCTTTTATTTTTCATCCATACAATGCAAGACAAAACTGTGTAGTGTGTTGTTGTTGTTTTTGTTTGTTTTTTTAAGACCCTACTGACTTTCATTTTATGTGCAAAAACATGTTTTCAAAATATCTTTAATGCTTCACAGAAAGTAAGTCATATAGGTTTGGAATGACATGAGGGTGAGCAACTTTTGGGTGAAATATGTTTAATTTAATATTTAACTTAGTGTTATTATTATTATTATTTTTTTTAAATTCCCAGAAGTGCCTGGCAGTGTCTTAAGGAGGCCTACCATCCCAGATTGAGCTACTAATGCAAAGAATACTTTTTTTTTTTTTTCTTTTCTTTTTTTTTAAAGTTGGGAACCATTTAGTAGGCTGTGAGTGTGTGGTATGGTATGTAAGAGGAGGAGGAGGGGGAGTGGGAAGGAGATTCCAAAGGGTGTAGTGAGACAAGTCCTAACCTGCCATTCTCAACATTGATTCCCGAGCGGGAGGGTTGCTAGGCTTTAGCTGGCACCGTCCTTTCACTTAACATTCAGACTCACAAACAAACAAAAACAGACACACACACACACACTCATCTTTTACTATCTGTGTTTCTGTTCTTCGTCTGCACTGATCAACTCTCATTGTTCTCATCAGAGTGTTTGTGTACCTTGTGTTGTTTTAGTTTTATGTTGTTTCAGGTGTTTCTCTCAGGCAAATGCAATATTGGGCCAGATGAACATTTCTTCTCTTGTTTTTCCAGTGGGATTTTTCTGAGACATAGATGAGATAATCGAGGTCAGGCAAATATTGTTTTAATGAAATATGTGGACCAGTGAATTTCTGGAATGCTGTAAGCAATTTTTGCAATCAGTTCTTTTAAAGAATTATTGATGTATTGATGTAAGTTTGGGTGGGACATATTGAAGAGATCTTAAAGGCATTGACAATAGCTCAAGTTACATGATACTTGTTTGTCATGTTCTCATTCCAGTCTGGTTCAGAGCTGTTGAGTGGTGTAACTTTGTTTTAAAAAGTGGGTGGGACAGGAGGTTGGGGGTGGGGATGATTTGCTAATACTATGCTTAATACTATGCTATATCAGAGATGTACAATAACAATTGCAGAAATAATAACATATTGTTGTCCAGAAATCAATTGCAAAAGAACACTGAGTTTAATTTATCTACATAGTAACATGATAGTTTCATCCTTACATTTACGATAATACAATGTATTGTTAGTCCCAAGGTTTTTGACATCAGTGAATAAATGCATATAGTTCCACATTAAGGGGAGACACGGCAGGCAAAAACATTGTGTTTTTTTTGTTTCGTTTTCGATTTTGGACTATTTGTCTTCAATAACATGTCTTCTTTCAGACTTGTGGTGAAAAAAAGTCTGAAATACACATTTAGGTCTTTATTTTACTACACTTTGTCTATTTGCGCCTGTAGATTTCTCCTAAATTCAACAAAAGTTGGCGTTCTAAATCATCCCACTGCTCCGCGATCACTGTCTGCACACTGTCATCACATATACCGTTGGAAAGCTCTCTCTCTCCTGTACAATGCTGTCGGATACAAATGTGGTCATTTCCTTTTTATCAGCAACCAATCGTGAAAGTACAATGGGGCATTTAACTCAAAAATCTCATTGGCTGATGTCAATTTCAGACAACGATTCGTTCAGATGCATCACGTGACGTTTGAAATTCAAAGTTTAAGTAAGCAGAACTGGCAGATTTTAAGTTTGTACTTAAACATTTCAAGTTAAGAACAATTAAAATCAGAGTACACTATTTCATACATTTAACTTAAAACCTTCATGTAATCTCAATGTGAACACTTTCATTAGTATTAACTTATAGTTTTAACAAGCAAGTTTGCTAACATACTATTATGTTATCATGCTAACAATAGTATGTTATACAGCACTTGCTGCATGAGTGCAACAATATAAAGTTTTTATTTGCTCTCAAATCAAGCCGCATGCACCACTTGTCACCATGATGGTAACTATCTAGGGATGCACGATATTGCATTTTGGCCTATATATATATATATATATATATATATACATACATACATACATACATACATACATACATACATACATACATACATACATACATACATATACATTTTCCCCCTGATATATTTACACTTTAATTTTACTGAAGAGAAATCCAAGTCTCTCTCCTGTACCTTTACCGTATTACACTCATGTGTTGTAGATAAGGCAATACACAAGACAAACAAAACAACATTTGATTCTACCATAAATGTATAATTTTACAAATGAGACAGACATTCACCCCTGAAAATTAAGTAAATTATTTCACCTGGAGAATAAATGATATGCCAGTGCCACATTTTATTTTTAAGTTCAGACTTCAAACTTCAGTCCTTAGGAGTAAAATAAATAAAAATAAATTTTCAAATAAAAAATATAGGCTACATCTTCTACTTGAACAGGTCTACCAAATGCTTCCCTGTTTTCGGTGCTGATGCAGTGGTGACGCGTTCATGTAACATAGCTTAAGGGTGGCGCTGCCAATAAAGCAACTAAAAGCTGTCACAAAGAACCGCAAAAGTAATGATTATGAATATGTCAAATATAGCAAGGAGACATTTTGTTTATTAATAAACAAGTGTTTTC
The DNA here is from genome assembly GCF_963993115.1 of Abramis brama. NCBI lineage: Eukaryota > Metazoa > Chordata > Actinopteri > Cypriniformes > Leuciscidae > Abramis > Abramis brama. The sequence goes on along the minus strand of NC_139965.1, from coordinate 27,359,490 downwards.
TGTGTCGGCTGCAAAGATGAAGTTGACGATGACTCGCGATCTTCGCAGTAGTGAACGCGCCAGAGAGAAATGCACATTTCGGATTACATAGTTTTCTTTCCTTTTGAATTGTTCTGTTTAAAAATATGATTTCAAGCGTTCTGTAGATAATAGATATATTTCTCAGGTCTGTGAGGCAAGTAGGCTATGCTGAGTTTCGTTTCATTTATGAGACTAACAACAGTTCAATCGCGGGCGCCTCCGTGTCGTGATATCTATTATTTATTATCTGCTTTACTTATTATTTATTAAATCCAGGCAATTGGTTGATGAAACATTGATTAAAATTAAGATACAATTAATACAAAACGAAATTCACTTAGAAAGGCTTTGTGCTCTCTGTTTGAGGTCTCTGTGAACGTTTTAAAGCAGTCTCTTTTAGTGCCGCTTTCAGAGCGCTCACGTCCGGTCACGGTTTAAATTAGCATAACAAAACATTAATCAATACTCAATCTCCCACTTAACATTAATCTTGCACAAAAAAAACATTATATTACACTTAATTTTAGAATTTACTCTCCCATTCAAGTGTGCTGGGAAATAGACATCCCAGCCGTTTCAGTTATTGTTTTTGTTTAAATTAAAATAAATCATTTCATAAAACTCAAAACAATGAAAAAGTTCCGTTTACTTAAAATATATCAGTTCTGTGAACTTGAAAGAAAAAGAAAGTGCTAAATACTCATAAAAGTTAATTTGACTGAACTAATTGGTTTAATTTAAGTTTGTCCTACTCAAACCAATTAATTATTTTGAGCGTTAGGGTTTAAAAAGAGAGATCCAAAATCCCCTCTGTAAAAACCTTTGACTCTAATATGTCAACAAAATGAAACAAGAATTTTGAATCTGGCTTTATCCAATGTTCAGATTTCTCTTCTGGAAATATATGTAAATTATAATACCTAATTTGCATATTTAAACATAAATATTCTAAACTTGTAATACAAAAGATATTTGTCTTAATGTCAGTAATCAACTGGGGAAGTTTCATGCTGATATCTATTAGTTACATTTTTTTTCCTATTCACCTGGGGTGTCTCCCCTTAAACGTTTGTCTGCTCTAATGGTCTGTTGGTAGAACTTTGGTTTTGGGTTTCTAATCAGCCCTTGAAATGTTTATTCTTTTTTTTTTCTCCTAAAACCAAAGATGTTTGTCAGTGATTGTTTATCAAGAGCAAGAACACGTTTGTGTGCATTTTGTTAAGTGATTTCACCAATATGAAGAGAGAGTCCCCGCAACGGCGTTAAGTGATAGATTGAAGCACTCGTGTGTGTGTGTGTGTGAAGACTGTGTGCATGAGCCACAGGTTAACACTGTTTCCACGGCCACAGATAACAGCGGCAACAAGCACTCAGCATGATTTCAAAACAACACATTTCCTGCACCAGATTGCCTCTTATTTTACACATTGAACAATATTAACATGTGCTAGTTCACTAGATGTTTCATTTGTATTGGGTACATCCGTGCCACGAGATGTTTCAAAAAGTGGTGGGGACATGTCCCACCCCCAAATTATGTCTGTAGAGCTAATGGACAATAGAATAAAAGCTACAATTTAAGTTTTGATTTCTTAAACGAATGACTGTAATCATTAGTTATCTAAGTAGGTTGTAATTCTTATCAGAAGTTGAATGTGCATGTAATTTGTGCCGGGTTTAATGTATGAATGAAAGGACTGCAGGAACAGTTGTCCATCTCAGTGGTTAAGTCAGTCCGTTAGGGGGCTCCAGTGTTATTGTAGGTGAAAGAATTGAAATGTGTGAGAGAAAGTGCTGTCACGCTCTGCTATTCTCACCAGAATCCACAGAAACGGGAGCAGGCGAGGTCACTGTAATGTAATGCCAAAAATCCAAAGCATTCCCCACCATGACTGTTATTAAAGAGACCATTTCCTTTTCACTTTATTGGCTTCTGAGATATTTCACTCCTTTCTTTCATTTTCACTTTTTCTCTGATGAGATATTTAATCAAACGTATGAGTTTTGATTGTCACTTTTATCCAGCTTTTTCTATTAACTTTTTTTCAAGATCAGCAAGTGCATAAACAAATCTGTAGAAATATCAGAGCACCACAAGCTCACGTTTCTAGGACATATTTTTCATGGTTTAGGTTTAGACAGCCTGCACATTTAAGAGAGGCTCACTCCAAAGCTCCATAAAACTTGAACTTTTAAATAAATGTGAGTGCGGAGGCTGTTTATTTTGGCCCCTTGACATGAGAAGGAGCCGTATTTAATTTAGTTTGAAACAACAATTGAAAGAGGGGTGAATGTGTGAGAGACTTATAGTGGGAGTTTTCTAGTCTGGAATTCATCCTCATTCATCAGAGTGGTGATAGGACTCTGCTCTGGTGGAATAAGATGCCTCGGCTTTGATAGAGACATTGGACGGACTGGCGCCAACCAACAGAGGATGAACTCAGAAGTCATCACTCCCCTGTCTAGCATTCACTTATATGCTGTGCCACCCACAGTCTCTTTTTGCCCCTCCTGATAGAATGATGAATAAGGCATGTAAAAGCCCACTGCTGTGATTGGCTAACATCTTTGCAAATGAAATAAGTATTACATGTTGAACACTCTCAAATTCTTTTACTAAGTTTTTACTATTACAGCTGTTGAGATTAACTAATGGTGAAAAGTGTTGATGATTATCGCATTATATTTTGATCTACTTCTGTCGCATGAAAGGTTGCAACGATGAGCCGATGACAGACATGTCCGCTGAGCGCATGAATGCAGTGATCTCGTCATTACAACTCGATTTCTGCACTCTTACATATGCTTTCATCACAACTAACAGTGCAAACATGATGTAAATAAGAGTGTAGACCGTGTCATTGATTGTAACAGGAGTTTTGGTGTGAGTCCAGAACTCAGTCACTGATAAACTCGCGCTGTGTGATTGACAGCTCTAGCGATTATAAAGGGAAGGTTCTTTGATCACTTTCTATATGTAATTTAATCACAATTTTAATAACAGATTATTTTCATGCTAGAGAAACAATGTGAAGTTGACGTTTAGCCACAGGCTTGAATTACTGATGCATAAACACAATAAAACGATTTTGAAACAAAGAACGTCTGACTGTACATGAATCATTACATATCAGAAATCGCTAGGGATGGGTATCGTTAAGATTTTAACGGTATTACTACTCTTACCGATACTGCTTATCTATCCGGTACTTTAACGGTATTCTTATCGGTTCTTTTTGTTATATTAAAAAAAATAATAATAAAAAAAAATATTTAGAACATAATTAATATTACTTTATATTTTGAAATGTAAAATAAATATCTATAGCAAAATAAAAAGCAATGCTTTAACAAAACAAATAAAACATCTATGCTATAGGCTTTTTTGTGTTTTATATACAGAAGACATAGGACAAATTTTTTAATTTCAGTAATGTCTACTGACATTATTAGATTTCTTTTTAGGCCATATTACTTACCTGAACAGTAAAGTAGTCAAATGTAAAATAATACTGCATAGTACAAATATAAAAATAGAGTACTACATAGACTTCCCTGTATAAATTATACATTAATTCTTATTAAAGCTACTATTAAAGTTCTCAGTCAAGAGCAGTGAGTGATTTTTCTCCTAATGTTTTGTTGTTTTATTAACATTAAAGGGATAGTTCCCCCCAAAATGAAAATTGTCATAATTTGATCTCTCATGTTGTTTTAAACTCGAATACGTTATTTTGAAAAATGGGGGTAACCAAACAGTTGCTGGTCCCAACTGACGTCCATAGCATGTTTATTCCTACTATGGAAGTCAACGGGGACCAGCAACTGTTTGGAGAGCCACATTCTTCAAAATATCTTCTTTTGTGTTCAGCACAAGAAAGAAATTGATTTCAGGTTTTGGAACAACAAATAGAGTAAATAATGACAGAATTGTAATATTTTGGGTGAACTATCTCTTTAAGAACAAGCGGCAGCATGTTTACTACTAGGCTACTGTCACTTTAAGTACGCATCTAATAAACATACATATGACACGCACCTGATTTTCTCTCAAATGTTTGCTTTAACTTAAGACTTAACCAACTGCGTTTATGTAAACCTTGTGTGTATTTGACAGTATTAGCTCAATAAGACTCGAAAGATAACTTAGTCCAGTAACCAAGTGCTGTTTGACAGGCTTTTATTGCCTGTGTGTTTCGGGTGTATGCGCTCAGAAAAGCGCATGTTAGAACAGCGCATCAGCAAGCAAATGAAATAGTTTAATCAGTAAGGCTTCAAAGCACATCCAAATAATGAACTTTTGTGAATTGCAGTGTCCCGTGTGTGTAACTCTACCTCTGCGTTAACGTGATGTGAAGTAGCCTACATCGCATTGTAGAGTATGTTGAGACGGAGGCACCAGAACTGCAACTGATAGAATGCACTGTAGCACGATACTAAAATATTTCTTCAAAAGAGGATCGTGGAAACATTTCCGAAACAAGTTGATTTCAGAGCTTTCACAGTGGTTTCAGTAAAAGCTGTTTTTGGACTAACAAGGAAGTTTTGAGTTCTGAAACTTACAGGATGTTTTTATAGTACAATGACCTCTTACATGTCAAAATATCAAGGAAAATTGGATTTCTCAGTTCATGACACCTTTAAATTGACCAAAAGTGACAGTGAAGACATTTATAATGTTACACAAAATATTTGTTTCAAAATAAATGCTGTTCGTTTGATCTTTCGATTCATCAAAGAATCCTGAGAAAAAAAAAAAATCAGTTTCCAGACTTTCCACATAACAGCACAACATTGAGCTCCAGATCAGCATATTAGAATAGTAGTGAGAATATGTTTGCTTTTAATTAATGAAAGTATCTTGCCCTCTGACATTTTTTTTTTTTTGAACTGTTGCCAAATGCTCGCACATTACCCAAATACAGGCACTGGCATGCCGTCGAGATGTTAATTTTTCATTCCCCTCTTATCTGTTGATATTCTCTGAAGTGTTTGCAGAATAATGAGCACTCTGCTCTCAGACATGTTTTAATTGAGAAGCTTTTTGACAGATGGTCAAGGACTTTATAAGAAAATATTTATAAGAGACTGAGGCAACACGTAAATGTATGAAGTTTCTTTATAGTGTTGCTGAAATCTCGCTAGATTGTCCCATGATGGTTTAGGATGTGTTGAGAATTATGCAGTGGGGGTCTGCTCTGCAGAAGGATGAAACCTGAGAATGACACTGTACAGGTCAGCAGAAATCTGATCTTGCACTTTACTCAGCTGTCGGAAGTGGAGGAAAATAGCAGGGAAGTGGTCTGGGCACTGGGTCAAAGGTCAAATCAGAACATTGTGATCAAACAGCTGGACGAGACCCAAGTGTGTCTCTGTGTTGCACTGATCTGATGTTTTGACCCCAATGTATTTTATATAGGCTATTCATTTTTGTATTTATTTATATATTTTTATTTATTTATTAATTAGTTAGTTATACTTTTATAAGTATTTTTATACATTTATTTATTATAGTATTTATTTATTCTTGTTTACATTCACTTTTGACATAGTGTTTAAATTAATACCTTGCCAACCAGCCATTTTAACCAAGAAATGATTATGACCATGGTATCATTACCTTGCTATATACTGTCCTGTATTTCTGTCATCTCTACTCCCTAGTGTAGTCTAATGACACCATAGGAGATAACTGACGTTAACTGGTGGGGTCAGAGCCGACTAGCCTATAGTTACAACCGAAGATTAGCTAATGTGTGAGAAACCGATACGCCCTAACTCAGTTAACCATGTTCGGTGTTGCCATGGCAGCAGTATGCCTTGTCAGTCATAATAACGGGCACGTCAGTGGGCCCGAGACTGCTCTCAGCCAGTAGCTGTCTGCGTTTAGCTATACTGTAGATGTAAACACAACGTCTTCCAACAGTTCCTCTCTGCCTTTCTTTAGCATACCGACACACTTCGTTGAGATCATCAAGATGCCTTTTGGGAAGATAGAGGCCCTAATTAAAGCATCTGTTTATCCCAGTACTCAACAACAGACACTGGGTCTTAGCATAGCCGTAGAACTTCAGATAGTCTCTAGTTAACTACAGTCAGTGTGTGCAGTAATACAGGTTAGACCCTCATAATACCCTCATAACAGTGACTCACTAAGTAGTTCATAAAACAATATCAAGATATTGCATATAATATGAATGTGTAAGCTGTAGCTGTTGTGAAATAAATTATAAAAAAAAAATATTTTTAACATAAAAGGTATACGTTTCTTTGATTGTGGGCCAGTGTTTTATTTATATATGATACAATAAATTAATGACTTTAATAGTTTGTTAACAACAACACAACTCATGTGGGTAATTGTATCCATTAAAACGTTAAACCAGTTTGCTATGCTCAGCACTAAAGATTTAAAGATTTTATTTTTAAACTTAAGATAGAAGCATTGAAAATGTGACCCAAGATGTTTTTTCTCTTGCATAATTTTATATTGGTTGCATTTAAAAAGAGTATATTCCATCAGTATGCTCTGCTTAAGGATTGTGATATCCAGCTGTGCGGTGTTTTTGATGTGGAATTAGTGATGGGGTAGGCTGAAATCCAAGAATCCCCGTTTTCTCCCTCTCTTTTCCCACCTTCAGCAATCCCACCCTCTACAGTCACATGAGAGGGTTACGTCTGCCTCCAGAACTTTCTAATACAGCGTGACTGCTCTCTGCTCCGCTCCAGGGGGGCTAATTCAACAGCAACTCATCCATCTGTGGTCAGTGCAGCACTAAATCAGACCTGTTGATGTTGGATGGCATGTCACATGTCTGATGGGATGAGAGATTTTCTGTGTAAGAATTATGGGAAAATGACAAACAGATTTAAATGTCATGCGTCCTTATGTGGGAGCAGCAGAGAAGATGAGCTTGTTGAGTGAGTTGTTGTGCAGATTTCAGCTAATGCCATTTAATAATTCATAGTTGTCAACATATGGCCCTGGGCTAGTGCAGGTAGTATTTAAAGCACTGACACGTTACTCTTGATCACATACTTGATCACTGTGTCATACCCATAATAACTGCTTGGTTATGTTCAGTCTCTTATTCTCTCTCTGTGTTATCTGGACACAAGTATCTATAGCTTTCTTCTGCGTGTCTTGATTTATGGCCATGTACGTTTGCTGTTACCAGGCAAGACTCTGTGGGTGTGATTTGGGATGAGGGATAGGGTTTCATTTTTACAAGGTGTTGACATGAGTTATAACACACAGAGTCATCCAGACTGCCCGGCAGCCAAGATTCAACCTAGATACATTGTCCAACCAGAGAGCTTATCACTTCATTCCCCGTTGGTCTTATTAACATGTTCACATTGAAAACACACCATAGAGTGTGTGTGTTTGTGTAGATTTCATAGGTGCATGTTAAATCAACACTAGATGTGACACACCCTGTTGCTCAACTTTATAAAAAACCAACCTGCTTGCACCTGCCCCTTGTATGCAAATGGATTTTGTTCATGCATGGCACACACAGACTATTCGTTTACTGTCCCCAGAGGTTAAGACACTTTTGTTCTGGAAAGAAATTTTGTTCTGGAACAGAAAATGAGTGCACTGATCTTCGCAGGTGTAATGATTCAGCGAGAATGCTAAGGTTGTCAAAGTTCTTGATGAATCCTTTAAAGCAATATTTTATTCCAAAAATAAAACTTATTTTAATCACCCTCATATCGTTCCAAGCTTGTATGACTTTCATTTGGAAATGGTTTTTTTTTTTTTTTCATGTATGAAAGTCAGGAAACATCTTTTGTGTCCATAAAGAAAAAAGTTATACAGATTTAGAATGACATGAGGGTGAGTATGATAGGGCTGACCATTGACACACAATTCACAATTCAATATTTTTAACCCAGCCCTAGTTAAGTGATGACTGAATTTTAATTTTGGGGTGAACTATTCTCTTAATGCAGTGGTTCCCAAACTTTTTTCACCCCACCAACATGCACCCACATAAAGACATTCTCAAAGATGACCTTGCTTGCAAAATCCTACAGGATTTATTTGAAACATCGTAAATAATACATTACTACAACAAATCAACTTCAATGGGCTTCTCATTGCGTTTGTGATGCGAAGTCTCTAAGGCTTCATTCTGTCAGAAGCTTAATATTTTGAGACCCACGTCTGGTCTCTCTTCATTACCCATCATTGTAATGGTGAATCTGAGGGCGAGATATGCCTCATCATATTACCTTTTCTATAAAATCACTGTGTCTACACCGGACGTGACAAAGAAAACGTAGTCCATTCGTCTCTTGTGTCAGAAGTTGTGTGAGCTCTTGGCCAGAAATAGAACTTCAGGAATGTGTTGTCGTGCCGCACCACATCCAGTGTAGAAAGTAGGGATGGGACGATTACCGGTTTCACTATAAACCACGATAAAATGCACTGACGGTTAGTAATATCGTTTAAAATTTAATTATCATTAAAACCGTGTTTGATTATCGCGATTTTAGATCCTGTTCAGCCAGCAACAGTCTGATGCAGGCGCAGCGCGCAATGTTGTTTTTTTTTTTTATTCAAGAAGGAATTGCGGAAGGCAGTGACCGTGCTCGGGAGATTTTTCTGCCTTTTAAGAGAACCAATTCTGAGGTGTGGTCATATTTTGGCTTTAACAAAAATCCTGAGGGAAACTTAATCGAGGATGGTCACCCTGTCAGCTCTAACATGCACAAGAAAGTAGCCGAGTCGTCTTGTGTGACCATTACCCACTGTTGTATAGCGAACGCAAGGCAAGTTAACTTTGACCTCAATACCAAAACTACTAGGAAATAATTGGGCATAAAATGTTGTTTTAAGTTGAACTATTTTATATCAATCACTTGAAATAAACGTGAAGCTTCCGCAAAGAAAAGTTCGCAGCAAGTGGCTTTGAGCCAAAGACGAACGAACAAGTTCAAACAAGACTATGTGACATTTAAGGGATAATAATTTATATTCATTATACACTTATTACACCGATTTTTTTTAGCACATAATTACGGGGACATTGAATTGAGATTAATGTTTTAAATCTTACCTGTTTATAAATCCATTACAGCGTACAAAACAATCGTTCAGACAAGATGATCACAACAATATTATCAAACTCTGTAAACAATAAATCAACTCTGATTTAATTTTAAAATACAATTAAAAACGGAGACGCAAGACGGCAAGTTGTATTTGAATGAAACGAGAGAGCGCGTCCATTGTGATCATGGTGTAACGTCTGTCAGAGAGTTTGAATACTAACGTTACCCAGATACAAGACAGTGCAAATGAACTGTTAGTTCCACGAGACTTTTATAGATGTTTTCTCTCAGTTAAGCGCACACTTCACATACATGTCGAAGAGCGAATGTTAAAAGGGAAAATAAAACACTCTAAAACACGCTACAAATCAAAGTGGAAGTAAACACATTATAATAAAACAACGGTCAGCAGTAGAGGTCATCTTCCTCTTTGCGCGAGCAATCTCACTCTCACTGTGCGTGTGCGCTCACATAAAACCAGCATGCATACAATAACGTACGCCATAGAAGAAGTTATCTTAAAGGCACATCAACATTCATGTCATGAACACTACTTAACACTAGGCGGCCGTTACAATGGATGTGCGCGGTGTTATAATGCATTGCTATTGACGACCGTCATTATAAGGAAGGAAATACCACATAATAGAATCTTGCTTTAAAAAGTGCATAGAGCTGCTTGTTTTATTTGTTGTTTGTTGATTTTCAAATATTAAACTTCTTGAAATGTCTTCAGTGTGATCATCAACTCTTTTTGAAAAACTTTCATCTCGTTTTAACAAAACCGTGATAATATTGATAATCGCGATAATTTTGGTCACTATAATCGTGATATAAAATTTTCATACCGTCCCATCCCTAGTAGAAAGCATCACTGATTATAATTGGTTTCTATTTGCTTTTGTCTTGTGTAGACGCATTGTTTTGGTAGTTGTCGTTTGCAGTAGATTAATTGTTTACCTGGCACTGGCAGTCCTTTTACAAACTTGTCCATGCTTGGTGCAGAATAATGCATGCATCATTCATTTATATTTTTATACTCCATACTCAATACTGTTTCTTCAATAGCGCAATCTAGTGGTCTGTTATTTTACGATGACAACCACCACAACTGATAACAGACCACTCAAGCTATTAATGCAAGTTATCTTGAGGTCATTTGAAAGAATATGCCATATTTGATTTGAGTGCTGCAGCAGAAGGCAAGGTTTTTATTATCATTATTATTATTATTATTATTATTATGGCATTACATTTATAATTATTTTTCACATTACAGTGGTGTTGCTTTCATTAAGGCCCACCCCAAACTGTTGCAGCATAGTGCTACATCGTACAGTAACATTAAAAAAAAATGGTTTTGTTTAGCTAAAATGACTGGAATTAGTAATATTTATGTATGCGTCTTATGTATAATAGTGCGTACACACCAGTTTTTTTTTTACATTTTACAGCAATAGTAAGTTCTGCAAAACCATGAAATGACACAAATGGAAGTATGAGAATAATGTTGTACAGTTGAACTAATAAAAAACATCTATCATAGTTTAACTTTCTTTTTGCCACCCTTTGCCGAGAATGGATTACAGCTCTACACACAGAATTTATGTATGTTGGGCACTTTTTCTTTTGACCTTTCTGTCACTACTTTGTAAACTTCCTCAAAGTTTCGCAAAGTAATCTCTTTGTCAAGAAACTAAATTTAGTAACTTCATTTCAAGTATTAAACGATAATATTCAGTCAATGGTGTCCAACCAAACAGACATGTGATGTATATTTTCTATGGTCTTGCTTTCTACGATTTTTTTTGGCACTGAATTAGTTGCGAGATGTTTATAGTCTATTCACCCAGTGTCCTCTGCAAAAGACAAAACCGAAATAGTCCTCACTCTTACACATCCACACACTCTCTATTGTGCCTATTTAAGGGACTAGACCCTATATGCATTCATTTCAGCTTCATTGTTTCTATGGGGCCGAGCAGGTTTTGAGAGTCGATACCCTACCCAGCACCCCCTTATGACATGCTATATGTGTGGGTATTCTCACATGTATGCTGCTGTATCGGTGGGGGTAGTGGGGCATTTTAAGGAGTAACTGAACTCCCTCACTGGCGCTGGTGTGAAAATTTAACACGTCCCTGCTGCCTTTTGAATAGCTTTCAAATCTCTCATCTACCAAATTAAAAGCTGACATCTTGCCTTTGGTAAAAGATCTTTTGCGTAGTGTTTGTCTTGCAGATACAGAGATGGCAGGGGGCGATAGTAAACAGGCTTCCATGCTCCATATGCCAGACAGTTGATTGTAAAAAGCCGACACCTAATCCTGCTACTCTGTGCTTCATCCGTCAACTCAGACCCCTCCCAGCGAAAGGCTGGAAGTGTCTCGTCAGACCGCCAGATGATGACCTGGTCTGGACCTGAGACTTTAATCTCCCAGAGATTAATGGTTGTGGCTTTATGTGCGTCCATGGCTGCGGAGGGGGATGCAGTATGTGCTGGCAGCACTGAGGTTCCTCTCGTTTGGCTGGCCTTGTTGCTCACGGGTGTCACTGTAATGGTTACTCATGGACTAGATATGCTAGGATGGTTTATTATTAGCAGTTCTACCTCAATCAGTCATTGGAGGAAGGTCCGAGGGTCAAAAATAAAGAGGTAACGGCTTGTCTGCGTGCTGTTTACAGGGATATTTTAGACCTTGAAGAGCTCACATATTTACCGCCAGAGGTTGAACAACCTTAACATTTGGCACAGATGAGCAAAGAAGATAGAGTCAGAAGGAGAGGAGCAGGGAACTGAAAGCAGCCTAGCTTCAGAAGATAGAGCCTGTGCAGACAGGAGGACGGTCTAACAGAGAAGGGAAGAGATAGACTCAACCCCGAAAGGAGGAGCTGCTGTCCCGGGGCTGGTCCCTGCGCTACAGCGGCTCTCTCTCTGAGTGTTTGCATCGTTTCTCATGCCGTGATGAAGTCTCGGGGAGAGGCTGTGGCCTGGAGAGAAGTTGGAGGACTCTGCCGAGGTTTCTGGTCCCCCTGCGAGGCGCTGGCTGCCTGCTGGAGAGGGGGATTCATCTGAAGACCACAAACACACACACACAAACACTCGCTGGCTGAGTGTTCATTTTGTCGGACAGGCAAAAGAAGAACTTTTTCTTATTTCTGTACCTCTCCAGACCACTGCAAAAGGACCACCAAGATGAGTCGATGGCTCAAATGCACCTCCATGTACTTTGTAGGTATCAACAGATTCTTAGTAGTGATTTTCCCTTAAACTTTGCTGTGCTCTGTTCTTTTTGTCTTCTATGCAAAGGCTGGAGGGAGAGAGGCTGTTATTTCATTGTGTCTGTGTGTGTGCGCGTGTTTGTTTTGTGTGAGAGAATGTCTTATAGTTATCTCCATAAATTCAAGGAATCCAGGAATGCTGCAGCATTCTTTGGAGAGTGAATTGTTGCTTGATCTTTGGAGCTTAGAGGTCTTTTGAACAGCGTGTCAACTTGTGTGATCATGCCAGGCTTAAAAGCATTTTTTTGTTGATGCAATAGTTGTAGTTTTTCTTTTCTTTTTTTTCTCCTCACATTATTATTTGGTTTGCGAAATGTGTATTAAGACAAAGTAGGCTATTTATTTCCTCAGATGTTGTTTTAATATACCAGTTCAACATCAAATAAACCTTTCCATCAGATGCAGATTTCAGAAATAGTATACATCATATATTCATGTTTACCATACTCCTCGAAATGGTACTTTATTGAGAGTATGCACATTAACACACACAAAAAAGAAAAGAAAAAGAATGACTATGTAGAAATAGGGAGTAATCTTTCTTTACCTCATAACCATTACCTTGCGAAAATAAAATCAGGCCCATGGGGGTCTTGCACCATTTAGTAAATGGTAAACCCATTTTTCCAGTTCATGGTTGACTAATTCTGTCATCCCTTTTTATTTTGCAAAGATATAAAGCCTTTTCATTTCCTTCAAGCATTTTATTTCCTGTTGTGCTTTTCAATATTTGAATATGTGGTGTACAGGAGTTGTTCACATTCCTTCATTCAGCTAATTACACTAGCGATCACCACCCTGATCATTAGAGGACTCATGAACAATAGGTGTCACCTCTGCAGTTTTATTGAACATGACACTGCTGTCTTTGTATATATGCTGATGTTATGAATGTGCTTCTCTCTCTCTCTCTCTCTCTCTCTCTCTCTCTCTCTATCTATCTCTATCTCTATCTCTATCCTTTAGAACACAGACTGGAATAAATATGATGACAGGCTGATGAAGGCAGTGGAGAGGAGGGAGGTGGACAAGGTTGCAGCAGTGCTTGGCAAGAAGGGCATCATCCCTACCAAACTCGATGTAGAGGGCCGCTCTGCGTAAGTTCCTGTCACTAGGGATGGGTCACGATTGTCGACTAGTCACCCAACAACTGACTAGGCTATTGTTAAGGTCAACTAGTTTATCTATATTTTTTGTATGTGCGTTTAAGAAAGCGTGGTAAGTTAAACAGTCCTACATTTCAAAACCTTTTTCCAGAACCCTGTATTCTGATCCACTTCTTTGCGTGCTGTCTTACTGTTTAACATAAGAGCACGTCCCTAAGAAACGTGGCCTCTCTTGGTGGGATTAACCCAAAATCAGCCTAATTGTACAGGGCATCCTTAAGACAGATTAATCGACTAGGCAGCATACCAATTAGTCTGCTTTTAAAAATGTGTTTTTTTGCACATCCCTGCCTGTCACATACATTACAGAAACTGCAGGATTATTTATAATACTTTGTCATCTTACATACTTTCACACTCTTTAGGTCTGCATATTTCTTAAACCTGTAATAAAGTTTTCTGTAATAGTATAGACTGTAGTTTCTGTAATAGTATAGACACAGTTGTGTTCAAGAGTTTTCATTATAGGAAAATAATTATATAATTTCTTGTCTTGAATATGATCTTCAACTAACCCGTTAAATATATTAGGCTACACTGCTTTATCATGCAGCAGGCTGATTGTCACTTCATTAGCTTGTCTTGCCCAAGGGTATTTATTTATGCATATATTTGCATTTGTTTATTCTGTTGTTTGTTTTTATTAATGCTTTTATTTTTCACTTTTGTTTTATTATTAGTAATGATGATGTTTAAAACTTTGAGTACATATAAGATAATTTAAAACAAATTGGCACTTTCTTCAATATTGGTTGTAGAGGTGTACTTGAGAGCATACGATTGTGAACAACTTGAAATGCTTTGGTTTTTACAGAAATTGATTGGCACTGATAGGCCTATGTTTTTGTCCAATCTGGGCTGAGGCATTTTGTGCCTGACCAAGGGTTTAAGTTAAGATTGGAAAACATGTGGTCAGAGAAGCTTGACCAGAACAGGGCCTCCTGGGCTGGAAATGGGTCTTCAGTGAGTAAATCTATGCTTGTGTACACTGACTAAATTTAGGAGCTAGGAGTTTTTTTCCTTCCTAAACTGGCATGTTAACTGCTTATGTAATCTTCTGAAAGCTCCCAGTCCAGAGAGCTTTAGATGATGCCTCTTTATTTTGGGATGAATGCAAGAAAAGTATTTTAAGTTAGAGGTGATTCGCTGAACCCTCTTATTCAGTATCCCTGATTGATGTTCCACATTATTAAATGACCACACAGTAGACTTCAACACTATCAGGTCAATTGCGTCTTTTCCTGTTTTAGAAAGCCAAGCTGGCCTCCCGTCCATCCCTGATGTTTTTACTGCTTTGACATGGTATATGAAGGGCATAGATGGACTCATTTCAGCTTGATTTAACCACAGCTTTGTTTCATTACCTCATTTAGTCCATAAGATTCCCCTTTGGGTATTTTTGTCATAGTGTGAGATTCTTCTTGCTCGGTTGGGTGGATATGAGCTTGACTTGTAATAAGGTGCTAGAATTTCTCAGGACTAAATCAAGTGCATTCGCCGCCGTCACAGTCGTCGAGTCGGCCTTAGTGTAACAGAGCTCAATTAATAAACACCAGCCTGTTATATGAAACATGCTTGTGGATGTCTGTGCATCCTAATGGCTGCCAAGTGACCTGAACATGAGCGTATGTAGCCTTTTTGTCTAGTAGTGGAATACACAGGTCACATGACTTTGGATTTGTGGAAATCCTCTGTTCATATATAGCAGGACCCCACATGCAGACTGCATCTCCAGCCTGTTATTTTCCTCACCAGTCAGAATAGCTCACAGGGAGGGCAGACCACAGGGCTTGTAGGGTGTAATACAGTAGTTCGGGTAGATAAATTGGTAACCTGCATTAGTACAGCATTTTTGCCTTGTGGGCAGATGGAATTGAGCAGATTTATCTGTGTGTTTATGTATAGATAAGAGTATGGCATGAAATACACCTGGTTGACAGAGCTTGCAAATGGATGGTTAGTTCACAGGAAACATAGACTAAGCCTTCCTGCTGTGACCATGACTTTTGTTTCTTTAACACCCCCACTTTTGAAAATAGATTTATCCAAGATCTGTAATTAAAACTTGACAAGTGCCAAATGAGAGCACAATTGATTTTGATGAGTAAATAAGTTGACCAGTAACTTCGTTAGGAACTGAAACATAATTATGGTTTAAATCAAATCACAAAAATGGTAATATGCCCCTCGCTGATGTTAGTAAAGTGTCAGTCTATTACAGCTCACACATCTTCTAGTTTGTCAAAGATTACAATAGAAAATAGACAAATGTTACAATAGAAAAACAATGAAATAATTCCTTTTAGCAAAAGGGATTTTTTTTGTTGTTGTTATTGTCTATTGGAATTTTTGCCTTTTAGCATACTGTATATGACAGCTGAGAAGCAACATAAGTACATAAGTACAGGAAAAGAGGGGGAAGGGAAATGGGTCTGGGACGTGGCCCTGATTTCAGTTATTTTTTAAATTTCAGTTAAAAAATGTATAAATGTTGTAATAGTACAGTCTCTACATAATACTAAAATAACAGGCCTCCAGGTCACTAGAAGTACAACAGTTCTTTATTTGACCGTATTTGGGAGTAACACAGGCCGGACTTTTTTATTATTATTATTATTATTATTTTGAATATTATATTGGAAACCTAATGAAAAATGCATGACCAGTAAGGAATATGTATAACTAGTACATTTTCTCAAACTTCATTTTGGACCCTGAATATCCACAGAAATTTCTCTGGAAGATCAGATTTTTTTTTTAGGTTTTTTTTTTTTTTTTTGAGTTACTTAATGTTCTGCTGCTGCTAGAGGCTTTTAATTACCAATGAGTCTTGTGTTCATTAAAGCATTCAAATTCCTAATGCGTTCCACATTTATCAGATATTCAGATGTTTTGAAATGTATTTTGCTGAACTGCAGAGATTCTGGTGAGACTGGTGCAGCATGCAAAAGTCTTGTTTTGAATTCAAACTGCCCCCCACCTCTCTGGCACCTCTAAAAATATATAATGTATCTTGGAGCCGCAGATATGCGAGTCAGCCAAGGAGTTGGAGCCAAGCTAGAATGACATGTCTGGGTCTTCATGACCATCTGAGCCCTTCAGTCTCTTCTAATCGCCAAGGGTCACTTACCGTAATAACAGCCACCTTCTTTACATATACCTAACGTTATTGCATTGAGTCGTTTTTAGCTATGATATCATATTTGCAGGAACCTGCAAGAGCAATGAGCTGTGGCTCCTTTTTGGCTGGAAATTGTGCTTTTTAAAAATGTTTGAATTGAAAGAATCAAATGTAAGTTTATAGTAGTTGGGCAAATGTCGTTTTGATGGCTTACAAAAAAGCTATCATGGCTAAGTTTCAAAAAGTGATTTGCACTAGGCATGTAAGAGTCACCCCATTGCTGAAACAGTATTAAAAACACAAGACATATTTTATGTCCTCAATTCTAATAATAAGTCAATTGCCACCCATCCATGTCTCCATGGGTGGTTGTTTGGGACTGTGTATGGAGTTATCTACAACTTCACGCATCAAGCTTCAGGTCAGGGCCCTGTCTACATGTTTGACTTCTCACCATCAACATGGTCTTAAATAACACTTTTCAACGAAAGGTGAACATCTGCACATCTATCTTTACAACATGTCTCAGAGGACATTCTCGCCTCTTTAAACTGAGCTCAAAGTGCTGATTTTTATCCATGAATGTGAATAAGTTAAATAGAAACATCATCTTAAAGCAGTTATAGACACTTTAAGCTACATGGCCAGCATTACAATAATGGAAGTATGTTAATGTGAGATATGTATGAATAAGAAGTATGCTTATGTAATGTAAAGTGAAGGGTTTTGCATGCAGATGCATTTAAGGGGAGAGAGAGTTTCTCTTCTGATGGTAGTCATTTCATCCTCTATAATGCTGATGACAGGTGTAAGAGCAGGCATCAATTTTCAGCATTTTCTGTTTTTCTCTCTCTTTTTCTCCAGGTTCCATCTTGCTGCCTCCAGAGGACATCTCGACTGCCTGAGTCTCATTCTCAATCATGGTGTGGATGTCACAGCCACGGATGCCACAGGTGAGGATGTTGCTCTAGATGAGTGAGCTCACCTAGATCATTAGTTGGTTTACCAGAGAACACGCATAATGCTAAAACATAGTCATTTTGAGTAAGAGTGTGAATTTCCTTAAAGGTATAGTTCACCCAAAAATGTTGTTGTACCAAACCAATAAGGCTTTCGTTCATCTTCAAAACACAACTGAAGATATTTTTAATGAAACCTGAAAGATTTTTGTCCCTTCATTGAAAGTCTGTTCTACCAAAACTTTGATGATTTAAAAAGTTAGTGAAGAGATCATAATAATTTTTAAGTTTTAAGCTTTTATTCACATTTAAACATTGATCAACACACTTGCATAGAACACACCGAGTTTGGTAAACTGAAGCTTAAATATGCGGATGAGGTTTGTTCTCTTGTATCACACAAGCAACAAAAAAACGTACAGGAAGAGAGAGTGGAAACGTGACCCTAGCAGAACTCAAAACAGTGATGTTATTGTTAACTAAACCTGAAACTATTAAAAATGTCATTTTGGTAATTGAAATTTGTACATAAAATGTTAAATGAAAAAGTTCAATTTCAAAAACTTAAATTAAAATTAGAAATGCTGCCTTGGTAACTAACTGCAATAATACACAAATATATTGAAATGAAAACTGAAAATATGATCAATTTTTTAAAAAAATGCTGTAATAGTAAAGTCTATACATAATACTAAATTAACAGGCATGCAGGTCCATATAGAAGCACAACAATTCTTTATATGACAGGATTTGGGAGTAACACACTACACCATATCTTAAAGGCCAAGACTTTTATGTTGTTATTATTATTATTATTATTATTATTATTATTATTATTATTTTATATTATATTGGAACCTAATGCAAAATGCACGACCAGTAAGGAATATATATCACTAGTAAATTTTCTTAAAAGATCATTTTGGACCTAGCCTGGATGCCAGCCGAACTTAGCCCCGCCCACAATTTTTTTAGGTCGGGAAGTTCGGTCTGGACTCGATCTGTTGAGGAGCTATAATGCCCGAACAAAAATAGTTCGGACCAATCAAATTGTCAGGGTGGGCTTTATACGATGATGGACAGATGAGCAACGGTAACGTAATCATCCACGTCACCAACGAGCGCTTGGGTTGAATTCAAATGACTGCTGCTGGAGAATTGAGATTTCACGAGTTCACACTTACAAATAAGTCAGATAGAATAAATGCATATTTGGCGTGCTGTCTGAGGAGAGGGCTCGGGCTCGGTATTCGGCCTGAACCCAAAGTACTCCCCCCGTATTCCTGGCTGTGGAAGAACAAGCCGAGAGTGAGTGGAGGGATGCTGAAAACTGTCTAGTAATGTTAGGTGAGTTGATAGGATAAATATATGCTTCCTCTCATGCTGATAGTGTAGACCGTAGACGGTTGATTGGATTGATTATTTGAATGTGCTCGTCCTGAACTTTATGAAACATCATGTGTAGATTCCGCTATCGCGTCTGTTATAGACGATATCGACAGCGCATTAATTTTAAAAGAGGAACAGAGAACCGCGATCAAGGCATTTGTCGATCGGAAACATGAATGAAGAACATGCGTCACTTACTCCGTTGCTCTGATTGGTTGTAGGTCTATCCAATTGAGTGCAGAGGCATTTTCTTTCCTGGTTCGGTTGAAACACGCCTCATAATCAAAGCTCAATGGAGCAGTATCAGACTCATATTCTGACTAGAATCTGAGTATGACGACGTCAGGCTATTTTGGACCCTGAATGTACATAGAAATTTCTCTGGAAGATCAGATAATTTTTTTTGAGTTACTTAATGTTCTGCTGCTGCTAGAGGGTTTTAGTTACCAATGAGTCTTGCGTTCATTAAATTAATTAATGCATTCCACATTTATCAGATATTCAAATGTTTTGAAATGGCTTTTGCTGAAAGGAGCTTCTGCAAGAACCAATGAGGTTCTCACGTCAAGCAAATATAATTTAGCTTCCATTTGCCATATTTGATGTGCTCCATGTAAGTGCATTGATCAATGTTTATATGTGAATAAAGGCCTATAATAAATCTGTTCATGGTATATAAAGTGATTGTTTATTTAGAAGACTTGGATTGATCTTTTATTTGTATAGATTTCTTTTACGATCTCTTTTTTAACATTTTGGTGGAATGGACCACATAAATCTCTGTTTTCATTAAAAAAATCTTCATTTGTGTTTCGAAGATGATTTTTTTATTTTTTTATTTATTTATTTTTTTTAGTTTGGAACAACGTGAGAGTGAATTTTCAGTTTTAGGTGTTTTTTTTTATTTTTAAATGTAAATGGTGAGAGATAACCAGAGAGTGAAGTATTGTATTGACAAACAAGCCAGAAATGTCATTATCAACTGAAATCTATAGAAGAACTGTTTTATGTAAAATGGGATTAATGTGTTGTGTTTTTGTTATACTCTCACTGTTGACATTTGTCTATACAAGCAGTTAAGATTGGTTCATCTGAAATACGTTACCTAATGGCTCCTATTGATATACTGATTTGTTGTTTTGTTCCTGTAGGAAAAAATGCCTTACACCTGGCAGCCAGAAATGCCCAGTCATTGTGCGTGCAGAAACTACTCCAGGTAAAGCTGTCAAATAAACACACTAAATTGTATCCTCTTTTTGATGTGGAGGAAATATATTGAATCATATTTTGGAAGTGAGGTTTTCTGAGGACTGTGATATGAACTTCAGAAAGGATTATTTGCAGTCTCCATTGTAGGGCTTTGCCAATACAAACATATATCAATGTGTCCCGGTTCTTTTTCTCACTATATTGTCAATATGTCACGTCACAATTTTTACAAATTTTATATATTTGCACGATTTACTATGATCACACGTATCATTCCCCAAAATTCAAGCGCTTTCTAAACTATATCATTCAGTGCCGTTAAAGCTGTACCTTTTGAGATGCAGTGCTGAAAAGTAAAGCAAACAATACAAGAGAAACACTCTTTCTGATATTGTTACATAGCAGTATGTTGAATCATAACATACTGGTACATCGGTGCATTTGAGAAATATTAATATGATTTAAGATAACAGTTTTTTATTTTAATATGTTTTAAAATATAATTTATTTCTGTGATGCAAAGCTGAATTTTCAGCATCAGCATTCAGTGTCACATGATTCTTCAGATATCTTTCTAAAATGCAGATTTGATGCTCAAGAAAAATGCATTGTTATCAATGTTAAAAACAGCTGTGCTGCTTAATATTTTTTGTGGAAACCATAATTGACATAATGTATGTTTTAGGATTCTTTGAATATGCTTTTCAAAGGAACATATTTTTTGTGGCATTGTAAATGTCTTTACTATCACTTCTGATCAATTAAATGCATCCTTGCAAAATAAAAAAAAATATATATTTTTTTAAATGCTATTCAAATTTTAACTTTTGAACTGTATGTATTCTAATTGATGTATCATTGGACAATACCCAGCCCTACTTCATTGTCACCTGTGTGTCAATGGAAAGGCAGCAAAAAGTTTGCAAACCTTTATTGCTATTGGCAAGCCTACTCCAGCCCACATGCTCATAAACAAAGTCAGTGCTTATTTCACAAAATAATAAACTGATGACCTGAACTCAATTGCATAATGCTGAATCTGACATTGTGATTATGGGACAATTATGCTGTTTGAAGGCAAATTGGGCTGAGCTTGTTTACAGATACGGGGCAAATTTGAATCAATAATTCCACAAACACGTTTTGCAAGAGGGTAAAACTCAAGATAATTAAGATAGGAAATGATTCCTATCACTTGCTTGTTGATGACTCCAACAACAGCCCCTTTGTCGCAGTGATTTGTTGGTGTTAATTACTTGTACCACAGGGAGCAAAATTAGAAAAGTCTGACTAGACTAATTATGTAAAAATAAATCTTAGTTAAAGCTACACAGGCCACCGTAGGAGTTAAACGCCCTCGGAATGGGAGGGGCTAGAAAATAATATTCAGTTGGTAGTCAAACAATTTCACCGCTAGATGGGAGAAAATCCTACACAGTGTAGGTTTAACTAAGATTTATTTTGACATAATTAGTCTAGTAATCAAGTATTCTCGTAAGTGTAGAATCTGCCATTTACAATACATACGAGCGAGTCGCTCGAATGGCGGCAGCCATGTTGCGCCTCCAGGTATGTCCCTCTTTGGCTAATGTATTTTCAACATGGAGGCGCAACATGGCTGCCGCCATTCGAGCGACTCGCTCGTATGTATTGTAAATGGCAGATTCTACGCTTACGAGAATACTTGATTAGTTGGTAGAAGTAATTACACATTAATGAGCACATATCATTTTGAAAGAACAAAGTGTTTTTTGCTAAGAATCAACTTAAAAAATTACACAGTGTAGCTTTAAAAAGTTTGTGTAACTCTTGTTTTTGAAATCACTGGTGCAACACCTTTAGCTGCCAGCTAATGTAAAGCGTAATCCACAATAATGCTCTGCCAGTGTTCTGACTGCGTAATGCTTATGCAGACAGGATTGAGTAGCTGGATGAGAGCATTTTCCGGGTGTCTGCAGTGTTGACAGGCTGCCCATACTATAACCTGCAGTCTATATTTCTAATGCCGTCATCATGTGCAATCTGAGCCTGGCTCCTAGAGCCCATCAGATAGAGTTACCCAGGACACAGTTAGCCAGCAGGACCATGTGACCTTGCTACTGGTTTTGGAGGCTGTTGCTAGAGTATAAGGGGTTTTTATAGTGACTGAAGTCAGAGGAGTTGTTTTTGTTATAGGTAGCAAAAAGCAGTACAGAAAGTATTGGGCTTGAGAAAGTAGGACAGAGAGTGCAATATGGAGAAGAAAAAAAAGATTTTAGAAATGAGGGCAAAGAGAGTGTTGGGACCACTGAGGCCAGTATCTTAGCAACAGTCTCCTTTGCTTGACCTGGTTTCTTGGGTTCTGAATCATTTCAAAGATTCAAACAAGAGTCTCACGCACCCGTGTCTTTCTGGTCCATTCTTTGGTTTTGTGTTCATGTTTTTAAAAGAAATCAGTCATCAGGGATTTTTTTGAATGGTCATCCTCTGACCTTTTAAAGCTTAATAGCCATAAAGTGTTGAATGGCCTTACAGCATGTGACCAGTGTTTTGTGTTTCAGCACAATTGCCCAGTGGGAAATGTGGACCTGCAGGGAAGGACGGCCTTGCATGATGCTGGTAAGCAAAAAGCTTTGTACATTTTGAGATTTTGTTGGAATTGAACTCTGCATCAGAGGATGGAGGCAAGGGTAGTGGATGAACGTTTGAAAGAGATTCTTTGAGGTAGAACCAGTTGAAATCAATAAGATGTAGTTCATGGAATTATTTTCCTTTCCTCTGAAGGCTTTCATGTAAGATTTAGAGCTCTTGCCCAGTGGAAGGTTTGGTTTATTTATTCTTTTTTTTTTTCTTTTTTTTTTTTTTGAGTGTGATGTCAGATAAGTCTACTGAATCTAATTCAGATGCTTGGGGGAAATGGTTAGGATTATTATTATTGTTTGTTTTTCCAGTTATGGCCGGCTGCTCCTCCAGCGTGAAGCTGCTCTGTGACAGCGGGGCATCAGTTAATGCCAGCGACTTTGTGAGTAAATATGTGGCTTGTGGGATATTTAATATACTGACAACGTTTTTATATTGTCTTATTATTTTTTTCCTGGACAAATGTTCTGTATTTATTTCCCCTCAGATGTACTTTATCCTCAAATGTTCTCTCTGATTAGATTTTTCTGTTTGAGTTTATATGCAAATGTACACTTTTATATGTGCGTGTTTGTAGGATGGTCGGACCCCATTAGTGCTTGCCACTCAAATGTGTCATCCACACATCTGTCAGCTTCTGTTAGAACGAGGAAGTGACATCACACTCAGAGACAAACAGAATAAGTAAATATTATCACATTCATATTTCTCTTTTCTTGTTTTTCTTGCCATGCATGCTTTATTCAGATATTGAATTCTTTGACTTCTCTTTATCTTTATCTAACTTAGTTTTAATGCAGTAGTTGGCAGTGGCACAGCCATTTAAAATGAATGTGCAAGACTTCTGTTGTCAGCCGCTACCAGTTATTTCATGCTGCTGTTTGTTATCATATTATTTTAATTTATTATAGTAATCATAAACACATTGGTTTGTAGCGCAAGCAGTTTTACTATTAACGGCATCTTGTTATTCATCCAGTTATTTACCTATGGCGGCTAATTAATCTGAAGTCTCACACGTTCACAGGAAATGGCTTACTTTTGTGTTGACAAAACAAAGTGGGTAGAGGGTAGGGCTGTCACTTTACGTTCGAAAATTGATTGCACAGTCGATCGGACCAACCAACGCAAGTTTCGAAAACGAAAATAGGGAATCGATTTTAACGGTCTTTTCTCGGAGCGTGTCCAGCTCGTCATGATACGCCCGCAGCGAACGCGCGTCACACAGCAACTGCAGGCTCTGACAAACACGCATAACAGCAAATTATACTTCTGCATAATGTGTCTCTTTTTACTACAAAACTGTGAATTCTGCCGGTATGCAGACAGTCTCATGCATTCAGATACAGATTCGGCCTACAGTCTACAATCGCCTATGTAGGCGAAATTTCTTTGATATTTCTAATCGTAAACACAGCCATGTTGAAGACTGCAGTAATGTTTTTCATTGATGTTATGGCAGTCCACTCTGCTTATTGTTTTTCGAGAATGTTGCACTCCTGTTTGTCATTGTGCACGAAACTTCACACCAATAAATCATCAGGATTATTGCTGACTTGTGCGGGTCTCAAGCGCCCTCTTAACGTTCGTCCTAATGCCTGTTAGTTGTCCGTGGATTTGCCCATATTTGGCGTTTAAAATGGAAATGTCTTTAGACATGGAAAATCGATTTTACAATCGATTTAATGAACACTTATGTCTCAAAAATCGAACAGGATTTTTTCACAGAAGTGACAGCCCTAGTAGAGGGATATTAAAATGTTTTTGTGTTCTTGTCTTAATTTAGAGAAATTACAGATGCAAGTTTAGTATTTTGATGTCATTGTCAGTCCTATTAAAGATGTGTTTGTGTCTTTGTTCGCTCAGAACAGCGTTGATTCTGGGCTGTGAATATGCGTGTAAGGATGCTGTGGACGTTTTGTTGAAACATGGGGCTGATGTCACTGCTGTGGATGGTTTCGGCCATGACAGTTATCACTATGCTCGAATCAGCAAAAACCAGGAGCTTGTCTCTCTTGTCAAGAGTTACCTGGACAGTGCCTCAAAAGGTTTTGTTATGCTTCATATTTTTATGAAATCTCTCTCTCCCATATGTGAGCAGCACTGTAGAGCAGTGCTTAAAATTGAAAAGGAATTAAAATGTGCCTCAACTGAATTGCTCCAACACTATTCAAAATTACTAACATGACATAAACTGAAATGGAAAATGTTGGTAAATGCATGAACAACAAGATTCACCAGCCAAAGACATAGAACGAACACTGGACCAAATATTGAATTAATATTAGCCATATTACAATAGTGACTGTTAACTGTGTCCAGAGATTGTAAAGTCTGATTGAACGTACAATTTTATGGTTGTTGTATTTTGTTATTTGCATCAGGTATTGTCACATCAGAACAGATAGTAGTATGAAATCTAATATGCTGGACAGTCAGTGATGTAAATGAGAGAGAAAGCACAAAAGATTATAATGTAGTCCTTCATTGTAGATTTACGGAACGATAACCTTTTGGGTGATGTGTCCAGAATAAGCACTCCAAATAGCCATAATGGCAATAAACGAGCAGAGCGAAAAGAAGTAATATGCCAAGCAATTTCTGAGGATATTTGAACAGTAGACCAGTTATCATTGTAACATGTCACCTCATTACTTCCATTGTTCCATTCCATTATCCATTTCATTTAAGTGATGGGTTTTTATTTTCCAGTATGTGAATGCTTTCTCTCACACATTTGAAACTTTTTTACAGAGGCTGATGAAAATTTCTGCCATTCTTGGTGTAAATCAGTTGAATGCATTTTTTGTGAGGTTTTTAAATTCTTCTTCCCCCTGCAGTTACTTTGTTGCATCATTTTTGATGTGAATAGGCCTTAACATTATAGTAAGTTTATAGAGATCAAAGCTCCAAGAGCTTATGACACACACTCTCTAAGTAGAGTGTAGAGCAGTGTCTTTTCAGCTTCCAGACTGAAAAGAAAAAGCTACTCATACATGTCATAGCTAATGAGGGGGGAAAACAACATCTCAATCCTCCTCCTGTGTCTGGAAACTGAAAAGAAAAAGCTACTCATACATGTCATAGCTCATGAGAAAAAAAAAAACATCTCAATCCTCCTCCTGTGGACTTTTTTATTATTATTTCGGTTGCTCCATGAATTGCTAATTAATGATTGCTCATTTGTATTCACAGCAAAAGAAGCTGCCAAAATAGATCAGAAAAAGAGACAGGTATACACAGCATGTTCACCTTTGCTTTATTCTGAGCATCACCTTGTGGATGAGATTTTAAAAAAACACTATACAGATTGTACTTAATCACACAAGGTTAAAACTGTTTTTCCCCTTGCTGATTAACTTTTGTTAGTGTCTTCGTTTTATCACCGACTCACAAATGGACTGATATACAGTATTTTTCCCCCACACACTGCACAGAGAAAGGCTGCCTTCATTCTCATTGTAATTTCACTGATGCCGTCTAGAGCAGTGAAACTGGAATTATACAAATGGGATTTATGATTAATGAGCAGAGAGGCTCTTTGTTTCTCTTTGTGTCATTTCAGCACTTGTGCATCTATCATAATAATTGGAAAGTAACTATTTCAGGCTAATATAATTCCTTATCACTTGCCAAATCTCAATGTCTTGACGCACTAATCTGACCCCACCTGCATTAGCGGCTGCAGTGCTGTAGCAATTTTTACACAATACTGCCAGCCAGTGTTCGATGAAAGTAAGGCAAAATATTTTTAATGCCTTGAAGTCATTAAATGTGCTGCAAAAAGCTGTAATTATCAGGGATCATGGTTGAAATAAAGTGCAGCCACTCGTTTCTAACATTGGGATTTGTCAGAAATGTATGAAGAGCAGCTATTTCTGCCCACAGCCCACAGAACAGTTTTGCATCTGAATAATAGTTTTCTCTAGTGTATAGAAAAAACATTTAGCCCATCTGTTAGGACTAAGATTTTTGTTGTAAGTAGCATTGCTCAGACTCCTAACCACTCCACTGATTTACACACACACGCACACACACATATATATATATATATATATATATATATATTTTTTTTTTTTTTTTCTTCTTTGCTTTTACCAAGGACTGAAATTATGTATTATACCTGACCATTTTTGTTGGATTTATCATTTGATTTTCTGTCTGTGTCAGTTGCAGTCTGTGGAGATGGTCTCTGAAAACTCTAACCATGAGAAGATCATACAGGTGAGGGCCATTCAACTCCATGACTGTTGCCAGTAAATTGTTCATCCTTTTGATGTTGTTATTATTAGACCACGACTTGTCTTATTATTCCATTTACATGTTAATTTACACATTCTTTTACCTGCATTTTTAGGATTGTAAGACATCGATCCTAGACATTTTTTTGTATTGCGAGCTGTACATTTATTACAAATGAGTGGGCATTTAGTGACTGTGTGAATTGTGTACATGTGTTTTTTAGGACCTGGAGAAAAAGAATGAGAGCCAACAGGAATCTCTAAAGAAATTCCACCAGGAACAGAGGACGCTACTTGACAAAGTTAATATGCTTCAGCAACAACTCAGCCAGGTGTTTCTTCAGTCTTTTCATAATTTATTTGCAAGTCTGTGCCTTACACAGGTGTTTTCAGCATTGAAGCCAAAATACTCTTCTGTATTTATCTGAGCAGGCAGTTTTGTATTTATATTGCAGACATCTTTTTTTAATGCATGTTTTCTCTGTCTCTCTTTCTTTCCTTTCCTTTTTCAGGAAAAGTCAACAGTGGAGGACATTCACAAGGAGGTATGTGTTGCCCTGGAAGAGACTTTCTTCTGTCCTAGTGTCATTGTCTATTCTTATTTTTTTATTCCTTCATCATCTATACCTACAAATTAGTCTTAGTATTAGAAATTTGCTATTTTGAATCAAAATATGTCATTCATGTGAATCGTGCAGATCTGGTGTGTGTGTGGGGGAGGGGTGTGTGGTTGGATTGCAAGCTCAATAAACCTCACAAGAGTCGGAAATGGGCTAATTTCCCATTTCCCATAGACTGGAGTGAGACCATAGACATCTCTCTCTTGCTGCCACAATCTTTTGTGGTGTGACAGAACACTGTGGCGCCTCAGTTCAAGCTAAGTGGCAGTGCAGAGCGCACATGAACCGATCATCTCTTCCGCTTAACTAGTTACAAGATGAAATAAACATGAATGAACATCAGAAGAATGTTGAAAGATACAGTAGGACTTATTGAAATCCGAATCACGTCACATGTAATCGCTCAATTAGTTTCAACCGCGGAAAGCCATCAATAAAACAGCTCTTAAACAATGTCATATAAGTCACATTTACAAAAACGTTAGTCAGCAATAAAAATTAACTTAAGAGATGAGCATTTTGCCATGTATATGCACAATATTGCACATTCGTTGTATTTTTACCTGTTCTTCAATTAATGTATGTTTGATTATGTTTTATGACAGCCAACATTTTATTATTTCTATAAAAAAATATTGTGCAAATGTTGTCTTTTCCCTTTATTTTCTTGTCAGAGTGCACCAGAATACTTTGTTTACATGTTAAAATCACAAAAAATAAATAAAAATTCTCCTGGGGGAGAATGCCTCCTGACCACCCAACAACAATATAGTTCGTAACCATGTCACCTTTTTCACCTCTGAGTTTGCAGGGCTGATCATCCTATCAAAGTTTTAAGGTTTTTTTTAAGGTTGGGTGTGAGTTGCTGTTGAATATGCATGTGTATCTGTTTTGTACACCAGAGAGAGCAGCTGAAGCTTTTACTTTCTGCCAAAGAGAAGGAAGAAGGAGCCCGGGCCATAGAGACTGTGAGAGTCCAGCAGCGGAGCCATTTGGTCAGTGAAAATCTTTGCAAGATGCTCATCAAGGGCTACTGCTTGTTAACTCCAGATCCAGAAACTCATGATTAAAGTGATGAAATGATGAACAAATCTACATGTTTTTATTTTACAGGGAGATTACCCTGGTCAGTCCGTGATCAAAGGTGATTTTGTCTTTTAAAATCTGGGTCTTTAGACTGTGATTAAGCACAGTATGACCTTGATGTTAGAGACTATATCAATATAAACTGTGCTGATGTTGAAATTATGTTAATTGTAGGGATGTGTAAAATGTCATATTTCTATAAGTACAGTCACATGTGTGTTTTCATTCTGGGTTCTTATTTTCTGCAGGAAAAGACAATGTACTAGTTCGACAGTCACACAGCTTGGACTCTGCTCAGGTGAATAAAAATTTCTTTAAATTCTTCTTAATCACCATAAATATAAAAAAAAATCTACTTATGCTAAAAACGAATTATATTTATATAAAATTATATATTAGCTATTTATTTATAACTAATATATCATTAACTTTGTGTAAACCAACCAAAAAAATTACTTTTTACTGAAACTACTGAGATTAAAATTGCTGACCTTGTTCCAATATTCTTACCCTGGTCAATTGGTAATAAAATAATATGTGTGTATATCAAACATTGTCCATAAGTAAATATATACTTATAGATATATTAAGAAAGAGGGTAACACTTTTATGCATGAAACATGTATACCATGGGCTCTGTTAAGTAATTACTAATAAAATATTATAATTAATTGCAATAAAATAACAATCTGTAACATTCAGGTCTACAAAATGGTTACACAGTGCATAAATGCAGTTTAATGTTTTTACTCAGTATGTACTTGGGTTAATACCCAGGAACTAGTCAGTTCAGTGTACATACACAGACATTTATACGTCTGATTTCCCTCATGAAGTCCAACAACAACATCAGACTACAAGTGCAAATGCTTAAATGCAAAATCAAGAAATAATTCTAAAGGTTTGCTGAGCACGCACAAGGTTCCTAAGGTTTGGAATTTTACTTATGTTCACTAATGCAGCGAGCAGGCTGTCTATGTCAGCTGTGTTAAGCTTAGGAGAGGAAGTCAGATAAGTTGCTCTCTCTCATTTCATTTCAGAACCTCCATAGCCTTCAGCGTCAGACGGGTTTATGATTTATTAGCACTTTTCTCTGAAGTGATATAATATACCTGGTTTCAGCTTTTGGGCAGATGTGGTGGATGCAATTTTGTTGTCACATAGCACCAGAGACGACTTTACTCTCACCTACGTTAGAGGTCACTACACGTTTTAAAAATATGAAAATATGCACCTGCTAAAGTAGGATCAGATGTTTGACTTGGGAAGTGGCCTAGATAAAGTTTTCTTTGAAAGTTTTAACCCCTTGTTATGAACCCATGTGAGAAAAAAGATGGGAGCCATTCCATTTTCTGTTCCTCAACAGAATGCCGGCCATGGATTTTTACAGACTGGATTTCTTTTCCCTAATTTCTTGTTCTTATAGTAATGAGGAGAAAGAAAGCTGTGACAAATAAAAATTGTAGGGTCTTTCCTGTCTTTTTCCATTAAGCTTAGTTACTATCCACTCAGTATTCTGACAGAATGTTTTTGTGCATAATAATTAATGCCCGCTTGTGTTTGAATTCAGATCTTGCAGTCTACAGGACCATCTCGATCTGTGGCTCGACCTTTGGAGCTGTCTCGGCCGGTGGCTGGTGATCCTGAGTCACCTCGGCAAGAGCTTGAATGTGTCCGCCGACAGCAAGAGGCTGCACAAGAGGAGGTCGGCCGACTCCAAAAGGCTTTAGCATGCAGGTCCCAGGAGTGCGAGGAGCTGACCAGGAAGTGTGAAGCCATCAAACGTGAATCAGACCAGCAGGTACATGAGCTGGAGGAAGCCATGGGAGATGTGCAGAAGCGAATGATAGACTCTGAGGCAAAGGTGAAACAGCTTCAGGCTCATGTGGTGGCGGTAAAGGATCATCTCAATAACCAAGTTGTTGATGACCTCAAAGCACAGCTGAATGAGATGAAGGCAAAATATGAGGGAGCTTCTACCGAGGTTGGACGGGTCAGGAACCATTTGAAGCAGAGTGAGAAAGCATTGGAGGAGTATAAAAAAAGTGAAGGACTTCTGGCTGTGGAGGTTGAGAGGCTCACTGCAGAGCTGAGTGCAATGCAAGAGGACCATAAAGTCATGGAGGAGACGCTCTTAAACATGGAGGGTCAAGTGAAGACTTCAGAGGTCAGGTTGACGTCAATGGTTCCCGGAGAGAAGTTTGACAACATGAAGAACCTCCTCACCAATGCTGTGGATGAGAAGGAGCTACAGTTGGCTGAGTTAAGGGAAGATTATGACCGTGTGCTGGAGGAAGTGGCAGAGCTCCACCGTGTAATGGACGACCGGCAAACTGTCCCCTTGCAAGAGCATGAGCGAGTCCGGGCTGCTCTGGAGGAGCAAAGCTCAACCCTGAAGAAGAAACTTGCTGATGTCACTGTAAAGTGTCAGTCATTAATATGTGAAGTGGAGGAGGGTGAAGATGAGAGAGAACTACTCAGAGAGGAGCTGCAGGAACTCGGCAACAATCTGAAGACCAAGTTTGTGACCTTAGAAAACCACGAGGAGGTGAAGAGGTCTATGGGACTCGCTGTGGAGGAGTTGAGGATTAGGTTAACAGAGGAGACGGAGAGGAGCAAGCATGCTGAGGAGCAGCTACAGAGGCTGCTGCAGGAGAAGACCTCTCTCTGTGAGAACATTACTAACCTGAAGAGCACGTACATCCCCTGTGAACGTTATGAGAGCGAGATAGCTGCACTCACAGAACGCAACACAGATCTGGAAGGAGATCTTAATAACCTTCAAGATCAGTACCAGGAGAAAGTCAATGAAATTGAGATTTTGGCAGCTGAAAAAGCAACACTGAAGCAGAACTTTGACATTGAGTTTGTCACAAAGAAGGAGTATGAGAGTGTGCAGATGGTGTTAGATGAGGCTTTGGAGAAAGCTAAGATTGAAATCGCAAAGTTGGAGGGTTATTGTAGAGTTCGGGATGAGGAGTTACAGAAGGCGAAAGAAGGAAATGCTAGGTTGAAAGAAGAGTTTGAGAATGTGCAGACCAAGTTAGCAAATGACTATATCAGCCTTGTGGAACATGAGATATTCAAAAGCACAATGAGCAAAGCGTTATCAGAAGCAGAGGGACAAGCTAGAGATGCCTACACAAAGTACCAGTGTGCTCAAGAGATCGCATCAAAACTACACGAGGAAATCGAAGCACAGAAGAAAGAGTTGGATACTATTCATGAGGCATTGCAGCTGAAGTTTGTGCCATTGACTGCTATGGAGGAAAAAGAGATGCATTTTAACACCACTTTGAAGGACTTAGCAGATAAACTTGCTGAACTGCAGGGGATGTACAATGATGAAAAGACCAAAGGGGAAAGCCAAAGGCTAGAGAATGAAAAATTGAAAGAAGAGATGGCGCCTCTGCAGCAAAAACTTCAGATGGTGCTTGTGTCCCGCGAGAAGTACAAAGAAGTGGAGGACCGCTGCAAGAGCCAGGGGGAGGAGCTGAGTCTAAAGTTGGTGGAGCTGGAGCAGCAATATAAAGAGGTTACGATCCAGAGAGCTGAACTAGAGGAGCAAAACGCCTTGTGCAACTCTGAGATCCAGAGTCTCCAGAAGAAACTGAACAGTGAGTATATCCATCTGGATCAGTTTGAGGCCATGCAGAGCTCTCTGAGTGGGAGCCTGCAGGAGGCGCAAAAGGAGTGCGAGGGCTTACAGGAAGCTCATAAACTAGAAGTCCAGCGTGTTCATGAACTAGAGAAACAACTCCAGAGTCAGAGCTGTGATGAGACCCAGTATAGCCAGGTTAAAGAGGCTCTTGAGCATGAGGTCAACAAGCTTCGCTTGGCACTGCAGGACGAGGAAGAAACCAGCGCACAGAGGGCTGAGGATGTAGCCACTCTGCAGACTGAGCTCCTCAGAGCCACACAAGCTCTCGATGACCTCCGCAGCTATGAAGAACAGGTGACCGAGCTCAGAGCTGAAAAGCACAAGCTTGAGGAGAAGGTGTGTGAACTTGGCGACCGGCTGTCAGGACTGGATGAGCAATATGAGGATCTGTACAGGGAAACAACCCAGGCCAGGGAGGGTGAAAAGAGGGCGAGAGCTGAAACCGAGGCCCTGCAGATGAAAAGCGCCTCCATTGAGAAGGAGATCAGAGATCTGAAAGAGAGATACGAGGAGTCGCTCCACACCATTGGAGAACTACAGAAGAGGATTCAAGCATCTTCAGAGCAGACTGAGCTTAAAGACAAAAGGGTGAGAAGGTTATACTCATTTGTTATAAATGAAGCGTTTTTTCGATAAGTGCCTGATATTTTGTCTGATTATAAGCAAGGCGTTCTCTGTTTCAGATCACAGAACTGTTGGCAGATGTTGAAAGGCTGAAACAGGCTCTGAATGGCTTATCCCAGCTGGCTTATGCTGGCAACACTCCCAACAAGAGACAGACTCAACACATTGACACACTCCAAGCCCAGGTCAAGAGCCTCCAGCAGCAGCTGGCTGTGAGTAACACTGTTCATATGCACATACCGATGGATTTGTTTGCCCTCAAATATTACATGCCATCACCTTGGACTGAAAAATACACCCACTTACTAACTGACTTGCGTATATAATACAAATATAATATAAATCATAATCATAATATTTAAAAAAAACCTGGGAGTGATGGAATGGACTGAGGGACGGATTTATTTCTCCCTCAGGTGATTTCAGCAGTAATTGGATTATATTATTATGAAGTCTTCCAAGATTTGGTGTTATACTGAAGTAAATGGTCTCCTTTTACTTATACTGTAGCTAGGGTAGGCAATGCTTTGCATAAACACTTTTTGTTATACTTGTTGAAACTCTCTTCCTCTAACATGGGGTCAACATATGCATTTCCATACCTCCACGCTCCCTGATCTCGCAGACATCACACGTCGACATCAGCGCGTTCCGTAAGGCTATGCAGAGTTATAGACAGACAGTCACTGAGCGCCGGAAAGAAACAGCATCCACCTTTTACAGTTACCCATGAACCAAAACAACAAGCTTATGCCAAGTTCACGCCATGTCGTAATTACTGAACGTCCGAGGACGTATGCGTTTCTATGGCAACACTATCAATGCCGAAATGAATCCGCAGCAGTCAGGTGGTACAAGTCAGCGCTCTTTAAGTTGTTTACAGTCAAATCTTAATTAACCAACAGCAGCTTTTATACCCGAGTGGAGAAGCGAAGCATTTGAGTCATGCACAGACCACACACTATGCATCTCCAATGGAAGACGGGGACTTAAAGCGTAACTCTCGCCAAAATGCAACCTAGGGTCTTTTTGTTAATCTACCCGAGGCAAACTTTCGTTTAAAAGCATAATTAGAAGAGAAACGCCACTTTTAAGTTTGACCGTATTTTCATTTTCGGCCAAATTGAAATTGAAATTACCTATTACCTTTTCTCTATTTTTCTCTATTGAGTTGGCTATGGACCTAAATAATGTAATTGTTATTGCATTGGCTCTTAAATACAGGAAAAAAATACATAAACGAAAAATACATAAAAATAACGAAAAAAGGTTTCCGACCCCTGATGTAGATTTAGATGAACCCAATGTGTCCCAGCCCCCCTCCTTTACTTTCATGTTATGTTTGTGTACATGTGTGTGTCAGCTCAGTTGCTTAGTATTTTGTGTTACTGAGGGTGCATTGTGTTTACAAACATATTGACCATCTAACCTTGCAAGATCTTATTATATAATGCATGTAAAACACTGCCTGATATGTCCTGTCTTTTTCCATCTAAACAGGACGCTGAGAGGCAACACAGAGAAGTTGTTTCAATTTATCGAACTCATCTTCTCAGTGCAGCACAGGTAATTGTATATGAATGTGTGTTGAGTGTGAAGGTTTCTTTTGCAGTAGCATTTCCTTCTATTTTGCTCCTATAACAAGGCCATTCATACCTCTTGGGTATATTATAGCGCATGGTCTTCTGTGTACCACAGATGTCATACAGAGATCAACAGTACTATTATAGTAAGACATAAAAGTTTACAGGTCATAGCATGTAGTTGCATAGAAGTTTCTGGATGCAATTCTGAAGATGGATTTATCCTGACTGAACACCTGTGACTTGTTTTCTTTCAGGGTCACATGGATGAAGATGTCCAAGCTGCCTTACTGCAGATCATTCGAATGAGACAAGGTTTTGTGTGTTGAAGTCAACACACCGAGACCACACTGACTCCAATTCATCATTCACACAGTAACCTCCCATTCAGCTCAGTGCAGTTTTATACTGCTCTGGAGCACTTCACTCAGAAAGTCAAGTTTTGTAATGTTTGATATGTTCTGATTAGGTTCGGTGTTGTATGTTCTAACGGTATGAAATATAGTATGTGTATTACTGATTTGCCTAGTGACCATACTAAATATAGCACTAGGGATAACTAAACTCATCAAAAAACACATACATCATAAACATGAGAGGCAATGGATAATTATTTAATCATAATTAAGCATATTGGCTCAACTATGTATGTTATTGCTACATGCTATAGAGTCAATCAGAAGTACAGGATGTAGTGAAGATGTAAACTGCACATTCAGTGATTTGAGTCTCATGTACCTCCTTATTTCATGTTGAAATAACCTAACTACAGTTTAAAGAAGAACATTCCCTCCCTCCACGCTTTTAGCCTCTATCTAAGCTACGTGTGTGGTGTATTAATAAGGGACGCATCCCTTTAGAGAGATTTTAACATGCTGTTTCAGTCCAGCATTACTGTCCACTGCAATGGTTAAAGTAATGATCTGGTTAGGGGAAATAGATCTTTCAACACTAGGGAAATTAGCTTTAAGGCTTTAGTGGAGTGGTGGGCACAGAGGCATTTCCTGGGCCGTCTGTGTTTTATGAAATGCCAGTGGCATAGTGGTTGAATATCCTGCAATCCTGCACAGTAATAATATTATATTTTTATCACATGTAAGCTTATGCTCATACAGTGTACAGTAACAGTTTTTGGAGGGTCCCAAAATTTTTATAGTCCAAAGACATCATGAAAGATCAGAGCACATTACTGCAGCTTCATCTTACACGTATCTTTTGCATTTTTGACCGGGCATATGTCCATAAACTGGATCATTTGTTTCAAATGCGTGTGATGTATTTGAGTCAGTGAGTGTCTATTGGGTTGGGTGATATAGGATGGAGTAGTTCTTTAATAAAGTGTTTATGTAAAATTGCTTTGCCTCTGCAGTGACAACAGCAGACCACATCTCATGGATGATCGAATGAGCAAAGCATTTAACACTGAGGACTTTCATAACACTCTATCCTTCATGTTCCTGTATCCTGGCTGATATCGCCATCTAGTGGTGTGACTTGGCTGGCCAAGTTTGATGTGTGCTTTTGTGTAGGAGAATGTGATGCATTTAGGAATTCTCCCTTTTGACGCTTTCCAAATCTGATATATCACCTTTTACATGGCTTTGTACTACTTTTGATTAATGAACACCATGTTTGTGGTAACTATTACAGAATTCAGCAGGACTGGAATGGAAAGGCACAATAATCTGCTCAGGTTTCAGAACATGACTGTAGACTGACACACTTTATGCATCTGTTTTTTTCCCTCCTAAACTGTCATTTTTAAGTCAAATTATCCTTTGAGTTTCCAATCAGATATTCTAAAATGAATTAGAGTTCCCAATTATGGCTTTTCAGTATTCATTTGATTTATTTTAAAAACACCACTGTAGTGCCGTTTGGTTTGATTGGAATTAACTGATGCTGTTGGTTCTCTTTTTCGGGAATGACTAATTGTAATGGTTTCATTATTTATTAGTATTACATTCTAACTGCTATTATGATTATCAGTTAGTCTGTGCATTTCCTTCATGGACATTTTTTGCCTTTTTGTTTTGCAGAATTTTGAGTCTAACATCAATAAAAGTGCCTCTTTTAGACTAAACTGGCTCTGTGCAAATGAAAAAGATTAATCCAAGCAGTCTCGTAGTGTCATGAGGTGAACCTTGCCTTTGGCAGGCCTTTCCAGCCCCGCTCGCTCTCCTTGAAGTGAACGCACATGTTGTTACTTTAAATCCAATCAGATCAAGATTGAGAGCTTTTTTCCTCATGTGGTTTGCATTGATTTGTACCTTAGTGTTTAACTTACCTTTAAAATGAGATTTACAAAGACAAAGAAAATACAGTCTTTTGTTTTTTTTCTTCCCATAAAGGTCATAGTTTTTCTTATTAAATTAAGGTCAGAGTAAACATTTTATCACTCCAACATAATCAATTTTGTTTTCCCCTCTTAGTTTCTACAATGTGCTTTAGTAAGTCACTATAGTCTCTGTCATTTTATGTAGTCTCAGTCACTTATGTAAGAATGTAATTTTCTAAAGCTCGAAACTCATCCCACACCTAATTAATTTCACATTTTTGTATATTTGATTGCTTAAATGACTCTCCCCCTTCCTTAGCAGTGTATAGTTTTTTATGAGTCTGTTATTTGTGGCCTGCCCTGCATAAGCTGTTCTCAGCAATTATGGCAAATACAATTCAATCTGTTCGGAGCTTTCCCTTTAATCTCATTTCCAGGACCATAAGCAGAACCAGACATCCTCCCATCACTCCCCTCTCTTTCCCTTTCTCTCTACCATTAATCATGTCCATAAGGATCACAGTGTAACCCTGTCGTTTAGCTGGCCCCCTGGTGGGTGGTGGGGGGTTGCTTTAATGTGGTTAGTTGTTCACTCGGTAGTCTCTGTGTCGTGATTCAAGCTTGCTTTTACTGCAGAGCCCTCCACGTGTCGTGAATGATTTTCTCCTTTTTTATCTTTCTTGCATGTTTTTTTCTGTCCTTTTTTTGTTTGTTTGATATCTGGATCTGAAGGTTTTTTTTTACCTTTCCATTTAATAGTTTAGCAAATGCAGATGTGCACAACATCCCGTTTTGGTCTCTCACCCTGGGTCTCCTAGGTTGTGCTGGCTGTGCTTTCTGGATTAGTACCTTTAAAAAGACTGTCATGAAAAAACAAAAAACATCTTTTCTCATTAGCCACCCTGGATCGGTCACCTCCGCTCACCCCTTTAATGTTTTTGTAGAGGTCCCTGCACTTTGTTGCCTCAATAAAGTTCATTTATAGGATAACAGGGCTCTGGAGGACACATGGGGCTGATTTCGACTAGATGGATTCAACATGTCTCCTGCCCAGCTCCTCTCTGATCCTTGCCATGTGATCCGTGCCTCCCTGACCTCATCATCCATCATCTGACACCTGGGATGAGGGAAAAAAATGGTTGAAAAAATAAGAGACTCTTTTATTTTGTAGAATTTATTGGCTGGCCACTGGAGAGACTACCACCGCCAGGCCGCGGCTCTCTCCATCCGTGGTTGAGTTTTCATGCACGAGGGAAGACCATAGAGTTGTGTTCTGCACATTTTGGCCTCCAGATCTTCCTTCTGAACAAGTTTTACCTCCATAAAATTGTTTGAGGGTGAGGTGGGTTTGTTTAGATCACACAGGTACAAAAACTTGATACTGCTGAGCACATTTCAAACAGACTCTTAAACCGCGAGGTAATTGTGCAGGGGTGTTGAACTCCAAAGTTGAAATTTTAAACTGCCCATTTAAACGGTTACATCTGAGCTCATTGTTGTTCTTTTTCCCTCATTAGCTCTCGGTTAACCACTAATGCCTTGTGTATCAACTCATTTTTACTTTCTCCCCCTTTTCCGGTCAAACAAGAAACATGTGGTCGTCCTCTCTTCCAAGCTCAACCTCTTAATAATCCCCAGGCCTCGATGGAAAATCGACTGCATTCACATGTCTGCTAAGAGCTGACACATGGGGCTGTGTCCGTGGTTTAACAGAATAAGCATGCGGAATTGATGGTTGGCTGCTTGGAAATAGTGCTGCAACTAATGTATTTTCTAGAATTTTTTTTTTTTTTTTTTTTTAAGCATTTGGTTTTGTCTGCTCTTCTTGCTCTGTGGTGCAGGGCTGTGGTCCTCTACAAGCTTGTTAAGAGGTAAATTGAGGGGAAAGGTGAGGAGAGTGAACCCTTGTGTGGTGTTCACAACCCAATTTCCCCTGTGGTGTTCCCGGTCAAAAATGACCGGACTATAAAAAATAGCTTATAAATCTCTCATTATACTATATTTTCACCCAATATTGGATTCAATCTTTTTGTCAACTTGTTTTCTCTTTCAGTTAGGACTGGTTTTATATTTCTATTTGCATCTGATTAATCGTAGGCTTCATTTATTTGATAGTAGGCATCTCATTTTTTGAGAAAAAAAAACATTATTTTTGAATAATTTTGGGAATATTAAATAAAATCTGAAGAAAATTGGCACTGTTTGATCACACTAGTCTACTTTAATTTTTCACCAGGAATTTTGTTTTGAAAAACTTTTATTTTGTACAATATGGCACATTGTCACTCTTGTGGTGTTCCCGGTCAAAAATGACCGGACTACAAAAAATAGCTTATAAATCACTCGTTATGCAATATTATCACCCAATGTTGGATTCAATCTTTTTGTCAACTTGTTCTCTTTCAGTTAGGACTGGTTTTATATTTCTATTTGCATCTGATTAATCGTAGGCCTCATTTATTTGAGAGTAGGAAAAACATTATTTTTGAATAATTTTGGAAAAATAAAATAAAATCTGAAGAAAATTGGCACTGTTGATCACACTAGTCTACTTAAATTTTTCACCAGGAATTTTGTTTTGAAAAACACTCTTGTGGTGTTCCCGGTCAAAAATGACCGGCCTACAAAAAATAGCTTATAAATCACTCGTAATGCAATATTATCACCCAATATTGGATTCAATCTTTTTGTCAACGTGTTCTCTTCCAATTAGGACTGGTTTTATATTTCTATTTGCATCTGATTAATTGTAGGCCTCATTTATTTGAGAGTAGGAAAAACATTATTTTTGAATAATTTTGGAAAAATAAAATAAAATCTGAAGAAAATTGGCACTGTTGATCACACTAGTCTACTTAAATTTTTCACTAGGAATTTTGTTTTGAAAAACTTTTATTTTGTACAAAATGGCACAGAGTTACACTTGTGGTGTTCCACTGGGCCATTGAGGGCCATTGTTTCAATTGGCCATTGAAAGTGAATGGGAGAGACATGTGTTAGAAGTCCATGAGGAATATCTTTAGATCTGAGTGATGGATTATGGTGAGTTTGGGCTCTTTTTAATCTTAACAATCTCATGTAAATAATGATGTGCCATTTTCCACAATTTATGCATGCTTCATTGAGTTATGAGTTAAAACGCGCCATAAGTGCTAGGCTACATCTATATTCAAGACTCTGTGTGCGCCTGTTGGGGTTCGGTGGCCAATAGTGAGCCTACGTGGTGACGTGTAACACCAGGGTTCACCAATCTCGGTCCTGGAGGGCCGCTGTCCTGCAGAGTTTAGCTCCAACCAGCTCCAACACACCTGTTTAAAAGTTTCTATTATGCCTAGTGAGACCTTGATTAGCTGGTTCAGGTGTGTTTAATTGGGGTTGGAGCTAAACTCTGCAGGACAGAGGCCCTCCAGGACCGAGATTGGTGAACCCTGTGTAACACAGACGCGCAGCGCAAACACACTACGTGAACCAACTAGAGGCCCAGAGAGAAGGAAATGAATAGTGGAATAAAGTCGTTATTTTTGTTTGTTTTTGCAAACAAAAAGTATTCTCGTCGCTTGATATACTTAAGATTGAGCCACTGGAGTAACTTGGGCTATATTAACAATCTCTTTAATAACTTTTCTGGGACAGCAAGTTTCGGTCACCTAGCAGCCTATGAAGGAGTGAGACGGCTCTCAGATTTCATCAAAAATATCTTAATTTGTGTTCTGAAGATGAACGAAGGTCTTATGCGGTTGGAACAACATGAGGGTGAGTAATTACTGACAGAATTTTCATTTTTGGGTGAACTAACCCTTTAAGGACCTCAACTGGTTGACAGTCTGAAGTCACAGAAGAAAACATTACTTAATGCAGACTTTAGAAGAATTTATACATAATGGTCTAGGAAATAATTTGTAAGAGTCTTTATAATAGAAAAGCACCAATATTAAATATGTTATAATAAGCTGAAAACTGATAAATACTAGATATTAATATTTATACTTGCAAGTGTAAAATATAAATTTTGTACTTGTAACTTTATATAGAGCACATGAAAATGAAGAATGCAAGGAAATTCTCAAAAAAATCAATAATCCACAGGAGACAGGGTGATACCTTTTTCTGAGATTGTAAATATGAAAACAGGATCATTGAGCTTGCATTATTAAACAGTATGTAATATTGAAGGAGATTTCTTATTACTTTAATTTATTATTAACATTTATTATTATCAATGTTGTAAACAGTTGCTTTATATTCTTTGTTGAAAAGAAAATTTAATAGAACAGAATTCATTCTAAATTCTAAATTCAAAAACATTATACATCTCTTTACTAACACGTTTAATCAATTAAATAAAAAATATTATTAAAAATCATACAGTGAATTTGAACAGTGAGTTTATATAAATATATGTATACACACATTATCTATTGATAAATTAATAAAAGTTTCTAATATAGTTTTATAACCAATATGCTTCTGATATATTGTGCATCTACAGTGTATATACTTGTATATTGCTTGTGCTAACCATATACTGCCAATGACTTTTATTGTCATTGAATTAATGAACCAAGACGCTTTCTTGCTGATCATCCTCTACTGATTTGCGTTAGCTTGTCTTTTCATTTTGCAGTCCTTTGCACCCAGCTCTCAGTGTTTACTTCCTTCATTTAATACCTCCGGCAGGGTGAAGGTGCGGTTATAGAGGTGTTTGAAATGGTTAATGTTCCTGGAGAGTTTCCTGCTAGCAGAACATAAGGTATTAGTTTATTCATTACTCATTAGGCTCACAGTCAAAGTGCTTTAGGCAAAAATCAGGGTTGTGACTGTCGATCATTAGCGTTGAAAATGTGCATTTGTTAGACAAAGCCACAGTCACACAATCCAATTAAGACATGAAAGCCCCTGTCTCCTAGGAAGGAATTCACAATACATAAACAGGCTGTAAAGTGGAAAATTACATCTGCATTTGTTTCTTTTCTTGAAATTCAGCCACATTTGGTAAACTTTAACAAACCCTTGTTGAACAATTTGGAAGAAAAAAAAGGATAGCTAAATTAATACCATGTGTTTTGAGAGCTACACAAGGCTTTATTGTAGTGTCAATTTAAAGGGACAAGCTTGCCTAAAGTGAGAGTTTGGTAGATTTTAACAAGCAAGAACATTCTAATCACTTTGAATTGTGTTTTTTGTTGTTGTTTTTTTATAACCAAATTTACCTTGAAATTTTAGATTTAAAGATCTTTCCATAAAAACGGTCTTACCTGCTTTTATAACAGATATTTACTATAAAATGTCTTTAATCAAGACCAGGCTCTTTTGATGTGGGAATGAGTGTGTAAGTAGCCTTCATCTCGCTTTTTTCTAGATGTTAATTAAATTGCTTTTCACCCTTCTTATAAGGCAAGGTATTGGATTAATGGCTTTAAATGTCCTTTAAATCTCTCTAATCTTCCCCCTTTCATCTGTAGCTTTTGCAGGTTTGTGTTGCTCTGATTTGCTTGCGTCGCCTGCCTTTGATTCCACCGCAAAGATTGCAGCATGCCCTGGATCGTAATGCAGATCCCTAGAATAACAGTTTCCGGATGCTTGCAGGTGCTAGTTAGTAGGATCCTGT
Source organism: Abramis brama (assembly GCF_963993115.1). Taxonomy (NCBI): domain Eukaryota; kingdom Metazoa; phylum Chordata; class Actinopteri; order Cypriniformes; family Leuciscidae; genus Abramis; species Abramis brama. The sequence goes on along the minus strand of NC_139965.1, from coordinate 27,316,961 downwards.
TGGGAACCGTGGCTGCTGCGTCCAGTCTTTGATGCCTCCGACTTTCACTCAGCCAGTTTCTACCTTTCACACCTGCTTCATAAAACCAAAGAAATATTTTTTAGTCATCTACACAACAAACGACTGAATCCTGAGTGTCAGTGCCCACAGTGCTAATGAACAATTAAGATCATGACATCACAAATTCAAATTTGCCACTGTCTGAAAATATGTGAAAAATGTGTACCTTTAGGGTACAACAGCTAGTCACTAGGGCAGTATCCAGTATCCTTAAAGGGACAAATCTACCCCTAAAATATGAATATCTACCTTACAGAAGTAATATGTACCCTTAACCTTAACATACTACTAGGAACCTTTTAGAGGTAAATAAGATACAAAGATGTCCCTAGGTACTATTTTTGCACTATTCTGCAAGTGTAATGTGTTCGGGATGACAATTTAAAGACCTACAACTAATAGCCATTTATGTAAATACATTGCATAATCATATGCTTTTCTTTTAATGGCCTAGTTTCAATCCAGTTTTTTTGCTTGGAAAAAAAAAGAAAAAAAAAAGTAATTCTTTAGAATTAAGATTATTGTGCCTAACAGACACTATCATGTTAAGTGGTTATAACTGCACAGGCCCCATTGCTCCGCTCCCCAGTTCTGTCATTTGCCCTTAATTACCACGCCAGCAGAGTCCATTAAATATTCTCCTGCTAATGCCTCATTAGCTTCTGCAGGCTAAATGGTCAAGAGATGTGCATTTTATTGGTAGTAAGCGTTGTCCTCTCTGAATCACTGTCTGGGGTCATAACCATGAATCAGGGCTTAGAATGGTCCCCCAGTTTTTATATCTGAATTTTAAGACTTTCCCTCAGGAGTTACTGACTGTGCAGTCAGACAGGAGTGTGATGTAGTTCCACTCCCATCATCCAGAGGGCAGACCTACATTAAGTTTTAAGACTGGCTTGGATTCAAGATCTAGCAGGAATGATCACTGATGCTTTTAGAATCCAGGATCTGATTAGTCTGCCATTAAATTAGCAGATAGATAGAAAAGATAAGATAAGAATGGATGGATGGATATGATGGATAGAAATGATAGATGGATAGATAGATAAATAGATTCATCCCTGATGATCCAGCTACTGCGCTCCTGTCCAGCAACATGAAACAAGCTCATCTAGGGCCTTTAAATAAAAGCCAACTAGTTCAGCAGAGTACCTTGGAAATACTTGGATATAAATCTCTGTTCTTGCAATGTACAAGCTGAGCTCTTGCTTCATCTGCAGTGAATATTTTGGCCCTGTATCTGTTTACACAGGTGAGATGGTCTATCATCAAATATTTGTGTGATTTAATGCTTGATTTTCATTTGCTGAGGTTGGCAGGTGATCTACTAAATTTGCTGGTGTGTCATGGCCACTCGTTCCCATTCTAGATGGGCAATAACATGCCAGCTCTCATCATAATGCCTCTGTGAATATTTACCCAGGCTCACCTGCTACCACATCTGCTAAAATGATTGTAAAGGGTCCGTAGAGATGTGAGGTGGGGATCGAGGCATCTGAGCATATACAGTGCTGCTGTTGTTTTGTTTTTTAAATCTGCATGGCAAAAAAAAAAATCTATATTATAAAGGCAGTGGATGTATATGGTAGCTATTATCATCATATGAAAACAACAATGCTTAAATGATCAGCATTTGGCAGTTGGCTGCCTTCAGACTTGAGTGCCAATCCCAAACTATTCCCTTTGCCTGCAGAGATTCCCAACCAGCCAGATTGCAGTGAAACTAGAGATGCCACATGCAGAGAAGTGTGTTTGTGTACAAAGAAGTAATTGAGCCGTTTCATAACCAGTTAGATGTCAAAACTCAATATGTCTGCATAAAAAGAGAGCTATGCATGTGAGCGTATAAGAATGCATATGTATGTAAGTACTGCCTGCTTGTCAGTCTCTGTCATTTGCATAAACTGGATTGGATTTTCATCCAAATCATATTAGGAGAATTCATTGTTAGTTTCTTTCTGCTACACCAACCGTAGATAAATGCTGGCTTTTCAGATGCGGAGAGCAGAGAGAATCTGCTTCTGAATTTGTGGCTTTTGATGTGCACTTTCTGTGGTTTTGGATGCGGTTCTGACAGGTATTGTCCCTGAGGCGAAGGATTACCTGAGGCCTCCTCACAAAATAGACCAAAACAAGTTATCAGAGGGCTTGTAAGCCCCTTCGTGGAGAGTATGACATAAATTATTCTAGCCTTGCAGATGTTCTGAGATCAAAATCTGCATGAATTTATGCCATTGGCAGTGAGTCCCACTTATTAGTTTTCATGATGCATGCTGGAGCAGCTGCAATGCCGGGGCTTTTACAGGGGTCATAAATCTGGATCTGTCATCATCTCAACCACTTTGGTAGAGATTATTTCACTCCGCTAATAAAGCAACTCCCGCTCGACATTACAAATGCCTGCAGGTTAACAACCTTGGCAGCCGTGCAATCTCAGTGCTCACTCGCACTTCAGAGGCTTTGCGAGCTGGGAAAGTAATAGAAGCCCAGATATAATGGAGACCCTAATGAATCCCAGGTGGTTGTTAGATCCTGACCCCACCTGATATTTTCCTTCTCAAGGGAGTAGAACCTGGGTCAACCTGCCTCAAGTGTTTGGAGTTTCATTGTTCATTTAGACTCTCTTTGATGTTACTGCATATACCAGAGCTTACATTTGTGCTTTGTTCAGGAATGGACCAATTTCCTATTTCTGGTAAAAATGTCAGTGTTCACATTCTTCAACATGATGGAATAGTTCAAAAGCTGCATTCAGTGTTATTCTCTCCTGGGTGCGCACAGTTGAAAGTTTGTGTTTCCAGTGGAAATGGTCTCAGCATATACCATGGTTACAACTGCGCCATCAGTGCAGTTCATAAAATTAACTTGATTAACCCCATATAATTAACTAAATGGAACCAATCAATTAAAGCTAATCTTATTGAGTGTTCCTGTGTAATAGCTGCTAACCTTATTGAATGCTCTTCGACCTTTTCTTCTCATGCACTGTGCTTTGTTTCCCTCTCAGTGTCTACTTCCTTCATGTTAATGTGACGAGACAATAAATTCCCTGTTTCCCAGGTTGTCCATCTTGACAGGACTTCTGTGCTATAGATAGGGATTGGAGGAAACAATTATGTTGTTTTTAGAAAGTGATAGATGTTGCTTTTAGTTAATTATGTTGGAAATGGAGGATAAAGTCAGTCACTAAATTCAGTATTCATTGCAGTGTGTTCTGCTGTGCACTGTGAATGTAGTTGGTCACCATACAGTATGAGTATGGTAAGATAGTATGCTATTTTGAACATAGCCACTATTAGGGAAATAGGGAGCTGATTGATGCACACTTTTTTGTTTCAGGCGGACCGTTAAAGAACGCAACAAACACATCTCCCGGAAATCCTGGAGAATTCAACCAATCAGAGGACGACTTTGAAACTCCTGAAGTGTTTCCCATTTTGGGTGCCTAATGCGTTCAGGCTGCGGTCCATTGACGAATGAGGCTGAGACTATATATGACGCACAAAACTGGACACACTTTCACAAGGGCAAAAGTCTGAATCTGATTGGCAATGAACGCTACAGAGGAGCAACTAAACATTGGTTCTTAAATTTTTTTTATATGAAGTCACAGCATAGAACAAAACAAAACTGTGATTGGTCACTGTACATGTCAGTCAAACAGCCTTTTCCTGACTAAGTGGGCGTCCTTGGCTACACAAGACTACTACTCTTTGCCCTGTTTATCAAGCCATTAGCAGCCAGCACCCGATTCAAAAGTTTTATGGACAGTTGAGCCAGATTGAGTCGTTTATCAGTCTATTTCAATTATATTGGATAAACATAATCATTGAGGTAATTTAGCTCTCTTGTTAATATGAGAATGAAGAGGTTTCATTCAGTCATAACAGACTCACAACTTTGTCAGTGTGTCACCCTCTCTTCAATCAACAGTGATTTATTGTCAGTATAGTGGAGGGTCAGTACAAGTGACTGTATTCAATATCTAAGTTTATATGAGAACATGACTGAACATTGACTGAAGCAGTATCAAAATATGATGCTATGCAACCACTCCAAAGTCTTGTCAGCCTCAGGGGATGACGATGATAATTCAAATGTGAGTTCGTTTGGTGAGCACTGGCATACGTATATGTATGATCCTGTTGGCAGTCTTTTTCTAGCAGAAGGAAAATTATGTAAAAACCTCATTTTAATCTAGGGTACTTCCATCTCTTGTCATTCTTGGCTCTCCTTGCTCCATTCGTATAGTTCTGACAGCAGCTGAACTGTATATTTTAATTCTGTTCCCTGTCCTCAGACCAACCCACCAGGCAGGTGTGAAGACAGGCAGGTCCATCCAGATTGATCCTAATGCTATAATGCTTCAGACTGCTAGGACACAGACCAGCAGAAATGTAGAAATTTCCAATACTAAAAGACTTTTATGTAGTTTGAAGGATGAAATATTTATGATCGTGAGTAGTGGAGTATCATTTAAAGGCAAGTGGGGGTCTAGTTTAACATCTAGCTGGAAGTGAAAGAAGCCCCTGTGCAAGTGGATTGTGCGGAGAAATGGTTGCAAAAACCACAATATCACTGTCCAAAAAAAAAAAAAAACATACTGATTTGCTCTTTTGGGTTGTTTTTTTTCATCCCTTTTGCCTTGGATCCAGACATTGCTCATGCTAAGATGGTCTCATGTAACTTTTTTTAAAAGGTACTGAGGGAAAAAAATTATCTTAATTGACTATACCTTTTTTGACTTGTTAGTTTAATAAGATAAATTCAGAAAAAACAAAAACACAAAAGAAAGTATTTGGGCACTTTGAGACAATTACATTTTGTACATTCAAAATTGTTTCTGAAATAAAGGTTGTAGAGTTTTATTCTGTAATAATGGACCATATTTAAGACCACAATAGTCAACCTTTTTGGTACTATGCACTTGGGCAATTGTTGTTCTCAGATGTTCTGTGGCATCATGATGTCACAATTGGCTATATAAAAGTGGCTCTTCTGGATTACAATAAAAATATTTTGAGACGCTCAAGATTTGACATTTTATTTTTGTTGGGTACTGCAAGCATGGGTTTTAAAAATTGGTCAGCTTGAGGACATCAAAAGTATTGCAATTTCAGACCACCATATAAATTTTTTTTTTTTTTTTTTTTTTTTTTGGATAAAATCAGTGATGACAGCTCCACAGAAATGCATGTTTGGACACAATTTAGCTATTTCCTTTGGTTTTAAAGGATGTGTTCATTGGCAAAATAAGATACCGTATTGGATTGTTCTGGTCAAGGGTGAGTGTTTGGCTATGTCAGGGTTGTCATCATGAGTACAAAGAACGCTGAATTCATTGACTCAAGCTTCTCTTTCAACACTCCTGTTGTAAAAAATGTTGTTTATTAGCATTGCTTGCTATTCTGAAAATCATGACAGAGACAGACATTATTAACTGGGCAAAAGGTCACAAGCTGATTTTTGTAACTAACTCCCAGTTAATTATGATTCACTTAGCACTCACTGAAAAGAGCTGGGCTGTAAAACTTCCTGACTCCTTGCCCATTTTCTACACAATTTTTATTTATTTTTTTAAGCATAGATTTAAAAAAATAAATAATAATTGTATCTATTGTGCACATATTTTGTTCAGGCTTTGACCAACCCATGAACATTTGCATCTTTATACAAATTTATTTCATTGAAAAAAAAAAAAAAATGGAGCTCCACAATTATACAAGCAATGGGTCACTTTCACTAACAGTTGCATGCATGTATCTACGGGGTGCGAGGAGTAGGGTGCAGCACCCCCGTTTCACAGGATTGTAAATGCAGTGCAAATGTTTGTCCACTTACATTTATTTATTTAAATAAACACTTTAAATGTAAATTGTATGTGAATTTTAAGCATATGTTCTTTTTAATAGGATTAATTTTACATTTGATGTTTTATTTCTCGAAACGGGATTAGCCTATCATATCTTTCCTTTTTGAATTTTAATTAACGCACACACGCATGACACTTAATGCACTATATAGGGGATAGGGAACGGTTCAGACAGTGTAAATATGCTTTCCATTGGGGGTGAAAGTTTGGTTTCGCATTAGTGTCACGCAAACTGCCGCAGTGCACACACAGCCAGCTCCGGGCCAGAGACACTATAGTGGGTCATGTGTGCGAGTCGACGCAGACCACAAAACGAATCAGACCAATTTGAATTCTACACAGAATGCTATATTTTAAAGGTAGGAAAGGCGATTTGTTTTATAAACACTTTTTGTAATAATGGTTGAAATTATCTTCACATCCTGATAGCAATCAATAATAAGTAGATGGAATATTAAAACATGAACATATATCTTCTGTGGAAGTCTCAGGACTTAACCATGTTCGTCCAATCATTGCATTCGGTCCGAATCTATGTCAACATATATATTTCCTCCGCACTCCCTGCTCGTGCAGACATCACACATCATCAGTGCGTTCTGTAAGGCTATGCAGAGTCAGGGCTGGACTGGGACAAAAAAATCGGCCCGGGCATTTTGGCCCAGACTGGCCCACTATATGATCATAAACACCACCCATCTTTGCACGCCCTTAATTATATGCATACCAACTCCTATTCATTAAAACCACTAATGCCATGTAATGAGTGAGTATAGGAACGAGTGAAAATTTGACATTTATTAATAATTATAATTATTACTTTCATAATTAGTTTTGTACCAATTTCTATACTTGAAAGAGATAAGCACATGATCTTTTATTTTGACGCAAACTGCACTAAGCTTTTATTTTGGCGGAAAACATGGTTTACAAACGCCTCTCAATCAATTTCTAGTGAATTGCGGTAATCGTCAACTATGCAATGTGGACATAATCTGTAACTGGGTTATGGGTTCCTACACTCGATCATGACATAGCCTAAGTGTTTTGAAAGTAGTTCTGCTTACCGCAGGCTCTACACTCTCTCATCTCACTCCTGATCCTCCTCACTATCATCATCATCGCTGGAGCTGATGAAGGTCAGAAAACATATATTTTGACACAGTTTACAGTGTCTGCTTTAAGGGCCTGGTTCTATTTTTTCACGCTATTTCTCTGCACATTCCATGCGTTTCTTCTCCATCTCGCACATTATTTTGACAGATACACACTGGCACTGCTGCACGCTCGCTCACTCGTTTAAAGTTGTGATTGGGCCAGCCCAGTGTCAATCAAGAAAAGAGCCAATGGGCAGCTGATCTACGTGTTTCATGGGCTGGTCTCTGTCAGAAAAAAAAAAAAAAAACTAACACTGACTTTTTTTGACCACTGCATTACACCAGCACAAACCCAGCGCCGCCAATTAAGCAAAACAAAACAAAACGAATGGGCCGCCGATGTACAAATTTTATGGGCCGTTAAAAAAAAAAAAAAAATAAATAAATGAATAAAAATTATGTACGAGTATGAGATGTATCGGCCCAAAAAGCACGTCGGCCCACCGGGCAAATGCCCGGTATGCCCGATGGCCAGTCCAGCCATGTGCAGAGTTGTAGACAGACAGTCACTGAGCGCCACAAACAAACAGCAGTCACCTTTTACAGTTCCTCCTGAACCAAAACAACAAGCTTATGCTACTTTCACGCCATGTCGTAACTGTAATTATGAGATGGCAACCCGTGACGTTCCACCCGGAGCTGTTCATGAATCAGACTCGTATTTATGCATCTCTTCAGCCAGGCATTCATATAACATTTTAAATCTTACTGTTCAAACTACAATCTGGCCTCTAGTTCATAAATGCCACAGGAGAACTGGCCCCCGACTGAGCCTGGGTTCTCCCAAGGTTTTTTTTCTCCATTGGGTCACCTGATGGAGTTTTAGGACACCATTAGGTCACTTGATGGAGTTTTCGGTTCCTTGCCACTGTTGCCTTTGGCTTGCTCAGTTGGGGATATTTTGGGGATATTAATTTAATTTTATCAATCAATAAATTTACACTAGAAACAACCTTGTTGTGTTATTTTGGTTTAATGCTGTGAAGCTGCTTTGATGCAATCTGTATTGTGAAAAGCGCTATATAAATACACTTGACTTGACTTGACTTATGTGTTTCTATGTCAACACAAAAGACGTATGTCCGAATTCCCAGTACTCATAAAAGTGTAGGCAAAAAGTACCCGAGTGCCCTATAGTATTTCCGGCGAAATTCTGATAGGCCTATGATGGGTTTGGTTAAATAACAGTTTCATATTAAGGGGAATGTATTAGACTGTGATAAGCGGTCAAATGCGGCAACGGCTCTGGTCGAGCTGTGATATAAACTAAAGTCTTCTAGCTATTCTAAAAAAGGGAAGGAGTTGCTCAGTTTGTCCCGTCCAATCTTCCTGTTTCATTGGAAATTACATCAACACATTGGATAACGCTGCGTGTTTCAAGGCACTTCAGCTGGACTTTAAGTTTGCAAGCATTATCACATGAACAGCGTGAAATGCTGTTTTAACGAGGTTTTCACCTCGAGTTCACCACCTTGTTGTGCTTCGTTGAGTTTTGACGTGTTTTATAAACTCGTTATTGTTCCTTAATTCAGTGTGGTGAATAGCATCCTCGCCAATTCCACAGCACCCCCAACTGAAAACATCTTCCGACGCCCAGCGATTTGCGCATAAAATCTGCTATCTTTTCACAGAGAAATCATAATTCATAAATGCATTTGAACTAAATGTATTCTATATTTACGATCGAGTGTAGTCAATGTCAATTTAAAAACTGTTTATTGTGTCTTAAGTTTTTAGAATAGTTCACTTTTTACTGGAAGAACTTTCTGCACATGCTCTCTGTGCATGCGGGGGCGGAGTGATTCCCCCCCCCCCCCCACCCGTAACCTTAACCAATGAAATTATCTGCAGGGCGGGATTTCCGCTGAACTGGTTTGAGGGAAAATCACGTGGGCGGGAGAGAAAGAGAGATGTGTTTTATGCAGATTATTGGACCAGAAGGTTTGACATTAATTTCAGCCCTCTCATTTTCATGTGACTCAATCGGCATGTTGTTCTGCAACCGTATGAGAACTATGTCTGCGCATGTTGTTGACAATGGCCATAGCCACAAACTCTGCCCCACCCTGAACTTTAGGCAGACCACAGACATTTGTTTTCTATGACATTTCCTGCTTCTCTGTTTGCTGTAGCATGCTGTTCTCTTCCCCTCTCTGTCATCTTCCCTTGCTCTACCCATTTCTCTTTTCCTTCCACCATTACACTCTCACCCTTGACTTCTTAACTGCTCTGAAAGCCCCAAGTTCTCTTTTCACTGGCCCGTGGTCAGACCCAAGAGTGCTGGCCACAGTAACCACCCTCAAAGCTAAAGCACCATTTCCTCTTTACGAAACCACACCAACCTCTACTAGTCTTGTGACACAGCACAGTTAACATAACACTTGCAGTCCAAGCCAGAGATGTTTTGCGGACAGAACCTCATACCATGTTGGCCATTAACGTCCCAGAAAATCAATGTTGTTGTATTAATTTTCAGAACAGTGTTTGGTCTGGTTGTACTGATTGGTTTGGGTCAGTCAGCCTGACTGTTATGTGGTTTGTAAGAAGCAGCAGTAGGTCTGCGTGCATGCGGAAATGGAGGATGTGTTTAAAGATGCCCCCACGGCGCACTTTCGGCTGGTTGGATAACAGATTTAATGTAATGGCTTGTGTAGGAGGCCTCTAGGCGACCAGTCCAGGCAGGGGAGACAATTAGACTGGCCCCATCTCAGCCTGATTTTCCTGAGGGCAAATGCAATATGTGAGTGTTTGTGTGTATAAATAGTTCATTTATAATATATATCCATATATAATATCAGTGATGAGTATATATGAGTATAAGAGACTGAATAATGGACAAATGTGTGGAATATGTTGTCGTTGAAAGACAAGGCCAGACCTTGAGTGTTCATCATTTAACATCCTTCTCTCCCCTCTAGCCACAATCCCTTCATTGCAATATCCTGCAAAAGGGAGGGAGAGCAAAGGAGAAAAGAAAAACAGGAAGGATCAAGTCCCTCATTTCCCATTCTTGCAACATATTGCTTTTACATTCCCCTCTTCTGTTCCTATAGAAGAGATAAACAAAGGGCTGTTGCTTAAAACCATACAGATAGACAAACATGTAGCTGTAAGATGAGCAATGGCACAGGAAGGCCTGTTTTAAATGGGACACATGCAGGCATATGATAAAATAAGAACCAGTGGCATTGCTTTTGATGTCAAAAAACAAATTTACTCAGATTTTTGCTCTGAATCTCAGCCTTCAAATTCTGTGAGAGTGTAAACATACTAAATTAATCTGATTTTTTTTTTTTTTTTTTTGGGTTTATATGTAAGATTTTAGCCAAACAGATGTCAGTCATCCTACCTGGACATAATATTAGTTTCCTTTCGGCCTCTCAGAGTTATTGTTCCTACAGTGATCAGCCCAGACTGAAGTTTCACTGAGTTTTTCTATTCACTTTTAATGAAAATGCACAATGAAAAACACCTGTGTTGCGTCTTACTGCTAGATAGGATGCATTTCTCATTTCCTTTAAATATTACTATACACTGACAGGATAAAAGTTTGTCTACCATCTGGTTTTGATGGAAAGGATGTTTGTGAAATTGAATGCTTTTGATCTGGATCAATTCTGTTGATGTTCTGCTTTTAACTGTATCCCTTAGATCCACTTGTGATGCACTGAAATGTTAGCAAACAAAGATCAATTTAAAAGATAAAAAAAAAAAAAAAGAATTTTCAGTTGTGGCAAAAATTATTTTGGAGGGCCGTAAATGATTCACCATTTCATGCATACATCGTGGATAAGCTACAACAGGAGAACAAGTCAGCAGTGTGGATGCACTTCAACATGACCAAAAATGATGCTTGGATTATAGCAATATATGAAATTTGTTCAGCTGAACTATTGAGAGCCGGCTTGTTGCAGAAGAACTTTATCACAACTGTTTTAATGTATCATCTGAGGGAACGACAGTTTGAGAAAGGGTTGTGCGCAAAAAAGTTGACGGTGCCAGCATTTCTGCAGCACCAATAGTACAGGGGATATTCAGAACCCGCCGGTAGACGCTGCTTTTAAACGCTCTCGTACGTATTTGTCTGAGCGCTCTCTGAACATCAAGGGTTTCATCAATGTTGAGCATTGTAGCCAATCACAATCATAGCCTATTTGTTGAGCGTGTGAATGTGAAATCAGAGGTGCTAGTCAGTTAGTCAGCTTAACACAGCTGAAAATGTTGAAAACAAGGTTTTGTTTTGTTCAACATAGAATCCTTTGATTATAACCAACAGTGTAAACATGATGTAAATAAGAGATTCATTGTACAATTAAGACAGCCTTTTTTATTATAACGTGAGTTTTTGCGAGAGTGCAGAATTCAGTGAGTTTGCGCTTTAGAAATTGACAGCCTTAGAAAGCAAGAGAAGAGCCTTCCCTTTATAATCACTGTTTATTACCCATTCACAATCTGAATACAAGTTTAGTTTTTTAATGCTGCTACACTGAAAAGTTTCTGGATTGACAAATACAAAATTCTGGCATGAAATTCTAGATAGTGCAATGGGTCCTTTGTTATCTATAGGGCGCAGCTGATTGGTTCCTGCCGTATCAGTAGCCAATTAGCTCGCTGCTCAACCCTCAAATACTTGGGTCGCATTTGCCTTAGCAGTGCTGTGTGCTTTCAGAAACCCTCCACCTTCCCCAGCTCCACCTGTACAGATCTGCTACGGGTAATTCATGTACGCTATATTGTACAGCAGCTGTATGTCTGTCTTGCTCACAGCAGCGTGTCATGTATGTATTGGCAGTAGCAAGTCCTGTACTTGCTCTGTCACAGCAGCAGCAACAAGAGCAGCAGCAGCATAGCAGATCTATTCCGCCAAGACCAAACATACAACATTGTCATACCCATCACCATGCCAATGACTCCAAGAGTTGTCATGACAGAACTGTATTTAAATGCATGATTGAATTGGAAACTGTGATATCCAACGGACCAGAGAAAATGGGACACCATTTAAAAAAAGTACTTAATTCAATAGTTTTTGCTCTGGTACCGAAATTGGTACCAAAAACTGCGTAATTTTACTGATATCGGTACCGACTACTGAAATTTTGGTACCGTGACAACCCTATTGAAAATTGTATTTTTGGTGTCAGTTTTCAGCTTAATGAAAAGTTTGGTTTCATAAATAAAATGTTTTGGTGCATCACCAAGATTCACCTGTGTCAGATCACCCCCACACCATAATTTAGATACCATCTTACTGCATTGAATTCATTGTTTGAATGCAAAACAATGCACATGATTGCATCAGTATCCATTGGGGAAGCTCTTTATCTTATACATCAGTGACTATATGATATCCGTCTACTGAGCTGTATTGAAATGATTGTGCATTCACGGGGCTATTCGTTGCTGTTAGATTTGACACCTGTCTTCTCGCTCATCTTATGAAATGATCAAGATGATGAAACCATGCAGAGATCATGATACTACAGAACCTGATCCACACTCCCTGTTCTGTTCCCCTCAAGCCCACCCATCTCAGCTAGAACGGGGGTCACGTCACCCAGCTAGCTTAGCTCCTCTCTTCCCCATCCTCCAGAACGCTCATTATCTTGTTAACACTACATTTATCTAACAAGACAAAAGGGAGTGAGTGACCCAGCCACCATTAAAGATTAATAGAAAGGCATTAAAGGGAAGGGAGTGATGGAGAAAGGCTGGGCCTTAACCAGGCTTTTCTTTTTAAAGAGTGAGATGGCTGTGACAGGATTATTAATCAGAATGGGGGGGAAGATAAGACCTCCATTGCAGCTCCCTCACTTAGAGTCTTTAGTTAGCGCTCATGCAAAGCATGAACAGGTCAGAAAGGGTAAAACTAATTGGCTCTACTGGGTTTTGAATAACAATGAGCAGGGGCCCAATTATAAAATCACTCTGATTTTGACATCAGGGAAGGAGACGACAGTGCAAGACTAGATTTTCTATAATGTGTGAGGAAAATGGAATATTAAATTGGAGATTGGGAGACTGAGGGAGAGTACGACTTTTGGAGGAGAATGGGTGCAGGAGACATCAGACTCCGTACCGAGGGATAGAGAGAGAAAGAGCATGTAAGCATGCGTGCTGTCTCTCCTGTTCCCTCAAAGCTTGGCTATTAATGCAATTTATAAATCATTGGTGATATAAATTTTAATCGAGGGCTGGTGGAAAACCGTAGAGGTCTCTGAAGATAGCTTCAGCTCATTTGAAATTCCATTTGCATTAAAGATTCACATAACACTGAAAGATTTGAGGGAAATCTTTTCTTTTTTATCTTCCCTTCATTCATTAGTAATGATTCCTTTTTCACTACGACACGAGGGTTTTCAAAATCAGCGTCTCTTCATAACAAATGCCTTCTGCCTTTCCCCCTCTCTATGTCCTGTTGTGTGTGTGTCATCATAGGCTCCGCATAGAGTGAGATCAAGACCAGAAGTCAGCAAAGAGGGAATATTTTTTTTACTGAAAACTAATATTCAAATTTGTTTGAATGCTCTTTTGTAATTAACACGCGCTAATGATATCTTTTTAATTTATGATCACTGGTTAACGCTGTTTCTTTATCTGTCACGAGCTCACACTTGTTTGAGGTCTCTAATTAGCTAATTAATAGTGGCATTTTGATTGGAATATTGTTTGTTTTGCAGAGGTATGAGCCTGTTCTATTTGTCAGCTTGAAGACTGAGACGTCTTGTTGCATAATTCATGGCACGCTCTGCCAACAGACAGCATTGCCATTTAAATTATGAACACATTAGAGAAATGCTAACCCTCCCTGACTGCCTGCGGCAACTGAGAGATAGAGAGAGAAATAAATGAATTTCCCACTGCTCATTACTTCACCTGTGATAATATGGGGATGTGAGGTGGAAAGAGCATGTCAAAGGTGTTAATGTGTATCATTAGATATGTAGAGGTGTGTGGTTGTTGTGCACAGATCCTGCATTTATTCAGATACATATTTCTTTTTTTCTATTTATTCAAAAGAATAGGTTTTTTAGGCAGGAAAGATCATTTGGGCTGGCTCACAGATTAAAAAAAAAAATCTTATTGACCCCAAATGTTTGAATATATGTTTACACACACACTACAGTTAAAAAGTTTGGGGTCAGTAAGATTTTTTTTTTTTTTTTACTTCAAAAGTGACAGTAAAAACATATAAAGTTACAAAATATTTATATTTCAAATAAATGCTATTCTTTTGAACTTTCTATTCATCAAAGAATCCTGAAAAAATGTATCTCAATTTCCACAAAAATACTAAGCAGCAAAACGGTTTTCATCTGTGATAATAAAAAATGCCTTTTGAGCTCCAAATCAGCATATTAGAATGATTTCTGAAGGATCATGTGTTATTGAAGACTGGAGTCCACCAGTGCTTTTCTCAAAACGCCTTGTTGTGGGCGCTGTTGACACGTTATAAGTGCTGATACGGAATATCCGCAAAACTTTTACTACTATCTGATTTCACAAATAGTTTGTTTCTAAATATAAAAATGTTGACACAATGTGACGCACTTTCTTTGGCACTAGTTTTGGATGAAGAGGAGTTGGTGTAGACAGACACCATGGTGGAGCTGACGGTGGTAGGAGCCAGGGTGAAGCTTTGGCTGAAGGGCTTGGCAGAACCAGGGTGCGTGGAGTATCCGCCAGAGCAGAGAGGCCGACAGAACAGGGCAACATCCTTGGCCCGGAGGCCCAAGGTGGAGTTGCTGGCTCACGGGACTCAGCTGACCGGGATGACGATGGAGTGAGCGAGGACGATGGGGAAGCCGAAGGAAGGAGGATCCGAAGGGTGGAGACCAGGAGACCAGGAAATGGTGGAGACCAGGAAATGCAGAGCTGGAGAGGAGCCAATGAGCTGACAGGACGAGGTGGAGACGTGGTCTTGGAAGCCTGAGGTGCAGCCGGGGACTCAGCCTCACGCTGAGCTGATGGAGGGGAAGGCGGAGCTGACGAGCCGCACGGAGATAGTGGCAGGGGCAGAGCCGAGGAGCTGAACGACACCAGTGAAACTGGCGGATCCAGGGGACTGGACGGAACACTGGAAACGGATGGTACCAGGACGTCAGGCAAAAATATTGGACGGGACTGGTGGAAAAGGTGAAAACTTGAGGGTGTGGACTCAGGAGGGAACTAGATCTGTGGACCACAGATCAATTAGGCAGAGGTCCACTCCTGGCTCTGTGATGGACTGAGCAGCACGCGTGTAGACTCCGATGCTTTGATGGTTCTGGGATGAGCTTGGTGGATGCTTCAGGCTGTGAGGGGGAGGTCGCCGTGCCATAGCATCCAGCCTGAATACTCCAGTACATTCCGGTGTTCTGGGAGGAGGAGAAGGCACCACACTGGTATGTCCATTTTTTAATCTTACTCGTTTTGAGGGTCGTTATTCTGTAACGTTTTTGGAATTTCTAGGAATTCTCTAAATAGACTTTAACGATGAACACGAGAGTAACACAATAATTTACATTAGAAAATAACCGACAAGGGACTGAACAAAACAGGGAGTTTAAATAAAAGACAAACCAAATGACTCTTGGTGAAAATCATACGTAACCATAGAAACAAACAAGGAGATAATCAGTAACCAAAACTAAAAGGAGCAGAGAAACAGGAACTAAACAAAATACAACAGAAGATCAAAATATGAGTCCAAGTCCATGACACTCTGGGTTTTTACTGTATCTTTGTAAAGTTTTTGCGTGTGCACATGGCTATCAGATATTTTGAACTTTATTTATATGTTTCTGTCTATTTATCTTCTTTTGTTATTTCTCCGTCGACACATGTGGATGCGTGTGGTCTACAGGCCTGCTAAACACTGCAGTCATTTATCTTTACACTTTCCACAATGCCACCACCATACTTTGATCCTTACTTGCTGAAACCTCACAGCTTGGACCCTCTGAATTAGCTTTGCGTTTATAAACAGATGGCTGAAGTTAATCCTTGAAAAAATCATGAAAAAAAACTGTGA
Source organism: Abramis brama (assembly GCF_963993115.1). NCBI lineage: Eukaryota > Metazoa > Chordata > Actinopteri > Cypriniformes > Leuciscidae > Abramis > Abramis brama. The sequence continues at coordinate 27,300,859 of NC_139965.1, read as the reverse complement.
TGGTAATGATTGTTCGAAGAAGGATGAATTCGCACTGCTGCTGCCATTACCATTTTAAAATATCTGCTAACAATTGCAGTAATATGCAGTTTACTCGCAAACACTCAATTCCACTCTGATGGATTAGATAATGAGATAAAGATATTTTTACATCTTTATTTGTTCTTTGTAGAAAGCCAAACACATACACTTGTTTTTCGCCAGTTTCAACTATATTCAGCTGCCAGATTCTCTTAAGCATCTCTCCGCTCGATATGCTAATGTCGGTCCCAATTTTCATAATTAGAGAGAGAGATTGTGTTATTATGGCAAGAAAATGCTAGGCTGAGGTTTTTATAACTCTCTCAGCAGGGATCTACAGTCAAACACTACAGCAAGCCTTTCTGATTCATCTTTTATATGCAACCATATTCCCTTATTCAAGTGAATGAATTACCCACAATACCACATGATGATATTTATACTTCTCTGCTAAAGTATATATGTTTTATTTATTTATTTATTTTTTATGAGCTTTGTGTGTGTGTTTGTTTGACTGGGGGCATTTTATTGGCTTTGTTCCCTTGTGTATGCATATTATATGCACCTCTGTAATTAACAGTGCCGTGAACGCACAGCACACATAAGGCTACGGAACTTCTATATCATTACTCACTTCCTTATCCAGAGAGCACTGCACAGTGGAGAAAGAAAGACCTCGGAGTACCATTCAGGTGGTCCTGCCAAACGGTAGAAAAAATTGTTCCCAGTAATTTAATGTTGAGCTCCATGAAAAAATGGTTAGGAATGTAACATGGTTAGAAATACCAATGTGGAGATATTGCACCCAGTGTCACATTAATTTGCCAAGCGCCACATTCATGCAAAGTCTGTGATTTACCCAATAACTTTTTTAAAGGAATTTCAACACTCTGTTGTTGGTGTTTTCTCACCCTCACCCAAATGTTCTTTGGGTTGAGTTGTTGTAAGTTAAATACTCTCAAGTATCAGTGCATTAAAGTCAAGTTGGTATATTGTTTCTATCTACATGCATGTATACAGTCAAATTCCATCCACATTACACATAGAACAGGAACAATACAATAATGGTGATAATAAAACTATAGTGAGTGCAAAAGTGACAAGTGAAAGATGCTCCAAGTCATCAATGCAATTTGGGCAATCTCATAGTTGTGATGTTGTAACCATAATGATTTCTGAATGCCCTGTTTTTGCAGCCCTTTTTGGACTTTTTGGAGAGATCTTTGTGTGTAAATCCAGTTTTCCATGATATGGCATGATTTGACCGTTTGCCAGTGTTATGACATTGGTTGTTTTATCTGCCATATTTTTATCAGCCAAGCAGGCGAATTATAACAAGGGTGGTTTACTTACAGCGCCATTGATTCTGTTGACTCTTAAAAACTTGTTTGAAGTTATTGGTGAATATGAGGTTGTATTTTGAAGTTGTTGTCTGTTTGACGTGTGATTATATCCACAAATGTGATATCAAAAAATGGAAATAAATAAAGAACAAAACAAAGGATATACCATGGTATTCCAAGTAAGATCAAATAAGTAATGATGAAAGGTGATACTTTATGCAAACTATTGGCTTGGCGTCCTCAAGTAGTGTGCTATTGTCTAACACCGGCAAAGCCAGTGACGCCAATATCCACTTCCCCCCAGGGTCATTAAAGGGCTAAACTCTTAATTTGGCTCCTGCAGCCAGTTTTATCTATAGGAGAGTATAGACTCCATGAGATGATAGGGTGAAGAGCAGCATTAGAAAAATCATGCAAGCTAGATTTGACCTTATGTTTGCTCTCATAAGCACCGTAATGTCAGATCATGTGTGCTGATCACTAGGCCACAGCTCAGACACCGCTAAATAAATTATGTCATCATCATCGATCATTCTTAGACAAAGTCTATGAGGCTGGACATTGCAGTCAATTTCCACTGGAATCAAATCACCTTAGAACATCCATTTCTTTCTTGTTGAAATCAATTGATTTATTTTAGATGCCTAAATACTGTTCCCCTCGACACTGTCAATTAAATAGTGTGTTTCTCATTATGCTCTTGGATTGGCTTGTAAGTGTGTCACTGTCTATTAATGGTGAAACTCTCTCTTGGTGCATACACACACCTGCTCCTCTAGCCTAATTGAATATGTGATCTGACAATTTCTCTTGTTTATCTTTGCACTCAGGATGCTCACTCTCTCTCTCTTCTTTTAACTGCAGGTGGGGTATGTGTTTCACAAAAGGTTTTAGAGGTATTATAGCATTATTTATCAATCATTAATGTCTTAAGATAACAGTGGAGCGCACTATGCTTTCTTCCTCTTCGTTTCCTTTCTCTCTCTCTCTCTCTCTCTCTCTCTCTCTCTCTCTCTCTCTCTCTCTCTCTCTCTCTCTCTCTCTCTCTCTCTCTCTCCAGGCCCACTTGGGAAAACTTTATTCTGCTTTGGTCTGACAGAGAAATATACAGATAAAAGATAATTGCCTGGCTTGACTCCTGCATTGATATGAAAATGAGATCTAAATTATTCAGAATGGTTTAAAGGTTAGTTGAAGGTTATTTCTGACGGGAAGCTATGAAAAGAGAAAGGAGCTATGTTTGCTGTGCATGCTGTGTGCTTGTGTGAATGTGTATTTGTCTGTGATGTCCATGAACTGGTGGGTTAGACACATTTGAAAGGCTAATTTTCGGTGGATGTCGCTTTGCAGTCTACTGACAAAGTGGGGGTCTCCGATGGGACCCGAACGATAGCAAATCAATTATTTACAGGCAAATTAGGCCTGATGTCTCTGGAAACACTTTTAGCACGGGCTGTAACAGACCGCTGTTTTTTTCTAACGTCGCTCTATGACATGTTGACTCCTCTGGTATAGTTCCTTGTAAAATGCCTGTTAGCTAATGAGCACTGTGCTGTGCATGAGATTGCAGGTGTTCTTTGGTTTTCAGTGTGAGCGCAGAAGCTCAGGTTTGTATTGAGATGTGTAGGAGGCAGTAAAGAGAGATGATAGGCACTCCAGGGGGCCAGAGGAAATTACCTGCCTCATTGTTGTCTGCTCAGAAGATCCATGCTGTTAACAACAGGGGGGAGCATCTAAACCCTGGCATGTTACCACGGTAACCTACAGCCCTGTGCTTTGCTATGAAGATGATTTTGCATGTACAACATAGCTCGATGTATCGATGATTTTTAGCTCGTACCTAAGCTTACGCTACGCCTACATCCTACGTCATGCGTCGGGTCTGAGGTCACTCTTCGGCCGGAACTCGACTTGCGTACGGCCGTAACCGAAAGCTAGTGATTATAGTTTCTAAAGTTATAAATATGGATATTTTTCTTACAAATACGCATCGCTTCGCATCAGAAGGCCTTTATTAACCCCCTGGAGCCGTATGGATTACTTTTATTAGGGATGGATGCACTTTTTTGGGCTTCAAAATCTCAGGTACTATTCACTCCCATTATAAAGCTAGATTGTGTTTGACTGAAAGAAGAAAGTCATATACACCTATGGGTTGAGGGTGAGTAAATTATGTGATAATTTTCATTTTTGGGTGAACTGACCCTTTAAATGGTGTGTGTGTGTGTGTGTACAAGTACCTCACAAAAGTGAGTACAACCCTCATTTTTTCAGCAAATATTTTAGTATATCTTCTCAAGGGACAATACTATAGAAATGAAACTTGGATATATTTTAGAGTAGTCAATGTGCTGCTTGCATAGCAGTATATACAGTGAGGAAAATAAGTATTTGAACACCCTGCTATTTTGCAAGTTCTCCCACTTGGAAATCATGGGGGGGTCTGAAATTGTCATCGGGTGCATGTCCACTGTGAGAGACATAATCTAAAAAAAAAAAATCCAGAAATCACAATATATGATTTTTTTTAACTATTTATTTGTATGATACATCTGCAAATAAGTATTTGAACACCTGTCTATCAGCTAGAATTCTGACCCTCAAAGACCTGTTAGTCTGCCTTTAAAATGTCCACCTCCACTCCATTTATTATCCTAAATTAGATGCACCTGTTTGAGGTTGTTAGCTACATAAAGACACCTGTCCACCCCATACAATCAATAGCCGCGTTTCCACTGTCGGGCCAGGGCCGGCCGTGCTAGTGCGTGCCAGGGCCGGCCGTGCTAGTGCGTGCCAGGGCCAGTCGCGTTTCCACTGTCACTTCGGGGCTTACTCGGGGCCAACGGCCAGGATTTCTGGCCCGTCGAATACCTTGGGCCAAAGTGGGCCAGCTCGGGCTAGAGGAGTGGTTACGAACAGAGGCGGAGTTCACCTGAGTCGGGAGACGGCAGCGCCGGATGATTGTCAGCATTAAAGACTTTTAAAATAATTTGAATGCCTTCTGTTTGTGATGCAAAAGACTATGCGCGCTAACCATTACCATAGTAAACGCTTGAAGATAAGCATAGTAAAAAAACATAGTGAACGCTTGAAGAAATCAGACCAATCATAAAGGCTATCACAGTCATGTTTTTATTTTATCTGTCAGTAGCCTACGTCTCGTCTCTTTATACCGGACTATCATAAAATAAAGCAACTTTTTTTTCGGGAGCTTCCTCTGTTTCTCTGACTGAAAATATCTTTATGGGAGTCGAGAGAGTGCTAAAGCTCCTCAGGTCGTATTTTTGGTGGCATATATTTGTAGAAATTATCATTCTTTCTAAATGTGATGTAAATATGTCCTGTAACTACCAGATAAACAGAAACAGACGCGACTGAAGAAGTAAGTCTGTCCTCTACCTCCTCTTTCTTTTGTGAAATAGACCTAACGGTAATTTATTTCTGAGTGACTAATGTGCAATTTTGACATAAATTAATTCATTATGATCAGTGTATCACTTTTTATTGTAAACCTGTGTTAAAACATCGATGCTTGGGTTTTAAATATTCAAGTAAACAACAAAAATGCCAGCAAACGGCCGCTTTTATCATGTTTGTTTTCAACGCTGTTTCCAGTGATTTCTGATTAGTTTTCTTAAAACTTCTATTTGTTGGTGAAATGATGGGTTAGTGTGACGTTGTTCCAGAGAGGCGTGTTACGGGCGTGTTTTAGTGAAGCGCTGTGGAGCTTCTGGCCCGACAGTGGAAACGCAGGCCCGGTGCTATTAGCCCGAGGCTATTAGCCCGGCACGGCCCGTTTAAAGCCCTGGCTCGCACTGGCCCGACAGTGGAAACGCGGCTAGTAAGAATCCAACTACTAACATGGCCAAGACCAAAGAGCTGTCCAAAGACACTAGAGACAAAATTGTACACCTCCACAAGGCTGGAAAGGGCTACGGGGAAATTGCCAAGCAGCTTGGTGAAAAAAGGTCCACTGTTGGAGCAATCATTAGAAAATGGAAGAAGCTAAACATGACTGTCAATCTCCCTCGGACTGGGGCTTCATGCAAGATCTCACCTCGTCGGGTCTCAATGATCCTAAGAAAGGTGAGAAATCAGCCCAGAACTACACGGGAGGAGCTGGTCAATGACCTGAAAAGAGCTGGGACCACCGTTTCCAAGGTTACTGTTGGTAATACACTAAGACGTCATGGTTTGAAATCATGCATGGCACGGAAGGTTCCCCTGCTTAAACCAGCACATGTCAAGGCCCGTCTTAAGTTTGCCAATGACCATTTGGATGATCCAGAGGAGTCATGGGAGAAAGTCATGTGGTCAGATGAGACCAAAATAGAACTTTTTGGTCATAATTCCACTAAACGTGTTTGGAGGAAGAAGAATGATGAGTACCATCCCAAGAACACCATCCCTACTGTGAAGCATGGGGGTGGTAGCATCATGCTCTGGGGGTGTTTTTCTGCACATGGGACAGGTCGACTGCACTGTATTAAGGAGAGGATGACTGGGGCCATGTATTGCGAGATTTTGGGGAACAACCTCCTTCCCTCAGAAGTTACAGTTAGAGCATTGAAGATGGGTCGAGGCTGGGTCTTCCAACATGACAATGACCCGAAGCACACAGCCAGGATAACCAAGGAGTGGCTCTGTAAGAAGCATATCAAGGTTCTGGCGTGGCCTAGCCAGTCTCCAGACCTAAACCCAATAGAGAATCTTTGGAGGGAGCTCAAACTCCGTGTTTCTCAGCGACAGCCCAGAAACCTGACTGATCTAGAGAAGATCTGTGTGGAGGAGTGGGCCAAAATCCCTCCTGCAGTGTGTGCAAACCTGGTGAAAAACTACAGGAAACGTTTGACCTCTGTAATTGCAAACAAAGGCTACTGTACCAAATATTAACATTGATTTTCTCAGGTGTTCAAATACTTATTTGCAGCTGTATCATACGAATAAATAGTTAAAAAATCATACATTGTGATTTCTGGATTTTTTTTTTAGATTATGTCTCTCACAGTGGACATGCACCTACGATGACAATTTCAGACCCCTCCATGATTTCTAAGTGGGAGAACTTGCAAAATAGCAGGGTGTTCAAATACTTATTTTCCTCACTGTATTTACTGTCCTCTGAAAATAACTCAACATACAGCCATTATTGTCAAAATAGCTGCCAACAAAAGTGAGTACATTGTTATCTAGCATTGCCTTAATCCTCCTAGGCATGGAGTTCACCAGAGCTGCACAGGTTGTTGCTGGGATCCTCTTCCACTCCTCCATAATGACATCACGGAGCTGCTGCATGGCGCTTCTCCACCTTCCGCTTGAGGATGACCCACAGGTGTTCAATAGGTTTCAGGTCTGGAGAAATACTTGGCCAGTCCATCACTTTCACCTTCAGCAAGGCAGCTGTCATCTTGGCGATGTGTTTGTGGTCGTTATCATGCCGTTCGGACCAGTTTCTGAAGGGAGGGCATCATGTTCTGCTTCAGAATGTCACAGTACATGTTGGAATCCATGTTTTCCTCAATGAAGCACAGTTCCTCAGGACCAGCAGCACTCATGAAGCCCTAGACCATGATGCTACCACCACCATGCTTGACTGTAGGCAAGACACAATGTTCTTGGTACTCCTTACCAGGGCGTCGCCACATGCTGGACACCATCTGAGCCAAACTGGTTTATCTTAGTCTCATCAGACCACAGGACATGGTTCCAGTACTTCATGCTCTTGGACAGGTTGCTTTCAGCAAACTGTTTGCGGGCTTTCTTGTGAGCCAGCTTCAGAAGAGGCTTCCTTCTGGGATGACGGCCATGCAAACCGACTTGTTGCAGTGTGCGGCGTATGGTCTGAGCACTAACAAGCTGACCTTCCGCTTCTGCAACATCTAAAGCAATGCTGGCAGCACTCATGTGTCTGTTTTTGAAGCCAGCTTCTGCACTGGACGCACAGCACAAGGACTCAACTTCTTTGATTGACCCTTGCAAAGCCTGTTCCAAGTGGAACCCGTCTTGGAAAACCTCTGTATGGCCCTGGCCTGTACTGTAACTCAGTTTCAGGGTGTTACCAATCTTCTTATAGCCTAGGCCATCTTTGTGGAGAGCAACAATTCTAATTCTCAAATCCTTAGAGAGTTCTTTGCCATGAGGTGCCATGTTGAACATCCAGTGGTCAGTATGAGAGAATTGTACTCAAAGCACACATTTTAATTGCTCAAATACAAGATACAACAATTTGTATGGTCCTGTCAAGCAGACAAAAACATGAACATGATGAATAGGACATGTGGCTTTGCAGGGTTAAACGACGTACAGCTATTATCACTTAGGGTGTATACTCACTTTTGTTGCCAGCTATTTTGACAATAATGGCTTTATGTTTAGCACCACATTGACTACTCTAAAATATTTCCAAGTTTCATTTCTATAGTATTGTCCCTTGAGTAGATATACAATTTTTTTTGCTTTAATGTGAGGGGTGTACTCACTTTTGTGAGATACTGTATATATAATATAATTAAATAATATTGTATTGTGTATATATATAAGTTTTGGTTATAACATATGCTTGATTGTCTGGAGTTATGTTACATGACTGGAAGAAATTCTGGAAGTATTCCCATGAGGGTTAAACTAAGCCGCCTAACTGCATCACAGGAGAGCTGTCTATAATGTTTGCACAGGAAGCTGGTCTAATGGATTCTACTTGAGCTTCCCATTAATACTTGTGTATCTACAGACAGAAACATCAGCGGCATCAGGCAGCTTAAAGGCCTATTTACAGCAGCACTCTACCTGATCTGTCTGTACGGCCCATCTCAAGGCTTCTCTGTTTGTTTCATATTTCATTCTTTCCATTCCCCTGCAAAAGTTCGATAATTTATGCTTCCTCTCTGCCAAGCACACTTGCTTGTTTTTATTTAGAATCTAGATGAGCCTGGTCTATGCTCTCCGACTCCCTGTAGTACACCTGTGATGGGCTGATGGGATGTATCGATCACCTACAGCTAATCATTCCGTACCATGTCCACCAGGAGCCGATGGGAACCTTTTCCCACTTCTTTTTAATTAGTGCCCGGACCCCATGGGCACTAATCCTTGAGTCCTGCTCTGATATTCGTCTGATGTATGCCGCTTTGATTTCTCTGACCCTACAAGGAGTGAAGAGATTGGGAGACGCCTCTGGAATCTTAATGCTCAATGCAAATCTCTGAGGAAGACTTCACTGCAAAGAGAGATGTGGGAGATCATAAGAGTCTCGCACAACAACACATAGCGACATTTTGTTACGTGTCTGCTGCTTTGTTTCTTTGAAGAGATTCAGGCCTATGAAGTGATTTAAAAGCGGATGAGAGTTCAGTGGCTGCTACATCGTTTACATTGCCTGAAAATTACAAAGCAAAACTGCACAATGCAATTAATCATCATTCTGGTTAGCAACATAACATGTATATGTTGTGAGAATACTAGCCTAGCTATCATAATTTCAAGATCATTTAATTTTTCTTGAGGCAAGGGCAGGGGCATTTTCAAAGATCCCCCCCCCCCCCCCCCCATAATTGTATAAGAATGAATTAGCATGCACAGCAGCGGTATCCAAATGGCTCATCACATATGTACAGTCTTAAGTCAATTGAATTGTCTTGCCTTTAGGCTGTGTTCTTTAGATTAGTATTCATATGTTCTCAACTTAGAATATCATGTATATGATATTCTATAAATTTTTATGCATATATGCTAATAATGTTATTGCCATAACATGTCATATACGTATAAATAAATCATAAATATAAAGTGAATGTTTTACTCAGACCTCTACACTGGCCTTTAATTGTTTTGCTATCTGTTCTAACTGCTATCTGCCTATGTGGAAAGTTTGTTGTCTGTAAGCTCTGAATAGCACAGAGAATGAGAAAAATGTGAATTTGCTCAGTGATCAGCTGCTGTTGATTTAAATGATCCCTCTCTCCTTTCATCCTCTCTGCACTAGTCTGTAGATAAGAGCAACTTGATATGAGGGATGAAGAGAGGTCACAGGGTCTGTATCCAAAGCGATATTGTAAGTCAGCCCAGATTTTAAATTTTCTGAAGCTTTGCATAATAAAGTTTTAAATGCTGTCAATACGTCAGTATTTATTCATGCCTATGAATATCAGAGACATGAAACTACAACAGAGATTGGCCCCCAGGGACAACATTTAAACGTACAGTTTGACAATTATATTTGACCGCTGAATGCTGTTATTGTCCAATCAGAATAAAATATTTCCGCAAGCAGTGTAATAAAGTGCCAAATAGAGGAGATTAAAGCCACCTTTAAACTATCTTGTAACTGTCCTTGTTTCAGTTGTGATAAAAGAACAATACGGCCATTGATGGTGTTGATAACCTGCGATATGGCAGATTAAAAACACCCATCCCTACAACCCACTGCCTACTTTTATCAAGATAAACAAAACACATTGACCCAACAACTCAGCATATTTTTCCTCACCACAGAAAACATCCCTAGAGCCTCACTAAGATCTACTTCCTCTTGGTGCATGCATGTGTTCAGCACCAGAAATTGAGCTATTGGACAGGGTGCTGAGTGTCCGCCCAAAGAGAGTAATGTGTCCCTGTTGCCACCGGAGCTTAATGCCTGCTCAGCGTCTCAGTGGCCCAGACGCTCCTATTGAGCGCTTTTATCGTGGCTTGGCTCTCCTAGTTTGAAACAATATAGGCTGACTGCCGCTATTGATTTCAGCGGATTGTACTGTGGTAAGCTTTCCTCTGAGTCTGTCTGCTAAATTAAGCAATCATTCGTCCTGCTGATGGCAAAACTTCCTCCTGAGGCAGCGTGCAGTCCTCTAATAGCCCTAGTATTACTCATGTTAATTGATTGGGTGGCAGTGAGGGGTTGAGGAGGAGAGAAATTATGGCCCTTTTGAGAAGAAATCAACACAAGTGGCAGTAATTAGCGAGGAGAGAAACTAGCTGTAATTGAAAGAGCTTCAGTCATCGACTGTTCTTAACAGCAGCCCAAAGGAGCGTACGGATTGAGCGTAATCGAATGCTCTGAGTCTATCCACGCATAGATTTCTCTTCCACAGAAAATTCACATCACATGCCGAATAAATTAAGATGTATGTGTGTTTTGAGTTGGGATGCATGCGGTAATGTTCGTCCTTGGCAAGCCTGTATTGTTAAACTCCCCACACTGAAGACTTTGTAAGCGCACCCTGTTAAGTAGGTCTGGCAAACAGCATTTGAAATTTCAGATGTGGGCTGCTTTTCAGATCAGCTCCTCCATAGTGTCTCTCTAAAGCCAAGTCTCCATACATCACCTCAGTTAGGGGGAGAGGGCACATCTGGGCCGCATAAAACTTGGTGCAGTCACGCATATTTAGATATACAAGCCTCTTGCATTGCTGTTGATTAGGACGCACATGGTGGCCGCTCTTTTGCCAGAGTCGAGTGGGAAAGAGTTTTCAGCCATTTGGGAAGAGAGAAATGGCTAAACCATCTGGCGAGTGACTCCACGTTCTCGTCCAAATCGAAGGGCGTTCATGTGCATGTCTGTCGCCCCTCTTCGAAACGTTCTGTGAACCTCTGATAAATAGTCCACTGTGCCTCTGTGTCTGTCAGCGTTCCGCAGTGTGTTAAATGTTTTTTTCATTAAAAACTGAAGAGTTCATGTGTTTTCGCTGTCATGTAGATGAAAAACTACCCTGCTGCTTGCTTCTTCAAATATGATAACACCATGATGGCATAAAAATACAAGCAATTTACTAGTCTTCACGGAACGTCATCTCCCCACAACTTCACCAACTTGGTTTGTCCCAGAGCCCTGAACCACAGACCGCTGAAACGCTTGACATAATGTCCTCTCAGAGACTACATCACATTAACAACACAGGCCGAAGGGACCTGGGCTTCTGGCTGAGCCTGCATGAAATTTATGATGTATGTGTTATTTGTGGGTCTCGCACAAATTTGGTTTGAATCTAGTGGAAAATCCCATTTACACTCCATTTCCCATCCTCCATGAGGACTAAGATGTGACTCGAAGGGCAGCTCGGGGCAGCGCTTTAATTTACTAATGGAGTGTTAGCTTTGCTGCCCTGTGTTGTGGTTCATTATGCCTTGTTGTTTGAGTGTTTTTATTTATTCATTCATTTTTAGTGTCAAAGGTGCAGGTTGGCTTGAAGTAGTAAGTAACTCTAGGACTGTCTATCATCTGTAGCTTCCTGCAAGGATAAAGCGGTGTGATCTGTCCAACAGAAGCCTGGTGGAGGTCATAACTACAGCCCATAAAGGGCCTCAGAGGTGAGCCAACGACTGTCAGGTTAATTGTTCCCCCTACGGTTGATCCTTTTTTATATAACAAATGTATTTATGCTCATCTCTGCAGTACCTTGTTCTGCCTTTACCAACACAGATAATTTATATGGTCACAGAGCTCATTTTCATAATGTTTTCTATATTATCAGAGGGAAAAATTAACCCAGGAATATATTTACACAGCAGGCATGAATGGTAACGGCTTGCTAATTGCCTGTTAGATGATTAATAAGCTTACAGAGATGCTAATGAACAGAGCACTCACTGTTTCAGAGGTGCTCTAGCAGTACGTGTGTTTTGGCAGCTTAATTATGGAGATAATTACACACTTGTTGATGCTGCTCTCCAAGCAAATGCCATCAACCATTAAAATATATTAAGTTGAATTACAGCAATGTGGACTAAGTGTGAGCACTTGGATTGTCTCACAGGGAAATACACAGCACCTTTGGAATGACAGCTTGGATGATTGCTGTAGTGTGAGCTTTCCCTTTATAGAAAGATCAGTGCGGTTAGGTAAATCTGTTTGAACTGCAGTATAATAGTGTATGTGTATATATAGTGTGTTTTTGTATGTATGTATGCATGCATGCATGTATGTACGTGGCTGCTAAAATTCAGCTTTGTCATCACAGGAATAAATTACATTTTAAAATATATATATTTTTACTTTAAATTGTAATAACATTTCACAATATTACTATTTTACTGTATTTTTCATCTAATAAATGCAGCCTTGGAAAGCATCAGAAACTAAAAATAAAATAAAAATCAGTAACACTTTAGATTACATCCCAGAAACTACTACGTAAGTAAAACAAATTTACAGCATACTTTTCGGTAATTATAGTGCACCTATAAAGTATGTGCGTGTAGGTATAAGGGAACAATACGTAAAGTTATGGGAATAAAGGGGTAACAACCAGGAATATTAACAAATTATTTATACTGCAAGTATTTTAGAACGGAGGTGTACTTATTCTAGTATTATAATAGGCAACAATGAACAATCTTACGTTTGGGAGCAATTTAGCGAGAACATGCACTGCGTAGCTTTTTGTAATAATAGTGTACCAATACATAAAGGCATTTGTATTGGTACACTATTATTACAAAAAGGGCTAGAGTCAAAAAACATAGAGGCAAAAACAAAATCAATACACATGGCTCCTGATGATACATTGTAGTCTTATGAAATGAATCGGTCTGTGCAAGAAACTAAAAATTATTTACAACATTATTACTGCAAACGTGAAAAGTCCTGAGCATGTTCAAGGCAGTCTGGAGCTCGAGCTTACTGTCGCAGTATGCATATTCGGTTTATGAATTTTTCCATTTGATAAACCTATTTGTATATTTGCTTGATTTTAGGCCTTTGAGTTTGTGGAGGAGCAGTGTAACCAAGTTGTAAAGACCTGAGTTGACTGAAAGGTCCAGGACAGGTGTGAACCCTGTAAGGGGTGCTACATCAACACTATGCATTTGTGCAAGGCACTTAACTCTAGTTTGCTCTACGGGGGCTGTCCATATATACAAGTATATGCTGTAAGCCCCTTTAGATAAAAGCTGATGAAAGGTTTCTAGCTGTTTTATCTGTAACAGTGAGCATTGCAACGTTATTGACCACAGTTAAATGCCCACTAATATTCTAATAAGTGGAAAGAAAAAAACACTTCTTCTCTTGACACTTTTCTTTCTCTCTCTTGCCTGTGCGCACACAGTCTCTCACCTCACCTCCTCCATTTCTAAATTGGCAGTATCTTGCTGATGTAGCTTTCTTTAATGCTTTTTAGCCAGTAGCTGCTGTTGGCAAGTCTTTGGTTTCTTGTCTCAACTCATTAATTCAAGAGCTGGATGGAGTTTGCAGAATGTTGGCTATAAAATATTAACTTCAACAAATCTTCAAGGGCTTGTTCAAAAACATAATAGGCGGACCAATTAAGAGAGTGGCCTGAAGTCAGAGTTTTACAGCTTATTCAAGTCTGTGTGGATGGAGAGCGCAAGTGCTGCCTCTACATATTTGAAACAGCTTAAAAAACAACATATTTTATATAGGAAGTGCTTTTTTTATCTGCAGTGTAAATGGCGTGTTAAATTAATTCATGGCAGCATCAGAATCTGCCTTACTGAGTTCAGTTAAAACAGTCTTATGCTTTTATTTTTGTGTAGTTTGTTAGCTGCTACTACATGTATTTCTTCAGAAAGCTGAATGTCAGGCTGTTCGTTGTGTCTGGAGGGACAGATCTCCTCCTCTCTTACATCACTGTAACTCTTCCAGTTTCACACACCTCATGGGATCAGAGGACATATGTGTTCTAGTTCGGTTTGGAAGGATGCCAAGTTGTTATTCAAAAATATTTCTTCAGCAGTAGACAGATAGCAAGCTTGTTAAAGTGCCCTTGACATTTGAAAAAAAAAAATTGTCACTGTACCAATGGCTCCATATGGTCCTAGAGCATACTACTTTTGGGAGCAATATATTGCTAAAGCTAAACTAAGGCAATGCATTAAACATATTTTGAGCTATAAACCAGCTTACACAAGGTTCAGGCATTTTATTTCACTTAAGTGTATAAGACCTAGTGTAAAATATAACTTCACATCACTGTGACCAAACAAAAGGAAATCATTTCCCTATAGCTGAAGTCCATTATAGTTGGGTTTATAAAGACTTACGAATTACATTTAGGCAAGACTCTTTTTATATTAATTTGACTGATGTGTGCGATGGACTTGCCAAATGAGCTTATTGCCCTTTGAGCTAATGTTCAGAAAGGTTGTTGTAATTCTTATTACCTCTCATTAGGGAGCAGCAAAATCACCCCCTTAATAAAACTCGCTTTGTATCTCTACTAATGTGCTGTGTGCACAACACATTCATATCCTGGCCCTTTCAGCAGAGTCCCATAAAAGTTATTCATTTGTGAAGCACCTTAAAACCTTGCAACATGACCTTTTTAGGAGTGCTGATGCTTTGTGAAACATAAAACAGGCTGTCGCCTTTAATGAATAACTCTTACACTAACGTGACACGGAGCACAGCATTGCTAAATTGCATAAACATTATAACCACTCATAAAACTCAATGAGTCCTCTCTTGTTTACCACAGTTTGGTTGCAGTGTTTGCCTAATTTAATGTTACGTGTCTTATTTCACTTTAATCATTAACATCTGGCTGCTGAAAATGAAAGTAGCACATCAATGGACAGATCTGCCATACAAATACAAAACGGATGCTTGCATTATTTTGTAAAGCTCAGTAAAGAACCTCTGGATTAGAGGTGAAGATAACGCTGCTGAGCACATGCCCCTGGCGCTCTGTCAGATCACAGGCTTTAAAGCTGAAGTGATTGGTATATTTTTTTAATATTAATTACAGTGCGGACAGAGGGGAGATCAGTTATGTCTGGCATTTGTACTCTTCTGTAATTATAGATCAATTTGGCTGAAGCACAGAGTTATCCATCCACACTTCTGTTTCTGGCTCTGGGGAGGATGTGTGTCTAAGTGCAGTAACAGGATCAGATGAAGAGCTAATCCAAGAAAGCAGGACAGACTATAAGACTGACCTCAGATCAGTGTTTGGAGTGCCTCTTAGAGGCAGATGGAACATCATGTACTTATGTTTGTTTCATTCCATCATTCAGGTTGGTGACAGTCAGTTCTAATTTCTGATTTCTGTGATGAGTGAACTAGGGGTTGGTCAGGGACAAGAGCAAAAACCAGAGCTAAGCAAAACTTTATTCTAGGCCGGCTTCCAGGCTTGTGTCTGATGCCTTCTGATGGCAAACTCATCTTGTCAAATTCAAGTAAAATGTTTTAAAACCGGTTGTGAGGCATACTGGAACTGAGGTATTTGACCCATGTCAAAGTAATAAAGATAAATGGCTTTTGGAAGTCCGACTTTTTCTACACAAAGCACTGTGGGAGAACTTTCACACTTTACTGTTTCTCAAAAATGTTCCCTTTAGATGTGCACCAGCCAAAAAATATTGGATTTTGAAATGGATGGATGGATGGATGGATGGACAGACAAATGGATATGGATGGATGGATGGACAGTTGTCTGCCTGTTTGTGTAGTTTTGTCATGCACCTACACAGTAAAGTAGGATAAAGTCTGCCCATTTTTTCAGCTTAAGGTAAATTAGACAGCTTGAATGGTTTCAGAAAAATAGCACCAGAAAATCCAGTTATGAATATAGAATTTCTTTATTATGCTAACAGATGAGGCTCTGGGGGAGGCCATAAATGACTTGGCAACTTTTTATGTTTATGCATAAAATTCATGTTTAAATTATGAATGCATCCATTTAGATTTGTGGCATGACAGTGACAGATTCAAGGTAACAGAGAGTTCAGGTGATTCTGCCCTCAATTCTCTGCCTACACACTTATGTTTGCACCAAATATTAGTTTACTGGAACTTACATTTGGGTTAACACATTTGAATGGCAGGAACATGTGTTTGTTCACCTCTCACAGGAACTTCTGCCTCTAATTTCCTGTATCAACACGCAGCCAGAAAATGTGTGCCTACACAACTAACAAAAACAGCTTGATGAGAGTGCCACTCCACTGTGTCAATCAGGCCAGATCTTAATCGCTTTTCACTCAGAAGCGTTAAAGAGCACTATCAGTGTTGATCTGTTGCCACTGAAAAAGTTATCTGAAAATAGTAGAGTGTGACTCACACTATATGTTGATAGGCCTCGGATCATTTATAGCGCAGCAGATTGTGCTGCGGTGGTAGGTGAGAAGCATGTGAACTGAGTCCTTCGTTCTAATACACTCACGTGGAAAGTGAGCAGCAGGGCGGGAGCGAAGATAACCAGTCTCTCACAGGTGGCTCAGCTGACATCTATCTAGTAACAATATTAACATTATATTGAAATTTGCGTTCAGGCATTTTCAGAAAGGAAAAATATTTTTTGAGAGTTTATGGGGTCCAAAACAACATTGAGACTTTTTTCTTTTTTTCCAAAATATCTCCTTTTGTGTTCCACAGAAGAAAGTAAGTCATACTATTAAATAAGTAAATTTTTAAAACACAATTTTTAACTTTTAAAGGGATTAACTATCCCTTTAAATGACAGCTACTTTTAACAGTGGTCTTTTTTCTTTCTTAAAGCACATATTGACATTTCATTTAACCAGGAGAGGAACAAGAGAAAGATAAGAACTTTAGGATCATGACTGCAGAACATCACAATCAGGTTGAAAGAAAAAATGACACAAAGCTATTTAGTACTATGTACAACAGAGCATGAAACGGGTAAAGATTGTCAGCTGCATTTTTTTTTTTTTTTTTTTAACAACGAGGGCCAAATAATATTAAATGAACTATTTCAAAATATGTTAAAGTAGCAAGAAGTGGAATTACTGAAGAACCACAGTATAATGACTATATGCCACTTGGGAGCTCCCAAACCAGGAATACCAGCTCATCAACAAACCCAATAAATAGGCTGCACAGATCTTTCCCTTCACAGAATAAGAGATGTGGATGAACAAATAAATCACTTTTATTAAATTACCAAAAATTAGTAAAAATTGTTCAAAACACCCATTTCAAACAAAGACAGAACAAGAAAAAAAGTGCAATACATTTAAAGATTACTAAAGTGCTGACTAGTACAGATTTCATTAGAAACAAAAGTCAATTATACATTTCAAGGGCAGCATACAAGAAAAACTAAATAAACAAAAATATAAATAAATAAATCAAAAGATGGGGCTGAGGGTTGCCAGCAGGGGGAGACTCAAAGGACACTGGCAACACTCAAATGAGTATAAAACAACCCCCAAAAAAGAAATAACCAAATCACTACACAACCCTTCACACACCTGTACACATACACCCCATATCACAAAAGAAAAACCTACGAGTCGACTCCCCTTGCTCCTAACAAAACATACATACAAAGAAATCATTAAATACACAAATTACAAAAGAAAATACTACATAAATACTAACAACCACAAATGCACAAATTAACCCTTAAAGATGTCAACCAAGATTCACAAAAAAAAATTAATCACGTAAACAACTTGGCATAACACGGCATCAAAAACAAACCCAATAACATTAAAGGGACATTGTGTATGAATTTCTCCCATCTAGCGGTGAAATTGTATTTTGCATTCAATCAAATAGTGCTCTCCAGCGCCTCGCATTTTCAAATGCGTGTTGCATCTACGGTAGCCGTTATGTACCAAAAAGCTATGACAGGATGTCTTATAATAGCACTTCATCGAGTTTTCCTTTGGGTGAACTGGTTTGTTATTTCAAACAAACTGCAACTTGACACAATGAACAAACGAATGTTACAGTTTTGAACAAACAAAACTTACAACCTTGTTTTTAGGGCCTTCTCTACTTTACTCAATAGCTGCTATTCATCAAAGAGCCTGTTTAACTTTTAACTATAAATGTTCTACTGTCTATATAATAAAGTTCACAACCAAGCAATGAAAAAAGCTTGTAATTAACACTGGAAGTGCCATGGCGGTCATTTTGACCGTTTTGAATTTTATATCTGCAATAACTTTGTTGAAAAAATAAATAAAATCCTGCCGGTACCTGACTTTTCCTAAAAGTGTGTATTTTCATTTAAATATAAATATAAATATTTCATATAAATTACACATAAGGCAAAAAAAACAAATGAACATATTTACCTATTTCGGCCATAGACGGTCATATTGACCACACTGAATTTCGCGGTATTATTATAGGCTATACCAATATACACAACAATAAAATGTGGTAAGAAATACACAAAACATATTCAACAACAAATCATTTAAATGTAATGATATTCAGAACAGAACAAGAATGAAAAAGTAACTATAAACAAGCCAAAATGAAATACTTTATAAGCGAAAGTGAAAGTAGCCTAAGCGACGTTAGGCTCACGTAACTCTCTAATTAGAATCAAAATGTTTCAACTTTGCGATGTATTTGGATGGTAAACTATTCTTTATTATAGGCTTTGTACTTTACTCACGTTCCAATATCGACGGAAAAAATCATCCTCTTCACACGCGCAAAAATGGTACGAATTGTACTAGGCTACTGACTATATAAACAGAGCAGTGGAATGTTAGGTTGACTATTTTATTATGGCTATAATGAACAAGCTGCAATGTCAAGATTGCAATGCTATATGGTGTGTGTGTGTGTGTGTGTGTGTGTAGGCGGGCGCGGGCGCGATCGAACAGTGGAAACATGAAAACATAGGCTACTCTGTCATTTTGTTCAGGACATCTACGGATATTATTTATTTATAAATGTATAATTAAACTTGTTTAAATGTACAGTTTGGTGCTGTTTTGTTTTTAAAAGATATCCTAATACAATAAATGCATTAATCTCTCAATTGGGTATTTATCATTAAAGACAGAGTTTGGAATCTATTTGACCGCTTGCGGCAGTTCTAGTAGTTATGGAATTCTGGCACTTCTAGTGTTAAGACCGTAACATTGACTTACCTGTCGAGAAGAAAGCAGGCAACTTCAGCATCTCTTTTGAAAGCTTTCTCCTGCATTAGCTATCCCGCCATTAACCCTTGTTTTTTGTAATCTCCGGTCACGTTTCCTTTTACGGTCTATTTTGGACTTTTTCGACGACGAGGACTCCTTATCCTGTGACTCAGCATATATATGGTCCTCCATTATAAATAACCGTGCAGTGCAGCCTTTTAAACTTGCCGGTGCAGTGACAAGCGCCTCTCACTGCTCTGCTCCTCCGCTTCTGCTGGCTTCAGTCACGTGACGCTGGCTCTGAACGAAAACGCGTTGTGGAAACGCGTTGGCTTAGTACTTTTTGTCCCTCTCTGCTATTATAGTTTTGTACAAGATGGCGGAACTACATGGAAGCCTCCGTGGACCTACCCGTCCCATGTATATAAAGATAATAAATTCTTCATTTACGAGGATAAGTAAGATAATTAGCAGAGATATTTGTATACCATTGAGGACATATTTATGAATAAAAATATTGATTTTAGATAATAAAATACCTAAAAACCTACACATTGTCCCTTTAAAAGAAAACCGAAAAAGAAAATATTTACCAAGCAAGCAAGCAAACAAACAAAGAAAACAACACCTTCCTTGGAAACTTACAACACACACACACACACACACACACACACACACTAAAAGAGCGGGGCAACAATCTTCTTTTAACTATAGTGCCATATAAACGCCACAAAAAACTGCGTTCCTTCATGTGAATGGGCTGCGAACACGTTGACTGTGGAAAACAGTACAGATACTCTCCCACACACCATAGGAAGCAAACAAAGAAGCTTGTATGCGAGACCGGAAGAGGCATTAACTCTGTGATGTGATTCTCAACAAGGCAGGTCTATGGCCTCCGCCTCTGCCTCTAGCCATGATGGGCTCACTCAATAATAGTACAACGAGACTAACACCCATTCTGCCACAATTCGATTTTCTACACGCATTTAAATAGTGTCTTTCCAACATGAACAATGTTCGTTGAGAAAGTAGTTTGATAAACTCAGCAGCAGGCTTTCAATTGAAAGCAGCTCGATTACAAAATGGACCATTAGAGGACACTAACGCCTGTCATCGCTGGTATGAATAAACAGTACGTGTCTCATTATACATCTGCTGTACTCCAGTACACACTGGGTCACTTTAGTAATTAATCACCTAATTACCAAGAGTGGTTTTTCTCATCAACCGAGATGTGATAATGATAATGACAATAAACAGCAGGGGTACAGAGGATAGAATTTCAATGACAAAACAACAACAGTGGATGAAACAAGTTGTTGCTTGCCCTGCAGTAAAATGACACTTAGGGTTATTTTTTAAGAGTGTAATTGAGCTTTTATCACATTCACAATAGAGCAACCAACTTGGGATTTCCTAAGCAATACTTCATTACTGTATTTAAATGTTTTTTTCTAAGGTAAAGGAAGAAGATAAAGGGTGACAGTGAGAAGGAGAAAAACCTTTGATTTCTAGTTTTGCAGTGAGTTCTGTGCACAAAGTGCAGATTTGTCACACTCCCCTCAGCTGATTCAAAAAGTACAATTGTAATGAGCTGTCATCCCAGCAGAAAGAGAGATACAGTGAGAATAAGAAAGGTGAAGATCTTCTTGTTCCATCCTGTTCATATATGACACAAATTGGTACTGATCTGTCTCTCACCTTCTTTTTTAACCAATCTTGCTTGCCCCCTATAGAGAACTCAGATAGTGACAAGAAATAAGAGAAAGGACAAGGCAGCAGCAGCTCTGCCATTCCACACTGGGGCGGTCGTATGGAAGCCAAGGAGAGTCTGAGTGATCACGACAATGTTCCTCTGACTGCACCTGAGTTTGATCAGGACTTCGAGTGTCGTGAGGATGACTCTGTCTCGCTTGATGGGGGCGAGGAATTCTCTGACGACATTTCTCAAGTGGGGCGAATCTTGGCTTCCCCCTCTTCCTCCGAGGTGGCGGGTGGAAGGGAAGTGTAAACCATCTCCAGTGCAAACCATCGTCAGAACACACCTGCCGCTTTATCCGGATTGCATAGCGGAGTTGACAGATTCTAGGCCGAAACCCATGTAACCATGTCATCTTCGGTTGACCCTGGCAACCTGCCCAAGCGAGATCGAAATGCTTTCCACAGCGCACCGATCTCCCCATCCGGCTTGTTTGGTGAGGGTCTTGACGCATTTCAGGCGCGGTTTGAGGACTCTAAAAAACAGGCGGAATCTCAATGCTGAGGAAATTTAGCAGACCAGTGCCATCTTCTCGACTACCACCAGCCAAGAGACCGGCCTCAGCAACAGTGCCGAGGCCCAGTGCTTGTGGGGCTGGGCTGATGCAAACACAGCCTAAACAGTTGGCCGGTTCGGGAAAGAAGGATCCGAGAGATCTGATTCTGTCACATAGCAATCCCTCGCACAGCATCCGCCAGTGCGGCCGAGTTGGCCACATTCCAGCCGTGGTTATTTTTATCGTTTTAAAATACAAGTACATCAAACAAACACATCGAATTCACGTCTTTTGAAATTGTTACGACTCTTCTTGTTTGCATGTTCCCTCATTGATGTTCCTTCTTCATTTCGTTTTTCTCCTCTAATAACAAATTTGTCCATTTTGATCCCTAAATTTACAAAAAATAATGGCTACTGATACTATTGAAATTCTGCCAAAGCGCGCGCTTATAAGTGTTCGTTAACTATTTTGCGTCAGTAGCCTACATAGTAGCTAGGCTAGGTCTGCGCATGTCTGAAAATAATATATGATCACCAAAATGATTTTATATGACACAACATTATGATTCAAACTTCTATTTGTTTAATCCATTTGAATTTAATTTAAAAGCCAAAATAAATTGTAAAACTGGAATTAATTTTTTAAATGTGGTCGGCATATCATGGGCATTTGTGAAGGGCCGCAGGTTGAGAACCACTGGCCTAAGCTCAAGAGTGTACAGTGCGCTCTCGTTCAAACCTCTCTATTGACTCGATTCAGTGATTCACTCATAAGGACAGTCACTTGTCGCCACCTACTGGCATATATATACTAATACATATCAGATAGATGCTAATGCATCAGATAATAATCAGATAATTATTTAGAAAGGTGTTGAATTGATCTGAAATCCCATCACTCCTTCAATCATATCCACAACACTGTATTTTTGAGAAGCATACATGTACTATTTGATAATACGAGGCATCACAGTAGCTGCTGACACACATACACACATTCCCTTCTAGTGATAAGGATAGCGGTGTGTCTGCAGCTGGCTGAGTGAGTGTGGAGTTGGTGGGATTAGGGAGGATTAAGTGTGCATGGAGTGAGTGGATGGCTGCTGGGATAATTCTGGATTAAAGAGATTAGGCTACAGCAGCAGGATGGAGCTCACAGCTGAGGCCCCTGCAGGTGTGGATGTCAACCCTAGGGAAAGACAACCACTCTGGGCTACACTCCCTGATTCATCCTCCACTAACTCCACAATGGAAATTGGACCCCCTTGCTGCTAGTCTACAACAAATTTCATCATGGCGCAGTTGCAGGCTTCTTTCAATCTTTCTCTCGTACTCTTTCTCTCTTCTTGTCTGTATTGTAACGTTCTCTTTCATGCTTTTACATCAGCTCTGCAAGTCAGTGCTCATTTGTAAAACACAGAGGCAGACAAGAGCGAACATGAAATAAACATCTTCATTAAAGTTAAGAGACGACATTATATTAAAGTGTCAGGAATAAGTGTAGATAAATAGATTAGGTCATTTAGTTATATGATTATCATTATGAATGTGATTTTTAGCAATATTCATTAATGATGGTAAATGTGCAAGCTTGTTTCACCCTTAGCAATTATATAAAAAACAAATGTAAGACATTTTTCTACACTTTTTCTTATTTGACAGAAATTTGCATTAAACGGTTTACATCTCCATTATCCAACCTCAATGAAGCCCATGTGGAGCCCATGTGGAAAAAAGCACAATGGCCACCGGTCACCTCATCAGGTCTATTAATGTAGTATAATTGTATTTTGCAAAATGGAGTGTGTACACAATACATTCATTGTCTCAAATACTTTAATACATTTACACAATACAAATACAAATACATTTTATAACCCAGTAAGTTGTTGTTAAATACATCATAACCATTCAGTTAATTATTAATTAATATTTTGGATATTTGCAAAGAATTTGCTTTCAGTAACTCATGCTGGCAGTTCTTTGACATGGTAGTTGGTTTTAGGTGCACAGTCAGGTGACGGGTCATAATTTTATTTATTTATTTATTTATCTTAAAAAAGAAGAAGAATTTAGCATAGCAGTGGCGGCTAACAGAAGTTTTATAACTGCGACCACAACTGACTACCATCGTTTTCATACCCAACGCTGCACATACAACAGCACATCATTTTCCATCACTTTGTTTCATCATGGTATGGAAAAGCAGTACAGTTTTTAAGTTTTCTGTCTGAACTGTTTAAACATTCTCAGGAAGATTTATTGAGGGTGTTGTCAAATTCATAAAACTAGATTAGGAAATCGTTTAAATTCACAAATGTCTTGATTAGATCTTTTTCACAATCCACTGGTCATCAAGTTATCTCAGCTGTTTTACCTTGATGTTATATGTTATTTTAATGTAACAGTTAATTTCTAGGTGGTTAATCAAGTTTTATGGTTGATGAGAAAAAGTATGGCATAATGCTATATAAGGCTGCAAGTACCACAAGTATGTGAGTTTGCGTGCTTAACAAATCTTACAACTGCTGTCCTTTATATAGAGGACACACACACAATGTTTGAGATTTGACTGTAATTTTTTGTTCTAGAACAAAACGTGAAAGTCTCATCTATATTAACCACAGACCTAATTTTACTCATAAATCCATAGCCGCCTTTCTAAAATCTCATAGGAAATTCCCAAGGGAACCCATGGTGAATTAGCCTTCCAGGTTGGTCTATAAATTGGCATCCTGACTGGACATATCTCTAAAAATGTCCTTGAATGACAGTATTCAGTGCCTGTCCTACACTTCTGGGGGCCCTCAGCAAAACTTTGTGAAGGGGCCCCTGTTGAAATGACAGGGGCCCCTTCACAATCTGTTCTTTCAAAGCAGTTTCACTGTCAACAAACAACATACAGTGAGTTGAATTTCAATAAACATTGGTATTAATGGCAATGGTATTCCGTATGCAAGGTGCAACAAATTTTCATTGAAAGTTAAATAAATACTTTATGAAATGATGATCTATAAGACAGCTGAAATGATTTTCCAAATGCGTGATTCACTAATGAAACTAAAGCAAGACAAACAAAGCTTACCCAAGAAATCATTACTAATCATGAAAATACATTGTTTTTAAAGCACTTGACAGGACAGCTTGCATGACTGAACAGGAATTTGTTTATTTCTAATGCAATACCACATTACCACCAGAACGTTTTTATTATTGATGTATACTGACACGTACTGAAAAATATATTTTGTCATGGGGCATTTCTAATGAAACACAGTTGACTAATATTGAACCCGGAGATCAGAACTGCAATATTATTATTATTATTATTATTATTATTACAAATTTATTGGTTTGTCAAGACAAAATAAGAATTGAAATATGTTGCAAAAATACATACCTCATTTTTGGCACATTTTTTTTTTTTCTGCTGGGGACAAATAGCTTTGTTTGGAAGCCATATGTCAAGACACATGTCATTATCTGCTGCACTGCATGATGTCCGAGGCCAAAACAGTTATTAAATAAATATAAATCATTAAATATCAGAAAAAAAAGAAATTTCCACATGACTCCATTAAAATTAAATCCGCATTTATATTTGCATGTTATAAAAAAAATATGTGTATAGTAAGTAGTAATATGCTACTTAAATGATCTTTGAAATCATTCTGGTGCTTCGGGGGCCCTACACACTGTGCGCAGTTTGCGTATAGGGAGAACAGGTGTTGTTAATGGTAATATACTGTATGTTATTAAAGTCTTCATGAGTGTGTAATTTCTGAACTGCCTTCAACATTTGATCTTATTTTTAGCATCATCTGACTTATTTTGCCAATACAAAATGACTGTTCATGTAGACCTGTCCACCGATTCTGCTATCTTCAGATAGATTAGCATCTGATATAGAATCACATTCTGTGTTTTTTTAAAACTCAAAATGACATTATCACAGCATCTCTGAAACTATTCTGCTGTGCTTTTTATTGTCTGAACCTGGTTGTGTCAGTGCCGTCGTTGTTCTTAAGGAAAGAAGATGCGGTTGTGAGAATCGTCGCGTCGGCAGAAATAATGAGGCTACCAAAACCAGTTCCTCTTACGAAAGCGTCGTACTTTCACCGCAAATGCGCATGCATGCACTCACTTCTCGCACAGCTATCTTGGTCAAAGTAACAAAAACATGAGTTCACACTTGCTTGTCTCATCTCTCTTCGCTTTCTCACAAACTATCATCTTGTCATGTGCCATGGTACAGCCATAAGTTTTTTTTAAGGTTGTTTTTCTACTCCAGAGTGTGTGCAAGTGTGTTTGTGTGAAGGTTATCTCACGGGTTCAGCTGCGGTTTAGTGCAAAGATCTATTAGTGCTGAGTGAGCAAGAGAGACGTTTGCTCTTGTGAAACCTCACAGACCAGAAACCACATGCTGTCTCCTCTGTAAGCTTTTTTTCCCTCTGTTGTGTGCTTTTGCAACACTCAGACTCACACTTTACCACACTACTCATAACTCATACCTAAATCTCCCATAACTCCTAACCTAAAACTTCTTTTATTTTGAACTCAACGCACACAAACATGCTCAGTGGCTAATTTTGGAGTGTTAGCAACTTGATGTGTAAACTGTGTCGGTTTGGTATGATTATGCAGTTAGTTTTCTTTTCACTCTATCACACCAGCTGCTTGAATTATTGATGTTCTCAAGCTGCTACTGCATGTGATGTTGAAATTGTTATCAGTTCTCTTTTCCTTTTCATGTCTTTCTCGCTCTTTTTGTTGCCTTTGACTTGTCCGCACAAAATGATCTGCTGCTGTTGTCATGGTAACTGAGAGCATATACACAGTGTATTTTCTATCATTGTGCATTATCAGTTTAAGATTATATTTCTACATCTGTTAATGTAGTGTTTCTTTCTACATTTTCTCTCTCTTTCAGAATTACAGTGTGGGTGATAAGCAGAGGTTTACGGTTCCAGGAGCTGTGCACCTCTCTATGTGTAGGTGTAGGTGACAAATTGCATTTTGCACATATTTCCACCAGTGTCATTGCATTGATGTGTGTGAATGTATCGAGGGCTGTCAGAAGAGTATGGAAGCTAAAAATACACATTCTTCACCCTAAATGGCACTTCTTGCTTTTTCTTTGTTTGGTTGTTAGTTCTGTTCTACCCATATTAGTCCATGAGATGTAAGATACCACACATGCATTCACCACATATAAACACCGTCTCTCACGCTTTTACACATCTTATCATCATCTGAGGTTTGGTGAACGCGCTCTCTCACATATTTCATCTCAGGGGCAGTTAAACCCACAACAGCACAAGCAAAGTTCACACGCGATGAACTGAGAGAAAAACAAAAGACAGAAAACGACAAAGAGAAAGAAAAAAGGAAAGGGGAGGAAGATGGGTCACAACAACCACACATTAGCTGGCATGGCACACGGAAAAAGAGAAGTGTGTGTGGAGTGTTAGGTTTTTAGGGAGGTGAAGGCAGCGCTGTGGTGCGAGCATGACGTGTGTATGTGTACAAAATCAGCCCACAATAGTGCTTTTGACTGTTAAAGCCTTTCCTCGATCTGTAGTATAGTTAAAGGTCTGTCAGCTACTGGTATACCTCATCCTCCCTCAAAGGAAAAACACTGATTAAAAAAAAGGTTCTCTTGGAACTGCAGAATGAGGTGATAGTGACCATAAAAGTGTTTTGTTTTTTTGTGTGTGTGTGTGTGTGTGTGTGTGTATGACATTATGTGGGAGGGAGTGTGCCCTATTTTTGCGCTCTTTGACACGTTTTTTTTTTTTAGCATTTGTTTTCCTGTGTGGTAGAAAATAGTTCAGATTTATATTGTGATATGCAGCATGAGAAATAGAGGCACACATAATTTTACACTCAAAGTTGAATAGTGAATAGTGTGTTAGTATAATGATGTGATGATATATACTATCTGACTTCATCTGATTCAGTGAGAGAGAAAAAAACAAAAAAAAGTATATATGTATGTTTAAAATGTAATTTTCCTATGATGGGAAAGCTGAATTTTCAGCATCATTTCTTCAGTCTTATGTGTCATGATCCTTCAGAAATCAGTCTAATATGCTAATTTGGTGCTCAAGAAACATTTCTTATTACTAGAAACTATATTATAAACAACATTTATTATACTATTATAAACTACATTACTATAATTACGTTTCCTCATGTCTACTTGATCCTATACCAACTCATTTGGTTAAAGCCCTGTTTTCCTTCTCTTTCTTCTCTTATAACTCGTATTATTCATACTTCTCTTAGCTCCGGCATTGTTCCATCATCTTTTAAAATAGCTGCTATTACCCCAGTTCTTAAGAAACCTGGTGCAGACCCTAACAATCTATATAATTTCCGTCCCATCTCAAATCTTACTTTTATTTAGAAAATTCTTGAAAAAGCAGTGGCAGCACAGGTTCATGCGCACCTTAGCAATAATAACTTGTCTGAGTGTTTTCAGTCAGGGTTTCGTTCTAAGCATAGTACAGAAACCGCCTTAGTGAGAGTAACTAATGATCGGTTAATGGCTGCTGGTGGCGGGTCCTTATCTATTCTTGTTTTACTTGATTTGAGTGCAGCTTTTGACACAATTTCACACAATATTCTGTTGAACCGTTTATCTGATATCGGTATCACTGGTATCCCTTTATGCCTGGTTCACTTCATACCTTTCAAACCGTAAAAAAATGTCATTCCCAACCTTCTTCTGTTAGCTGTGGTGTACCCGTAGGTTCTGTCCTAGGTCCCAGTTTACCTTCTCCCACTTGGTAATATCTTTTCCAAATTCGGTATTAAATTCCACTGTTACACTGATGATAAACAGCTTTATGTATCTGCAAACCCTGATTCCATTCTCCCTCCTGCCTGTCTTACCAACTGCCTTCACAAAATAAATGCCTGGTTTTCTGCAAACTTTCTCAGTAAGACTGAAGTACTCCTTATTGGCACTAATTCTATTCTCTCTAGGTCCTGCAGTTTTTCTTTATCCATTGACGGTTCTTCCGTTTCTCCTTCCCTCCAGGTTAGGAACTTGGGGGTCATCTTCGACAGCACCCTTTCATTTGAAGCTCACATTAATAACTTAACCAGATCTTATTTTCATCTCCGCAATATTGCTCGCCTCCGTCCATTTCCCACTCCGCGTAGTTCTGCTATTCTTGTTCATTCGCTTGTCACCTCTCGCATTGATTATTGTAATTTTCTTTTATCTGGTTTATCACACAAATCTCTTCATAAACTCCAGCTGATTCAGATTTCTGCAGCTCGTATCATAACCTGCCTGGATCCCTTCCACCATCACCACCAGGATTCCCATTCAGGCAAACTGATTGAACTGCCTACCATTTCTACGAATAAACTGTGTTGATTGTTTATATCCTTCTCTGCTTCTATCTGTGAGTGTGACAATTGGCTTCCTATTCAATTCTGGATTGAATTTAAAATTAATAAGACACAATGATTGTTGTACTATACAAACTGTATATTATATCCCCTACTCCTAAACCTACCCTTCACTGAAAACTTTCTGCAAAAAAACATAATTCTGAATGATTTATAATTTATTTTCCTCATGGGGGCCAAAAATGTCCCCACAAGGATTTTGGATATTGCCATTATTTGTCCCCATAATGTAGGGTTAACCTGGACTCCATCTATTCAACATATTAACCCATCACTTCGATAGCTTCATTGGTGTCACAGACTCAGCCACACGTCACTCCCTCAATCACCTAATCATCACGCTCCACCCACTCGTTCACTCTCACCCGAGTTTTAATCACCCGCACCTGAACCTCATCATCCCCACTTGTTAAATACACTCACCTTCTGTTCCCTCATTGTCTGGTCTCGTCTTTGACTGGTTCACGGACCCGTTGATGATCACAGTGTGTTGAACTACCTGCCCTTCTAGTATTGTCCATCGGAGTGTCCTGCTTTCGTCTGTCCTGTTATCTGGATTCTCGTCTGTTCCTGTCTCTGTCCAGTCTGCTGTTCGTCTTCCTTTTTCATCTTCAACCAGCACCAGCCTGGATCCCTTCCACCACCACCACCAGGATTCCCATTCACACAAACTGATTGAACTGCCTACCATTTCTACGAATAAACTGTTGATTGTTTATATCCTTCTCTGCTTCTATCTGTGAGTGTGACAATTGGCTTCCTATTAAATTCTGGATTGAATTTAAAATCCTCCTCCTCACTTACAAATCTCTTCACAACCTCGCTCCACCTTACCTTTCAGATCTCTTACAGCCCTACACCCCTTCTCGAACTCTCCGTTCCTCTTCATTGGGTGTCCTCCATACACCTTCTGCTCGCCTAGCCACCGTAGGGGCCATAGGGCCTTTCGCCGTGCTTCTCCTCGCCTTTGGAATTGTCTCCCAGTCAACATCCGCAATTTAGGATCGACATCTCAATTTAAAGTCAAACTTAAAACTCATCCTCCATGATTACTTTGTGCACTCAAATCTAGTACTTTTTTTATTCTATTTATTTGATTTTTTTAAGTTGTCATGTTTGTAATTGTTGCTCTTCCCTTTTATTTTATTTTATTTTATTTTATTTTATTTTATTTTATTTTATTTTATTTTATTTTATTTTATTTTATTTTATTTTATTTTATTTTATTTTATTTTATTTTATTTTATTTTATTTTATTTTATTTTATTTTATTTTATTTTATTTTATTTTATTATTTTATTTTATTTTATTGCCTTGTTATTTACTGTTATCTCTTATTTTAATATTGTTATTGTTGCTGCTATGATGTATGGTGACCTTGAGTGATTTGAAAGGCGCCTTAAATAAAATGCTAAATCCACTTTATTTTTCACGAATGAGTGGGCACGGCCATTTGTAAACTGAATGTGCTTCTGGTGTCATCCACTTCTAGTTATTATTAGCTGTACAAAACAGCTCGTTATGCTGCTTGATATTGCAAACTGATATTTCTTACCATATTATTTTAATGTATTGTTGTAATTATTAACATTGTTTTGCGCAAATAGTTTGACCGTTTACTGCACTTTGTTTTTCTTCTAGTTATTTATCTATCTCACAGAAAATAGCTAATAAGTTGGCTATACTAACCCCAATAGTGTGTGTGTGTGTATATATGTGTATACACACACACACTCTCACACTCACAGTACTGTAAAAATAAGAGTATACTGCAACAGATTAACTAAATTAAGCATTCACCAACCAGTCCCCACAGCTGGGCTCAGCCACATGTAAGCTTTTTACACATCACCTTTATGTTGCTTCCTCCTTTGTTGCTCTCTTTTTACTTCACATACACACAGAAACAGGAGCTTTCCACACAGTTCTAATGATCCCACTTCCCTTTCTCTGTTTCTTTCTCTCTGCGTCTCTCACACACAAACACGTCCTCCACATCACCCTGACACTGTTGTGCTTCTCTTTTTAAACCACAGATGATTTAAATACTGAAGAGGTGTTTTCACCTCCGAGTGAAATGCAGTGTGTTATCTGTGTGGGCTATGACACACTTTGAGACAGAGAAAAGCTTGTTATGAACACCATGATCTCTGAGATGTGTGAATTGTGCATACACTGCTGAGCAAGACCAACACACTCCAACTAGGCCAGTAAGAAAACATTTATTTTGTGGTATTTGTGTTTGTCACACACACATGGACATGTTTTATGGGGACTTTACATAGACACAATGATTGTTGTACTATACAAACTGTATATTATATCCCCTACTCCTAAACCTACCCTTCACTGAAAACTTTCTACAAAAAAACATAATTCTGAATGATTTATAACTTATTTTCCTCATGGGGGCCAAAAATGTCCCCACAAGGATTTTGGATATTGCCATTATTTGTCCCCATAATGTAGGGTTTACCAGGAACACATACTCATGCATCCTGCAGGGAATTATTAGTTTAACCCATGTTCAGCCTTCCTTTAAATGGTTTCCTAATTATAGTGATGTAAAAACGTTACCTCTCTCTCTCTCTCTCTCTCTCTCTCTCTTTCTCTCTCTCTCTCTCTCATATCGCTTATTTTCTCACTAAAATAAAGGAAAGGGCAGGTTTTTTTTGTTCAGTCACACTGACTTTTAATTTATGAGTTGGAGGCAGATTCTCCTGCAGCCTTGCTAAAAATAATGGAACAGATTCTAAGCTACTGCAACTTTAAAACAAAATATATTATTATTGATTATAACAGCCGTGCACTCATTGTGCAGTTCTAAGTATTTTTTATTATAGGCTGTAAATAACAAAGTAGATGGGCTGGAAGTCTTCCATGTATAGCAATCAGAATTTATAAACTGCTCCATTACCTCGATTTCCATTGGTTACTCTCCGAACATTAGCAATTATTTTCACACGAGCGGTACTCATAAAAGCTATAATCTGGTGATTTACTGGCTTGCGGCACAATGCACTTGGCCTCGGTAGCAATTTCCCACTCTCTCTCTGGTCTGTTTATCTCTCTTTGTATTCGCTTATGTTGACACAGTAGCCGTTCTGGCTTCAGCTGATTCAGTGAGAAATGGGTTTAAGAGTGAACACATGTTTTGTGTGTGTTGATTTGGAAAATGTTTGGATGGAAAAGAAATTGTACAGTGCTGTTCATGTAGTTAATTGTCACTGTGGGATGAACAATGGACAATAAATTGAACAATAATTGGTTGAAAAGGCCATTTTATGCATGAATCCATTTTTAGCCATTCTTTATTTATTAAACGTGTCTCTATTGTGCACAATGTAGAGGACATAGAAGACACGTGTATTTGCTCTTAGCCTGCTCTTTGCTCTTATCAATAAGCTGCTGAGAAGTGCCATCAGCGTCTGGTCAATCCCTGCTCACAGAGATGGATAGATAAGGCTGTTGGAGGTAAAAGCAGTGTGTGACTGAGTGTTTGTGTATGTATGTATTTGTTTGTTGGCAGGTCACAAAGCGCTATCGCATTGCTGCCTACTCAGCCTACGCTTATCAAGCCATTAAAGCCCCTGGGGGAGAATGAGAGCAAGAGAGATGGATGAAAGATGGGGGTGTCCATTTGTAATTCAAAAAAGAAACCAATATAGAAGGAGATAGAATAAAATGAACTCATCATCATCATGTTTTTACAAAGCCCACATAATTTGAGCTATGGGCTAAAATAACCAGGGTTAGAGGTTTGTTAAAATCCCTAACCTAATTATCTGATGCAGAAAAGTTAGTTCATGCATTCATGACCTCGAGACTAGATTACTGTAATGCTTTATTAGCCGGTTGTCCTGTATCCTCAATAAACAAGCTACAGTTAGTCCAAAATGCAGCTGCTAGAGTTCTTACTAGATCAAGAAAATATGATCATATAACACCGATTTTATCATCACTACATTGGTTACCTATAAAGTTCCGTATTAATTATAAGTTATTGCTACTGACTTATAAAGCCCTAAACAGCTTAGCTCCAGTCTATTTAACGGATCTTCTATCGCCCTATAATCCATCGCGCGCTTTAAGATCAATAAATTCAAGGCTTTTGGTCATACCTAGGATATCCAGATCCACCAAAGGAGGGAGAGCATTTTCACATTTGGCTCCGAAACTCTGGAATAGTCTTCCTGATACTGTTCGTTGCTCAGACTCGCTCTCCCAGTTTAAAACTAGATTAAAGATGCATCTTTTCGGCCAGGCATTCATATAATATTGTTAATCTTACAGTTCAAACTACAATCCGGCCTCTAGTTCATAAATGCCAGAGGAGAACTGGCCCCGACTGAGCCTGGGTTCTCCCAAGGTTTTTTTTTCTTTTCTCCATTAGGTCACCTGATGGAGTTTTAGGACACCATTAGGTCACTTGATGGAGTTTTTTCGGTTCCTTGCCACTGTTGCCTTTGGCTTGCTCAGTTGGGGATATTTTGGGGATATTTAATTTTATTCTATCAATCAATAAATTCCACTAGAAACAAACCTTGTTGTATTATTTTATTTTAATTTAATACTGTGAAGCTGCTTTGATACAATCTGTATTGTGAAAAGCGCTATACAAATATACTTGATTTATTTGATTTGATTTGATTAATTATTAGCAATAATAATAATAGTGATGTTAGCCTTAGCAACTCTTGGGTCACATCCAGTCTGTCAGACAGACATGTCAGTGCAAGACTAGAGTCAAAGCTCACAGACTTAATGTATATTGAGGTCACAAGGTAGAATTAGAATTAGAATGAGGTTGGGCTCTATATGGTTTCAATATGTGGTTGGGGATTTCAATTAATGTGCTTGGACAGTCTCTTTCTCCAACTGTGAGTTTCTCTGTGACCGTTCTGAACACAGCTGTAATGGGACCATCCAGATGTTTGCTCTTACGCTCACAAAATGCTACAGATTGGTAAAGAGGAAGCAAAGCCCTGGAGGTACTCCAACCTGTCACCAAGGGGTATTCGTTGAGCCATTTTCTTTACTCTTGATAAATACACACACATAAACGTGGCGAAGATTTGTTGGGACTCATAGTCTAGTGTACAGGTCTAAATTCAGTCAGCCAGATGGTAAGATAGCTCAGCTTTCTGTGAGAATTCGACGAGGTAAAAAAAAAGAATATAGGGCATGACATGCTGACAGACATTTGTGTGCCTTCTTCACCCTTAAAATATATTTAAAGGAACCATGAAATCACATGACAAGCATCATTTTCTGTCATGTATTGACACACAGTATTTCACAGTATTTCCCATGGAAAGGAGTTTGGGTGGAACACGTTGAATGGCTCATTCCTTTTTTGTTTAGCAATACTTTACTATTAGTTCATGCAGCAGATAACGTGAAGAAATAATGACCAATATTTTACTGCATTTACATACATTTTTTAACATTCCAAGTTGTATAAATAAACTATAATTTGATTTATTATGAACAAACATGAATTTACAGTACACAGTAGTATATTTATAAATTTGTATTATCGTAGATTAATAAATGATGTAAAAAATATTGGCGAAATCCAGTCATTTCAGTAGGAATCCACACGATTAAGAATTTCATGTGAGGGTGAAAGATTTCCCCATGCAGATTTTGCAACAGGCTCAAGCTGGTCACATGATTTTGCCATGTTGACCAACAGAAAGCTTCTTGGTTTGAAAGTGACTTAAATGTGAGGGGTGCTTCATACAACACTACACTGTTGACAATAGACGATGTATCATTTGCCTACAAAATTTCACTAGTATGACCAAACCTTTAATTTATTAATTAATGTTAACAAATTGAACCATACTGTTAAAGGGGTGGTATAATGCCCCTTTTCACAAGATGTAAAATAAGTCTCTTATGTCCCCAGAGTGTGTATGTGAAGTTTTAGCTCAAAATACCCCACAGATAATTTATTATAGCATGTTAAAGTTGTCCCTTTCTGAGGGTGAGCAAAAACACATCGTTTTGTGTGTGTCCCTTTAAATGCAAATGAGCTGCTGCTCCCGGCACAGTGGATTCTTAGCAGCTTGCAGACACGCACTCAAATGTTCAAACCGGAGTTGGACAATAATGGAGAGACTCAAGAAGAAGTGACAACATGTAGAATGCAACAGGACGTTTCTGAATGGTTAGTTGATGAATTTATGTAGCTGATCTTCAAGTCATTGATTGGCATATTCTGTCATGATAATCTATAAATCGCTTGTGTGGGAACTGTTGTAAGATGCCTACAGAGTGACATGCTATTGCATTTGTGTTACGTACTGTATTGCAATAAATGTGAAAAGACGGATGTGACCGCTTGAGCAGACTCCCAAATGTGCTCTACTATAACAACTCTTCCTCTTCTCATGGACTCATCCCCTGTTGCGTGTTCGCGGGCGGTGTTTATGTAAATTTTAGGGTTTGTGATGTCACTAACCCAGGAGGATGCTTGTGTAGTCCCTACCAGCCGTTTGTTGTAGTCCTTAAAAAGAAAATATCTCCCTTTGCTTTGAACAGCAACACTCTAACTAAAATTAGAAAAGTTCATCCATCACCCCTTTAGGTGTTAACCTATAAAAATTAGTAGCTTTTGGTATGTTTTCTAGTAGGCTGAACCTACTAGTTAATCAGTTGCAGGTGGTATCGGGGGATGGAAATTCTCATAATTTGATTGGACAAAAAAAAAAAAAAATCAGCAATTTTGCTGTGTTCTCCTGGAAAAGCTTTTTTAGGAGACCCTAACCCCCCCCCCCCCCCACACACACACACACTTTTAGGAGTGTACCACAAACAGTAGATGGCCTCTATCTAACATAAAACTCAAATTTTGTCTTCATGGTGTTTTTTTAAATCCTTGTCAGAAACTCTTTGAACCCTATTATACAGCCCGTTCTCATCCCAAGGCGTCATATACTGACGCTTTTGAAATTTCTTCAATATCCGACGCACAGGGCACCCTTAGGCGTCAATATGAGACGCAGATAAATATGAGTCTAGGAGGCGCCTCCTAGCGGTCTAACCCTAAACCTACCCCAGACCTAAACCTACCCATAACCGGCGTCTCATATTGACGCTAAAGGGTGCCCTTTGCGTCAGATATTGAAGAAATTTCAAAAGCGTCAGTATATGACGCCCTAGGATGAGAATGCATTGTATTATAAGATCCTGCATTCCAAAAATGCAATATGACTAATTAAATGTAACAACTGTGTAGCACCACACACAACCACACTGCTTGTACTGTAGTCAAGTAACCACGTCCTCTTTCTCTTTTTCTGTGTCAGTTTTTTGTCACTCCCTGTCTGTCTGTCTGTCACTCTCTCTCTTTCTTTCTTTCCCTCTCTGACTAACTCTCTTGAGGTTTGGCAGCTGAGCCCCAGAGTTAAGTGGCTTTTCTAGTTTATCCTGATAGGTCAGTGGGAGAAATGAAACTTCATCTCTGAGCCATGATCGCAACCCCCCGAACACGACAACCGGCTTAAAGTTGGATCACAAATTTGCTTTCTGTCAGTAGCTACATTTTTGTACACAACCAATTCTTGACGTTGCGTAAACAAACAAAGCAATCCTGTGTGTGTGTGTGTGTGTGTGTGTGTGTGTGTGCATGCGTATAAAAGCAGGCGCAGCTTAGCAGCATTGTCGGCGGTTTCAGTGGCGGGTGAATTACAGCCTGCTGTAGAGCTGTGGTTTAGTCTGCTCTCTCTCGCACACAGTAAAGCGCTCCACTCGTCTCTCATCAAGGGCTCTCGTTTCATAGGCCCCGATGCGCAACAGTGCTGTAGGCCTTGAACCCACACGCAAATGCACATACACAGGCACTTGGGTGGGCCACGAGTGCCAGTCCTAGGAGCTCAGGCTTGCCACAGGTGCTCCTCTGTTCTGCGTGTGTGGCTAATGAAGCTCATAAAGATGGTGGATCATTACTGAAGTGTCTTCATTGCAGCCCTGTAGATTTGCTTATGCAGATTTGCAGGTTTCTGCCAGCTCCTCTGACACATGTCTGAGTGGTAGCGAGTATAAAATTAGCACTACAAAGATGGAGATTGGAATCTGTGGGCACACTTGCACTTACAATCTGTGTAAGTTTGTTTACAGGCACTTTAAAAGTTTCAGACTAAAACAGTAATTCATCTTTTTGAAATGTCATGTAAATGTTTTAGTTCAACTGAAATCCGTGTTTTGTGAAGTCGGACTAACAGACCTAGATAATATGATTTTAGCTGGGCTTTGTCCTTCATGCTAATCGAACTAATTGGCCTCACTGTTGGTTGCTTGCTTCGAAAGACATGATAATGTTTATTTAATCCTTCATAGATTGGATTACACGTCATGTCATGTACTTGGACAGACAGATGAAGACTTTAGAAGCATTTATCCTATAGATTTCAGCTATGTTGATCTGAGACTTTTGCAGTACGCACACATTGTGATTGTGTGTGATTTACACTACACTAAGCTTGGCTAAAGCCTGTAAAACACTGAGTTAGGGACTATTAAAAATAACAATAAATTAAATACAGTAGTATAGATAAATAACTTTGAAAGTAAATCTGCACTAATGCTTGTTAACAGACTCTGTGGGATGTGTGTGTGTGGGTGTGTAAAAATGTGTTTCCAAGAGTCAATACTCTAACTTATGTCTGGTTCTCAGCTTGCTTAGCGTGCTGCTAACGAGTGTAACAAATTATAGCTTACACTGCTTTTCTATGTGTTTATATTTCTCTCTTTCTCTTCCTCTTTCTTTATCCAGAATTAGTGCGAGTTTCCATCCGCTGTCATCACGACTCAGACACTTGTTAATGAGGCTTCAGAATCGACCCTAACTGGTAGATTTTAGCATGTACCGCTCACAAACACCCAATTTATGTCGAAAAGACTGAAAGCATTTTAAACAATCCCTCAATGTCTTTTAAATTTGGTAACCTCTAATGTAATACGTCAGTGTGACTATGTATATGTACTGTATATACACTACTGTTCAAAAGTTTGGGGTCAGGAATATTTCTTTAATGTCTCTTATGCTCACTAAGGCTGCATTTATTTGAATAAATATATTTTAAAATTAAATTTATTCCTGTGAATTTTTTCGGCAATTACGCAAGTCTTCAGTGTTGCATGATCCTTCAGAAATCATTCTAATATGCTGATTTGGTGCTCAAGAAACAGTTCTGCTGCTTAATAGTTTTCTGGAAGACACATTTCTTTAGGATACTTTGATGAATAGATTTTTTGTAACAATGTTAAAGTCTTTATTGCCACTTTTGATCAGTGTAATGCATCCTTGCTCAATGAAAGTATACATTTCTTTTAAAAGAAAACTTTTGGACTGTAGTGTATATATGTATATGTTCACTCTGATGCTGATTCTTCTCTTTCTTAACTGCATTTTGATCATGTGATAATTGCAGGGTTTCTGAGCGCTGGGTGCAAGGATGTGTGACCTGTTTACATTCCTGTGTGAAGTACAGATGTGCTCAAACAGATAGACGTTCTAGAATGTGGTCAGTCTGCGGTGTTCCAAGACACAGTTCGGTCTGATCTGTGACGCACTTCCTTTGCTCTGCCATCTACTGCCACTGAAAAGCCTTGGCCTCAGCAGCCACATCCTGCCTGAGATGAGTGTCTTCGCTGTGGTTTTGATGGTGAGTGGAACATGTGGCTACTGAAGCGTCCTTATATGAGAAAAACAAAAGCAAGAAGAATAGCAGATATAACTGCTTTAAATATTAGAGCCTATCATAACGTATTAACTTAGAAAACACAGTGTAGTTATTGGTCTGCTTTGACGGGATGAAAAAAAAAAAAGAGGTAATAATTGAAACTTTACATCTTACAATTGTGAATTTTGTTTCTTGTGTGTCGTAACGTGACTTTAAATTTAGCAATTTTACCTTTATATCTCACACTGTGACACTATATCTAACAATATAACTTTATTTTTTTATTTTAAACTTTATCTCTTAATTACCTTTTTCTTTTTTTACTCTGATGTGTAAATAATTGGCATAATTCCTTCGTGCAGTATGAATAAAAATCTCAGGGCATGTTACAAGAAGCATCTCATTATAGTTATTATGTTCGATAAATGCAGTGCATACTTGTTCTGCTCATTTCGTGTTCAGGTAGTCTGCTTCATACATGCCTCTTGGGCAAATGAAGCTGTTCTCTGCCAGAGCCCAATTAGTGAGGGTCACTGAGCGACTTTGACGTGGGTATGTGCGGTTACCCCATCAGTGGGCCAGATAGCTCATTAGTGCTAGCGCGCTGTGGACTCGGTGTCCTTTGCTGAGCATGCAATCTGTCTGTAGTAATCCACAGGAAGCTGGCATGGGAAGGGGGCGAAAAAGTCTGTACTAAAAAAGGTTGTCTAAAAAGCAGGCTTGAGGTGTAAGCGGCATGTTGCCAGAGCAATATAGATTTATTGGACTGTCCTAACAACAAGGTGGAGAGGCGGCGAGAGAGAGCAGCAAGGACAAGCATTTCTGCACCCTCACAGTCGATTGTTCAGTAGAGCCGAAAATGTGTTTTCAGATCTTGGCTGGACTTGCTGTCCTAGGGGAGACAGAATAAGAGAGCACAAAAAAGAAATTCAATGTGTCTGTATGATGGTCGATGTTAGTGTACAGGATGTGTGTGTGTGTGTGTGTTCATATGTCAAAAGCCATGTCCTCAGGATTTGTGGGAATGATCTGAAGACCAAAGACCACTCTTATCTGAGTTTGTGTGTATGTGCTTTTTGGATTGAGCACTCAGACTGACAGGATTCATTTTGGGCTGAACTATTTTATTATAACGATGGAAGTTGCATGTCCAAAACACCATAGTTTTGTACAATACAATAAAATAACAATTCAACTTACAGCACC
Organism: Abramis brama; assembly: GCF_963993115.1. NCBI lineage: Eukaryota > Metazoa > Chordata > Actinopteri > Cypriniformes > Leuciscidae > Abramis > Abramis brama. Next base: position 27,261,113 of record NC_139965.1, on the reverse strand, counting down.
TACATAAATTTAAAGCTGCCGTCGGCAAAAATTTTTTGATCATATTCAGTGAAATCGACACTATAATCCGACAGAACAACATAAATAAGGTGGTTTTAGAAAAAAACCTGAGCTTCTAACTCCACCTGGAGCGTGTTATTTGTTTTGCAAAAATCCACCGCTCCCGGATCATCGGGTCCAATCAGCGCAGGGGGGTGTGAGATCTGACTGTCAATCACAGGTCGTGCACACGCCACAGATCCCACTCCACCCTCGCGCACGTTACAATCACATGCACACGCCTGAAGTTCGCAGGTGTGTAGTGTGTTGGATTGTCGAAGCTTGATGGCGGAGAGAAAATCTACTAACAAGCTTCCAATTCCTCGGTTATTGCTATCTATCTATGGGTAGATTAGCCAGGGCAGCCTACCTCCGAGTCCATGGTGTTGATCGATGTTGGAGAGATGGCGCGGACACGTTCACAGAAAATCTGGTGCACACGCACTGACGAGCACGACCTCGATGGGAGGGTGCTCGCTGGTAGTGGGGGAGGGGCATGAGAGTTGTAAACATTCAAAATTTTGGCTAAGTCGACCCAATCTGCCAGACTTGCCGACTGCAGCTTTAATAAAAAACATAAAGCAAAACCACACACAAAGCGCATTATTATACCATCATTTTGTTTCCAGGTGTACCTTGTTCATTAAATCATTAAGTCTCTGTGAGTGTTTCTCAATCAAAAGGCTGCATATTTCAGCTGCCATGTCATCAAGCGCCATTAAAGGCCATCTCAATTTGAAGAACCCCTGGAAGTCAGCCTTCATTTTGTGTCATCCTTTCAGCGTATTTTGAAGGATGCATCAGGTGTATCCTTTGCATCCTCCGGTCACCCACAACATTTCAGTCCACAAAAAATTAATGACATAAAACTAAACTTCTCATGATGGCGGTTGTCGTTCAATGTATTGCATTCAGAAAGTCAGAAAATACAACGATTTTTAATATAGGGTATTTTTCAAAATATATTTAGTATTAGTATTTATATGTTAGTATTTTCACTCCATGGGTGTCAGAAACCTTTATGATGTAGCCAGTGGACTTAGTAGATGATCTCATAGCATTCTGTTTTGAAAAGGAGTCTAGCCCAGAAGCCCAGAGTCTCACTAAAATGCAGCCTTCTGATTGGGAAACACCATGTGTGTGTATAGTGTGTATATATCATGGGGTCAAGTTTTGGCTGTTAGCATGGGCCAGTTTGCCCATTTAGTTTTTTGTCAGTTGTATTATGGGTTTGATGTTTTGCTTAAAAATATCCTTATGACTGTGTTATTATAATTGTGTATTTTATACAAGCATGTGATCATACAGTCTCTGCTTCTGCAATGATTGTTGTTGATGGTTTTCCCATACTAAATGCTCATATTATATTCGATATGTTTACATTGGCCATTACCCTGTCCTGTATCTTAACAGTTTACAGGAAGCAGATGGTGTCTCAACTGTCTTTAGTCATTTGTTCAGCCATCATGTGAGCGCAGCACTCTCTCTGTCTCATGTGGCACAGCCGTCAGGGCAGTTAGACACCTACCTGTATGTTACCAAGACAACACCAGCTCTGAGACTATTAGGACTGCAGTCTTGGCAACGGTGTGAGTAGCTCTTTGAGGAAAGATTTCATCATGTACAACAGAAAATCTACTGATAATTTTTCCCACACTCTTTCCGGACTCTTTCAATCTACTTTAAACTGCACAATAAAATAACACGACCCGGACCTTCTAAAATGAATTCCTGGGATGCAACTTTTTAAAATCCCAAACATGTTATTGGTTTGCTTAGTTTTGTTTCTGTATTAAGAGAAATAAATTTCACTCAAAGAAAACTGTTGATATGAATGATCTTGCTAGCTGTAGGTAATGTATTAATATTGGTCATATTAATATGTATTTTTATAGATGTTTTGTATTTTTATTTATATTTTTAATATTTTTAGTAGGTAAATGACAGGGGGACATCATAATGTTTTGAAACAAAAAAGTTTAATGATCATCTGCAACGAGTTCTTGCTGAGGCGTCACTCTCTGCATACAGGTATGACGAAACAGAGAGCAATAATACATTTTTAATGTGCGGCTCAAAATGCTGACAAAGATACGAGACTCCCTCTGCTGAAAATCTGTCTCTTGAATAAATAATCATCATAGACAGCTGTATTTTTTTGTCAATTTCCAAAATTCTTTCCCTGTGAAGTGTCTGTTCATTTGGAGTGGTGTTTATTGCGCCAGAGATTTGTCACTTTGCACACAGCTGTTTGGTTCGATATCTATTTGCAGTCTGTTCCTAAGGGGTCACGATTTGGCTGGTTAGCATGTCCCCATTAACCCTTGCTTATGGTAGTTGACTACACCAGCTGGTAGAGCTGGTCACTGGTTCTAAAAAAAACAAACAAACATTTTGTTCGTTGATTGCATTTAAAAAACAGAGTATTCTTACAGAATATTGTTTTTGCAAAAAACATATGCATCACTTATGTTTCATTATAGCATTGATTTACCAGTGACTTTCTTCTGTAAAAATAAAAAACAAAAAAGAATTTCCTGTTTGTTGCCTTTCGTGCCACAGGTTGTTTGCATGACCTGTGCCATCAACCAAAAAGTGTTGTCATATGTCACTATGTAAATGAACACCAGAAAAATACACATTCACCACCATGGTACCAAAAATCCTGTCTGGATACAAAGGTAAATGATCACTCATTAGACAGGAAGAACAGATGGTTCAAGACAGGAGTGAAAGGGGTAGAGTAACACCACATGTTAGTCATTTAGTCCATACAGTTCTTCCTGGGAAGTTTTGCCCTAATTCACTCAGAGGTCCGGATTCACACCATCAGGAAAGAAACTCGCACGGCGACGTGCAAGCCTCATGACATTATGGTGTGTGACTCACAGAGCCGCTTGGCAAAAATATCCTAAATAAATATAAAACGCATCCAACTGTTTCCTGATTCACCACATGAGAGAAATGTGAACTGAACACATAGGTGTAATAGATGCAATCTTTTTAAAGGGTAGCAATTAAACAAGACTGACCTTGAAGACTGCTGTGAAATACATTCTCTGTGATTGTTTTGAGTTTGAAGTGGATAAATACGAAGTAAGTTCACTGGCACCAAATTGTGCAGTAATTAAGTCATTAGCACCAGTTAAATATGCTATTTGTTTTTAGCTTGCCATCAGCCATACTCATAATAATTGCTTGAGAGCCGCAGCCTTGTTGGAGATACATTAACATGGAGCAGTCTGATAATTAGAGAATTAAAATAAAGTCCATTTTTAATCTTCTTTGGAAAAGAAGACTAATGGATTTCTTACACACACACACACACACACACACACACACACACACACACACACACACACACACACACGGTTAGTGCATTAATCTCTGTTGATTTGTCTAATCGCTTTCTCTCTCTTGTGTGTCAGATCATAGAAAGATGATTACAAGGTTTTGGGTTCAGAGACGTTTTCAGTCCGGAAGAAACAGCTGAGTGTTACGATCGATGAATCCTGTATCAGGCCCCGGCAGACTTCATGATCCGTGAGGAGGTTAATCAGTGTTAATCAGAGTAACTGACTGCTCTGAGCTAGCGCACACCTCTTGTGTGTGTGTGTGTGTGTTGAGCTTTTATGATTGTTAAATCAACATAACACGTTTGTGAGGTGTATGTTCCTGTTTATTAGGATGCGTAAGAGAGGTTGTGGATGTTAATGTATGCATGATAACAGGGAGCCTGAGGTGCGTTTGATGTGTATCGCAACCCCTGCTCAGTGCCTTTTGATAACTCCATGTTTGAAGCGTTTTTGTGCCTTCACTCTTGCTCTTTCCCTTCATCTCCCTCTTTCTCTCCATCTCACCATCTAGTCTAGTGAGTTCTGACAGGAAATAGAGCTCAACAGCAATCCATTGCTGGTGAAGGGGATATTTTTAGAGAGACTGTGTCATTCAGCGAGCATGGCAGTACTTGTGTGAAGTCAATTTCGCCTGGAGGGAGATTTAAGTTGCAGTGAGTACCAGAGGGAAAGCATTTTTTTTTCCACTTTTTTTTTTGCTGGGAAGGTCATGAAATTAGCATCTAGGAGGAGTGAGTCAGAAGACGCCTGCTGTGACAGATAGCCTTTGTGTTCAACAGGAAAACACAGTGGTGTGTATTGTCAAGGCAAGCCCGCCTGCTCCCATCTCCTCTCCGCTCCTTCCAGAAAGTGTGTGAATTACATGGAGTGAACAGAACATTGAGACTCTGTGTTTGCATCAAAGGAAACAGGCATGATTTACAAGTCTAAATCCTAGAATCAATCATATTGCTCCATTGAAGATTTCATTTTATTTAGAATAAGAGATTTCTTTTGTTTTGCACACTGCAGTATTCAGCTTTTCTAGCCTCAAGCATTTGGTCCAAGGTCTTGGGAGGTGACAGTGGACACTGAACCCATTTAGCACTGAACTGATAAGTCACATCCGCACTGCTGACACTCTTGGCCTCTTAACAAGTGCTCTTAACTTCCTTTCTCACCCTTTGCTCTGCTCATTGTCCATAGCAAAGTTACAAAGAAACTTGAGTGTTTGTTTTGCTTTCTCCACATGAAATACCAGACTTTCAACATTTCTGGTTAGTGACATGCGTATATGGGAGGATGATAAAGGAAGGAAGGTAGGAAAATAAAACATACTCCTATCATTTTTGTTTTATTTACAATGACAAAACATAAATATCTTATTTTGTGTCCTACCGAAGACCAGGCCGAGTTAATGATGACCGAATTTTCATTTGTATCCTTTTAAATGTTGTTGTACACATAAGTAAGATTAAATAGAAAGCAAATTGAGACGAGAAAGCTGTTACCGTATAAAACACCTCAGCTGTTACCGTATGCTGTTGATCACGTTTTGTCAGAAACTCATCTGCTCTGGATGGTTTCTGAAGAGGCCCCTGAGTGGGTCTGTCATTCACATGGAGCCTCTTGAACCTGCCCGCCCTCAGCCTCCCTACATCCCAATTAATGGGAAAAAAGGCTGAGAGGGGGTGCTTGACTCTGACAGATGCTCTTTAATTGTTATCCTCCATCCCTGCGGATACTCTAGTTTTCACATTTGCAGACACAGGCTGTCTGATTGCTCTGCGCCTCAGCATAAGCTGAACACCCTCTGCCTTGAAGGAACATGTGCTAAGAACACAAGTGCTTGTTCAACTTTAATATTCAAATAGAATTTTATCTTGTCTTATTTTGTGAGGATCAGGGTGGTCTGTCTGTCTATTGTTCTATCATTCTTTCGCTATATCGTTTGTTCTGTTGTTTTTATCTATCTGTCATTATCTTCAAAAAAATCACCCAACCCTAACTTTTTTTCATGTTACAAATGTCTTTAAAAAAAAGGAAAAAAGTTTCAATTTTACCTTGAATTTGACCTTCCTTACATTTTGATTCAAATTATAATTCTTATAAAAAAGAATGTTTGCCGCTTCAATTAAACTGGAATTTAAAAAGCATTCTCAAATCGATTTTAAATGGCACATAACCCTGGGAATATTGCGGTACATCCGTATTGTAACTGACATAACTCAAATCTATACAAACATTTTCCTCACACGTCAGTCTGCGTCGATACTTACATCAGCAGTGATGTGTGAATGTAGTGGTCTCATTTTATTCCTCTGATCTTGTTCTTTGTTCTTTTATCCTCAGATATTTGTGGCTGACTTTAGCAAATACCTGTTGTGTGACACCGGCTACGCCTATAATGTGATATTAATCACCCTTCTTTATAATGAAAGCAAGTGTGCAGTTCTAATCCATCAACTGCGGTTTACACACAATGCCTGTGATGTTTACCTTTACTTGTTTTGACTGTTTGCTGGATCTGGTTGCCTGAATTCACCTTTGAAACCATTTCCTATTCTCTCTGCTTGTGATGGCACCCAGTCACTCCACCTCATGCTGTTGAGTTATTTGTGTTTGTGTGTGTGTGTGTAGTCAGGTTTGTGTATGTGCGTTTGAGAGAGAGCAGGAGAGAGAGATTTCACACCCTGTAGGTTGTAGGCTGTCAGTGACGCACAATCCAGACTGTCCGCCCAGGCCTCTGTCACAGTGCCATTAACACTAGTGCATGCTGGGATTTCCACTCTTCTCTGTGAGTGCATTAATGGAGCCTTTAAAAAGGAAGGTTAAAAGCAGCACATCCTGCTCAGATCAATTCTTTATTGTGGTAGTGAACCGTGGCTGCTGTGACTCTTTCCCCTTGTTAACATAATGCTTTAAAAAGCAACCGAAAGGATTTTACTGTATAAATAATGCAAATGGAAGGTAATCACTAAAAGCAACAGGTTATGGCACGCTCATCACTTTTCAGTGCTAGCGGCAAACTGTACACAGACTTAAAAGCTTTCTGCCGTGAGAGAAGGAAAGGAGGAGGAAAAAGCAGAACTTTACGTGAGTTGAATAAAGCAGTAGCATTGACATAGAAGTACAGAGAGAGCATTTTGTAGCATATTCCCAGAAACACCATCACCTCACAGAAGGGGACAAACCTCTTAAGACTTGAGCATTAGATACAACACGGCTGCTTTATTCCAGCAGTGTTCATTAGGTCAAGATGGCAGGTTGAGCTTTCTAAAAGCACTCAAGCAGAGTTTATGGTCATTTATGAAGCAGGGTTGAAAAAAGATAGGCATGTTTTAAGGAACTGAAGATTTTGAAGATACTGCAAGAAATAAAATATCATTGAAATGTATTAGTTTGTCAAGAATCCATTTTGTTTCAATCTCATTACCTTGTTCTAAACTTAACATAATTGTCTTTCTCACTGGTAAGAGGTCATGTTAATTCTCTCTAGCATAATTAGAATAGGATACGATAGAACTTCATTGATCCCTGAGGAAAATGTCTTGCTATAATAACAGATTCCCAGCACACAGCAGCAGGCCACAAGACGTCAGACCAGTCTAACGTGATGAAACCGTGTATATCAGAGTGAAATGTGATGTAAAATGAAATGTAAATGCTTTCAATGTTTTGTAAACATTGATGAATGAACATAATGTTTTTGTGTATGTACATTTAGTCATTTTTTGATTAATGGAAGTGCTAGGAACAAATAACGTATTAAAAATGCGAAAAATGTGAATTAACAATGAATTAACAAAAATTGTGAATTAACAAATTTATATAATGATCTGTATAAACATGAAGTGAAAAATTTAAATAATAATTTGGTAAATGAAAAGAGCATATTTTGGTTTCAGCATGCAAACAAAGATATTCGATATATTGCTTCCAATGCAACAAAGTTGATTTAATCGGTATACAGTAGGTACAATAACTTGAGGAGGAAGTAAAGACTTGTCACAAGTCCTCCGGCATCCGGAGTCCTCTGGCATCCCTCCACCAATAGTTTTATTATGTATTAAAAATTATATCAGCATTAAAATGATATAAGCCTAGCATTAATTATGGATTAAGAAGCTGAAGGCGAGTTTTGTGCTTAAGTCCTCCATCAAGGACAGCAAGACAAGTTAGATATTTAGTAAATCATGATTTGAATACATTATTTATTTTACTCTGAAAACATATTAGAGGTCTAGCATAGTATAATCCAAGGCCAAAAAGCACCCCCACCCCCTTTGAATGTACAGTTAACAAAATAGTACCATCAACAAGAGTTATCAATCTATTTTTCACATATTCACCCATCCTCTGAGTCTTGAGGTTATGAATATCATTATGAAAAAATGCCTGCAGAAATATGTGCCTGATGGTGGGTTGTGGGCCGTGACAGTGAGCTCTCTCCTTCTGCATAAGTGTCAAACTCACTCAATAATACTATCAAAGAGTACTTAACCTTATCTGAGTTTCACAGTGTGATTGGCTACACACTGATGGAGTTTGTCCAAGAGTTTGGGAAATGTGTTACTATCTGAGAGGTAGATAAAGAAAGAGAGAACTTTAGTGGCAGAATAGTCAGCAGTCTCTAGTGAGTTAGGTGGACCTTGGGAAGCTCCCTAACCCTTTCTCTAAGTGGACTACAGGGAGACGCTGATAACAAGGTAGCGGCACTCTGTGAAGTCAACAGAAGGAGAGAGCAAGGGATTGTAGATGTTGAAAGCATGATAGAGTTCCACAGGAGTTCCAGGTCAAGGATGTAATGATATCTTCTTCCATTTGTAAGGAAGAGAGAGAGATGTTATACAGTACATGATAAGTCTGCACAAGACAGAACTGTTTGTATGATATATCTGATAGTGTGTGTGTGTCTGTCTGTCTATGTATACACATAGGTCTCTGCTTTTGTGTTTATTCAGTTCTGCACAGTTCTAAACTTACAGTGCTGTATGTGCACCTTTTGCCATGTGAAACCCCCAAGGTTAATCTTTGATCAAAATAATGCCATGAGATAATGAGCAATAAGAAATGAGAAGACAGCTGAATGTTAGAAAATTCTGAAGAAAAGAACAGTCTGTGAAAGCTTCACAAATTAAAGCTTCACCTTTTAAGTGAAAAATCTGAAGCCTTTTCATTGGAATGACAGCTGGAAAAAGCAGATAAAGGTCCTTTCAACAAAATAATTATTGTTAAAATTATTTTCGAATAACCTGTGGTCTTAAACGTAAATTTCCATACAGATCTCTGGCCATTGGGCAGAACAACTAAAAAAGTGTTGCTTGTTTCATAAAAAAACATTGTAAATTAATGAATATTTGTTCTTAATTGTCATTAAGAGTAAGTTATGTTTGACCAATGTGTAAATAAACAAATAAATAAATATATATATATAATTTTATTTGTCCTTTGCAAATGAAATGGTACCACACCTTGTCACTGACCCTATAATCGAAAATGTGACAATCCAGCTATTTAAATATATTTTTAATCAAAATATAAAACTTTAAAAAAATAAAATCGCATAATTAATGAGAAAAGCAGGTTCCATTTAAGACTTATTTGCAGTAATGTTGTTGTGCGGGGTGGAGGGGGATAGCATGGGCATATTGGGTGTGCTAACTTGATCACAGCTGTGTCATGCTAATGAGACCCTCAGGGCTGGGCTGGGCTGGACTGCTCTTTGTTGCGTGTCTCCCATAAGACTTGATCTGAGGTGATAACCTTTGTTTTACACTGGGCCTCCTACAATACTGCATTTGGGACAGGTGTGTGTGTGTCAAAGGATACGGGAATAGTTACATGAAATCTTCCCATAGAGAACAATATCCCCCCCAGGGAAATTTTGAGTGTTCGTGATTTGTCAAATTGTTCATAAAATGTCTTAAAGGAGCTGTGAACAAAGGATAAATGTTTCCAACAAACAAAAGCCTCACATTTACCATCATCAGCTTATAGATCAAGTTGTTGTCTTTTTTTTATTAGGAAACATACAGTATATATAGTTTCTCATTAAACAGTTACTAGTTTTTAATGAGAGGTGCCATGTGCGAGAGTGTTAGTAGACCCACTCCACAGCTAGTGAGCATGAACAAGTATATCTGTGGGCTTTTATGTGTGTGTAGGTGTAAAGCCAGCTATATTTCCTCTCATCCTCTGTTCTCTGTCAGATGATAGCTTGGTTGGCACTACAGATACTGGCAGTGTTGAGGAGGTGCTTGACTTTTCGTCCCCCCAAGCTTTCACACTCCGCCTGCAGCACCTGGCCACTTTGTTGACCTGCTTTTAAAGCCCTATCCACTTGTCTCAATCACCAAAAATAACTGCACCCCTCTGAAGAACTCTTTGCTTCTTTCCGTGTTTCTCTCGCTTTTTCTCTCAAAGTGTGAAAGCACTTATGTAATGCGTTCACTATTTTACTATAAAAAAAATAATATAATATATACATATTAATAAATTATCAAAGTCAAGATAATTTAATCTCAGTCTCATCGAGCAGCGATATAATAGTCCTCTGGTCATTTCTTGTCACTGATTGATTGATTGATTGATTGATTGATTGATTGATTGATTCATTCATTCATTCATTCATTCATTCATTGATTCATTCATTGATTCATTCGATTCATTCATTCGATTCATTTGATTCATTCAAACACATTGATTCATTCAGGAATGAAATGAGACATTGAATCAATCACTCAACTGAATCCTTCAAGAACATTGATTAATTCAATAATGCCACTTCTGCTGTGGCTTCGTTTGGAACATTGGAGGAGCAAAAACAATGTAACTGGCAATTGTGTCTAAAATGTAAGGGCCTAATTACACCTGGTCACTTCATGCATGTTCTCTGAATGGATAGCTATCCGATCGTGAAAATGCCATCTGAAACGCTTTCGAGACAGATTTAAATCCGATCACTCGAACGACTTCAGGAGGTGGTCTGAGACGCATTCCAGATGAAACTGGAAAAGTCTAAATGCATCTGGTTGTTGAAATCACATATGTAAATTTTACTCTATAATAAACATGTGAGAGTGTGTTATAGGCTATATGACATGTTATAGCCAGATATGACAGCGCCACTGCAACACACATTGCCACAGATGAGTAGCTGAAAGTAAGTTCCAGATGCTCATTTGTGATCTTCACACACAGATCTTCATTTGTGTGTGACGGAGGGATTCCTGCTGCTGTTTTTATTCCTTTACACATTATCCGCACATACAGCGGGCACATTTAGCCCAGCACACAGCAATGTTTTGGATGTTCGGTAAGTTCTATCGTGAAATATTCGTATCAAGCCGACCAATCGGGTTGCGAACATATCCCTAGCTTTTTGTTTATTGACCTGTTGTATAAAAGCAATAGTCCTTCTCCCAATGAAACGTCAGACTCTTATGGATCATAAAATGTTCTCCATTACACCATTTTTATGGAGAGTCTAACATACACAAAGAGGCCCCATAAATGTTTTAAGCCTTAAAAAATAATCCAGATTCTCTTTAAATGTGTACTTAACCTGTCTCTGAACCTAAGAGTGGACACAGCTATTGATTCCTTAGACAACATGGAGAAAAGCTCAGCAAAGTATTGCTGCCAAGTTTTTTCAAGAGAGCTCTCATGCCCCTGTGGCTTACCCCCGGAGCTTTTCAAATAGCTGTGATAGGCAGCTGTGTCCCAAACAGGCTTATGAACATATAACACCCTCTCCTAACACACACACACACACACACACACTCACACTCAGCTGCGCTCAAAACAGGCTTATACACACTCACACACTGTGACAGCCAGCTGAGTTCTCAACAGGCTTATGTGCCACAGGTTCCTGTGTGGAATCTCTTTCTTCTTTATGGTGAGATTATAGTGAATCCATCAGTACAGATGCAGATTGGATTGGGAGGCGAATCCCTAAAGAGAAGCTTTTCTTTACCCATCATCTCTGGCAGCTCCCAAATCAAAGTGTTGGATTAACGGTCACAGATCCACAAGCACTAAGTCCTTTTATATGGATATATATCATTCATTACCTGCACATTAGCATCTAATATATGCTATTTCTTTGAGCAGTGTGTGAGTCAGCACGGTTATGCCAAGGCTCTTGATTGGAAGATATTACTTTTACTGGAACAGAAGCAGAATTTCTAAGTGCTTATTGTCTCTCTCTCTCTCTCTCTCTCTCTCTCTCTCTCTCTCTCTCTCTCTCTCACACACTCACACGCACGCACGCACGCACACACACACACACACACACACACACACACACACACACGCACGCACACTCCACATACAACAGGCTAGGGCCAACTGCCAAAACCTCCATCTTTCTTACTCTTGTTTTCATTTGGCGACAGTGCTCATGTCTGCATTTGTCTCTTTTGATAAGGCCTTTCATCCTGTTTGCATTGATTACAGCCTGACAAGTCACTCTGATACACCATGGCCCATTCAGCCGAGCGCTGCACACTGAAGCTATTGTAAGCAGGAATGTCTCTTTTCAGGCCCCAATCCCACGTATGAAAGCACGTCAATAATCCAGAGACAGAGGCGCCCCACAATGCATGCACACCATCAGAGTCGAAACCTAGTTTTCTGCTCCACTACCAGGGAAATCAAGCAAAGAAGAGAGAGGTAGGTAGAGGAGGGTTGTGTGGATGAAAAAACAGGAAGGCAGAGAATGAGAAAGAAGCATTTCTCACATACTGAGGATAATCCTGCCAGCTATCATTTGGAGATACATTAGCATGAAAATACAAAGCGTGTTTGTCAGAACAAAGGTGCGAATGAACAGACACTTGGGTATGAATCAGTTGTGCGTCTCCACATTGCGGCTAAATACGTTCGATCCTTTAGCAATGGTTATATAGCAACACATAAATATACAGTGAAATTAAACTGTTGCAGGTATACGACAAATACTTGGTTTTATAGCCAAGGCAGTAATTTGAAAAGAGAGGTGGGGTGCAGTCTGTCATCTTCAGCTGTTACTATGGTCATCAAAATAGACTTGACAGGACTTTGTTAGCCCTTGTCTGTGGGTTGAAAACTCATTGACTCTCACTTTTGTTGTATTATATAGACCTTTTTTAGGGGTCACTGAGCAAGCAGGAAATCTCCATTATCTCTGTGCACACCAATGGTACACAAGTGGCTTGAAGATAGCTTACTCTTCATAGAAGGATGTCTGCCATTAACCCAGTTTAGCATTTTGAACATTTCTGTAATTCCAGGAGAGAAAAAAACAAAACAATCTTATATTTGTGCACTGTCACAAATGTTGATGTACAGTTCTCTTAAGTGTTAAAACAGTAATGCATAAATTATGGCTCTCTTTGTGACTCCATGCTCCATCCCTGATTCCACTCCTGACATTTGATCCAGCCAATAACCCTCCCAAATAGGATGGACAAAAGTTTACAGTTTAATCGAACAATGGTTGGCTTTTTCACAGATCTTTTGTATTGAAATGACCCTGAAGTCCCTGAGTGCAAACATCTTAAATGTGTCCAATTAGACAGAAGCTTCAGTTTAACAATGCATTCCATGATCAGATATCTCAGATTTGTGTTTTATACAGCAGATGTCTAATATTGTTATTTTTTTTAAATGACTAAAAATACATAAATAACAATGGAGGATTATTAAACATATCAGATTATATCCCTATTTGGTGAAAACAAATAAAGCCAGAAACAGTTGACTACGATGAACCAGCCTTTAAGTGGAATAAATGTTTTGTTTTGTGGTAATGCGGCTTGCATACATAGGGAAAAAAATCAAACTGATATTTAGCCCCTACTAGCTTTTCCCTCTTTTGTTTTACGCAGGGCTCTTTTTACCACATGGTAGTGACAGATTGTTTGAGCTGGAAGGAAAAGCCATTCGAAGCTAATTAAGCAGCCATTCCAAGCACTATTCGCAGGCGGGAGGCTGAGAGGCACAGGCATTTGTCAGCGCTCTACCCCTCGTGGGCTTGATTGACAACTTAGGTCTCGAACTGACAACCCGTGTCGCTCTAAGCCAATCAGATGCAGGCCAGCGCTCTGATTGGTCGGCGGGCGCAGAACAACGAGCCGCGCCCCACGTGGGTCTGAGCAACACATGATAGGTTGGGGTTTTTTTTCGGTCGCAGACGTGGGCATCATGGAGGGTGTTGCTGAGCAGACAGCGTGAATCAAGTAATGAGGGCTGATTTCACAGATTATGCTGTTAATTTGAGTTACATTCAGAATCGGTAGCATAACTATACATTGGCAATGAGGGTGCCCTCTCGCATCACTGTTATAGGCGTCCTTGGAAGGGATAAAACTGGACATTTGAAGGATGTTTAGGCTCATACCAGTCGCTCATTTTTTTAAAAATCAGTGACGAGTTCGCAGTTTATTGAAAATATGACATTAAAACATTATTCATGAAACGTCAAAGTAATTATAACCAGAATTAATGAAACTTACAACTGCTTTTCGTTGAAACAGCAGTAGCCAGCAGCAGTCATGGTCATAAATCAGTGAATAAAAGCGCAACAGACAATTTCGCTTGTAAAATGTATTTCTTAGGCTACAATCTATCTCTTGAGATTTCAGTTTGTGGCTAGACTTCGAACAATCGTCGCTCATGTAAGTTGTTTGTCTACGGGGAAAGCAACCTATTTTAGAGCCAAAATGGCGAACATGAGGTCAGATTTTGATTGGCCAATCAGCACGCGCAGAACAGGCGTGACCCACGTGGGATCCCAGGTTTGATTGGTCGGTCATGGTGAAGTCCTTTTCGAGATTTGATTGGTCGCGTTCGGTTGTTCTCGCGGTAGTTGAGCCCGCGTGTCAGTGGGCAGTCTGTGTGTGGTACTGCGAGTGTTGGAGAAACTAGGCAAAGCGATTGAGAGCGGCTGGCTCGTACGAGGCAAACTTTTCACAACCAGACCTTTTTAAACAAACAAGCAAATAGGGATTGGGGGAATTTTCCAACAACCACAATTCTGCGAATTGTGTTCAAGCGAGACACGAGTCTCAACAGAGGAAACCATTCTCGAAGCGGTTGTAGGCGCTGCTTTTCTAGGGTTGGGATTGATTCCCAACCAGCGCCTAATACTGATCGTATAAGGTCACGAGTGGAGGACTTCGACGTTTCCGCGGAGAAAGGAATTAATGCTGTATTTACATTCGCGGAAAAGGATTTTATGGAGACTAAAGGTAACGCGGAAGATAACTTTCAAAAGAATCCACTTGTAATCTAGACTGTTTATTTAGCAAATGAGCGCTCTTCGTGCTTTATTTTCTCTGTTCCTGTTTTCCAAATTGCAGAGCTGCTATTTCGTATTCACTTCGAGGCTCGATTGTGATAAACGGAATAAATGTATTTTTTTTTTTATCTGTTTATCGAGGAATTGCTAGGTTGCTGTATGTCTTATCTCGCGTTTTTGACAGTGTTCTGTAATCTTGTCGGGTTACATTCAAGCAAACAGCAGTCAGGTAATCTTGTTATTGCGAGAAGACTTGTAAGCAGCTTGTTAGTCGCAGCTCGCAGCGCAAATGACAAGCAGCAAATGTGTGTTTGACTCACTCTACACAACTATTCTGTGTTTACAGCACACGCGCAGCTGAATGCTTGACTCTTATTGGAGATAATGAGCCAACGCGATGTGTTTTTGTTTTGCTCATCGGCTCTGTGAAGGATAAAGGGGTTAAACCGGGGGAAAGGAGTGCGAGAAGCGCGTGGATCGGGTGGACCGACTGGGCTTTGTGTGTCCGCGAGTGCAGGGAGGGGTGACGGACGGGCTCTCGCTCATCTACTCGGATTACTGAAGAACGACACATCCCCTGGATCTTCACTTCAGAAAGGATACATTCAGGATGTATCCGCAGGGCCGGCATCCGGTGAGTAACATAAATTATATTGATGCATTGTGTCCAGCGCCGCGCGAGCGCGTTACCTTTTCGACCGTTGAGCTCGTGATCCACGCGCACTATTGTGTCGCGTGACGTTTCTCTCGCGCGGCGTGTCCTTTTATTTCTGCTAAAACTTAACAATAATGTGCTCTTCTGGGTGTCCGTTAACTTGCTTCTGAACAGTTGTACGTTTTCATCTCACTTTAAAGTAGAAAAAAAATGAATGGAAAAAACTGGAAGGAGGGGGATCAGTTGCTAGTTTTTCTCCGGGGCTGTTTAGACGCAGTGACCCGTCTGTGTCGCGCCGACCGCTGCTGAGTGTTGGAGGCTGTTCCCACTAGAGTGTCCAAACCACCGACAGGCCGAGCTCGAGGGAGCGCCTGGGCACTTCTGACAAACCGCAATTCAGCTCCGATGAAATATAATTTCCTTGAAAATCGGGAAGCATGAAATGTGTTATTGACACCCGTGGTTATAGCCATGACTTGTTCAAAAACACAGTGAAAGTAAAACCTGAGACCTATATGGACTGCTGTAAAATGGAGAAGGTCGATGTTTGTTTTGGTAATAGTGGTAGGAAGTCAAAGCTGCAGTGACACATTAAAAAACAGTTGGTATAATAGCATATTGCATCAGTGACTAGGTTAGATTATATGAATAATGTGAGTTGTATGGTTTACAGCAGTTTACATAAATGAAGGCTGTTATTTTTCAGGCACCTCACCAGCCTGGTCAGCCAGGCTTCAAATTCACTGTAGCAGAATCTTGTGACAGGATCAAAGATGAATTTCAGTTCCTTCAAGCTCAGTACCACAGGTAAATATTGCTGTTAATCACCTATATGATGATACATTTCACACCTGTTACCTGTAGACTCAGAGACGGTTCTGATTCTGCTTTAAGTCTGTGTAAATCAAATACAGCATCAGTGCAACCTTAAGCCTGGCAGTTGTAATAACAGAGTTAATAAGTAACTATAACCATATTAAACTATGTATTATGTAATTTACTATTATATACAGTAGGCTAACTGTAATAGTGGTTTAATGTTTTATTTGTAATTTCATTTAAACGACTGTAAAAACAACATTAGTATTTGTGTCAGTAAATCCCATGTGTATGTTGGAACTCATTCCTTTTCTTTCTCTCTTCTTACAGTCTTAAAGTGGAGTATGACAAACTGGCAAATGAGAAGACAGAGATGCAGCGACATTATGTCATGGTAAGAGCAAGTTTGTTTTTAATCTGAGGTCTGCTATCTGTTGTTCTTTTGTTCCATGAAAACATCAATAGGGCCACCAGCCAGCTATCTGAGCTAATGTTTAGTATCCACTACCTCTATTTATTGTGTAATAGCGTTTGCATTGATTGCACCGAAGGATCAGTGGTGAGATTATAAGAGTGTGGGTGTTTTTATTTGTTGTAAAATGCCTGGTGGGTGTTTTGGGCAGGGAGTTACTTCTTGTTCCATCTTCCAGGTGCTGAGTGTCTCTTGATTCGAGTAAGAAAAAAGGCTGGCTTGCTCAGTCTAATCAGGTTTAGATCTTTTTGTTATGAACGGCATTTAAGGGTGTAAAGGACGACGATTGTTGGGCTGTCGTTGATCTTCTCAGGTAGCCAATTGAAAATCAATCAATCTATGCATTTATACAATTTAAGTGTATAGTTGTTTTTGGCTTAAATTACTACCCAGCTGAAACATTATCAACCTTCAGGATGATTTCAGTCACTCAATGTTGGCTCTTGTGTGCAATTCAAGAATCACACTAATATTAGTGTGGCAGAACACCTTTTACTAGAAGTCCAGTGAGTAGAAACTGAATTCCATCAGGATGTGATGTAACAGTACACAGGTTGAACAGTGTTAACTGAGCTCTACTCTCTCTTATCTTATTTGAACATGCAGTAGGTATTGACTCAACATGCTGGCACCTTTGTTAAATATTATTTTTCGGAGGAATGCCGTGTGGTAAAAAGGCCACCACCAGATAAACTAACTGAAATACACAGACATGCTCCAAGAATTTTTTTTTTTGCCTTAGTTGTTTGGAATAGTCTAATCGACTATTTTTAGTGTCGAAAAAGGACTTTTATCTTGAGATGACACCGATGCCTGTGAGGGAAAATAAATGTTTCTTAGAGATGAAAAGGGTGTAGAAAGAGAGAGTGAAGGATAACAGATGAGATGCTTATTTGTCAATCTTTGCTTAGTTTGTTTTTAAGAGCTGTTGTTTAGTAACTATTTTGAGAACTCTGCTTCCATGAATGGTAGTGGTGCTGACTGAGTAAATAGTAAGTGGTCGCTAAATAAGTGTTAGCAGAGAGATTCATAAACATTGCTCTCTACTCCTATAATCAGGCAATGATCTGTGTCTTAGCTTTGTGTACATAGCTTTTTTTTTTTTTTTTTTTGTCTGTTAAACTAGGAAATAAATTGAGAGACAGGTGCTACTGTAGGCAATATCATAATATTATTACTTGTGTGCTGAATGCATTTCTCATTTTCTCTTGCAGTACTATGAGATGTCCTATGGGCTGAACATTGAAATGCATAAACAGGTATGTCATGTACTCTGACACTATTTTCGTTGTGCATTGTGTTTGCTTCATTTGTGTTTTTTTTGTTTTTTTGTCTGTTGTTTTTTTGTTTTTTTAGCACGTGTCCTCTGCCATGACAGTCAACGAGTTTGTCTGGTCAAAGAGACGACAATAACACAGCAGGGTCTTTGCAGACATTATTGGACAGTGTAGGGGTTTTGAAAAATGTTCTGCAGCTTAATAGCTTTTTTTTTTTTTTATCTGTCAGAGTCTGCAAAAGGCGCATGCACAAAAACATGCAAGTATATGGTTGAGTAGTGATGCATATGATTAAATTGATTACAGTGGTCAGAGGCATAGTGGTTAGTGCCTAGTTTGAATCTGGCTTGTGCAAGTTTGAATTTGTTTCCTGAATCTGTTCCCCTTTCTTGTTTTTGTTTCCTATGCTGCCCCTATAAATAAAAGTAGCCAAAAGAGGTGTCTGCACATAACAGAACTAAAAAAAAAAACGAAAATCAAGACAAAGATGGAGGCACAGACAGAGGCCGGCCCAGTTAAAGGTCATTAGGTCAGCTTCATCTAGCAGGAATTGTTATTTAACCTTTTTTAGTAATTGATGTGAATGGTGGCCATTACAGGCTGCACTAATTGTTGGCAGCTTGTATGTTTTTTTTCTTTTCTTCCTGAAACCGATTGATTGGTTTTGTAACAAATGCATTTTATGCATTTTAAAGGAGAGAGAGAAAGAGAAATTGAGGAAATGGGGGTGTTGGTTGGTCTATGTCATTAGTAGTGGTATGATGTATAGTCATATGAGGAGGGCTCAGTTTGAAGAGGCCCTTTATGGTTCTCACCCTGAGGCCTCACAAGGTTAATGGTATCAGTGTGAGGGTGGTGAATTGGAACAGTATGCACGATCCATCAGCTACTCCGTGTTTGTGTGTGTGTGTGTGTGTGTGTCTGGGCCACATGTCTCTCTCTCACAGACACTGCATTTTCTGAAAGGTTTTGTCAGGCACTTATCTCCAGCTGTGAGAGAGACTGAGAGAAAATGAAAAGGGAGGTGCAGGGGCTTTGCGCAAACAGGTTAATCGACTGGTTTTTTTTGTTTTTTTGTAGAGCCTCTCTTTTGTTTATCAATAGAGCCCTGACTGAGTGGACTCAAATGCATGAATTATTCATTGGAGCATGTACTCCCTGTTCTTTCTGGAGTTAGTGATGACAGCAGTCTAATAACACAGTCTACCCTTCATGTAGTGCTTTTGGCTGGAAAAGAACGGAAGGAAAATGCACATAGGTGCCAGATTTGCCATGTGCTTTCAGGATCCACCAGATTCAGAATACTATTAAATAACTGTTTTATTAACGCGCTTGTGAGTTTGTATTGGTGCTGATTTTGCGGTACGTTAGAGCCCCGGGCAGGATGGTGCGTGTGCGGCCATGAGGGGAGGGCTGGCCGTGTGGGGGCAAGAACTGGACGGCTGTGCTTGTCAGTGTAGCCCTTAAATTACTGAGCCTCAGAGGCCCCTGAACTGTTGTCCCTCTGTGTTTAACACAGTTCCCTCTGTCTTCATTTTCTTCCTCATTTTGTCCTGAAGTACTCACTGCTGAATGTATGCAGAACTAGTGTGTGTGTGTGTGTGTGTGTGTGTGTTATCATTGGTGTGGCTGTATTTGGTCAGTTCTTTGTGTGCGCACACACACTAAGCCAGATTCATTAAGTGAAGCTCAGTCTGTGGCCTTAGAGGGTGAGAGAGAGCAAGGAGGGGGGTTGAGACAGGCAGCGGGGAGGGAACTTGTTCAGATGAATAATTTATTCAGGATTCCAGGAATTGTTTGCCAAGGTGATGATGGTCGATTTGATTCTGAGCCAAAGCAAACTGACTCAGAGCACACTGCAGTCTCTCTTCAGAAGTGTTTGTGTACATGTGAGTGACAGAGTGCACCCACATTATTATGGCAGGCCAGTGAGCGTCTTAAATCAAAAAGTGCAGACAGGGTTATATTATAATTGGTGGTTGACCGATATATCTTATATATATGATATTCTGCTTGTTTTTTTAAATATCGGAGTTGCCCAATAAGTTTTTCTATTTTGCCAATGTGTCGGAAATGAGGAATTTTATTTTGACAGAGCTGAGAACAGTGCCTAAGCACACTCTTATTCTCTGTCTTCATTAGTTTACGGTCTCTGTTCAAGTTATTAGATAGAACTGTTAAAAAAAGAAAGTAAACTGTATACGAAAAAGTATTGCTTTTATATTATTAATAATAGAAAGGCAAACACTATAATACTTTATCATTTACCTTTAGCGTTCAGCAAATATGCATTTATATAATTTAAACATCTTTGAATATCTAATAAACATTTCATTTCACAAATCTTGCAGACTTGGTCAAATCCATCTGTGAGATCTTCTGAAGTGTGCATTTCTGCAACTTTAAACTCTTAATTTCAACTATATTCAATTGTCCACTGTCATATTTATGTCATTTTCACTGTGTGCTGTATGTAAAATTAGTGTTACCTTGTCTTTGTTTGAAAAACATGATTCCCAGTACCCAAATTATATATATTGTTTTATTTCTAATTAAATAAGTGATATAAATTATAAATAGACAGCCACCCTGTTCTCTGAGATCTTGGCATTGGCCATCAAAAAATAATTGGTCAACTGCTAATTATATATTTTTTTGGACCAGTTTGAAAGAGACACTTTTTTTTTTTTTTTAGCTTATTGAGATTAATCTGTGTGGGTAAAGCCGGGCGTACACAGTATGATTTTTGCAGTCGTACGAGCTTGCAGGTGATTTTTATTTTTTTTTAATTAAAAAAATAAATAAAAAATTCTCTCGGGAGAAATCGCGTGAAAATCGTTGATGCTCGCATTGTACAGAGCCGAGTAACTTACAAGCACCTCCCGATAATTTTCAAACATGTTAAATTTCACCAAATCATTTGCTCACTAGTCACTAGTATTTTTCTTTTCTTTCTTTTTTCTATCCGAACCTATAGCAGCAGCATTGAAAGTTACAGTCTCCGACGTGTTTAGCATTAAAAGCTCATGCGATTGCCATGCAGGACAGTTGTGCCGTGTACCAGCTGCTTTGACGCGATTATCAGGTTAACTGACTTGTAACGTGTGTATTGACTCACGGCCTCCCGAGTGTCCAAACTCACACAGTGTACGCCCACCTTTATAAGTTG
The DNA here is from genome assembly GCF_963993115.1 of Abramis brama. Taxonomy (NCBI): domain Eukaryota; kingdom Metazoa; phylum Chordata; class Actinopteri; order Cypriniformes; family Leuciscidae; genus Abramis; species Abramis brama. Next base: position 27,240,060 of record NC_139965.1, on the reverse strand, counting down.
GGACACAACTTATATTTTATCTAAACAAAAATAAATGGTAAAATCAATTGCTTTAAATGAAAGAAGTAACAACAACATTATAATTTTCAGCGTGGAATTTACGTTTTTATTAAATTATAATTAATTAGGGTAATTCCTTTAAGGACTAACTTTAAATGAGCACTTTTTTTGTATCACTCGCAGTGAAAAATCCATTATTTTCTGACATTTTAAATGGAGACCAAAACTGATCAATTTTAAGTCCCTAATATTGAACGTTTAACCTATTATTATTATTATTATTATTATTATCATTATTATTATTATTATTATTATTTACTCTCTCGAAATAGCTACACTGAATATGTTATGTTATTGGACAGTGCAATATGCAATATGTAAGTCTTGAATATAGATACTGTAGTGTTTGTGTGTGTAATTTTAGGCCACATCTGTCTCTCAGCTCTGTTCACTGAACCAGGTGGTCGTGTCTGTGTCCTTTGTGTCCGGCTTCAGCAGATGAATGCACAGAGAGACACAAACATCACTAAACAGTTCTAACAGGATTTGTGCTGCATATGCAGCAAGGGCAAGACAGAGACACCCTGTACAGACGACTCCTGCTCAATGCAGCCTTTCAGCCCGAGGGAAGCCAAGGGTTAGAGGAGTCTGTGTCAGGCGGGAAGGAATGAACTCAAATCTGTAAATGCTATTGAGTGCTTTCATTTATTTGTTAGCGCGACTTATCTGTGAAGAATGTATATGTGGCTTTTTATGTTTGAGTGAGCATGTAAATGTAAGTTCAACCATCCAACTGACTCTTTACTTTCTCTGCCTGTCTCTTGTCTGTAATTGTTCTTTGAGTCACAGAGAGAGTGCAGCTGTATGTGTGTTCATTTGTCAGTGAGTGGCTCTCCTTCAGTGTGCAGTTGTTTTGCAGCATATTTAATCCTCATCAGTGTCTCCCTGCACTCAGCTCGTACCCACAGCAACAGGTAAATGGGTTCTGGCGTGCCATTGACATTGGGCTGTGTGTGAGAGCTCTTCACATACTGCTTGACAGCGCTGAGCACCTGGGATTGTGAAGCTGAGCAGAAAGCCTCTCTCTGCTGAAGGGCCTTGTTTTCACTCCCTGGCCCTATTTTTTATCAGCCTGTGTGGGAGTGTTCTGGTTCTGTTCAGCAGTTCCACACTTCCTGTTCTCTTCCCATGGTGCAGTGGTTCAATCTGAGGTTAATGTATGTAGTATAGTTTGTGTGAAGTGATTCGGATTAAAATCCTTTTGGCTTGTTTTATGGACTCTGTCAAGTGTGAATCACACAAAAACATTCACAGGTCACATTTTGCCTTTACTGTAATGTCTGGGTCACTTTTCTGTTTACTATTTTGTTTGTTCTTTGGTAATTCCTTTAGTCTTCCCTAAATTGTATCATTATTGTCTTTACTGTAATAGCAGTAAAGTATTTTTGTATCATCATAATAAGATTAGAGGATAAAATGTGATTTAATTGTCAATGTGTCACAATACAAAAAGTCTTAAGATAATTAAGCATAGATATAGGGCTCTTTTTTTCAATTCTGATTTTGGCTTCCAATGATTATGAAAACAAGATAATAGGGCTGGGTGATATGGCCAAAAAAAAAAAAAAATCCGATTTACGATTTCCTACTTAAAATCAATCTGCAGATGACAAATAAAGATTGTTCAAAACAAGTTTTAACTTAATTTTGTTTTGATTTTCCCTTCTGGGATTTGATCTGGATTTCCAGGGTTAAAGTACAATCAGAAACAACAAGCCAAAAATACAGGATGGCAGGCCCTGCCTTTGTAAACAGTGAAAATGTAACATAACATAACGTAACATAACATAAAATGGGTGGATTGGGATTGGGGGTGATGTAAAAAACAAATAAGTTTTTTAAATAAGTGTATTGTGATTTGTCAAAACATTTGGTTAGTGTCACTAAGTAAGTTAGTGACAACACAATGTTTACATGGTACAATGACTGGTATGCTACTGTTTTTATTATTGCTTGACACAAATTTCACAATTTCAATTAAATTCTTGTGATTTGATTCTGATCTTGATTCAATATCGATTCCTTTGGATAAATATTAGGTACAGTATAAGTGTAAATTTATGCACCTATAAATTTTTCTCAAAAAAAGAAAAATCGCCTAATTCTGTAAACATACAGAGCCCTGTCAGTTGGTATTATTATTAAAGGTTAAAAATAACATCTCAAATTAAATGTTTTTTTTTTAAATAATATTTTAATGATATAGGTAAAAATGTAATAAATAGGCTATGTAATATAGTTATCATATTTAGCAAAATACTCTATAGCAATTCTCCTCTCTATAGTAAGTCTAACTAACATGCTATGGTCATTAAATGGCTTTCCTGAGGTAAATGTAACGTTACGTGACATATTGTTCTCCAGCTGTCTTATGGACCTCTTTCCGCGGTTGAAAAACTTTCGATTTTATCACATTTCGGTAAGTTGAACTGTATCTTTCAAATTACCTATATTCGTGTTTATTAACTAGTAGTAAAGAGTAACAGACGATCGGTTCACGTGCCGCTTGAACTGAGATCTGTCAGCGATCTGTTACGTCACATTTACAAGCGCCAAAACGGTGTTTGCTGTTTGAATTTTGTAATTAAATTGATAGAATCTGAGAGCTGAGAATTTGTTTCATAGCAATAGTAACCTTTTCTGTCGGTGTCCTGTCACCGTCCTCTTTGCTTCGCGATTTTTCTCTGCATGAGAAAATGGATGTGTGGCGTGAGAGCGTGTAAAAAGTGACAATTGCGTGAGACTCACGGTGAATTCGTGCGAGTTGGCAGCCCTGCGGATTCAGTTTGTAAATGTTTTTGGTGGGTGTGCTTGTGCTGCCCTGGTCTTGTTCATTTGCCATGTTGTTTGTGTATCTCTATGGCAAACGCTGAGCCCGTTCGGAACTACGGGAGCCCTGAGGGGAGCGTCGGCGGATGTAAAAGAGAAAACGGATTTTCATTCAAACAAGTCGACGTAAACTACACATTCGAGTTAATCGATTTATCGCCCAGCCCTACACGATAATCGAGGTAAACCAATTATTGTGCCGCTGGAGCATTCCGTCCAGCGCATCTTCCTTTCCTTCACAGCGGTACACTTTCATTCCTGTCTTGTGTGCGCACGCGGATAAGTAAGTAGGCAAGTACACACAAAAAAAAAGAAGAAAAAAAAAAACTTTTTGGAGAGTATTCACGTACAGTGGGATATGTCTTAAGTAAATGTACAGAGTTGAGAAAGATGATGCGTGTAACCGTATATTGGATTTGTGCATTAGCTCTTAAAGTAAATGCAGCCTAATTTTCCTGCTGCATCTGTCATTAATGATAATCACACGACAAATGACAAAAGTAATTCAGTCAAGATCAGTGAGTGAATTTGCCTAAGTTGCTTTAAGGATTAATCTACATTTAAATTAATGTACAGTTAGACACAGTACAGTATGCAGTGTTATATGCAGTGTCATTTTCACATTTGCTTATTAAATTTGGTTGTTGTAACTTGTAGGCTATTACTTTGAATAGAGCACTGCTTATTTAATTTGTATTTTTGCTCTGTTGTATTTATTTGTCTGGTTTGATTGTAATTAGTTTCTTTATTTTCTTTGTATTGCTGACTGTTTACTTGTATTCTGTAGTTATTTTTAGGACCTTATCTTACATTAGTAAAGCTAGTATTAGTTTTTGCTAAAGTAAAATCATTTTACTGATATTTAAAATGACTCGTATCGTGAAATAAGACTTTCATCATATCATCGAGCTGTAATTGTGTTAAATACTTGTGATTTCAATATTGACCAAAAATAATCATGATTGATTTTTGCCATAATCGAGCAGCCCTACATAGACACTATTCCTATTATAAGATAGTATTCCTTGCATCATGTCTCGCTTAAAGGTGTGTTTTTGTTTTTGTTTTTTTTAATGTAGATATTTGTACCACACTCTGCAATTGCTTGATCCAAACCGGCATCACAACAGGAGCCTGTTTGCTAAAGCAGGTGCTCACTGCTCTCCTGTATTTGAATGCTGTGGTACATGGTGTGTTGTGTACTAACAAGTCTTGTATGCTGTTTATTAATGGAAAAGTCTCTTCTGATAATTACTGTGGAATATCTTCTCCTTTGGACAGTCACCAGGGGTTTTTGGCTCAGATGTAGGGGTTGTTTCTCAATCTTCCCTTTCTTAACACACACACACACACACACACGCGCTTCACCCCACCCATGAAAGACAAGCCGTTACTCCCCCCTCCCCCTTCTGCTCCCTTTCATCCCACATTAATTTGCTGAGTTGATCTGATCGACAGGCCGAAAATTCAATTTAATGACCTGCCCCTGTGCGCATAATATGATTTTACTGCCTGTTATGGTCAAGCAGAGCTCCAATTTACATAATGATCTGAGGGAGAGATAGGGGTGGGCCGGTTGCTGTGGCAACCTGAGAGTGGCATACAGGAATGGAAGCCAAGGGGAGGGTGTGAAATGATAGAGTGAGCGAGGAAAAAGAACCTCAGCGTATGGCTTGTGTATGAGGGCAGGCAGCGTTTTTATGCTCTAATATTTCTTTTTTAGTTAGATGCCAACAGATTGTTGTTGTATGTGTTTGTTTTGTGAAAGAGTGTGTGTTTGTGTAGCAAAGCTGAGCCGAAAAAGCGTTAATAGCTCAATGACTCTGAAGGGGTGTGGAGAGGGCTTAGATCCTTTGTTCACATCCCTAGAGACAGTTCATCACAGGTCAGAACACATCCACTCTCACCCGCTCTAAAGAGAGACCGAATCCATCAGAGTGCCAGGGTCAGCACCCTCCCACAGGCACAGAGGTCACACTGCCAAAAAATGAACGGAATGTGGTTCTCAGTGAAAGAAAGAGAAATTTATCTCCTCCCTCACCTGCTGGGCCATCTGCTCCAACCTATAATCAATTTGTTCACTGCCCCATACTTCCTCTCCCCCCTCCCTCGTGCTCTCCTTTCCCTTCTCTCCCTTTCATCCTGAAGCGTTAGCATTGCTCATGATGAAATATAGCTCTTGGGGACTTCAGGTAACTGTGAGTAATGCAGGAGAACCAGAGCATGTTGGCTGATTACCCTGTCTGTCTCTCCATATCAATAAAAGTCATTTTGAATATTGCTGTAGGGCTCCGGTTCCTCGCCTCCTGCGCTGCTGGAATGGGAGCATGGGGAAAAATGGTAATTGCTCAGTATTGCCATCGTTAATCTCCCAGCACCAAATCAGCATTAGCATATTTCAGCATCTTAATGAAATAATCTGTCTGGGTAATGAGGGGGTGGTGGGGGGGTTGAGGCCAGTTGAGGCGCCCCCCCCCTTTCCTTTATATCTCCTTCTCTCTCCATCTCTTGGCCAGATGGGCAACCCAGGCCTTCTGCCCATCTTGGCCTGGCAAAGCTGTGGATTTGGCCAGATCTGTTTCAGTAGCAGTGTGCTGGAGCGCCGTTTGGCTTTGTGAGCCACACACACCATATTAGCCCTCAAAGAGCCTCTTGTTCATTATGCGCCAAATCAAACACATGGCAACGTTAGCGAAAACAGACGTATCTGAAGTTTTTACTTCATTAATCAGGAGTTCTGGAGGTATCCCATCATGCCTCGTTTAGATCCGCGGAGGCTTGATTAGAGCATTCAGCAACGTGAAAGTAATGTAAGGGTGTTTGAGTGCATGCTGTCGGAAATTAAGCACATTTGAGTGATTAGAGAAGATCTGACAACATTCAATAACGTACTGTTTGTATGTCTCTTTTTTTTTCCCCCTCTCTTTCAGACTGAGATTGCCAAACGGCTAAATGCAATTCTTGCTCAAATAATGCCTTTTTTGTCACAAGAGGTAAATATTCTCCATCTTTCTTCATAAAATGAGCTGTTTGCCATTATTTCTGTTAGCCCACCCATGCTAATTTTCTGTGTATTAATTTGTCTTTTCTCTTTCCTCAGCACCAACAGCAGGTCGCACAGGCTGTTGAACGTGCTAAGCAAGTGACAATGACCGAGTTGAATGCCATCATCGGGGTACGTGGACTTCCCAATCTGCCTCTCACCGTGTGTATACCCCTCTTTCTCCTTCATTTGACCAGGGCCAGGGACAAACCTGCACACAAGCAGCTCAGTGTACTAATGCATTCATGCCTGGCTCCTAAATGACAATTGGATTTATAGTCTGGTAATAAAGATCAAATTTGCTCTCTAAGAAGCAGTTAAATTAGCCTACTCCCACAGGTGGGGTCAAAGGTGATGCATCAGTTGTAATCCTCCAGTGTAAAACCTTCAATCCAACACGCATCACCTCAGCAGCTCCTAAACAGTCCAAGGACAAATCCGTGATTGCTAGAGCCATTTATACTAGTGTTATGGGAGGAGATCAGGATTGTTGGTGTGTCTTAGTCCCATCAATCTCCTGCTGCAGATTTGCTCCTGCCCTTCATGGTCTTATTTTTACTTTGTTTTAATTTGTAATGTGATGTTTACACCATTTTGTTTGCCTTTTTATGCCATTGTTTTTGTCTTATCAATATGTGCTGATCTGTGTGTCTGTTTGTCACATTTGAGAGGCATGTGGAGAGAGACATGTTTGGGCTTGTGTAGTTAAGCTCTTGTTTTGATCACACAAAGGGGAGAAGTCTAATTCTGTTAGGGTTGTCTGTGATTAGCCATGTTAAATACTTTAAAGAGCTTGTGTTAAGGAGCATTGAGAAGCTTCCTACTCACTTGGGCAACACAAATATTACTTGAATTACAATCTTTGATTGTAATCCAGAGATAACTCTGTGAATTTAAAAAAATATATATAAATTATGCATTTCTGTAGGTCAGTAGACTATAAACCGAAGTACTCTTGCATGCGCAGTCAAGCAAACTATGGCAGGTTTTTGCATAGTCGAGCAGCTACAGTCTTCATCTTTTTGTCCAAATATACATGAGACAGTGTGTAATTAAATATCTGAAGATGCGTGTTGTCTTTGTCGTTCAGAGCAAGCGCGGTTGTATTCTGACCGTGTATTCATGCTTGACAGTCTAGGTCTGTCTAGTCTGAGTTTTCAAAAACCCAAACTAGTACGATTTCTGCCAGAATAAAGGACCATTCACATAAAAAACAAACTATAAAGATTACTATAATGTAATATTAGTGTCCTCACCAACTAATGATAGTGCTTTGTTTATTATAAAAGTGCACACAGTTATGCCGCCGTCTGATTTAAACGCTCAGGCTCTTTAAATTCCAGTGGATTCTGTTTGGCTGTCAATGTTTTTGTTTATCAGATGGAAAAAAATAATATCTAAAAGTGATTCCAACATGCTGCCATTTTGTTACTTGAATGTGCGAGGCTTCTGGTGTCATTGACATCCTGTTATTTCAGCTGTACAAAAACAATCCGTTATGCTGCTTTATTTCAAACTGGTATTTATCATATTGTGTTAATGTATTTAATCATAAACACACTGGTTTGTAGCAAATAGTTTACTGTTTACTGCACTTTGTTATTCTTCTAGTATTTTTCCATAGTGGCTAATGAATCAAGTCTCGCACATTCACAGAAAATATCTTACTTCTGCATTGAAAAATAAGGTGGATAATTATCGTCCTTGTGTGAGCGGGCCTTAAAGCGTTTGCATTTCATTTAAAAAGACAAATTATTGTTTTAGTTCAATAAAACCTTGAATGTGCATGTAAAAGTTCTTGGTTTGTCTCCTGTGGTGAGTGTGGTTACCCAGCTTTGATTAGCCTTGGCTGGGCTAGTGGGTAGGAGGTCCTGAGCTGGGTCAGGACAGCCAGAGCCAGATATTGGAATTCAATTAAGGCAAATGAGCCAAGACTCTGACCCCTGTTTTCAAGGTAATTGCTTCCTCGAATCTGCCTGAATGCAACTGTCGACGGGGCTCCATCATTTAACAGCTAGCCATTCAGCAGAGCAGCTTGGCAAGAGGTGGGGGAGGCATGGGGGCAGGGCTTGTTGCTTCTGCTCACACATACACACACTTAGCAGTCACATGGTCATCATGATAGTGGATAAATAGATGTAGTCAGGCAGACACTTGCCACACTGTTGCAGGAATTAACACACATCCTTATAGGCTTGGGGAAAAAAACAAGCTTTTATTTGTTGGCTAGTGAAGATGGCAGGAGATCAATCTGTGAGCCCTGGTGGGGAGGAGGAGGGGGGGGTCATTAAAGATTCACTGTTAATCAGGAGCCAGCAGCGTTTGGCACGGAGAGAGAGGATAAGGAAGATTGTGAAAGGAGAGAGAGACATTGTGAGAGGGAGTGATATCCACAGGGAGGGGCAGAGGCAAATAAGTGGGTTAGCAAGAGGATAGAGACGCCCATGAAAGCTTTAGTCTGCGGTACGACTGACCTGTTAAATTGGTAGTGCTGTACATGTATGTGGCTTTGCTAGTAAGTTACTGCCGTTATGTTGATGCTGTAGAAACAGTATGAATAACACGCGCACACACATACACTTGCATGTTACATACATTAGGGTTGCACGATTATTCAAAATAGAGTTGGAAACGAGAAATGGCTTTGTGCGATTATCAAAATGTAAGGGCTGCGATATAATTAAATGGGCGCTGTGTTGAGCATGGCACTGTTCTTTTTGTTCAGTGTTTTTAGTGTGGCTTGGTTCAGGACTAATACACTGTAGTAACCTCCTGTTTTGTTTTTCATTTCAATTAGTTGTAGTAATACAAATACATTTCAAAATTATGATTATTATTTTAGTCATATTGATGTATAATCACAAAATATTTGACCAAATTGTGCAGTCTTGCAGACAGGCAAAGCAAACCTGGAGCTTTTATGTTGCATTTTAAATTGCAATCACAATTTTTATCAAAGAAATTGCAATTTGTTAACTTGATCTCCTCTTGAAATTAATATTAATACAGGTGTGATAAAGCCAAACTGGACCTTAATTTCATAAGTCAATGTGAATGTTAATGCTTTTCATGTTAAACATTAGTGGCTGACTCTGAGGTTTGCTGCTGGTTTGCTCTGTTTTGATACAGAACACCAGATTCACTTTGCATACTGTTTCTGTTCATTTGCATTTCAGATTTCACACTAGCAGCATAAATGGCCTCAGTCTGTCTCAAAACATGTCTTTTAACAATAAAGCCGAATGTTTAGCCAGTTATTTCCCACTTTTAAAATATCAGCGGATTACTAATGGGGATCAGGGTGTTTTTCTAGGAAGGTTAAGGGTGTTCAGCAATGTGTTGAGGTTAGAAAAACACACATTTAAATAAAAGCACCCTTTATTGCTAAAATAGTATTGGTCAGAATGGTATGCCTGGGTAGATTTGTGAAGTAGTGATGTGTTATTCATGAGTGAGCGTGTAATGACATGCTCGTCTCTTTTCTCTCATCAGCAGCAGCCTCATGCTGTCTACCCTGCTCTGATGGTCAGTGCTAAAGAAGCTGAGACCCCAACCTTCTTTAGATCCTAACACCTTTGTGTTATTTAGTGTGTTTATGTTCTGCATTGTGCTTCTTTTAGTCAAAGCAATGGCTTTTTACTGCGAGAATAGTAGTGCTTGCTCGCACATTTTATAAATATATATTCTATATTTATGAGTGCTGTTTACATTGAGAATGCAGGACTGCTGAGACATCAATAAAATGTATTTGATACATGTTTTGTTTGCTTAAAAGAAGAACTGAATGCATTAACTAAATGCATTACATTTTGCATGAGAAAAATATTTTTGTATTTAGAGCCTCAATTCTGCATAAATTAAATTACTATTAGTTGTCTATTCACATGTCTAATATGTATGTACACTACTGTTCAAAAGTTACCTTTTTTTTGTTGTGAGCAAAAGACTTCCTTTTACAAAGGCTGATCAAAATTGTTTGATCAAAAAACTAGTAAAAATGCTAATATTTTGAAACATCATTATAATTTAAAAATAACTTTTTTTTAAAATGTATTTTAAAATGTGATGGCAAAGCTGTATTTCCAGTAACTATTTCTCCAGTCTTCAGTGTCACGTGATTTCTAATACGATTTCTTATCACATTTGAAAATTAACAGCATTTTCTTTATATATATTTATATATCTATCTTTTTTTTTTTTTTTTTGTAACATTATAAATGCCTTTTCTGTCAATTTTCATCAGTTTAATGCATTATTTCTGAGCAAAAATAATATTTTGAAGCTTTTGAATTGTAGTGTATTTCAGCTTTTAATCTGACAATAAATGTCAGTATTTTTGTTAACACTATATGGACTAAATTAGTTTGATTTACAGTTATTACTTAAGAACTGATTTGAACTGAATTGGGTTTTTTGCAGTTATTACTTATGTGGGTGTGTCTGTCTTTTGTAGATGTGGGAAGCTCATGTGCAATGTATGTATGTGTCACAGAACCGTTAATAAAGCAAATTTATATTGGTTATAAATTATGTAATTATAACACTGTACAATTAAGGGAATTAAGATGAATGAAGAATGACAGAAGTGCAATGAGATCTGTAGCTTTATTTGTATTATTAGATGAAGACACAATTTTATTTCAGACATTAAGCAAGGAACAACATGTTTGATTCGGATGATATTAAAATCACACAATGAAACACAAATTTACCTGATCTATTCTCTTGCATAATTACATCTTCCTCTCTCAGCTGTAAACAGCCACTGCTTTGACACCACGTGTTACTTACTATTAACTTAACACAAACAGAGAATGGCATATATCATTGGCTGTTAAGGAGGCGTGAAGGACTGGCATAGCCTATGTGATGAGAACCATGGGTCTTTGTGTAAACTCTCAGATATATTATGGGTTGTGAGGTGACTGCAGTGTTTACCAACTTTTCACTAAACTCACTTGACTTTGTGTGTGTGTGGATTAATGTATGTGTACATATTGATTCAGTGAACAAATATCTGAAGATCATGCACACTCATTTTCATTTTGCCGCGTGTATGGGAGTGTGTATAAATCAAACCTGTTTGAATCTCATGTAATTAGTAATAGTTTTGTGCATATCCTGGTTTGCTGCAAAAAGATGCATGTTAAGTAGTGTAGTTTTTCAAAGGCAGTGTGTAGGTTTAGAAATCAGTAGTATGTGTTGGAGTGAGCTGTTCCCGCTGAGCTCAAGGAGGACATGTCCTTGTGAAGAGTGTCCTGCTTTGATCCAGCCACTAATGGAGGTGTTAGGGTGCCAATGTTCCTTTCTGTGCATCCTGTGAGAGAAGGGCTTAACCAGTCACCTTTATTCAGTGCTTGCTGTCCATAAGCCCTTTCCCTCCGACCCACTTGATGTAAATGTGTGTGTTGACAGCAGCAGCAGCTCCAGGCTCAGCACCTTTCTCATGCTGCCCATGGACCCCCGGTCCAGCTGCCCCCTCACCCCTCGGGGCTGCAGCCCCCAGGCATCCCTCCAGTCACAGGCTCAGGATCAGGTCTGCTGGCGCTGGGGGCTCTGGGCAGCCAGGCACACCTGCCAGTCAAAGATGAGAAGAACCACCATGACCTGGAGCACAGAGGTAACTCGCTCATGCACTGAAGAGAAAACAACAACAAATGTCCTGAAGTAGTACGCTCATGCTTTGGTAAGAAAATAAATGTGAATGCTGACTTGATGTTTTTCTTTCTCTGTTTCTTTTATCTCCTTCATCGTTCTCCCTTGGATAAAGAGCGGGAGTCTAGCACGGTGAGTTCTGTCAGTTTCTGAATATCTGTGTCTACTTGACTTTTTTTTTTTTTTTCACGAATAACTTCAATTGTAATTTGTTCCTCACACAAGTGCAGAAGACTTTACAAAATGAATAATTTTACTTTAGTGGTACTTTTGTGTCCATTTTAAATGTGCATTCAGTTGCTTTTTGCCACAATTGTGTTAGACACCGCATTGCCATCTGTCGAAGCGGATCAGCATAATCATCTTTGAATTTGATGTAAATTACGGTAGCTATATTTACTCAGTTGGAATAAATTCATTCCGATTGATGAATCCGAACGTAGTGTTTATTTGAACGCTAAATAAAGTGATATGGGCTTATGGGTTTATGTCACAAGGTTATGCCATTTCGGGTCCTAATTAGGAGACGGTGAGCACATGAACGGTTGTGCCATGCTGCTTATATTAATCAAGTAGTAAAAACACCTGTTCCTGCACCCAAAACAAGGCCTCTTTGGATGAAAGTCTGAAACAAGGACTGATCGGACATTGTCCTGCTCCACTTCACAGATGATGAGTGGAAGGAAAACTTTAGAAAGATAAGATAGTCATTTGTCCCTTCGTTCAGTTAACAACAACAGCAGCTCGTTCCTCATGTCATTACGCCATTTCTATGTCATTGCACATGCGCAGTCCTTTCCAGTTTCGGTTTTCAATCCGATCAACTGTTTACATGTCCTCTTGATTGGATTAGAAAAAGTTTAAACCACCCCTTACAATCCAAATGAGATTTTAACCTGATTTGGCAAATTTATTCCGAAGGACATGGTTACATGTGACTTTATTCTGACTGTGCTAGATGTCCGATTTCCCGCTGTTTCTGCTGGTCAAGCATGATAATACGTGCGAATTTTAACGCTAATGAGACTAGTTTTCACTCTTCGCAACACCAAACAACAACACTATGCTGCTAAGCGTATCTACATAGATGGCAGCCAGTGTGCGTGAGGATTCTCTTTGAAGTTTAGTGAAACACCTGCACAATACAAAATTAAAATGCTTTTTATAGAGTACAGTCTTCATTTCATGAGTGTATACCATTCAGATGACTCTTTACAAAAACGTGATTTATTACTTAAATATGTAATATTTGTGTAAAAAAAAGGCTAGTAGGTTTTAACATTACTCCTTTTGTGTTCCACAAAAATAATGTGGTTTGGAATAAGGATGAAGTATGTCATGGCAGAACTTTTATTTTTCATTGAACTATTCTTTTAAGTCCTAGCGTTTGATAAAGAGGGAAGTCAGTGGTACGTTAACAGCGTGTAGAGAGCCAAGCTGGCAGCATTAGGGCACACTAAGCTTTAAAAAAAGAGAGGGGAGCCTGCTGTATAATCCTGCTTTTAATCCAGGTAAAAAATGCGCAAAAGCACAGGCCAGAGATTAGCAGCGCTATAATTTCATCACAATTAAAAAAGACTTTGACTCTCTATCTTAAAGGATTTGTCCTCACCCACTCTTCATGTCTGCAGCTCTTGGCTCAGATAAACCTTACTCATTCAACCATATATCATAGCCTCCTCCTTTGTTTCTTCTTGTGCCTCTTTTCTACAGTTTTGTTAACTGCTCTTTCATTCGTTCCTTTGGCTCTTTGTCTCCACAGCTCTGGTTCTGTCCCTCTGTGCATACCTCTTGTTGTGTTTATTTGAGGTTTTCATGTAACCACTTAAATTCTCCCTATCTCCCAAATGCTGGATTGCCCCGTTTCACCTCTTAAACTGGATATGCAGAAAGGTTTGACTTGGCAATAGTGTATTGTGTGTGTGTGTGTGTGTGTGTGTGTGTGTGTGTGTGTGTGTGTGTGTGTGAGTGAATGAGTGCAGTCATGCCTGCAGAAATCAGACTCTGCTGCTGATTAGCGCTTAGTGCAGCAGTGGCCATCCTGCTCTCTGCCCGCCAGGACTTCCTGTTGTCACGGGTCATCTGATAGCACCGCTCTGACTTTGCTTATTGAGTCACGTTAAGCCTGTCTTAAAAGGTCAGCCTATTAAACCTGCAGCTGAGATGCACACATACACGCTCAGTTGCTCGCTTTCTCCCTGTCAGGCGGAGAGAGCAGTCTAGGTCTATTTATTACTTTTGGATTAGCAGAAGAAGGGGGTGGGGAGAGAAATGGGCTGCTTAATGCTGACAAAAGCAACACTGAGATTGTTGTAGTGTGTTTGTGAGTGGGGTTTAAGCTCCTGGGATTCCTTTGTGTCGTCTCCAGGAGAGCATGGAGTTCCTTCTGCCTTCGAGATCACTTCCTTTGGCCCAGCCACATCCTCCTTTTCATCTATCTCCCCTTTGCTCTCTGCATGAATAGAGGTTTGTCATTCAGACTGAGAGTGTGGGCTTGGCACTGAGATCATGCCCTGGCAGGGCCACACTCTGGCCCAGAGATGGTGCCCGTCTGCCCAGCTGTGCTCACAGAGGGAGCGCCACTCAGCCGCTTCCATTCTCAGTGTATTCTGGGCAATGAAACTCCAGCTGCTCTCCCTTTCTCCTTTCCTGTCCTTTCTGCTTTCACTTTCTCCTGCTTTACTGTATCTGCACACTAGGGGTGTAACGGTACGTGTATTCGTACCGGACCGTTTCGGTACAGGGCTTTCGGTTCGGTGCACGTGTGTACCGAATGACCGAATGCAATATTTTGTGTGCGGAACATAGGTACATTTTCGTGTTTCCACACGAACATATTAAGTGGCGGAAGTCTCCGCGTTCAGCGCAAATCCCGCCCTGCAGCTGATTCTAAAGTTTTACCAGAGCCCGTCTGCCTTATTAGACATTCTCTGGTTTTACCCGTCGTCACTGTAACCTAAACCAATGAAATCGACTGCAGGGCGAAAAAAAGCTTTTCCGCTCCGTGTGCGCCGCCGCACTCTCCGTTCCGTCTGTGTGTGTGTGTCTGCGCCCTGCGCTCTCTGCTCAATGTTCAATGTTCGACTCCGTGTTTGCGCTGCGCGTTCTGCTCTGTCGTTAACGGCCCAAACACTCCAATCATGGACCGATCACGCACTGGAAAAGCAAAGTCCGCTCAAATAAGGTGAAATTTCTCAGTAGTAGACTTCTGTTTGCTGAGCTGGTATAGTCATGCTGGCAACAATGGTAAAATGACCTGCTCTGATCACATGCTCTGGTAATAATAGCTTTGTAGGACTATATTTTATTTTGATAATTAGTAAAAAAAATTATAATAAAAAAAAAAATCTTAAATTGATTATGTTGATTGATTATTGAAAAATAATAATACATTGATATATTTATGTTTAATATTATTTTAATATAGGGCTATTTTCTGTTCACTTTTCCCCCGGTGTTTCATTTAATTAGGTGATTCTAAGTTTAGGCCTAATTATTGATGATTACAAGCTTGGAGGAATTGCAATTAATTACAGCAAATTGTGCAATTAATTAGTTCATTTTTTTTAATCGATTCCCAGCCTTAATTTTTAAATATAAGCAGGCCTACAAGCTGGGATTGGTAATGCTGCACTGTAATCATAGTTATTTATTTATATTTTTCATTAAATTTATTATGTGATATTGGTTTTGCTTTGCAGCAGTATTTTATTTCTTATTCTTTTTTTTATTTTATATATATTTTATTATATTTTATTAAAAAGTGTAAACAAATTGTTAAAAAAAAGTTTATAGTAATAAACAACCTGCAGTTTAATGTTTGCATTTCTTTCCCTTACTGTACCGAAAATAAACCGAACCGTGACTTTAAAACCGAGGTACGTACCGAACCGTGATTTTTGCGTACCGTTACACCCCTACTGCACACACTTTCTCAGTTTAAGTACACTCTTATTTTTTTGTGGTGAAAACACAGGTTTGCTGTGCTTATTCCGAGAGCTCCACAATTTGGTCAAAAACTGTGATTTTATATATCAATATGACTATAATAAGAAGAATAATTTATTATTAATATTGTTAATATTATTAGTTTGTTGTTGTTACCATTTAAAAATGACTATTGTAAAATTTCACTGTAAAATATGAGTATTTAAGAAGAAAATAATAATAATAATTCTATTTTACAGAACAATTGTAAAATTACAATTACTTTTACTTAAAATTATGGCTGTCTATTTCTTAATTTTCAAATATTATACAATTAAGTTTTTTAGTGGAAAACTGAAGGGAGCCCTGGTTGACGTGTTGTGTTTTGAAGTGCAGAAACTCAAAGCTTATGCAGAGATGGTTTTCGTAAGGAGCAGCATTTACTGCGAACCAAGCTGCTCTGAGACACTGAAAGCCGCGCTGGTGTTTTGCTGAGACACCAGGTCATGTGCCACGCTTCACTCTGAAACACACAGGGCATATATTTAATTAAATGGCAGCATTTGCACTTTGCAGTTTGATAATCACACTAAGCCGTATTGCGTTTTCGTGCAACCCTACAATAAAGATAGTGAGTGGTCTTGGCAGAGGGCCATGCATGGACTCGCTCTCTCTGCTTCGGCCTCATTTAAGGCCCACTAGTTGTGGTGAAAGGGTCGCTGTTTGCTGTGTTTTAGTTGGGATGGGCAGGTGCGGGAGGGTAGGAAAACAAGCTGTCGTCCGGCTTGTTAACTCTCAGGGTGAGGGTCCGTTTATTCTGGTTTAGTGTGTGCGTTTCACCATGTTATTCTCTCTCTCCCCATTTCTGTGCTGCGGGGATCAGTTTTCGCTTGACCCTGCTGTCCAGTTTGGCACATTTGCGTTGTGTAATGCTTGGTGCAGGTTGCCCAGGGCTGCGGGGTTAGGCCAGAATGTTTGAAGTGTGGTGTGGTCAGGCTGGTTTAGAGGCCTCACTCTTCAGGGATAGTTTGCTCAGCTGTCCCGCCTGCTTTGCTTCATGGGGTCTGGGCTGGCTTGCTTGGCAGGCCCCACGCTCTCTCCCTTCCTCATTGCCAGGGAGTGCGGGGTGATCTAACAGGGCCTGGGGCTTAACCCCCTCGCTTTTCCGTGTTTACCTTGTACGAGGGAGGAATTTACACACATGGCTCGCTCAAAGCCACCAGTGGCCCCATGACGCCTCTGATATTTGTATTTGTGCTGCTGAGTGCCTGGGCCATTCTGAGCATAGCTGACTGTCTACAGCTAATGAGCTGAACCTAAAGTGCCTGTTACATTATACTGAGAAAGAAGTTCTTTACTTGGAGTGTTTGTATATACAGTAGTCAACATTTGAAGTGGATAAAAAAAAAGTTCATCAAAGTTGTCCTAAGACAAGATGGGTAGTGTTCAAAATTCATGTATAACTTTGATGAAAGGTTTTGATCCACTTCAAATTTTGACTACTGTATATATCTCAATTTGAGTTTCTCAAGATGACACCTTTAAAGGAACACGCCAACTTTTTGGGACTTTAGCTTATTCACCTTATCCCCCAGAGTTAGATAAGTCCATACAAACCCTTTTCATCTCCGTGCGTGCCGTAACACTGCTTTACGATTCAATAATTCAACATTTTCCTATTTACAGGTGCTGCGAGCAAATCACTCCGCAGAAGCAGCAGTGCTTCACCTTCTGAGAATATAGTTCCCAGTATGTTTACGGTTAGAAGATGGCTGTGTCTCATGTGACCTTGTTATTTGTACATGTTGCGACTATACAAATCACAACATGTAAATAGGAAAATGTTGGCGTTATTTTGTCACTTATCGGGAGCAAGTATGCTAGCTGGAGCCATTTACCTCCAGTCTTTGTGCTAAGCTAGGCTAGCGGTGGGTGCGTCAGACAGAGTTACGGCACGCATGGAGATGAAAAGGGTATGTATGGACTTATCTAACTCTGGGGGATACAGTGAATAAGCTAAAGTCCCAAAAAGTCGGCGTGTTCCTTTAAGGGAGGATCCGGAAATATTGATTATGCGCTAGTGGGAAATGTACATATTCTTTAAATGTAATGCTATTTCAAGGGAACATTTTAAGAGTTTTTGTCAGCAAGTGCACAGGGATAAGCTGTTATTTGTGATTTGTTCAACTTCTGATCAAATTGTTTTTCTTTCTGTCTCAATAGAATAATTCAGTATCACCGTCAGACAGTCTGAGAGCCAGTGAGAAACACAGAGGCTCGTCTGAATACAGTTTGGACTCAAAGAAACGCAGAGTGGAGGAGAAGGACAACATGAGCCGATATGTAAGTGTTTGTCTTTTACAGCCCCAGTTGTACAGTATAAAAAATAAATATTCCTTTTGATACAGATTACATTCAGCAGTGTTAAATTAGTGTTTTAAAGATTCATTTTACTTGATTGCAAATGTAATCTACAATCTATAATCTACCAATAAATTATGTCTGATGAACAATGATACTAATATATTGTGCACCCCAATTCAGTTTCTTACAAAAACCTATAATACTATTCAAAAGTTTGTTTAACACTTCAGCAAGGATGTATTCAATTGATCAAAAGTAAAGACATTTACATTGTTACAAAAGATTTTTTGTTTCAAATACATGCTGTTCTTTTGAACTTTCTATCAATCAAAAAGTCCAGAAAATATGCATCACAATTTCCACAACAATATTAAGCAGAACAACTGTTTCCAACATTGACAATATTAATACATTTCTTGAACACCAATTAGATCTTAGATTAGCGTATTAGAATGATTTCTGAACTGAAGATTGGAGTAATGACAGCTGAAAATTCAGCTTTGCTGGAATAAATTACATTTTAAAATGTATTAAAATTGAAAATGGTTATTTTAATTTATAATAATATTTCAGAATTTTAGAGTTTTTACTGTATTTTGGTCAAATAAATGAAGACTTGACGAGCATAAGAAACTTAAAAACATAAAATATCTCACCAACTCCAAACTTTTAAACTGTAGTGTACGTTTTATTTTATAAATTTCTGCTATAAATTTATTATTGAACCCCACAAAATTCTTAGCTGTCTTAAATGTATCTGCTGTTTATACACTACAGGACAGTGATGGCGACAAAAGTGATGATCTAGTCGTGGATGTGTCTAACGAGGTAAAAGCTAACAGTCTTTCCCTTTTTTGTTTGGAGAACATCATCTCTTTCGTATGTGACTGACTTTTCTCTTTCCCACTGTAGGATCCAGCCACTCCAAGGGTCAGCCCGTCTCACTCTCCTCCTGAGAATGGACTCGATAAGGCCAGAGCACTGAAGAAAGATGCCCCCAACAGCCCGGCTTCTGTGGCCTCCTCTGGGAGCACCCCCTCTTCTAAAGTGAAGGACCACCCACATGTAAGTGTTAGGGACTAGAGGATGGGTGTTTGTGCTGTCAAGTCTCTGCACATTTGCAAACCCTCTTCCTCTCAGCAGTTTTATAGCTGCAGCATAAATGTCAGTTTGAAGCGTAACATGAATACATCAGCTACTGTCAGACAAACAGTGGCTTAGCTGCTAGTCTTGGCTAATATCTCAATGCGCTTAGCTAGCCTCAGAGGGGCAGAGGAGAAAAGAGAGTAGAGAGAGTGATTAAAGATGAGTGAGAGGATGAGGTCTCGGGGAAGGGTTCGGTCTGAAGTTTAGCTTTATCCTCCTCAGCAATAATGAGCTGTCAGTGTTTGACTGGATTAGTGCGTGAGAGCTCTCTGGATTTGAGAATTTGTGGTATGTAGCTTTAGCTTCGATAATTCCATCTCTGTTCCTTCATCTTGCAGAACGACAAGTCCTCCACCCCAGGTTTAAAGTCCAACACCCCCACCCCACGCAATGACGCTCCCACCCCAGGAACCAGCAACACCCCTGGGCTCAGGCCCATACCCGGAAAACCACCTGGTATGGAAGCGCTGGGTAAGTAGTAAATGCGCACGTTATAAAGCTATCCTTTCATCAAGCATTCCCATTCGTCTAAACCTAAAGATTGTGACCATATTTTTAATCATGGGACAACTTTTTGAGCCAATAGAGCTAATCTATGCTAACCAGCCAAACTTGAAAGTGTGAGAGTATATTTATGGCTTTTCAACTTTGGCTTTTCTTCTCTCCATATATTCCCATCAGCACCTGCCCTACGTACGCCATTATCGATTGCGGCGCCGTATGGGGCTCCGTTTGCCATGATGGGACACCACCCAGAGATGAACGGCTCATTGACCAGTCCAGGTGTTTACCCTGGCCTTCACATCTCGCCTCAGATGAGCGCCGCAGCCGCTGCTGCCTATGGACGCTCACCGATGGTTAGACTCCCATATCATTATTTTCTGACTACATAAACCTTTCTAAATGGTCACAGAATTTTTAAGTCCTTTCTCAGTTGTTTTTTTTCTCCAACTCCAGTTCTTCTGATCATCTAGGAGTTCTCCAGTCCTTGGGACCCACCTCCCTGTATGTTTTGGATGTCTCCCTAATCAACATACTAGGAAGCTGATATGTTGAATTAGGTGTTTTAATTAGTGAGACATCTAAAACATTCTGGTAGGTGGGTCCCCAGGTTCTAGAGTCTAACTTAGCATGCATACCCTGTTAGGATAGCATTCTGGGTAAATATTGCCTTTTGCGTTTGTAATGATTTGTTCTGCATCTCTGTTTGCGCTGATGGCATGGGAAGTAAAACAGTTGTCTGGGGGTCTCTAATAAAGGCTTGAGGGGAGAGATAAAGTGCAAACAAGTGCTCAACTAGAATATTAAAAATGTATTACGAAAGAGCTGAGCAGGAGAAATTAGACTGTCAAATCAGTTTCAATTTGTTTTGTGGCTTATGTATTTTTTACATTTTACTTTTTTTATGCTAAGATGTCTGTGTTGCAGGCGGGCTTTGATCCTCATCCGCACATGCGTCCTCCCGGTCTGCCAGCAAGTCTGACCTCTATACCTGGAGGGAAACCGTAAGTGCTGTTATTGAGCCATCTATAACTATGTATAACACACTACTGTTAGGAAGTTTGAGGTCAGTGTTTTTTTTTAGAAACTAATACATTTATTCAGCAAGGATGCATTAAATTGCTTGTGACATTTATAATGTTAGAAAAGATTTAAATTTAAAAATAAATGTTGTTCTTTGAGCTTTTTTATTCATCAAAGAATCCTGAATAAAGTTAGCCTGGAAATCCAGATTCAAATCCAAAAGATTAAAGGAGAACTCCGGTCAATTTTAACATTGAGCTCATTTTTTTGTAAATTTGGAGTGCTGTCAATACAGAGAACAACGACAAAAATCGGTGTTGCCTACACCCTGTTATCCTCTTTTTAAAATTTGCACCCTGTTGACTTCAATGGGGCAAGTTTTAAACCTGCTTTTAGCCTCTTAACATCCTTGATGTGTCATTACAAGTGCACAGCCAATGTGAGTGATTCCTTCAGAGTGAAAACGGTGAATCTGACTGCAGTAGATGTGAAAGATATGAATAAAAGTGATGTTAATTCAGCCAGCGCTCATACCTGTATTTACATCCTGATAACACGGTGTAGGCAACACCGATTTTTGTCGTTGTTCTCTGTACTGACAGCACTCCAAATTTACAAAAAAATTAGCTCAATGTTAAAATTGACCGGAGTTCTCCTTTAAGGGTCTGGCATTGAGGAATGAAAATCGCCCAACTCGAGGGGCGGTACCAAGCATGCATTTGAAAATCTCACTGCATGCAATTGGATAACACTACGACCAATCACTGTCGTGATTGCACTGTCACTAGTGTTGTCGTCATCTGTTTAGCTCGCCTCTTGCCCGCCTATATCAGATACACTGATGTGATTGGTGCAGCTCGGCTACAAGGGCATAGTTAATGAGCATCATTACTCAATGCAAGAGTAACTCGCTGAGCAAATTCAAATTGTGCTCTCGCGAGAACTCTGGATTTCCAGGGTAGAATAAAGTATCAGTTTCCACAAAAATATTAAGCAGCACTACTGTTTTTAGCATTAATAACAAGACATGTTTCTTGAACACCAGATCTGCATATTAGAATGATTTCTGAAAGATATATTAAAAAATACGTTTTTTTTAGTTACATTGTTATAATATTTCACAATATTAATGTTTTACAGTATTTTTAATCAAATGAATGCAGCCTGGCAGAGTTTAACAGACTTTTAAAAACATTAAAAATCTTACTAAATTTTTAGCATTAGTGTAAGATAATTTCTTATTAATTTTTGATCATTCTTATTATTTTATCTCATTCTTTCATGTCCTGGTAAATAGGGCCTACTCCTTCCACGTTAGTGCGGATGGCCAGATGCAACCAGTACCTTTTCCTCCAGACGCTCTTATTGGACCAGGCATTCCCCGTCATGCCCGCCAGATCAACACACTCAGCCATGGTGAGGTGGTGTGTGCCGTGACTATCAGCAATCCCACGCGGCACGTCTACACAGGCGGCAAGGGCTGCGTGAAGATCTGGGACATCAGTCAGCCTGGCAGCAAGAGCCCCGTCTCGCAACTCGACTGTCTGGTAAAAATTTTATTTCTAATCAGTTTACCAGGCTTATTTTTGAATTATCCTTTTTGAAGTACAAATCCACTCTTTAATTTTTTTTAAACATTATCTTTTTTTTTACTTTTTTTTTTACAATCATTATCCTCCCTTTAATCCCCCTGCCAAATAAAGAACCAAATCTGTAAGGCTATGTGTAGTTATTTTAAGGAAAAATACCATGATGGTTCTCCGTTATCCCCCCGTTATCAGAGTAACTTGCTTTTTGTGTGTGTGTGCATCTCCCTGCGCTTGCTCCATAGTGCAGAAAGCTGTGTATTTGATGAGCTGTTTGGCCATTATAAAGTGATTTAATTTGTCTGAAAGCCTGGAGTTATTGATCTCCCTCAGGAACAGATCTAGAATTCTCCTGCTAATTTGAAAATGTGCTTCATCCTGGTGCTGCAACTAAAAACCCTTAAAAGCTTTTCCCTACCCACTTACCATTCTATGCCCTCTTATCGGCCGCCTCTTCTCCTCTATTAACCTTCATAAACACAGGTTAGACAAGATTTAGTGAGCCAGAGCAAATAACAGGGAGCTGAACAACTGCTTTTTAGCTCTGCCATTTTGATTGGTTGACCTCTTCAGCCTGATTATTGAGGGGCTAGAGAGTGATATTTGTACATATTCTTGTGAAATACAAAAAAGAAATAGACATTTTTGAAATGCTGCCTTACATTTTTTTTAAAGAAATAGTACAAAATTCAGTCTCTCAACATGAGTCTTCTCTCTCTCTCTCTCTCTTCAGAACAGGGATAACTACATCCGTTCCTGTAAGCTACTTCCGGATGGCCGTACTCTGATTGTTGGAGGAGAAGCCAGCACTCTTACCATATGGGATTTAGCCTCTCAGACTCCCCGTATCAAAGCCGAGCTCACCTCTTCTGCCCCAGCCTGCTATGCGCTGGCGATCAGCCCAGACGCCAAGGTCTGCTTCTCCTGCTGCAGTGATGGAAATATTGCTGTCTGGGACCTTCATAACCAAACCCTTGTCAGGTAGGAAGCACACCAGGGGATGCCACATTAAATGGTGTCTCTTTGTGGATAGAGATGTGTACACTGTACTGATGCATTTAAAGACAATGCATATATGTCTGTGTATGTAGGCAGTTCCAGGGCCACACAGATGGGGCAAGTTGTATAGACATTTCCCATGATGGCACCAAACTGTGGACGGGTGGACTGGACAACACAGTACGATCCTGGGACCTGAGAGAGGGACGACAGCTCCAGCAGCATGACTTCACTTCACAGGTAAAATTCACACACACACATGAATCATTTTCTTGACTTACTTTAAAGATTAGGACTAATGGTCTGAATGCTAAATGCTCTGTCTGATGCAGATCTTCTCTTTGGGCTACTGTCCGACGGGCGAGTGGCTGGCTGTGGGAATGGAGAGTAGTAATGTGGAGGTGCTTCATCATACCAAGCCTGATAAGTACCAGCTGCATTTGCACGAGAGCTGTGTCCTCTCCCTCAAATTTGCCTACTGTGGTAAGACACTGTTACTTCACTTTATATGTATATGTAGTGCATACGGGGGGTGGGGAGGGAGAGACATTAGACCTACTGTAAAGTATGTCTTAGACCTGACATGGGAAAACAGTGTAGTTTAGCATTCAGTGGTGTTTTTTTCCATTTTAGTGGGGCCAGGATGCACTTTGTACCACCCCCATATCTCTCTCTCTCTCTCTCTCTCTCTCTCTCTCTCTCTCTCTCTCTCTCTCTCTCTCTCTCTCTCTCTCTCTCTCTCTCTCTCTCTCTCTCTCTCTCTCTCTCTCTCTCTCTCTCTCTCTCTCTCTCTCTCTCTCTCTCTCTCTCTCTCTCTCTCTCTCTCTCTCTTTCTCTCTCTCTTTTCTCTTAATGGCCCACCACTCTACTTCCAAATAAGTCGAGCTGTAGTGAATCAAGTCATTTAGATCAACCTTGACTCTGTACCCATTAGTCCATGTGTATTTGTTCCATTTCCTAAAGGTAAATGGTTTGTGAGCACTGGGAAGGACAATCTCTTGAATGCCTGGAGGACTCCCTATGGTGCCAGCATTTTCCAGGTATGTCAGTCAATACCTCATTCCCTCCCCCTTGCTACAGAGGTGATCCAAATGTCCATACTACATTGGAAATGAATGTTTGTTTGTGTGAGTTGTAGTGTGAGTTTGATTGATTCTCTCTTCAGGCTTTCATTGGGACTTTAATCCCTGTCGTAATAGTCATTGAGTGATGGCTTTTATTTTTGCTGTGGAATTGTTGCTGTACAGAAAATGCTTACTCAGCTTACTCTGAATGACCTTGTCAAATAATGCACATCAATATCAATCAGTATGTAAAAACTGAAATCAAATCAAATATAAATTTTAGGTGGAAAAATGAAAACCAGTATACAGCGCGTACAGAATTTTTTTAAAGCCTGATTACAAAATCAAAAGTCTCACCATTAAAAGTCATGTCCCAAGCACTTTAACATAAATCAAACATATACATACAGTAGCCTATAGTGAACCAGTGTAAGATTCCTTAACTTTTAAAATTAATTTTACACTCAGATGGCCAAATTTATGTATCCCCCCCCAAAAAAGCCTTACAAAGAAATAAAATAATGCCTAAAAAATGCAATCAAGTCATTGGACAACGTATAAAAAGGTTTATTTAACCATATTATGCATTAACATAATAATAATAATATTATTATTATTATTATTATTATTATTATTATTAATAATGAATTAATGTTTGTTTGTTTGTTTGTTTGTTTAAAAAAAACCATCTTAAATTAATATTACTGTTTTAAATAACAGCATTGGTGTTTGAGCTGCGAATGAATACCAGTAAAAAAGTGCTTTGTTTGTGGGTTACTTAACTGAACCAAATCTATATGAGATTAATCAGATATTTATGCAAGATAAACATATTACAACTTGTATCTTCACAAAATGACGTGAATGCACAAGTGATCTTGAACTATTACGTGATAGTCAGAATGTGTAAAGGGGCGGTCACACTGCACTTTTTGTTCCATTGACTTCCATTCAAACGCATCGTCAAACCGGAAATGCAAGCTCATGCAATAAAGTTTTGCATTTCGCTGCGTTTCAAGTTGAACTGCGAATTTGCATCACGTGAAGACGTATGACCAGTAGAAGATCGATGTGTCCCGTCATGACCTCTTGGCTGAATTAAAAGAACAATATTTTTTGCAGTAAAGTCAAGTAGATTGAATTTAGTATTTTTTACATTTTGAGTGTATTATTATTTGTTATATGTTGAATTCATGTTTATAAAAAAGACGCTGCAGAGCGTGACATCATATCACGACTGTTGCAGTGTCCAAAGAAATTTCACGTTCTCAAAGTCTAAGTGTGACCGCGGCATTACTAATGTTGTGGATGCGCTCTTCCCATAACAACGCTCTATATATAACAACATATACATATATACACACACACACAAAAAATAAACATAATATTTAATATTACAACTTACAATGCACAAGCTAACTTTGCTAGTCATGAAGGTGTGGATGAGCACTTCCCATAACAGTGTGCTAAAACACGGGTGAACAGACTTTTTTACAGTACTTTTATGTAGCCTACTATTGGTTGTTGCACTTAACTGTATTTTCCTTTTCAAAGTGATTCCAATAATATTTCAAGCAATTCAAAACCATCATGGCAATCTGAAGTGTCTCAGCTGAAGGAATTAATACATTATCTATAGGCTTTAATATATCAGCCAAATTGACACATTGGGTCGATAACATTAAAAATATATTTTACATATATTCAATACCGATATGGTGGCTGATATATCGTACATCCCTAGAAAAATGTATACCATGTAGGCCTTGGCAGCTAACTGAAGTCTATGTTGAAGTACTAAAATGACTTAAACTGAACTAAAAATAAATGAATGCCACTGTAAATAGAAATAAAAAACAACTAATAGAAATGGCAAAAGCACATACAAAATGCCAAAAAACTTAGACAAAATCTAAAAATAAAAGCTAATTCCAAATATTAATATCATATTAAAGTGTTTTAAGGCTCCCTGCTCCAGGCAAAAATCACGCAACTCCGCACCGCTAACATATGTTGCCACTTGTCTATTAAACTATTAATAACACACCTATTAGAGTGGTGTAATTTCTTCAGTTAATATTTAGAAGGGAGTGATGTTGACACTTCTCTGTGGTTTATGATGTCACGGAGTCTCTGTTTGATTATGTCAGGCTAATGGTTTTTCTGCTGTCCTCCCTCCACAGTCTAAGGAGTCTTCCTCTGTCCTGAGCTGTGACATCTCGGCTGATGATAAGTACATCGTGACGGGATCTGGAGACAAGAAGGCCACCGTGTATGAAGTGATCTACTAAATTCACTGGTTCACCACATGTAAAGACCTATGGATGGAGCTTTGGGCCTGAGTTTGAACAGATTCAAGGGATCACTCCTCCACTTTTTCCTCCTTTTATAGTTGGAACCCAGGTTAGGAATTGGTTGGTCCACTGGGATCGGATTCCCAGATGTTTTAATTTTTAACACACCTGGATTGTTACAGAAGTGGAGCGGCCCTTTACAGATCCAAGCAGAAACGTGTTAAACTGTCCCAAGGACTCCCTGACGGCACTAATGTAGTAAATATTGTCTTGCCTTTGCTTTCGGTCTGCTCATGGGATTATGTGTGCCTATTCCTTCCTTAGTATTTTTTTTCCCTCGCCTACCTTCCTTCAAACAAAAAGTGAACAATCTGTGATGTAATATGAAGCAGTGCTTCAAATTTAGCCTCCTGCTCCCTGGACAATTTGTTAAAAAGTGTATATATGGAGTAATAAAGACGTTTTATAAATATATATAATTATATATATTTCCATGTCCTGATATACTTGTGATGGGTTTCTTTGTCCTCGTGTCCTTAATGCTTGATGAATGTAGATTAGGACACTTTTTAATTTGTAAGCACACTCTCTGGGCTGGCCATTTGCTAAAAGGCTCACTTGGAAAATCCCTTCCAGAATAATCTTAGTTTTTTTTTTGTTTTTTTTTTGCTTTTTGAGCCTGTGCGCTGTTCGTGGAAACTGGATCAGACTGGAATCCTGTGGAAGTTGGAATATGATGAAAACAGCCCAGAGGAGAGGGAAGAGTCGTTTGTAAATTAAAAGCGATATTAAACTTGGAGAATGACTAACTGTACTACTTTTGTGCCCTTTGCATTGTGTGGCATCTTGTTGGAAAGAGGAAATCAGATGATGAAGTGTGATTGCAACATGCTGACTCGGAATGGATTGCACGCTGCGATGAGTAACTTGCCAACTGATCTCATAAGCGGCCCCTTATAGTTCACTGTTGTTGAAACAGGATATGACTTACTCCAGTGATTGACAGCTTACTTCTGCTGTAGAGCCCCACCCTAATGAGCCTGCAGCCCTGTTTTCGCTCAGATTGATGTTAACCTTCTTTGTGAGTGATCAGAGTCATTTGGGGATTTTCTTCTGTACCAGTTGAGCCAGTTTTCTAATGAATAAATTCTTTGCCTGCACTTGACTTTGGTGGAAGCTTCAGTGTGAAAGTGCGTGCGCACGAGAGAGAAGAGAGCAGCTCTTTTAAACCTTTTTGTGTAAATGTGGACTGTTTTAACTGTTGAACCTGGAGTCCGCTTCATGGGGGCCGCAGCAGAACCGGTCGCTGCGAACTCCGTCTTTAGTACAATTACAAACCCTGAACCCGCCTGCCTTTCACAACCTCTCAACTTCACACCAAAGTATGTAGCAAACTGTGTCAGCACTGATCATGTACAGTTGTGAATAATTCAATAAACTTTTTTTTTGTAAAATGTGTTATTAATGCTGGTTTATTATAAGTGCCGTTTGTCTGATTTGAATCACAGGCTGGGTGTCTGTCACGCTAACTCCATATGTCTAAAGTATGGAGATTAATGACAGAGGCCAGCAACACTGGATATGTCATCTAGTTGATCTAGCTGATGAAAGGCTGATGGAAGAGTTGAGACATGTAGTTGTGTGTGTGTGTGTGTGTAAAAGAGACATAGTTTCTGCTGTCTCAGCTATCTGTTGAAACCACAGGCCAGGCTGACTCAAATATGCCCTGCGGTCCCCCAACCACAGCTGGTGACATACACAACACACCTTTTTGATTACTTCACCTCAAGTGGATTATCGGCCAGGAAGTGTGTTCGTGTCAATTGATTTATTCTGGTGGTTTGAACTGGTTTCGTTAAGGGTGTGATTTCAGCATACAGTATGTCTCTGTCTCACCTGCTCCTGCACTCTGATACTCTTCCTCTGCCCGTGAGCTTAGCTATTAATGTGTTGCCCATGGTAAATCTAGTAAATGTGTCATGTTATTGTTTTGCTTATGCCTATTGCCAACTGGTAGAATAACCAAAATTAGGCTGAATATATATTAAAATAATTTGCAAGTATAAAAGATTGTTGTAATTCTGTGGACATGTGTGGCGATTTCTATGGTCACAGAATTCACGTGGATCTATGTGGTGGTCAGTGCATGTGCTCCAAAACATTTTGTGATGATGCTCATTTGGGCAATGCGAGTTTAACTCCTGCTTTTAATTGCATTCCACCTCTTCCCTCTGTTGATCCTCTCTTAATGTGCATGCACGCCAAGAACGATAACTACATTGCTTGCTGCAATGTCGTCTGCTGCTTTAAATGTCTGAGCTGGATTCTGATTGGCTGTCAATGTTTTTTTTTTTGTTCATCTGGGAAAAAATGATTCTAAAAGTGATTCCAATGATATCATTCCCATGTGTTGTTATCATTATAACTGTGGTGTGCACAAAATTCTCATAGAATTTTTAAGATTTTTAAAACGCTATAGTTTTTGTCCTTGAAGTGAACCGGCCTTTACTGTCCCACCATCAAAAGAGAAAAATAAACTTTAAATAAAGAGTAGCATAGGTTGGCACAAGTCGTCTATGTGATGCCACTTCTGATTATTCACAGGTGTCAGAGAAGTGTTAAGGCCCCCGTTATGCTTCCCTTACACCTTGTGTTCTCTCACAGGCAGCTTTTGAACTGCTTTTTTGAACGTGCTGCTAATATGGGCTCTCTTGTCTGAATAAACCATGCTGGATGATGAACTTTGTCTTGCTGTTGGCAAAGGAGTGTCAGCAGCAGATTTCGTGATTCAGCTCTGGACTGATGTACCAGCCTGTTAAATGAGCCGCCGGCTTTGTGCATTATGGCAGTAAATCAAATGAGAGTTATTGATTTGCACTAATCTCTGCAGATTTCTGTTGTCTTCCTCAGACGATGACGGACTGACCTGCTCTATTTCCCTGCTCGGAGAGTCGGGCGTCTACATTATCCACACTGTCCAAAAGCCCTTTTAGAATTTCCAAAACCCAGAGCTAATTCAGTTCCCGTGAATGCTGTTTAAACTTGACGCCTTTTAGCATTTGTGAAGCCAGTTCTTTTCTTCTCTCTCTTGGTTGCTTGTACGGTTTCCTCCTTGGGTCTCTCTAAACCGTACTTTTCTTAGCTGGCAGCCCTGAGTTTGATGTTCTCATCAGAAAGAGTGCTTCAGAGGATGAAGGAGAGGGAGAGATGCACTCCAAATCCCAACATACTGATTTTCCTGCAGGCTCTCGTTCTGCTCTCGCTCACTCTCATCTCTTTCATTTATTTTGCTCTGATGTGAAAAAGCTGTACATAGACAAGGTGTGTTTTTATTTTCTCTTATTCTTTTTGTTTCTTCCTAGGTTCACTCTTAATAAGGGAGCAGCTGAATAGGTGGAGATTAAAGGGTTGTCCTGTTGAGTGGCACTGCTGAAGAGGAAGAGAGAGAGAGAGAAAAGAGGCTCTGTTGAGAGAGAGAGAGAGAGAGAAGGATGTCTCTATGAGAGCGATCAGCGATTTGATACAATCCTCCACTCTTTTCTCTCTTCTGAAGAGCTTTCATCAGGCCTGCACACAAGTGCCCTCTCCACTCAGGCCTCAAATTAGTCCAGGCTTACTGAGCCAGATGAAACGGTAACCTCGCTCATCCTCCGCTGCAGTCTCTCTCTCTCTCTCCTGCGTGACGAGCGTGCTCAGGAATCTTTCCTGCGGCTCTTCAGGAGACTCCTACTGAACTGGAGGAGAACTGTGTGAGAAGATTAGTTTCATCCGTCTGATTAGACACTGAGAGGGCAGTTTAGTGTGTATGTGATGTTCACGTATGTGAGTTTCTTGCTGACATCTGTAGTTGGAGGCTGAAGTAGTTAATGCGTGACGAAAACTTAAACATGGCAATCTCACCACATCTCTTTTCACGTTTATTCAGTCTGAGACATAATAGAAACAGACCACTTCATTAAGATTCATGAAGTCTTTGTTCACCAAGGCTGCATTTATATGGTCAAACACACAGTAAAAACTATCCAAGTGGGAAATAAAATGTGATTACTTTTCACATCACAATTTTGTTTCTACCCATTTCATCGATGGATCATGTGCACAAAACTTATTGTACCCTAGAGTTACATCCGTCATGGAGCTCTAACAGACTGGACAGAAGAGGTAACAGAAGCAGGAAGTGATTATTATGAGGTTAATCATCTGGTATGTTCATAATGGTCATTAACTTTGAACCTGTTGGAAGTGGAAATAACGTTATAACGTTAGCAATCAGACAGGATTAAGGGAACACTTCCTGCAGTGGTCATTAGAAGTGTGAGAGCTCAGTCTTTCTGCTAAGGTCATTTAGCAGGGTGCCAACAAACCATTCATTCTTGAACGGCCTGCCCTCAACAATTTTGTGGCTCATCTCTCTGACAAAATCAGATGTAATAACCACAGGAGGCCAGTGCACGCTGTTCTGCACAGATGGACCGATAAAGTTGGGAAGGTTTCCCCTTAATCCTCATTCAGACAATGTTTTTGAAGTGGTTTTTACGCTATGACATTAATCATCTTTTCTTTAGTTTTTAACACTGCAGAGCTTACGCTATCATCACACATTTTGCCAATGATTTATCATTGCTGCACATGCAGTTCATATCTTCATTCTTACAATGATAAATGTCTATCATGTACCAACATTTTAGGGTGTTGAGAAATGATGATGTATTGGTGCTGCTTTAATTGTTAATATTCTGTTTTGGCAGAGCGAGCGGGGCAGGCATCTTCAGAATGATTCACAGCAGATATGAAAGATTTGCACCATGCTGAGAAGCTGACTGTTTGAGAAAATATTTTATTTGCACATAAATTACATTACATATGCAGTGATACATCACACAAAGAGTGGAACATGAGCATTGGATGATGATTTATATTCTGTGATGAGTGTGTGTGTTGTGTAGGACAGTGTGACAGCTACAGATCATCTCAGCACAGTTGGGTTCTTCCTCTGAAACGCCACCTGAAGTGACATTAATGCTGGTTTTCATCAGAAGAGTGTGAGAGCTTCCTCTAATGTGTGTGTGTGTGTGTGCTCTAATGAAGAGGACTTCACACTGGCATGATTGCAGCTGCTACTGGTTAATTCTGAGGTGAGAAGGGCCGTTAATGGGCTCAGTAAAGCAAATAATTGGGACAAATAAGTAATTAAGAGATTGGGAAGGCTGAGATTAAATCTAAAGGACCTTTAATTTAACATAATTATGAAGTTCTCCTCTAGCTCCTCAATCAGACGGAGCAGGACTGAAATGAGCTCTTACTGCTAATGATTTCCTATGGTTACTGGTGCACTGAGGGCGGTTGCCAATGCTGCCTCAAAAATGCCATTAAATCCTATAAAGAGTGATATTTTTTATATTCATGGGCATCTTCTTTTCATTATTTTCAGTTGCAGTGTTGTTCTTGAAGACCTCAGCCTCAGTAGTCCAAATAAAGAATGACCTGTTTGTCTCACGCTAGCCCTGATTGATGAATGTCAGAGCCGTCGGACATCAGTGGTCGTGCTCTTGATGTCGTGAATGACGCTGCTATGTGAGACAGACTACTGTGACTAAATAAATAGTCGTAATGAGAATAATTAGAGAGTTGATGATAATGACATTGAGAGAGTGATAACAGATGGGGCTGGTTGTTATTCATACCTCTCGACACCATAAGTCTTTTTCTTCCTAATCTGATGAGATGTTTTTTTCTGCCTCTGTCCCTGATCTCTGCTGTGACTGAGCTGACCCACCTACACACACATTTCACAATGCTAATATGTTCTCACGTCGGGCTAACAGCGCACACAGGAGCAGATGGTGATGTTTGTGTGTGTGAGACACAGTTGGTGGTTGGTGCACAACTGCTTCTGTCTGTAAATACTCTCCACCTTCACGCCATTCATAAGCTCGACTGTGTATTACTTTTAATTTCCCAGGTTTACATGCAGATGAATGCATTTTGTTTTGTCTAGCATAATGTATTGGATTATTCTGCTTCACTAACAACACTGTAAACAAAGAGCAAAGCCTAAATGACATGCTCCGTACATTAAGTTGAGTAAAATGTTTATATTTATATGTTGCATACATTTTATATAGAAAGGTCAGAGCAGGGGTTTTCAAACTGGGGTCTAGGGTCCCCAAAGGGCCCCAAGAGAGTTCAAATTAAAGAAAAAAAAACTGTTTTTGCACTAAACCTACCGTTGCACTACAGTAAAACCTACTGTAAAATTGAAACTGTAAAATTGGTCATATTTATTGAGAGAAGTGCTATATAAGTAATTTTGAATTGAAATGAAAATGTTCAGGTTTAGATATAACATTTTAATAATTTGCCTTTTACAGCAACAATATTAAAACGATAATTTAATCTACAGGGTGGGCCATTTATATGGATACACCGTAATAACATGGGAATGGTTGGTGATATTAAAGTCCTGTTTGTGGCACATTAGTATATGTGAGGGGGCAAACTCCTCAAGATGGGTGGTGTGTACTAATATATACTAATGTGCCACAAACAGGACTTTAATATCACCAACCATTCCCATGTTATTACGGTGTATCCATATAAATGGCCCACCCTGTATTTCTCACATAGTATAAATAGGTCTTTATACATATGCCTTTATATTTTTGTAAGATAGTCCCTCCCAATGGGAATATCATATCTGGGGCTACAGAGAATTCTCAAATATAGCATTCGCCTTCTGTCAAAAACCTTGACTTATTCACCTTATCCATGAAAGCTATGAAAGAGAAGTGCATCCCTCTTCTGCTGATTTGAATAGCATATTGATGGCCTGGTACATACAGAAATTATACCTATTGCTACCACATAGACCCTCCCCTTTATGAAACCATACGTGTCGAATACAACATGCCACTGTACAGTCAGCTTGCCCTTTTTCCCTGTTTAACCAAGCCTGTGGTTTAGTGAAATCTATCACCTTGGAGATTCCTACCTTCGGCACCTAAAACATAGTAAGACAAGCCAAGGAAATCATGCAATATGTTCAGCTTTAATATCCCATTGCTTGACTTGATGTGCCTATTGCACAGTATGACATCTTTCCATCCCTATAACACCATTACCAACAGGAGAGGGAGGAGATGGCTGAGAGAGGAATGAAATAGGGAGATTGAAAGAGTGAACGAGGCAGAAAGAGAATAAACTGATCATTGGCAACCCGCTGGGATAAGTGCTCCTCTTTTCTGAGTGAGTAGAGAAAAGGAGATTGTTGATTGTGTTCTGGTTGAACTTTTGCTCTGTCAGGTGAGGATGCAAATGAAGATTTAAAACTTGGATAATTGCTTATCTTCAGTACTACTGCTTTACATCTGAAATATGGCTGCAAGGGCAGAGACTTGTTTTTGTGTATCCAGCACTTTAGCTTTATGCAAACAAGAATAGTATGTATGATGATAGTATACTGTACAGGCCAAGCCAAATGTCAATACAAATAAATTATTTTCCTTTTTTTTAAAAAAAGAAGAAAAATCATTTTCGTTATTATTTAAAAAAAATGCTTATTAAAATAAAAAAGAATATTCAGCAAATACCTGCACACAAACAAAGAAATAATGTCCAAATATTCAGAAAAAAAAATTCTATGCTCTCAGATGCGTTTTACCCAAAGTTTTACCTATCTAATTTAAGTGTTGAAACAGGGCAGCGATTTGTAATGGACCACAAAATGAACCACTATAAATGTTTAACTGCATAGTTTAATTGCTTAATTTCAATAATGGAAAACAGATGGGAGACCGTTCTTTAGTTCTGATGACAGCAGTTAAGCCCACCAAACATAATTATGTGGAGAATAAAATAACTGTTTCCATAACTTTGGCAGAGTTGAATGCAAGCCAAATGTCAATTTAAATACGAGTAGTTTTAAATGTTTAATGTTATTATACTGTACTTCACTGTACTATACTGTTGACACTCTGTTAGCAGGCCGAAGTAGTTTCTTGCTAATGCTAGCAGTGTGTAAGTGTGTGCTTTTTGCTTCATGCATGTGTGTTAACAGGATATCCCAGGAAGAGATAATGAGCGTGAAGCTGCAGTGGTCAGGGCACAGAACCTGTGCCAGCCCCAGACTGCATGTCCTATGGGTTGGCAGAGGCGAGTGAGTGGGTTCTGTCAGTCCATGGCATAGCAGGATGTCTGCTTTGCCACCATGTTGGGCATATTGTCTGTCTCATTTGATCAGTGTAATCCACTGATCAGTGGTGGAGATAGAGAATGGGAGAGAATGGTGTCTGGATGTGAGAATGCTTGTGCTGGAGATTATTTAGTTGCGGGCTTTGTTTTGCTTTCAGCAGCTAGCTTCCATTTCTTTTCAGATAGTCTTCCATAAAACTCCAAGAAACTTCTACAATTTTTTATATATATATTTATATATCAGTACAGGTCAAAAGTTTGGAAACATTACTATTTTTAATGTTTTTGAAAGAAGTTTCTTCTGCTCATCAAGCCTGCATTTATTTGATAAAAAATACAGAAAAAATGTAATATTGTGATATATTATTACAATTTAAAAAAATTGGTTTTCAATTTATTATACTTTAAATTATCATTTATTTCTCTGATGCAAAGCTGAATTTTCAGGATCACTAATCCAGTCTATCACATGATCCTTTAGAAATCATTCTAATATGATGATTCATTATCAAAGTTGGAAACAGTTCTGCTGCTTAATATTTTTTCATAACCTGTGATACTTTTTTAGGATACTTTGATGAATAAAAAGTAAAAAAAACAAAAAAAAAACTATATACATTGTTTGTCGTTTGTAACAACAATATACACTACTGGTCAGTAATTTGGGGTCAGTAATTTTTTTTCTTTCTTTTTTTGAAATAAATCAATACTTTTATTCAGCAAGGATGTGTTAAATTGATAAAAAGTGATAGTAGCCTAAAGTAGATTTATATTATTAGAAAATATTTTTTTTTAATTTTGAATAAATGCAGTTCTTTTTAACCTTTTATTCATCAGATATATTAGGCAGAAGAACTGTTTCCAACACTCATAATAAATCAGAATATTAGAATGATTTCTAAAGGATCGTGTGATAGACTGGATGTCACATGGGACACTGAAGACTGGAGTAATGATGCTGAAAATTCAGCTTTGCATCACAGGAATAAATTATTTTTTAAAGTATATTCAAATAGAAAACTATTATTTTAAGTTGTAATAATATTTCACAATATTACTGTTTTTTTCTGTATTTTTGATCAAATAAACGCAGCCTTGATAAGCATTAGAGACTTCTTTCAAAAATATAAAAAACCGTAATGTCTCCAAACTTTTGACCTGTACTGTGTATATACACACACACACACCGAGAAATAGGCCTTTTGTGTACATAGAAAAAGTCTTAGATCTTTGAGTTCAGCTCTTGAAAAATGGGGGCAAAAACAAAAGTGTTGCGTTTATAATTTTTTTCAGTGTAGTTTAAATGTGGTAAAGTATGTGTTAGCCTATACATTAATAATTTGTCTCTATTTTCCTTGTATTATTTTCTTAAAGGTTTATTTCTCCCATAAGCAGAAAATTCTGTCATTTGCTCACCCTCATGAGTTCCAAATCTGACTTTTTTTAAAATATATTTTTGGTCCATACCATGAAAAATTTGTGTCCAGAACAATTGGATCCCAATATTGTACAAACAAAAAACACTGAGACGTTTTTTTAAACTATCTTCTTTTGGTTCCACAGAAGAAAGTCAGTCATACAGGTTTGGAAAGACATAAGGGTGAGTAAATTATGATGAAATTGTCTTTTCTTCGGTGAACTCTCTCTTTAATAATTGCCAAAGCATTTATTAACATTGCATTGATCTCTCACACACTTACACACATCGTCTCGCTTACAGCTGCATGTTTTTTTCTTTCCTTAAATCCTTTATTTGATTTCCAATGCAAGCTTCTGTACTGGAATAAGCTTGTTCTGTTTCTGTTTTAAAGCTTCCTCTCTCACAGTAAGTCTCTCTCTGTGGAGTGCTTTGGAGGGGTTTAATGATACAGCAGTTTGATATGTAAACAGCAACAGCTGCTTAGTGACACGAAGCCTCACTCACTTCTGCCTCATTAATGTCTCCAATAGTATCAAATGAGGCCAGTGAGGAGATGCATTGACACTATACTTGACACGTGGTATCAAAGCAGATTTACTCCATATGTCTTTAGGTGACATTTTTTGTTGGCATATATTGGTAAGAATAAATTCAATGAATGAATGGATGGAAGGATGGATGGATTTATATAGTGCTTAACTACGTACACCCAAAGCGCTCTACAATCATATCAGGGGTCTCTCCTCAATTACCCCCTAATGGGGTGGTAATAGGTGCGATATAAAGCTGTATTTTTGTGAGCTGGTCCAGTTAATGTGTAAAAACAGCCGCCATTTTGAACGTTATGGTTTCTACCATAATGTTTTCTTTTAGTAGCCCGTCTTCTTCTACTGTACTGTGTGTGACTGTGTGTGTCAAAGTGGTCAATATACTGGAAAGATTGATACAGGCATTTTGGCTGGTGCTTTCTATATGCAGTATTATGTATATAAAATGCCATGCAAGGCTATGGAATGTTTTACAGCGTTGATGCCAAGAACATGGTTTAGGAATGTTGTGTTAGATGAGAGCAGATTACAAATGAGATTTTGTACGAATGAGTTAAAATTCTGCAGTGTACTTGCGTGCGTGCGTGCACACACACACACACACATGCGCATCCACCACTGCCTTCGTTCTTAGAGGTCCAAGAAATGCTCTAAAAATGTATGAACTCTCTCTCTTTTGATCTCTCTCTGTCTCTCTTTCTTTCCCGCTCTCTCTCTCTCTCCCTCTCCCTCAGACTCAAATGAAAAGTTGATGACTGTTCTCAGTACTTCAGAAGTTGGGCTGACCAAAGTTCATTAAGGTCATCTTGAAAATGCAAGGTTCAAAAACCTTTCAGATGGATCTCTTTGAAAACTGAATCACAACATAATCATATTTTCCCGTAAAAGCCCCGATAGGAGCGCTCGCAGAAAGTATCTCTCTCTATTCCCTGGCCGGAACAAAAACAGCCATTCTTTCTTAATGGACCGAAGGGTGAAGCGTGGTTCTCCCCCACACTCAATCTAAGAGCCTTGTGTTTCAAAAAAGCCACTCTTTGCTAATAATGGGACCGTAGTTGAGAGTTTCTCAACGCAGAGATGAGTGCTGCGGTGCACAACTATTCTCATAGACAAACAAACTACACAAACCATCTATTTTTTCTCTTAAACCATGTCTACGTATAATGTTGTGTGTATCTATGTGTGCAAACGTATAAAGTTATGGTGTTATTGTTTAGGTCTTCGCAATTAGGGCATTGTTAGTCTGTCCAACTGTTGCCATGGGAGATCGTGACCTCATGTCCTGAGGGGCTATGAGTGGTGTCTGAGTGTTGGTGGAGTTTGGAGAGGAGCTAATGAGAGATCCTGTCTGCCTGCTGTTCCACTGAGCTCCCAATTAATCAACAACTCCCTCTCTCGCTCTCTTTTCCCGTCTGTAGGGGTGTACTACTGATACTTTTCCCCTATTGTTGTGTAAGCCCGTGTCCGTGTGTGTGTGTGTGTGTGTAGCTCTGTTTGGGAGGCAGCCATTACCGAGAACAAAAGACATTAATTGGCAGTTAGAGCTTAATGAGGCGGGAGAGGAAATTAACAGAGCTCGTCAACAGAAACAAATCAAATCCTCCACTGAATTGATGCGGAGAGTCGCTGCCACTAAGCATCCAATGCTACAATAAAGAACGTCTCATCTTAGACTCCAACTTTTTCCATTCTCATCGCCCTGCTTTGCAATTCATGGCAAAACTGAGAAGGTAAGAGAATTACGGAGAGGAAAAAAATGAAATAACAATGAGGAAATGGTTCCCTATTACATCTCCTTGTTCCTGGATTTCAGCAGGATTGTGATTAAGGAATCAAGCCTGTCTGCATTAGCATGTGAATAGCCCGGGTCCTGAGAGCTCAGCCAGAGCCAGGAAGGAGATTGGGAGGATATTTAGCGTCTATTCAGGGAGCAACAAAGGCAAGGCACCCATGCGGACAGACAGCACAGGCCTCGGGTTGATTAGGTGGTGGGAAGCTATTCTTACAGATCAGACTCAAGTAGTATTTTGTCTAATGCGAGCTTAAATCTCGAACAATCCCTCTCAGAAGACATGTACATGTAAAATCCACCGAGAATGGAGGTTTTTAGGGCAAAGAAAAGTTTTTAAAATATTTTTTAAGTGGTCATTTTCCCCCACAATTTCTGTAGATACCGGGTGTGTCGTTTGTCTTTATACAATTGAACTGCCTCAGTTTGATGAGGAGTAAACCAAATAAATATTGAAAGGTCATTTAATCTGATTGTGTCTGTTTAAGTGGGTGTCTGAATGTCTGAGAGCAGTTGTAATTATTTAGAGGGATTTAGGCGGTTGTGGTTAAAAACCAGTGGGTGTGTGTGTGTGTGTCCAGAAATAAAGTGGTGACTTTAGACTTTCTATTATATTATCAATCATTTTATTTTATTATTTTATTTTATTTGCTTAGCCAACAACAAGTGGAATTGCTTTTGGCCTTTTTGTGGATTAACTCATATATCACACATTCTGGCCTTTCACCATCCATGTTACCAGTCCAGATCTTTAAGCACTCTGCCCACAATATTGGTCTGTAAATAATTTAGTTTTCCTTTCCATAATGTTTCCAGTCTTGTTATCCAAGCCGTTTTCCTGCCATATGCCTCAATTGACTAAGTATTGATCAGTTGCTTGCAACATAATTACAAATGTCTGTTCTAAAATTACCTCAAGTAGCCTACTACATAATCTCACCGTTTTTAAATTTGCCTAAATATGTGATTTATTAAAAAAAAAAAAAAAAAAAAAAAAAACTAAAAATACTGTACTATCTTCAGTGGCCCATTGGTCTAAAATGCTTTTCAAAAGCTGAGCTGGATCCTCAAAAGTTTGATAGCTGGACTAAAACAGTAGTAGTGTAGTAATGTGTAGTAATACATCAAATATTTGATTATGTATTGTGTCATGACTGTAGCTTGACCACACAAAAACCCAATTTCAATTATGCATGTTAAAATACTGACAGCTTTAAATTCAACAAAACAGTGTGAACTTTGCTGTTAGCTGAATCTGAATGTTGAGTCTGAGAAGCAGGACCTCTAGGGAACCCAGTGTGGGTCCTGTAAGTGCACTTCTTGTTCTAACAAGTGTTCCATCTGTTGGGATCTACAGCTACATCTCTGCTTTTACCCCCTAGAGACCCGAGAGAGTGAGAGACCAAAACACAGCGAGAAGAAAGGAAAGAAAGAACAGTCACTTTGAGTGTAAACAAGAGCCCTTTGTTCAAAATAGCGTGTCTAGTATATCCTTGTACACATGGTTTCAGTGTCAGACATACAAACATATGTGTTGGCAAGGTGTTGCTGGGATTCTAATTGCCGTGTTTGTGGCAGAAAACATGAGGATAATTATTAGGTGCTTTCAGTTCCCTCTCAGGGTTTGTCAGTTATTGCTCTTGCCATCTGCTCAATGTGGTTGCACAAACACGCATAAAAGCAGTCATACGCACACACCTGCTCCCCGCAGTCCCAGAATGCCAGCGTGCGTGACCCAGGTGTGACTGAGATGAAATGCCTTTGAGAATCTTGATGACCTATAGCATGCCTATCTGACACCTCCTCTTACTCGTCTCTTTGTCCTTCCCCTTTTGTCTTCCTCACATTCACAGGTGGAAAAGAAAGAGTGTTTATCTAATAGTGAAGCTATTTTTTGGGTGGGGTGTTAGGTGACCACATGCATTGTGGGTATGTGTTGTGTTCATCTATGCCAATGTGTGCACCGGGAACTCCCTGGGTGCAACTGTTTCAAATGCTCAAGACAGACAATACCACACACCTTACACCTTTTTCTTCTTTCTCACTTGATTCAAACCCCTAAGTGCAAGGGGAGCGGAGGTGTGAGACGACAAGAGACTAAAGATAATTACATTTCGTCCCCCATTTATAGGCGACTCTAAATTTCTGTTGAGCATGCTACTGCTTTGCATAAAAAAATAGCACGTTATAGATCACTTTAAAGCAAGAAGCTTTACAGTATTAAACATGAACAAACAGTGTCAGTGTCTCTTTCAATTAAAATTACAACTTCAGTTTCTACCGAACTGAACACAAGAAATGAACCCAAGATTTCCAAGTCAAAGAAGGTGGAGTTTCAGAGCCACACCTACCTATTACATCATCGCCATAGACCAGTGGTAGTTCGATCGTGTCTACCAGCCAGAGCAAACTTTTCCGGAAAGTTGGCTTTGTCAAGCTGTTTCAACCTCCCGAAACGAACACAAAACTAACTTTGTTTTGGCTTGATTTTGTTTGAAATGACATCACACCAGTCTGTTCAATTTGGCTTGAAGTATATTCGGGCCTCTAGGGTATAGGCCTAATGTTCTTCCTCTTTCACCTCAAGACAATAACTTGCTTCGACATCTTAACAAAAAATTACAAAATAAAGCCTCCCTTTAGGCTTCTGGAGCACAAACACACTCTAAATACAATACAAATACAAAACATTGTGGACTAGACAAAACCTGTCCCAATTTCTAGCAAATCTAGCCAAATAAATGCTGATACTTGCTTAAAAATATTTAAAGGGGTCATCGGATGCACATTTTCCACAAGTTGGTATTGATTCTTCATGTAAAGTTTGTAACATACTTTGGTTAAACTCCTCAATGGTTCTGAAACCGAAAAAATAGTTTTTGACTTTTTACCTCGTCAAAAACAGCTCTTATGACAGCGACCCGTTCCGGTGCATGTCTCTTTAAATGATAATGAGCAACAGCTCACCCCACCCCTCTCTTCCATGGGGGGTGTCACACAAGACATAAAGTGCTGCCTTGGTGGACAGTATACAAATGGCTGAGGGCAGAAATATGCTAATACGGGACAGTCCGTCAGTGGTCGTGGGTGTAGCATGAGCAATATGACATCATATTGCTCAGAAAATCCAAACGGCTTGATTATTGAGAGTGTTTAGGCTTTTTGAGAATAAAAAAAAAAAAGAGTGAATGGATTTTTTTCATTGTATGGTGGTTGTGTACACACACTGCAAAGACATTTATATGCATTTATACATTTATATGCAAACACCATATAAAAGTGAATTTTGCATCCGATGACCCCTTTAAGAGTGTTCGAGAGAAACCAAAGAATGCATAGAGACGGCTGCTCCAGCATTACTGCACTTCAGATTACTAATCAAATTTTCACACCTGTATGTGATGATTTTCTCATGGCTCTTTGCTTAGTGTTGAATTGAATATGTTAACTTATTTCAACTTCATCTGCAAGTTTTAATTCCTGCGTATACCAGAATGAAGAATGATATGACAAGATTTATTGCTTTCATCCTAATCTGTGTGGAGTAATCTGTTTGGAGATGTAATTCACATGGTATGTCTTCTGACTTGGATTAGCACGTTCTATCCTCTTAGCAAACAGCTCAGTGGAAGTTATCAGTGACATAGAGGTCCCCAAGAGCCACGGGCGAATCCACCCAGCTAATTCTCATTCGCTCTATCTTCCCAAATCGCAACCTCTGAGTATCTCTTAAAAGACATCACAAAAAGTGCTCTGAAGATTATTCTGGGGTCACAAATTGCCTCCGCTATTGTTCCTAAATGCGTGTCAATGAGATATAAAGTCTCAAAGAATAACTGAGTGATCCTATAATCAGTGGCAAGAAAATTAGCCATTTAAATGAGTCTCTGTAATTCAGCACATCCCTGTGCTTTCACTTTGAAATCTGAATTTATTTCATAAACATAGACTTTCATTAATAAATCTTAGATTCCTGTGTTATGTTCGATTATAAATAGCCTGCAGAATTCTGATTTGATTATTGCTATTTTTCGTTCTGTTTGTTTTATAGGCCGTCAGTACTCCATCAATCATGCTGTTCTAGGATCTGCCTCTCTCTGTGTGAGAGTGAGTGAATTATTCCCTTTAATACTTCATGAATTTGGAACAAATAAACGCCTGCGTCTGATCCTGTCGGTTGTGCTCTGTTTCTCAAGCGATTTATCCCAGTTCACGTCTGCTGTCACACACTCACAAAGCTCCCCTACTTCACTACAATCCCATTTCATCAAATAACTCCGCAAAAAAAAAAAAATCCACAAATCGCTTAAATCCTTGACTCTCTATTCCTGATCCTCACGGATTCTTTATAATTTAATAAACAGGATTAAAGTCATCTGTTGAAGCAGTGTAGCCTTGTTTCATTTTTCTGTTTTTTTTCTCTCTCTCTCTCTCTCTCTCTCTCTCTCTCTCTCTCTCTCTCTCTCTGTATTATTAAACCCTGTAAGATTAGAATGGCCTAATCTTCATGAACACATGTTGAGAAGAATACAAACAGTTTTATTTGGGAAAACTGTTGTCCAAGTTTAGCATGTAAATACCACCTCCCCCATATTAGGTTCATAAAAAGACCTCATGAAGGGAATCTTTTTTTGTCTTCTTCAATTTTAGAACGTTTTTATTGTTAGTGTATGGGTTTGGATTATAGTAATTATAATTCACTTGATTTAAGAACAATAGAGGTTAATGGAAAGTCCAGAAGGCTTGTTAAATGTGTGTCTGATTTATGTGTTTTCAATGCTGGGAAAAATGTGAGCAATCATTTCTGAGGTTATATAAGTGACCTAATCTTTGATCCAGGCAAATAAATCCACCTGTTCAAATGGAGATTTCACAAGTATATTCATTTCTCTTTTCCCCTTCTCTCCCTCTCTGTGCATATGAGGTGCAGGGATTTGTGTTGGTGTTGGCTGTTCTTAGCAAGACGAGGGTGAAAATATGAAGCTTAGCTGTAAATCCCAATCTCAGCTTTCTTATCCTGAGCTACAGAAATGTGTTGGCTATGTTGGGATGTAGTTGTTTTCCTTTTTTGTGAGCGTTCAAACCCTGAGTCATCTCTCTGTCTTTTCACATGTTCGTTTAATGTCCCGTAACATCAGCTGGCATATTTTCATGGGCTAGGCCTATTACAAAAATTAAGATTTAAAGCTTTTAAAAACAATTGCAACATAAAACATGTGTATCTGGTGTCTCAGATTATTGCACGGTTGCCAAAAAGCAACTGATCAGAAATTGTATTGGTTTGTGCAATTGCAAAAGTTTGAATTTATTGATCGACCATTTGCTAAGCTCCGCCCTAATACATATTATGCAACTGACTAATACCTACCTTAGCAACTGCTGTTTAACCTTGATACTGGAAACTGTGATGTGATGTCAAACTTACCCAGATTGTGACGATCTGCATAAATCATCTTCTCGAATGAGAAACAATTTAGGGATGTAGCCTAGTTGTGAGTGGAAGTTGATGTTTTTGATTAAAGATTAGGAGGGCACATATTATTGTTATTATTATTTATTATTACACTTTTTTTTGTGATTAAATCATTTATAATGAACACTACAACATTCCACAAAAAAAGAGTTTGAGAGAATAACTTTGAGTGGTGACTTTAAGAATTTCTTACATCTGATAAGAAATACATCTGATTATTCGCAATGTCACAAATAATCTCAGTACAATCCAATCAAATTTCACCACCTTATTTACACATTTTACCGAAAACTGAAGGTCAAAGAAAGGCCGTGACCTAACAAATCCCCTGTAATTGCCTGCTGAATGCTCCGCCCCCTTTGAATGTCGCCCTCAACATGTCTATTTGAAAAAATTGCGCTGTTAATATA
This sequence comes from Abramis brama, assembly GCF_963993115.1. Classification (NCBI taxonomy): domain Eukaryota; kingdom Metazoa; phylum Chordata; class Actinopteri; order Cypriniformes; family Leuciscidae; genus Abramis; species Abramis brama. Next base: position 27,195,739 of record NC_139965.1, on the reverse strand, counting down.
AGCCTACTTTATTCCTATGAGTGTTCGGTAAAGCTCGTCTGCGCTAGCGACAGTAACAGAAGAGTCGTCGCTTCTCTCAACAAAAAGATGGCTGAAATGCTCAATAGGTGAGTAACTGAATACCGAACAACACAATTGTATTGTTAGGTGTGTATAGTGCACTGTGTATGTGCTATCAATATCATAGCCCAGGACACCGCCACCTTAACTGACGTTCACACACCTTCATGCTTCCTTTCCCCTCGTCCTCCTTTACATAAATACACACAGCGCTCCCCCAGCGGTGTACTCTGTGCACTCAGGTGCATGGTGATGGCAGTAATGAACTCCCAGGTAGATGCACACACTCCACTGCTTCTTCCCAGACGGAACGCCAAAACAAATCTTGTCATAATTAGCTGTAATCCTGCTCATTACCGCTGGCTTAATTAGCCTATTAATAACACATCCTGGGAGAGCTTGTTTGCTGCACAGGCAAATGTTTGTTCCTAAATTAGCAAACAAGGAAACAACAGCATTGTTCAAACACAGGCACTCTGACAAAGCAAATCAGCCAGGATTAATAGTAGTCAATGGCAGGGCTTATCTATGTGTGTGTATGTGAGTGTGGATCATGTGCCCCTGCCTCAGGCTGCAGAGAAAGATAAAATTTTGTGCCCTCTGAAAACCTTTGTGCACAATGATAGCTTGTAGTCTATGCACATAGATAATGAAGATAAATTGTATTTCCCTGCCTATGAAGCACAAATCATATTCAATGCTTTTAAGTGCAGCAAAGCATCTCTTGTTGCACGATTGTGATCCCAAAAAGCTCAGGCCGTCTCCAGTTTCATTCTAATGTCTCCTCTGTGATCCGCATCAACTTTGACCTCTTATCAGTTGCAGTTTGAGAACTGCTCTTGGATGAGTAAGATAAAGTGGTAAGAGCTTGTGATAGTGCTGCTGATAATGGTTCAGAGCCCCTATCAGGTGTCCACTCCATCCAATCAAACACACTAACTCTGGTTCAGTAGGGAGCAGCATCCATGTTAAAGTGTATGTTCATAAGGAGCATGAATAAAATATCTAACTGACACTGTTAGCCCACATCACTGTAACAAGACACATCCACTATCGGGCTTTTTCATGAAGAAATTAGCTGCCCTTTGGCACTTCTGTTTACCCACAATCCCTTTCACCCTGTGCTGAGATCATCTCTGTGGTCTCCTACGTTGCAATTAACACTCAAATTTAGATGGAGTCGCTGGTTTCTATTCAGCATAAAATAGTAGTACATCTCATGTTGGTTTGGCTGGTGTTTCCCTGCATGCAAAAAAACAAACAAAAAAACAAACAAAAAAAAACAAAAAAAACCGCATACTTTCCTCATCAATATTTTACAGCACATTAAAAACAGCATGTACTTCACTCTCCACTGCACTAGAATGCTGCTCTTTTTCTATCCGGGGATGCTTTTCCTTGCGTTTTAGCATTGTACTATGTGTGTGTTTGACAAGGCATTGTTAAATGAGATGGAAAAGCAATGGTTTTGGCATTCACTGTGTTATGGTTTGCTTGGGGCAGGTTGTTAAGGGGAATGTGTTATGTCTAATTTAACACCACAATTGTGCAGATTATGTTTCATATAATCCAGAGAATGTCTGTTTGCATTGTGGAGTCTGTTTGCATTGTGTTCCTGTGTACATGGAGTGCTGTCAGTGTGTATAATATATGGCAAAAATAATATTTTGTGCACCAATTGGTTTTTAGGTAGGCTATAGGTATTCTGCCCACTAGTTAGTTATCTTACATGGTTATTCTGCACACTAGTTAGTTAGTTGATAGTTAAACCCAAATTTAAATTCAGTTTTGATGTGAATGCTAGCTTATGAGTACAGCCAAATGCATATATGGCAATAAAATAAGTATGCGACTTTTGATAGTGTACACAAACACAGGCACTCAACATGTGCATTAGAAAGTTTAATATTTGTCAATGTCAATAATTTGTCAAATAAAAGCAGTCCTTCCAGAAAAATTAAATTTTTTTTTGTGATTGTTGCGGGCAAAAGTCCTTGATTATGCGGCACGTTTTCTTAAAGGGACAATGTGTAGGTTTTTAGGTATTTTATTATCTAAAATCAATATTTTTATTCATAAATATGTCCTCAATGGTATACAAATATCTCTGCTAATTATCTGACTTATCCTCGTAAATGAAGAATTTATTATCTTTATATACATGGGACGGGTAGGTCCACGGAGGCTTCCATGTAGTTCCGCCCATAGATATCATTTATAAACGCTAGATGTCTTATGGCGCAGTCACTTCCGGCATCACCGTTCGGCCATCTTGTCACAGTGAAGCTGTGAATTTAGGCGAGTGATCAGCATGCACACAAATCCTCTTATCTCGCTGAAATCTTGACGGATTTACAAACGGTTTGGTTTCTTACAAACGTTATTAACGTGGCTATAATTCTGAATGCTTAAACATGTATTTTATAATTATTCATATGTATGTATGCAGTGTCATAACTACATCTCTGACGTTTATAACAAACCAAACCGTTTGAAAATCGGTAGAAAATTGAGCAAGTTATGGTTATTTAAAAGTACATGCACCATTAAACGAGTGAGCGAGCACACTGTGGCAAGATGGCCGCCACGTGCGGACGTCGACCTCCATTGGTCAGCAGCACGCACGAGACATCTAGCCTTTATATATGATATCTATGGTTCCGCCATCTTGAAAAACTATAATAGCAGAGAGGGACAAAAAGTACTAAGCCAACGCGTTTCCACAACGCGTTTTCGTTCAGAGCCAGCGTCACGTGACTGAAGCCAGCAGAAGCGGAGGAGCAGAGCAGTGAGAGGCGCTTGTCACTGCACCGGCAAGTTTAAAAGGCTGCACTGCACGGTTATTTATAATGGAGGACCATACATATGCTGAGTCACAGGATAAGGAGTCCTCGTCGTCGAAAAAGTCCAAAATAGACCGTAAAAGGAAACGTGACCGGAGATTACAAAAAACAAGGGTTAATGGCGGGATAGCTAATGCAGGAGAAAGCTTTCAAAAGAGATGCTGAAGTTGCCTGCTTTCTTCTCGACAGGTAAGTCAATGTTACGGTCTTAACACTAGAAGTGCCAGAATTCCATAACTACTAGAACTGCCGCAAGCGGTCAAATAGATTCCAAACTCTATCTTTAATGATAAATACCCAATTGAGAGATTAATGCATTTATTGTATTAGGATATCTTTTAAAAACAAAACAACACCAAACTGTACATTTAAACAAGTTTAATTATACATTTATAAATAAATAATATCCGTAGATGTCCTGAACAAAATGACAGAGTAGCCTATGTTTTCATGTTTCCACTGTTCGATCGCGCCCGCGCCCGCCTACACACACACACACACCATATAGCATTGCAATCTTGACATTGCAGCTTGTTCATTATAGCCATAATAAAATAGTCAACCTAACATTCCACTGCTCTGTTTATATAGTCAGTAGCCTAGTACAATTCGTACCATTTTTGCGCGTGTGAAGAGGATGATTTTTTCCGTCGATATTGGAACGTGAGTAAAGTACAAAGCCTATAATAAAGAATAGTTTACCATCCAAATACATCGCAAAGTTGAAACATTTTGATTCTAATTAGAGAGTTACGTGAGCCTAACGCCGCTTAGGCTACTTTCACTTTCGCTTATAAAGTATTTCATTTTGGCTTGTTTATAGTTACTTTTTCATTCTTGTTCTGTTCTGAATATCATTACATTTAAATGATTTGTTGTTGAATATGTTTTGTGTATTTCTTACCACATTTTATTGTTGTGTATATTGGTATAGCCTATAATAATACCGCGAAATTCAGTGTGGTCAATATGACCGTCTATGGCCGAAATAGGTAAATATGTTAATTTGTTTTTTTGCCTTATGTGTAATTTATATGAAAAACATTTTAAATGAAAATAGACACTTTTAGGAAAAGTCAGGTACCGGCAGGATTTTATTTATTTTTTCAACAAAGTTATTGCAGATATAAAATTCAAAACGGTCAAAATGACCGCCATGGTAGCCTAGAAATCTAGACGCACCCTAGCGGCAGCAAAATGTATTTCGCAGCCAGGGGGGTCTAGCAACTCTCAATAGACCTTCTAGCTGCAAAAACCTAAATTGGGTCAGGCCAATCACGTCGAGTAGGCGGGGGCGGGCTTAACATATGACGACAGAGTTGCGACGGCTGCCACTTGAAAACAAAGAATGGCAGCTGCTGATGGAGAACAACGGTCTTTCGAATCGGCTTTGGCCGTGACTCTGGAGGACTTGGAGTTAAGTTTTTCTTTGAGAAAAGTGCAAAGAACGGCACTTAAGTCATTCTTAAAAAAGGAAGATGTGTTCGTCGTTTTGCCGGCCAGATATGGCAAAAGTTGAATCTATCAACTAAGCTCCGCTGTTGGGAAAACGCTCTGGTTGGTTGAAGCGCTGTCCTATTGCGTGCAGAGGGAATTTGAAAGACAGCCTCGGATTGAGCCGTGTCTATGGTGAGTTGCCAGACCTAACATCTTGATGTAGGTCTGGCTTGCCAGGCTACCGCCATGGCACTTCCAGTGTTAATTACAAGCTTTTTTCATTGCTTGGTTGTGAACTTTATTATATAGACAGTAGAACATTTATAGTTAAAAGTTAAACAGGCTCTTTGATGAATAGCAGCTATTGAGTAAAGTAGAGAAGGCCCTAAAAACAAGGTTGTAAGTTTTGTTTGTTCAAAACTGTAACATTCGTTTGTTCGTTGTGTCAAGTTGCAGTTTGTTTGAAATAACAAACCAGTTCACCCGAAGGAAAACTCGATGAAGTGCTATTATAAGACATCCTGTCATAGCTTTTTGGTACATAACGGCTACCGTAGATGCAACACGAGGCGCTGGAGAGCACTATTTGTTTGAATGCAAAATACAATTTCACCGCTAGATGGGAGAAATTCCTACACAATGTCCCTTTAAAAAATGCGATGGAATATGTGGGATAATTTATGCAATTTTATGCGATGAAATTGCGGGAACTTGCAAAAATTGCGTGAACTTGCAAAAACTGCGGTTTGATGAAAAAGAGGAAAAAAAGTGATTCCCCCAACACCCTGTTCTCACTAGGCTACTACCTTAAAGCTACACTGTGTAATTTTTTAAGTTGATTCTTAGCAAAAAACACTTTGTTCTTTCAAAATGATATGTGCTCATTAACGTGTAATTACTTCTACCAACTAATCAAATATTCTCGTAAGCGTAGAATCTGCCATTTAGAATACATATGAGCGAGTCGCTCGAATGGCGGCAGCCATGTTGCGCCTCCATCTTGAAAATACATTAGCCAAAGAGGGACATACCTAGAAATTCAAGCTTCGCCTTTCACGTTTTTACACTCAGTGGCACCGTGATGAATGCGAGGGGGCAGTGGCGTCATGCCCATTCAAAGTGAGGGGGCACGTGCCCCTCAGATTTTTCCTCCCTGATAATTTTTTTGTCACAACTTTATTCCTATTATGCTCCATAATATACCAGAGCCTACAACGACTCAAATGTATTCTTCTGGATGTGTAATAAATCGGTCAGCATCAGCCCGCCCCTTTTTCCTAATATGGTGTCTGTATATATCAAATCTAGAGCGCTACGCGCGTCTTTCGATAGGAACGCACGTTGAGCTGGCAATGTTTTACAGATGGTCTTGAAGTGGTAAGTGGGCAAAGCAACAAATCGGCATTGAATTAGTTATCGGATGATATTAAAAGGTAGTGGGATTATTTGTGGTTGACCTGGAAATTTTAACTTGATCAAAAAGTTATGGATTTGATATTAGCTGTGAATTCAGAGCATTAAGTTGTGTCAGTGTAACATTATCGATAGCTAGCCTAGTTTAACCGTAAACTAGTTGGCTAACGTTACTGCAATACAAAGCCATAGTAACGTTATCTGATCGGTTTTGAAACATAATAATGAGCAGTGTAACTACAGTATTTCAAGTATTTTACTAAAGTAATGTTACATATTACATTTGATTTGATTATTTTTTTACATTTCTGTCAAATATTAACCATTTTCAAATAAAAGGGGTAGTGTTAACCTTATTCAGCACTGAAATCTGTCAAACTTCTTTCAAAGTCCTTCATCACATATTAATATTAAAATAACTTAATTTCAGAGCACCACAAAGTCAGACCTCAGCACCTTTATGTAGCCTACCTTTAATGTAAGATCGTTCTTAGGTCACATACCAATTTAAAATCATAACATAAAAACTGCAATGGTACTGTTTTTAAAATCATGTGTAGTAGGCCTAAGTGTTACAGTAAGTGTGTGTGTAAACATGCTTTAATGAAGCAGACTTCAAAAGCTTTTGAATTTGAGCTTACAGTTCTTTCATCAACCTGTCTTTTACATAAACTTACAAAATAGATACTTTAACTTAGTCCTCAGATAGAGGAGGGTTGCTGCTAGCTCTGTTAAGGTATTTCTGTCCCTCCCAAACTGCATTGAAATGGTATGTTTAGCAGCCAGAATTTAAAAATTTTCAGGGGGAGAAACCCCCTTACCCCTCCTAACATGATCCATATCACCCGTCAGAAAACAATTGCAACGTCTCAGATTGTGCCCCCCCAGAATTTTGGCTTGCATGACGCCCCTGCGAGGGGGAGATTACTCGCGACTGCCGGCAGATTTGAAATAATACGGCCACCGTAGGAGTTAAAAAGCCCTCGGAATGGGATGAGCTTGAAAGTAATATTCAGTTGGTAGTCATAAACAATTTCACCGCTAGATGGGAGAAAATCTTACACAGTGTAGCTTTAATGTAAAGAGTCATTTATTATTACTTCCTAAGATAAGCAAGCATACTACATCACAGAAAGTGCTGGGAATATTTAAGTTCTCATCTCAGACCTTAATAAACACATGGCTCAAACTTACAAAACATTGATGAGTCAAACAAGTTCTGTAGCTTTACAAAAGGAATATGCTACAACTTCTGTAAAAATGTGTAAATAAAATATAAAAAAATAAAATGTGTGCTTCCTGTTTTACAGAGGTAGCTATACAAAACAGACATTACAAACACAAAGTGCAATCTCTTACTGTAACGTAAATGTACATACTACTAATATACTTACAACTGTAATAACGCCACTTCATAACGTTCCCATGGCAACAGGGCAAAATGGCTGCTCTTGTGTGAAGTAAACGCAACATTTTTCAACTTTCTGCTAAGATATATATGTGACTTTTTTGCAACGAAAATGTGGGGATTATGAAATCATGCAAGCCCCGCATATTTTGCGCGCGGAAATCGGCAATTTATGCGGCGAAAGTGCGAAATATTTGAAAAAATGCGTATAAATATGCGGACTTTGGCTGATTAAGTTATGCATTGAATTATGCGATCGCATAATCGTGTTTTTCTGGAGGGACTGTTTCAAGGAAAGTCAGTTAACTTGGTGACATATTGCAATGGTCAGCTATTTTGGGTGTCCAATACCAAGTCATATCTATATGAATGGGGAAATTCAGAAATTTCAAAAACTGCTTTGGCTATAAAACTGGCTCTTTTATTTAGGAGGCGGACTTATTCTGCCATATTGTGGGATTTGTCTCCCATATTAGATCTATTAAGACTGTGCAGTCTTATTATGAAAAGTCTTTATTCAGTGCCTGCACCATTTCTCTCCTTAAGTTATAATGATAAATTGTTTGTGCACTTGTTTAAACTAGAGTTAATCTAGTTCATTAGCATGCATCTCTTAACCTCCTAACACAAGTGCTCCTCAACGCAAGCATCTATTGCTGTTGCCATCTTCAGTAGTTTGTTGTTGTTCTGTCTCCTCCGTTTCTTTTTCGACTGAAACAATGGCCCGGGCCAGTGTTAAAATAAGTAGTGAAAAAAAAGGTGCATGAGCTGAGCGTACAAAGTACACACGTTAAAAAAAATCTGGCAGCATGCATACAGTTGGCTGTACTATGCTAATGATGAAATCTATGTCACAAGCACTGTACACACACTCTAGCATAATGAGTGAAGTATACTTTGGGCTTTAGGTAGCTATAACTTCCTGCTAGCTATTTATGCATGACTGTCTTTTCATCTCGCTCTAATGACGTACCATAAACAGCACTGGTGATCAAGCCAGCCAATCAGAATGTTCCTCCTCATCTCTGATTGGCTGAAAATCTGGTGACCCCCCCCCAAAAAAATATTGCAGCACAAAAATAACACCCCACTATGAAGCCATCACTTGTGCAGGTGAGATTCAACTTGCCTGGGTTCATAGTGCAGCTGACTGAGGTTGAAAAAACAAATGGTTTCTTTTATATTAGACTGGTAGATGAATTTTAATGCTACATAAATAATTAATAGTGTTTGTCTGTCTCTCTGTTACTCAGATGTTGTGTGTGTGTGTGTGTGTGTGTGTCTATCACCCAGATGTATTAAGTGTGTGAGAGAGAGTAAGAGAGTTCTGATTACAGAGGGATTATATTTTATAGGCATATTAATCATTCATATGTGGAACTGGAACTGGAACTTTGCTTGCGTACAACAGAGGTAAATAATCTATTTGCTGTGGGTGGCTGTGATACAAGTGTGTGTGTGTGCACATGTGGAAATAACACCTGATGAGACCTGATGAGTTCTCCATTTCACTTTCACTAATGGCTAATTTCATTAGGTATTTGTTTCTGGTGATAGAAATGTCGAGCTTGAGAACAACTCCTCTGCAGTCCAGATGTTCAGATCTCTTCAGGAGGAGGCAGACAGCAGACAGTCTTTGGCCAGTCAGTCAGGTATACCTGTATTCCACTCACACACACCTCAATGCTTCAGGCACACACAAAAAAAGACTAAAAAACTTTGGCAGTAGGAATAGTGTTTCTTCCCTTTGTCTCTCTGTATTTTCCTTTCTCTCTCTCTCTCTCTCTCTCTCTCTCTCTCTCTCTCTCTCTCTCTCTCTCTCTCTCTCTCTCTCTCTCTCTCTCTCTCTCTCTCTCTCTCTCTCTCTCTCTCTCTCTCTCTCTCTCTCTCTCTCTCTCTCTCTCTCTCTCTCTCTCTGATGGAGGAAGAGGGATATGGAAGGAGAGGGAAGGTGTCTGATGACGCTCAGTCTAACTGTCATCATCCAGCAGGCAGACAGCAGCATTACAAAGACTGAGAGAGACAGTGAGAGATGCCTATTTCCACGTAATGAGAAGAGTCTTTTTGTTTTTTGTATTTATATATTATCATAATATTGATTAATATTTTGAATTATTATAATTATTTATATCAATTCAATAGATTGTCAAAATGATGACGTATGATTTTAATTGTTAGATACATTTAGCCTCTAATGCTGCGCAAAATGTCAACAAAGTGTACTATAATCATAGAACGTGCCTTTGATGTATCATATTTAGTTTTATATCAACTTCAAAGGGATGGAACTGAATTAAAAAATGAACTTAAAAAGAGCGACTGAGTGAGTGAGAGAGAGTCTGAGAGTATTAGCATCTCTGACAGGCTGCCATAGACCAGTGCTGGCTAGTGAGACTGACTGACTTGGGACATGCTTAGTGAAGCAAAACAAAATGGCGGACAGTCACTAGGGACACATCATCACTCTGTGCCAGACTTGCTTCAGTTTGGACACCTAGCGCCTCTCATGGGTGTGTGCTTGTGTGTGTGCATATTGGTAAATATGGTATTGACAGGCACTCAGTTTAGTGATTCAGAACTAGTGTGTAAGCTGCCTAGATCTGGCCTGCATCGAAAACTGGACAGGACTAAAACAAAATCAGGGGAGCAGCAGCACACATCTGCTAAATATTTTAAATAAAAATAAGAGCAATACCAACAACAAAACACACCTGTATGAAAAATCTTGGATTGTTGCTTGGTGTTGGCCAAAAGGTCTGTACTAAGTTGGATGGTAACCAGCTCTGTCCTGTGTATCAGCTTATTATGACATCACAAAACACACACAGCAAGCCCATAATGCAATGGGACACGTGCATGGCAGAGCGAGTCCCGCTTGGTGTATGGGTTGGCAGGGGCCCAAGGGTGGCACAGGCGTGGAGTTTTTGATGAGCTATGCACAAACGAAACCAGAACATCTGGACCTGCCATGTGTCCAGCAGGCAGAGCCAAAACCCTCAAGCCAGGACACACACATTTCACATTTCACACTCACACATTTCCTTTAGCCAGCTGTGGCCAAACTACCGTGTGCTAAGCAATATGAATTATGCATTCGCTTGCATGCGTGTGTGTGTGTGTGTGTCTGCTCAGCCCAGCTCATATTCAAGCCCATCACTGACTTTGATTAAAATTCTGAAAACACTATGAATATTCAAAAAGCATAACACCAGCTAGGAGAAACTGATTTGTCCATCGTCTACATTTTATGGAGATTGATCGGTGCCTCCCAGGTGCGCTAAACTGAGACAGACAGAGGCAACGACTCTATTAGATTATTGCATTATCGTAATTATGAGGCTCTTCCTCAGCTTAATGAAGGATTGGCATGGGTTTGGAAAGCACTGTGATTGATGGAAGTGGGTGTACTCGTAGAGCAAGTGATTGTTAGTGCGTGTGGGTGCGAGTTGAAAGCTTCATCTTTCTTCGGGCTCGTATGCACTGTTTGATTATGCATCCATTAGATTGCTTTAATTAAGCTTAATTAGAGCAGTGTTTATGATGACATGTTTGATACCTAGTATTAAATCATTCTCTGTTAAATGCTTGGTTTTAAATGCTTACGGATGGGCAGAAATAAATCATTTGCCAGAGAGTGAGAAAGAAAGAGTGAAAGGAAGAAAAAAGAATACCAAGTTTTAATGCAAGACTCCTCGCAATAAGCTTTTTAGGCGTGTGTGTGTGTGTATATGCAAATTTTTACAACTTTATCTGTCCTCTGAAACGGTAGATGTCTGGTCTAAAAAAAAAAAAGCTTTAATTTATTATTTATTAATATAAAAATTATTTCATACAATATTTTTCATACAATTTTAGTACTGGTAATTTTGTTTTTTTTCCCCAAAAAATGTTTTATATAGTTTTTATGAATTTTTATTTCAGAGTTTTAGATATTTTAGGACATCAAGTTAAATTAAATAAAAAAAGAGAAATGTTGAAAAAAGTTAAAACATTTTACAGACTTTTTTCAGTTAACATTTATTTTATTTCAGGAAATGGAAATGTTTTTGAATTTTTGGATTAAGTTGTAGTTAATAACCCCTGATCCAGCCACTACCAAGAGACATGTGTATGTCTTTGGGATTAATTATATCCATGTTGATAATATCACATTTGTGCATGTGAGCATGAATCTGTGGGCCAGAGCAGCTCTGACTGCAGGACACATGCATCAGAGCTTCAGCCAAATGCTGGAGCCAGCGCTGGCTCAGTGCAGGGCCCAGAACTGGCACTTCCTGCACTGGCAGTGTTCTCTGTGTCTGTTGCCCTGTTTATGGCATGGCTAAATGGCAGGTGCATCTAGGTTTTACTGCATCAAGCCTATCAGAATAGGAGTGAGGCTTTAGCTTAATTGTTTTGCTTGTCATTTACTCTGGAATGTGATTATGTGGGAAATGGCAGCAGAGTGATGCTGAATTTGAGTTCTGGGGTGGGCAACTCCTTTTGGCAGTATCCTGTTGGCTTAGTTCTTGGGTGCTGTATTAGTTTGTCTTTAGATCCATCAGAGAAGTGGAATCATCATATATATAGCATCATTATAAATATTTATAGGGAAGCGCAAGGGATCAGCCCTCTAATGGTTACTGACCAATATATTTTTGTAACAGAATAATGGTCCGTCATTAATATGTTATATACAGGAAGTAATGCAGGAAAAATAACACTTCTGCTATACTATTAACTAAAATGGAAACACAAGTTTAACTAATCAGTAAGTAATATTTAGGACTGAGATAGTTCCTTATTAATAGGTAATCAATTATTATTATTATTATTATTATTATTACTAAATGAGTGTGAGCAATTGCCTTTATTTACTCAAAACATGGTCATAACATGCATTACAATTTACTCAAGTGTTACCCTGGTCACTCTTCAAAAACTACTAGTGGTCTTGACTATTATTTTAAAGTGCAAAGAAAAAAGTATGAAATAATAGTCCAGATCAGTAGTTCCTGCAGAGTGACCAGATAATACCTGAGTAATTATGATGCATTTTATAACCATGTTCTTAAAAAACATGTTTTTAAAAAAGCCAATCTTCAACTACTACCACTAATGATCTGGATCATTATTATAAAGCGAGGTTTTTCACTTTAAAATAATGTTCCACATCACTAATAGTTCTTGAAGAGTGACTAGGTAACACTTGAGTAATATGTAATTTATTTTATGACCATGTTTAGAGTAAAAAAGACAATTACTTACATCTCAGACACGTTAATGTTGTGATTGGTAAATAATTGCTAATTCTTTATAATTTTTCATAGTTATTAGTTCTTAATGAGGCCAATCTTATTCAGTAATTACTGATAACCTAATAAGGAACTATCTCAGTCCGAAATTTGATATTACTTGCTTATTAGTTAATCTTGTAATATAATAACAGTAATAATTTAATAATAGTAACTGAAGTGTTAATGTAGAACTATTAATTTGTTCTGCATTATTTCCTGTATAATTAATGACGGACCATTATTCTAAAGTGTTATCATAATTATTTTTCTCATTTTGGCCAGTACAATATATTTAATTGTAAAATGAAAATAATAATAATAATAATAATAATAATTTTTGATTTAATGAGTGTGCACATTTAGATAGCCTTTGATTTTAAAGTTAATCTTTAAAAACACTAATAATTTAATAACACTTTTAATCATTAAAATTCTAAATAATAGCTAAATATTTCTACATAGCCATTTTTTTCTTACTGTACATGATTGGATGCCTAAATTCACTAGCATTTACAACAACTAATTTATTTCTATTGTGTGTGTGTTTTTTGACAATATAGTATACTATTACTACTAAGACTTTTATTATTGGGATTTTATCGGTTTTCAGTTTTTCTGGAAGGGTTTATAGATTGAGAAACCACCGGACTAGTAGGACTGGTAATGCCATTATTTGGATACATACTCTAATCCAATTTCCTATTTGCTCTTCTAGTTCTGTTTACTGCATGGAGATGTGGATGTTTTGAAGTTGCTAGAGTTTTCTGAATGGTAATGTTCATTGGTTAGCGTAGTGTTCAGTTTTACAGCAGTGCCTCTGCTCTGTTGGGCTCATAACAGCACATGGCAGTCCTGTTGAGTTATTTCAGCACAAATTCCTTCTCCATGATATGTTGCCTTAATCCATAAATGAGCCAACCAAGACTGATGGTGTACAGAACAAGAGAAACACACGTACACTGATAGAGAGAGAGATTTGTGTATGTTGGGTATTTGTATGACTCACAGTTCAGTCCAAACCGTACATCTGCAGCATGCTGACTAGCCCCACTGTATCAGAGAACAGTGTTATATTTACACCAACAAGTGAAATCATAAATAATGGAGCATAATACATAACTGTCTTTTTTAACCATGTCTACACTCCTACACATTATACAGAATAAATCCACTGCACTATCAACATGCAGTGCCAAGTTATATTATACTACACAATGCTTGAAAACGACCTCTCACAGTCTGTTAGACAACATGAGAGAAGAGACAGGTTACAGCAAATGTAAATAATATGTAAATTCCCATGCATGGAAAATGTGGCCTAGTTTTATGAGGAATAAACATCGGTATGGGTTAAACTCGTTGCTTGCAGGAGAGCGAGCGAGAGATTAACATTCAACACCCACAGCTTTGGAGGCTGGATATTCACAGATTCATTTTCCCCTTATTTAAATATTTTAGCACTCTCTTAGAGCTCCCAACACAAAGAATGTGTTATTCTGTGAAAGCACTGTATTATTCTAACTAATGACTTATTATGCAAACTCATTGCGGGGCAAAGCAGAAATTGCTTATCCCCCAAGCCCATTCTGTGTATTAGCTTTGCCGGGTTGTGTTTTTGCAAATTTCAGTGGTGTGTGTAATATGTGTGAGAACGTGTGTGTGTGTGTGTGTGTGTGTGCTTTTCTTTTTCTCTCTTTCTCGCTCTGTGCGTTTTGTGTATGCGATGTAAGCATCATATGAACTAGTCTTGCATTCAGCACAACAAATTCCAGTGTTTCACAATACACAATTCACTTTAGTATGGAAGCCTGTTTTTGAGTAAAAAGGATAAAATATTAATTGCAGCCTTATATATGTCAGCTGTAAATGTACATTTTGCAATGTGACTGTATTTTACAACTTTATTTCTCACAAAATGTCTTTTATTTCTTATTTTAAACTTTCTCACAATATTTTTTTTTTTATTCTGACGTGGAAACAGGCTTACATTTTTCTATAAACTCTCTCTGAAGACATTTAAACACTGGAAAATAAAATACTATACAAAAAAACAGAAGAGTTTCCACTAAGGGAAATGCTGTAGACATGGCCTTGTAACAGATATGCATTTCTGAAACTTTCTGATGAGAACAACTGACAAGATGATCAAAGCAGCTGAATTATGAAGAGGTGTTAGCTCCTTGATCTCAGAGAAATACCTTCATAACTTCTCTTTTTTTAAATCCTTTGAGCGTTTCACACAGTACATAAAAACGAGCCATCCAGACGACCTTTGCATATCGGCACCATTATTTTTCCAGTGACAGCTTCTTATCTTAAATGTGTCTGATGCGTTTGATATTATTTTCAAAGGCGTTCTCATCTAACATCGCTGATTTTTGTTCCTGCTTCTGCAATGCTTCTGTATTTGCATTTGATTTTACATATGCAAAATACTTTAGTTTGATTGTGCTTAGTAGTATTTTGCATGAGGCTAGATTACATCAGAGCACTAGCTGGATAAAACAGATAAAGCATGTAGTGCAAGGTGTTAAATTGTAATGCGTACATTTCCGTGGGAATAGAAATTCCCATAGTTCCTCATAACAGCCCCACCCTTACGTCTAATAAAACCTTATTGTCGGAACATATTGAAATAATAAAGTCAACACCATTCTCTTATCTGGTTCCCTATTTACAGCCTGTGCTTTCCCTGAATCCATGCAAATTTGCAGCAGGTGCCAGGACCGCCTCATTTGCACATTATGGCCATGTGCAGCGTGTTCGAGTGTAACTCTCTTTCGCCGCACTACACACTAATGCAAATCCCAGGCTGGCGCACTGATTTGCCTGCCCACATTTACCTGTGTTTGAGTAGTAATGCATGTGGGTTTGCCGTAATAGCAATGAGTGATGATTCATGGTCATTGTGGAAAAGCGGAACTCCATTCCGTCGGTTGAAAGCGGACCAATAGAAGAGCGAGTTTTCACGATGGCTAATCTGACCATCGGTTAGGCAGTTAGGCCTGCGAACCCACGCTCATTTGTTAATAAAAGCACGTGTCCTCTCAGAAGAGCATTCATCTCTCTTCCTCTCAATCTTGCATGTAGACGTGCACTCATGTCTATAACTAGGCATGTAAACAGACTCTCACCGCACACGCATCCCTCCCTCCTCTCTCATTCTCTCCCCGTCATTACCCACCACATTCAAAATGCCACATCCAGCCAGCAGTGGTGTGAAAGAGCTATAGCATTTCTGAGGCAGTGTGTAGCCGTGCCCAGCAGCCATTACGAGTCCTGATAATGGCCCCTAAGAAAGGGTCACTGTGGGACTCCTCCCTCAGCTGAATGGGTCCTGGGAGGCTTGGCGTCAGGGCGGAGGGTTTAGGTGGGCTGACTGTGGGGGTCTGAGTAGCTGGGGTGGCAGTTTGGAGCAAAGTCTGTGGATGGAGCCACAAAAGCCCAGCAGGGTCCCTGTCATTAATGGGGGTGTGATGGGATGGGTACTGAATCAGTGCAAAGCAGAAGAGGAGGCGGGGGGAGGAAGGGTGGCCTGAAGTGTTACTGGAAAAACCTGGGTAGGATCTTTGTATTCACCAGGAGTATTTTAACTTCACCAGAGCTGCATATTGATTATTTCTGCGGATTTTCCTCCAAGTAATAGTCAGATGTGAGATACTTTATTTACATTATAAATTGAGCTTGCTGTCCCTGTGCACACAGCACATTTAAAACACCAGGAAGCTATTTTGGTGTGGTTGTTTCAAGGGGTGCGTCCAAACTCGGACATTAGATGCGGCTGATACATCAATGTCATAGAGAAACTGTACACAAACTTAAATTATGCAAATGTTGCCTGTAGTGTTTCTGACTGAGACTTTGATGTGAAGTTCGTGAACCTGTGTTGGTTGTGTCCCTTTAGGACCGAAACAATACTCGGATAGAGAGAGAGAAAGAGCGAGAGATGATCTTGGGACAGGTTTATTCTGTGAGTGGTTTTGGCTGTAACAGCGTGTGGCTTTCCTCTTTTGTCTGTTTTTGTCTCCCTTTTTACCCCCAGCCTTATATTTAAAACAGTTTATTAGCATAACAAGTGTTCTTATGTTGCTAAGCTTTTACAGACACCTAAAACGGAACAATTATATCTAAAAGCTCTTTATGTAGAGCTCTCCAATGGTCTCTCTGCTCACTTCTTACCATCCATCCCTCCACTGAATTTATTCTCCATAACTGGGGCAGTAGTTCAGAGTGAATGGCTGTGGTAGTGAAAGCCCTCTTTCCCTTGTTTTTTTAGTGATGTGGCATACTGCACTTAACCTTCTCCGCTTCAGCGGAGGACAAAGGAGACACTCTTCAAACACAAACCCTCCAGCGGAACAGGGGGAGGGAGAGGCAGTTTAAGCTTTAATTGTTCTAATGCTAACAATGGAAATTTCTGTGAATGTAGAGTGTGTGGTTGAGAGTTGTGAGTGTGTTTGCGTCTGACACTCAGATTCCAGTCACACTCCTGTGTGAAATGGATACATTATAGGCCGATGTTCATTCTGTTTACCACCTGCTCCCTTTTTTTTCCCCACAGCATTTTCTATTGATCATCAGGAGAGTGATGGATCACGCCTGACCTTGATTGACCAATTAATGCATCATTATCATTACTGTTGTAATCCTCCTCCCTTCTTTGTCTTCATCATCATGATCATCTTCTTTTTCATAACAACAACAATAATAATAACAACAGTAAATAATAATAAGACTACCTTTATTTATTTTTGGTTTTTGAGTAATCCATATTTAGCCATTATGTACATTTTCTTTTTTGTGTGATTTGTGTAAACTCACATATGTATATTACTTATTCTCGCATAAAAGCATTCGAGTTTCCTGAAATTGTATTCTGTTAAATTATATTATTGTCATTTGCTATTTTAGAAATTAGATGACACTACAAAGCAGCAAGTCAGATGGATGCTGTAATAATTCCTAGTCCTAATATTTCTGATTTCATCTGCTAGCAGTAGGTGACTAATTATCTGAAATCTGTTGCTTTAGTGACTCCCAATTCATGTTTTTTTTCTTAATCACAAAATCATTATAGTATGCATCCTGAAACCATCCTTCCTTCAGTCATTTTTGTCCCCCTTTTGACCATAGTGGCTAAGCGCTTCAGTATTAATAGTGCTGCGCTATTACCCGGCTGGCCCTCCCTCCATGCATCATGTACACTTATCTGCAAATTACCGGTCTGATCGATAACCAGTAAGCGTACGAGCAGATCGATATATGTGCAGGCGGGGAATGAGGGGGCTGAGGTCTAATGACGAGCCATTGATTTTTAAATAACCGTTCGAGTTTCAGAGACACTGATTACTATGGGTCTCTGAATCCCAGGCCTGCCACCTCAGCCAAGACTATTAAATCAGGAGCAGCTGCTGTCAGACAGACATATTTAAAGCCACTGCTCTAAACACACACATACACCAGACATGGGGATTTTTAAATGCACTGCTGGGATGGCCAAACATTTACTCCAGTGAGGAGTAAGCATAGAGCAGAAACGGGCAGAGAGCACTGAATAGTGGGCAGTTATCACATTTAATATGATCTCAGACAGAAAAAAAGAATAAAGATCCACAATCCCTGATGAATTCATCAGATATATATCAGCAAGGAGATTAGGATAAAACATAAAGTTATACATGTACACTACTCGCTAACTTTTTTAAAAATGTTTTTGAAAGAAATCTCTTATGCTCATAAAGGCTGCATTTATTTGATTAAAAACACAAAACGGTAATATTATGAAATATTACAATTTAAAACTACTCTTTTTATTATAATAAATATTGAAATTTTTCTTGGGATGTCAAAACTGAATTTTCGGTAGTCTTCAGAAATAATTTTAATGTACTGACTTAGTGCGTATCATTTCTTTATTAATTTTGAAAACAGTTGTATTGCTTAATATTTTTGTGGAAACTGTAAAAAAAAACTACACTGTAAAAATTATTTTCATGATTTGTTATCACAACTTTTGTCAAATCAACTTAGAATATTAATGTGGTTCAGATAACAATATTTTGAGTTTCTTTTTATTAAACCAATCTCCTTTATTGTATTAACTCGATTTTTTATTTATTTCAATGAACTCAAAATTAAGGCAACCAGGTAACTTACTTTTAAGTTAAGTGTATTAATACACAATATTTTTTTTACAGTGTGCAGCCAATAGTGACAAGTGTACTTGTCTGTATTAGTGTACAATTAATACTTTTTTTTGTAACAATGTACTTTTATACTGTCACTTTTTATCAATTTAATGTCTCCTTGCTGTATAAAAATAGATATCTCTTTCAAATAAAAATCATTATGAACCCAGAACTGAACTTGTGAATAGTAGTGCACTTAAAGAAATGCCTTTGAATCAAGACAGAATGTTAAACAAACATATCTAGAATCAATATTAATTCTTCTCCCTCTGACATTAGAGCTTTATCACATGGATTAGATGTATTTAGCAGCAGTATAATCTATTTTAAATAAGGAGGAGATTATGTTGTCCAGAAATCGATTTTTATTTTTATTTTTTCAGACATTACGCATAATGCATACGCATTATTGCTATAGAGGTCATTAGCCTACATTTTATGTATGTTTTTGTCACTTCCAGAGTAGTTTAACCTTATTTTAACCTGTAATCACCATTATCTGTTGTTAATCTGTAGATGAATGGTATAATATTAACAGCAGACCAATCCTATAAACAGCTTATGACATGGGCCAAGTGCCACTGGCCTGACCCCGCTGGGCCAGATGCCACAACCATCAGCCCGCAGAGGATCTGTCTTCTGTGCCTTTTTATTGGATACAGACCGATAAGAATGACGAATGGCATTATGATTTAAGATTGCAAAACAGGCTAATTTTGGGACTTATTTGACAAGACAGGATAACAGACCACTGTCTAAGTTTGTTTACTCTGAGTGGTTGACTCGCTAAGAAATTCTGTGAGGAACAAGCCGTTTGCATTAATTCTTTTGGATTTGTATTAAAAAAAGGTGATGCTTTTGTTGTATGTTGTTGAGCAGCTGAATTTTTTGAATGGAGAAAGGGTGCATAACATACATTTCTGTCTCACAATTGACATCTAGACTTACGTAAGTGTTTGTCTTGAGATTTACAGCCATTGAAATGTTATGGGTCAGTAATCATTTTTTAATGTTTATGAATAAATCTCTTATGCTCACCAAGGCTGCATTTATTTGATCATTATTTGAACATTATTGCAGTTTACAGTAGTTTTCTATTTGAATGTATTTTAAAATGTAATTTATTCCTGTGATGGCAAAGCTGAATTTTCAGCATCATTACTCCAGTGTCCTTCAGAAATCATTCTGATTTGATGCTCAAGAACATTTATTAGTATTATCGATGTTACAGCTGTGCTGCTTAATATTTTTGTGGAAGAGGACACTAATGAGCAGGAGAGAGAGAATCAGAATGGAGTAGTGAATGAGAGTGACACTGAGAGAGACGGAGAGATACGGAGTGGTGGCACTCGAGGGAGCGAGTATGCAGGGTCTGATGTTAAGTGTTTTATTATGACAGAATGACTATTGCAGCAGTCAAGTGGTGCTGCTGTCAGCCAACAGCTTCCATTAGAATAAGCACAGGAGCTCTTCAGGCAGACGCTAGCACTTTTTAATCCCACATCCCTCATTACAGAGCCAGCTAGGTCAACTCTCAACACGCACTAGTCGAAATAAACTCCTCATTCACACACTCCCTCCATCTCTCCCTGCGCCACTTTATGAAATGGTGGGTAATGTGTTTTTCTATTGTGGTTGCTATATTAGGTGGTGTGTAATGAAAGTGAATTGCATTATCTAGTAGAACATTGTTTGGTTTTCAGACATGTATCATTCAGAAGGATTGTATTTTTGATTTCATGCTTTTTTTTCTCGCTCTTTCTTTATTGGGTCTAGAGTACCAGCATCTATCTAGGCAATCCTTTATTACACCACTAAATTGTAATCCTTCAGTTTGAGAGGACTAGTGAAATGTAGTCTTTCAAAAGCACTGCAAGTGAGAGAGATATAGAATTGGAAATTGCATATTGTCTGAGAGGACTGAGGTGCAGGAGCAGAGTGGAAGGAAAAAGGAGCATGCTATACAATGAATATGAGACCGAATAAACAAGTCACTTTATTTTCGAGTGTTTGTTTAAATTAGTCTCTCTCTCATTTGTCCATGAAGCCATTGTAAGACCCTCAGCTTAGAAACCTGATATCCTGATGTCACCCCTATTTGATTCAGATTCAAATAAAATAGAGGATTTTTTTTATTATTATTATTGATTGATTTTGGAAATTATTTATCAGTATTGGAAATATTTTGGCTGATGGTGGTTATTTGTGCATTTCTATTTTTTTTTTTTTTACCTTTAGGTTACATTTGCCGTCATCTAACGCTCACTTTAAGTTGATTTTTAGAAACACTAATAATTTTATAATTTTATAACACTGTTAAATGTATTCTTTAATAAATATTAAGATGAATATCCATTTTTTGTATTGTACATTGATGTTATAATGCCTAAATTCACTTCAGATGCATTTACAGTTTTAATATCAACTATTTATTGGTGATCATACATAGCATGACAATTATTGACCAGATCTTTAATGTTTGTGCATACACACACGTAATTTAAAAATATCTTGGTAAAACAAATGAATAATAAACAGTGATTTGTGCTTTACTATTTGCTGCACAAATGTTTCTAATGATTTCATGCCTGTTGCACGGTGTCACAGTGTCATTTCTCTCTCACTCCTTCTGGCTCCAGGCCTTTTTTGCCCAGGTCGACACCACAGAAGGAATTTGTGCTGCTGCCTGGCGACCGGTCCAGTTTCTAAGGAAACGGTTGTCATGGCAGTGATTATGGTCTGGAGAAAGCCCATACTACTCTAATGAGACCATTTACCATCCCCTCTCAGTTGAGACGGAGGGCTGTTTCAGGCCTAATTTGGCAAATGAAATGTATTTTTTTTTTTTTCAGCCGGCCTGTCACAATGCGGTGTAAACTGCTACTGCAATGATGAGCCGGAGTGAACCTTATTAGCAGCGGCAGTCCGATACCTGCAACAGTAGCACGTAACACAAGCGAATATGTATGAAAATTATTCAGACGACTTTTTCTGTCACGGAGGTGTCGTCGCGGCGGATGACAATGTTTCATACATCACAAGCATCATTAGCTACACAGAGAGCCGAAATGACTCTGCGTGCGGCTGAGACCTGAACCGCCTCAATCAATGATCATGGCAGGCTGTTAATCAATGAACCTGTTTGAGAAAGACGGCCCTCGGGGACGCCCGAGCCAAAGCCACAGAGAGACGGATGGAGCGGAGAGGTGTGGTCGACACCAAGAGAGAGCTATGGTGGGACGGGAGTGATTGAGAGGGGGATAGATAGGAATGTTGGGGGAGAACAGGAAAGAGAGATGGATGGAGAGGGCTGTGTTAGTGAGAGGGGGTATAGCTGAGGGCAGATGTATTTATCTGGGTAATGATAGTCATCTGGCGCTCTGCGGCCAAGCTCTGCATGCCGGTGACAGTGATGTAGAGCATTGTGTGTGCGTGTGTTAGTGAGCGGGCGAGCGAGAGGGAGGGGGAGAGAGAGACGTCCCCATGGTGCTCATTAAGCTGCCAACGACTGCCTGCTCCCCTCCCCGCCGCCTCCTCGTGCTCCCCCCGCCCCGGGCCTCTAAAGTGCCGTTTATTAATTCATAAAAACACATTGCACAAGTGACTGAGTCTGATGAGCACTAGAGCAGCAAAAACAGGAGTGGAGGGTTATGGGGGGAGCGCGGCGTACGGCGTATCGTTCACACCTCCCCCTCTCGACATCGCTGGCAAACTGGCCTTGAAAAAAGGAGGCATGAAAAAAAAAAAGAGGGCACAGACACAGATGTGTTGTGAAACTTTTATAGCTGCTACTGCAGTTACCCTCCGGCTGACAGAGGAAGGACAGCCAACACGACTGCTGCTGCTCTTGTTTTCTCTCTCTCTAGTTATACTCGCTCCTTTTTCCTTTTGCTTTCTCTCGCTGTCTGTCTGACATTTCATTGGTTCAGAGATTAGTCTTCGTACACTTGTCACTACTGGCTGTCTGAGAGTCTGTGATCGAGCGTGTGTGTGTGTGTGTTGCTCTGGCGAGTGGGTGGTTGCATGGTTATTCTTATCGAGATTCGACAGGCCTGTCCCTGAAGATCAGTGGGGTGTGTGTGTGTAGGGGGGTCAGGTTGTTTATTTGCCCGTTCACCTATCTCTCTCTCTCTCTTTCCGTTTTTCCCTTCATCTCTTTCTTCCCCCTCCAGAGAGGCTGAAAGGAACAAGGTCCTGGTATGGATTGCTGTGATTGAATTAAATACATTAGCTCCAGGGCAAAGGGATGAATCCTCATGTGGGATCCAGGGCGAGAGAGGAGAAAATGTGTTTAGCTGCAGGAGCCCTGAAAACCAAGGCTAATGGATCAGAGAAATCATAGAGGGCTGATGGGAGGGAGCAAATAGCCTAATATTAAACACCATTACAGGCTGCTCTGTAAAGATGTGACCCATAGGGTTAAAGCAGAGAGAGAGAGTACAGAGAGAACAGTGGAGAATATAGTTGTTTCAGGATCATTCAGGTTCAGCTGTGATGACAAAGGCACTTAGAACAAGCTTCACTGAGCAACATAAACCTGCAAAATATATCGCGTGCAAATATATTGTTTGCTTGCATGCTCATTTGTTCATTCAACTTATTTACATATTCAATCGTAATTGTTCATTAATTCATTTGTTCCGTTCTTTTATTCATTGATTATTAACTCAATCATTCAAACAATTTTGTTCATGTATTAATTCAATAATTAGTATTTAACTTATTTACTCGTTCATTTAAACATTAATTTGTTCGTTCATTCATTAATTTATTTTTAATTAACTTATTAACTAATGTATCATTCGTTTTGTACATTCATTGATAGGTTATTAACTTA
This sequence comes from Abramis brama, assembly GCF_963993115.1. Classification (NCBI taxonomy): domain Eukaryota; kingdom Metazoa; phylum Chordata; class Actinopteri; order Cypriniformes; family Leuciscidae; genus Abramis; species Abramis brama. Next base: position 27,172,277 of record NC_139965.1, on the reverse strand, counting down.
TTTACTTATAAATTCAAATGGTCAGTCTTTCATTCATTCATTCATTCATTCATTCATTCATTCATTCATTCATTCATTCTTTCATCCATCAGTTATTAACTTATTTTACACATTCATTCAATTGTTCACTTCATTTATTGACCATTTTTTAACTTTTCTCATTCATTTAAGTGTAATCAATCAATCAATCAATCAAAGCTTTATTATTAAGCACATTATTACAAAATACAAACAACAACAGACAAATACAAATACAAAAAATACAAAAATACACTATCACAGGTAATTTGTTTGTTTATTCATTTGTTAATTCAGTCATTCGTTCATTGTTGGGGTATTAACTTATTTACTTATTCCTTCAATCATTTGTTTATTCGCTTGTTCATTCGCTCACTGTGTTATTAACTTATTTACGCATTCATAAATCATCCAGTCATTTTATTTGTGTGTGTGTGTGTGTGTGTGTGTGTGTGTGTGTGTGTGTGTGTGCATGCTCACACATATTTCCTCTTTTTAATGTATGTTTAGCTGTGATTATGGTCTGGCTAGCATGGCTACTCAAGCATTGAAAATGGAGGACAGTAGCAGCCAAACATAATTGGACACAGACGCATGGTGTGTTACTGCTGTTTCCTAATGTTTGTCTATAATTAGAATGACTTATTATAATTGCTCTATTTATCTGCATAATACGTTATTGAATGTACCCAGAGCAATTTCATCTATCCCCTAATTAATGAATGAGTTCAACAGTATGTAATTATAGAGACAAGCTGAGACAAACTTTTTGTTTGGAGATTTTTAAATTCATTGCTTTTGGAAATTGCAAAACTATCTTGCGTCTCTCCTCACTAACAAATAATTGCTAAATGCCTGTGTAAGACAAAGTCAGAGACAAACGAAGATAGTGAGGAAGGTAAAGAGAGAGGAGAACGGGAGATGTGTGGGTGGTTTGCAAGTAAACAGTTTATGTTTTGCCACCTTTTCTTTCTCCCTCCTTCCTCTCTCTCTCATTAGCAGTTTTCACACATTGGCAGCGAGATGGCAATCAAAGCAGCTCTGCATGTGGAAATGTAAAAAATAGGCTGTTCACTGATGCTTGCACACATAAACACACTCTCACAAACCAACAACAGAAATCATTGGGTACACACTGTCACACACACACCGCAACTATACACACCACACTGTGACAAAAGACTTGAGACCTGCGTGTGAGAGTCTGTGTGCATGTCCTCTTTGTTCGCAAAGTGATAGTGACGGGGTCAGCACTGGTTGTGACCTCCTGTCAGCAGGCTGGCCCACGAGCAGAAGACTGAGTGACATCTGTGAGGTCACTGCCGAAATAACAGACGTAAGGGCAGAAGAGGTCAAATCAGTCTGCTGTCCCCAAGAGACTGTTCTGGAAAGAAAGAAGCACTGCTTGTGCGTATAAGAGTGAGTGCCCTCTGCTGGATACCACAGTCTGCTTTTCCAATAAAGTGGGTAGATTAAGGATGGCAAGAATAGTTAAGGAATTGGATTATAGTGACTTTCTTTAGTCCCTTTGAGTTTACATAAATCCTGGCCCATAGTCTTTATAACCATCTGACAGCTATGTACCCTCATTCATTTTTCAGTGTGTAGATACGAGCATGTGTCTCAGGGACATTTGGCTACAGTGTCAGATTGAGTCATACAATATACAACTTTCTGTCACCTTTCCTGAAGAGACACACAACCCCCGTCTGACGGTCTCCACTACTCTTAATGTTCCCAATATGTGTGTGGAGTCAGAAAGTGTGAGTGAGCAAATAAATGCCTAGACACACATGCAAAGAAAGGGCAGTCGTGACAGATAGCTACTCTAGGGCATCTTGACCAGCAGTGGGGGAGACAAACACACCCTGACACTGGCTGACATTTACTGCAGCCTCAAGTGGAGTTATGTGGGATCTCCCCTCCCTCTCTCTCTCTCTCTCTCTCTCTCTCTCTCTCTCTCTCTCTCTCTCTCTCTCTCTCTCTCTCTCTCTCTCTCTCTCTCTCTCTCTCTCTCTCTCTCTCTCTTTCTTTCTCTCTCTCTCTCTCTCTCTCTCTCTCTCTCTCTCTCTCTCCCTGTCATCAGCAATAATTGATGTGTCACACCTGCGTATTGAATGGTTGTTGAGTCCTAATGATGCAGTTAGCATAACTAATGGGGACTAATGCAGGGCGGCAGGGTCATTCATGCTTCCTGAAGATGATCTGCTTGCTAAGGGCATGTTCTGGGGTGAAGAGTGGGCAGCAGGTCAGAAATGTGATTATTTTTTGCTTGACTTGCTCAGGTGTCCATGTGAGCATGCATATACATGTACGCACGTCCTGATTTTGCAGAGTTAGAAGCGTTCCTGGGTCAAAATATTTTGTCAATTCCGGAACGACATTCCTGTCTGAACATTTAGTCCTAAAAATCTAAACCTAACCTTACCTATAAATGATCCCTACATTTAGTGGGAAATGATAGGTGAATAATACTGATGTAGAAGCATCAAACCCTGATTGTAAGCCTAAACCTGACATAAACTGTAAACTTGTCATCTCAAATCTGATTGGCTGAATGGAATGTTGTTCCAGGATCAACAAAGATGTTGATCCAGGAACATGTTGTACTTGGTGAAATCAGGTTCTGCTACATGGCACGTGTGTTTGTGTGTGTGAGAACATGTTTGAGCATTGATGTGTCTGTGACACGCAAAGAATGTATCACATATCTAGCCAGACATTTGTTGTTGTTGTTGTTTTAAGTGGAGTGTGATTACAGTTTGAAGGAATGACAAGTGTTTCTATTGAACAGTCAGTAGGCTACATGCTTCATTACAGCAGCAGCTGTCACACCATACTGTAGATGTTGCTGGACCATATTTAGAGGGGTTTTGGCCTGGTCTTTCATCTAAACCACCCAAATAATCTGTAATCTGCACCCTTAGAAGTCTGTGATTGTGATCTCTCTTTACATTTGCTGAAGCATCTGCAGAGGTTGTTTCCTTCTAAATCCTCCCCTTGTCAGTCATTACCAGTCTATACATTAAATATTACTCTTAGACATTAGCGTCATTTCTCTATCTTTTATTGGAACACTCTTCATTTCATTCCACATCACAAAGTAAAATACAACCACATCGTTACTAATATACACCTGCGGACAAACAAATGGAATTTTATGTTCATTTTAAGAATTTGAGAAGACTCGATAGTAATAATAATAATAATATGTACATTTTTTATAGCGCCTTTCAAGAACCCAAGGTCGCTTCACAAGTGCGTATAAGAAGTTTTCAGACATCCATGTTTTAAGTTCCTGAAGGCAAGAGATAACAGAAGTGAACAAACTGAGTTGGGTTTAACCGTGAAATAAATTTGAACATCATCAGCGTAACTATGGAAGTTGAGACCATGCCGTCTGATTGATCTGTCCTAGTGGCAGCACATAAATGAGAAATAAAAGAGGACTAAGTACAGAACCTTGAGGTACACCATTAGAAATAGTGACGGTACAGGATCGATTCTCACCTATCCTAACAAATTGCTGTCTATCCGATAGATATGAAGCTAACCACTGAAGAGCAGCACCAGTGATACCTATTGAAGACAGTCGAGAAAGAAGTGTAGAGTGGCACACAGTGTCAAATGCTGCACTGAGATCAAGAAGAACCAGGATACTATGGGCACCAGGATCAGAAACCAGAAGGAGATCATTTAGCACTTTTAAAAGTGCTGTTTCTGTGCTGTGATAGGGACGAAAATCAGATTGAAGCGGTTCAAAAAGATTATGTTTCTCTAAATGTGACTGCAGTTGTGCCACAACTACCTTCTCAAGTAACTTGCCAATGAAAGGGAGGTTCGATATTGGTCTATAATTGTTCTGAATGGTGTTGTCGAGGCCAGACTTCGTTAGAATTGGAGTGATGGTCGCTACTTTCAGATCATGCGGAACATAGGCAGTGGCAAGAGATCGGTTTATAATATGAGTAATAGGTTGAATAAGTTAAGGCAAAAGGGTTTTTAGAAGGTATGTTGGAATAGGATCAAGTGTCCAGGAGGTAAAATTAGATTTGATAATCAGTTTTTCAACCACAGATGTATTTGTGAGTAAAAAAGTGTCTAGCGGACGAGATATGGAGTTGAATAGGAAGTGGCAGTTGGAGAAAAAGCTTGATAAATGTTATTTTTTTTTTGTAGGAAAAATGACTGAAAACTTTCACAGAGATCAAAAGAGCCAGTAATAGCTACAGAGGATGGTTTGACCAGTTTGTTTATCTCAGAGAAAAGAGCTTTAGGTTTGCACTTGGCTTTGTTGATAACAGTAGAAAGATAGTCAGAACGTGCAATGTAGTGCTTCTTTATATTTCACTACTGAATCTGAAAAAGCCATGGCATGAACAAGAAGGGAAGATTTTTTGTAAAGTCTTTCAAGACGCCTACATTTTGTTTTCATAACTCTAAGCTCAGGGGTGAACCAATGGGTAGACGGGACAGTTCTAGTTATTAATGGAGCAAGATCATCCAAAACATTACAAATAGATTCATCATAAGTTGAAACTATCTCATCAGGATTCAGGAGATTGGGTGAGGAAGGAAGAGCAGAAACGGCAATAGTAGCAGAGAAATTGTCAACAGTTATAGATCTCAAGTTATGGTAAAATATAGTAGTTTTAGTTTTTGGTTTTACAAGAGGAAGTGAGAAGTCGAAGACAATTAGTTTATGATCAGAGATGCCAAAATCATGACCCTGAGCATGCACATTGTCAATACCAAATGTACAAAGCAAATCGAGAGTATGAGAGTGAGAATGTGTGGGAAAATCAATATGCTGAGATACTTCAAAATAATCCAAAACAGACATAAAGTCTTTTGCAGCAGTACAATCAGAATCAACATGTATGTTAAAGTCACCTAGCATCATGATTCTATCATGCCGGGCACAGGCGAGAGTGAGAAGTTCAGTCAGTTCAGAGATAAAGTTTGTATTATATCTAGGGGGTTTATAAATCAACAAAATCAGAAGCGGAGCGGGACCAGCAAATTTAAGTGATAGACATTCAAAACTAGGAACATCAAGAACGTCGTATGTAGTCACTTTATAGTTGTTCTTAAAGAGCACAGCCAGACCACCACCTCTGCCACTAATTCAAGGTTTTGTCAGATAACTATATCCAGGAGGGGTTAAAAGGTTCAGTTCAATGAAATCATCAGGTGTTTACCAGGTTTCAGTCAGAAACAGTAAATCCAGGTTTCTATCAGTTGTAATTTCATTCAGCAATGTACCCTTGCCAGTCAAGGAACGAGTGTTCTAGAGCGCAATTGTGTCGATGGGGAACATGCGTTGACGAATAGACCGCATCTCTGGTTAGTGGTATGAGAGTCTTGGTGCGCTGAAGAGTCACATTGTTACTATGGTAACGTTTCGATCTCTGCGACCAGATCACAGGTATTGATAGAGAGGAGTTGCAATCATAAAACCATTGACGTTTAGCAGACCGATGGATATAACGTGCATGACATGCAATTCCGAGGGTAGTACACTAATCAAATGTAGAGGTTTCCAGTCGGGAGGGAGTCGGGACGATTTAGGTTATACAGTTGCAATGAAGTATAATGAAAATCCATACCGTCAATGAGAAGCAAAACAAGCCCAACAAAGCTCAGGGCCAGCGGTCTCATAGTGCGACCTCTTGCACTTAATGCAACAAATATAACGCTAATAACCAAAGTTATGCCCTTGTTATGAATTCCTATCTTAACTCAAGGGTTTTCAAACTTTTTGATTTGAAATTTGATCACAGAAATTTGTGCTGCATTAAATCAATCCACAGCACTGGGTGAGAGTATCCCTACCGGTCATTGATGGATATGACGATGTTTGCCAATTTACAGATGCCTGATTATACTATCCTGCAATGATTCCTTGAAAAATATTATTTATTGTAGCCTTGAGCAAATGTTTAGAAAAATAAAATAGATGCAGATTCCTTTGCAATCAGTGTTTTTTCAATGATTTGCTGGCAGAAGTGAAACAGAAATGCAGCCAAGGAAGTTTAAGAAGGAAAAGCAATGAAGAATCAAAGCGATTTGTACGGGCTTTGTGGTGATGGTAGGTCATCAGGCAGTCATTGAAAACAGACGATGCACATGATACAGGCATTTTGCAACAAACAACAGCTGTAATCTGATGGCTCTCTCTCTCTTTCAAACTATATATATATATTTTTTTTTTATTCATACATTTTCCCAGTACCACTTCTGCTAATTTGAAAGGTCAAAAGAAAAGAAAATAAATTTTATTGTTGTGTTTCTACTGTGGATCCACTGCATGTAGACTGTTCATCTCCCTTTCATTGTTTTATATCTCTCTCTCTTATATTACATTGATAAGGAGAAGGAACAGTTTTGGAGGACGGAGTGATCTGGAGAGAGACTGGAATTCATTAAGAATAAATGATTGCTAGACGATGACTTATTTAATCACAAATGAGCACTTTGGGCCTGGAGTAGCGAAGCAAGAAGAGGAGAGGGAGGGAGTGAGAGAGAGAGATAAAGGGTAGAAGTATTAAACCTCCTAGGCTTTATAGTATTCTGATTTTTATCTCAATTCACGAGCTGGTGTTAGCATTTGAACTTTGCTAAGACTCGTTTGAGTGTTTTATAATTTGTCAGCCAATCAGACCCTTTTTAAATATTTCAGAGCCCTCTGCATGTAATGATGATACTTTAATGTCTTCAGGTTTTTATCGTCGGCTGTTGAATTATTATGCAGCAGGTCTGACTGGCAGAGTGGCCTCCCCTGGTTTTCTGCTCTGGAAGAATTGTTTTCTCTGTTTCCCGGAATATCTGAAGACGTCCTCAATCTCTTCCACAGGGTCCCTCTTCACAGTCTTTCTTTATGCGTTTGGCAGAAAGAGTCAGGAGAGCTGGCACCAATCAGGCCAGGAACTGAGGATGCGGGAGAGTGGATGCCAGGGTGCCCGGGCCAAGCCACTCACTAGGGCATTGTTTTGTTCTGCCAGAAGATTATTATGTGTATGTGTGTGCATGCATTTGTACATCAGTGTGTAACTGTGCTGTCAACAGACCTCCTCCTTAACCCTAACACACCCCTGTTGTGTCTGAAAGTATCCTGTCATACGGATAGGGATGCAGGAGGAAGGACAGTCTCAAAAGGCTGACTCTCTTGCCAAACTCTAGTGTATGTGTGCGTGAATAGCTTCCTCTTCTCTTTCTTTACACCTTTTTTTGCATCTCTAATAAGATCCTGTGTTGAAGAAACACCCTCTTGATTCAGCTTATAAGTGTTTATATATTTCCTGTTTGTTTGTTTTTTTCGCAGAATTGCTTCACAAGTCTTCTTGTCCTTACTCAAAACTTCTAAATTGGTCTGATGTCTTACAAACAAAAATTAGAATTTGTTGTTGGTTTTTAATAAATAGCATAAAATAACTAATAAAGTTATATTAACCCTAATTATGGAAATGTATATTTACATGTCATATATATTAAAGTAAAAATATGATCCTCATACAGTGATGTATGAGATGTTAGTGAGGACATGCATTAGATAGAGAGGTGTTATATGACTGAAATGCATGTCATGTATTTCGGTGTGTGTAGGTTTAGTTTTCTGAGCTGATGAGTGGTTGAGTGAATGAAACTGAATGAATGGCTTTAAGCGGATCAGACTACAGCATGTCTGACACTCTCATCAGTAGTGTGACTTCAGACTGAGATCTCTATTCCTCTTAAACACACACACACACACACACACACACACACACACACACACACACACACACACATTAATCCACAAACACTTAAATGCATACATGCGACACAACTCTACATTTATCTCACAAACCCTTACAGGGTAACACTTTATATAAGTGGTTAGTTAATGATGAACTAATCATTTACAAAACATTCATAAATGATTAGCAAGTGATATACTAACATTTTATGTATGTTTTGTAAATTCCGTTACAAGTCATTTACAAGTGATTAGTAAATGATTGACTAATCATTTACGAAATATGACTATGCATTCATAAATGATTAATAAGTGATATGTTCATTATTTGATGTATGTTTTGTAGATTCAGTTATAAGTCATTTACATTTGATTACGGTAGTTAATGATTAACTAATTATTTACAAAACATGACTATGCGTTTCATAAATGTTTAATACATTTTAATTTTTTTTTATTTTTATGTTTTGCTCACATCAGGTGCACAGTGTTTAAAGACTGCACTTACACTGCAGTACACACTACAGTGTTTAACACCCATCATAGATGTGTAAACGCATGAATAAATCATTTACAACACTTTCTGCATCCCCTAATCTAAAGTGTAAACTTCATCACTTGTAAATGTGTTACACATCATTCGTAGATACGATTCGTTGATCTTATGCCTTATTGATTATTGAAGGGGTAATCTACGAATGATGTGTAACACATTTACAAGTGATGAATAGTTTACACTTTAGATTAGGGGATGCAGAAAGTGTTGTAAATGATTTATTCATGCGTTTACACATCATTGTGTTGAACACTGTTACTTACCTGTTACAAATGATCTGTACGTGTATACAAGGCATTTACAACACTTTCTGCACCCTCTAATTGCTACATACATACAAAAAAAATAACATAATTTATTAAACATTTATGAACCGCATATTCATGTTTTGTAAATAATTAGTCAATCATTTACTAATCACTTGTAAATGACTTACAACTGAACGTTATTATAAAGTGTTACCGATTACGGTAACTGATTTCGATCTGATTTCTGGTTTCTGACAGTGTGTAGCTCAAAAATGAATTTTTCTGTAAAACGAATTATGTTTTCTATGTCCACTTACTCTAGAAATACACACGCTGTAAAAAAAAGTCATGTGCAGACAGTTTAGTCTACATTTAATACACACAAGGAGCATACAAAGTGGTCTGAAGAGGTGACCCAGCTAGGAATTGGCGAGGTGGCAGCCTACTAAGTGTAAATCTAGCTGGTGTTAAACTGGGCTGCAAATATGAGGTCCCCTGTTGCTAATGAGGGGGTTTAGGCTGAGAGGTCCTGGCATAGCTGGAAAGCTTTAAACTGCCCTGCTGCTAAAAGGTATTTACCGAGGCAAGGGATCTTATTTTCACACCCGAGACAAACATGACCCTCAGTGTGAGAGAGTGTGTGTGTGTGCATGCCAGATGCTTTTTCATGAGGGGCTACAACGTAAGCATATTTCTGGGAACTATGATTGCCGCTGGCGGAGTCCCAGCATGCTACTGGTCGCTCTGATGGAGAGGGGAAGGACACGCTCTCCAACACCAGCTACACACTGCGCCCAGGATACTGGCCAGGACTGTGATTTGCACTATGTTTGCTTATGGTTGTGTTTGTGTGAGGTAGGGGTACACGGAGAACATTTGAGCAGGGTATTTACAAGGGTCATAATTAACAGTACATTAGCATTCTTCCGCTCTCATGGTAATGTGGTCAGTGTCCCAAAAGAGTAACACTATCCAGAGCTCACATGAGCGACGTGACACTTTATTACAGAGATGCCCCAACCTCATGAGATGATATTACTTTTATGTCTAATGGAAAGTCATTGCATTCACCACTTCACTTGAGTATTTTCATCTTTAATCATGTCTCGATACACACAATGGAGCCCTATTTGGACAGTAATTGTTTTATATTGAGAATTGCTGGCAGAATCTGTAAGGGGGGTTTTATTTACCACCAGTGAGAATTTTCCTGGCTGTTTTTTTTGGGCAAACACCAAGGTTGTTCTGTAATTTAATTCCCGTCTGAATCCACGACTCTGAATGTAAAGTAAATCCAAAAGTTGCTTTAAAAATCATTTTATGCAAACTTGAAATGATGGCAACAAATATGTAAATCTAAATGTGTGATTTATACATTTATGCAAATAAATATTATTTTACTCAATATTATTATATACATGTATATTGTACTCCTGTGTTCAGTGTTGTTTTAGTATTATTTTATACTATTGTAGTTTATTTATTAATATTTTTAATTACCTTTTATTTTCTTCTAGAAAACAGTTTGTGTTTTAGCTTTTATATTTTATTTAATTTCAGCTTTATTTCCATTACTAAAACAATTTTTGGCAGTTTTAGTTTTACAATAATGCTTCTAGGGTTATATGCTCATCATACTCCTGTTGTTTACTATGTTAAGCACATTTTCAGGATATTGGGATGACACAACTCAATCTTCCCTTTTAGCTAGTTAACACAGTGCAGGTTTTCTTTTACATAACCTGAATAGTGCATTTTATCAATATAGATGCATTTTATACAATGGTCATTTCCAGCCTAATTTGATCAATTCATATAATTTAAACTTTTGAGCAATTCTTCAAAGTCAAACTTCAGCAATTCTCAGATAAGCGGTATATTATTTATACAGTGCTCTTAAAGAGAAAAGTCATTCAGTGCATATTCAGTCTGTGACACTTGCCCTTCTATAAATGTTACTTGGATGTGAGTGTAGCAGTAGTTAATGTGGCACATATTGAACGGCTCATGTCTGTGTGAGCTGGTGGAGCCAGCAGGAATAGCATGGCATTTTGCTTAGCATGGAGTAGAGAAAATGGCAGTGGAGGACAGACCAAAAAAAAAAGTGGGGTTGGTAGAGTGTATGGACAAACAGACAGATGGACTAACAGATGGATCAGTGTTTGGTGGTGGTATTTGTATTGCTGTGGTATATCCTCATATCTCACTGCACTCACTGTTTCTTTCTCTTTCTATCGCTCTTTCCCTCAGTCTCTGACAGTACCAGAAGCAGCTGAGGCCGGTGACACATGTCAGCACAGAGATAGTGTATCCTCTCTGTCTGCCGCCCCCCTCTCTCTTTCTCTCTTCTACCTCCACTTCCTTCCCAGTGGATAATAAGTACCATGTTGCTATGCCATCTAGGGACAAACTAGGTCAATACTCACAGACACAAACGCACTGACACATTCAGATTGCCTTTAACAGCGTAGGTTTAGACACAGCAACAGTTGAAGCAACTGTAATGGGACATTATGAGTGTTATTGAAGCTAATAGCTTACCAGCAACTAAATATGTGCTGATCTTACTGGGTTTCATTTAGGCAGTGTATTCCTGGCTGCTATAGATATAGTTATAAGTGTGAGCCAAGTGGGCTTTAGAAGTGTGGAAATGACAGTTCAGGGTCTTGACATATACAGCCGGGCCTCCCCAACCCTTTAATTTAGCCTAAGTGTATTTTGAGAGAGCTCGTTGGCGCTGACACCCAATACCTCGACTGGACAGAGCCGGCCTCAGGAGACTGGGGTCAGGTGACATGCTGACTTTAAGCAATGTCAACACAATCATTCTGACAGCCTTTTATTTCAGCAGCTTCAACACCACCGGCTCAACGCAGACACTCTTTATCTGAAACTGTCTAATGTGTTTACGGGATAATGTGTTCTGTAATGCTGTGGAGAGATGTAACACAAGAGAACACTCATGACCTTCACTATTAAAACATCTCGCTCGCTACATAACACTCAGTATGCTCACATGCACTTTAAATAATAAAAATTAAAATGTTATATAAACCTTAGGCAAGGTAGAGGTATCATGGTGAATACTAGGAACACAAGTTCTTGATTTGATCCGATTTCAGTGTCACATGATTCTTCAGAAATCATTTTATTATGCTGATTTGGTGCTCAAGAAACATGTCTTATTATTATCAATGTTGAAAACAGTTGTGATGCTTAATATTTTTGTGGAAACCGTATACATTTTCAAAGCAGTAGTATCAAACTCCTGCATGGAGGGCCACTATCCTGCAGAGTTAAGCTCCAACTCATCTGCCTGGAAGTTTCTAGTAATCTTAAAGACCTTAGCAGGATCAGATGCGTTTAATTAGGGTTGGAGCTAAACTCAGCACTGCAGAGTTTGTTACACTATGTAACTTTTTTTTTTTGTTCAAAATGTAAAAAATGTAGCCTATAATAAGCGATTACATCATGAATCCATCTTCCAAACCGCTTTATTGTCTTATCCTGAATCACTAAGGTACACTTATAATAAGTGTTTATATTCAGACTATTCTAGACTGGCGGGACGACTCGCCATATCCATAAACAGAGAGAAGTGGCTACAATGTTCTTCCGCAAGATGCAGGCAGTTTTGTTTATTATCCGCTATAGAGCGGCAAAAGTTACTTAGTGTAAATGCTTTTGATGCTGAACATACTGTCAGACATACACAGTAGTGGTCCAGACAGGACACATCATTCAGTGGCTCGCTGCTAATTGCCTGGTCGTTAGAGTGACGCTATTCCTGGAAACAGAGGAGCTCTGGGAGTTGTGGTTTTGTTTTAATTAGTGAGCAGCCCATGCAGTCAGGCAGGTGAAACTGAGAACTACGCTTGTTTTCTCCTCTTCTCTCTGTTTGTTCATTTAACTGCCGGCAGCGCTTGTTTTTCACCCCCTCCGTCTCTTTATCTATCTTACCATCTCTCAGTTTTTCTCTTTCTCTCGCTTGGTGTTCCCTGAAAGCACTTTGCAGCTTGTTAGTGCGCAGGAGGGTTGGTGCAGTGCCCTCAGGACTACAGCAGCAAGGTGACATCTATCAATTTAATGTGTTGGCATGCTATAAATACACCTGTCAGCCCTCCCTGCACTCCACCCTCCTTTACTCTCTCATGCTCGCACAGCTTGTGACAGCAAAGGGAGGAAACAGCTGAGCTCGGAGGGAGGGTGGGGGAGAGAGGGAGTGAGCAAGAGAGAGTTTTATGTCTCCAGTTCATGCTGTCACTTCCAGAGAGGTCTTAATTACACTGCTACAGCTGTGAGGAAAGGAACACAGACTGCCAGAATCGGCAGCCTCCCGCTATGATACGGTGCTACTGCAGGGCCGCACACATGCAATCTTACAGTGAATGTGCAACGTAAAATACTTTGGTAACTTTTTGCAATAAGATTCTAACATTAGTTAATGCATAGTTTGTGAAATAGTGAACATTTCAAGTTACATTTCACGTATAATGAACTATAATTAATGAACAATGATAGATTCATAAAATTAACTTTAATATTTTATATTCTATTTGCAACTAAAGTAACAAATTTAATAATTGTTAAGTGTTACCAGTACTTCCTGCAAAACATTTTTGAAATATTTTCTTTTTTTTACATTTGTACATAATATTTAGATACACACTTTGAGCTTTATGCAGTTGTGTTCTGAAAATATTAATGAATTAAATAGGTTGTCATATTTTTGTGAAATAGAAATTCAGCCTATTTTCTATATATGTTATTAATCTTCTTTTGGGGATTGATTCATCCATTTATGTTGAATATAAGATAAAAGATCATAACCACAACTTCTGACTTGTGATGTATGCTGGACTTCTCCAATCATCAGTCTGCTTAAACCCCGTCCCTTTTTTACAATTGACTTCAAGCTCTCGTTCAGCCGATCTGCCTCTATCCAATCAAAAACCCATGGATAGAAACAAGTCCCAAGACCTGCATTTATTTTTATGGAACCGATAAGGAACTGGAATTGATGAATTTCTCATTCTCATCCCTAATCTTAAAACACAGTTTTTATAGAGGAAAATAGTAGACGTACAAATCCTTTGGGGCCAATACATATTTCAATACCATCTCTATTTTAATCACAAAATAGTCACGAATACTTAAAGTGCAATGTTATTCTGTGACTGGCGCCCATTCTCCGGCATCCCATGCACTTTTAAGCTTGTGACTCTTAAACTAGAGTGAGGCCCGTTAGCATGTAGTAAATGGTTATTGGAAACCCGCAGTGCCTGATCTCACTGCAAGGTGTGAGCAGCACATTTGACCCAACCCTTCTTTAATGCTTTCTGGGAGAGAAGGGCATTCTGACACGATGGGCCTGCTGAGCTGTGACGTCAGCTGACATTCTGATGACACTCAGAGGGTATTAACAGATGTGTCTTTGTCACAGTCACTGGCATGGTAATAGCTTAGCAGCTGATTGGGTTGCAGGGCTAGTGTTACGGTCGCCCCGAGCACCTGTCTGTTTAGTGAAGGGAGGGGAAGAGCTGAATGAGGTGCTTTTGGCTGCTCTCTTAGGTACTTATGCATTAATGCGCTTCTCTCATTGAGGAGATGAACTCTGCTGTGAGTCATCTCAGCTGATGTAATTCCATAACATTCATTTCCCATAAGTTGTATGTGGCATTTATAAACAGATGCTGGTTTATAATGGTTAAATGTGATCCCTGGCACTTTAGAGTTAGCTGAACAAAAGTTCTAAAAGTGATTCCAGTGATATCATTCCTCTTATGTTGTTATCATTGTAGTTGTGTGTTGGACTCTTCTTATAGAATTACAGTGGAACGATTATTCTTTCTTTCTTTCTTTCTTTCTTTCTTTCTTTCTTTCTTTCTTTCTTTCTTTCTTTCTTTCTTTCTTTCTTTCTTTCTTTCTTTCTTTCTTTCTTTCTTTCTTTCGCAGAACACAAAAGAAGATTTAATGAATATCCGCTTGGGAAATGCTTAAATATTGTAAGTAATTAAAAAAATATATAATTATTTTTAATATGAATTATTATTATTATTATTATAATTATTATTCTACGTATTTATTATTATTTATTAATAATATTAATTAATTATTATAGAGTATCAAAGAATTATGAAAGTATTATTTCACTTTTGGGTGAACTATCCCTTTAAGAAGGTGTTTAATAGAATATGTTTATGGATAAACAACCTTTGTTGTTCCTGGAAGCTTCCAAACACAGTCCTAACCCTAACCTTAAAACGACTGGATGAGAGGAATGTTATTCCAGGAACAAAAAAAAGGATGCTAATCCAGGAAAGTGTCCTATTTGTGTAAGTCATGTTAAGTGTTCTTAACCTCAAAATGCTCCAGGTGGGCTGATCCTGTAATTAACTCATTTTTCTGGTACAGTATGCTCTCTTGACAATGGACACTGGCCTCTTATGATTCCCTCTTTGTGAGAGTGTTTTGGTGTGTGGTTTCATGAGCGTTTGTCTAATCTGCTATCTTTGCTCATTATGCCATGTGAAGTGATCAACCGAAGCAGGCTGGAGGAGGGATTCAAAGCGCACTCACCTTCTACCTGATTCCGGACAAGCAGCTTTTTACCAAAGTCTTATGTTTTCAGCCATAATCAGATGTGGTGAAATGTTTACACCATTCTCAAAGCACAATTATGGTAATTACAAACCAGTTTTTCCTCACTTAGGGAGTCATGAGATGTCATCTAAGTGTGGTTGTTTTCTGGTTCTCACCGCAAGCAAGTACAACAGGTGCTTTAGTGTATCTTTTTGTCCCTGTCTTTTGTTATTTTCAGAGGTAAAAGAGAAAGTTCTGAGCAAATATTCAGAATCATATGCATCTTCCATAGATGGTTGTTGTAATAATGTGAGTGGTAATAGCAATAATTATAATATACACACTATTATGTGTCAGTTTTACTCTGCAGAATAAAGCTCTTTTGGCTCAGACCATGAGTTGGCTCAGAGTATGCATAACAATTCAGTGAAAGTGAGGGAGTAAAAGAGAAAGAGATGTGAGAGTGACTGAGAATGTTAAAATGTGGATAGACGCTGAGGTTTGGGGATTCCTGCCAGGAGCTGTCAGAGAAAGAAAAAAAAAAAAACATCCAGCAGAATGGGGAAAAAAAATGCCTGACTTAACATCAGGAAAAAGGAAAGCTCTATATTTAATGTTCTCCTGGCTATATCCTAAGGTGTGTTGTTGTTTGGTTTCAGATAATGTATCCAAACTTTGCTTAGTGAGGTCATTTCTGAAGCCTCAGGAAGCCCCCTAGCAGCATTCACAGAAATACTCTAAACATTGTGGTTTCAGTACACTGCTCATCTCTGAGCTGATGACTGTTTTGCTTTTTTATGGTGTTGTCATTAAAATGCAAATAGTGTCCACAGGCATGTAGTGTGGAGAGATTCTTGGAAATAGAAATATCCCCACATATGAAGTGTTTTATTTCCTCTTCTTTTTTTTAACGAATGAGCAAGTCATTCTTGAAAACCTATGATAAAACAGTTTCTTTGTAAACAAGTTAAATTGCCCCTATTGTGGTATTTTAAAGTCTCCTAATTTTGTTTTGGAGGTCTCCTAGAACAGGTTTACATGCATCAAAGGTTTCATTTTCATAATATACATTGCACATCACCACATTTTTCAATGATTCTCAAACCACTCGTTGGATGAATCAAATGCTGTGTTCGAAATCGCCCCCTATACCCTCATTCCCTGTTCCCTACATTACTCCACTAATATAGTCCACTTGAAGGAGTGAATGAAAACACTGTGAATTCGGACAATAAGTGCGCCGGAAGGGCTCCTGCTTGCATATTTTGTGCTTTGTTGTTTAATAATTAATTGAAATGTAGCAAACTGGCAGCTCCAGTAGTAATTGAAAGATTTATCCTGAACTCTGCTATGGAAACTAGCATGTACAAACCGTAATTAATTTTAATAATCAATTAAAAAGGAATTTATACCTGTATGATAATACGCTGGACCAGCACGGTTTGAAAATGGATGGATGATTGATTCAGCTGAGACGCCATCTCCTGGCGAGACGTGGGCATTCATTCAGTGCGCGACTGTCACAGTGCATTATGGGTATTCTCTAGCAGTTGAGCGTACATCAGTTGTACAATCGTTATTGCAGTGCATTATGGGATTGAATGAGCTCACTCGATAACGTCCACCATGGTTTCGGACACCACTACAAATGGCTGTCCCCTCAAATAGTGCCCTATTTAAGGGTATAGGGGGCAATTTCGGACACAGCCAAAGTCTCTAAATCCCTCCTTTCCGAGAGCTTCTCTTCTCTGATTGGCCAGACAGCTCAGTCTGTTGTGATTGGTCTACTGTGTACACCGCATGTCGGTAACCAAAACGCCCATTGCCATAACTGAACATCAGCTCTATCCGGAGGCTTCCTAAAGCTCAGCGATTATGCACCGTAAACTAAAGACAGTAACGAATGATGACGTCGATTTAACCATATCAATCTGAGCGTGGGTCCAAAGATGAAACATTGGAAGAACTTATTAAACCCGAACCTCCATCGCAAGGACAACTTGAGCAGAACGTTTCTCAGTGATACGCTACTCAGTTTGTCGTACATTATGAGATACTGCAACTGTAATTCCTCACTATTAGTATTAACAGTGTATGTCCCTCAACAAACTGATGTGTATATTTCGATGAACATAACAGTCAATAACAGTGCATAGCCTACGTTAGCCGAGCTCTAACGTGAATGACTGATGTAACATAAACGTTGGTAAAACAAATCTTGCTCCATCCTTTATCTTTACTCAAAGTAGTAAGAACAACAGACAATCTGCATTAATACACAGTTTTAGGTAATAGTGGCTCACAGCTGATTAGCAGAAGTATTTCAGTAAGACAGTTAGCAGGAGACTTACACAATATAAAAAACAAAACTATGTATTTTGAACACCTGGTCGAAAATATATATAGGCTATCAATAATTAGTCATACTTACAGGTTGTGATTCTGAAGAGCAAACTGGTCCAAATAAACCGTACTGACCCATCTTTCTAGAGCAAGCGTTTTGCGAATCCCGCATTGAACTGAGATTTGAGAGGCAGTCGTCAGTAAAATGAAGGGAACACAGCTAAAGCTTGGGATTATACTGCTGTGGTACCGTGGTAAAGATGAATTTTAACCACTGATTCTTCACGGCCTCATCTTTTGGAAGTGAAAATAAACGGAATTTACTTTCACAGCGGAGAGCACAGCGTCTTGACGACATGATATCCACACAAACAAGCTACAGCAAGATGTCCTGTCCACGCGGAACGTAGGCGGGCATTATAGTATGAAGTATAAGTGTGAACTATATATTCTAAATCCATGACTCCGGTATGAACATAAAAGGCGGAACAGTTTTTGCGTGTCTGCATGTCTGCAAGCTGCTAGCTTGTGTGTCTGCAAGCTGCTAAGGACAAGCTGTTGTAAGTTCCACCCACTGTGCTGGGAGCAGCAGCTCATTTGCATTTAAAGGGACACACACAAAATGACGCTCACCCTCAAAAAGGGACCATTTTAACATGCTATAAAAAATTATATTTTACATCTTGTAAAAAGGGGCATTATACCACCCCTTTAAAAGAAAAAAATGCAATACAATCTTACTGCCCCCAGACTTTTGGATGATAGATTATATTGCATTTTATCATTTTTCTAATGTCCAAACTCCTCAATTCCAGTGTGCATTTTTGACTGTTGCTATATGTACCTCAACATGCTATAATGCAAAAGCACTGGTGTCTGCATTTTCCTAACTTGAACTATATAAAAAGCAATCATTGTGCAAAATAATGTTTCAGATTGGCCCGTTTTCTGATTGGCTAAAAAAAGTGCAGACCACTCCCCTGATTATTTAACAATGGGTGTCATTGCTACTGCCAAGGTCTCCCTTTTGCATATCTTGGCACTCTTTAATGCCTGCCGCGTCACCATATTTAGCTCAACATCCATTGAGAGGGCCACACCTGCTCATATAGGTACAGATAAACAGTCAAGGAGAATGAGAAAATAGATAATAAAGTAAATTAACAGCAGTGACTAATTCCCACACATTATTATAGTATCATGCGAAGAGTATGAATCTTTTGTTTGTATGTTAATACAACAATGTGATCTTTGTGCACCAGTTTTTATAGCTGGAAGTATCAGATGTTAGCATTTGGTTGAGAGCTGTGGAGAGTTACTTCTAGCTGAGTTTGTTAATAAGCTTGTGGTATGTGGCTTACTGCCACTTTGCTTGTGGTGGGACAGATTGGGCAAGCCATGGTGAGGTATGATTGCTGAGGAGACCAAGCGTCACCTGGCAGATGGGCCAACTGTGTGTGTGTGTGTGTGTGTGTGTGTGTGTGTGTGTGTGTGTGTGTGTGTGTGTGTGTGTGTGTGTGTGTGTGTGTGTGTTATAGTTGCTCTCTGCTCTTCAGAGCATTAAGAAACACAGCGTCATATTTCTCCTTGACAGAAAATATTTATACAGTTTAATAAAAAGCCAATTACTAGAGTCAAAGAAAGTGAAAACTAACTGTTATTGTTAACTACACCTAAGAATATCAAAAATCATTAATCAAATTTAATCTTAAATAGAATATAAATAAACTTAAACTTAATTATTTTTTTAAATGTTGCATTTCAAAATTATTTTTGAGTACTAAAATGACTAAAACTGAAATTAAAACAAATTATTTGAAGCTAAAAATAAACATTTACATAAAATTACATAGAACATAAAAACGTAAACTAAAATTAAATAAAAATACTTAAAATATAAAAATAAAAGCTAATTTAAAATATCAATAAATACTAAAATAATGTTTGTTTTCCCCAGAAGTGTAAATGCTACACTCTCTGTGGTCACCAGTGAACGAAGTACCGGTAGCTCTAAAT
Source organism: Abramis brama (assembly GCF_963993115.1). NCBI lineage: Eukaryota > Metazoa > Chordata > Actinopteri > Cypriniformes > Leuciscidae > Abramis > Abramis brama. The sequence goes on along the minus strand of NC_139965.1, from coordinate 27,152,776 downwards.
TCAACCATGCACCATTGGGCTTCTGTAATGCTTTACTGAGTGCCACCGACTCAGCTAGTGCGCCTGGTGCCGAGTATGCAGTAGACAGTGGAGTAATATTATACCCTGGCCACAGCTAGCGGCCTACAAAGAGACACTCAGTGTCCAAGAGCATGAAAAGACCATTAAGAAATCCAGGCAGCTGCTGCTGTGGGAGGTGAAGGACAACTGCTGTGGACATCACTCTATTTCCCCCTCATGCCCAAACATTTCCTGCCCTCTTCTCTAGGTCTGGTTTCTACATCGTGCACATCACTTTGTCTGTTGAGGACACAAACATAAAAATAACTTTCATTGCTAATTTTTCATGTTGTGTGTGTGTGCGTGTGCGTTAGTGCGTGCATGCGTGCGTGCGTGTATGCGTGCATGTGTGTGTGACAAACATTTTTTAAAAATTGTAAAGTTTACGATATCAGTTATGATATCAGGACTGTTGTATCACCCTGAGAATTTTTACTTAAAAAAACATCAAAATAAATTTTACTTCAGAAAATGTTTCTCATAGAAGAGATGTGTTCAAGTCATTGTATATATAAAAACATTTTTGTGTGTGTGACACTGTGTGTGTGTGTGTGTTTTCTTAATAAATTCTTGTGACATGACCTATAAATACAAATTACCAGGCAAAACACAACATCAATATATTTGTAGTGTTGTCAACAGAATAATGAATAATAAAATATATAATATAGTGTATAATCAAATAAGTATTAGGAACATGTTAGTAGAAGTGGTCAGAAATGATGGTTTATTTTTATTTTTTAGTTATTTTTAGTGTATTTTTTGGGCTATTATTTAAATTTTCTTCTGTTGTAATCTGTCCTGTTAGCATCTGCTAGACATGTAAAACATGTCAAACACTAGATAATAGCCTTTCTTGTCAATGTACCATCTGAACCTGAAAAAATATTTCTTATAGACCTTATGTAGCCCCGCCCCTTTTCAGCGCTGCGCTCGTTGTCTTTTGACTTCCGGTCTGTATTTTCACAGAGATTTTGCGTGTTTATTAATGAACGGCTCGTTTTAAAATCTTCCGTCGACTGACATTTGTTTAGTCATCTGCTTTAAACATTACAGTCCTCATGATAACTTTCGTTAACTTTACATTAAGTAAATCCACTTCAAAAGCTAATTACTCCTGAACAGCAATGCCATAGAAATATACAGAGCGACCACAAAACGGAAGTTAAAAGACAATATTCTAAAGATGGCAGCGCCCTCGTTTCTCTGGCGCATAAGGTCTATAAGATCTCCCTGTTATATATCCTTAATAATGCTTAAATGTATATAATCATTGTCTTTGTCGTAATTCTGGCTGCAGAATTAAACAGTTGTGCTTGGTTTCCGAAAGCAGCAAGCTAAAAGTCTTGCAAGACATGTATTCATCTTATACACTGCCTACACAATTGCACCCCCTGCCGCCATAAATACCATTCTTTGAATGGCAGGTAATGAAAAGTGTTGGCTGGCTAATCCGTGACGGAAGGCAGTTTCATGCTATTTTAGAAGTGATGAGGGTCCGTATCTTTTCTTGCTCCCCAGTCTTGTTGACAGCGATGCCTCTCGCTCTCTCTGATGAAGGAGAGAGAGAAATGTCCCTTATCCCTTATTACGCACAGATGTCTGTTACATATGCCGGTAAAACTGATAAGACATGTCAGCGGCCTGGTGTGTCATTAGTGAGCATTGTTGCGATGGATGACAAGCAGACCGTGGAAGTGATTTGAAGTCAGGACAAGCAAGCAGCAATGATAGAGAAACGTGGGTTGGAGTTCTCTGCTGCATGTTTGTTTGTCTTAGCTTCGATTTATTCTTCTCATACCTCAAAAAACACACAGTTTTGGTGAGAATGTATACTGTTTGTGACAGATAAAGTTATTTATTTTCCAGTTCATTTGATAGGTTGTGCACTAATAATTTCTCTGACACTAAATTTAGGAGAGGACAAAAGCAAGGCATAAAAGTTAGACCATTAAGTGGCACATTATGGCCACATATTTCATTTTTAAATGATCAGTTGCAGTGATGCTTTGTCACATTGCATTGATTTATTTTGGGAGGTTGTGTTTGCAAAAAAGTGTGTGTGTGTGTGGTTCTGGTATACCCTAAATTATGAGGACATAATGTCCCCACAGAGATGGCAATATTTGGAATCCTTGTCCTTGTGGACTTTTGTTGGTCCCCTTGAGAAAAACTGCTTATAAATCATACTTTTATCCTACATTACAATTTGATCCACCTGGACACATCATCAGTGATGTTACCTGGGTCATCTGGTGTTTCGGATCAATGAGACAATCAGACACCTAGGCGACCCAGCCGGGGTTGATCACACCCCGAATTGTGTCCAGGTAGCACTACCCCAGCCACAGCTCTCCTCTCCTGATCCATAGCCATCTTGAAGCGACTTCCGCTACCTCAGTGGCCGACTTAATGCCACTTTGGCTACTGGCGCCTTTGATGCCCAGCATATTATTGGCCCTGCAGAGAGACTGGGCTGCGAACCCTCTGCATCCCACCTCAGTGGGCTCGCACCTTGCTTGCCAGCCGTTACTTAGGCACTCTTGTACCAGCTCAATGTACTTGGTCCTCCCAGGGAACTGTAAGTTCTAAGAGGATAATTTGCTTGGAGCATTCTGAGATCAGCACCATATCTGGCCTTAGTGACGTTATGGCAACAGTTTCTGGAAACTTAATTTGCTTTGACGTGATTCACCATCACCAACTGCCATTTCTGCCCTGTCCTGACATCAAACCCCGCCTGGGAGACTTTTGGGTCACAGGACTCACGGTATTGCAGCACCTCCCTAGTGCGGGTCAGCATAAATTCTTCATTTAGGCTGCTGATGGGGAGTTTCAGCTTCTGCTCAGGCTTCAAGGTAGTCCCTACCACTTCTGCAAGAACCTACTTGATCCTTCGCTAAAAGCCCTCCACTGTGGAGATCGGGATGTTAAGTGATGTTAAGATGATACTAAGTGATGTTTTTTGAAAATCTAAAAATGCATAAAGGTTTCTGTGATGGGCAGTTTTAGGGTTAGGGGATAGAATATACAGTTTGTACAGTATACCAATTATGATGTCTATGGAAAGTCCCCATAAAACTTGAAAACAAAACGTGTTTCAGGTCTGTACGATTTATTTTAAAATAATTTTTTGTTTTCACTAAAAATGTATCATAGCTTCCACAAAAATAATGAGAATAAAGTAATAATAAGAAGTGCTTATTGAGCACCAAATCAGTACATATCATGTGCCACTGGAGTAATAATGCTGGACATCACAGGAATAAATGATATTTTAAAATATATTAAAAAGAAATGTTATTAAAGAAGAGTTATTTTAAATTGTAATAATATTTTATAATAGGCTATATCTGTTTTTTGATAAAAATGAATGATGACTTACAAAAACATTTAAAATCTTACAACCCCAAACTTTTAAATGTATTTATACTGTGCTGTCCTTTGTTATAAAAAGCTGTTGCACTGTGAACTTCACTGCGGTGAAGTGTCAAGCGCTGCTATTCTGACAGTATACTGCAGTACTCACTTGTTGGAATATTTATAGCTTTATAAGACAGGCAGATGGATTTAAACACCATGATTTTATTGAGATTGAAGAACACCTGTGTCACATCATGTGGATACTAAATATCACTAATAATGGCACTTATGGACTTATTTTAACCATAGTGAGGTGACGCATTCTGATAGGGCAGTTTTAAAGAGCTTTTACTAGACTATTTTTTTAAAATCTTTTTGTTAAATCCCATCACAGTTCTCATTTTTTCTCTGGGAATTTCGCACTATCTTGTGCATCATGCATGTTTTTCAGGCTGTATTAAAGAACTCGCCTGTGTGTCTTGATGGAAGCTAGCTTGCATGTAGCTTGGCAGCCCTTCCAACAGAATAGGTAATACTGAGAGAGACTTGGCTCAAAAGAGTGAGAGCACATTAGCAATTCAAACACAGAAGAGGTGTCTGGAGAGCTAAAAGACTGCAGGATGAAAGTGCTTACATTGTTTTTGCTAGGGATTTGACAGCCAATGGTCACTGCTTTATACAGCAGTGTGTTGTTAAGTCATTCGCACTGACAGACATTTCATCGTCCTTTCAGTTCTTTCTTTCATGCATTAGCAACTAAATAACACAGTCTGCCCTTTTCACTATTCAAGATTCAAAAGATGGAGAACATTAGATATGTGATCACAGAGAGCAAATGTTTGTGATAAACAACAATGACAGTTTCATCAAAGTGTACAAAGCTGCAAAGAGCAGAGGAAACTTAAACTATGATTTGTGTGTGTGTGTGTGTGTGTGTGTGTGTGTGTGTGTGTGTGTGTGTGTGTGTGTGTGTGTGTGTGTGTGTTTGTACCATGACGTAGTGGTTAAAGCTAAGGGGCAGAAAGTTGTTGATTGATTTTATGTATCATTTTTACAGCAACATGATTTTAGGATCTGAATATGATTGTAAATTGTAATATAGTTAATGGAATACTGAACATGTGTAAGACAAGAGTCTCTGGGTGTCTGTACATCTACTACTCTTATTACGGTAGTTTGGCAGCTTACTGTACTGTAAATAACAGGCTCTCCTTTCCAATCAGCAAGTGTCAGCACTAGCCACACAGTTATTAATGAGAAACACATAGGCAGCTTCAGACTCACATGCTCAAAAACATTCACACTTGCACTGCAGAGACATACGGCAGATGTTACTCACGCACACATACTGCTCCAAGGCTGGAGGAAATGGGTTTATGAACTTTTGAGTTTTAGTTGAACAACAGGAAATTAAACATTTTGCAAATGCTTTAAAGTGCCCCTATTATGCTTTTTAGAATATTACCTTTTTATGCAGTGTGTAATGTAGCTGTCTGTGAATGTAAACGGTCTGCAAAGTTGTAAAGTCAAAAGATAAATAAATGTATTGTTTCCCAAAAGAAAGAATCAGCTCTGAACCGCCTAAACGATTAGTCAGGAAATCCAGCCTCACTTCCATGACCTGCATACGTAACGCAGTAACACGTTTAAATAATGCCCACCTATGGTCTTCATTGGCTGACCGCGAACAGCGTCCCGTCCTCAAACGCTGTAGCTGGTTCGTGTTGTGTACACGTCGAGAAGATGCTGTATTCTGCTCTGCAAAAGCAAATTCTCTTTGTAAACACTTACAAAGAATGAGGATGTGAAGACTGCCAGTGGATAAAGTTTCACAGCAATACAACAGCAGTATAACCTTCTGACAATTGCTTCTCAAATCTCTGTGAGGTCTAAATGGGATTTACAAAATGCTTATCCATTAAAGATGGGACAGTACCAACTTGCTCCTCAGAATAACAGTAAATATAATTAATTATGTACTTTCTACATCGTTTTGTGTTTTATATTGTGTAAGTCTCCGGCTAACCATATGCGCTGTTATTGATACAGTTAATGATACAGTTCTTACATGTGCACCGCAATAAATTAGAAATATACACATCAGTTTGTTGATGGACATACTCTTGCTAATGCTGATGGTGAGGAATTACAGTTTCAACACCTCATAATGTACGACAAACTGAGTAGCGTATCACTGAGAAACGTTCTGCTCAAGTCATTCTTGCGATGGAGGTTCGGGTTGAGTAACTTGTTCTTTCAGTGTTTCATCATCAGACTCGCTTCGGATTGATATGGTAAAATCGATGTCATCGTTACTGTCTTTACAGTGTGTACAATCGCTGAGCTTTAGGAAGCCTCCGAAGCTGATGTTCAGTTATGGTAATGGGCTTTTTGTTTCCGAGATGCACTGTAAGCGGTAGACCAATCACAACAGACAGGGCTATCTGGCCAATCAGAAAGGTGGGATTTAGAGAGACTGATTCATCCATCCTGTCATTTAAGAATCAATGAAAAATGTGGTGATGTGTAATGTATATTATGAGAAAATTAATGAAAATGTATATTAATTAATGTGTAATGTATATTATGAGAAATCTCCTACCTGTTATAAGAGACTTCCAAAACAAAATTAGGAACCTTTAAAATAGCATAATATATTGGGGAACTATAACATTTTAATAACTGTAATGATAAATGACTGAAATATGCTTATTATAGCTTGAAACATTCATTCTCTAAAGTCAGAAAACAGGACTGCTTGTTTCACTTTGTTCATTGTTTTCTTATAAATGTATTTATAATTTATAATGTAAAAATAATATATTTTTTTGTATTAATATTACTGCAGAGGGCTCTGCATATATTGTTGTAGTGTTAAAACTCCTTATTTACTCTTTCATATTTTTTATATTAAATTCGGATTATATTAAAATATATATATTTTTAATTTATTTCATATTTAATTCAAAATTCAATTAATATTTAATTATATAAATGTAGTAAATTTATATTGTTTTTATTTTGTTACTATTGATTATTGTTTATATTAATGTAGTGTTATTAGTATTACTCTCCATATATTATTCATGAAAATGCTATTTATTCTGAAATTTAATTTTAGATAGCCCCCATAGTTTTCACTCACAGTGTGAATCTGTTTTTAATTGTGAACTCTGTCATTATAAAACAAAAAGTTTCCCTCCAGATTCTAATTTCTATTTTTATTTTTTTAATTACTCTGTGTAACAGAGACTAACAGACTGAATGAATTTAATGTAAAAATCATATCAAAGGTTGGAACTTCAGCATTTTTTTTTTTTTAGAGAATGATAATTTGACAGTGGATTTTATCAGTCTGCTTCTTGTTCTATCTCTCTGTTTTTGTCTGGAATTCAAAGAGAAGCTTTGCTTTCTCTGAGGCTAACCACTCAAGTTTTTGCAACATCAATGCAGGTGCACTATCTTAGCAAGGTTAAAGAGAGCTCACGGATGAAAAGAAACTATCACGCTCACAGTCTGTGGAATGTGATGGTTTGTACGGGCTGCCCGTACAGTCTTTCTCAATAGGAGGTAAATGAGACTGACAGTCAAGACATTTTTTGTGCTTATGGAGCATTTGTCTGATCAGAGAAGATTAGATCTAAGCAAACAGCACAAACGTTGCCAACAAACTGAGCAATCCACGTTCACATTTCTCTTTCATCCACATCACGCTTGCACTCCTCCAGTGCATTTTTGCATCTGTGTAATCTTAACATTCTCCAAATCTTAAAACACAATTTCCTGAAAATGACTCACTTCCTGGTGAGCGTGTTTTGTAACGCAGTATGTTTGTTGTACGGGACATGTACCCCCATATCCCCCTCGCCAGCAGACTGCTTTCTGATTGGTGCTCAGATAATGCTGTGGTGTTTTAGCAGCCGTGTCCAACCCACACGAAAGACACTCTAATTCAACCACCGTAATCAAAACACCATGAAGGGAAGGAAAGGGTTAGAGATAGTTATCTTGTCTTTCATGATAAAGGTCAGTTTGCTCTGGAAAGTCTCACACCCACATGTACACAGTCTTGAAAAGGTTCACTTCAAATCAAAACTCCTGTCAGTCACCACAGAGCTGCATTCTAACAGCTTTTCTGCGTGATTTACACAAGGACTTCTGAGAAAACGCGTGCACATACAGGCTGTGAACCATGTACTCATTGACCCGTGAACATCACTGTGTGACTGTTAACCTGCCGTTTATTCCCATCGTGTGGGTGTGTTTTCAGTCGACGCTGGGCTTCCTCTCACTCATCTTGGAGTTTTAGCCCTCATAACCTTCAGCACCTGCTCCTGCTCCCCTGCTGTTTGTTTTTGGAGCAGCTGCAGACCTGCTAAAGAGCTAGAAAGAGCGTTTGAGGCTCTTGCTGGCCGTGGGGAAGTCGGTTGAAAGCGCAAAGGTCATTTAGGGGTCGAGAGAGAAGAACAGGTGTGGGATGAGGCAGTAATCATATGTCAAAATACCTCATACCAGCACACAAAACAAACAAAGCTGTAAGTCCTAAAGGAAGAGGAACAAGCTGGAAAAATGAGAACAATCTTCTTGATTTAATAACGCTATAGTTTAACAGCAGTGTGACAGTGTTGGTTTAAGCATAACGCTTTTTATTGTTTGTCAATCTTGTAAACGGCGACTAACACAGTATCAAATTGTGTGTATGTTTTGCTTTTTATTCTCCCACCAGCTAAATTCATAAGAGTAGATATGTAGGCCACCTATCACATTATGTCATTCAAGAGCTGTTGGAAAGATATTTGGCAACTCAGGAATTCTACATACTGATTTAGTGGCATGTGAGGCTTTGCCAGACTTAATTTAGTGTGACACCAATCTAACTTGGCTGAAACAAGAAACTGTCACCCTTACCCTGTGAAACCATCCACCTCCTGAGGTTGTGTCAGCTCAGTTGTCTTGACAGACATACCCAGACACACACACACACACACACACACACACACACACACACACACACTTAAGTGGAGGTGTGTGTGTGTTTGTGTGTACTTATTCTTTCGTCTGCTCAGGAACACGATCACCACATCACTGTCTCAGGTTCACCTTGAAACTTAACATAGAATACAAGCACTGAGGTGTCGATTTGTAGAGCAAGACGTGATCTCTGGGCGAAGAGCAAGATGTGGGTTTACTTGCACAAAATATTCTACAGAAATTTGCTAAATCTCCAAAAACCTGTTTAAAGTTTGTCAAGATGTCCTCGGGTGTCCCCAAAGGGACACGTTATACTTATTCATTTATTGAATTTATATACATATATTTTTAATTGTGTTTAAATTCATAAATAAAGCTAATGTTTTTCTCAATTTTAAAAATGCAAAAAAGTTTTTATTTTAGGTTGGGGTAATTGTCTATGAATGAGTGGATAAAAATATGAATGAAATGAGTGTGACAGACTCAATTAAAACTTTTGAATAGAATACAATGTGCCAATCATTCACACTCCCACATTGCATTGGAAAAACACACAAATGTTATTAATGTTTCATCACACTACTTTTCTCCCTATCTCTCTCTTCACCCTCACACCTTTTTGTCCTCTTTGCTTGTGCAACATTCCACAAATTACACAAGAGTTGCTCTTTAATTTGTAGAAAGTATGCTTCACTGGCCGAGGCTCTCTCTCACACATACACGCTAGTATGCTATCAAAATAGGGTCAATATATATTCATAATAGCTTTGCAGATGCAGTAGATAGTGCTGGAATATGTAGCTCTTGTAATTCCTGCAGGCTGTAAGGAGGCTTTGATTGACAGTTTGGCCGAGGGGATGTGAGGTCTGTGAGGCCTACAGTCTCATCATTAATGCATGGTCTGGGCCAGCAGCATGCTTTAACTAAACACACACACTCTCAACCTAGGTGTGGTGTCAGGCTGCCAGTGCACTACTTTGCTATCTCTTTGTGTCTTTTTTTAATAGGTATGTATGTGTGTATGTATGTGTATGTATGTGTGTGTGTGTGTGTGTGTGTGTATGTGTGTGTGTGTGTGTGTGTGTATGTATGTGTGTGTGTGTATGTATGTATGTGTGTGTGTATGTGTGTGTGTATGTATGTATGTGTGTGTGTATACAGTGGGGAGAACAAGTATTTGATACACTGACGATTTTGCAGGTTTTCCCACTTACAAAGCATGTAGAGGTCTGTAATTTTTATCATAGGTACTCTTCAACTGCGAGTGATGGAATCTAAAACAAAAATCCAGAAGTAATTAATTTGCATTTTATTGCATGACATAAGTATTTGATACATCAGAAAAGCAGAACTTAAAGGAGCCGTATGTAAGATTGTGGCCAAAACTGGTACTGCAATCACTTTCAAATTACTGTAGAGCGGTGTATCCCCTCCCCCTCCCCCCAGACTCGAGGTTGCCAGATAGGATGCCAGATCCAGCACGAACGTTTGTAGCTGCAGCTGTGGTAACTAGAGCTGAGCTGGCAACCCGGATGCCGAAACACAACTGACTTCGTGATTGGTAGATAGGTGGAGGGTGGCGCTTCAGGCCAAAACACAACATGACAACATCAACATCAGTTGAGGGCTGCAACTTCACTTTTTAAATGACAATATCCTGGCCGGACTACTGTTGTCAGTGATATAAGTATTTGAAATGAACATTATTTCTTAATGTCTAGTGACATATCAGGGCCTTTTTATGATTAATTGAAATACATTTCTTACATACAGCTCCTTTAATATTTGGTACAGAAACCTTTGTTTGCAATTACAGAGATCATACGTTTCCTGTAGTTCTTGACCAGGTTTGCACACACTGCAGCAGGGATTTTGGCCCACTCCTCCATACAGACCTTCTCCAGATCCTTCAGGTTTCGGGGCTGTCGCTGGGCAATATGGACTTTCAGCTCCCTCCAAAGATTTTCTATTGGGTTCAGGTCTGGAGACTGGCTAGGCCACTCCAGGACCTTGAGATGCTTCTTACGGAGCCACTCCTTAGTTGCCCTGGCTGTGTGTTTCGGGTCGTTGCCATGCCAGACCACCTCATCAGTCCACCTTTTTGTCTCATCAGACCACATGACCTTCTCCCATTCCTCCTCTGGATCATCCAGATGGTCATTGGCAAACTTCAGACGGGCCTGGACATGCGCTGGCTTGAGCAGGGGGACCTTGCGTGCACTGCAGGATTTTAATCCATGACAGCGTAGTGTGTTACTAATGGTTTTCTTTGAGACTGTGGTCCCAGCTCTCTTCAGGTCATTTACCAGGTCCTGCCGTGTAGTTCTGGGATGATCCCTCACCTTCCTCATGATCATTGATGCCCCACGAGGTGAGATCTTGCATGGTGCCCCAGACCGAGGGAGATTGACTGTCATCTTAAACTTCTTCCATTTTCTAATAATTGCGCCAACAGTTGTTGCCTTCTCACCAAGCTGCTTGCCTATTGTCCTGTAGCCCATCCCAGCCTTGTGCAGGTCTACAATTTTATCCCTGATGTCCTTACACAGCTCTCTGGTCTTGGCCATTGTGAAGAGGTTGAGTGTGTGGACAGGTGTCTTTTATACAGGTAACAAGTTCAAACAGGTGCAGTTAATACAGGTAATGAGTGGAGAACAACTGTCTCTCACAGTTGAAGTGTACCTATGATAAAAATTACAGACCTCTACATGCTTTGTAAGTAGGAAAACCTGCAAAATCGGCAGTGTATCAAATACTTGTTCTCCCCACTGTATGTACGTATGTATATGTCAAATTGATAATATTGTGAAATTGCATTGCAATTTAAAATAACTGTTTTATATTTTAATATATTTTAAAATGTAATTTATTCCTGTGATGACAAAGCTGATTTTTCAGCATCATTACTCCAGTTTTCAGTGTCTCATGATACTTCAGAATTCATTCTAACATGCTGATTTGATTTTCTCATATGTGACCCTGGATCACAAAACCAGTCACAAATCGCACAGGTATATTTGTGGCAATAGCCAACAAAACATTGTGTCAAAATTATCGATTTTTCTTTTATGCCAAAAATCATTAGGATGTTAAGTAAAGATCACTTTCCATGAAGATATTTAGTAAATTTCCTACCGTAAATATATAAAACATTTAGTTTTGTGAGTAAATGCAGCAAAATCGAGAACATAAATGGACAACTTTAAAGGCAATTTTCTCAATGTTTCAATTTTTTTGCACCCTCAGATTCCAGATTTTCAAATAGTTGTATCCTGGCCAAATATTGTCCTATCCTAACAAACCATACATCAATGGAAAGCTTATTTATTCAGAAATAAATATATAATATATAAATTCAAAAAAATTACCCATGTGACTGATTTTGTGGTACAGGGTCACATATTTATTTAATATTGTTTTTTTAGTATTATTTGTAGTATTTTTTGTCTCGTTTTTGTAGAGCCTTTTTTTCAAGATTGATGATGTACGTTTGAAAAGAATAGCGTTTATTTGAAATAGATTCCTTTTGTAAAATGTAGAAGTCTTTACTTTTGATCAATTTATTGCATCCTTGCTGAATAAAAGTATTACTTACTTTAAAAAAAAAAATACTGACCCCAAACCTTTGAACGGCGTGTGTGTATTTAACAATGTGTATTCAAATGCACACATAAAACAGAAACCTGAAACAGAACTTTTTATCGCCCACAGTGCATGTATCAGGAAGTAACAAATTCCCCTTACAACAAATATAAGTTCCTATTGTTCTTTCCCAGATAATTAAATGAACAGAGTAAAGTTTTTATTATTACATAATTATTTTCAACAATAATAAACTAGGTGTGACTATTCTTGCATATATTGTGCATTAACAAACATTTCGGCCTGTGCCCAAATGAGCTCTTAGAGCAAAACTGTTGGAGTTTTTCCTAAAAGTCAGACTGGTTGGACAACACCTGTATTAAAAACATAGTTCGCCCAAAAATGAAAATGGTCAAAACTGTTTGGTTACCAGCATTCTTTAAAATATCTTCTTTTGTGTTCCATAGAAGAAAGAACGTCATACAGGTTTGGAACAAAATTAGGGTCAGTAAAAGATGACTAAATTTAAATTTTTGGGAGAACAATCCCTTTAAAATGATCAAAGAGAACATGGAAAATTCACAGAGCTGTTTCTTTTGGCAGTTTGTGTCTGTGGACTGAGAATTATTAGAGTGAATGAGAGTTAATTTACAATTTTCTTCCTTAAAAAGACATCCATGATTAATGAGGGGTAATTTCACGCTCAGAGCTTCAATTTCCCCCTCAAATTATATCAGTTCCCCTATGCTTCATCATCAGAACTGATCAGTGCTAGCCAACTCTTACCAAGCTGACAGGCATGTTTCCCTCTCACCTGACTTTGAGCATTACTATTAGGTTGATCTTGGTGGCATGAAAAATGCAAGAATGGGTTGAAACGTTCCAAACGGGAAGTAAACAAGCAAACCAATGGCAGCTAGAGGTTTAGAGTGTTATTATATGTGACCCATAAAACCAGTCACAAGTAGCACGGGTATATTTGTGGCAATAGCCAAAAATACATTGTATGGGTCAGAATTATCGATTTTTCTTATCATTAGGATATTAATTAAAGATCATGTTCCATGAATATATTTTGTAAATTTCCTACCGTAAAGATATAAAACATTTTTGTGAGTGGATGCAGCACAATCGCGAACATAAATGGACAACTTTAAAGGCGATTTTTCAGATTCCTCAGATTCCAGATTTTCAAATAGTTGTATCTCTGCCAAATATTGCCCTATCATAACAAACCATAGCATCAATGGAAAGCTTATTTATTCAGCTTTCAGATATGTATAAATCTCAATTTAAAAAAATTGACCCATGGGACTGGTTTTGTGGTCCAGGGTCACATATGATCTGATTAAGAGATCTTTGCTAGGCCGCTGATGCTGTCAACGCCATGTCAAAAATCTGGTTGGGTCTTCATTAATCATGCAAAACCACTGACATTTTCATGACTACTTCTGCTCACTGGAAGAGGAAATGTGGATAGCTGGTGTTTAAACAGAGCAATCCTGAATGAGGCCAACAAAAACAGAGGCTTTTAACTGTGCTCGCTGTTCTGAAAGGTGCCACTCACACACACAAACATCTTTCCGCTGTGCATGGCAAGCCTATGTTTCCACTGATAACTGGTGACTGGAGCTTTCAAACATTTAAAATGATGCAAACACAATGTTAAATTAATTATCATATTAGTTGTCCATACGGCTCCTGTACTTATTCCAGGTCTTTTGAAGTTATATAATAGCTTTCTGTGACGAAAAGACAGAAATTAATTTTTGTGACCACTTTGTGAACACTGTGAACAAATCGAGTCAGTGAATTGAACTCAAATCTAATTGATTCACTGAACAGATCTGATTTAAAAAAAATATTCTGTTGAATTTCAGTGAATAAGGACTTAAATTTTGTTTAGCACCTGTATCTCACAAAAAGCTACCACATGGCTTCACAAGAAGAACCTTGAGAATTTATTTAAATATTTAAAAAAAAAGTACATATATCTTCTGTGGAATCTCAGGACCAAAAAATGTTCGTCCAATCATTGCATTCAGTCCGAATGGAATAATAGGATGTCCAACCTGCCTGTCAACATATGTATTTCCTATGTATTTCGCACTCCCTGCTCGCGTAGACATCACACATCATCAGTGCGTTCTGTAAGGCTATGCAGAGTTGTAGACAGACAGTCACTGAGCGGCAGAAAGAAACAGCATCCACCTTTTACAGTTCCTCTTGAACCAAAACAACAAGCTTATGCCGAGTTCACGCCATGTCATAATTACAGTTAGAGATGGCAACCCATGATGTTCTTCTCTGAGATGTTCTAAGATTTATGCGTTTCTATGACAACACTATCAACGGCAAAATAAATCTGCAGCAGTCAGGTGGTACAAGTCAGGTGCTCTTTAAAGGGATTGTTCACCCAAAAATGAAAATTAGCCAATGATTTACTCACCCTCAGGGGCGGAGTGGCAATTGGGAGAGTCGGGACTTTTCCCGGTGGGCTGGAAGTGTTTTGAGGCCGTGAGGGTCTGATAATAGTTATACATTGCAAGTTCTTAGCAACACCATCCGGTCAAACTGTGCAGCCTCTTTGCTAAACCCGTACGGTGGACCGCATCAGCCTCTTATTTCAATAGAAACACAGGTTAATCAGAAAGCACTAACGAAGTGCAGGTCCAAACCATGTCTAGGATTTTCAAAAATATAGGGGGATCAGTGATCGGCCCCTCCCCAAATGGCATAGCCTGTCGGCCTATGACGTAAAGCCATCGAACAGCTCTTTTTTTTCTCGTCACGTTTTGGAAGTCTAACGTTAACAGACAGTGTGTGAGTGAGTGGGCTGTTTACACCTGGCCACTTAATGCATTTTCTGTGATCGGATAGCTATCCGATCGTGAAAAGACCAGGTGTAAATGCCCTGAAATTTTAGCTAATGATGAATAAAATGCAGTTCATAGGCTATCTGTTGCTTTTGGTGACGTGCACTCCATTAAATCTGCGTATAGCATGGGAATCGAAGATCGGATTTATATCCGTTTTTGCAAAAACACATTTATGTGACCAGGTGTAAATGGAATCGTTTTGATTAAATCAGATAGCTATCCGATCTGAGAAAACGCATTAAGTGGCCAGGTGTAAACAGCCCCAAATGATGGAAAGACAAAAAAGAAAAGGGAAAGGTGGTGCTGAGAAGGTCAGACTCAAAAGGAAAAAAATAAATAGGGAGGAGAAAAAAAAATATGGAGGAGGAGGCAGCAAAATGCTCCAAAATAATGGACATGTTCCGGGCATCAATGCCACTAATGTCACAGCTAGGCACAGATGGGAATTAGCACCAGCTACCAGCCAGCCAAAAGCTTGTGAAATTTGAAAGTATCTCGATGGTAAATATGAGACAAAAATGAATGGTTTACTATTGAGCAGCTCTCTTTTTCTGTTATTATTGTAGGCTATGTTGTTGTTGACTTCAAGATCTTTTAAATAATAATAATTACACTTGGCATTTCATGTTGTTGTGCAGTCATTTTATTGTAACTTTAGATTTCAGCGTTTGCTTATTCACAGGGAACCATTTTCATGAAACCTAAGAAAACTTCACTCCACTGTTCACTGTTATGTGCTTAGACATGAGATAATTTAATGCCGTCTCTCTCATGACGCTCTGCAGACTCTGCTCTAGCTGTGTGCGTTCACGTCTTTTGGAGGAGGCCTCAGTTTGGAGACACTCTGAAAGGAGGGTGGGATCTTATAAGAGATGGTCTTATTATTGGGAGATACGAGGGTCCGTGGCTCTACCATTGGAAAAAAACGTAACCGCTAACTTGTATCATGTGTGCCTCGATAACCAATCGCATTACAGCCTTGACGTCATTGAATTTCGTTCAGAGTTGTACGACAGACAGTCACTGTTTGCGGATACCATAGAAATGAATAAATGGCGTAAACTGAATCATACCTGTTACGCAATTCAATTGTCAGTGATTTCTCTAATAAAACAGCATTTTTTCTGCTGTAAACAAATGTTTAAGAGTAAACATGTTGAAGATTAGCCGATGGGCTGTCGATTTATTAAATAAGCTATTTCCTCACAAAAGTGGTTTATTCAGCGTAGTGAAGCTCCTGTCATAAAAAATGGCCTCCTTTACTGCTTACCGCAGCGTTAGCATGCGTTATGCTTTTTCCAGGTTGCAGACTTGCCTTCAAGTGGCTTTGATCTTATGCTTTCAAAGCTAGCTTGCTATTGCTAGCCTCTCTGAAATTGCCTACCCTAATTGTTCATTTAGTATTTAGTGATGTATATCATCGTATCATTGAATTAAGATTGGATGAATCCTTTCAGAGTTTACAAAATGCCAAACAGCATTTAGAACAAAAAGCATCTATTGTGGTGTGTTTGTTTATGTGCTGTCAGTTCACAGCAAGTTAAAAACTCTCAGCCATAACTCTGTTTCTCTGCTTGCCAAACACACACATTCTTCACATTATTATTGAAATACATCGATTCCCTCTTTCTGTCTCTCTTTATCTCTCTCACCGTCTCCGCCTTTTCCTAAAAAGCTGAACAAATTCACAACAGCTGCAGCTGAGGCTTAGATCAACATTGTCACTGAAGAGTCAGTTAAGCAAAGGGTTAAACACACTGTCTGTCTTCTCTTTGTTTGTTTTTTTGCGCCTTAGACAAGAAGTGATTAAGATCTCCACAAACATTTCACAACTGCTATCTTTTCTTACGCTTGTTCTTTTATTTACTCTGACTGCACCAAAGTCCAGTTTAGTCCAGATATTTTTTTCCAGTGTTGTTTTTTCAAGAGCCTTTCTTATCAAACAGTTACAATGAAAAGATGCTTCTTGCCTAGAATTTTAGGTATGACAAGGACGCACAATGACATGCCCTCAGTTGTTCATTGACTTTTCCAAATGTGTTTGTGTATAAATAGAATACATTCACAGGACAAAGCCAAAGACCCAAAAATCCTGGAATCTCTATTGAAGTTTGTCTGAACATGAGCTGGGACGTGTTGACACAACAAAGATGGCAGGAATGTAAGCTAACAATATCCAATGCACACAACTGATAGTTGTAGAAAAGAGGGAATGTCTTTCTTTGTTCTTTGTCAAACAAGGAATCACATCATGAAGAAGCAAGCAGAATGTTTGAGTTCCTTCCCTTTTTTACCCGTCTTTGTTGTTGTTGCCAGGTTTGCGAGGAGCGTACACTTAACACACAGTAACGCACATAGCAACTCCTCTCTGTCTGTGTGCTCAGCCAATATTTACTCTGCTGCCAAACACTGCCACTATTGAGTTTGGCCATTTAAAATACTATTTGAAGAGCATTAGAGATACAGTGGAATAACAGCCCTGCCTGGGGCTGATCAGAACAGGAAGTGATGTCACAGTGGGCAGGTGTTGCTGTATGACGCTAGCATTTGAACGTTAACTGTTTCTGAAACTGTCTTTTTTGTGAAATCTTCAGTTACCTGTCTTCATGACTGCTATCGAAACTGATATGAATGAGATGAATTTCTCGAAGAAGGATGGGTAATAATAACCTTGTGAGTGTTTGGATATGATTTTCCACAGACTCGATAACAGTTTATGGCCTTTAATGCTTAACAAGAGGAACTGTACAGTTCAGTATCGTTCTTTATTGAAACTGCCATAAATTTGCGTAAACACTATAATCAGTCTCTTATCAGCTATACTGCAGAGCAATGACCAGGATAGTGTGTTCTGGCTGAGATGTTTCTTAATGTTAATAAAGCTATAACCGCTTTATCTGGTCAGGATAAATACTAGGATTGAGACCAATAGATGGGGTGTGTGTGTGTGTGTGTGTGTGTGTGTGTGTGAGAGAGCGAGAGAGAGAGAGAGAGAGAAACTCTGATAGACGGTACTGCCATCTCCTGGAGAGAGTGAATTTAATGCCCTTTATCTTAACTGATTGTATAACAAAAATATGCTATCACAATTCATTCACTTCATATCACCTTACATATTTCAAATGTGTTACACATATCAGAATCATTTGCACACCATTTTTTCTTATCTGAATGAACCATTTGTGAGTTGCAACCATGCAGTCATCAAGTTCAAAGTCTTCTCATTGCTATCCTTACAAGATTATATGAAAAAAACTAAATAATAATATGTAGTTCACTACAGTAATTATCAAATTCAGCTGCAGTTGGAGGGAACAAATGGACAGTCTTAATTGTGTCCTTATTGAAAAAGTCAGCATGTCTTTTCAGTGTTTCCAACAAGCTTCTGCCAATAAAATGCTGAATAAATATTAGAGTTGGCAACATGCAGCATACACAGAACACATCAGGTTGGCACAATAAGAGGCCCCATTGATTGGTTTATGGATTCTTGGGGAAAAAATGATGGAGAGAAAAACAGAGACCTAAAAGTGAAGTCTGCTCTCCATTAGAATCCACTAGGTGTTTTGGCAAACACGAGGAGCTCTGTGCAAACAGGGTTATTGGAGGAGTCTTCTCAGCCCGGTGTTAGCTCTGCAAACCCAGCTCTGTGCAAACAGCTTCAAAGAATGTGGCCACCTCCTCCTGGCCCTTTGATGTAGGTATCGATTGAGGTGAGGCAGGTAGTAGAATATGGGAGAACGAGAGAGAGAGAGAGACTCTGAGGGGCACCGGCGAGCCAGCGCGAGGGTCTTCACTTCTCTACTGGAAGCAGCAGCTGGCTCTACTGCTGGTGATCAAACAGACCCAGAGCTCCCTCTGCCAAACGCACCCCCTCCTCAAACATACACACACACACCTAATCTGTTTAGCACTATGTATGGGGCATGATTTTATTACAGTAATGCTACAGAATTACATGTTTTTTTTGGATTCGCAGTAACATGTTGGAAACTAAATTTTATGAAAGCTTCAACTGTTAAAAGTAGTTCTGTAGCCACATATTGTAGTTTGAAATGTATATGAAAAAAATAGAGGTGATTTTAGTATTGTAAAAAGAATCTATTTTCTGTTATGTGTGCTGCCATAGAAACAACTAATTTTAATGAGGGTGTGAAAGGCTCATTGTAGAATCTTAAGAGTCGTTGTCTTGAAGTTTCGGTAATTCAAACAATGCATTTTCCATCCACATATTCTTCCTTTGCAAAAGGTTTGCTGCAAATTTCTGAACTTTCAG
Organism: Abramis brama; assembly: GCF_963993115.1. Taxonomy (NCBI): domain Eukaryota; kingdom Metazoa; phylum Chordata; class Actinopteri; order Cypriniformes; family Leuciscidae; genus Abramis; species Abramis brama. The sequence goes on along the minus strand of NC_139965.1, from coordinate 27,133,645 downwards.
GAAAGACTGTATACTGAATTCGATGAAGTACATTCAACAAGTATGCATGTGTGTAGTATAAATACATTTCTGGATGTAATCCTAACAAATCTCTACTGAAGCATGTTAAAATATTAAAGGAGTGGTTCACTGTCAAATGAAAATTAGCCCATTATTTACTCACCCTCAAGCCATCCTAGGTGTATATGACTTTCTTCTTTCAGACGAATACAATCGGAGTTATATTAAAAAATATCCTGGCTCTTCCAAGTTTTATAATGGCAGTCAACTTGCGCCTAATGCACAACTTACGCAACTTGTGATGTCGGAAGTAGCGTAGTGCGTCATGGCGTAGCGTAAATATCAGCAGTACGCCGCATCACTCGCATAAGTTGCGCTTTACACTTAAGTGGAATCTGTATGTTCGTTTGGCCGGAAGCTAGTTAATTTACTTTATAAAGTTTTAAATATGAATATTTTTCTTACACAAACTCATCGTTTTGCTTCAGAAGGCCTTTATTATCCCCCCGGGGCCACGTGAAGTCTGTTTATGATGGATGGATGCACGTTTTTGGGCTTCAATCTGTTGGTTGCAATCCACTGCCATTATAAAACTTGGAAGAGCCAGGATATTTTTTAATATAACTCCGATTGTATTCATCTGAAAGAAGGAGTCATATACACATGGCTTGAGGGTGAGTAAATCATGAGCTAATTTTCATTTTAAAGTGAACTAGTCCTTTAAGCAATGTTTTCATTTGAACTATATCATCACACACACACATATGTTAACTTGTCATTACCTGCCATTAAGAATGAAATGAGGTCTGTGATGGTGAGGTTTAAATACAGTTAGTTAAACATTAATGTTCGTAATATAAACCTGCTGGGAATAGTTTCATCTGGTTTGGATTCAGTCTATACTTGATATTATACATTATAAACATTACTGTTGCAAGAAGGTCCAGTAAGTTTTCTTGATCAGGTTGTTATTTTTAAGTTATTTGCAAACATCTTTGTTCAAAATATACAAGACATAAACTAATGCAAGGAGAATACAAGCTATGCATTTTTACTAAACAGCTTTTTTAAATCGCACAATTGGCCAATAAACATTTATTGTATGACAAGCAATAACCATTTCTTGCACATGCTCTGTATCAACTATTAAACTTATCATTTGAGAGGAAAGTTTACCATGCAGACACTAAAGCTCACTTGGATTGAACTGTTACTGTAGTTGTCGTGTGCATGTTCATTATCTCTCTTCCTCCCAGTCATGCACACATTCTTATCTCGCTTACGCACTCAATCAGTCCAGTTGTACAGCAGCTGTAAAATAGCTGTAAAAAAAAAAAAAAGTCATTTTTAAGCTGCCTTAAGTTTCTTTGTGTGCAAAAGCTTTTTTGTCTTCCTCTCATACCACAACAACTAAGGAAATATGATGATTTGCTCTTTTTCACAGATAAATGAGTCACCTATTCAGTTATTAAATTCCAAACACAATCAGCAGGGGATTTCTAGGAACACTAATCCACTGCACAGGCTCCACTGTGAGCTCCCAGCGCAGGTGCTTGAGCCAAACACATTCCCCAAATACTTCAGGACCACTTGAGTTTCACTGCCCAAATTTTGTGGTAGGCTATAATAGTTACTTGTGAAATGCTAGAAGAGCCAGTAACAGGATTTGACAAATTAAGTTTAGCAGTGCACAGTTGCAAAGGGATAGTTCACCATAAATGATCATTCTGCCATCATTTATTCACCCTCTCATTCCAAACCTGTTTTTCCCTCTTTGGAGGAACATAAAAGAAGTTTTGAAGAACGTTTTTGTCTGTACAGTGAAAGTCAGTGGTGTTCAAAACAAATGATTTGCAGAATTGTCATTTTTGGTTTAACTATCTTAAAGGTCAATTCGCTATATGCACGGTTATTTCCTGGTTTTTGATAAGCCAGCTCGGGCATTTCCTGTGAACTGTCATCTGTCAAGATGTCATTCTGTACTCGCTGCCTTCAAGGTCAACATTTTAATCGATTCAAATTTTGATGATTGAGGCATGACAAATCGCTGTTGTTCAAGCGAAGCTGCAGCGCAGAGCGCACGTGAACTGATCATCTCTTCCCCTTTACTATTAGTTACAGCCAGTGGCATAGGTTTGATTTTGAAATTGGTGGGGACGGGGACATCAATATAAAAATATTTTAAGTTTTGATCGAAATTATTGCTAAGGATATATCAGTGTCACTGGATATTGGTAGGGACACGTCCCTAGCGTCCCTACTAAATTCTACGCCCCTACAGCAGGAAATAAGCATGAATGAACATCAGAAGGTATGTTGGAAGATATAGAACGACTTACTGAGTATTGTGTCTCATGCAATCGCTCAATCAGTGTTAAAAAGGCTGAACTTTACTTCTGCATCTGATGTTCATTAAAGCTGTAAGCTGCTTGTCAAGTTGGCCAACTAGCAATAAAGAAACAAGAGATTCTGGGAAGATAGGCAATCACATTTTATAATAAACCAACGTCATATAACAATACAGACTTATGAGTGGACAACTTTTAAACAGAAAGACCAACGTTCCGTGCATATAGTGAATTAGATGCTAAACTAGAATCCACAACAAATTAAATGAGACATTTGGGGGGGGGGGGACGTGTCAAACTTGTTTGTGTGTTTTCTGGGCTTTTTTTGATTCCAGTGTTGGTGATTCAGTGGAGAGAAAGAAAAAGAGGGAGAAATCACTGTTACAGTATATGACAAATGTGAAAGCGAAAATAAGAGACAGAGAGAGAGGGCTGTAATGATTATCCTCCCAACAATGTGTAGTGAAAACTACCCTTCATTTGTATTGTTTTTGGCAGCTCTGCCATCCTCAACAAAAGGGATCTCGCATAAATTTACACGGCATAAATGTCTTTATCTTTCACAATTCATTACCACAATGGAGTTGCATCACTCTTTGTATCAGGAAGTCTGACGTCATTCATCTGAAGTGCAGAGCATTACTACAAGCCCTCGACTGTAGGATTGTTTATCCACTGAAATCAGCTAAGTCCTGATGCCAGAAAAAAACACAATCGTTTGTTTCATGGCTGCGCGGGTATTAAAGTAAGCCGAACACTCTTTGGCATGGAGCGGGGTGCACGACGGGACAGCTTAGCAAACAAAGACAGATTAACACATTTTGAAGCCGTACATGGCCAGAGCTTTGTGCGAAAGACGGATAGCAGCTCTAATCTATTTGCTGTGAATGGTTGTGCTATGTCTGCCGCTGAAAACAGGTTAATGCGATTCCCAGGACTACCACACCAAACATCTAATGCTGGCAAAAGACAGGTATCACCACTGACGTGGACGTCGGCTAAACGAACCACAGACTGTTATTCTCAAATCATGCATGCTAACACCTTTGCACCATTTTGCGAAACACTGCCTCTAGATGCTTTGTTTTCTTTTCTTCTGAAATGACTCTTTTGCATGAGCGCCTTCTAATGGAAATGAAAAAGAAACTCAGATTTTAACACTTCATGTCATTTTTGTGATTAATTCAATGTGCAGAGACAACTTTAAGCTATGTGTTGTTTCATAAGACATTAGGCAGTATCCAGGCCTCCTATCAAGTTATGAAGTGATCTGTGTTAGATGCCAGGAGATATTTCAGTGGAAGTTTTCCATTTCTCCAAACACATGCAGAGAGAGTTCATTGGGGGTGTTTAAATTCAGCAGAAGGTGATATAAAATTACCGTGTGAGATTGTATTCAAATTAATGTTTTACTTCATCAGGATATGTGGTTGGCTGTTATATTCACTTAGTGCTTTTTCCAAACGGAAAAGGTTCCAGGGCGTTTAACATTTAAACTGTAGTTTGTTTATTACATCAGTTAATTAGACATGACGTTAATTCCCATAGAGCAATTTGAGAGGATGTTATGTAAGGAAATGTTAGAGCTGTTCACAATGTTCTGTTCAGTGTGAACAGTGCTGATGCTGTCCATCTTAACAGACAATAAAGCTTGGTATATTGGTATGTTAATTTTATAAATTGACATACCATATATATATATATATATATATATATATATATATATATATATATATATATATGTATGTATATATATATATATATATATATATATATATATATATATTAGTGCTGTCAGTTGATTGAAAAAATTAACTAATCGCATTTTTTTTCTGTAATTATTTTTTAATCGCACCTATAACATTGACATTTTTATAAATTATTTTTATATTGTAATACCTTCACAATGAATTTACATAAAGACGATATATTTTAAATATAATAGCAAAATTAACGCGTTTTGAAAGCCCTAATAATAATGTATTTTAGAGTCAAAATTCAGTAGACTTTTAATTTGCAATTGGTAGTCACCATAAAATGTTACCCAGTGCAGTTAAATATTTTATTAGATGTTTCATTGGATGCTGTTTATTTTAACAGAACATTCCGCATAATGATGTTAAATGCTTGGGTTGTGTGATTACATTAATCTGTAATGAAAGTTACATTAATAGAAGTAATTGTGGAGACAGAGCTCTGACAAGCCAACAGGCAAAATACATCCTGCGTTATATTAAAATCAGCAGAGCATTTTATTCAGTGTTGTTAAATACAACAGGGAGATGTTTACTGGGTTTTAAATTTGTAGAATAGTTTGAAAATTATATGAGGCCTCATTGAAACCTGGGAAAGTCATTATGTATGTGTGTGTGTGTGTGTGTGTGTGTGTGTGTGTGTGTGTGTGTGTGTGTGTGTGTGTGTATATATATGCTGCTCTTTTGAACTTTCTATTCATCAAACAATACTGAACAAAAAATGTATCACTATTTTTTGTGGAAATTGTAAGCGACACAACTGTTTTCAGCATTGATAAGTGTTTCTTGAGCACCAGTGTACACCAGTGTAACTTCAAATATATACATCAGTATATTCATGTGTAAAATGTGCAAATAGTTGATACAACCCCCATACATGCTTAGGCTAACATAGGCAATGTCAATTAAAACTTGTTAATGTTAGTGTAGTGATGCATGTCATACTGTTTAAGATTACAAGGCCAAAAACAAAGCCTACAGTAAGAGGGTGTGGTGATTCGTTACATTTACCATGAATAGGTGAGTTTTGCTAAATGACATTCATCTAATTGAGAGAGCTCACTGGTCCCTACATCATCGTTGTTTTTTCTTTACACATGCTCATATACTCACTCACACATATGCAAATACACTGGCTTTGGGAGAGCTTTTGACATATTGAGATGTAGGGCTGTGGGCATTGAGCGTGTGGGTAATGCACTGTCCTGTTGCATTATTTAGTGCGTGGGACCCTAATTGAGTTTTAATGTCAGCGACTGCTCTCCTGTGAGTGTTTGAGTCCACAGTGAAAGTTAAGATCCCGATAGATGATAGCTGGCCGCTCATAAGGTCAGACCTGACAGCGGGTGACCTGCTGTGAACCTCCCTGATGCACATGAACCCACACGCTCTCACGCAACCTCAGAAGTACACCCACACATCTGCACAGAGGTCTGTCCAAATACCATACTAGTCTGTTATAAAATAATGATTTAAATAATAATGATTTAAAAATAATTTTAATAATGTTTAAAATAAGATATCAAGTCAGTGAACACTAACAGTCAATCAATCCTTTGCTCAATCAGTCTGAGAAAAATCAGTAAATAACATTTTTCCATATTTTTTCCAGAAGTTGCCAGTTTGAACATTAGCACACAGACAGGAATTTAAATGTTCACAATAGCAAACATGTTGATATCACTTACAATCCACTTTTATGTAGAACAGATGGATATTGTGCACAATTTTATTAGAAATTCTAGTGTCAGTTTTTCTTGAGCCAAATCCAGTCCCCTCTTATTGTGCGAAGCATCCCATAATCCTCACTCACCCACATCTTAGATAAAGCAGAGCAATAATTCATTTTTAAAAATCCAAGCACTAGCTAATTAACATTGTGAATTCAAGCAGAAAGGTGATGTTTCGCCGGCGTGTTTAATTGTGTTGCGCTCACTGTAATTTAATGGCTTCAAATGAAACGTGGTTTAACTCTAATAATTGCCAGAATTTGTCTGCCATTCTCAAAGACATGTGATTTTGTATTTAGTTCTGAGAAAACAAGTTGAGCTTTACTGGAGTTCATTTAATCACTTAATAAGCTTGAATAGCTTTTGCTCCCAAGGCTAATTATGCTGATTATCTTATGTGATAATTGCTTACTGTTCAAATTGTCAAAATGTCTGCATTTGTCCGATTCAAGGGACCTAAACTGCCAGACCCCAGGATATAGTTTGAGCACTAAACCCCTTCTGGTGGATGCCATAATTCTATTTTCCAGGCAAAACGTGTATTTTTCCATTGAGGACTTTTCTCAAGTCACTGTTTATTCTGACAAAACCATATGTTTGCCAAAGATAAATCACAACATATAATACTTTTCTACTAGACCTCCTTATTCACATCACACCACAAGTCTGCTGTACACAATGTCTACTACATATGGAAACGAAACGCCATCTAACAAATTTAAAGCATTGATTGAGATTAATTACCAGATGATTTCATTGTAATATTGTATAAAAACGGAAAATGTACTCCTAATTTCCTGCCAGGACATTATCCAGTACTTTTACGGATATTTCCATTAACTCTAAAACACAACACAATGCAATGCATAATTCAAAATACAGGTAAAACACCTGTAAAAAAAAAACATCCAGGAAAATTCCTTTATATTTATACAGTACATTGTGCCCTTTTTTTAAAGACTTTTTTTTTTTTACAGTTAAGAACATGAGTGCCATAAACTACCTACAGTCTTGTGACCTTGTTCTACAGATTTGTGCTCAGTGAACTGAGAAAGGAAACTTAATGAGCCAAATGAATTTTACCTACAGTCACATGCACACGTAAGCACCCACACACATCTAAATGGAGATCACTGAGGAATAAATGCTACTATAAAAGCATAAAGGCAAACAGAGACAGAGAGAGAGAGGACTTGATAGTGTTTCATTTGAATTTGGTAACCTGAGAACATTTTTTGAAACATCCAATTATGGAATGATGGGTGTTATTATTTGGGTCAATGAAAAGGTTTCAAAGGGTAAAACTAAAAGTTATTAGGGTAGAAAGATCAAATTAGTCTCAAAGTCCCTGACTTCATACTGTACATTTATGACCATAATATTAGTCCATATTCAAAGGTTTTAGAGCACACACATAAAGAGAGAGAAAACATGCCGATCAGTACTTAACACATTCATTGATTGAAGTTTCATTTTGTATGTGATTTTTTTAATTCTTATTCTTATTCTGTCCTGTTTTCTGTGGACTGTGGTCAAGGACAAATAAAGGTAAAGCAACTGCTATTTTGATTTTCTTTTCTCCACATTCACCAGGAAAGAGCGTTTTTAAAATATGGAAACAAGAAAACATAGGTGACACCATTACTTTGTTTTACTTTATGTGACCAAATGGCTCAAAGTATTGATTCTGCATAACATTCATTAATGGTGATGAATTAAATATTTTACATACAAAATGTGAAAAGAAACCGTTTTTTTTTTTTTTTTTTTTTTTTTAATTCTTTTTCTCCCTGCCTTTCCTTCTTCCACATGTTTGTGATTGTCTGTAACTGTGGTTGGTCCCTGGGTCATGTGATCTCTCTCTCTCAGACGTAGTGTGTGGTCTCCTTAAATGCCATGCAGCTCAAAACCAGTGATGTGAATTACTGGATTCTGAGAAGGACAAGGACCTGCTTGAGAACTTCAACTTTACTCAGAGCTTGTAAAATATTATCTCTCATCTTTATGAAGAATTATTTTTTCAGTATCTGTAAACGATTGGGGGCATTAAAACAAAGAAACCATACAACAGCAGTTCTTCTTTAAAACGAGTCCTGCAGGGGTACCGAAATGCTCTCATTCAGTTTTTCCGCTCTGAAAGTGTTACTTCTCTGCTACGTTTTGTCCAGAGAGGAATCCGGCGTGCAGGTTTGAAATCAGTCTGGCCTTGCAGTTCTTGCCAAGTCACAGATGTTACTGTAGGATGCTGTGCTGGAACACCAGACTGACGAACCTGTTTGCAGCCTTTTTAAAATGAAAAACAGATGTAGAATATTCAAACCTGGCAGTACAACAAGGTTGTTGTGGTTTTGACTGCAAGATGTGATATCCACCTGCTTTAGGAAACTCATCTGTATGATTTTTTAACACGCTTTTTAAAATTGTCTATTGAGGTAAAACAGGCCTGAATACGCGGCTGTTTCTCGTCAAATAAAGTGCACCTCAGGAGGAGGGGGTTTATTTTCACTGCGGTATTAGAGGTGAGCTCCTCAATCCCGAGGTAAATTTTGCTCGCCGACAAGGAAAAATAATGTATAAATATTTTCAAGGAAGCTGGCCCCTGGTTGAAAAATAATTGTTGGCTCTCCTTTCCCCCACACCACCGCCAGACATGAAGCACCGGTCCTCTGCTGCCGAACAGACCGACACGATTGTTTATTTTTCCCATGCCTACCACAAATTCTGACATTTCCCCTCTCTGAAAGGATCCATGTGTTCCTAGGCCAAGAAATAGAGAGAGAGGAGGAAGAAAACAGGGGGAGGCCGAGAGGTTGGGCAGGAAAATATCAACAAGTCGTCATTTACATCAGTACAAAAACAAATAAACCGTGAAGAAAAGAGCTGCTAAGGAGTTTGGGCCTTTTTACGAAAAGAATCCATCTCATGTGGTTTAGGCAGCCTGCCAGCGAAATCTAATATGGATTTATATACAAAGAAAGTGCCTAGTTTAACATAATGAATATTCATTCATGCATGTACCCTATAAAACAATTTCACAGCAGTAACTGAAAGCCAACTTTGTTTATAACAAGATGGTGAGGGAGAAATAAAGAGCTAAACTGTTGACCCATCGGGGCCTGGAAATCTCACGCTGGATTAAGTGTTTATACTGTTGGCTAAATGAGGCTGAATTCCAGCCCTGGATCAGTGAGTTCTGTCCCCAGTGATTGTGTCACTGTGGGCTCCCACAACACAGATGCCCTCTTTCCAGCAGCACCATCCGTCCTGACTCGGGCTGCGGGCCCAGTGCAGGATCATTTGAGTCCACCCGCTCAGTTTGGAGACCCCCTTCTCACTCTGCATGCCTAGTGTATATATATATATATATATATATATTACAGTCATCAATTTGCCAGGTTCCATCAAATTTAGGATATAATCTATAATTCATAAATACACATTTTCCTTACACCCTGAAAACGTATACGCATCTTACTGTGTGAGAGCATGTGGTTCGGTTGTATGTGAAATTGAATCTGCATGCACAATCTATATGCTCATATGTTAATAGCTTATGAAATAGAGAGTTCGTACGGTCATGAAAAACCTGGAAAAGTCATGTAATTTTAAAATAGCAATTTCCAGGCCTGGAAAAGTTTTGGAAAAATAAATAAACCCAGAAAGTTTTGGAAAAGTCATGGAAATTTGTTTCAAAATATTTATATAGAAAACATGTTTAAGTGATAATATTGGTTAGACAAACTACATTACTTAATGGTGAATTCAGTGAATACTTAACGTTAGAAGATAATGTTAGGGGAACATTAGATTATAATGTTAGGGAAAGGTTAGAAGATAACATTAGGGGAACGTTACAAGATAACGTTAGGGAAACGTTAGAATATAACATCAGGGGAACTTTAGAGGATAACGTTAGGGGAACGTTGCAATAACATTGTACAAACCAAAAACTAAGGTTCTTTTTTCGTTAAGAAATTGTAATTTCGAGCGCTACGAGCACATGAAAGCTTTTTACAAGTTGAAATCACCTAATTGCGATAATGATCTTAAACAGCCACATAAACTAAAATTAGAAAGTGGAGTTCTGAGGGTCATCTAACCATCTTACTTATGTGTCAGCATTATTTAAATGTTTATTTTATATTAAACCACAGCTTGTCATTAATTAGTTAAGATATACTGTGATTTGAAATTTGTAGTACATGTAGCCTAAAAGTTAACTTTAACCTGTAGATTAATAAATGCTGTAAAATATTGTTCATTATTAGTTTAGAGTTTATACGTTTAGACAAATGTTAAGAAATTGAACGTTATTGTGAAGTGTTGTCATGCAGTCTTCACTTTTACAGTTAATTGAAATTAACTTCATACTCTGTGATCTACTTTTTCGAATGACTCATTCATCCACGCAACAATGTAATTTGCAATGTGCAAATTTTTCTATTCTGACAAAATATTTAATTACTTTGAAATTAAAAATAAGTATGTTAATTACTTTACTCAAGGTTAGGTTAGCTTTCACTGTCAGTTGGATAAAGACTTCATTAATAGTTTACCCTGACATGGACTTTGTTCAAAATATGAAAACAAAAAAGGAGTCATATAGAAACAGATTTCATGGAAAGTACATTTCACTTTAATTATGTAAAATAAAAACAGCTTGTAAGGTTTATTTAGTGACCTTAATAAATCGGCTTAGCGACAGCCTAACAGCTTCATTCACCGCAAATCTGTCCTCCACAATAACATGCGCCACTAATCAAAGATTAATTTAATAACTCTTTAATATTCTCCACAGAGAAGGGAACCTCTGAGTCCACTGCATATATAGGGTCCTTTCAGAATACTACAGTGACCTGATTTTGCCGAGTTAGATGCGTTCCTGGGTCAACATATATATATATATTTTTTTTTTTATCCAGAAACAATATTAGCCTAACCCCATCCCTACCCCTAAACATAACCCTACCCATAATTTATCCCTAAAATCAGGGGGAAATGATAGGTGAATAACACTGATGTATAAGCACCAAACCCTGATTGTAAGCCTAAACTTGACATACATTGTAAACTTGGCCCTTAAATCTGATTGGTTGATTGTAATGTTGTTCCAGGATCAACAAAGATGTTGATCCAGGAACATTTTGTACTTGGTGAAATCAGGTTCTGCTACAGGGACTGCACATTAAAAATGGCAGTCACCTCATGTGTGTTCTGTTCAGTGGTTCCAATTTTGGCAAACAATTATTCTTCTGTCACTGAGGTGACACTTAAACATTTCTAAAGTGTCGTCTTGATTGACTGTGTGCAGTCTCGCAGTATTGTTTCCTGCTATATTTACCTCTCATGTTCATTTTTCTTTTGAATTGTCAGCTTGGATATGTGCTTTATGTTTCAAACATAATTTAGATTGATGTTTTTCATCTAATTTGGGCTTTCCTGTGAATGTCCCACAGTGCTTTGCTGCTCTGTGTGGTCTGTGTCTGGTTTCTGTGTCGTTCTCTCACACAGCTCTGTCCCCATGTCACTCTGACAGTTAGCGTTGCTGGCTAATTGGTATACTTGGTGGCTTGCCCTATTATGGTTTGCCTCCAAAACCCCAAAGTTTTCATGCTTTTCCTTTTCCCTTTTTTAACAAGCCACTTAAAGCAAACCCTTTCAGAGGTGGTTAAAATAAGACTTGTGGTTTGCCTCACTAGACAAATGACTATGGAAAGCAAGCTAGGCCTGCCTGATATTAGCTCAAGGATATTCAATATCCAGCAATCAACACAGAGGACAGCACACAACGGCTCTTGGTCAACACATGCCAGCTAACGGAACAGCCAGCATTGACTCACTCAACAAGAAAATAAACAGAGCGAACCAGAAGTTATAAATGGAGAATTATCTGCTTTTGGTGGTTTCCTGCCCACTAAATAGTCACAGCTGCCTGTGATTGGGGTAGAGATACACAGTGGAGTTCAGAACAGGCAGCCAGTCAGATATCTGTAGCCCAGATTAGAAAGAGTTATGGGGTTTTTCTCAAAAATTCATTATGATGTGTGATAATACTGCCAAGGTAATATGCTCAATACATAGACACACATGCAGAGCCTCTGTCTGGCACTATAACAAACACATAATTCATATACACACTTATTTGCTATTTTTGCTTTTTTTTTAAAGATTAACTTTAAGTGAGCACTAGATGATGGCAGAGACAGATAAATGTAAAAACTGGGAAAATGAGCATGCACAATTATATTTCCGATATATAAAACCGATTAATAAAAAATCTCTAATATCAGTCTGTAATCAGCATGGTACAAATATATTGTGCATTTCAACTTGTGTATTGCATTTAGAGCGCATTTCTCAAACCCTGTTTATTTTGCATTTACATTTACATTATGTGTATGCATTTGCCAGACACTTTTTATCCAAGCATCTTTTAATGCACCTTCAATTCCATGGGAATCAAACCCTTTCTGGTGCAAACACCCACTGTTTAAGCTAAAGGAACTACTGGGGCCTCAAGATGATAAAGCACGCGTTAAAATAGGCTGAAAGAACTAATGTATGAATGAGTAAAATAAATAATAGTACTAAAAATTATTATTATTTTTTTTTATCTTATCCTTAATTATTCAGTAAATCACAAATGACTGGAAAAGTCATGGGGCTTTTGAATATTGTTGTGGACAATGGGAGTAAAAAAACACCACTGATCTACACTGAATAAGCTACTCTGCAGTCATTTTCAACACTTACGCTTACACACACCTGTTCTCTTTGTCGCGCTGGCCCACAGCTGTGACAGTTATCCTGACGGAGCCTGAGAATGAAACATTGCACCAATCACTCATGGGATTTGTTCCATTTAACAGGTGAAAGCAGCCTCTGAATGAGAAGACAGGAAACAAGTCCAACAAAAGCTTCAAAACCTGCTTGTGTACTTTCAAAACATCATGCTGGCTGTACAAACACACACTGTGTAATTAGGAAAAACAGAAAGAGGGCAGGAAAGCGATGGGGATATATTTTCTATCACCGCTGAGTCCTAGGCTTTTATATGAGTAGTGTGCTAAGGGCTAAACAAACACAGCCAAACTGAATCTATCAACGTGCACAAACACAGAGCGTCAGGACCAGCAGTGTGGCTTTCTGGAGCAAATCCAGCATATAGTCTACTGGAATGCAAATTACCTGAGTTATACTGATCAAATGGGTCACTCGAAATAATTCAACTCAAATGAATCCATAGAGTAAGCAATAAAATATGCTAACTCATCTCTTTAGCATTTTACAATTGGTGAGGCAGGGCATGACAAAGGCCTATTATAATCAGTTTAATTATAACCGTTGTTGTTTTGAAATGTCATCCACCACATTATTTATCTGTTGTCTCTGAATTCAGTTCCTAAATCCCTCAAATACATGAGAAATTAAAACACCCAGCTGGCAGACACTGAAGAGTCAATCAGTCATATTTATCACAATGCTTCAGTAGATATTTAAGTGGCCAAATGTGTGTGCTGTGTGCTAACACAAACAGGCAGCACAGGGAGATAAGAGGCTATTTAGGCAGTAATTAGCGAGTGTGAGAGTGAAATGGTGCTGCAGACAGCGGCAGCCCTGTGTGATATTTGCTGGTGCTGTGTTTAAAGGCAGCCTGAGCAAACAGTACAGGGAAGGTCAATATTATTACAAGGAGGTCTTGGAACAGTGAGACTATGGAGCAGAGGAAGAACTGACAGCTGTTTCCCTGTTCCCTGATCAAACATGACAGGATGTCAGTTCCTACATGTCGTGAATAAGGACTTTGAAGATAAATTAGCACCTATTAAAACTGGAGTAAAGGATATCTTATATCATTGAAAATTTCTAACTTTATTTAGCCTACTTTTAATTCTAGAGAATTTGATAAAATAATTACTAATTATGCAACCTTATTAATTTACCAAACTGATTTTTGGTGTCTACAAGAGAACAAACACTGTCCTATGCTGCCCCCTGCTGATGGGATTTCTAATTACAAAGCCTTTGAAGTCAGATTAATCCTGAGTCCTTGAGGAAATTGCCTAGGTTAGTTTATAAACGATCAATATTCTCTGTCAAGGAAAGTTTTTAAATTTTAATTTTGATCATAATTTTTGGGGGGATTTCCTCACCAGCAAACCATTCACACCATTTTGCACTTGAACAAAACAAACACATACAAATACTGCAATGAAAAGATCTCAAGCTGTCATTTCATCAAGCCTCTTTGAATGCGTGAGAGTGAGAACAGCAGTTAAATCTCCACCAACAAGCCGTTCTTAGTGGGGCACTAAAATATACTGTCAAATGTGTTTATGTGTGCTTTTGTCAGCATGTGTGTTTGCAATTCACTATTTACTTAGTAATTTTTCATCTTCTGCCAACAAAGCAGAATGCTGAGCAAACAGCATCAGTCAGAGTGTGTGCACAGTAGCTAAACCATGTGACAAAAAGAGTACGTGTGGTGTGGGGTGGTGACGTGAGGCACATACACGCACACATACACACAAAGGGCAGGTAGATTCCCCTTAATCATATGCTACATATTCAAAAGCAATCTGTCAAATTATACACACATCTCAAATCAAGTAGCCTACTCAAAGCGTGAATACAAACTGAGCTCTTAAACCAAATAATAAATATAGCCTACTAACACCTAGCAAACTTTGTAAGCATCTTAGTTGGACATAAAGTTGGACATAGCCTACAAAAAGACAAACAGAATTGTTTAAATTATGAAGGACGTGAATTAAACATTCAGTTACTAAATTCTGCAAAAAGATATGCACTGGTCGCCACCTACTGGTAAGGTAAAATAAAGAACGGCTACTGAACAAATCATCAGTGAATAAAAAAATTCGAGTCACTGAGATGAATCTAAATAATCAGCTCAACTGTATAATATGTAACAAAGATATGAAGAATACTTTTTATGCCACTACTGGCAATTATTACAACAATTTAATCACATGTGTGTCCTCGTTAGATAGATGCAGGGACGTTTAGGCCTACTCAGATTTTTGCCGTTTGGTTTTTTTTTTTAATGTGCCAGTTTAGCAAGACCTTTTTAAGCATTGAAACAAACAAAACTCTGCTTGCCTTGTTACTCTGGCACATCCTTCTCTAATTTTTCTCAAATTGACTCTGCTATGCTTAGTAGGGAGGTATTACATATGAAAGCCATCACTTAAACACTTGATCCCCCTCCCTAACAGCTTATTTAAATCTTGTTTTACCTCTTTGGCTGTTCTCAGCATTATAAATGCTTGTGTTGTGCCAGTAGCACTGAAATCTACTGCTGTAAACCCAGTCCCAAAAAAGCATAATGTTAAAGCATAACAAAAAAAGCTTAAGATTTTGGTTCTTTATCCATCTTTAACCTTCTTGATCTTAGTGTCGCTTTCGACACTGTCAATCACAACCTTTTAACTGTCTTGAAATTGTCTTTGGTGTTTCTGAGACTGTTTTAACCTGGTTTAGATCTTACATCTCTGTTTGCCGCCAGTTTGTTTTAATGAGTCTGAATTAGCGCTGTCCATACTGGTGTCCCCCAGGGTTCAATTTTAGGCCCCTTACTTTTTAACATTTGGTTGCTCGTAAGATCACCCAGGTTTAATTATCACTTTTACACAGACTATACTCAGATTTATGTCCACTCAAAGCCTGGTCAAAATGTGGATGTTTCTTTTCTCTCACAGTGCATTTCTGAGATAAAAAATATTTAAGACCCAACATTTTCTGTATCTTAAGACTCATAAGACTGAGATTATGCTCATTGGCTCTTCTCCTCATCAGCTTTGTAATGCTGGTTCACTGATATTAAACATGGATGGCTCTGTTTTGGAGTTTCAAACTAAATAAAAGAATTTAGGAATTATACTTGACTATATTTTACTTTTGATCCACATGTGCAAAATTAAGACTTCCTTTTCTAATATCAGAAATATTGCTAGACTACGCCCTATACATTGCTATCCTTTACTGTGTCTGAAAGGCTTATCAATACTTTTGTTTTTTCTAGCATTGACTACTACAACGCACTTGCAGGGGTCCCTAAAACAACACTTAACAAATTGCTATGTGTGCAAAATTCAGCAGCTATGATCCTGGCTGGAGTCAGGACAAATGAGCATATCACTCCAATTTTGAAGTCCTTGCACTGGCCCCTGGTCAGGTTCCATGTTGATTTAAAAATTATTATGCTTGCATATAAGGCATTGCATAGTCTAGCCCCTCTGTCTCTGTCTGCCCTTTTCATACTCCCAAGCGTCATTTGCGGCTGGTCTTTTGTCCCACAGATACGCTTGCGATCTGTAGAGTCAGGCCTGCAGAGCAAATGGGTGGAGCTTATGTCTAGCTCCCCCTTGATAGACGTCCAGTGAGGAGGAGCGTATGTAATTTGGGCCTTATGGGTGGAGCTAGAATATCCAACCACACCCTAATCCTACCCACAACTCTATCCCTCCACCCCATTAGGTGTCCAGAGAGGAGGAGCTGGATGTCATTTGACTCTGCAGTGAGCTTTCTCATATACTTCTAGACTCTGGAACACGCTTCCTTCTAATATTAGAGATGCACAGAATTTATGCATTTTTAAATCTAATCTAAAAAACACATTTTTAAGTTACCTTTTACTTGATTGTTTTAACCTTTTTTATATTCCAGTTTGTTATCTATGCATTGTATTTTTATCTGTCTGTTCTATTGTGTAAAGTGAAAAAAAAGGCAAATAATGGACTACATTGTGTACTTTAGCCTAGTAAATTTCGGATATATACTGAGAAGGGCTGTTCATTATCAAATGTGTCACCATTGATAAGCAAATACAGTATGACATCATAAACAAAAGGCCTTTGTTAGTTCCAATACAAATACTTTACTGCCACCAGTCCTCCGTCGAACATGTGGGCATTTCGAGCTTTGAGTAGATGTATACAGAAACTTAACCTGACAAGCCTGTCAGACTTTCTGTCATATATCTCCCTCATCAACTCAGAACGTGTTTATTGCTGCTTGCAGGCTGTAGAGGGCAGTGTATATAAAATAGACTTCTCTTTGCATCGCCTTTATAAAAATAGCTAGGTCTCAATTAGGAATAAAAACAGGACTAGGCTGATAATAAATAAATATTTTATTATAAAGAATCCTGGAAACAATAAATAGTTTCGATTTGGCTACACAAGGTGTGACCTGATGCTATGAAAATATGTAATACACCCCACACTATTTTTTGTTGATCCCACGTAAAGTATTATGCAGTTTTACAAAAAAGAAATAAGTATGATAAATCATTGTTGTCCCTGTGGTGGACTTTGGCAGATTTGGCACATTGCTACTTTTTTTTTTTTCTTACAACAGTGTTAGTTCATTTGTTGAGGTCTGTGATCTGCGTATACGAGTGTGTTTGTCTGTACATCATAAAAGAAATGGGACCAGGTTGAACACAGCCTCCCATTGACCTAATATACTGCATGTCCAGAGATTACGACCTAAAACTACATCACTGTTTTTTAATGTCTAAAAAAATAAAAATAAAACGCACCCACCCAAATGTTCCTTCTTTCTCATTCCTAAATCTGATTCATTCTAGTGAAATCGGTTCATTCCAAATGTTCCTCTCTCATATGTATCATAGGAGAGTTTGTTTCATTCTAGTGAATCAGGTCACCCCAACTGATCTTCTATTTCATATGCAGCTTAGTCGGATGGACAATTCATTTAAATGAACCGATTCACTAAAATTCACCAATTTTAGTCCATGGATTACAGTAGGTTATTTAATCATTTATATACATTAGAATGTTGCTGTTGAATTTACTCTACATTAACATTTTAAAGTTCGATACTGTAAACCTAATCATGATTGTTCATGATACACTCAATTCAGTGAGTGTATTTCTATTCACTATACCCATGACTTATATTGTCCCGAGATTCAGTGGCTTTTTTGCTCTCCCCTGAGAAGTAGTGTTCATGCAGTTAACACATTCATTATATTACTCTTTCCGATCTCAGGTTGCATAGCTTCAGTAAACAAACAAACCCCTCTTGAGGATTTTAATAATGTAATAATAAGAGTGTCCTAGATATCTTTTATAATAACTTTGGTAACTTGTGCAAGACTGCAATGAATCTTTCAGAGACTCCTTGTTTTAAGGAGATTTTTAGTGCTTGCATTTCTTTCCTTCATTCTTTGTTGGGTGTGTATCTGGGTGGCTGTACAGTAGAGGTAGACTATGAAGACATATGATCCCCAGACTGATGCACACACAGACCAGAGCTGCTCCAAATGTGTTGTTAAAGGTAATAGGTGGAGCAGTGACCAGCAGCTGTGACTGTCTAAGCACCATGTCAGTTTCAAGGGCCTTCATCTGGAAGTGTGTTCCAATTATTCCACATATGTGGAACAGCTGATGGCTGTGGCCTGTAGGGGTCAGAAGAGAGCCATTCACATGAGAAACACTGAATGAAGATATACTGAAGGAATACCTGTGGACCTGTGTTAAAGACTTTTCTTGAAATAAAGCTGCAATATGTAACTTTTTTGGGTTAACAAATAACAAAAATCTGTTATTGAGCAAGTACATACGACATAAGTGTTCAAAACCCTCTCTCTAGCTTACCCTGATTCACAACGGTGAGCTTATAAAAATGATTTATAATTTAAGCTGTCAGGTCTGATTTTCGCATTTGCCTTTGCGTGGTTACGTCACATATGTTTTTTTTTATACATATATATATATATATATATGTAGATTTATTTATTGAATTTTTCACAACAACAACAACAACAAAAAAACAACAACAATCAGACATCAAAAATGTAACAAATAAATAAATAAATAAAAAAATACATAAATTAAAAACGTCACATCCATTTACAGAAGAAAAAAAGACCTGAGTACTAAATGGCATGTGCTGAGGATGCAGTTGTTTCAGATATACACTTATCATCTAGATGGCTCCTTTTAATAGAAAGGTCTAAACGATAATCATTGTTGACATCTGGTTAATCCTCTGTTGTCAAAACCAAGAAACTGCAAAACAAAACCAAGGGAAAGCGACAGAGCCCGTGCTAAAATGAGGGTAAATATTGGCATGGTTTTTGACTGGATTGCGACAACTTGCAATTTGATGTTTCAAACAGAGATGGCGATAGAGAAGCAAAAAGTCCATACTGCAGCTTTAAGTATGGTTTCTGAATTTTCTTTGCAAACTTTGAAACTTAAACTTGATAATTTAACATTCACTATAATTCAGACTGTCTGTATTATAAAAATGCTCGGTAATCAACTAGTTCACACCCATAGGGTCTTCTTAAAAGAGATAATGTATGAAATATACACAAATACACAGCACAGATATACGATGTACAAAATATTTATGTTTTCATCACTTACCTATGTAGTCAAAGCGTCCAGGTGCCAGTCTCTCAGGTAAGTGGGTTGCAAACAGGAAGGCGGTTAGAAATGCAAACAATATATGGGGAACATGAATGGAGTTTGCTTCATTATCACTGCAACCCTCACCTACACACAGAAACAACTGGAAAGAGGCAACACAAAAATAATTACAGGTCACACCATGAAGTGTATACATATTCACTTTAAACTATAAATATGTAACATGCTTAAACATCACTTGCACTGTAGTATGTTTAAAAACAGGTAGGCAGAATTATGTACTGTGCAGTATGCTGAAACTTACAGTATGTACTTGTACTGTGCAGTATGCTGAAACTTACAGTATGTACTTGTACTGTGTAGTATGCTGAAACTTACAGTATGTACTTGTACTGTGTAGTATGCTGAAACTTACAGTATGTACTTGTACTGTGCAGTATGCTGAAACTTACAGTATGTACTTGTACTGTGTAGTATGCTGAAACTTACCCTGTAGAAGAGAGGAATGTTGTCAAACAGGTAAGGATAGGCAAAGGCAAGAATTCGAAACACCTTACTCAGCCTTGGGTTCGGTTTCTCCGAGAATCTGAAAGGTTGGAAGTGAAAGACATATTTTTATGTTCACTATGTTCACTAATGCTAAGTTTCAGTGTCAGAGGTGAGGTGTTATGTAATTGTTAGTAGCAGACAGAAGTGGGTGATTGTTCATATCAGAATAACACATAACCACATGTGGTGGAAGTGTTTTCCATTGATAATATTGTAGAGTATTTGTTTATTGGGTTAGAAGGCATTTAAAGAAAGAGCCAGATTTAGAAAATACATTAGCGAGTATCAGAGAATTCTGACACATTATGTTACCTTTCATCGATGTCATGGTTATAGTGTAGGAATGGTAGGCCAAGCCTTAGCAAAAAAGCGGAAATTAAAATATTATTAATCTAATCTATGAAGCAGCCATGCTGTATCATGTTTATAACAAGTAACTGTAGAACAGACATAATATGTCATTATTTAAAATGTAGAAGATTTTCTTTCATGGTGCTATTTGCGTGAGTGTTGGGGAGTTACACTAAAAAGTAGGGTACACCAACTTAACTACAGTAGCATGATTAAGCTATTTTCATAGCTATTTTCCATTAACAACTTTATCCAACGAGTACCAATGTATGATCAAACGCTACATTGCTAATATCTGATCTGAGGAAACAGTAAAACACTCATCTAAACGGTCCTCTGTCTCAGGTCGATTCATTTTAGGGAAACAGTCCTCTCTAATATATAGGCTGCATGTGAATATGCATACAGTACTGCATACTGCAGCAGGTGAAAAATATGTGGAAAGAGCAGTATGTCCAAATTCATATTCATTAAACAGTATACTAACAAACAGTCCCCAAATGACCTAATACTTCGGGTCGAGATTTTGAAGAGCGCATCCAGTGGACTTTTTTACTATCCCATTAAGGCCACGGGAGAGGAGTTGTGAAAAGCAGTGAAGCGATGCAACTGATCCTGGTTGGTCACATGATAATGACAGCGTACTTACGAAAAGTACCTGCTCAGAGAGTGAACACTATTCCGGACGCAGTCATTGCGCTTGGAAGTGAATCTTTCTAGTGAATCAGTTAACAACAGACAACTCAAATAAACAGATTGACAAAAAAGATTCACCAATTATATTTCCTAGTCCCTGCACTATACTAAGTTTTTGAATTATATATGTAAATTGTGTTATACAAATGAGTGTGTTTTAGTAGTATTTAGTATAAATTTACCCTAAAAGTCACCCTAACTGATGTAATGATTATTAGAGGTTGTTCCACACCTATACGTAACCTGCAATTATGCAAACTGCATTTCTGTATTCAGTGTAACTTGTGGCGTGTTTGTTAGCAAGGAGGAGCCTTACCTGGAGTAACAGGCCATGCTGGTTGAGAGGATGGTGTTTAGTACAGCTACAGGAATGTAGTAGGAATGAAATGTGCTGTTCACCCATGAGTCAGGAAAAACATATGCAGAGTAACTGATGGCTGAACCTGCATCAACATACAATCAGTCACATAAATACATCTCAGTCTGGTGGGGAGGATTTGGTAATGACGTGTGAAAATGTGTTCATTTGTAGTGTGATTCTGTAAGATTTTTTTTGTTTAATACACATAAATACTACTTATTAGTTAATAACTTCCAAATAGTGCAGTCACAATTTGTCTGTATTGTACTTACTGTATGTACTTTGCTTACCTATTGAATTTATTCATAGACATATTAGATGAAGATTACTCTGTTCAAAATGATTAGATATGCAAAAAATACAGTATATCAGTACCATACCAGTTATTGGCTGATTTCTAAATTGATCTGTTTATTTAATTGTGTATTCTCATTTTATAATTTAGATAATTTATCATTTTTGCCATCATCTAAAGCCCACTTAAATTTTAACTTTAAAAATGAATAATTTAAGTGAGCTTTAGATAATAACCATCTATTTTTCCATGCTGTATACATTATAACATTGTGATTTAAAATGGTTGATTTTAGTTTTTATTTATTTACACAAAACATATTATATTTCGGACATTTATTAGTTATTGGCCACATTTTTTAATAATTATCTGTGTTGGATGGATTTTTATTATCAGGTCATTCTTGGAAATAATGTACAGAATTGATGTACTTTGTATATGGTTGTGTAATGTAAATTGTATTTGCGTTAATTGTGTCAGAAATCCATTGTGTCTTTTAAATATATGCATTGCACAACCTTGAATGTCTTTATTGTCTTTATGGCAATATTTCCCATAACAAGCCAAGGAACTAATAGTGTTTAAGTGAATGCGTCTGTGTGTTCCTCTCTTACCGAGACTGTACAGGCTGAGTGCTCCATAGTCAAAGAAGTAACAGATATGTCGAGAGCGGGTAGACATGGTACTGAAGGTGTGGGCACAGCTGGAGGCCAGTGGATACACACAGCAGGAGAACAAGAAGACCAGCAGAGGCCATGTGTACTCGTTATACCACGCATCCTCCATCAACAACACTGTCATCAACTTCCAAAGAAAATACCTGACGGAGAGATGGGAGATGGCAGACAATGATGTTGACAGCTCTGCAATGCTGCAACTCACATCAAAAAAGTGGAATTCAACATTCTACGCATGAGATTTAAAATGTATTTTCCTCTCTTTTCCACAGAAAGACTGGACGGACAATTTCTTGCATGGTTTCCACACCAGATAGCTGATATTGAAACTACAGAATCTATATCTTGGCAAGTGAACAAAAGATTAGGATGACAAAGGCCAGTAAGAAGATTGTATTGAAATATTTAACCTGCCCTGACTTGCTCGCAGAGTTTGTTTCTAGGGATGTGTCTGACAGGTGGATGCAGAAACAAACCGTCTTATCAGTTTCTATAGGTCTGTAAAGAGCACCGGTAAAGCTGGTTTTTAAGCTATACAGTAAAGATAAGAATTAATACAGATGGCACAGACTCCTTACATTCAGTGTTCCCATGCACCCCAGTCAACTTTTGTCTTGCAGTCATTAGAGATTAAAAGTTAACAAATATTGCTTGCAGTCACAAAGAGGATTTTTTTTATGAAAGAAAAAACATTCAAATGTTTGCTATATCCACGTGAACATAACATTTCCTTCATACAAAGAGCATCAGAGCTTTAGCAATGTCAGCCCTGCCTTGATATTACAAGGTGTCGTACTAAATCTAGGTTTTAAATCTCAGGATTCTTAAGTGATGAATTTTACAGGTCTGATTTACTCTTGTTTGCTTTAGAGGGATCAGAGAGTTTAATATAACCAAACATTAACACGGAGTCAAGTTACAGATTCCAAGTTTTGTCCTATTGATTTACTGTCAGTTGACTGTGTATTTAACCATTGTGTGGGATCAGAGGATGTGTTAGCTTTGAGATATGGCATACTTTAAATAGACGAGTAATGGCAATGTGTTTTTGCTGTGAACTACATTTACATTTAATAATTTAGCAGATGCTTTTATTCAAAGCAAGAAGAAGATTTGAAGTATTTTATCATGCAGGAATTTGCCAGTACGGAGTATACCATAATATCTTACTGTATACATGTTCATAAGATATATAATTTTTATAATATAAAAATAATATAATATTCATTATTAAATGTGTTCCATTCATTACATGCCCAAGAAAAAGTTAGCATTTGCATGTCTGTGACTTTTTGTAGAGCATTGGTTAACACGAGGCTGGATTGAGACATTTTATGTAATAACTGAATGAGTGAATAAGGTTTTGAATGATCTCAGTTCCGTTCACAGACCTTGATGGAAGTTGTCTGGAAAAATAAGCAATGCAATGACAACAAGCAGGCATTTATCTAAAATAAAACACTTATAACAGACCATTACAGCTAATATAGTAAATTACCATACCAAAATGTTTACAACAAAGACATATAGACTGACACAGGTTAAAGAATCAAAGGTGACATAAGCAGCTCTCGACATGTTTACGTCTGGAGAAAGCTCTGGTGAGAATTAGACCTTCTGTGTTCATCCAGCAAGGTGAACTCTCCTGAGAACGATTCGGCTGGGTTAACCCTCGGTGAGGGACGTGAGAATCCACTGTGGAGGATCTCTAACAGTAATTCAAACTACTGTAAGTCTCAGCGCACCGCACATGGATACACACCCATACTGTTGCCATGGAACCCAGGGTTGTATCACTGTAGTTGTGTAAGTTATGAGATAACAAGTTTTATTGTAAAAGCCATACTGAGAAAGTGGCAAAGAGAGGACGATATGCATACATAGAGAGAAAGCAAGCACGAGAGATAACATACCATGTTGGTAGAAAGTGTGTCCAGACATTGAGGGTCTCATTGGTCAGCTGAAAAAGACTCAACACACAGTCTGTGGCCGAACTACGAGGGTGTCGATATCCAGAGATGATACTGTCCTCATGAAATGCCTACCATGGGAAAAGAGTCACAGAAAATCCTCATTTAGTAAGATAAAGACAAACCAGCTCTTTCTACAGGTAAAATATCAAGCCAACAAAATAACGCAAAGCATTAATATGAATATGATGATATGTTTGGCTACAGACCTTCAAACTGTTGCACATCAGGTTGCACAGTAATAAAAGAAAATACAAATCCAGTGATTCTTTCCTTCTGTTTATCTACTTAAAGAATACCTTAAACTAGTTAAAATCTCACAATATCTGTTTTGTGTTTTGTTAAATGAAGGAACTTACTTTGGGCACCTGGTGGACGGTGAAGACACGCCGTAGTCTGATCAAGCTGAACATGTTCCCCAGATGAATGGCCCTCAGAGATAGATAGGCAGAGGCAGATACATAGACACACCAGCAGATACAGAGAAAAATGCACATACAGACACTCTTCCACTCCACCTGACCAGACTCTTGGTTAGCCCTGCCCTTGTCATCACACCTAAAGACATCAACCTCTAACATAAACACACACACACACACATACCTGGCACAAACACACACCTGGCACAAACACACACATATACCTGACACACCGGCTAGGTGAGAACGCTCACAATAACTATTCAGAAGCACATTGTTTTAGAATCCGAGAGTTTAACTCCAAACGTGTACACAACAGTCTTGCATAGAACTATACGTTCAAAAGTTTGGGATCAGTAAGATGTTTTGAAAGAAATGTAGTACTTGTATTTAGAACACATTCAGTAAATCAAAAGTTCTAACAAAATAATCCATTTTAAATCAACTGTTCATCAAAGAATCCTGAAAAAATATGTCTCACGATTTCCACAAAAATATAAAGCAACACAACGGTTTTCAACATAGATAATAATAAGACATGTCTAGAGTAGCAAATCAGCATATTAGAATGATTTCTGAAGGATCATGTGACACTGAATACACTGATTACAGGAATAAACTAACATATTAAAATAGTAAACATTACTTTAAATTGTAATAATATTTCTCAATAAATGCAGCATATATAAGATCAGTTTAAGGACAAATACAAATATTTAAAATCCTATTTCCCGCTTTCTCCTTCTTTAGTTCCCCTTTCTCACTTTGAACTCAGGCTAATCATGCATGATTGGCACAAAATAACAAAGATTTGCATTATTATATTTCAAACAAGGTCACTGGATTGCCCCAGTCTACCTATAGCCTACATGGAAAACTGAGCTTGTTGTGCTTTTCTGGGACATACCCCACTTGCTCATTCAGGGTGGGGTGTTTTAGGCATTTCAGTCAGTGCAGGTGAAGGTGTGTAGTGAATGGAGGGTGTGCAATAACTTATATTTACAATGCTAATTGTAACATGCTAAAACGCTAAAACAGAGACAATGTCATTCTTCTGTCTGTTCTAATCCAATGACAATGCAGAAACGTTATTTCCATTCAAGAACACGTATCTTAAGCAAACTGTAATTATTGGTAAATAATTTTTTACCTCTTACCTTGGCAGAAGTGAATAGTAAGCCTATGTTAGTGTGGTAAACTAAAATGAACTTGGCTTAGAAGGCAAAGGTGGATAAAGAAGAGAGAGAGGGGGGAGAGGAGGTGTGTGTCAGTATCATTAACATCCTATATGTATTTCTATCTTTTGTTGTCTGCTATTTATTTGCTCCATCCCTATAATAATAACACAATTACAGCAGGCAAAGGTGGATAAAGAAGAGAGAGAGAGAGAGAGAGAGAGAAAGAGAGGGTGTGTGTGTGTGTGTGTGTGTGTGTGTTGGGGGGGGGGGGGGGGGGATACATAATATACTATCAACCATATCCTGTCAAACGAGTATGGAATTTGTTTCCATTTAAAAACATATCAACGTGGGCATGTTGTGATTTTGGTGTGCAGATTTTGAAATGAAATGATGGATGACTGTAAAGCAGACATTGCATAATATGTTTAAATATTACAACAGCAGGTGTTTAAATATTACAGTGAAGGTGTGGGTTAAGCGGTTTTAGTGGTTATGAAACAGTTAAACGGCAATGCCAAATGTCACCCAATGATGGCAGCATTTTCTGATTTATTTTATTTTATATTCATCACATCTCTCTGTACAGTATACAGCGTCAAAATTGACAATTCGTATTCCTCTGGTTGTCAAGTTTTGTTTTCGGCTTTGTTTGATTTATGTTTCTTAAATCCTCTCTGAATGTCTCCCTGAACTTTCTTCAACCTTGCTCTGCATGTAACACAATAACTAAAAGTCAGAAACGTTGAGATAGTATGCTGTAAATACTGTACAAATTAAATAAAGTAATATAAAATAAAATAAAATAAATAAAATAAATACAAGGTCTAAACCCATTAAAAGGGACAGATATATAAGGGTAAGAGAAAAAAATTATTGCTCCCTGTTCCACCATTATACTATTAATATTATATTATATTAATATAATATATATATATTATATTATATATATTATATATATTAATATAATATTATATTTATTTTTATAAAAACTCTGATTAAACTTGACTTAATCATGGACAGTGGTTCCACATGATGGAAACCGATGTTATCTCCACTCAAATACTTCACGTGAGATGAACTAAACTGCAGTTAAACTGAATAGTTTAAATGAAGTGAACAGCATCATTAGTAATTAAATCAGTCTCTTTCTATATTCTCCAATGAAGAATATAAACTGGTAGGTGCAGAACTGAATGTTTACTGATATGACGTCAGTAATGCTAATATGATATTTCGTTTTTTAAGAATGTTGCAATTTAATGTTATAAGACTGTCAGAAGCACTTTACTTACGGTATCACATGAACATATATTGTAGTAATGACACTAACTGAGTAATAACTGGGTACTAACCCTGAACCTACACCTAAACCTTGACTTAACCCATGTAGTTACATTACACTACTCAGTACTTTTGTGGGTAATACACTGTAACATTGAAAGTGCATGTACTGTAAAATAAAGTGCAACCAGTCTAGACTGAACCTATCAGGAGTTTATCAGGAGTTTATCTTTTAAGAAGAGGGTTGCAAATGAATCGAGATGCAAAAGGCTATTTAAGAAACATATCCGCCATAACTCTGGCACTTGTGCAGTGTTCCTAGATTAGCAGAGAAGGACATTTGCTTTATCACTGCAGCAGCTCTCTCATTACCCCTCTCTCTCTATTCAGCTCAAACACTTTTCTTCTGCTTCATTAAGTGTGTCTGTGTGTTTGTGTGTGTATCGTCTGGAGGGCAAACATGATGTTTGTGGGAGTAAGCAGGGTTATGTGTGTGTGTGCGGCCTTGCTTGCTGCATAATTAAACATCAGCAGCAGCGGCGGTGTGAAGGCCAGATGCAGACAGACCGAATCAAACAGTGCTGCAGAGATGGGCATGGCCTATACGACCCCCCAGACTGGCACAATATGCAAGCGTCAACTCCTGCCTCCACATCTGTCTGTCTCGCTCTGCAGCAGGGATATTTTTGTCGCCTCGGACACAGTAAGTGTACCAAGGGTAAAATATATTTGAACATCTCAGATGAGAAGAGTCTGAACTCTGCATAAGCTGAGGTATTAGGTCATAAATGGGAAATGACACAAGCGTGTGTGGGAATCTCTCACAGACACAAAAGCACACATCACTCACTGTGTCCTGTTACAATGGCAAACCAAGCAGACATCGGGGAGGCAGACATGAGTTGAATGTAATGAAACACTCAAGAATAAACTGATATTTGACAGCTCGGTGTTAGTCTGGGAATTGTTTTTCCTGTGCATTGCAGGTTTGGGTGAGCAAGTGTTTCTCTGAGCAAGTGGAGTTTTAAAAAGGTACACCACAGGTAAAAACAAAACAGAAAAAATGAATAGACAGTCGATTAACCACCACAGAACATTAAGATAATTGTTTTGTATTAGACATTTGAATGTTATTGAAATACTATGGTTAAATAAGCAAATGAGTCTTATGCACTAATGTGCATAACTTTCCAGAAGAAGTATACAATTATGAACATTGGATAAAGCCATTTTCTTCAAATTCTTTTTTTAATTTTGTTAACATATCAGAGTTAAAGGTTTTTACAAAGAGGATTATTGATTTCTCTTTTTTATCACTCCATACATTGGAATGATACAGCCAGAAAAAAACACCACATTGTAATTAATAAATAAATCAGGCGAATTATATATGAAAAAGAAAAAGAAATCACTCTGTAAAAACCTTCAGAAAATAGATGAGAATACAACTGGAAAGCCTGGTGTAAGTGCTACTGAAGTGGAGAATTCCTAAACAGCTCATATTGTAATTGAAACCCTATTGAAAAAATAAATATACCAAAATGTATTTGAAATACATTTATTTTATGCTAAGTAAACTACAAATATATTTACATATTTATGTACTTAATATACAGTGGGGAGTACAAGTAGGCTATTTGATACACTGCAGATTTTGCAGGTTTTCCCACTTACAAAGCATGTAAAAGTCTGTAATTTTTATCATAGGTACTCTTCAACTGCGAGTGATGGAATCTAAAACAAAAATCCAGAAAATCACATTGTATGATTTTTAAGTAATTAATTTGCATTTTATTGCATGACATAAGTATTTGATACATCAGAAAAGCAGAACTTAATATTTGGTACAGAAACCTTTGTTTGCAATTACAGAGATCATACATTTCCTGTAGCTCTTGACCAGGTTTGCACACACTGCAGGAGGGATTTTGGCCCGCTCCTCCATACAGACCTTCTCCAGATCCTTCAGGTTTCGGGGCTGTCGCTGGGCAATATGGACTTTCAGCTCCCTCCAAAGATTTTCTATTGGGTTCAGGTCTGGAGACTGGCTAGGCCACTCCAGGACCTTGAGATGCTTCTTACGGAGCCACTCCTTAGTTGCCCTGGCTGTGTGTTTCGGGTCGTTGTCATGCTGGAAGACCCAGCCTCGACCCATCTTCAATGCTTTTACTGAGGGAAGGAGGTTGTTGGCCAAGATCTCACAATACATGGCCCCATCCATCCTCCCCTCAATACGGTGCAGTCGTCCTGTCCCCTTTGCAGAAAAGCATCCCCAAAGAATGATGTTTCCACCTCCATGCTTCATGGTTGGGATGGTGTTCTTGGGGTTGTACTCATCCTTCTCCTTCCTCCAAACACGGCGAGTGGAGTTTAGACCAAAAAGCTCTATTTTTGTCTCATCAGACCACATGGCCTTCTCCCATTCCTCCTCTGGATCATCCAGATGGTCATTGGCAAACTTCAGACGGGCCTGGACATGTGCTGGCTTGAGCAGGGGGACCTTGCGTGCGCTGCAGGATTTTAATCCATGACGGCGTAGTGTGTTACTAATGGTTTTCTTTGAGACTGTGGTCCCAGCTCTCTTCAGGTCATTGACCAGATTGTCCTGTAGCCCATCCCAGCCTTGTGCAGGTCTACAATTTTATCCCTGATGTCCTTACACAGCTCTCTGGTCTTGGCCATTGTGGAGAGGTTGGAGACTGTTTGATTGAGTGTGTGGACATATTAAATATCTTGCATTTAAAGACTGATATTATACAGAGATCATACTATCCTTATTAGTGGCTTTTATTTTATTTTATTTTATTTTTTTACACATTTTAGGCTTAATATTAAGAAATGTGCAATAAAGAAGTACTCATACTCCAAATAAAGTTTAATTATAATATTTATATCAGTGTCAGGCGATACGTCAGTAAACACGTTAATGGATTTGTAGTATACTTATTATGAAATAAATAGGGAAAAAGTGTTAAAAAAACAAAAACAAAACATGCCTATTTTAGATTAAACCTATGGTTTTGCCTGTAGTGTATTGCCTTAAAAGACTAAACTGTAGGGTTGGGGGGAAAGATATCTATTTGCCTATTAATTGAGATCTTCATTCTAAAAATCCAGATGCCAAAATGAATCAAACTGAAACCTGTATCATTACCCAGCATTAAAGAGGAGACGAAGAAAAAAACTCATATAAACCACAGACCACAAGCGTCAGCTGGCTGAGTCTGGGTTAAAACAGTGATAATCTGATCAGACAGTCATTAAAAGATGAGCTCCATGGGGCGCCTTCACCCACAGTCTAGCAGTGGTATGAGCTCAGCTAATGCTGGCTAAAACAACATACAGACTACTGAGAGAGGCAGAGACAGGACAGAAGAATGAGAATGGAGTTTAATGTGCTGGATCAGACCCCAGGCTGCAGCTAGTAATTAAACCACAGTGACCATATGTGTGACTGAGATAGAGAGAATGTCACAGGGATTATAGTGAACAGGGACATCCAAGATATATGTTTTTGGGGGATGATGCAGTAGACCCCTAAGGCAGTGTTCAACACCGGTCATTTCTGCTCAGCTAGTGAGGGAGTATGTATGAGTGACCGGATTAGACTTAAAAATGAGATAAGGGACTAAATACATTTATAGTTGATTATAAACCACATCCTTTCTAAATGAATGAGCTAAAGTCAAAAATGCTGCTTTATTAAAATAAACACAGTAGACTAATTTATGTATAAAACGAAATGCCTTTATTTATACAACTTTAAAAAAAGCAATTTAAAGCACAAAGACTTTAATAAACATTTGTCCTGCATAAAAACGATCGCATATTGTGCTTCCTTTGCAAAGTCTGTACAACCTCTGGGTGTGCAGCTGTTGCGATCCAGTTCAACCATTTATTGCATACACATGAAGTACACATGTCAATTTATAACTCAAGAATGAAAAATAAGTGACAAAAAAGAAGAGGGAAAAAGATCAACCACATTTCTACCGTTTTACAATTCTACAATGCAGCAGCTTGCAGAGGAAGGCTTTGCACATTGTCCAGACTGGAAATATATATTTTGAGAGAGAGAGAGAGAGAGAGAGAGAGAGAGAGAGAGAGAGAGAAAGAGAATAAATTAATTCAAGAAACTATAGTTGTGCTTTAACATTGCTTATTCAAAGGAGTTCACTAAAATGCAAACAACGTTTGGTAAACACAACTCAAAAAGGAGGCTGCTTTGAAACCAGGCTTTCAAGATCAGACATGCTGTTCCAAGTCTCTCTTTTCCCTTTTGATATATGTAGCGCTGAGCGTTAACTCTACATCAAGATTTGCACACATGCCCATAGATAGCAGTGATTAATTAAATTCCCAGTTCCCTTCTATATTCATTCTATATTATAAAAATCTATACTGGAGATCAAAAAACAAAACAAAAAAACAACTGTATCAAAAGGCATTTCTTCAGAGGAGGAAGGCATGTATACACCACCTCAAAATGTTCCATTAATCACAATCTTTCCAAACTAAAAAAAAAAGAAGAAATGCTCCATGGCCTTCCATACTTCCATATAAGTTTAAGATAAAAATAACGCAAACTTTAGAGACTTTGGTACAATATAAATGAAATAGCTCTCTGCCTTTCAACATACATATGTCTGCCCATTAAGCAACAAGTATGAAATGTGCATAGTATTATATGTGAGATCCGTGTCGGTGAAACTACGAGCAACCAGATTTTAATGGGAAAAAATGATTTTTAAACCAAAAAGGTCAACACAAAGGTATGCCACCAGGCTAAAGCACCCATAGTCTCTAAAAGCTATCTCTGCCAAACAAACCAGAAGCTTTGAAATAAAACATTTAGAAATGTCACATTTTTCTTCTCTGACATTTACTTTCTGAAAATCTGAAGCCAAAAGCCCACACTGGAATATGAACATCTGTTTGAGATGGTTCTGAACAGCAGGTTGTCAGATAATGAGATAATATCTCGCCATCTTAACGGCTGTAGTTATGTGAGATAAAGATCGACAGGATTCAGCCAGGTGGAGGTTTGACTGCTGAGGTCAAGAGGCTGAACGCTCTGAGAAACATTAGGAAGTGACACGGCCAAAACTCTTGAACTCGAGAAAATATTCCCATCTGCAGTCTCAAACACTTGGCTGCACTAGTCAGAGGGCTGTATAGTATTATATTGATGTGAGGAGACGCTTTTGGATAAAACAAAACAAAACAGATGCTATAGTCTTACATGCAAATCATTTCACTATTTTAATGAGGAAGTACTAATAATGTGTTTATTTTAATACATGAAACTGCATCTTTTGCTTGGCTAAGATGCTAATTATTGAACTGGATGTGAAAGAAACATGCTTTTGCTCTACATAATGGCAACTGTGTTTTTGACACTCAAAACAAAGGGAATTAGATGTTACCTAAAAAAAAGAAATATTACAAGACCTAATACAGTTGCCCAAAAACAATTTGTATATATATAAAAAAAAATAATAATAATAATTGAGGGAAAATTGAGGAAATGGATACAGCTACAATAACCTTGCAATCGGCAAACAAAAGGTGGAAATTCCCTTATAAAATGATTCACTGCCATCAAGGCATGAGAGAGAAAAAAAACTTGATTGATGTCAGAAATTAAGTCACAATTCATCACATGGTTGTATAAAGGCATCCTCACCACACACGCATGCCACACAAGTAAAGTGCATGACCAGTCTACATGTAGCACAATTCAACTGAGGTTTGACTTATTGGGGTGAACACAGGCTACCTGACCACCACGACTCCCTCTGGTTTCTCAAAAAGCAACCAAACTGTTATAATCTAGGCTTTGTGTTTGATAATCTATTCTAGGATAGTGGTGTTTTAATACCTATAGCAATGTTTCCTGAAATCTGTTGTAAACATGAAGCAACTGACCTACGACCTACTCTCTAAAGCTTTAAGTGCATTATGGGCAGGACTGGGCCGCATTAGTGACAGCTCAATCTGATTGTGGCGAGGTTTTGACAGAGCGAAGGATCATGAAATGCAGATTGAAGGCTGGACAGTAGGTTGAACAAAAGGCGCTGTGTTTCCTTCTAATGTCAAACCGATTAAGTAAACCTTCACTGAAACATAATAATGCTACACTTTTTCATCATTTTTCTCCGTAGCTTATATGCATTACTGTTAAGCTCACAGGCTACGAACTTAAATGACTACTGCAGCAAACTTTAGTTTGTTCTCTACAATTTATTTTCAATATTTTTGCCTGTCTGGTGACTGACTATTTTCTGAGCTGTACTTTGGAAGAAGGTTCTGAAAGCTGTTTTTCAATCCCACATCTTGACTGAAGTGGGCCCAAATGTGGCAAATCTGTTGTTTCTCACTCAAAAAACCTGCAGATCTGGAGCTTTGAATATTAAATACCTAAGCCCTCCCTCTTCCTCATCCAGACACATGCTGCAAGCAGCTGCGTTTGTACCTAATTAAAACCTCAGCACAGACACCAGAAGCACTTCAATTACTGTCTCAAACAGAAAAATCAGAGGACTACCGAAGTGTTCAGCCATTTTTTCCTTCATGCAAGACACAGTGGCCCTCACAGAGGCAGTCAGGAAGAGGACGTGAGGGTTTAAAGAGATCTTAGAGGTGTGCTCCGCTCTAGTTGTGCTTTGCCCTCCCTCCTTTCAGGTAGCTTTTCCAGCGCTTGACGAAGTCCCTGAAGATGGGCGAGTTGTCAATAGTACCCAGCAGCTGGAGCTGGTTGATGTGCGTTGTATGATAGTCCCAACGGGCCAGGTTGGGCGCCATGCCCAGTATAAAGTGGCGCAGGTCATAGATGGTGCCCGACCCCGTGTCATATAGGGGCAACATAACTTTCAGAGACTCCATACCCTTGCTGTACAGCTGACCTGCATCCCGACCGAGTTTCTCACCTGCGGTTTGCGCCAGGTCATACAGGCCTATGAGGGAATAGATGAACCCGTTCAGAACGAAGGAGCTAGGGATTGTGGGATACTCCTCATACCAGTCATACTTATTCATAAACACGGCTTTGACGCCGTGCTGCTCTGATGGCAGTTTGAAAGGTCCGGTGGCACGCAGGGCAGCCTTTAAGTACGTGTCATCTTTTGTCATCAGATAGGCACGCACTAGAGTGGACATGGCCTGCCCCTGCGCCATGGCCGAATACCAACCCGGCTCCAGCGCACGGAAACCTTCCCCAAGTTTACGAGTCACCATGATTGGCCAACCACCACGCTCGTCCTGGTTGCGCACCAACCAGTTGCTGGCGGCGAAAAAAGCCGCCATATGTGAAGTGGTGGAGATTGTGATATTGTCTATCGTCCCGTGGCCGTGCAACAATAACTTTACGACACGTCGGGGCATGGTCTTGGTGGCTTTGACCGCTTTGGTGTTGGAGAGGCCAATGCCTTTGCGTAGATCAGTGAGAAGGTCACGGGTGACCGTGGTCCATGCTGTCCGAGGGCCGATCCCATAGGTGATGTCGCGGTCCTTGAAAGAAATGAGCTGGGTAGTGGTGACATAGTGGATAACAAACGGAGGCCCTTTCTCTGTGGTCTCCAAGATGACAGAGACGCTACCATTAGATGTGAACTTCAGGTCAAAAGAGATGATGAAATCTTTAGTGTTGCCAAGAGGAAGTGAGACGCCCTCTGAGTTTTCTAAAACACAAGGAACAGAAAAAGGAAATGTTACAACACATTTAACAGGATGTCTACTAATCTTGGATCCATAGCAAAATTTTGGCTTTGGTACAACAACAAAAAACTCATGGTACTGATACTAAATCGATGCCATAAACAACAAATAATCAACCTTAATGACTATTAAGATTAAACTGAAAATTATACGCACAGTATAAAACCATTGCAAGTACAAGGGTTTGTTGCATGTTTTTCCAAGCATTTTAATTTCAATAACCCTTAAACTTTGTTTTCCGCTGTTGTTTTTTTTTTTATTGATTATAAAATGCCACAAGGGTGATTAATTGTTGACAGAATTTTCATTTTTAGATTAATTATTAATATAAAACATGCAGCTCAAACTAAAAAAGTTTTCTGAAATTATTAGGGAAGTGTTAATTTGTTGATGAATGTCAACCTGTGTATAGCAGCACACTGGCATGACATGGAGTCATGTTGGAGTCATGACATGGAGTCTGTTTGCATTCGCCATATTAGTTTTGTATGTGCACAAAAATTCCATATTTCACATTATCACCATGTGCTGCACTTCACACCATGTAAACTACCAAACTGTTGTCTGGTAACAAAATTTGTGCAATGTTGATATCACATCATCTTTGAAAATGTTTGCATCACAGTATTATTATCCGTACAACACCTACAAAAACGTTCTCCCGTTTCTTTACGGTATCATATGCATAGACACACTTGTTTGTACAGATTCACACACACACTAAGAGATAGTACTTGGGAATAGTGATGGTACAGGTTGTCTTGAAACCACAAGGTTTCATTTGTCACTTTCTCTTGGGGTTAATTAAACAGACACATTGGTGTCAGAGAGGCAGAAAGTGAAATAACCGTGAAATAACTTTAAAACAATCTATCTGACATTGGACAGTGCTAAAACTCATTTCTCCTCCAGGAGACTGTTTGGTACACACTGCAGTGCAACTCACTGCAAAGCGAGCAGATCAGTTACTCAACTCTCAGTCAAAGTACTTTATCTCTCTTTTTACAGAAATGCACATTCAACACTTCATCCTAAAGTCATCTCTCATTGTTAGTGTCAAATCCCTCTCGTTGCCTCTGTCTGTGTTGCCTTCTGACAAGGTTATGCAGAACAAAAAAGGAAACCTATTCATACCCTCAACTGAGAGGAGAAAAGGAGGCATGAAAGAACAAGAGAAAAAGAATAAGAATAAGGTTGAAGACTTAAGCAAGAGTAAACACCCAAGACAGAGTAATATCAACAACATAAAAGCAAGACAGATAATGGGACAGGAGAGGGATAAAGGACAAAAGCTAATCAAAGGAAAAGAAAAAAGGCAGTAGAGGGCATTTTGGCTCAAACAGCCCCTATCACTATTTAATGCACTCATAAATCCATTACTTAAGGCAATGTAGAGACTAAGTGGATTTGTACTGTCCTGCTTTGATTACCCTCGCATCAATAGCAGTGATGTGGAGGACGGAGAGAGCGGGAGGGAGGCAGCGCCCTGCTGGAGCTCTGGACCCAGTGTGTCCTAGTTGGCTCCGCTCTAATCAATGCTCTGGGTGATGACACCAATTACTGCCTGCCAGCACGACAGCCCTGCTAATTCTAATGGCTATTGATTAGCTCAATGCTAAAAAGCAGCACGGTGTGTCCAAGACCTCAGAAATGCTGCCTTATCATGCAGTATCCTGAGGGAGGAACATAATGTACTGTCTACTGTGATGCCTACATCTGGTCGATTTCTGAAGGCAGCATAGATGTCTCCTTCACTACCTGCGATACCCTATAATCCTGTGTGTGCAATTTGGCAAACAAATGTTGAAAGAAATATGTTTTCTGATGAAAGAAGTTTTTTTTTTTTCAGCATATGATTCTATTTTTACAGACAAACAAGCATTTTGTCATTAAATAGCCTCTTTGTTAGTTGATGACCGTGGCGGTTGTATACATTTATATAAATCCTGTGATGGCAAAGCTGAATTTTCAGCATGATCCTTGAGAAATTCTAATGATCCATTCTAACATTCAATTTGGTTCTCAAGAAACATTTCTTATCATCAATGTTAAAAACTGTTTTGTGGAAATTGTGATTTTTTTTTTCAGGATTCTTTGATGAATAGAAAATTCAAAACAGCATTTCTTTGAAAAATAAATTGTTGCATAACATAAATGCATTGACTGTCATTTTTTATCAACTGAATGCCTCCTTTCTGAATAAAAGTTAAAAAAATTAAGTAAATAAGTAAGTAAGTAAGTAAGTAAGTAAATAAATAAGATATATATATATGAAGATTTCAGATGCAAAAGCCTCTAAGTGCCATCTGAAATTTTCTTCTAGAATGATCATTTTTTTTATCAAGCTCATATATTTAAGTTCAGTAATTTCACTTAAATGACAAATAATAGGTAATATTCATTGCCATTTAAGTGAAATTACTGAATTTAAATATACGAGATTGATAAAAATTATCATTCTAGAAGAAAGTTTCAGATGGCACTTAGAGGCTTTTGCATCTGAACTCTTCATATATATATGCCATATATGATAGTGTAAAATATATATATAATTATATTTTAATCGATTCTCATTTTACGAACCGATAACGATTCTTAAATCAAGAATCGATTAGTCTAGTCATCCTGTTTTCAGTTGATGAATGAATGGAACATTGTAGCGCGCATCCCATCCAGTAAATCGCAATAATCTTTGTGCTTTGTTACTATTGATATGAAACAAAGTCTCAGATTTCAAATTACGTCCATTTTCTTACGAAATTCAAAAACATAAATACCGTTTTGGCGCTATGGCGTGAGATCGCTCTGGCTCAGCTCAAGAGAAGCAGCAGAGCACATGATTGAAAACTTACCGAAATCCGAATCATGTGACATGGAATCGCTCAATCAGTGTTTCAACCGTGGAAAGACGTCAGTAAAACAGCTTGTAAACAAATGTCATGTAAGGTCACATTTACCTCAGAAAAACCATATCTAGTGACCATAAACCCGTTAGTCAGCTAGAAAAATTAACTCTAGAAAGGAGCATTTTGCTAAATATATACACCATATTACATATTCATTATAATGTTTAATGTTCTTCAATATTTAATGCATGTTTGAATAAATTTGGCAAGTTTTTATGACAGCCACCATTTAAATGTTTATATTTAATATAACTTTATTATTATAAAAATAAATAAAAGTGTAATTTAAGTGTTTGTATACAAATCAGTTAATTTTTACCTCCAATATTATAGTAGGCTAAAGAAGCCTACTAGCCTGCCAACAACGGACTCCCAGTTTACAGCATTAGTTAAGAGATTTGTTTTCCTGGATTTGCCAAAATTCGCTATTGTATTGTACCTGATATCCAAAATAATCAATACTGAATCGAATCAGAATCGGAATCGAATTGCAAGCTTGTGAATCGAAATTGAATCGAATTGTGAAATTTGTGTCAATACCCAGCCCTAATATATATATATATATATATATATATATATATATATATATATATATATCCGATCCTAAAAGTTTGAATAGCAGTGCATGAGGCACCATTAGTTGAGTGTGTTTTGACATTTTGAGGGTGTTTATGTGAATACCCAGTGGAGCAGGACTGTAAGAGGCCATGCAAAGATGCTGATAGAAGAATACAGAAGAGATAAGGAAACAGGTAGGGATGCAAAAAACTGTACTGGTTTGATTTCATCAGACTAAAGTATTTACATGGCATTTTAAAAAGATACTGAAATTGAATTGTAAACATACTAAGTGTGAAGCTGGAGGACAGAGAATCCTACAGAAATAAAAAAACAGAATGCAGTGTATGAAGAACATAAGAATACTAGATCAATGAAATAAATTGCAAACATGTAGTTCAATATCTGTTTCTTTACCGGGAGCGCTGAACTGTCGTACTGATGTGGCTCTGGTCTTGTCGTAGACTCTGATGAGAGAGCAGCCCTTAGGGACTGTCCATGTGCTAGACCTGCTGTCTCTCTCCTCCACTGTATCATACACCTCCATGTGGGGCGGCCGCTCAGTCAGGTTTTTACTGTAATGACTCAGGCCATACTGAGCTATCTGGATAGCATAGAAATACCCTTGAGGGCCCCATTGGGTGGATAAAGGTACTCCTATAGGGAAGAAACAGAAGTAGAGATATGAGAGACTGGGTGTTAAACAGAGAAAAGAGAAAAGTAGCAAATTTATATACACCACCATTCAAAACCTTCTTACGGCGGTTACACTTGTAAACATCTGCCGCTAGTAATCACAGTGGTACTCACATTGATATGGCCAACAAACTTATCTCAGAAGTCTAATGTGATGCACATAATAAAGCAAAGTGCTTAAAAGCCCCCTTAAAAAACCTTTTGGAAAGCGACAACCGCAATATAGACCCAAATACAACATTGGAAT
Source organism: Abramis brama (assembly GCF_963993115.1). Classification (NCBI taxonomy): domain Eukaryota; kingdom Metazoa; phylum Chordata; class Actinopteri; order Cypriniformes; family Leuciscidae; genus Abramis; species Abramis brama. Next base: position 27,094,486 of record NC_139965.1, on the reverse strand, counting down.
CCAACAAAAAACAACAATAAATAAGTATTTCTCTGAGTAATATAGGTTATTAGCCTTTAGACTTCCTTTTCGGTTGCCAAGCAACATTAGCAACTTGCCTTATTAACACAAAATTCAAAATTAACAAGTGTACATATACCAACTGTTTAGCTTGACCATTTTAGGCTTAATATGTGTCTTAAGATGTTAACCGTTTTATAATAATAGCTTTACTGTTGAGTCTTTTGTTTTTAACTCGAGTCTGATAATGTGAAGCAGTGGTTTCTGCACTGATGCCATCTTCATTCATTATAAATAATCTTGTTTCTGGTTTCATGACTTCTAAACAATTTTACTGGCAAGTACTGACAAGTGAAAACATAAACCTTCAATTAGCCAGAGATGTACAAACGAGCGGCGAACACTGGGAGGACAAAGCCACTGAAGCAAACAGTTACCTTGATCTCAAGCATGAAGTTGTGCTGTCAGAGTTATAGGTCAGCAGGCTTTCATTAACTCTCTCTCTATCCTTTTTTTCCATTTAACCACAGCTCATCTATTCTACAGCCTGGCATGACAATAATCAAGCCATAGGCAAAACACTGTGACTGCGCTGCTGGTTTATTGCTGGCCTTAAAGCGTCTATTCACAAACATACACATAAAAAAACACATGCAGGGTTAAACACAGACAAAACAAGGCAATATAGATGACAAACACACCAATGAGACTGCCTCCCGCTTTCCAGGACGCACACACACTGGCTCTAAGTGGGACCTGTATCAGGAGGCATATGGGCACTGTGGAGGCGCTCTCTGGCCTAGATACTATTCAGAGCACTCTGATCCTCTGCTAGAGGAGATGCCATCCCTCAAACTGAAGGAGGAGGAAAAAGGATCTCTCTTTCACTGTCACCATCCGTACTCATCTCCTTTTCATTCCTTTTTATTCTCTCTCTCTCTCTCTCCTTCAGTAGAGACTGATGAGTCTGTCTGCTGTCTCTGATAATAGGCTCTGCTCTAACACACTGCCGCAGGCTCATGTGGGTTATTACCTCGGAGCTCAACACACTGTTTTTGTGTCTCTGATGCCCGGGATGAGAACGAGGGGAACAGAACCTCTAATTAATCTTTGTTTTGTGCATTTGTAACACCTTAAAATACATGCTAACAGAACACTACCTTAGTGAGATCAAAAAATGACAGACAGAGCAGGTCGCACGACCTTCACACCGGCACCATAACATTCCTTATACACTGGACTCAAGCCTGAGCTTAAATGTTATTTTGTACTTTGAGGCTGCTCTAGCTTTAATTTTCCATGGATACCAGAGGAGATTCAGAGGCAATGCTTTAAACCTCAGATGATTCCCTACAGGCACCTTCATTCCAACACAGTCATTACTGCTACAGAGCTTCTTTGTAGCATGTAGAACAGAGAGCGGTTCCATGTAAACAGCCTCTGAGTAATGGACAGGCTCTTGGTTATGGAGGAGAGGAACCTAGAAAGAAAACATAAGGGGGCTGGTACAAACTCCATCGTTTTTGGACTGCCACAGACATTGAAGATTTCATCTCTACTTATAGACAACCCAATTTTTCCACCTGACACACAGGAATATGGTATGAATGTGCTTCTTTGCGGTGCTACAAAAAAGGGGGTTCTTAGAATGCGCACATGGAACAAGGTCCACATGTTTTAAAAGCTTTCACCAGAATGCTGATCAATAACTTTGCAAAAAGTGAAAGCTTTACAGAGCAGTATGCCTGGGTGTGCTGCATTTCAGCATTTTAAGAAAGTACTGTAGAATGCTTTCAGGTTTTTTTTAAGCAAGTGTGCAATGGTTTGCTCACAAGGTTGTCATTGGTTACACCGATGTACACTCGCATATGCAAACACACAGGCAGTCTTCTTTGTATTTGATTCATTTTCATTTCTTAGAAAATTCTTCCACTTTGTTTGCCATCCTGTGAAGCACTGCGAGAGACTTCACCATCTTTAGTGAATAGTAATGTTGTGGTTTGGAAGGCTTTATACTCCAGTATTGATCAGACCAACCTCATTTTCAATACTTTCTTAAGAAGTGATTACTTCATTACCCAGTCTCATTATAAAGGAACACAGAAGAGTGAAAGGCACTGAATGAATCTCTATTCTCTTCAGAAAGCATTACAAACTTTGTGTTAATAGCTTTGATATGATGGTGGTGGTAGCCTGATGGTCAGAGGTCTGAGCTCTTAACACAAAGCCTGCAGGTTTAATTCCAGGTGATCCAAGAAATGTAGTGAGACTGAGATTAGCTCTATCACTGTGATGCCTTGAACAGGGCACTTAACCCTGTCTACTGAAGGACGGTCCTTACGAAGAGATAGAGAGATGGAGAGAAGAGTGAGCCAGCAGGAAATGGTTGAAAGTAATCTGTCAGGGCAGAGAAACAGTGATGGATCACTGACACAGTCTCTGAAGAGGCGTAAAACGCCTCTGAAGGACAAAACCCAGACCACCATAATCAGCTTTTTCTCGTCAAGGAGTGTCATCTCTCAGTTCATTTTGAAATGCTTGTCATTTAGGTTCTTTAACAAAAAAGACAAAATATTCTGCTTTAATTTGATTTTGCTTTTTCTCATTGAGATTCACTAGAAGACACATGTGAGTCTGAGTGCAAAATTATTCTCCATTACGTCTAAGGTCATCAAATCAGCTCTTGTGATTCAGTTCTTGGCTGAATCAATCCCACTTTCATTTGCTTAATGTAAAGTCCATTGAGGGTGCATTACTCACTAAGAACTAGAAGTAGATCATTCAAGCCTGGCTTCCAGGAAACTCCTCTTGGACTGCACTAAATGACTATTAATGGCCACTAACAAGTTGTGTTAGAACTGAGGCAGGTCGCTTTGCCTCTCACTTCTCCCAGTGTGCCACAATTAAGTGCTGCTTTAATGTGACATGCATTTAGGTGAATCTTGATGATGGGAGACTGGGAGAAAGTAACTGTGATTTTACTGACACACATTAGGAGAGCCAGTTATGAGTAGGCCCAGGCAGAATATGCTGACTTTTCTCACATTTTCTGCTCTAATTGTGAAGGGTAAAACCAGCAGAACAGATTTAAACATGGTAAAACGGGTATGCTGAGAATACTCTACTTTTATTGGTAGCTGAATACATACTGGTGACCGAATGTATAAGGTGATGATACACAGGGCAACTTTTTTGAGCAATGTTTCTGGGCAATGTTGCTCGGGCACTTTCCCATTGAGAATGGGCAACAAATTTCTATCTGGATACTTTAGATCGGTCGTTGGCCCTGTGTCTCACCTGGTTGCCCGTTGACGGCAACATTAGCCAAAAAGTTGCCCCGTGTATCATCACCTATAGCCCAAACAACCGATGGCAACCTAGCCCACTGAATATCTGGTATTAAAGGATTAGTTCACTTTCAAATAAAAATTTCCTGATAATTTACTCACCCCCATGTCATCCAAGATGTCCATGTCTTTCTTTCTTCAAAGGCTCGACACGATCCCAATCGAGAAATAAGGGTCTTATCTAGCAAAACGATAAGACCCTTATTTCTCGGTTGGGATCGTGTCGAGCCTTTGAAGCTGCATTGAGACTGACATTTGAACCTTCAAACCGTTGGTTGCCATTGAAGTCCATTATATGGAGAAAAATCCTGGAATGTTTTTCCAAAAATCCAAGATGGACATCTTGGATGACATGGGGGTGAGTAAATTATCAGGAATTTTTTATTTGAAAGTGAACTACTCCTTTAACATCCATCTCAGGTGGTGACATCACATGGGAGCATTCTTAAATACTAATAATGCACCAAAATTATAAAAAGACTTTTTTTTACCAATACCAAAAAATAAAGTTTCGGTAATTACATTTGGGTAATTGAACCCAGTATGCTGTTCGGGGTATTGTTTTCTAACGCGATAAATTAAACCAGTCGTAGTGAAGTTCTTCAGGAACGACCTGCCTCCTGATATTTCATCCAAACAAATTTTACAAATTATACTTTTAAATTGCTACTCTACCATCATTTTTGGTGAAGTGTGTTCACACTGTTGACAAGTTGTGTGCATGAAATAGACAATAAAAAAGTCAACATTCATCATCACAGAAGTGCTAATTTAACAATCAATTAATTATATGATTTCATCTGAAACCGAATATTTATGTTTCTGCTGTTTTAGTCAAATATTTAATCACTATTAAATACAGTTGTAAACAGTGCCTAGTTCATGCATATGGCCACATTTGACAACAGACACCACAGAATAGCAATTCTAAGAAACCATTATCAGATAAGACCGATCAAATGTGAAAAGGTATCACTATTAAAACAAAACTCACCTTCAACTCCACTAATGCACTTGACTCTGTCACGCACCTCCACGTTATACCCCTCAAAGGACATGAAGACACCATTGGGGTGGTACTGCTCTCTCTGGGTGTATACTTTGGAGTAACTGTGTGAAAACTCGAATCGATCGTAGCCGTCGTACTGCACCACCTTCCCGTATACCTCAAAGTACTTCTCCATCCAGCTGAAGGGCAGGTATACCTCACTTCCCTCTCGACGGCCCTTAATGGTGACATCGTCGTTGATCAGGCAGTCAATCTCTTCGTAGCGTACTCCGCCGACCACAGGTGGAGGTTCGGGGGGCTGGGCTTGCTGCGGATGGCTGTCTACTTTCGGGCTGGGAGGGGGCTGGGGGTGCCGGGGCAGGAAGCGCAGCGCTTTCTCACTCGTACACTTGTTCCACAGAACGACCGTGAGCAGAGAGAGGAGAGCGCAGATCACTATCAGGGTCTTGTAGTGAACACGGGCTGCCAGACAACGCATCATCACTGCTTACCTACAATGTAAACACAAACGTACATTAACACACATTCTATGAAACACCCATTGCATGAACTGCAATGACTGGCAAACATTCAATAATATACTTACAGTCAGAGAAAATTTTATGCATACCTACATGGAATTAATCAGAGTTTAAAAGGTCCAATCAATATGTTTCCCTCTGCATGAATAATCAAATGCAGCATTAGAGAAATTCAATATCTGTCTTGGATGACTGTGTACACGGTTTTGCATATTGCTTTTAGAATTCATAGCAGCAGGGGAAAAGCATTTGTTTTTTGTTCTATGTTTGTTTATCGTTATGGGTATAATGTGTAGCCTTTCACAATGGAGACTTTTTCTGGATTTATTGTGCGTCAGAGGCAAATTCTCTTCTGTTGACAATGTTGGCGGCAGTGTTATTTTAAGAACTATTTATATACTATTATAATATTTATCAATATTTTGCATTACCTTTTATTTTTTTATTCTGTTTTTATTTTAATTTTAGTTTAGGTATTATTAATTCTGTTTTTGATTAGTTTTGTTTTGTTTTCTATTTAGCTTTATTTTTTATTTCAGTTTTATTTATTTTCTTTGTACATTTTTAAAAAACTATTTAATTTCAGTTAGTTACCTAGGCAAAATGTAAGTATTGTAAATTAACGTTATATTCAACGTTATTTATAAAGTTAATATTTGTATTTTATTTTAGCCTTCATTTAAATGAACAAAAATAATTTTAAGTTTGGTTAACAATAACAGCTCTGCATTCCAGTCAGTCAACAATGTTTCCATTCAAGAAAATCGTAATATCACAAAAATAATCTGAATAAAGCTTATGAGATGATATATAATGATACTGGTCTGATAATATTTTCATTTAAGAATAAATTATTCATTCATATAACCTGTAACACAGTTTATGTGGTCTTCTTACAAAATAAAAAAAGGTATACATTTCAAGAAAGCATAGAAGTTTTTTTTCTTTTTAGATACTTTTCACATTTTGGTTTTTACATGCATCATTTTTTATGTAATATCCCAAATTCTGCATAAAAATATTAGGATGCAAAGCCAAAAGGTAGTTTATTGTGACTACTGTTCTTGAAATAGTGACAAGTATAACAGGAAAGAAAGAATTCAATATTCTCTACACATCTTTCCTCTTTCACAAACCATATTGTGCTTCTGCGGTTTCTGTACTAGGGAGAGAATCACATTACTTCGTAAACGTAGCTCATAAGGCAAATCAGCAGCCTCTAACTCATATCATCTCTTCCCTCTTTGGCATGTTATCTTCTTCGCAAAGAATAAAAATCAATACACAGAACAGCACTGCCTTTCACTACAGCTAATTACTGTGCTGGGTTTAGCATGGACAACATGCCAATGCCATCATTAGCAGTCCACACCACTGTCAAACTACAGCTAAGACTAAGGTCAACAGAGAACGAAAACGCATCAATCCATCAACCCAAACGAAGTGCCAAATATTGCTACACACTCCATACTTAACGAACCGAGCAAAAAGGACCCAGACGTGATGAATGGTAGCCGTACATACACGCCTTCATCCTGGCCTACATGTGTATTACGTGGAAACCTGATTTCATATAATTCTGAAATATTCACTGCTACGGAAGATCAGAGCAACTGAATCATTCTTTCTTCCAATCTTCCCGTTTAATCCTCTTTGCAGAGTCTGCACTTGTTTCACAGACCTGCGCTCCATCTCTTTCTCATCTCTTTCTAATCTCTTTCCCCTTTACTTCGTCTTCCCCACGTTGACTCCGCACCCTCAGTTCAGAGCATGCAGAGCAGAGCAGCGTCTGACTGCATCGTGAAAGATAAGCAGCTCATCTTGTTTGCTGAGGCTATAAATAATTTGATCTTTCTGGCTTTCACAGGTAGAGTTCACATGCCGTTACTCTGAGATTCAGGGACATATTCAGAAAGTGCTGTCTGAACCCTACCGCAAAGCACCTGATCAAGCCTGCCTGATGAAGCATCTGGATCAGGCGGCCCAACGCAGTGCAGGGTGCATCTGTGTACAAGGATAATTTGCATTCAAATCCACTAATATGCAGGAGATATGGCTGAGCTCTGAATAATCCAGAGATCAAGCTAAAAACAGGAGGAACATGGTTGTAATCCCTTCTCTGAACAAGTGGCATTGCGGACTTAAAGGAAGAGTACACCATGTCCTAGAGAGCATCATACCACGCTAGATTTAAGAAAATGGCTTTTTGTAGAGGGGCTTACAGCTGGTAATAGGAGTCAGGGATGAATGCAGTTTAACATTGTGCCGTCCCGATAGCCACAGCTGTGGCCGAGCGACTCCTTTGAGGAAAACAGAGCTGAGCTGACTTATTTAACGCAGTGCTCTCAAAAACAGAATTCAAAACAAGCACATCCATCTCAGCAGAGCGGTCCCCATTAGAATGCGCTTAGCGCTGTCTCAGTCGCAGCGACAACCTGACGCTGGTCACGCCCCCTCTGAATCCTCATTATGTTGATTCATGAGCTGCTCTTTCATCTAATGCAGGCTGCTATCGATTCTCCGCATCTTTAGTTGTTTCCTGCTACCTGGATCAGGACCTTGACACACACAGTTGCCCTGGTCAATCCAAAAACAGCAGTATAACTGTAATCTCATAATTAATCAATATAATGGTATTAATTAGTGCAAAAGTATCTTTAGATGATGTAACATTTGAGTTCCAAAAAAACCCCAAATAGTTATATTAGCGAACGCCAAAATCCAGAACTGTTCAGGATCAATTAGTTCACAGAAATTGGTGGTCTTTTTTTTAATATGTGGCTCCAGTATAGCTAGCAAAGCATAGGCTTGAAGACTCCATTTTGCACTGTTTTGCGATTTTTAATATGCATCTGGCTCAGAGCGCAAGGTTTCTGTGTGAGACAAATTTTTAGGATCACGAATAAGAAAAAACGCATACGAAAATTTTGGACTCAGTGTGCAAGTACCTTTAATAGCAAAGTCTTCCTTGTCTTGATCTGTTTCTACATTACTTTGTTTATTGATCATATGTAGCAGTCTAGCCCACTGATAATATATCTACCACAGTGTGAAAGACAGTGAAATCTCTACTGGTTGACATGTCTACGATCGCATGGTATATACAGTCTTACCGCCCAGCCTTAGGCCGCACCATCCCAGGCTGCTGTCCTCTGCTGGCACCTTGAGCTCAGGGAACAGTGGGAGGTATTGTTGACACATGAAAGGCCGTCAGTGAAGGGGGGACAGGGCTGGCACAGGAGAGCTGGGTGCAATGAATACCAAGCTTTCAGCTCATTTGTCACCACAACCCACACAGACCTGCTCCTGAGACTGCACGCCTGTCCTCCCTACTCCTGCCTGCCACAGGCTCTTCATGCAACACCAGACAATGCAGAGAGGAGCTGGAGCCCCACTGATGTTTTTTTTTGTTTTTTTACATTTATGCTACATGTTATAATGAGTAAGTTATGGTAATCACAATCAATTCTGCTAAAGAGAATGAAAGCTTTAAATGCTGGCTTTAGAATTAGACAATCTTAGAATGGGAAACAAAGTGACAAATCTAACCACAGGGTATATTTACTAATGTGCATGTTTAATCCACTATGAAACTTCTTTCAAGCCTGAAAGGTTTTGTGACAAGGGTTTGGCAGTGAAAAAAACAGATAGCGAATCGAAGACCTATTTAAGGAAACTTAATAAGGGTTAAATGGTATCCAACCGCATTTTGAAATGCCACAGGGAATAGGATTTCCTGCTCTATTACACAACATATTAATCACAGAATACCTCAAATATGAGCCATTGCGCTGGCTCGTACATCTCAAACCAAACACAGGAAAGACATTACCTCAAGTCTCCTGAGGTAAGATTTCGATCATACACAATATGGCTTCTGGAAACGAAGAGCAAGACTCAGAAGGGCTGTTACGCCCATGTTGAAGTCTTTTGTCACTCATTGGCCGGTTGGAGCTGTAGACTACAATTTGCCAACTGCCTGCAAACAGCTGCACAAAATTGTTAGCATAATCCCTGGCTAAATTGGCAGTCGGAATCCAGCTCTGGATCATGGCAACCCAACTAGAGGTGAGCGCTTAATGACCGACTTTCTTTCTTCAACCTTTACAACTGAGAACTAGAAAAATGTTAGCTGATGTTTTTATTTTTTCAGTATAAACAAACCATCATTATTCCCTTTAAGACAACACAAATCTACTTAGCACTAAAAAAAAATCAAGATTTTATGCATCTGAGTAATTCATTTTGACAAAACAGCCAGATTTTATCCATCAGGATTTGATTTAATATTTTTGTTGATTCGTTTTTCTCCATCCACGTGTCAATTTAGAGGTGGTTAACGACGTTAACACATTTTGATGAAAAAATTATAAAACCATTTCAGAATAATGCGCACTGATGAATTGTACACAATAATGTTTAAAGTCAATAAGATCAATGTTCATCTTGTCTTTAAGGAAATGTGAAAAAGTGAAGCAAAATTTGCTTCCACTTTACTGCAAAATAAGAATATTCTGCAATGTTCTTGAATAATTTCCTGCAAAACTTACTTCATGGCACAATGGTCAGGGTCAAGTGTTGGCATGCTCCTAGTCGAGGGGTCTGATCTGCCAACAACAGCAGAAATATTACAAGTCCAATGCCAAGGAAATGTGTTGCCCTCTGGCCAGCACTGAGAAGCGAGTCATGTGTATGAGCTCAGGTGTGTCAGATCTAACTAAACTCTGGACATTTCAACTCCTCTGAGCTGCTGATCAGTCTGGGGACGAATCAAGGGCAATCAGCAGCTTCAAAAGGAGCTTATTACTGATACCAGACCTGGCAGCTAAAGGATGGGTGAAAATAAATGAAAGAAGTAAACCAATGAAACGAAAACACACCGATCCCCTTTGTTCCAGTGTGAAACAGCTACATTATTAGGCCCATTACAGAAAAAAAAAATACAGCCAGAGGGACACCACAGGGATTCCCCCCTGTGTAACAGATGCAGCCCATAATAAGCACAGTTGACAGGCTAATAATAATGCACTGGATGTAATTTAGTCTAATTCTCATTAGAAAGAGAGCATGGAAGAACTCCCGGCAGTTATAGAAGACACGCACACATAAATGTACACACACACATGGCATCTGGGGTCAAGTCTTAATATTACACCTTCATAATGGTGTAATATCAGGAGAGTAAGGCTCAAGCGCAGCCAATCAGATGCACTAGGACTGAACCTCATTGCAGGTTTGATCTGATATTAGACAAAGGTACAGTGCCATTTACTCTCTTGCTACGGTGCAAATCCAGAGTTTATAGCTGGAAATGCAAGATGATCAAAGAGCAGATGTTGCAAAGATCTCCTTCTGGCTGTGATTCATGATCTAATCAACACACCTGTTCATCAGCACCATGAAGGCCCTGAGAAAAACAACTTTGGCTAGTACATGAAGTCAATTAACACTGGTTTCTACATGAATGCAATTAAGAGCAACACTAAAGACAGCTTGAAAGAGCTGAGGTGTGCAATTCATGAAGATACCTGACTGAAAAGAGAGAAATTACTATTACTAAAAGAGAGAACTATTATTCCCCTTGTTTGTTTGTTTTTCAACCTTTGAGACACCAGAAATGCAGATGGGGTCATGGACAATTTTTATGAATCGCATCTTATGTATGCCGTATAAAAAAATTACAAAAATTAAAAAAAGATCTTGAGCTTAATATTCAAACTTAAAATATGCAGCTTCTCTTGTGCTCCACATACTGTAAAATGTAGGCGATTGTTGTGAAAAAGAACACTGCAAGGACTATACTGCTGTTCATCCCTGGAGGAAAACTTTGTTGCAGTGTCTCTGAGCACCCTAAAACCACTGGTATTTTTTGCTAGTGTGTGCTAATGAAGCCAATGAGATCCTGTGGAGTATTAATTGTATGACCAGGCTTTTCCCCTATTATTTCCATTTCATTTCCAGTTATTTTCCAATTATTTAAAACAAGGAGCTTTGTCATAATTATAGCAGAAATACTGGAGGATATGTCTTACCTTATATGGGGGTTAAAGTAAGGCCCCGTTTACACCTGGTATTAAGATGTGTTCATCGGATCATAAGTAGACGAGGGAGACACATCCTTGTTTACACCAGGTGTTGTCTCTTTTGTCCACTTTCAACCACTTCTGTCCTGATTTCTTCGAGGATAGGGGTCTATGTGCAGGTAAATGTATGTTGTTGTTTTTTTTTTTCAGATCTTTCTAATGATAGAAATGAGCTCAACCGATTTACAAATGAACGTGACCTGATCCGGAAGAAAAACACCCAGGAGCAGCAGTGTGGCAAGCAGTGCGGGGCAGAACCGTGAGAGAGTGGCGCGAGGCTGGTGGCCTGATTGATGATAAGTGCCACCTGCACGCTACACCGGTCTCGTATCTCTCACAGAGGAGCTTCGAAAGCATAAAATGAGGAGTGACAACAGGAAAGGACGAGAGAGTTAAACTATTTTATGTTAGGCTATGTTTTGTTTATGTGTGTGCGGCAGTCGTCCGTGAGGGGCTGCTGCTTTTACTTTCGTTTTGTGTTTGTTTATTTTATAATTAAAGTCTTTAAATGTTCGCTGTTTCCCGCATCCTTCTTCCCCTGGACAACTAACCTCGTTACAAGCAGCTTTAATTTCTGCTCTGATTAAAAACCCCGCCGAAAACCCCAATGTAGGCACAGCAATTTTTTCGTTTTCTTTGCTTAGGGATAAAATGAAGTTCGAAATACAGGACCAGCGATATATACTATAACTGCACATGCTTCTTTAAACAAATGCTAGCTATGAATCTAACTGCTATGGACCAATGGTAGTACAAATAGTCCAGTCATTTTAAGCCAAAATGGGGGTCAACCTTGAACAAACTGCAACAGAAGCAAACTCAACTGATTTTGTATCCTCAATATGTCCTGAGTAAGGACACGGACCCAGCCCCAAACCCCACCTCTGCAATAATAATTAAAGGCTGGTTTAAAGTACTTCTTCCTGCCTCTGTTTATTAATGCTCATGGGTAACCTAAATGGGTTCCATTCAGACCTTAACATTAAGTATTTTACTGTTATGTGTCAACAAGATTCAACAAGACATTTTCACCTGGCTATACCCAATGTTTAGATCTGTTGTGGTATTTATACAAATTAGCACATACATAATTAGATTATGCACCGTTTGTTCATGTTAACAAACAATTTAAAAAAACTTGTGTTTTTACTTACTTGATGTAATCAACTCAGTAATTGTCATGGTGATATCTAAAGGTTAAACTTTTTACCCTATTCACGTAAGAAAAAGAATGAATAGGCGTATGAATAGGCTATATTTGGGTCTTTTTCAAAACTTCCCCTAATGGGATTCTTCAGGGCTTTTTTTTCCTTACTCAGGACATATTGAGGATACAAAATCAGTTGAGTTTGCTTCTGTTGCAGTTTGTTCAACCTTTTTTCATAAAATGACTGGACTAAAAGTTATTTACCAGCCTTAAACTTTTCTGGGAAGTTCGCTTAGGCAAGTGGTTTCGAACTCTCAAAACGAACTTCGTTTTGGTCTGATTTTGTTTGAAATGATGTCACAGCCGTTCGTTCTTCGGTTTTGCTTGAAGTATATCATGGCCTTCAGTGCATGTTACAAATTAGGAAAGGTGAGATAAAGTGTTTGTTACTTTTTTCATCTTCAAATCAAACTTGCGTCTTCAGCCGACAAAGTTCAAAAATCCCGTCTGGCTAGTGCGCTTCTCATAATGTTTACACATTAGATCAGTAGGCGGAGAGTAGGTCATCCACTTGTGATCCGATCGTCCAAAACGCATCGTAATGCTAGGTGTAAACAGGTTCTAAGTGTTGGACAATAGGGGGCCTTCTAATCAAAAAAGTTCAGAACCACTGGTCTATACATCACTTTATTGGAAGAAAGTTCTTTACATCCCAAAATCCATCTATTCTTGTTTGGGGTAACTAAAAAAAACAGGGTTATTAAGGACATTTCCAGGATGACAGCATTTTGGTATATTATGATTGCACATTATCTGGTATCTTTAAAAAAAAAAAAATTACAGAATACTAAAATAAAACAAATACCCTCACCAAATCAAATGCACCAATAAATTGTCTTTAAACTAGTCTGTGTCATAAACCAGTGTTTCAAGGCATATCTCTTCTTGCAGTGGGTGAGAAGAGAAATTGCTTTAAAGTAATGCCCCTCATCAAATTCATCAGCAGTCAGGGGATTAGAGCCGTTATATTACCAAAAAGCTTACGATCTTACGGCCAACGGAGGGATTAAACACTTCTCATAAAATGAAGACAGGAGAAGCAAACCATCTGACAGAGTCATTATGACCCCATACACAAACAGCACAAGCAAACAGACTGCAGTCACTTTTAGGGGCTGTTCACACAGAATGTGTTTTTCCATTCCACTGCACTACTTTTCCATTGTTTTTCAATGTAAACGCGCAAGACGGGTGTCGTTAACCGTTGTACTCACATCTTGTGTCTTTTGCAGCATCTCACAATAAACGACTACCAAAATTGCAGACTGGACACAGGCTAGATCATCTATTAGTACAGAAACTGCGACTTCCAGTGATTTAATCACTGTTGGTGTGAACAAGACTTTATGGGTAGAGAGGCTTAAATTTACATCAGATCACCCCACATTTACATATACTTAATTGTGTGCTGTATTGACTGACTGAGGAGGTATAAAAGTCCTTTTCTCCACTGACTCCTTGCTAAATCTACTTTTGCTTCATTTGTGCAAAGTACCTTGTTATGTAGCTTAGATCTGTAATATGTAAATTAAATGTGGGCTTTGTCTATATTTACAACAAAGCAGTGTAAAATACAAGTACACCACTGTTCTAAACTCTAGAGTCAGTAAAATTTTTGTAAGAAATTAATAGTTTTATTCAGCAAGGATGCATTAAATAAATGTATAATGTTAGAATGAAAAACATTTATCACAGTTTATCAAAGGAATCAAATACATTAAAATACTTTTGATGAAATAAATGGAGCCTTGCTGAGCATAAGAAACTTGAAACAAGAAAAAAAAAAAAAAAAAATTACTGACCCTAAGCTATTGAACAATAGTGTACTGAAACTATTTAGTGATTTCAACCATTTCAAAGGGCACAACACTAGAGTGAGTAACTGATCATAAGCAGTGTCTAACAAAAGTGAGTGGATAACACAATAGTGATTTAGCCAGTTGTTAACTTCAGGTTTGTAAATGGCAATACTGTTTCTTGTTTCTTACCCAGCTCCAATCATCAGTGAACGTCTGACTGTGCCGTCATTGTGCTCTATGCCACAGCTAGGATACTCTGCTCCGGTTCATTTAGGGATCTGCTTCACAGAACAGTTTGTCATACCTGAAACAGATGAAATAGAAACAGAAATAAGGTGAGAAAAATAAGACAATCTTTACAGAATAATTTGACCTTTTACTCAAGAAACTTGTAACCTAATCCATGAACATTCCTGCAAGCAGGACACAGTTTCTTCTGATCATGCTCTTGATCAAGGAACAAAGATCAAAGATCAAGGACATAAGAGTATGGTCAGAAGAAACTATGTCCTGCTTGCAGGAATGTTACAGCTATTGTTACAGCTATGTTACAGCTATACTGATTGGGACATTTTTACACAGTCCTGTGGTGATGATTTGGATTCACTGGTGGATGTAACATGCTCATATGTTGCTTTTTGCAGGGACATGGAAATTCCCTATAATTAAACGTGTTAAATTACATTCTAATAACAAATCATGGGTTATTAAATCTGTTAAGTCCTGCTAAAAAAAATAAAAATCGCCTTTAAACAGGGATCAGCCTCTGATTGCATATGGCTACAAATTAGTTGCCAGCAGCCATGTCACCCTGTAGCCCAAGACTGGTTGCCCACTGAAGCTAAGCAGGATTGAGCCTGGTCAGTACCTGGATGGGAGACCTCCTGGGAAAACCAGGTTTCTGCTAGAAGGTGTGTTAGTGAGGCCAGCAGGGGGCGCTCACTAGGGATGGGAATTGATAAGAATTTAACGATTCCGATTCCATTATCGATATTGCTTATCGATTCTTATTGGGTGAGGGAATAAGTACAAATTTGTTTGTATTAACTCGCTTTAATATCTGATCAGAAGACACAGCACAGAGTATACACAAATTATGTGTAGCAACCTCAGAACAAACCTAAAAGTAGGTGAGCTACTTCTCAAAGTAAAGTCCAGGGACCTATAGCCTAGGGCAGTGTTTCTCAACCAGTATGCCATGGCACGCTAGTGTGTGAAAGATTATCAAGAAGAGTGCCTTAGGATTAGGAAATTGATAATTTTCACATTCATTGGTCCAGACAAAAAAATAAATAAAACTGCCATTTATGTGCCATAAAAACTAAAAACACAGACTGAAAACAGTTAAGGAAGAGCTTGTGCCTTTTGGAATATTAACAGTGCTCATTTGGATTAGGCTACTGAGTTACTAAAACAATCTTTGTCAAATAATACACGGGTTTTCTTCACATTTTGAACGTTTTTGTTTCCATTTGTTTAATTTCAAGATCTGATGTGACTTATCCATTGTTGTTTTTACAGTTACAAAGCTGGGAGCACTAAATGATATTCAGTCACATTATACACGCTTTTAACATTAAATAAAGCACAAAAATAGTACCTGATATTATCATTGCCACACTTTGAGATTGTTGTTCCAGCGCGACGTCGCAGTAAAATAGGATCCGTTTCAAATAGAATCGTCGCGTGTCGCGGCTGGTTAAACTTTGATTAACATGGAAAATGATACTTTTTATCGCGTGTCGCGCCGTCGCGTCGCATGTAGTTAGGACGCGGCCAGAGCGCTTCTGCCTCGATGCCATGCTCTCTCCCCTTTTCCACCAAAAAAGAACTGGTTCGGAACTGGTGCTGGTTCAAAGTTGGTTCAACTTGCGAACCTTCTCAGAACCTGTTTGTTTTTCCACTGACTAGAGAGCCCAGCGAACGACGTCATCACTGTGTACGTTGCCATAGGCTACTACAAAGGGGGTCGTAAACTGGACGCGCAGCGCCGCGTCTAGTAACGTTACATCTCTCACCTGAAAATCCGATAACATCAGCAATTTTGATTTCTGTAAATGAATATTAAACTAAATGTATATTGCAGCACAGGGTGAAGTCAGTATACATTAACTACGATATGAGACACATACATGCAAATTTAATATAAAACTATGTAACGTCGGTTAAATGGCGCTCTGTTGCGCGGCAGGATTTTGAACACGGTCCTGAGCCGTTGCTGGGCGCCGCGGACAGACGCCGAACGGCGCCGCCGGTGTGTGTACACTTTTAGAGAATAATGTGTTTGAATTTAAAAGACGTGGCGCGGCGCTGAGCTGAGCTGCGCGTCCGGTGTGCGACCCCCTTTAGCTTCCCTAGAAACGCTTGCGCCAAATTTAAACATAACAATTACAATGGCGGACTACACCGTCTTTCTGCAAATGTTTCTCCTTGCTTTGCGATCCTATATTGGGGTCAGAAGAAGACGTTTAGAACACATTTGTGCTGCTCGGACGGAGGTTACGTTCGAGAAGAAGTTCGACAATAACCCCGCCCCCAGCATGACGTGGTTAAAGAACGGTTCTAGTCCAGTAAAGAGTTGGTGCCGCTCTGGAACCAATTTTCCTGGCCGAGAACCGGTTCTTTGGCTGTCGAAACACAAAGAACTGGTTCGCGAGTAGGCACCGGCTCCGAACCGGCACCAGCACTGCCTTGGTGGAAAAGGGGTATCATAGTGTTTGCTACGTTCTGAACCAAAACAACGCAGCACGTGTGTGACGTCGTGTCACATTTGAACGAGCGGAACCGATAAGCGGAATCGTTAAGCAGGCATGCTAAAGGGATAGTTCACCCAAAAATGAAAATTCTGTCATCATTTACTCACCCTCAAGTTGTTCCAAACCTGTATGAGTTTCTTTGTTCTGCTGAACACAAAGGAAGATATTTGGAAGAATGTTTGTAATCAAACAGATCTCGATCCCCATTGACTTCCATAGTAGGAAAAAAATATACTATGGTAGTCAATGGGGACTGAGATCTGTTTGGTTACAAACATTCTTCCAAATATCTTCCTTTGTGTTCAGCAGAGCAAAGAAACTCATACAGGTTTGGAACAACTTGAGGGTGAGTAAATGATGACATAATTTTCATTTTTGGGTGAACTATCCCTTAACGGTTCCAAGGAATCGATTCACTGGGTTCTCGGTTCCCATCCCTAGCGCTCACCCTGTGTGGGTCCTAACGCCCCAGTAAAGTGATGGGGACACTATAGGGGCTTTCGCACCGGAGGAGCCTTTTCATATTTCCTAGAACTATTGGCGGAAGTACCCGGATTTTGGCGCGTTCGCAATGCAGGAACTAGGAACTATTTTAGTTCTAGAAACTCTTTTGAAGGAACTAATTTAGCTCCTACTTCAGAGTAGGCTCTAAACCAGCACTATATCCGTGACATTAGTGTACGCTGATTGGCCGAACGCACGCAAAACACCAGTACCCGCCATTTTTAAAAAGGCTGTGTAAACACACAGATTATATATTTACTCCACAAACTAACTCTACGAACATGGAAAACAGTGATAGATGGACCTCTTAACCTTTACGCTGAGGATAAAATCCAACGCAACTTTGAGGGGACCAAGCGAAACATGATTATGTATTTCTGCTCAGCTAGCATCACTGGACATGAACCACACGGCATACGCTACTAACTTTTCATTACTGTCTAATTTCTATGTATAATAGTTCTATTGAATAACATATTACAGGACAGGACAGTTCGACAGATCGTAAACTAATGAACACGGAGAATGCAAGCATTGTTTGTTTGCTCAGGCTCTGGCGTTCTCAGCGCCATCAAAATAAAGGTCCATCACGCTGTCAAAATAAAAGTCACAACAACACTTCAGAGTTCTTACTGCCTGGCGGTGCGAATGCAACCAGAAAACGTTCCTAGGGGAACCATTAGTTCTCGGGGAACCATCATGGTGGTTAGTTCCTGGAACTAAGTTCCTAGAACTAAGAACTATCCTGTGCGAAAGCCCCTAAAACTGTCAAAGAGTAACCGTCCTTCGGATGAGACTTTAAACTGAGATCCTGACTCTCTGTGGTCATTAAAAATCCCAGAATGTCCTTCGGAAAAAGAGTAGGGGTTTAACCCTGGCATCCTGGCCACATTTGCCCATTGGCCTCTGTCCATCATGGCCTCCTAATCATCCCCATATATACACTGATTGGCTTCATCACTCTGTCTCCTCTCCACCAATAAGCTGGTGTGTGGTGGGCATTCTGGCACAATATGGCTGCCGTCACATCATCCAGGTGGATGCTGCACACTGGTGGTGGTTGAGGAGATTCCCCCTTCCTTATGTAAAGTGCTTTGAGTACCTAGAAAAACGCTATATAAATGTAACGAATTACAAAAGAGTTGAAGATTGAAAACTAAACAAAACTACAAAGTAGAATTGGAGAAAAAGAAAATTCTGGTTCAGCTTGGGCGAGTATTAAAATTATAGCAGGCCTTCACAATTTAAACAGCAGCACTGTTCACTGTTATGTTAGATGGTTTTAACTCAGATATTACATTTGCAAATACTCTCAATTGTCTTTTTTGATAATTTTGGATTTTAGCAAAGAAATTCAGGAATTGAGTCTTAAACTTATGGATAATCAGCATTTCAACATTGATCTTCAGGATCAATGCTTTTAATTCAGTAAATGTGAACAAAAGCCCTGGTCCTGATAATATCTGTGGCCGGTTACTTAAATCACGTTCAAAAGTCCCCTCTGGAAAGATACTGTGGTTGTATTTCAGTCCGGGTCACTTTGACTTCAGTTTTAATGAAGATTTTTGAGAAACTGGTCAGGTCCGAGATCTTGAGGCAGACTGAACATGCACTGGACCCCTTGCAGTTTGCATAAAGGCCACAGAGAAGTGGAAGATGCAGTAACATTGCTTAATTTGCTTTTTAGACATTTGGATGGAAATGGGACACATGCCAGACTTCTATTTATAGACTTTTCATTGGCTTTTAATATATTCCAACCACACATTTTAACCAGAAGGCTCTTACAACAGTTTGAGTTAAGTAATAATCTGGTGGGTTGGATTCTTGACTTTTTAACCAATAGGACACAGAGAGTGAGGGTCAATGGTATTTTGTCTGACCGAAAAAGCTCTTCTATAGGGTCTCCTCAAGGGTGTGTGTGGTCACCTTTGATATTTATTCTCTACACAAATATGTGTCAGAGCAGTTATGACAATGGAACCATCATAAAATATGCAGATGATTCGGTTATTGTTAGTCTGCTTCCGGAGAATGAGATCAGCCACTGCCCAGTTATTGATGATTTTGTACACTGGTGAGAGGAATCTTACCTCCAGCTTAACATATCAAAAACTATGGTCATTGATTTTAGTAGGAACAATAGCATGAATGAAGCTACTTTAATGAAAGGTCAGACCATTGAGTATGTGCAAACCCTGGGACTATTATTGATGCAAAATTTAACTTTGAAGCTAATAGTACAGCCATGTGCAAAAAGGGTCGCCAGCGCTTAAATTGTTTAAGGAAACTATCACACTTTCATATTGACCAAATGATAATGAATATGTTTTATCATGCTTTTTTTTTTAACAGTTTTGTCCTTTTCCTTGGTGGTATGGTTTGGTCATTCGAAGAAATTCCTTAATCCACATAGTTAAATGGTCTAGTTGATTGGTTGGTGAGTCACAGTTGTATCCAGCATCCCTGTAGACAGTTACAGATGATGGCTACTTCTATTTTAAATGATGTCTCCCATCCTTTGCACAGTGAGTTTCAGCTTCTTCCCTCTGGGTGGAGGTTTTTAGTCCTAAGGTGCAGAACAAAGAGGTGTAAAAACAGCTTTGTTCCTGCCGTTTTAACATTGATGAATAAGCGGTAGGGGTATTATGTGTGTGTATATATTTGTATATGTATATAGGTATACATGTATATGGGCATATATGTATATAACTATTTTTTATGATACGTCTTGAGTGGAGGAGTCTTGAGCACATGTATCATGTTATTGTTATTTTGTTGTCATATATTATATGTGTTTTATGTGTATGTGTGTTTATGTGTATGTGTGTTTTGTGTCAAGAATGGATGCTATTATCATATAATTTTACTGCAAAACAAGGTAAAGTACCCAAACCTAACTTAACGAAGGAGCTCACTAAAATATTTTCTGCAACCTGAAGGCTAAGTTATCACTGTGAGCTTATCTCTTCTGAGGTGGTGGCCAATTTCAGATATCATCTATTAACACCAGCTAAGCCTGTATATTTGTTGTTCGTTTACGTCGATGGCATATCCACTTCCTGGGATAAACATTTGATTGTAAACAGCTTTAACTGCTTCCACAGGAGGACAAAATCAACCCACAGATTAAATGTACTATCAAATATCATCTGATGGTGTTGGCGGTTGTTTTAGTTGACTAAATGAAAAAATGGCAAAGCTAATGCTGTTGTAAGATGTTAAGAGGAGATCAACTCCAAGCTAATTGGCCAGTTATCCATAAATGAAATCTGTTGTGAGGGAAAATGAAACTGGCACAGCACATTCGGCCTAGGCGTTAAGTACACTTTCACGTCAAGGAACACTGAGTTACAGTCTTTAAATAGACCATAAATGATGGAGAAGAAACAAATACATATTAGTAATTGCATTCATGATGAATTTACAGGCTTGTCGACAGCCTGGTCGTTAATGTAGTGACGATCCATCAACCACAGTGAGTGGAGAGTGACTGTAACTCTTCACCCCACAATTAATCTCCACCATAACAGTTTTCCGGCACCCGAGGAGAGGCTTGTTAAATTAAAAACTGCAGTAAATCACACCGTAAAGAAGGTATTGATCATTTTTCATAAAATGGGAATATTGACAAAGCACTTAAATCTGATATTTTCTAGTTTATAACATTCTGTTGGATACAAGGCTCATTGGCAGGGCTCCCACCCGTCACAAAGTAAAAATGTTATAGAATATAAAAAAAATATTAAAATAGATATACCAGTAATGATTAGACATGATGTAGATAATTCATGACGATTCAGCCAAGTAGGGTTTTAAAAGGCTACAAAGCAAGCAACACACATTTTCATGGTAAAATGTATTTAATGCTTCTCATTGCACTTCACAGATGCTGATCTTTAGGTTGTCTGTCTTGGAGTCAGTGCTAGTTAACACCTCATTTACGTGCGGCTGTCTGCTGGGCATTGTTGACGGTTACTATTAAAAGCCTTTTCTTATGCCTGTTTCTCACCTAAATCACAGAAGCTGAAAGATGAAATCCCAGCAATTTAGAAATTCCTCCATGTCATACTCTGATGGACTACTAGAAGGAGGAGGGCTACAAACAAAAGAAGCGTGACATCACGTATCAATGAGAGCCTTGAGCTAAGCTCAATGTGCCAGGTCACTTCTTCTAGCTACTGATAGTAATCCCTTAAATATGATGCATTGTCTAATATGTGAAATGACCATTCTTTTGAGCATGATCTTTTCAATTAATCAGTTTATCCCATTCACAAATTCAGTCTGATTCAGAAATCAGTTCACAAATCAAACATCACTTCATAGACATGCCAAGGAAAGGCTAGTGCAAATATCATAAGTCTTCAGTGAATAACTTAAATTTCATCCTGTTTCTCATTCAAAACTACCAGATGACTTCAGAAGATTTGGAAAACAGAAATCATATGAGGGTTTGGAATGAAACGAGGGTGAGTAAATTACAAAATTATTTAGCTCAAATTTAATTAGCTCAATACTAGGATTCAACTACCCTTTCAAGTCAGCACAAACAAGAAATTGTGAATGCCGTTTCCTTCCCTGTTGTGGCACATCTGAGTGAAACCACTCAAACGAGAAAAAAAACATAGGGTGGGATTTTGTCCATCAGGAATCAATTGAATTGTCATATTTTCATTTTTATGATCGTTTCATGTGAGAGCCAGGTTGTTGGAGGGGAGGGATTGAAATTTGTCGAGCTATTGGACAACTGTTATGACCAGCCCTCCCGCCAATCTACAAGTCATAAATTGCAATTTTCCATAAAAAAGAAGATTGTCAATTTTGATTTCATGGTGACATTAAAGGGTTAGTTCACCCAAAGATGAAAATTATGTTATTATTCACACTCAAGTCGTTTAAAACTGCAAGACTTTCGTTCATCTTTGCAACACAAATTAACTTATTTTTAAAATCTCATAATTTATTATCATTAATCAAAAATAATTATCAATTTATTATTATAATTTATGTTATTTTTGTCCCTCCTCTGAAAGTCCAAGCAACCAAAACATAGGTTCGCAGTACACACAGTATAGACATTTTTTTTGGGGTTAACTATTTATTTTAACAGGTCATACTTTCTCCATTGTTTCTTCTACACACACAAACTTGTTATTCATTCATGTTTGTCAAGATATGAAGGGGAAAAAAACATATCCAAAGTGAATGAATGATGCATTTAAATACAGGTTGTCAACCCTGTCCATGTGTAGCGTTTCATGTTTTCCATACACCAAATAAGGACGTACTTTAGCTAAAAGCCCTAGAGGGTTAGTTACTGTTCAGAGCACATGCCATATGCTTGAAAAAAAGATAGAGAGAAAAAGAGAGAGAGAGAGATGCACTCATTTACGTGGCAGCTCCCTCAGGTCACGTCTATCCCTAGAATGAACTGAGGTTCTTCTAAATCCAGCCACCATCACACATCTGCACGCACAGATACACACAAAAGGCAATTAAAAAGCTAACTGAAATTAGTCTGAGACAAATCTCAAAAGAAGAGAGTGGAGTTTAAAAGACTAAGAGAGGAGGAGATTTTGAAGAGTTGAGATGTTGGGGGCGGGGGAAAACATGAGTTTGAGGTTGAAGAGTTTATTCTGAAGAATATACAACAAGCTTCTTCAATTCTCCTTTTGTAGAGAGAGGAAAAATTATCATTAACATTAGGGCTGGGCGACATGACCAAAATCTTACATCACGATATGAGAAATTGTATTTCACGATATCAGTTTCTTTTGCTTTAAATAAGGTTTTGATATCATTGAAATTTCATAATTCTTGTCACCATTTTCAATATCACAAAAAACTAATACTAGACTAAGTTAAAAAAAAAACTCTCAATCTTACTGAAGACGAGTAAACAGTGATAAAGAAAGAGCAAATAAACTAATTACAAGCATATAGGAAAACAAAATACATTAGAATACACATGAAATAGACCTACCTTCAAAACTTCAAGCACTAGAAATAAGAAACACTACATAAATTGTATAATGTAATTAAATGGAAAAAAAAACTAGTCTTCACTGTGTAAATTATACAATTATTCTTATTAAAGTTACAAAAGTGATTCGGTAAAGAGCAGTGAGAGATTTTCTCTTTTTGTTGTTTGATGAACATTAATAATGACAGTAGGTAAATTAGATGCTGCCACTTTAAGACCGACTGCACGGATCCAATACTTGTGCGCTTTCTTTCTCAACTGTTTACGTTTACTTAAGACATAAATGACTGTTTACTTGCAAAGACATGGTCACTTTGACACATAAGTATGTGCATTTAATAGTTCAAGCTCAAAGCACTCAGTTCAGTTCTCACGCGCTTTAGAAGCAGCGGCTTCATGTTTAGCATGCGCATATAGCGAAATAAGTTGTCTTTCGCTGCTTACTGCGCTTCAACGGTTTAAAATCACTTGTTTTTAAACCGCAATACTTAAAATGCATGCAAACATGAGCTTTCATGACAGCTTAGCACAGCAACGTCATGTTAGCGTAACCACGATAGAGACCATAGTCCAAATTCTCTACCGGTTGACAAATTTCTACTGGTTAATCGTGTCTACCGGTATATCGCCAAGCCATAACCCCTACTTCCAGCTGCAATATATGTTCAATTTCCCAAACATAGCAATAGAGACTCAGTAGACATGCACTGAATATGAAAACAAAAAACACCTACACACGTCTACTCTATAAAAGCAACTATGATGTTCTTGAGAACAAGGACATATCCAGGAGTCCTTGTCAAGTACGTTCACAATGTGCAGAAGTGTGGAATCCATTAAGAGCGAAAGTAACAAGAGTCAGCACATGGCCACATTCGGAGGAAATCATCTCACACTTCATCTCCCCAGCTCTGTCTGCGTAGACTGTGTTCGAGAGTAATGGAGGTTTCAGCTTCAGATGATAGAAAGAATAAAAGCGGGGAAGGTGGGAGTGCGGTAGAAAGAAGCTGAAAGAGGAGCGGAGGATAAAATATGGCCAGTTATCAGATGTGCACTTGAAAGCACCCCATTCTTAACTTACTGCAGGCTGGCAGATTCAGAGCCTGTGAGAATGGATTGGACAAGAACATCTTAATATCTGATTCGAAGGAGCCTGGAAGCGGTCAGCCTTTTGTTCAAACAGAAAAAGAGAATAAACACTTTCAAAAACAGTCAGAAACCGACCCCTCCTTGAATATTGCCCAGCATCCCTTTACTTCGTCTTGCCCCATGTATACCACGGACAACATTAAAAACAATAAGAGAGCCAAAACAACAGCTACAAAAGCAACATCAAGTGTCTCAAAAAGGAGAAAGACCTCTTTGTTTGACCCTGTGGACACATACCAGAGCCCCAGCACTTTTTTGTGGCCCTATAAATGGCCCGTGTGATCCGACAGCCCCTCCTCCAGTCAGGCCCTCTCGCAGTGGAAATGCGACCCTCACCGTCACAGTGGATTATGGGAACAAAGAGAAGCTGGGAGTTTGAGTGTCGCAGTAGGGGAGATGTGTGGGGCCTGTCATAGTCTCTCA
Organism: Abramis brama; assembly: GCF_963993115.1. Lineage (NCBI taxonomy): Eukaryota > Metazoa > Chordata > Actinopteri > Cypriniformes > Leuciscidae > Abramis > Abramis brama. The sequence goes on along the minus strand of NC_139965.1, from coordinate 27,069,702 downwards.
GGGATATGGTGCTCATCTGTAAAATTCCAATGGCTCTTGAAGAGGCTTTGCATACATTCTCCCGTTATCTCTGCACTGCCTCCTGGGATTCTTAGTCTCATCTCACCGTCTTTCTCAGGGTCCAAAATTAACTTTTTGCCACACATGCTAACAGCGGGTAACTGGCTCTTTTACCAGCTATGAAAATGTAGTTTACATTGATTTAATTAACAATACACACTACTGTTCAAACGTGTGGGGTCAAGAATTAATGTCTTAAAAAAAAACGTAGAGTCAATGCGATTTTTTAAAGACATTAATACTTTTATTCAGCAAGGATGCATTACATTGATCAAAAGTGACAGTAAAGAAATGTAAAATGTTACAAAATATTTATATTTCAAACTAATACTGTTCTTTTGAACTTTCTATTTAAAGAATCCTGAAATGCATCACGGTTTCCACAAAAATAATAAGCATCACAATCATTTTCAACTGTGGTAATAATAGGAAATGTTTCTTGAGCACCAAATCAGCATATTAGAATGATTTCTGAAGGATCATTTCATGTGACACTCTCATGCATGTCATGCTGAAAATTCCCCTTTACCATCACAGGAATAAATTCGATTTTAAAATATATTTAAATAGAAATACATTTATTATATGTGACCCTGGATCACAAAACCAGTCACAAGTCACACGGGTATATTTGTGGCAATAGCCAACAATACATTGTATGGGTCAAAATTATCGATTTTTCTTTTATGCCAAAAATCATTATGATATTAAATAAAGATCATGTTCCATGAAGATATTTTGTAAAGTTTCCTACTGTAAATATATAAAACATTTATTTTTGTGAGTGAATGCAGCACAATCGCGAACATAAATGGACAACTTTAAAGGCGATTTTCTCAATGTTTCGATTTTTTGCACCCTCAGATTCCAGATTTTCAAATAGTTGCATCTCAACCAAATATCACCCTATCCTAACAAACAATACACCAATGAAAAGCTTATTTATTCAGCTTCCAGATGATGTTTAAATCTCAATTTAAAAAAATTGACCCATTTGACTGGTTTTGTGGTCCAGGGTCACATATATCTAAAAAAAATATTTCACAATATTGCCATTTTACTGTATGTTTGATCAGCATAAGAGACTTTCAAAAATAAAATATAATATAATATAATATAATATAATATAATATAATATAATATAATATAATATAATATAATAAATATATATATATATATATATATATATATATATATATATATATATATATATATATATATATATATATATATATATATATATATATATATATATATATTTTTTTTTTTTTTTTTTTTTTTTTTATACTGACCCTATAATTTTGGTAGTGTATACAAAAAAACAGCAAAGTCAAAAAGTAATTAATATAATAATGTAGAAAACATAAATAAATAAAAAACACATATTGAAGTTTTAAATTTATAAAAGGGGATGTACAAGATCAATGACTGTCAAAATTTCAGTGGCAGTGCAGCACAGACCAAGTGACTAGAAAGAGCAAGTGAATGTTTTGTTAACATGCCTGAAATGCTCTTATTGCTAGTATAGGCCATTGTTATTGTTGTGCCCTGTAATTAGACAGTTTGATTTGTATAGTCACTTATAGAGGGTATGCACATGACGGAGTGACAGCGGTTACGCCCACTGAGTGGCAGCATTGGTTTTCAGCGTGAATGGCGCGAAAAACACAAAACACATCTAAAACGGGAAAGAGCTTTGAGATTGACTGTACAAATGGATTTGACAAGAAATCTGAGGTATATTTGTACAGACTGCCGAAAGCTACAGAAAGCAAATGGATCGCTGAAATTCACAGAAACAACTGGACTCCAGGCAGCGAAACATGGATTTGCAGCTATCATTTTGTGTCAATATCTTGAATTTTGGGGTAAAAAAAACCCTATAGATTGCATTGTTATATATTGTATTGACAACTCATCAATTAAATATTTTTATTTTGCATAATTGGATGTTTTTAAATAAACACTGACAAAAACTATACAAGTTTTAGGGCTGGACAATATGACGAAATACAATTCAAGTCAATTCATACATTGTTGACTTGGGTTCTCTCACTCCATATCGTTCTTTTGTAGCAAAGGATCTGGGTTTTATTCTGGATAGTGGCCTAAAGCTGAACAAACAAATTTCAACAAAACCTATTCATTATCGTGTTGAATTCAAAATGTAGTTGTTACAAAGCGTTAAACAATCTCGCTCTTCAGTACCTTTCAGAGTTTTTTACTGAACACTATCCAGTCAGATTGCACAGATCACAGACAAGTCATCTACTATGGGTACCCAGATCCAGACTACTACTAGCTGGCCCCAAGTTATGGAAAAAATTGCCACTTTCTATCAGAGCAGCGACCACAGTGTCTGAGTTTAAAAGTATTTTGATAATTTAAAGTTTGAGCTTTTAAAGTCTTGTGAATGTTTATTTTAATTTTGGTGTTAGATCTAGGCAATTTTGTACAGCACTTTGGTCAACCAAGGTTGTTTTAAATGTGCTTTATAAATAAATTTGAAACTTGCATTTGGAGCTTGCGTGTGTTAATTTTGGACTCTGGTCTTTCTCTTGCCATCTCTCCATAAATGGAGAAGGGAGATCCTCACTCTCGATCGAAGGCCTGCGACACTTTAGCAGCTGCTTCATAAGTGCTTCCCTGCCGAGTGTCTCAAAGAGATCTCATGATTTTCAGGAACTCTCTCTCACAACCTCCCCCTCTCATTCATCCATCATTCTCGCCTTCTGCAGATTTTGTGGTAGATGTTTTAACTTGGTTTCTCATAACTGTGATCTCTCTTTCCACTCATTATCAAATCTCAGATCCCTGCAAGAGTTAGGCATGGTAAATTAGGCAGCTGCCTTCAAGTGAGAAAAAGAATGCAATGGAAATGCATTTTTCCTTTCGTTTTTTGACATCTCGCACTGTCACAATCAAGTTCAGCTGAAGTACAAATCAATTCAAAGCAGAGTCATTCCATATTACAAGAGACCTTTTCCGCAGCACCACTGTGAACTGAAGACCCAAGGCATTCTCCTGAAAGCTCTTGCCATGAAAAATAACACCCTTGAAGGAAACTCTTGGAGTGCTCAAGTGCAGACATGGCTCAAAAGGAAGCTTAAAGGCTACTCACACCAAAAGCAAACGTGGATTGCTGACAAGTGACAACTCATTAGTAACACTATATACACAGAGTGCCAGGGCTCCAGACTGACTTTTTTCTTACTGAAAATGTATAAGGGCACACCTTAAATCAAGCTGCAACAAAATTATTCACATTTAGAGCTTTGAAGTGCTGGAAAAAGCTGTGTAGAGCTTGAAAGTTCTTGAAAAGTGCTTGAATTTCACTCTCAAAAGGTTGTACCAACCCTGAATTGAATGTAATTACCAATGGTTACAGTTAGCGTTACTACATTAAATCCATGATGAATGTTGGTGATTTGTGGACAGGAAAGTCTTCTATAACTTGTTCATTCATGGCAAAACATTTCTCCTAGTATCCACGTCACTGCTGTTTGATCTGATATGGTTTATAAAAGAGAATTCTGCACTGAATTTGAATGCTTATCAATAGATCTCGCGGCAATATTATTAATTCTGCGGTGAATTAAAATGATTTCTCACTGGATCTCCCAGTGCTATAGTAACAGTGTCGCGTGATCAAAGATCGGCCCACAAGTGAGCGCGATATCCCATAGTCATGTGTTGTACTGAGTGAACCAACTAAACGGGAACAATGAAGTATTTATGAGTAAGTCATTGAATCATTCATTTCAAACCAATTTTTTTTTTAATAATTCATTCAGATTCATTAAACAATTTAAATAGAGTGCGGCAATTATCATTTTGTCAGAACCACTAGTAAATTACATGTTATAGAATCTCTATTTGAAAAAAAAAATGTGATTCTCAATTTATCCAAAATCGTGCAGCTCTACATCAGAGTCACCAAAGCCCCCAAGCCCGGCAAATAAAAAAAGAAAGAAGTACCTTTTTAAGTCCAGACTCGAACTCTTACATATTAAACAGTTGCACTGAGGCTGAGATTTCAAAGTTCTGGTTTAAAGGGAGGCTGTTTCATCCTCCTCATAAACCAAAGACGTGGGATCGCACAAACAAAACAAACAGACGTTCGGTCAGACGGCTGTGGGCTCATGCCTGGCTGCCGGGATATGCGTGCGATTATTCACTGATGACGAGTTCAGATGGGCTAATGCTTCAGTGACAGCACCGAACAGACCCACTCGCAACCCACCAGCCCGAGCAGAGTGTTACTCATGGCAGCCTTCTGCCGATTACAGAGATACGAAACACAAAAACACAAAAAGGCACAGGAGCATCTTGTGACCTCCGACCCTTGTGTCAGTCCTGAGAGCGGAAGTAGGCTACGTCTCCCAGCTGTTAACAAAGAGATAAGCGCCGCATTCTCTGCACCTTGTTTGCTTATGAAAGGAACTTGCATGGAATATTTATCAGCTGATGCTTGAAATCAAAAGCCTTTGAGCGAAGAGTGCTTCAAAAAGCCAGGGCCATATCACAGCATCTCTGTAAGGGTGATATGAGGGCAAGGACAAAATGCACTGCAGCAGGAAAGAGCTTCTGAGGAGCAGACAGGAAGAGGGAGAGGATTATTCATCCATATCTGAACTTTGCATAAGCGCCAGGCATTATTTACTAATCAAAGGCTTGGTATTCATATCAGGATTTATAATTCATACTCCATGAGAAGAGACTGTCACAGTGGGAGGGGGAATCAAAGAGAGAGAGAGAGAGAGCGAGAGAGAGAGAGAGAAAGAAGATGGGGATGGAAGAAGCAGTTTCATAGATATAGATGATGATGATCTTCAGCGAGCATCTGGAATCAAGTCTTCCCATCAGTCTCTCCAGAGGTCTTTTCAGTGCAGAAAATGGATGTTACCAAGCCTGGGGCTGACACCACACGAATCAAATGCTTGAAACAAAACCCCAAAAGTACAGAAGAACTGTCGAAAATTCCTATTCTTGTCATTGTGACAAAGCTTTCTCTGCACAGAGGCTACAAACGACAGCTGGAAGTCTTCTAGCATGTCTGTACTATTTGTCAGTTTCTTAATGCTATTTCTATGCAAAAGGCAGCACACACAGGAGTCATGGTTTGGTATGTACCTCGGTTTTGGTCATGGTTCGATACGAGTTCGGTACATTTCTGATTCCTGATGGCACAATGCCAAATGATTTTGTCTCATTATAATAGCTGAAACAATTTAAGGGCCCTTTCACACCTACCTTGTTTGGTCAGGACTTTCGGACTTTTCAGTTTGGTCCGAATCAAAATTACAGGTGTGAAACCTCCCCCGGACCACGGTCCGGACCAAACAGACGAAATTTGGTCCGACGAAAAGAGGTGGTCTCGGTCCGGATCAAACTGTTCAAAGGTTTGGTTCGTTTCTAGTGTGAAAGCATTTTCTGTATGGTTCGGACTTTCGGACTATTTACAGGAAGTCCCGGTGGTTCCCGCGTAGCCTAAACAACTGAAGAAGAATATTTATGTGCAGATCTGTCAGTCCTGCCCACAGCGTTTCTTGATTCGCGCGCGCGCACACACACACACACACACACACACACACACACACACACACACACACACACACACACACACACACACACACACACACACACACACACACACACACACACACACACACACACACACACACACACACACATTTGGCCAGCGTCCTGCCGGCGATGATAAAATGTTCGCACAACGAGGACGTTCATTTGGCGAATTTGAACTAGCGTCGAGTATAGTTGGTGCTGGAGGGAGTAATGCCGTAATAATAACAGTATATTGGCAACGATATGCGTCTGTTCATTCATTCTTGTCAAAGTTACCCGCCGAATTGACAACACGCTGACGTCAGACGCACGTCCGTTTACCGTACAAACCAATCAATGTCAATATGCAGCCATGTAGATGATGACGACAGGACGCAAGTACGTCATGAAAAGTTCTTTAGTGCGCTCGCATAATTGCAATGTGAAACCAAACCAAAACTAACCAAATGTATACAAAGTATCAAAACATGAACTCTGGTTCGGACCTTGGTGCGGACTTTCAGGTGTGAAAGGGCCCTAAAATACTCTGTCCTTATGGTCATACAGATAAGGTAAAGGGTCTTTGAGTCTTTGTGCAATAAAGAAAACAAACAGGATGCCGTTTTCTGCCGCCCGGATTCCTTTCTTTAAAGTTAGTGGAGCGCATCGCAAAAAGTAATCGTAACTCAGTGTATAGGCTACTAGCAAGCTCTTGCATGCCATCTGAACTCTTGTTTTGGGTTGGTGTATAGACTGTCTCTTCTTCTTCTGCTCTTTTTCCTGTTGTGGCGATTAGCAAACAGCGCTGCATTACCGTGCGGACCCCCTTCACCTGTGACTGACTACATATTCATTGTCTGACTGTATGCACCGAATTGTGACATCCATACTAGGGGTGTAACAGTTCAAATAGCTCACGGTTTGGTTTGTATCACGGTTTTAAGTTCACGGTTTCTGTACGGTTCGGTATGTGCTATGTTCAGGGGGAAAAGGACTACAGTCAAATAAAAATAAAGAAAATAAGAACAAATAATCTAACTATAAGCAACAGCACAAATAAATACAATAGAGCAAAGATACTAATAAAATAAACAGTGCATTTCAGGTTTTTCAGGTAGGTCTAACATTAGTTTTCAGGTACATAAATCGAATAAAGTAATCAAATGTAAAATAACATTACATATTTGACTGTATAAAATAAAGATTAGGCTAATCCTTATTAAAGTTACAAAAGAGCAGTGAGTGATTTCCTTGTATTTTGTTTGATTACCATTAAAACACAGACAGCAGGAATATTAGGCTGCTGTCCCTTTAAGTCATAACCCACATATCCAAAATACTGATACTGTTACATATGCGTTGTCTTTCTCAACTGTATAAATTCACTTATGGCATAACGGACTAGGATAATGGGATAATCGAGACGGGCATGTTGACATAAGTTTTGTGTGAATTTGTCTGTTCTAGCACAAGACTTGAAAGCGAACTACATATTTGCACGCTATCTGAGGTGTGTGCGCGCTTCGGATGAGTACGCGCACACACACACACACAAACACAGGCTTGCGAGTTCTCTTTAAAGTCTTGCGCTCGAATGTTTAAATTGGCAGGGCTTGAATGAGTTTAGTTTAAACACAGATAGAAACGTGTGCTGTTCAGGTCTCACTGCGTTCGCGCGCTATGAACACCCGGGTGATGATGACGTAAATGACTGGTCATCTTCGAGCATACGGCACTCTCATTGAACAATGTTTACAGAGAGTGACCGCTTAATTCACATTTTTTTGATTATCGCTGTTGTAATGTATTATTATGGTGAGCCATCATGTGCATCATTCGAAAGAAACATACATTAGCGGAACTGTCTGTTTTACGCTTTGTTATTTTCAACAAACCTTTATCAGATCTGAGGTGAACCACGGTGCAAATGCGTACCGCACCGTTAGCCTACACCCTAGTCCATAACGTGACGGTTCGGGACAAATATACCATTACACCAATCCACTATTTACAATCTACCAACATCAATAGTACTTTGATCGATGCCAAAACCTAAAATTACACAATGTCAAGTTTAAAATATAAACTAGATTAGTAAACAAGCTAGAAATGCAGAAGAAAAAACATAAATAGGGGTTTTAGTAAGTGCCTTTGTTTATATTATATGTCTTTGTTAAGTCTATAACAAAGAATAATATAACATCTGTAAAATAAAATAACAAAAAAGAGGTTGGTCATATGAGATATAGGGTCCTACAATCATGTGCGTAAATTAATTTGATTAAATATAGGCGGCTTATTTTACATATTAGACCAACACTGATAACAATAAAAAGTCGCATTTGTAGGTCAATACTGGTAAATTCCTATATAGAACACAAATAAAAGGCAGGAGGCTGTTATAACTGCACATTAATATGAGGTTAGGTATATGCAAGAATTCACACATTCAGAGACACAAATGCACAATGTCAAGTATAATATTTTATAATAGGTTCACGGCGTTTTACATTTAAATTAGAGGTGAGATGAATGTGTCACTAAAATCATCCCCAATTCTCATCATACAGCCAATAGAAACCAGAGGAAAATGAAATGGCAGCTCAGACTCCGTTTTTTTAACCGATGTAAAAATCAGGAAAGAGTTCAGACACAGACGTTCAGAGGACCGCCACGGCTTGATTAGCCAAGCTTATCTAACAGCGACAAAAAGAAAAACTACTGAACAAAGAAAGTCCTTTCTGATGGATAAGATGAAGCGCATGACAGAGGGTGACATTTAGGAATTATCTTTAATCCCATAGCAGGGACTTGCAACACTATAGCCTAGACGTTTCAGAGCTTTTCCCAGTGTTTTCAGAGCTTACTCAAACAACCATTATGACTAGTCAGAACCACTCAGAGACATTAATTAGAGACAACAAACTAGCAAACAAAACAGAATTAAACAGTGCTGACACATCGGAGTCTATATAAAGTCTTTGGTATGCGTTCAGACAGCAGCATATGGCAAGTTCTCAGAGGCCGAACATGAGTGACTGTGACAGAAACCATGAGCACAAATGCAAAAACATCAACGCATGGAGGCTAAATCTGCATTAGTTCCTAAATCTGCATTATACTTAGTTCCATCTCATCAAACTCTCCCAAAAACACTCCCTACATGAAATGTATATAAATATTCACTTTATTCAGGTTTTCTTTCTGCAAGCTTGATTCGTGTTTCAGATTTTTATACTTGCCAATGCCAACATTTTCAAATGGCCCAACCCTCTACAATGCGAGTAAATCACTCGCATATGCGACTAAATCTTCACTCTGGGCGACTAAGTAATGTCTATCATTAGCCATTGGCTAATAAATTCTTAAATTTTACTCGCCAGTGTGTGTGTGTGTTAGAGGATAAATAGAAGTTTATATTTTCACTCGCTGAACACCCAGACTGAGCGCTTGAGAGTTTTGCTCTGTCAAGCGATCTGTAGCCTACTATTTCTATTCAGCTCAATGGATGTGTGCAGCGTACCTGTATTTGACAGACAGTACACTCTAATTTGAAGGCGCACAACTCGCGGTCGATTTGCTGAGAGCGCTGGGTTTCTCACACACGCAAAGAGAAAGAGAGTGAGAGCCAGAGCCTTACATACCACGCAGAATCGACGCGCTACATGTAAACGATATTCTTTGTTGTATTCTCCTGTCAAAATAACGCAGTTCATTTTGAATTATTCAGCTTTTAAGAACAAGCGGAAGATATTAGTGATGGGTCGTTCGCCAATGAGCCGGCTCTTGTAGGTGAACGTCGGGAGCAGGGTCGCATATCGCACACACATTCGTTTCGACTGTCTGATCAGCCTCACATTCTGTTCCTGTCAATCATACACGTGGTGTCAACCAATTATACTGCATGGAGGAGGGCCAAGCCAACTCACACACACACACACAGTCAGACGAGTAGTCGAAACTCAGAGGAGAGGAAAAACAGCTGTGAAAACAAAAGCAGGAAAATGAGTCGGAAGCACAGCAGCATTTGGAATAATTTTAATGATGTAGACAATGTTAAAGCACAGTGTAGAATTTGCCAAAACAATATCTCATATACAGCCAGTTCTACACACAACCTACAATGGCATATGCAAACTGTGCACCCAACTGTGAAGCTAGCGGAGCTTCGAGAAACTAGCGGTCCCGCTAGTGATGGTGGTGGAGCGACTGGAGCCAGCACCTCCACACGTGGAGATGTATCCACTCAGTCAAGTAGGCCTACTCCACGACCCACAGCAACGCAGTCTTCTATAATGGACCAGTTTATGCAAAAGTAAATGTCTGTAGCAAAACAAGGCCAAATTGATATTGCATTGGCTAAAATGTTTGCCACGGATTTCCAGCCATTTTCGATCATGGAGGACAGAGGTTTTAGAAATTATAGCAGTAGTCTAAATCCAATGTACACAATTCGATGCAGGAAAGTAATTTCAAAATCACTTATTCCACAACTGTATGAGAGCACAAGGGTTTCAGTACAGGAAAGAGTCAAAAAAGCTACTGCAGTTTGCCTTACCACTGAGTGCTGGACATCAAGGATAACCACTAATTACATGTCAGTTACATGCCACTTCATTGAAGATCTTTCAATGTCTAGCTGTCTTCTGGAACTGTTGAGAGTGGCAAAAGAATGGCACATATAGATGGAAAAGTGCTCTGCTGTGTTAGTGACAATGCAGCTAACATAACCAAAGCCGTGAAAATTTTAAAACGTGGACCCATCATCCATGTCTTGCCCACACAATCAACCTGATTGTAAGAGATGCTCTGAAGGTGATGAAGCCCACTGTGGACAAAGTGAAAGCAGCTGTGGAATACTTCCACAGGAGCACAGTAGGTGCTGAAAAACTGAAGTCTACACAATGCCAGATGGGAATGCCTGAGCTAAGGCCTAAACAAGACTGCACTACAAGGTGGAATTCAACATTTTATATGTTGAAACGGTTTCTTGAGTCAAAGGATGCCATCATCTATACCCTGACCATTGTCAATGCACCTGTTGATCCTCTGACCCAAGAGGAATGGGAGGTGGTGGAGGAGGTGTGCAGAGTCCTGGAGCCCTTTTAGCAGGTTACTTTGGAGATCAGTGGAGAGAGGTACAGTAAGCAGTTATTTCAACATTTTATCCTGTATTTTATATATATATATATATATATATATATATATATATATATAAATAAATAATCTGTATTCTCTTTTTAGCTATAGTGACAGCCTCAAAAATGATACTCCTATGTAAGGGTCTGCAGCAAATCACAGCCAACCGCCAGAGAGAAGCAAATGTTACCACAGGACAAGTGATAGAGTTGATGGACACCCTATGTTCATCAATGGACAGAAAGTTCCATAGAATGGAATATAATCACGTGAATCCGCTGCACTTGACCCCAGGTTTAAGAAGTTAGCCTTCAGTGATGCCAGAGCGATTGATGAGGCTCTTCAAAGAATCACCTCAGCAGCAGAGAGGGACAGCCCCAGCAGTCAGCTGGCTCAGACACCAGGGCAACAGGAAGCAGAGGGATCAGAAGCAGCAGATGCACTAGCAGTAGTGCCACAAACATCTGCTGTTTGGATGCTGTTTGATGAGAGAGCAACTGGGGATGCAGCACGAAGGAATCCCTCAGCAGAGATCTGCAGATCCTCTGAGCTGGTGGGAGAACAAGGCCTCTATCTACCCATGGCTTACTAAAGTCATGACAGGGAGACTCTGCATAGTGGCCAGTGCCACATCCGTTCCCTCTGAGAGGGTCTTCTCGAAAATAGGACAAATAATTACTGAGAGAAGAAACCGCATCAGCCCCTCGAAAGTGAGGCAGCTTGCATTTCTGAATGCAAATCTCTCATAAAATAAAAATATGGTCAGCATTGTGTGTGTGTGTGTGTGTGTGTGTGTGTGTGTGTGTGTGTGTGTGTGTGTGTGTGTGTGTGTGTGTGTGTGTGTGTGTGTGTGTTCATGCTATAGTTATACATTACATAACTAGTGAGATAGTTCATGCTGGTTATAACATGGCAATAAAGAAGAGAGAAAAAGAGGGACCAGTTTAATCCTTTCAGTTATTTATTTTTCTTTAATATGGGTTCTATTATGTCGTTCAGATTCAGATTGTATTTGTTTTGAATGTTGTTTCTATACATTAAAAAGTTGACATTTAAATGCAAATGTTTAATGGTATTCTTTTTTCATAACAAATCAATGCATTTTTAAAGAAATTGTAAGACATTATGAGTATGATTTAATTTAATAATATAATTAGATTTGTTTTCACACCCATCATAGTCAAAGTCATAGTTAAAACATTTATTTTTTAAACAGCCGTTTGTGAGCCAAAAGAGCCAGCTCTTTTAAGTGAGCTGAGTCAAACGAGCCGGCTCATGAAAAAGAGCCGCAATGCCCTTCACTAGAAGATATGTCGGTTTCTCCGGTAGTGGGCGGAACTAATGCGCAAATGGCAATCTCATTGGCTGGGATGGTAATCCCTGTTTTGATTTCAGCAAATCAGTTTGAGCGAACGCTGACAACATGATTAATATTCATGAACCCAGCAGCTAATCAATCCTTAGTGCGTTGTATATTCTTATTAGTAGTAGAATTTGTAGTAGTAGCCTAGTATTACCTTTTAATAATAATTTATATTATCTATTACTATCATCTTTTTTTTACAGTAACTGAATGACAAACAATATCTTAAGCATCACCAGTCCTTGTTGAGTTAAAATGACAAATATGTATTCATACATTACCAAGTTTTACTTCTAATTACTAAAGTTCTATCATTAAATAGTGCTTGATAATCATAATATAATGCTTGATTGACTGATGTTAAGAGTGTATGTTCAGATACTTAAAAACATAAACTGATTTGGCGAATATATATATGATTCGCCAAATAAGTTTATGTTTTTAAGTATCTGAACATACACTCTTGACATATATATTCAATGAGATGAGATATATATTTTTCAGTCTGGCGAGTAAACTAAAAAAAATTACTAGCCAATGGCGATTCTATTGGTGTGCGCTACCGTAGAGAGGATTGAAATGGCAACAAAAAAAAAAATATATATATATATAAATTATTTATTATTTAAAGCATTGAATATTTTATATACACAATAATTTATTTGTAATTAGCAATAACAACAAGCTATTTCACACTCATAAATGAAACTCAATGCCAGCTATAAATTTATGAACTATAATTTAATGGAAAACTTCGTTATATGGTGCCAAAAATGGCCTATTTATTTATTTATTTATTTATTTATTTATTTATTTATTTATAATGATCAAATATTTCTGATACTTGCATGACTACAACTCATTTTCATACTCAAAAACAAAAACTATGACAGTCTAGAAGATAATGTAAACTTTTTACAACAAAACTATTAAAAAACTGTTTCATGTGATCCAGATGTCTTGGTTAATAAAACCACAGTAAATGATTACCAAAATCACAGTTACACAAGAACGCAAGTACAGTGAGTTGAGCTACAGCTCCGTCAACTGGGGCCAGTTGCATAAACAGACTGTGTCCTAAGAACTAGTCTGACCAACTAGAAATTAGCCAAGGGGTAAGCAGTCTTGCAGTATCAAATTAGACCAATCTACATTTTTATATAACTGAATAGTTAAAAAGTTTATGAACAGTCTAACAGAAAATAAATATGATGACTAACTTGTAAGACTAGTCTTGGAAGTTTTTGCAACCGGACCCTGGTATGAAAGTTGATGTTATTTTTGATATTAACAAGGAGATGCTACAAAACATTCATGAATATTCATAAAACAGAATGCAGATTTCTTCTTTCTGTTTGTCTCTGGAGCAGCAATGAGCAAAAGGTGATCTAAGGAAGCCGCTTGACTTCTCGACCATACTCGTCTTCTAAACCTTCTGATAAAAGTCCGCCACCCCACCCCCCATTGCTGAGCTCCCTACCTGGCATCATGACAGTAAACAGAGAGAAACATCCTCTTACTGAGCATGTGAACAACTCTGTTCCCTAGTGAGAGAGCCCACACTGGGCTCCCCAGCCCCCACTCTCCAAACAGGCTGAAATATTCCACAGGCCTGCAGGGAGAGAGACAACTAACTAGGTGCGATGGGTTTCTGAGAGCGTGTGTGTGCCTGCAGTACAGCACTGTGAGGAGCAAAGTGAAGAATTTAAGTGCATGACTGAAACACCGTGGGTCATTTTAAGGTGAAAATGTGCTTTAGCCCCGCTGAACCTGGAATAAACTGGCACGGTACAAAATGCAAAACTCACTCTTGTCTGCACCTAACTGCAAATTAGAAAGACAGTGCCAATATTGATTATTAAAACAATTCTGAAATGCTGAAATCTAATCCTGAAAAATCTCAGCTGTATTTTAAGGGCACTTAACGGGAGAGCACTGCAAAGTAATCATCCACCAATATGAGTCATATCATCCTGCGTCCACAGAGAGCTTTTTCAGATTTCAGAGCGTTCTTTGATGTACACTGCTGGAACTGAATCTAAACTTCCTATGGAAATGACATGTTTCAGTCAGAGGGCTTTCAGGGCACTCAACACAATAACAGATTTCTAAGCTGTTGCTCCTCTTCAAAGTGAGCACAAAAACGTATTTGCAAGGTTTACGATTACCACGCCCGTGTATATGAGTGTTTCTCTGCAAAATATCTGAAGACAGGATGCACAGCAGGGGTTATTCAAGACTGTCTGCTTGGAAAATACTTCCTGGTGAAAACTCTCAGTTTTCTCAACAACTTTGTTTCTTGCCAAAGAAAAAGACAACAGGCTTATTTTGAAAGCAATCATCAAATAGAGACAATTCCGTTTCCGATCATTATCGCAGCTGGTAACTTTGCAAACTTGTTTGAGAGTTGTTTTTTTAGAAAGAGGTGATATAGGATGTTTTCCCACAAAGTCTTAAAGGGATCATAGAATGAGAATTCAAATGTTCCTTGATCCTTTGACAGTTAAGAGTTCGTTATACTATAAAAATACCCTGTAAGTTTCAAAACTCAAAACTTTCTTGTTATTCCAAAAACTGCTTTTATTGAAACCAAGGCCAGCAAACAACAGGATCTGCACTAAAAAGTGGAGACTTGTGACGTCACACTTCAGCTTTGGCCCCGCCCACTGGAGCATTAGTGAACAGTGACATGAGAACGAGAAAAGATCGATACAGGATCAATACCATTACCTTCCAAACGATCCTAATGCTAGGATAGTTTCCCAACAATGTGAATGTCTCAGCAGTGCATTTTTTGTTTGTATTCGGTGTATTTCACTGTGGATTATTTGGTAAATTTCGGCGGAGGCTTTGCAAACAGACTTTTACGATATGGATCTGCCAGTAACACCACAAACAAGTAAATAGTCATGACAGTTCCTTTAAATGAACCAAAAAGTGAACGAAATGAAAAAGGTTTTTTATTACACTCACACTGTTCCACACCTTGCCTCAAATCTCATTATTTGTTCACTTCCTGTGACAGGGACTCAGTTAATTTTCCTTTCATCTTTTTTGTGGATTATGATGATGATTACTTTTATTTTTTATTATATATTTGAGTTCAATAAGGACAGTCACATAAAAATTTTTTTATCTGGATTAATGTAAATAGTTCATCAGCACCCTATAAATAATGACCAGCACAGGTGCCCATCTTTTATTGTTGTTTGGCATCAATAAAATAATCTTTATTATTTTCTTTTCTAAAAACTAAAAGATAAAATGAAAGCATTAAAATAGAACACACTATATTTGAATATAGAGGCAAATTCAATCTTGTTAGATTAAAATAAGTGGCTTTACTCTTTGGTTTTGCATTGAGAAAGCATGTTAAAAGCTAACCACACCACACTTTTGCTTCACTTACAGCAAACCATACTCAGACCACTGCTTGAAATTGTCAGTTCAGATCATTTTTAATTTAGTTTGAAGCATTCAAGTGAGTAAAAGTTCATATGAACTGCTCTTAGGGATACAACAAACCGACGCCAAAGAACTAGCACTGATGAAAGCCGTGGCGTTGTCTCGCGTCAGGGCAAAAAAGCTGAGCTTGCACACACAGCACAGACTACAGCCGATGGCCAACTAACATGTACATTCTGCGCCTATGCGAGCGGATATAACTCTCCCATACCAGCAGGTGGCAGTAGTCTGTATTCAGCGTTCAAAAAGAGAAACCGGAAGAGCTAGAACTGTGGATATATAAAGCAAGCAGCGCTTGTTTTTACCATTGTTTACACCAGTCTCGTTCATTACAGATGGATTCGTGTAGCTTCGACATCTTGATTCCAAAAAGCCATGTTATTATTATTAAAAATCACCTTTCAAATGAGATGAAATGACAAGAATGACAAGTGTACTGTGTTCTCTCTTTACTCCGTCTTTTGTTTGCTTTCGTCAGTTCTGTTTTTTTCTCGTGCGCTGATTGGCTAAGGTAACCAGCCAATCAGAGTGATCTCTCTCACTGACAAGCTCCACCGCCGATTCATCCGACTATAGCCAACGCTGCAGAACACTAAGCCGACCGACACTCAAAAATGGCCTGGACATTGCCCAACGCCCTTTAGACCCCTAGAGCTAACTGTTCCTCTTCTCTGCAAAAGACCGAAGGCTTGCAAACAGGCCAATACATGGACCTCATGAAACAGGACTTTCTTTTAGGCAGGCAGCAGGCTCAGGGATAGCTTCAAAGTGCTGGCTAAATGTGCTTTTCAAGAACACTCCTATAGGTTTCACTAAAGAAGGCCTGATAAATAATGGTTCTCTTGACCTCAAAGCACTCCATCAGCCAAAGACGACAAAGCAGCACAAAGGACGCTTAAAAAAGAGCTATTATGCATGCAGAGAGATGGGCAAATAAGTGCAGACGATTGAGCTGTGCACTTTGATGGGATTTTTCCAAAAGCCCCTGTGAGGCACTGTAAAAAAGCATTACTTCTCCCTGTGGAAAAAGTCTGTTTAACTGGCAAACTTTATAAATAGAAGTTTAGAAACAAGGACACCTGAATTCATATGAAATCATTATCAATTATCATAAGACAGTCTTATTACAGACACTGAGGGGCTCAGGAAATGATAAATAGATTTTTGAGATCAATATCTTTATTCTGCTAAATGTGATCTTATGTCTATTCAATGCACTAATATCTTGGATAATGTCATCAGTTCTTGTAGACTTTAAAACATTTAGGTGTCGTTTTTTTTAAGTTGCCAAGAACAGAATTGCTTGATATAGTTGTGGTTGAATAGTTTGCCTGTTAAAAAATGTAAAATGGACAGGATTTTTTATAGAAACTATTCTTAACTATATTTAACTGACTCTCTAAATGAATTGGTTCAAGAGGTGTTTGTGAGACCTAAACAGTGTGTGGAGATCCTTCATCTACGTTCTGCATCCCTTTAATAACACTATAAGACTTCAAAGCTTTCCTCCAGTACTCTTTATTGCCGTAGTCTGTTAATTATATGGCTAGAACTATAAAGGACAAATAAGTATCATCCAGAGGATAGATAATATAGGAAGGAAGGGAGTTTTCTTGCTACTGTCACTGGGGGTTTAAAGCATTGATCTTTCTAAATCTGCTTTCAGAAAACATGCATTGTTAAAAAGGTGCAATAACAAAATTGAATTGACAATGCCTAGCAGTGTCTGGACAGAACTGTCCTTTTCAAAAAATGCAGCCTTTTCAGTCAAAACAGGCCAACATCAAATCAAAATTGCAATACAGATTTGTGAAACTTTCTTTGTATTATCTGAAATCAAAGGGTTCATGCTTGTCATAGACACCGAAGCTCTCATGTGACAAGCCTTTGATGGATTTTAAGAAGCTTCAAGATAATCACCAGTACAATATTTGCTGAAGATCAAGGCAAAGCTCTACAGTTGCACCTTGTCTTTCATAGACATTCGCATTCTCTTCATACCTGCAAACTATTGAGAGGCGACATGGCGTGAAAGTAGATCCTTGTAGGAGGTCCGAGGACAACATACCTTGGCTGAAAATTGGAAAACAACAGGAAAAGTACAATGTTTTCTAAAGAAAAAAAAAAACTCTTCAAATCTTCAGGACTCTTTTAAGTGATATACTTTGGTTTCAAAACAGCAAATTTTGTCCAAAAAAAACAAAAAACAACAACAACAGCTGTGCAGCGACTAACTTGATCAGGCATACACTATTGGCTGCAAAGATGCAGTTGACGTTGCTGACTCGTCATCTCCGCAGTATAGTGAATGCACGCATGCGCCTATAGAGATATATGCACTTTTCATTTGGATACATAATCAGAGAGAATTTGTTTTCGATTCATATTGGTTCGTTTAAAAGACATTTCAAGCTTTTTATATGCCTATTTCTCATGTCTGTGAGGCAAGAAGCCTATACGCAGAGTTTCAGTTCATTTGTGATGTGCTCCAGTTCTTCCTGCAGTCGAAGACTTTCTGCTCTTAAGTTTATTAGTCGAGTACTTCATCAGATTTGTCGTGTTGCCGGTCTTGGCAGCAATTATCTTGTCACAAATATTGCATTGCATGCTGTTGTCATCGAGCCTGGTGATATGTAGCCACACTTTTGATCTTTTTCACATCTTTTACATCTATGGGGGTTACACACTACAGCCTCACATGTGAGCAACGTCTCTGGGCGTAACCGGAGTAAACTAGTGTTTTCCTTAATGCCTCGCCACAGCCAATCATGCTGCATGCTTATTGGCTCACTGACGAGATTAACCCCTTAGGTATCGGAATTTGGAACTGAACCACAAGAGATTTTTTGATACTCGATGGTATTGAGGCAATTCGGTCGGGGCCTAAAAAGTATCGAACTTGATACCGAGCCCTAGTTGGGAATCAAAAATCGATTCTAATTTTCAAAATTGTGTAAGCAATTTTGGTACTGGACATGTAAGGTCAAGAATCGAATACTTGTTATAAAATACAAATTTTGATTCTCCTTATCGATTCCTGTATGTATTTTAATGTTATTTTCTTTAAGCACAAGATATGAGAGAAACCTCACTGTACTCGCGCTCTGTTTTCTGTGCTGTACACTTTAGCGCGCAGAGAGAGCCGCCTCTCATAAAGTGCGCAAATACTTAGTCTTCTTGTGCTTGAACGGACAAATACACAAAATTATATCAAAATATCACCGTAAACACAGTCGACTTTGTCTAAGGTGAACACATATACAGTGCAATGCATAAGTTAATACACCCATGCTAAAGTTGACTAAAAAGAGGAATAAAAAATCATATTTTGGAAATTGAACTTAATGCCTTAATTTAAAAAATTAGGAAAAATCCAACCTTTTAGGACACCAATTTTCTTTGTGAATGAATAATGTATCGCCCCACAGAGGGTAATAGCCCCACATCATCACATAGCATTCACCATACCTAGAGATTGGCATGGGGTACTTTCCATAAGATCATCTCTCAATGCAAATCAAACTAGCTTTTAGGCTAACTGAAATAAAACCATGCCAATCTCTAGGTATGGTGAATGCTATGTGATGATGTGGGGCTATTTTAATTCCAAAGGCCAAGGGAACTTTATCAGGATGCATAGTATCCTAAAAATTAATTTAAAAAAAATACTTAAAAATAAAAATCTGCCTGCCTCTATGGGAATTTAACATAGGGGTGTACTCACTTATGCACCATGTATTTTAAGGAAGAACATTTATTTATTTACGATACATTATTCATTCACAAAGAAAATTGGTGTCCTAAAAGGTTGGATTTTTCCTAATTTTTTAAATTAAGGCATTAAGTTCAATTTCCAAAATATGATTTTTATTCCTCTTTTTAGTCAACTTTAGCATGGGTGTATTAACTTATGCATTGCACTGTATATATATATATATATATATATATATATATAGCTTTGTTGCAGGCAGATGAAGAAATGATGGTGCTTTAAATCTTAAATCTCTAATCTCAAAAAGCTTTAATCTCATGCATGCTTTAAATATCTCATGCATGCTCGGGAGCGTTATACTTTAGCTGCAGCCTAAATATTTTTTAAATTTAATTACACAAATAACATTTTTAAATTACTTCTATTTCTAAATAAATAAAGTATTTATTTTTATTTTTATTGTCAGAATGAAAAAAATAACCTTATCCGTTTTTGTTCAGTACATTATAGATTGACAACAAGTTTAAAACCAGTGCTACAAATGATATAATTAAGGAAATTAAACATATTATCATGAAATCCATTTTATTTTTGTGCAAGACATTGCTATGTGGCATCAGCATGCATTAATCATTCTTACAATCCCCACCAGAATGTCCACCTTCACCATGAACTTAACATTAACTGAACTTAACTTAACATTCGGTTCAATTTTCTTCAACAGTTCTCCTCACAAAATAAAATTAAGTAATTAAAGTAATAAGTAAAATAGGCCTAGTTATTGTCTTCGTTTGTTTTTGACCCATAACCTTAATAAATGAGGTTGTGACACCAAAAACTACTAGCCTAACTCATAAAAATATAAAATATTGTTAAAGAAAAGTAAACTGTCAGTCTTCGCTGTATAAATTATATAGATTAATCTAAGGCTAGAACGATGCGTCAACGTAATCAATGGCGTAGATTTATGTGGAATGCATCGATTCGTCACACTGTTTATGTTCCGCAATGATGGTGGCTCCCGGGCATGCTAAAAATCATCCGTTATGATTATGTAAGGTTTTACCGTATAAAAGGTGCATTTCTCTCTAAAGGCACAGAGATGACGAGTCAGCATCGTCAATGTCATCTTTGCAGCCAACGCTGACTCAGAAAACACTAGATTAATAAACAATTAAAATGTCTCCTTGCTATTTTTTCAGACACATTCATAATCATTACTTTTGCCAGTGCGCTTGAGCGCAAGACATAGGCCTAGGCTATATTCCAATATTTAAGTAATTAAATTACTATAAACGTGCGATTAGTCGACTAATTACAATCGAGGATTTTTAAAAATCCAGTATTCAAATTTACTCTAGGAATCGTGACAGCCCTAATATTTTTTACACATCGCCCAGCCATATGGATCACTAAAGAGAGTAAAGAATTAGAAGCTTGGGAAGGGTCCAGACCCTTGCATCTGATCTCAGCTGGGTGGCAGAGCAGAGCAGGTGGGGTGTGACATGTCCAACAGTCATGTCAATAGCTTGACAGCTTATTGGACAGCAGGAAACATAGCAGGCCAATGAGAACTCCTCAATCAAAACCCAGTGTGTGCAGTCTGATCACTTCCATATCTCTGACAACGTCACAAAGCTGGCACGCACTTATAAAGTCTGGCTTGTGGCTGCTTTGCCAAATAAAAATTGCTAGACTGGACCCCCCGACACCCCCTCCGTTTGCTTTGTTCATTCAGCAGCTAAAACAATAGATAAGAGAAAGAACAACACCAGCTGTACTGTTATTAAAATACTGTTTTTCTTGATGAGTAGACAGGGCCCAAATTCTGTTGCATGGCTGGTGGGATTTGAACTATTGAGGTTAGGACAGTCTGGCATTACTCAAATATGAATGGGTGCGTTTGTGAAGCGAACTGGGCTAGAGGTGCCCCGGGTGACACAGCAAGGGGCTCAACTGCCAGGATAAACAAACCCCCTCTAATGATCCACATGGACCATGAATGACACTTACATACTGTATGTAATGTAGCACAAAAGATGAGATGTCTACAGTCCCTCTGCAAGTTCAGCTCACAACACAAACTTTTTGTTATTATTTATTTAGGCTACAAAGCAGAAAACCAAAAGAAAAACTTGCAGAGCATGTTTATTTTAAAATAAACAAAGAAAAAAAATGCCTTGTTTTACACTTGAGCAGCAATTTAGTCAGGAATCTAACAACCAATTTGTGGTCTACAGAAGACAGTATTTCAAAGAGAAGCAAACTAGATCTGAAAGAAAAAAACAAGGCAGCATTGCACTAAAACGGCTTCATTAAAGGCCTCCGACATACCGAGCTTAAAAGACTTTTAAGAACAGACCTTAAGGTATGAGATGAATGTAATTTCCCAAACAGACAGAAATTATCCAGCATTGACTGCTAACACTGGCTGTAGAGCTAAAAGGACAAAAGACGGCCCGAGAGAAATACTAAGATCGAGGCTTGTCAATGCATATTTGAAAAGGGGATATGAGAGTGAGGGCTAGTCAAGACAAAGTTTATTGTTCTTGCTGACCAGAGTAAGAGAAGAAATGAAACCCAGTTCCCCCAGTGACAGTAAGCAACAGCATTGTTCTGTCTGTTTAAGAATACATTACACAACGTGTCTATCAGAGAAAGCTCACAATGGTACGGCCAACTGTAGCCCATTAATGTGAATACATGCCTGATGAAGCCAAACTACAGTCCCATTATTTAGGTCTGATATTCCAAATTGGCAAAAAATGAACAGATATGATTTCAGTCCAACCATAGGCTGGAATAGACTCCATGACTTTTAAAACCAATTTTAAACACACTATGGGCTAGATAACACCTTGCGCTAGCGCAATCCCTCTTTTGGCATAAAAAAAAACTTCTGTCAGGATTTACTAAAGACACGCAGTGAAAAAACAATGCTGAAAAGGTGTGGACAGGGTTATTTTTTTGCGGCTGACCTTATTGCATATGCATGTGTAGGAGTTTCCCTTTCAGACGCAAAATTTATGGGAGAAGAGTATTTAAATGAATAATGCAAGGTGATTTACTAAGGTTTTGCGTTAGTCAATTTACTGGTATTTGCTCCATTATTTAACGCCCCAAAAAAGCATGTTTTAAACCAGACACTAATTTGCGCTGCTTTTTGTAGATTGCATTGGTCATTATATACACTAAACGACTGAGTATCACACACTACCAGACTTTCAAGATGTAGAAACGTTCAAGAAACATATGCCTCATTTCTAGGAGACATGTGCAAATGAAAACAATGTGTTCTAAAACCATATTGAAATATTAAACGTGTTTGATATCGTGCGACTGGACGGAAACAAAGTGTGCCCAACTGCCCATCATACACTATGCTATTTTCTGTAGAATCGTTCAATCTTAGACTGCTCTAAATCTGCACACTGGCTCTGCCTTTCAGCAATAACTAGAGTCAGCTTGTCTAGACTGAAGAAAAAATCTGGGCAAAAGCGGTGTAGTGTATTCCAGCCTTATATCATTTGAATCTCAAAAAGACAAATTACTTGCGTCCGACAAAATTTTTACTTTAAAAGTCTAAACACTAAATAAAACACCAATTTAGCTTATTGGTGCAAAAGATACAAAACAATGAAAAGAACTGAGCATCTCACTATACAAAACACACAATCTGTATACAGCAAATGAAAAAGCTATTAAGAAAGTGAATTCATCTTTTAAAAGCGGCCCCTACTTCAAAATACACACCCTCTGTAAAAATAATGGATATTATCTTTCATAGGAAACAAACAGAAGAACATACACACTGCTGAAGTACAACCTTCTATTCCTCAATTGAGAAAAATGTCAATTTCAAAGCAAGCAACACAGTTAGCATATTGGTTACAAGAAAGCCATAAACCTTTTTCTGTCTCCTGGTGTTATTGATCTCGGATGCCTGAAATCCATTAGCGCCCTTTACATACTCAGTGTTTTCTGTCCCAGTTCGGTAGAGCAAGCTTTCGCTCGAGTTTCCTTTAAACCTTCCTGTGTGGGGGGAGAGCGGCAGCGGTGGATTAGCAATGCTGGCAGAGGGCCTGCACCAGAACTATTCCTTGGCCAGCTTTCCAGTCATCAAGAGCATCCAAGTGATCCAAATTACGAGTGCCCCCTGTGTCCAAGGGCTCAGGAAGTGTCCAGCCAAGGGCCAAGTGGGACCGACTTCCCATATTTGACTGTTATTAGTCCCCACAGGAGGCCCTGGCCATGTGCTTGCTTACAACAGTATCACAGAGAACCATACATTAACAGACTCTGTCAGCTTGAGTATGGCACACACAATGCCTTCCAAATCAACAAACTACTTTTTTTATAACAGGTGAATAGTGCCTATTCATGTTGAAGCTTGAATACTACTAATAGTAGTGAATAGTAGCCTGAAAGCATTCTCTGCAGTGACTTTATGTAGACACTTCCCCATGATGACTATGACAGTGCTTTATTGTTACGAACAGCTGAAGGTCTTCTTCCTCCACCCACATAACAATGCAGCCACAGAAGCTGAACACCAACATAGTCTCAGCGGCCTTTCGAAAACCAGGACTCATAATGAGTTCGAGCTCTTGCCAATTTACTTGTCCTCTTTTCTTACTACACTCTTTTGTGCTCCAAATTTCCCCCTTGGCCAAAATCATCTAGAATTCTCCCATGCACCTTCCACTATAATTAGTGTGACAAAATATCATATGCCTCTTAATCAAACTGAACTATAGCGGGTTTGAAGTAATCTCGTTAAGTTGTGATAAAAGGTTGATAAAAAAAAGACAAGTAAGGCAAGAAGAGATCAGGAAAATTGAAGGTGGTGTTTTGTTATCAGTGGAGACCGACTTGTTATGCTTATGTAAGAAAATGAATTTAGATTGTTTTAATTCATGTCTTTGTGCAAATGTGCTGCATGTGATAAAGCTGATCAGAGACAGTGGAACGTGACAGAGCCATTGAGAATTGTTTGCCTCTGTTACAGGTTACAGTACAGACACATTATCAAAGTCAGGGACACTCTCCCTCCCTATTAGTGTTGCACAATTAATTGAAATAAAAACAAAATCGTGATATGGCTTAGTGTGATTATCAAATAACAAAGGCTGTGAATTAATAAATAAATAAATATATGTACTGTGTTCTTAACATCTCAGAGCAACTCTTTGAATCAGCTCTGAGTTTGGGTTGCTTATAACGTGCATTGACAAAACTGGGAACGTTGGGAATGCAACTTGCGCCAACCATCTTTGGCCAAATTGTGCAGCCCTACAAACAAGCACAGCAACCCTGGAGCTTTTCTTCCATCACAATTATAATCACTAAATCATTTATTTAGTTTTTAACACACTACTGCTACCAGCCTACACAAATGCAGACATTATTCTAGAGAAACATTTCAAAGTTCATTGAAAAACACAACATCGCAAATTAACCACCCCAACGTTTACATCACATACTTGTGAAATGAAGACTTCACCTACTTTTTACTGCCCCATTGACACCCGAGTGGTGACTCCAGACTCTCTACTTGAAGAAGAGCAGCACAGAATAGGCTATCTATTTGTTTCTTTCTGGAGACAGCAGAGCTGGCACAACCTAGAACTAAAAAAAAACTCTTTTCTGCAATTGAGGCTATATATCAGATGGACAATTTGCCAATTCCACACAGCCCAAAAATGATGACTACGTTCTGTCCAGTTTGAACACCTGATCCCTGAAACTATAACCGATTCATGTAGCCATTTCAGATAGCACTTAGCTAATGTGAAGCCCATACCGCAGCCAAGTTGTTACAGCTCCAGGTGACTGCCATGCACAAATGAGAGTGTTAGCCCAGCATGCATACTCACAAATTGGGTGCTAGCTGCTATTATAGTGGCAATCTGAAACAATTCACAGAACTATTCATAACATTCTTGCTATAAAAGTCCTTCACTACAACACCTGACTCCTTTCGACAGAATGGTTTTGCACTTTATGGACCAATTTCACATTTTCAGGTTGAAAATCTAAACTTAGATTTACAATGGAGACTATAGCAAATAGCCTATTATTATTCCCATTCCCTTCAAAAGCAAGAAAAAAAAAAGTTGCCATTGCATTTCCTCGGAAGGAAATAATAAAGAGAGAGATGGGTTATACCCGTGAGAAGAGAGGAGGATGCCAAATTTACAGTCATTCCTTCAGTAGCTATTTTACAAACCTCACGGCAGCAGTTTTGTAATTTAATGCCAGAGTAATATAACACAAAATATAGTGTTACGTTTATAAATTATTTTTTTTTTTGTGTGAAAATATATTTTAAAAATTAAAACTATTTACGATGCTAATTTTTGTGGAAATGCATTAAAATAAAATATAAATATTATATAGATGGGAAAAAATTTAAGAAAATTAGAAATGTTGCCTGTAGGATGTAGAAAATGTAGGAAACTAACTGAAATAAGTGCAAGTTGAAGTACTAAAATATCTAACTTTTATAGTTAAACGGTTAATAATATAAATATTTTTAAATAAAATCTTATAGAAATAAGGACCAAAAAAAAAGCTACTAAAAATATAAATAAAGGCTAGTTTAAAATCGCAATATAGTATATCAATATATACAATACTAAAATAAGTTAACACTTGAGCAGGTTCAGTTACCTGGATCGTGAACGACAGCGAATATTGGAAAATATCTCACCGCAATTGACCAATCAGAATCAAGTATTTCACAGCGCCATCATGTAATAAATAAAGAAGACGTATTATTAATGTAGTTGCTATGATCTTACTGGAGCTGGTCATGTGATGTGATGTCCCCTCACGGCGAATGCATGTTGACGTAGAATAAAACTACGTCTTTTTTCTTTTCTTTTTTTGGAAAAGATTGATCTAGAGTCTAGGTCTAAAGTCTTTATCTCATATGTACACGTAAGTTTAACTAGATTTCTTGACTAAACTTTTTTTTAAATTATAGAAACAGTACAGTGTACACCTTTATAATACAATAGTAATCAAATAATAATAGTAAATTCATTTTCAGGTTATGTGCTCATTCAACATGTAACGTTAATCTCTGCACTATGCCAAGGACCACTTCAGCTGATAAAAGCACAAATAACTGTTGTCATCTCGGTGAAAAGCAGATAGTCAAACAAAACGTGCTTATCAATGTATCTATACTATCTTGTAAACAAAACCATATGGCAAAACGAGGCAATTCTGCAAAGATGCATTATCAGTGAGAGAGCACTGTCCCGATCACTGATAGGAGAACACAAGCCACGTACACGCAAGACAAACACTGACAGACCGTGTAGAGATAGAAGAGCTCATTTCTGTTGTTCAGTCAATGTTACGGAACTGTCATCACACAAATGTGAGCTTTAACTCTGTTTATTCCACACTAGCACTGATTAGCAAGGGTACAGGAACTTCTTTACATTCCCTGAGAGTCGCAAGGACATGCTGTCAAAGGGACGAGTACAGTGATGTTGCTATGGGAACTAGAGTTGGTCATTTATTGATTTTCAGCAATTAAGAGTTTAACGAACTAGAATGACTGAGACTAGCTGCTAGCAGTCCTGGTGCTCAACTGAAAGGCACCGCACTGTCGACATGTTAGCACTGCAACTAAATGAGGAAAACACTCCTATTCTCCAAGAAGCAGAGAAGCAGTAATCACTTACCTTTGAAACATTCAAGCACACTGTTCCTCGGGCCCTTCAAAAGTTAAAAGGCAGTGTAAACAGCCTCAATGTCTCAGGTTGCAGTTCGCTTGAGAGAGAGACGGTGGCTCCACTGGCAGTCAAGCACCCACACTCAGCCCGCTACAGCGCTGCAGCGAGAGAACATATGCCTGAAATATCGCGAGATCACAACACTACTGACGGCGCTGAACTGACCAATCATACTCAAGAAACGTCGTCCAATAAGAAAGCGGGGGTAAGACATGTTCGGCATTATTGGTCAGTTCGATATGATTGACATCCTCGACATCTAGAGTAATTTATAGAGCTCAATCTTCTGTTCTAATTT
Source organism: Abramis brama (assembly GCF_963993115.1). Taxonomy (NCBI): domain Eukaryota; kingdom Metazoa; phylum Chordata; class Actinopteri; order Cypriniformes; family Leuciscidae; genus Abramis; species Abramis brama. Next base: position 27,042,349 of record NC_139965.1, on the reverse strand, counting down.
GTTCGCAAGATTGAGGAGACTCTGAGGGAACTGCAGTGTGTAATATGTGACTTATATATATGACTTTACAACCATGTATGACAGGCCAGAGTGCGTTGTTGTGTAAGCCCAGCTCATAACTCAGGCTATTAACTATATTAACTATTACTATTAGTATTAACTATTAACTAAATGAAATAATAGTCTGAAAAATCTTATTTTCTTTTTTTAAGGAACAGTTTATAGAACCTTTAGACAATATTATATTATGTACATTTTTCCCCTGTCATCTCAATGGCAAAAACAGTTTTCCAATCAACCTGAATTCACCCTAAATTATTTTCTTTTTTTTTAAAGTTTGTTTTGTCATATAATTTTCTTTTTGGCCTATATTTGATACATCAGGCTTTTATGGCTCATATTGTATGATATTGTGAAAATATGGAGCTCACATGCAAGAAGTAAAAAAAAAAAAAAAATATATATATATATATATATATATATATATATATATATATATATATATATTTATTTTTTATTTTATTTTTTTTATTTTTTATTTTTTTTTATTCAGAGGCCCAAACTGAGCAAATATATAATATTTGGTTCAGTTGTTTTTATTTATGTGGCCAAAATGATGGAATTCTGATAGATTGTAAATCAATGAGATTTTTATAACACTATAGCAGTCTACTTACATACAATGCATATAAATATCAGTTGTCACAACATCTCCCAATAATATGTCTTAGCGGAGCTCTGTAATTTGAATCGAGGGCAAAACACATGATGCAATGCAATACAAACGATTGTAAGATGTACAATAAACATTCCTCAAAAGCATGCATGTTGCAAGCAAAAACATAATAAATGGATTATGAATCACATAAAGATTTGTCAGTCCAGTAAGTGTTCATCTTGAAATTTACTAACAATATTATATGTTTACTTTATAAAAATAATTTAAACAATTCACAAAAGAAAGACACTTTTTTCTCTTCAAAAAAAGTATGAACTCAGTCAGAGGACTGAAGGCATAGATTTTTTTCTGCAAAATGTTTTGATCTTGTTGATAATTTAGAGGCCTTAGGAATTAACGTACTGAACATTACATTAGGCTTTATTTGGTTAAAGTATGTGGAATCTTCTAAATAGCTTAAGGGACTTAAACGTATAGGCTACTTTAAATTCATGAGGAGGCTGATTTAAGGTGTCAAATGTCTAGAGCGCTATCTGCTAAAGTACCAAGAGCTTTATCTGAACAAACACACACAAATACACATAGCTTCAAATATGTCGCTACTTAATTTGCTAAACTAATGTTTCATATAAAAATACTTTCAAATCGGTTGCTTATTTGATTTGTTTTAATGCATCTGAATTTTTCCCCTGTCACGATTTGTGTGTTTCATTTTCATTTTAATGGACTTTTAGTTTGTATTCCTCAATTAGGCCTACCTGTTTCATGTGTTTCATGTGTTCCTGTTTCCCGCCAGTCAGTAGTTGCCATGGACACTCATTATTTTGTCATCATCACTTGTATATTCAATGCTGCCTTCACATGCTATTGGAAATTTCCTCCTATTTCTGAAGTCGTTATTACAAGCACATCGCATTCAAAATTTGACTTGAAAGGGCGTTCATGTCCAATTTTTTAACTAAAACTAGTTTTTACAATAATTACGATAACACATGAAGGCAGCATAAGTTCCACTTTGTGCTCCATTCAGTTTTTCAATCCGGTATTGTTTTGTTCTACACGCTGTCATGGTGCCTTTCTTCATGTGGATTCAATAAAAGCCCAACTTAATTAAGGTAATGAAGAAAGCTATTGTGAATATCCCATAATACTACGGCAATATTTATTACTTTATAGGAATATTCCAAGTTCAAGACAACATTCAACAAATAAGTAGCATTAGTGGCAAGTTGATTAATCCAAAAAAATAAAACAACTTTTTTTATTATTATTATTTATATGCTTCAAAACAGTTTTTTTTTTTTTTTTAAACTGCTTCCTCTGCGGAAAGTTTGACCTAAGAGAGAGACCCATTATTAGAGACACTTCCGTCTCTCTTGCTAGAACATGTGCATGTGCCAACACATTCTCACTCCCAATTCGTCACATAGGCTATGGACACTTGGCCAGGACCACTTGGCGTCACTGTTTAACGCACTGAGTACACCTGGTGTCATGTTTCAACGTGCAGGAACTCTGAGGAACTCTCAGGAATGTTTCAACTTTCCTAGAACTCTGAACCGGAGCCTGCTGACGTCAGCACACCGCAGCCCGTTGCTGTGTATGGCTCGAGACTATAAATAAAATAAAAAGGAATTGGCTACAATAAATGATCTATGCCAGGGCTAGTCAAATGGCGGCCCCCAGATCATCCTTATCTGGCCCTCCAACTGGTTTTTGATGTTAAAAAACCCTCGCAATATGATATCAAAGTTCCCTCTGCGCAAAGGTTTAGCATTCATAGGCAACAGCATTCAGATGTGAGTTTAACAACACTGCAAGTAGGCCTAAGCAGTTTGGTAAGGCTTTAACTAGAGGTGATGCATGCTGGATAACGTAGTTTTATCGGAGGTTGGTTGATGTTGATACATATATAGGCTATTATGTTACGATTGTGTTCGATTAATCAAAGTTTTGTTTATTTATCTATATTCATAAAATCCTCTAGACGTCATTGTATGGGGCGATCCCAAGGTCCATTGCGATTCTCCACTCGGTAAGTAGAAGAGTTAAATAAAAGACATGGAGACAATTCTTAAATTTACACAACAAAAAATGTTGAATCATGACAAGAAGTTGTGTTTAGAACCTTTAAGGTGATGATACACAGGGCAACTTTTTTAGCAATGTTGCTGGGCAATGTTGCCGTCAACGGGCAACCAGGTGAGACACAGGGCCCACGACCGATCTAAATGATCCAGATAGAAATGTACTGCCTACTTTCAATGGGAAAGTGCCCAAGCAACAATCACTCGGCAAGATTGCCCAGCAACATTGCTCAAAAAGTTGCCCTGTGTATCATCACCTTTAGTGTTCTAAATGTAAGGTGATATAAATGTAGATGTAAATGTAAGGTGTTCTAAATGTAAGGTGGCAATTTCTTATGGCACAAAAGAGGCACAAAATCTCTTTCTCGGACCTTTACCATGACTGTTCCCTGCTGGTGGAATGATCTGCCTAACTCAACCAGAGCTGCTCAGTCCATAGCCACTTTCAAGAAATGACTGAAGACGCATCTTTTTCGACAGCACTTGATCCAGTAATACTAACTTTCTCTTCTCTTCTCTTCTCTTCTCTTCTCTTCTCTTCTCTTCTCTTCTCTTCTCTTCTCTTCTCTTCTCTTCTCTTCTCTTCTCTTCTCTTCTCTTCTCTTCTCTTCTCTTCTCTTCTCTTCTCTTCTCTTCTATAAAAAAAAACTTTACATTTACTGCATTAGATTAAACTGAGAAGGGTCATAGCACTTGCATACTGTTAGTTCTAACTGCTTCTATTGTTCTCATTTGTAAGTCGCTTTGGATAAATGTAAATGTAAATGTCTTATGTCGGTAAATGAAAATGTCTTATGTCGGTAAATTATAGAAGACATTATAAAAATAGCTTGCTGCACCAAATGTGCAGTGTTTTTTGCATATAATCATGCAAGGTACAATCATAGGGCGGGGAATGTAAGATTTTCAATATTACATTAGCTCAGAACTATTAAGCCACTTTAGCCAACATTATAAATGTTCAGAAGAAGAACAGTGTTGCCAGATTGGTTTGTTTTCCAGCCCAGAAATTGTTTCAAATCCACACATAATTATATTATAAACACCCAAATATTATCTATAATAACAATACAAATAAAATCATAACAACAACATTATTATGGCTCATCACAATTTTATAATTAATCAGTAATGTTGTCATAACTTATTGACTGATTCATATAATTTTTTAGCAGTTCTGCTGTGGCTTTGTTTGGAACTAGAGCAAAACATTCATTATCAACAATTTTTGTCTAGTTTTTATAATATTTGTCTGAAATGTAATTAACAATATTAACTTTTTGTTTATTGAACTGTATAAAATCAATATCACATACTGATATTTTGCTATTTTGAAGATCTACATTGTTTAGGCACTTATGAGTGTATCAAATCAAGGAATACACGTTTAGCTTGATATGTCAGGGAAACAGTCAAATCAGAACCAATCATTTGATTTTTGACATAAAAAGTAGATTTATTAAAGATGTCACTATCTTGGATTAAGTGAAGAGACACATTAAGGTTAATATTTATAGTTAAAGCAGTATAAACTACAAAATTAGCGCATAAAAAATTGTTTAATTGTGGGCTGTAATGACATTGTCAGGAAATCTTGTCAATATTATGGTTATGCAATAAAATGTGCTAGCCTGGTTACCATCATACTAAATATCTTGCAAGTTATTGGTCTTGGCAAGGCTGTGTTTGAAACAGTTTGTTCTTCAGAGTGTGTTGTCAATGGCCAGTCAACTTGTTTCTTTTTAATATGCTTCTATATAAGCATTCTTATTTGCTGTCATCATATGACACATTATAGGCAGATAACCGACAGTTATTGGACTGTCCACGTTAGGGTTTGGGAGCTAAAAAGTGTACTAGACTTTTTTTTCTAGCTATATGTCAAGCCATGAGTTTGCACCATTTCAGGCTGGTAACCAGGCTAAAAATGTGCCACTAGCCTTGGGACAAGTTGGAAATTTAAAAGTTATAAATGTTGATTTGTGTTGTTTTTATCCTCTACAGCTGATCACATTCGGAACACTGATCCTCTCTTCAATGCTCCTGACACTAAACTGGAGCACATGACAAAGTCTCTTTTCAGAGAGGTGGAGGGCAGAGAGACCCCGTCTGGTGCGGCACAAGAAAATGTGGCAACACACATCTGCCAACAGTGCGGGAGAAATCCAGCTGCATCATTCTCAGAATAGTTAAGCTCTTTATTTCTCTTATTGTTTGATTTTGAATTTATGTGAATACTCTGTCAGTCAGCTTTTTGAGCATATCTTGTGTACTTTTTCAGCAATGTGCACCATTGATCCATTTCAATCTTATATCACTCAGTCAATACAAATGATCATAATTCACATACTGCATGATCTTTTTCAGTGCAGCTTATACCTGTGCAGATGCCTGACAAAATCTGTGGTTGTTCACCGGAGTCATTGAGGGTCAGTCCAGGAAAGACTGTTGCTGTGGTCACAATGAATGGTAAGAATGTGAAGAACTTTATTTTGTCCTGTTTGAGAAGCATCTTAAAAATAAATATCTATCCATATGCGACTCTGAAAACTGACTCATTGTGTTAGTTTTCAGAGTGAAGGGTACACTGTCACTGTACTGCATCACTACCCACGATCCTTCTGGAAGCAATCCTAATGACCAGCCCCATGACCCTTATGAGTCCCCCAGCAAAAGCATGTCAAGCTGCGCCATCAGTCACAAAATGTTGCGATTATGCACCCACACACTGTTCCACCACAGAGGGCTGTGATGTTGAATTAACTACTTCCTTTTAAAATATGCTAAAGTTAAGAAACAAAAGCCTTTAGAACAACTTTAAAAGCCTAATCTTCTATCTTGACAGCTCTCTCGGGGAAGAGTGGGAGTCTTTTTAGTCTTTTTATATCTGTGTTCAGCTGTATTAGGTAGACATTACATCTACTACAAATAAATGGCCTGAGCTATTGTACTAGTTGTTTTTAGTTTTTTACATGTTATTATTATGAAATAAAATATTATAACTTTTATAATAATACAACTTTTTTTTTTTTATGAACTATGGTATAGTCCATGGCTTCTTTACCTGTTAGACTCTAGTCATGCAGCTGCAAATTAGAATATCATTTCTATGAAATCTGTTTCCCTCTATCCATTTGTTGAATGCCAAAAACAGTCTTGAAGACAGGGCAGTCTTGGGTCTGGAAAATGGTCCATTCAGAGTCTTCTTGAGCCATCACAGTCAGTGTAATCCTCGGGGATTGCAGTTTCTTTGCTCCTCCACAGCTGCAGAAGAATTACAAGTGAGAGGAAAAAAGCAGTTTGGAAATGCTCAACACAAAGATGGCTGATGTTATCTTACAGTGTGTGCGTGTGTGTGTGTGTGTGTGTGTGTGTGTGTGTGTGTGTGTGTGTGTGTGTGTGTGTGTGTGTGCGCGCGCACCTGTGTGTGTGTGAGTGAGGAAAATATTGCATTGTTCTTGAGGTATTTGTAGTTTCAGTAATTCAGCAAAGAAGACTGAATGACAGAGATAAGGTAGACTCTGGATATTTATAGTCCTCGTCAGCTTCTCATTTCCTCTCAGAGAATGATGAGGCTCTCTTTTGATGCTCTGATGTCCTTTTGTGATTATCACCTTAATGGAAAAGAAAAACATTCAACTTAGAAAAAGAGAGGATTGTGGATGATTGAAGGCAATAAATCCAATAACATTCAAACACATCAAAGAAAATGAGACATTTCCAGAATATTGTATATTTTGAATCTATAACTCTCTCAACGGGATAGTCCACCCAATATGAAATTGTCATCATTTACTCACCCTCATGAAAAAATTACCATTGACTTTCATTCTATGGACAAAAAACATGAAGACATTTCTCAAATAATCTTCTTTTATGTTCCACAGAAGAAATAAAGTCATACAGGTTTTGAACAATAGGAGATTGATTTGTGGGTGAACTATCCCTTTAAATATAATAATTACAGTAGTGGCCAAAAGTGATGTTCGGCCTAGTGTTACACCTGCAAGCTGTAGTGCCCATGATGACCACCAGAGGGCACTCCTTTCATCTATTTTACCGCTTCATGAACTACTAATTTCCCATAACCCATTGCCTGGACACATTATGTACGGATTACTGCCACCTGTTTGTCATTATCTCGCTCATGTTTGCCAATTTAAACCCTGTGTGTTCTTTGGCTCACTGTGAAGTCTTGTTGGTGTTACGCTGCATTTCTGAGTGCTACGTCTGGTTTTTGTGTCATGGTTATGATCTCTTGCCTGTCTCCCTGGATTACCCTGTTTGCCTTTGCCTTTTATTATTATATGGATGGTTTGCTCTGTGGTTTTGACCTTATGTCTGTTTTATAGATAACGATTATGGATTGTCTGCCTAGTTTTTCCTGTCTGCCGAGATACGACCACAGACCATTGGCTGAACGGCGGATGTGGAACACTTTAACTGGAAACCCTTCAGGATTTTCAAAGTGGTCATCTGATTGGTCAAATTCTACAGGATGTCCGGGAGACGTGTTTGTTGCGTTCTTTAACAGTCCGCCTGGAAACAAAGCCATTGTAACGCCAAACCCCCTTGTGGAAAAAGAAAGCCATTCTGTTTACAACTGTGGCAATGAGCGCTTACCATGCAGGCTCCATTGTTACAGTAAACTTGCAAAATGTTCTTGAATGAATATTTTTTTTTGATGCATGCCAGTCTGTTATCGTAAAGATATTGACTTTACATTTTACACGACCCTGAACATGACGCTGAACAAAACGAGCTGTGATTGGTTGTGTTACATGTCAGTCAAATGTCCTCTTGGGCGATCCTTGGCGATGGATTCCAGACCTTCTGGTTCTGCTGAGTTTATCTGACTGTCTCAGGAGCGTTTGGAATGAGCATCGACTCTGACGTGGTGGCAATGACAGCTGAAGAGACCGGCGTATAGAGGCTCTGGCGTGGTGGCCGTGACAGCTGGTTTCCGTGGCATGGTCTTGATCTTTTGCCTGTCTCCCTGGATTTCCCTGTTTACATTTGCCTTGGACTTTTGTTATGGATGGTTTATTCTGTGGTTTTGACCTTATGCCTGTTTTATGGATTACACTCAAAGCTGCATTTGGATCTGGATTCATGTAACGCCTAAAAATCACATCTTCACCTTTTTTTTTTTTTTTTTTTTTCTTTTTTTTTCCTTCAAATATTATTAAATTTGTTAAAGATTTTTGCAAGCACATATTGTGTAGTCAGTTCTGCTATTTGTAATCAACACGATGAAACGCGCCAAATTTGCAAACATGGCTAATCTTTGGCCAGGCTGTCACTGAAATTATGAATGCATGCAAACAAAAGAGAACCAACAAAATATTAATAACTGATTAATGTGTGCTTTGTTCTGTGAGCCTTGTTTTTCCATGCAGTTTTTTTTTTTTTTTAAATGCTGAAATTAAAACCTGTAGCCATGTGTTTTTTTTTTTGTCAAATAATTTTGTGAATACCTTAGTTTAGTGTTGTTCTTTCCTCATATTTAAAATGCATCAAATATTTTCCACATTTTTATGGTCTAATCAAATTTGTATGGTCTTTAAAAACAAACATCCCCCCTGGACATCACTTTTTGCCAATTCTGTATCAAAATGCCACACTATTTAAATAATGCTGTTTAATAGCGCTGTCAAATAAAATAAAAACAACTTAGAAGCCCCATGAAATCATTTTAAAAAGTACAGATGTATTTTCTGTTGACAAATTACCTATTGAATTAGGAGATTTGGGCAAAACCTACCAAAGTGCTGATTTAAAAATATTTTTTGATATATTTGTTTCTAAGAGAAAGACTGTTGATTTAAATTAAATGAAAGTTGTTAAAATTGTAAATCTGTTCTAAAACTAAATCAAGTTTAGTCAGTTTTATCTTATAATATGCCTCAAAACACATAGAATAAATGACAAATTCTGTTTTGATTTAATCGCAAAAATTAAAACGCTACATTTTTTATCAACAATTAAACGCGTTCAATTTATTTTTAGCACATATATTTTACTACTAGAATAATCCACACAATTAGCCAAATCCGGCTCTTACACATTATTTTGTTTTCTTTCACACAAGATCTTTTCAGATGGTACATCCTGTTGGGGGGAGTGAAGGGGGCTGACAGCTGATTGATTTCAGGGTTGCTGTGTGTGCTTGCTGCAATCCTTTGTTGTCTTTTATTGTCGTTGACCTCCAAAGCATAAAAGATTCATGCAGAATGCTTACTGTGTTTGTTAATGTACTTCAATGCGCTGCACCACCAAGCCAGAAAACATCAGCCGCCCCTTCATAAATATTTACTGCGCCTGGCCTCTTCTTCCTTCTGCTTTCCTCTTCTCTGTATTTCTTTGCTTATTGCTGTCACACTCTTTCTGAGATCACGCTGCCATGAAGAGGCCAAAGTGACACTGGCTGAAAACTAGGCAATCTGAAAGGATGTAATGATGACAGAATGGAAATAATGCCAGCTTATTTTTTAGGAATTGTTGGGTATTTCTCATAATAAGTAGGTTAGAGATTTGATCAGTTGCGAAACATACACACTTAAATACACCCAGCATGCTTATTTGTCAATGAGAAATAAATAAGCATAGACACGTGCACCCACCAAACGCACACACACACACTGTTTACAAAACTCCTAAAGGAAAGTGAGTAGTTAAGACAGCTGCGGGTCACTGCATGAGACATGCTTGTTGAACTCTAGAGGCAACCGACCTGTCACATCTGCTTGAACAAGACTGACATCACCATGACACCAGCAATAACAGACCAAGCACTCATGGCAATGCTCTTTTCGTCATCAAATCCACTACTGGTGTTACTGAAGCATGTCATTCAGTGGATGTTGACAGATATTCAAACTTAGCATAATGCACAATACAGTTTATATATTTTCCACTAATAAACAATTAAATGTATTCATTTTAATTAAAGGGTTAGTTCACCCAAAAATTCTGTCAGTAATTACTCACCCTCATGTTGTTCCAACCCCGTAAGACTTTTGTTCATCTTCGGAACACAAATTTAAATATTTTTTAAATATTTTGGGTTGCGCACAAAAAGTATTCTTGTCGCTTGATAAACTTATGGTTGAGCCACTGTTTCAAAAACAGAGAAGCCTATGAAGGAGTGAGCCAGCTCTCAGATTTCATCAAAAATATCTTAATTTGTGTTCCGAAGATGAACAAAAGTCTTACGGGGTTGGAACAACATGAGGGTGAGTAACAGAATTTTCATTTTTGGGTGAACTAACCCTTTAATGCAAAGTGACATTGTACAACCCCAAACCAAGAAAAGTTGGGACATTTTGTAAAATGCAATAACATCAAGAATGTGTGATTTGTTAATTCTCTTTCAGCTTTATTTAACTGACAAGAGTACAATATATATATATATATATATATATATATATATATATATTTCCAATGTTTTCACTGAAAAACGTCATTTTATTTAGTAAATAGTAAATAAATTTTTCAAAGAAGTTGGGACTGAGGCAAAATAAAAGTGAAAAGATTATATACAGTAATAAGTTAATCTCTTTTGAAACAGGTGACCTGGTAATAGGTTTATTGTTATTATTTGTCATCACTTATAATTCTGTCTTTCTTTTTTTTTTCTTCATTATTTTGGTTTGTGTTACCCTGATTATGTTTTGTCTTTGTGTATGACCCTGGATGGCTTACTGTGATTTACTACCTGTATGGTTATCTGCACGTTTTAAGGTGCATGCAGGTTTTGGAAGTCCAAGTATAAAAACATTATATCACTTAATGTAATGAAATATAAGTTTATAAGTTGTAAAATACACAGGCATCCCTTATAAATGGCATCCCACTGGCCAGCTGAGCACTGAAGAGTGGGTGTCTAAAGTAATGAAAGGGGGTGATGACGTAACACAAAGTATCCCCAGCTAGAAAAAAAATAGGTGGCCCATTCAGATATCTGTCAGACCATAAACAAACCTGTCGCTACTACAACTATGAAAAAAGCTACATATATATATATATATATATATATATATATATATATATATATAAAATACACATGACAGGGCATTACATAATATTAGGCTACATAAAACAAAAAGGAAAATTGCCTATAGGCCAACATATTCAAAACCTTGACCCATCAATATCCATGAAATAAACACATTTTAGATCACCAGATATAAATACTTCATAATTTGAGTGGTTACCATGATTACCATGGTACCACCACCACCAAAAGCAATTAACTGTCTGCTTTACTTTATAAAACACCTCTTCACTAACGCACACTCATTGTGACCCATTTAACAGATGCATAATTTGATGGTAAGTAAGAACAGCCTGAACTGCAACTGATGACAGACAATAACAATACAGTGAAATAACCAACGTCAACAAATTATCTAGCCCTCTAAACATGAAAAAAAGATTTCATTACACCTTTAGCCTAGAGCTGCATTCTTCGTGGCGCGGGGAGTTCGTGTGTCAAATGTACCAATCAAAATGTGACTTTCTGAAGCAGACTGTCCTTAACTAAAATGTTGCTATAAGAGCCTAACGATAGAAAGCTTATGCCCTTGGCAATTTTCTTGGCAAAATAGTATTCTATTTCATCATTAAAATCCATTTTCTCATTAATTCAGATTTTTGTCTATAGCCTACATTTAACAGGATCATTTTAACAGTGAATGTAAACATTTTATCAATTCAGACCCCTTTCTATAAAACAGGCTGTCTGCAATATGCCACACTGGAGCAAACAGCATCCTCACCAGTCACTGTGTATGTGGTTGTGTATATCTGCTGCATGTTAAGCAGATGTGCATTCCTCTCATGGGTGACACACAGAAGGATTGCGAGAGAAAGAGAAAAAGAGAGGTTTAGGGGTGAGGGAGCTTGAGAAGACGATGGCAACAGGAACGCTACTTCTGCTCATCAAATCCCCATCTTTCTCTCATCCCTCCCCCTACATGCACATACTCATTAAATCCTCTTCTCAGTGTCTGTATGTATGATAGACAGGCTGTCTTTCTATTCTACTTTCTAACTCTCATCATGAGCTCCTCTCCCAAGCCTTTGCACAAATCCATCTATTATATTTCTGAGTCTGCCAGATCTCTGCTTCTTTCTTCTTTCTACGTCTCAAAGACTGTCTCCTAGTGCAGGGAACGATGAGCGACAAATTCTCTGCTCATATATATATACACAACATGCAAATGCACTAGTTTGTCTCTAAAGTGTCACAGAACCTCTAAGGTGGGCAGAACAAACAGCTGTGTGAGTCTCTGAACCTCAGAAATAATTTAATAATTTACTATTTTGCGGATAGAATAACAAAATATGTTTATTTACAATATTAGCTGTGAATTATTAATAGAATGTTAATAGCCCAATAATCGGCCTTATAGTGTCTGTTTTCAGTTTCTAAAAGAAAACATGGTGGTGAAAACATAGGAGAGCTTAATGAAACAATCCACAACAATACAATACTTATTTCACATGAATATTTAAAATAGCTAAGCTATAGATAAAAACACAATCAATTAATTCATATTATATAATTAATTGGGTTTCTGTGATTAATTATTCACACTTAACAGTAAAATTCATAAATAAATGTACATAGGCCTACTGAATGCCCAAATAATGTAGAATCAACTTAAAAGTTGTTTACTTTAAATATTTTTTTATTAATGGCATCTTTTTACTAAATACTATAAAGGTTATATAGTAAATTCCAATGTCTTAGTTCAATTGTTTAGTTTTTTTCCTTTTCCTGTTTTTTATCAAATGGATAATTATAGCTAGAGCAAATATACTGAAGGGGTATTAATCAATATTTTTCCTTCTAAATATCAAATGAGTTAAATGACTTCCCTAGGCTTATGAGATTTTACTTAGTTATAGAAGTTACCAGTGTGATTATCGAAAATGTTCTTTTCACGTATTCTCTAAAGTCTGTATTTTATATTTGAGAGGTGACTGAAGGGTCTGGCTCAAATGCCAGGAATACAGTAACAGTGCTTGCTCATTTAGCCCGGCTTCCAGAAATGAAATATGGACTCGTTTTGTTTGAGAAAGGTCTTCAACGCATTAATATATATACAGTATATGTGTGTTCTTCTAGCTCACCATGACGACTATAGGTCACAAGGGTCATTGGAACCAACAGTTTAAGTGACCATTTCTTCATTAAAGTCTTTACTTTACTGTTACATGTAGATTAAAAGTGTCCTCTCCTTGAGAGAAAGAACGTATTATCTTGATGTTTTGAGAAGACTCTCCTGTTTATAGTTAGAGCCTGGCCAAATCCAACCTTGAAGAAGCTGTGTGTCGGTGTGTGTTAGTATTCTTGGTGGTTAAGGAACAACTGGCATTATAAGAGATTAACTGACTTGTTTTCTTCAACATGTTGCAACCCAGATCTACGACCTGGAAGGTCACGACGTGCCTAAAGCCAGGGTCCGAGCGTCAGCAGCATAATTGATGGATATATGCTTTAGTCTATCTGTCCATGTGTGGAAAATGTGTTTATCTATTTCTTAGCCAATGAGAATCATTCAACCTGAAGCAAGGACGTAGCTTAGACCTTGGTGTACAGTGATCTTTGTAACTGTAAGCCGGGCGGCCTATACGAACTCCTTGTGAGTCTTGAAGCTGACTTCTGCTGATGAAACGGCAAACTATCTTCAGTAAAAAAATTCTTTAATTTATTATAATTCTGACTCTTGTCTTAAATTGACTGCACTTCTGACTCCGGGTCTTATTTAATCATATTTCCTTGGGTCTGTAAACTGTAAATCCCCTAACAGTATCAACATATAACCAGAGATTTTCTTATTATATTTAGAAGTTAATTCACATTTATTGCATTATTTTGGTGTTGTGTGTTAGTCTGATAGTATTTTGTTAGTTTGCTGATGGTGTATTAGTGTGGGTGTGTGCTCTTTGTCACCAAAACACCATCCCCTATATGGTAAAGATCTGCCAAGCACAGTTTTATCATAAACGTATCATATTTATACACTATACCTATTGTTTTGGACCATTATCTAAAACTCATATCCCGGTGGCCATTTATGCTGGTGTTCTTGGCAGGACAGTGCTCAAGGACACCATGACTGTCATTGTAAGCAAATCAGTTTTCCTTATCATGAATCGTGAATCTTACTTTCATGTTAGTGAAGCAGGAGTAGAGGACAAGGGAGCAATTGGAGAGAAGCCAAGTTTCTGCAGGGAGAAACTTTAGTACACTTTCAGAGGACAGTGCTGATTTATTACAGGGCGGGATGGTTTTTAATCTTGTACTCTAAAATCACCTTTTCCTTTATTTTCCATAATTGTGTTCAGCCTTGGGATATCCTCTCAACAAGCTTCCACTGGCCTCTGTTTAAATGTGAACTGTTAGATTTAAAAAGGTGCTCCCTCAATAAAAAGCAGTCCATCATCTTTATTATTTGATAACCGAATAGCAAGAGCCACACATACAATTTCTCATACCGTCTGGCAGATTTCCATTTACAGAGCTAAAAGTTACTGTCTGTCTGGTTTAGTCCTTCTGGCACCAGTGTGGCCTATTGCAGACAGCAAATATACAATTACAAATCCACTGCTGTGCTACAATGTGATTATCTACAAGCTGGAGGATGGAGTCATACATATAATATGGATCCAAGAGAGAGATATTAGAAAAGAGAAAAAAGCGAGATAGAAAGAGAGTTTATAATAACAAAACAAAAAAACGGTCTGTTTGTGTATGTGTGTGCATGTGTATCTTAATTTATTTATGATCTTTTTGTTAAGTACACACAGACAGGAAGCAGTTCTAATATAATGCACCACACCAATGTTAGCAGACACAGATGCTGGGGAATACAAAACGATGCACAAGCAATCTGAGTGAAAGAGCTTGTTGTGCAGATCAGTCTTATATGATTATCAGACACAGAGAGTCATCACAGCTCTCTCCTACAGTCTGTATAGCACCAGATGAATGAAAACGTGTGTCAATAGATCACAGTGGCAGCAGACAACTTTTATCATATATAGTGCCTTAAACAAAGGGATATGTAAAGTAAACTCATTTCTGCAGTGCATGCAGTGTGTATTTCATATATGTATTGGCACCATCAAGAGAAAAAAATCAGTTTATTAGGCTATGCTCTTCCTTATTAGTTTCTTTCTATTCCTTATTTATGTCTTTTCTTTGCCTTTACCTCTTACTTTTTATTATCTAATGTCTAATATAAATAATTTCATATTTATTAACTTTAAATTTGTATCGTTTTCCTAACTTCAGATTCCTGCCTTATTCTTGGTTGCTTTGTAAGCTGCAACAGTTTTGGCAATACAAATGTGCAATTATGTCATGGCAATAAAGCACAATAAAGCACTGAGTCAGAACGAGAGGTAACATTTCAAAAATTGTGGGGGAGGAACTTGAAGACAGGACAGCTGAAGACAAACGACATTTCATGATCCTGTTGGACTGAGAAATCTTCATGAATGTTTGAGAAGATGGGCTGAGAGCTGCATTGTTAATGATAAAGAACATACCTTTTTAGAGCCACACTCTCTTTTTACTTATCTTGCTTTTTTTCATTTTCAGGACTTTATTACGGCCATCTGTTTCTTTTTATTATTATTCATTCACCAACATAACCACAAAATAATACATTTTAGGAAATTAACATGATAAAAACGACATACAACATATCTTTTGTGATCTGTGCTCAAGACTAATCACAAAAAACAAAGACGTGGGCATGTTCATGTCGCCCATGTGAGTGAATCATGGAAAGTTTCTGAATTATTGAATTATGTTTGTTCTCCAAGCATGTGGTGTTACATTCTGTCATGATTTACTCATCCTCATGTCATTCTATACTCATATGGTGATATTTAGTCCATGGAGCACAAAAGAAGAATGTTTGTTTACACGGAGGTAGAATATAGAGCACTGTTAAAGTTTTGAGTAATGTAGAATTCAACCCTTGGTTGCATCATAGTAGTTGTGTATTCATTATAATTCCTAAAATCTGAATCATTGCCCTTCTAAGTCATGTAACTATCTTAGCCACATGTGATGTTACTATTAGACAGCATAATTTGATTCAGCCACATGGTCTAGAATGCTTTCATAGAGCAGGATATTCATTACCCTCTCTCTAAGTGGATATCAAATTACAAGCTCTGTCTTAGATCTGATCCAAAAGTCAATTAACATTAATAATGAATGCATGGGTTTATTTCAGTTTGTTTCATCTGACAAACACATCCCCCAAGTCACCCCTTTTGGGCCATCACTCCTTCTTGATGTTGTCAGAAAGTCTTTGTTATTGAGCTTGATGACATTAATAAATGCATGGGTATATCCAGCCAAACTATTTCTATTTGTGGACATTTAGAATTGACATAGAGTACTTTTTTTTTTTCAAAGAAAAAATACAGTTAGCCTCTGATTTAAAGTCCCCCTGTGGTGAAAATCAAGCTTTTAATGTTGTTTATATGTCTATGTGGTATTTTTAATATGCTTTAAGACAAACCATGTGCAAATTCATAAGTCAACACCATTGCTGAGTATTTTCTCTTTAAAACTGCAGTGAATCAAAGACAGTCTCAGAAAAGCGGTTTGAAATCGCTAGTGTTTCTGATGTCACAAACTACCTTGTAACCAATCACGTCAACGAGTGGATCTCTGAGCTGGTGTGAGTGAGTGGAGGCGGGGCTAATTTGCATATTCATAGAACCGCGTAGGCTATACTAAATTAGGCAAGGGTGTAGAGTAACATTCAAGCTATTTTAAGGTATGGAGACATTTTTTCAAGGAAAACAACTTTAAATATGTCATTTTGGTGATCAATGATGAGTATTAAGGGATAAAATTATTGACTTCAGGGGGACTTTAAGTAAATAAGAGATATAGAACTTGTACACGTGTTTCTCACCCTAATGGATGAAGTGTTCATAACGATTCTAGGAATTATAATGAATACACAACTACTATGATGCAACCAAGGGTTGAATTCTACATTACTCAAAACTTTAACAGTGCTCTATATTCTACCTCCGTGTAAACAAACATTCTTCTTTTGTGCTCCATGGACTAAATATCACCATATGAGTATAGAATGACATGAGGATGAGTAAATCATGACAGAATGTAACACCACATGCTTGGATTTATTAATTTTCTATCAGATTCCTCTGGGAATATTTATTGAGACACACCAAAGCAGCAGAATCTCTGAAGATATGACTCCTGAATAACAGTCCTCGGCAGGTATATTTATAGCCTACTCGCCCTAAAGTGTTCACAATTGTTTTCTTAGATTGCCCTCTTGCGGTCAATATATTTTACTGCAATGATGACTCAAGAAAGTACTATAGCCTATAAAAAAGAATATTTATAAGGTTGTAAGTCGTACTATGCTGTGTATTTTTATTGTATTATATTTGCTGTATGATTTAACAGAAAATGTACTTGTTTGTGTGTTAAAAAGGTTAGACGTGAACAATGCCTATGGGCCTATCTTCAAAAAAGGGAAAGGGAAAACTGTATACATTACTCTATAATAGAAAGGCAATCTTTTGTGGATATTTAGCTTTCATGAACTCGAACAGTAAGCGGCAGGAGGCAAAAAGATGGTGATTAATCTGATTATGCTTGTATGCTATGTATAACTAACTAACTAACTAACTAACTAACTAACTAACTAACTAACTAACCAACCAGTAGATGGCAGCAATATGCCAATGGTCTATCATGTGCTTGTTGAGAAACAAAGAAAGGCGACAGCAGATTTTTTAATTTTATGAAAAAAAGATGTCAGTTTTGAAGTTTATTGATCGTGAAAGGCTATAATTAATTTAGTGGTCACTGAAAGGATTTGCTCAGCCCCAAATACATAACGTTTTTAGATTAATCCTCATAAAAGGCCTGATAACAGTACTGACGTCCTACTAAGCGGCATATATTTTGTGTAATGTAATGAAAATAGGTTATAGGAACATGAATAATAGAATAACAACAATTTATTTTGATGGCTCATTTATAAGTCATTTAGTCATAAATAATAGAAACAGTAATTAAATGTTATTATAAACAACTTTACAGTTTATCTCCATCTGACAGTGATCAAATCGCCCCATTACATTTTTATAAGCGGCTGATACACTAAATTTCTCTAATAGCGTTTGAAACGTTTTTGTAAAAATATAGAAGTTACATTGGGTATGCAGAGCTAAAGTTTTCAGCCTATGAAAGACTGTCATCTAGTGGTGTTTCAGCAGAATGCACGGTTTAGCCATGTTGACTAGATACAACCTCATGGCTGACCCATTTAGGTCACCGTCTTTCACTCATATTCTTCTGAATAACTCTGTGGACAATCATTAAATAAACAAAGTGAGCCCTAAACAGCACACTTCAAAAATGTATTTACCTATATGTATAGCTCATCGTATTCCATTATCTTGTTACTGATATAGAGAAATATTGTTGAGCCAATCAAGTTTTATCCAGACCAGACTTCCTTCGATTTGGCTTGCATTCTCACAACACTGGCTGTCAGCTGCCCTCTATCAATGCCCTACATGACACCAAAGGGATGAAGTATGAAGACAATATTACTGCCAAAACCTTCCACCCAGGAAATCTTCCTTATGAAAGATGCTTCAGATCACAAACAAACTTCAGTCAGCAGAAAGCAGCTTCTCTTACGTCTGCTTAAAGTTGGCATGAAACATAAGTTGCGATAATCTTTTCTTCCCTATTGTGATGTATATCTGGTGAAATGGATTCTCGGGCAAGACATTTTTTTTTTTTTTTTTTTTACATCTCTTCTCTTTTTCGTACATCAGGAATTGATTGGATCATTGTGGTTTGCTATTTCTGTAAGAGTGACAGGTTGTCCCGCCCTCACGCTAGTAAACACGTCAGAGAAGAGAAGTTGCTGCAAGAGCAAGGGGAAGTTATGTTGATTAAAGGTTATGAAGGTAGGCTACATTAATAATAATAATAAAAAATGTCCACAAATAAATAATTTATAATAAATGTTGCAATATTCTATATATATTAAATAATTGTCCATTTTGATTTCATTGTGACATTAAACAGCCTCTGGAGTGATAATATCATCTGTACTGAATACTCCCCAAATCTCTCCATACATTCATGTTGTTATCTGATACTTTCTTAACAAGGTGCAAAACTTAAAATATGCACATACAGCATAAGCAGGATTTAGCAGGTAGCTAATTGGCCTCAAGAGTTCACGATATCACTAATACAATTCTGTAAGTCATTCACCAATTGTGAATACAATCCTAAAACATTCAAAATAATAGATCAGGGGTCTTATTACAGAAACATTTTCAGTTAGGATATCATTTAGAAAACTGAATTAGTCAAATCTTAACAGAGACGTAAGATAGGAAGTTTCTTTATTACAGTCCCAGGTCACTTCAGAAACACCCTGAAACAGTCAGATCCAATAGCATGGTACATTTTCAAATGTTGTGGTCTGGCTATTCTTTTTTGTGCAAAGAGATGGGGTGTTATGTGTGGTAGAGAAGTCTAGCTATGACTAAATGCTTGACAAGGAGTAAATAAATTGAAATGGGACTTTTTGTGACATGTAGTATGCATTAGGCCTGGAACTGATGGAGTAAGTGGCAAGAACCACACATTTGTGACATGATTCGGAAACAGGTTCTGCCCTATTAATGTTGTCCGCACCCTCTGAAAATGTGTGTAATCTCATTTTTGCATGTACAGTGCTGTTGTGATAAATAAAACTCAACACAGGCCACTCCAGTTTTGTGAAAACACAGCTCTGATATGGTGCCTTACAGAATGAGTGATCTTGGGTAAGGAAGATATTACTAAAAAGAGAAGCGTTGTTTTGAAATTACACTAACTAATTGGTTGTTGATTGTGCATTTCACAAGTTGATCCTTTGAATTGCAGCTTTAGCATTTATAGCAGATGGTGCAAATGTTCATCAATCCATCCGTCCTATTAAAATAGCCTAACGGTTTACCAAATGCCTTTTTATTCAAATTTCTGACCAATCTAGGTGATTGTCACATGATACATGTGGTGTTCATTGTAATTCTCAAAACGATAAAGTCTTCCGCGCAAAAAAAAAAAAAATGTTTCCTTTGACCTTGATGTGATTTCTAACTCGCATGTTCGTCCACGTTCGCTAATTTTCTACGTTTTGACCAGATGACGTTCCTCGTCATTCACGCAGAAAAGTTAGCCGTCGGTGGTGTGAAAAG
Source organism: Abramis brama (assembly GCF_963993115.1). Taxonomy (NCBI): domain Eukaryota; kingdom Metazoa; phylum Chordata; class Actinopteri; order Cypriniformes; family Leuciscidae; genus Abramis; species Abramis brama. The sequence goes on along the minus strand of NC_139965.1, from coordinate 27,022,291 downwards.
GAGCGACCGTGTACGTGTGTGTGCCACAAAGCGTGCGAATACGATTTGGCTCTGCGCACATCGTGGACGCACTCTGCAATGCAATCCACACACACACACACATTTGATGCAGTACTGCTAGCAAGTACGTTCAGACAACGAGTGAGACACACCCAGAGGAAAAATGGTCTCAACTAATGCGCAAGCACAATCAAAAGGGCTTGAGAATAGCCCGCTTGCGCGGGTTGGAGTCAGTGGCCAGATCGAGAGAAGAAGATTTTTTTTCTGTTTTCTTCAAGGGCAAAATGTCCTGGTATGAAGTGATTTCGAAATAACGTTGTAAAACGACAGAGTCGCCAGTGAAATGCGCTCTCTCAACAAACAACCCAGCCGGTGCACTTTTGTGAAAACAATCATGCGCCAAGCAGTTGCTCTACAGTTTTTTCTAAGGGGTAGCGGAGCGACACACAGACATGACATCAAATATAGGTAAAGTCTATTGCTTTTTGTTCGTTTTAAGAGTCAATAAATGGTATTATAATTATTTGAATGTGTTGTATTTTGCGAATCAAGATGGCGCCGGGCACAGTCAGGTGACCTTGTTTTTTTTCCCCATCAATACCAACAATAGTCAAAGCGAGAAACGGAAGTGAATGCTCCCCCTGAAATACGATTGGCTTGTTTGAACTGTAGGAAAAAGCGTGGGCCCGTGGTTGGAGTGTGCGATGTGGCAGTCAAGTGCATGTGACACAAACTTGTTTTTAATAAGACCAGTGGCTACTGGTAACTTATGGGCTCTGCCGTAGCGGTGCTCCGTTGTAATAACTGACAAATAATTACGTCGATTTATGTCATATCACCTCTATTCGCTTTATATATCTATCTATATATCACGCTATTATATGTCTTACAGGTTTGGCTTGTCCATTTTGTTATGCAACCGTCCCTTCATTCTTGTTGAATTATTATGCTTCATCTGTTTAAACCATTAATACAATTTACATATCAGCGTTTATATAAACGGGACCAAATAATGTAAATCTTTCAATGCGGGAAATCCACTTTATTGTGATATGTAGTGAGATATGTTCACTGCCTAATCTAGACGAGAAGTAATAAAGATTTTTAGCGCAGATACTAGTCTCGGTGGTCGCCGCCGTGCATTCCCTCCAAAAGGGGGAGGGGTCGTGTTTTCCTGACGGTCCACCACCATCCATCAGTCCAAAGTGACTGTACTTACCTGCCAGGAAAACGCTTCAAGACAGAATATATATTAAATATACGCACAGCCCTCATTTACCCGGCCGTAGCATTTTATTTAACCAACACGTCAGTGTATTTCAAAATGTCCTTGTATTCCTATAACTCATATGTTCTCGTCTAAGTGTAGATAAATCCAATCAAAACAAAAGTAACTACCATAACCCTGCTTAGTCTCTGGCGCCTTCGACAGTTCGGTTGATTTTATCGCATAGATGTCACCCTAAAACAGATTCGCTGGATCAACCTAACAGTCCCTGTAACCCCACCCAGCTTGTGATCGAGCGCTGATTGGTCGCCAGTGTAGTTGTGAGCGTTTTCACATTTCATTCCGCGTTTCTAATTGGTCGCCGGTGACGACAATCCCACACCCAACTCCCACCCACTGGGGCATCATGTTTGTGAGACTCGCAATAGCTAGTTTGTTAAGAGGCTATAGCTGAATGTGCAGCAAAGACTCCAAGTCTAAACTGCGCTCTTTGGTTTAAATCACTCATTTAGAGTTCAATAACATGGATATGAAAAAGAGAATTCACCTGGAGTTGCGGAACCGGACGCCGTCAGACGTAAGCATCTTTATTAATTGCTGAGTGATATGATTTTATTAAAACTGTTGGTTAGAGTAGTTCTGCGTGGATGGACAACGCTAGATGTGCACGCGTCAAGTTGATGTCTTGAATGAAAAGTTTGCGGCGACTTTGTTACAAGCCTAGAGCCTCGGATGTTGTTATCTCAGTATACCTACACACGGCCCATAAGTTTATCAGTTTTACTGGTTATTTTATTCCCAACTTTCGGGAGGTCTTTTGATGATGCTGTGGTCGGAAACTGCAAGAGCTCCATGCATTCAGTGTATAAACAAGGGAAGCGGCGTGAGAAGCCATATTTGTAACTTTGTAGCCCCTGAACGCGCCCTTTTCCTTTGCATCCTCAGTGCTGCAAAAGTCGCCTGCCGTCAGTTCATGCCTCTCTCACACTTTCGCACATCCATTTTCAATCCAACATTCATACTTTCCCGTCACAGTGGTCGTTGACCAGTTCGGTAACTTGTTGTGGGACGCATTTTGTGAATAGCTGTGCAGACGCTTTGACAGATAGCTTGCGATAAACGCGATCGGTCAACTAAATTTCGTGGCATCTCTCCAGCTAAAAGCTTTTAAATTGAAAGCATTTACATTTCCCAATCGAGGAAAGTTGTGTAAATACTTAGGCGGGATCTTTTCGTGGGCTTTTGGCACGTTAGTGATAATAGTCTCCTATTTGATCTAGATGGGAAAACGAGCGCATTTGTTGTTTGATAGCAGTATAGAAAGGAATCGCGTCACATCATATCTAGTTGCGTTAAGGTGCCCAAACCTATTTAAAACTGCATTATATGTCGACGACATTGGCAGAATGCAAAGACCTAATCGACACTCTCTTCTTCTTAAATATCCCCCGTGTTTTTCTTATAATATATCAATTCTCACAAGTGTAACTACGTTCTCTGATGAATTTATTGCAACGTTATCAAGGTCCCTGTTATTGCCCCTTTACGCATACCCAAGTACGCTGTAATAGAGCTCGTAATTAAAATGTCATAACCGTATTCCGAGCACTACTGTGCGTCTCAGCTGGCGGGATAAAGAGATTTCCAGCCGTGTGGCTCTGCTTGTTATTTACATGGACTGGGCGCTTATGTGAGCGCTACGCAACTTGAAGCTGCGCTGCTCTAGTTGCAAGATCTAGGACAAGCCGCCATTTTAACCAGCAACAAAGACGCACGATATTTAATCGAACAGAGAGAATAGTTGCCGCCGTCTCTTTCCTTTGAACCGACCAGAACCGTTGAATATATGGAGTCGAGCGTCTGTGAAGCCGGAAATTTTATCTTTATTCCCTGAAAGTCAATACCTTTCGCTTAAAGAGCGACTCCGTTGCATTATCATGCGCCTCGGTCTCTGCCCCTCCTACTCGTGAATTCTTGGGTCCGTCCTCGTGTCTTTGCTCTTCCAAGACAATGCAATGAATTTGTGTAACACCCAGGCTATCGTTTACGCGTCTTTACTTTGCTGTTCGAGCACGCACTGTAGTAAAAATGCTCGACCCAGAGGATAACAATGTACGCCGCTTGTTGCGGAGTCAGCCATTTTGTTGGATGGGGAGTCAAATGTGAGATTTTGTCAAAGCACCGAAACATGCCCCCCTATCTGTTACCGTAGACCGCATGCTGAAGTAAACTTTACAATTGAATGGCGCCCGATTTCCGACGTGTTTATTTGCACTCTTTATTTTCCTCGCTCTAATTTAAGGTATTCATTTTCTGATTTAAAATTAGCACTTTTTTATTTGTTTGTTGATAACAATGTAAACTATATAAATAAGGAATTTCCATATTTTTACTTTTTTTGTTTTTGTTTTGTTTTGGTGGGGTCGGCACAATAAAAGTGTAAACATACAGTGCTCTTTTGGCATGCTGCAAAAGTTAAAAACAGCTCTTGTGTGAATTAATTTAAGTTGCTTTAACCACCATGTCCTCCACCTCATTGATTTGAAGTTGCTCATGTAGAGGTTATTACAAATGCGGTTTTCATGAATCATAACATTTAATCTCTTGTTCATCTCATATGCCCTTTAACAGGTGAAAGAGCTTGTGCTTGACAACTGTCGGTCAAATGAGGGCAAAATTGAGGGCCTCACTGATGAGTTTGAGGAACTGGAATTTTTAAGCACAATCAACGTAGGCTTGACATCAGTTGCCAATTTGCCTAAGCTTAACAAACTCAAAAAGGTAATAGGCAGTTTTGTGTCTATTTTTTTTTTTAGAAGTATCAAAAATATTTATATTTTCAGGCTGTTAGTTCTCCCCCCCTCCCCAGTCTTATTAATATGGCACTGAATCATGTTCTCCACAGCTCGAGCTTAGCGATAACAGAATCTCAGGTGGTCTGGAGGTACTGGCAGAGAAGTGTCCCAACCTCACCCATCTCAACCTCAGTGGCAACAAAATTAAAGACCTCAGCACCATCGAACCCCTGGTAAGCTATATTCTTGTCATAGAAGCTATATATATAAAAAAAAGTATAAACTATGTATTATTATTGTCATTGTTTTGACCTCCTGTCCTTTTCCCAACAGAAAAAATTGGAAAGCCTCAAAAGTTTAGACTTGTTCAACTGTGAGGTGACAAACCTGAATGACTACAGAGAAAATGTTTTCAAACTGCTCCCTCAGCTGACATATCTCGACGGCTATGACAAAGAGGATAAAGAAGCACCAGACTCTGATGCTGAAGCTTACGTTGAAGGCCTAGATGATGATGAGGATGATGAAGATGGTATGTTTCTAAAGAGTTGGGCTGATAATGTGCTTCAAGGTGCATAATTCTTTTAAATTTCGTTTAAGGAATTCATTTGTCATTGACCTAATTTTGTCTGCAGAGGGAGAAGAGGAGGAGTATGATGAAGATGCAGCTCCAGGGGATGAAGATGAAGAAGAGGGGGAGGAGGATGATGAGGAAGAGGGAGAAGAGGAGGAAGAAGAGGACATCAGCGGAGAGGTTAATGCCGGAAGAAAATTTAGATTCCTTTTTTATATCGAAATATACAAACATGGTATAAATTTGTGCCCTTTTCTCACTTTTAGGAAGAGGAGGAAGAGGAGTTAAATGATGGCGAGGTAGATGATGAGGAAGACTTTGGTAAGTGAATAGATTAAGACCACAGTTAATACAATAAAGTGTTACCACCTGCGAACTGAATGCTGATACGCAGGGTGAGAATAAGAGTAAACAAAACTTCTGGTCCTCCTGTGTTGTGTTTACAGAGGAGGAACGGGGTCAGAAGAGGAAAAGAGAACTGGATGAGGAAGGGGAGGAAGATGAGGACTGAACATGGACTCTCCCCCTATCCCCCCCTCCCCCATTGTGATCTGACCGTTTAACCCCTGTATATCTGTCCTATTGTCACTCTTCGATGGTTTGGGGAGGTATTCAAATGGTAGGGGGTGGGGCTAGTATAAACGAGGACACAGTTTAAATATTTGTTTTTAGCTTTTTTGTTGTTGATGTTGTTGTTGTTTTTTTTGGTTTGGTTTGTACTTTCAGTTTGATTCCCTTCATTTTCTCCAAAAGCTCTTCAAATGGCTGACAACACAGTGTGGAAATTTATTATTGTTGGAAAACAGACCAGTATGCTCTTGTAATTTTTTCCCTGTCTTTACTGTTGATGCCTAAATGCTGGTGATGACTTGTGTATTAAAAAAGAAAAAAACAACCAAAAACCTTTTAGAAGTGCATGGCTGACTCTATTTTAAAGTTGACTACTGGATTTCAAGGAAGAACATTTTCTAACCCACTTTTTTATTGCATCTTTTTTATTTGTGTATTTTTTTTTTTTTTTTTTGGTGTTTTCTTTTGTTTTTTTTGGTGTTTTCATCATCATCCCCACCACCACATGACGTGCTGTTTAGGCATGAAGAACACATCATGATGTCTGCTTGGACATGCACAGTTCAACCTCTCAATGTGATTTTTTTATTTTATTTTTTAATGTTCAGAGCTGAATGTCTGCCCTTGTCAAATGAGTCCTAAACCCCTTCTCCCTTTGTGTGGATAGTTCAGAGGTTTCTGTTCTTTGTAAATAATGACCAAATATATTTTTTTTCTGATTCCCTTTGATAATGGCAGACATTTTCACAAATAATCTCAGTTGTAACCATTAACTGTAATAAAATGAATGAAAATGCAAGTGGTTCTATGGTAATTTGAAATATCTGTTCTGACTGGCACAGAAAATCCATATATTGTAATTAGTTGTGATTACATGATCAATAGATTGTTTTTGAGTCTGGTGCAGAAATGGCTAGTGTATATCATTTCGCCACTGAATATTTCGGATTAATTGAATTTGCATTGTGAAGCTCAGGGAAAATAGCTTGTATATTTTTGATGATGCGTAACTGGATATTGTGTAAATATTCAGAAGCGTCATGCCAATTATTTAAATAGAAAGCATACGCAATTTTAACAGCTGTATCCAGTTGTCAGATCATACTGATTGAAATTTTTACATGAATAAAAGTCAGCATTTTTGTTCAAATGAATATTAACTGTATATGCATGTGCTTTGTTAACATGAAAATGAAAGCATTGCATACAGTGTAACTAAGGTGTCTCAGTGTGGGGACAGATTGTCATATTTTTGTTCAAGAATGTCAGGTAAATTAAGCTATAGTCTAGACCAGTGGTTCCCAAACCTGTCCTGAAGGCCCCCCAACACTGCACGTTTTCTTTGTCTCCCTACTCAAACACACCTGATTCAACTCATCAGCTCATTATCACATGGGTTAATTGAGCTGATGAGTTGAATCAGGTGTGTTTGATTAGGGAGACAAAGAAAACGTGCAGTGTTGGGGGGCCTTCAGGACAGGTTTGGGAACCACTGGTCTAGACAGTTGTGTTTTATGCAAAGTTAACGCTCTTCCTCGGGAATGGATTTCACTTTGAATGCAATTACCCTTAGTGCAACATGCTGTAGTTAGTAAGCTAATCATAATGAATGGTGAAATACAGATTACCTATTAATGTTCCTCATTTTAATCAAAGACAAAGGTTAGCCTAATGTCTTGCGTCATAATTCTTCAGGCACTGTCAGCACGAAATATGTCAACATTAATTGTGTTTGTGTAGGCAGTGAGCATCTTGTCTGAAACCAAAATTAAGGGGCTGAAGTACAACATAAATATTCTGGCACCTCGCAATATGAACATCTAAATTATTACCCACACTTCACCTTAACATCCAAAGGGATACAGTGTATTGTAAGGTATGAGATTGGGAATGTACAGGCCACATAAACACACTATTCCTCACTTTTTTTGAGGCCCAGTTAGGTAGGCTAATATTTGTACTTATACCACATGCTAGGATATTATAAGGACTATTGTGTGTCTGAACTGCAGGCTAGGATATTAACTAAAGACTACTGTCTGTGTTTGAACTGCTCATTAATGCGTTAGCAGGATGCTGTGTAATGTTTGCTTCATGGAAAGTGTAGTGTAGGCCTATGTGCTGCTATCCATACACATGCGCAAGATTATGGCTTCACTGCCCCCTAATGGTAGAATTCTTCAAATGCACTCAAAACGGAGCTGCTGCTGGGGTTTGTCTTGTTTTATAAGGCAAAATATTTGAAAAAAGCTTGATGTTTATAGTGTTTTAATTAAATAGCGACAAACACTCACAGAGGAGGACCGACTTTGCTTTCCGTGCTGGTCGAGCGAGGTTTGAGAGCTTTCAGGAATCAAGTGATCCGTTTTACCAATGATAAGAATTTAACACATCAGATCATGGGTGGCCCAGTAAGTGTGCCATTCAGTTTTTAAAAACGATATTTTCCAGTTTGTTCTGGGCAAAATAAATGTGTTCATATAATATAATGAATAGGTTAACCTTTACAGAGCAGTGCGCATTGAAGAGCGTGACTGCACCTGTAGTGTTTTGTGGCGCATTATATTTGCCCACAGGGAATTTGTCCACTTACAATAAAACATTTAAAAGCGCTTACATTGAAAATTCTAAGCGGAATACAATGCATTTTTACAAAAATTGACATCTATATATTTGAATATTGAGTATTATACCAGGACTGAAAGGATAAATTCATTGTTACAAGCTACAAACCTGAAACTCAAGACACTTAATTTAAAAGTAAGAACTGAAAATGGAAGTCAATAGGTTTAATTTAAATGTTAATAAAAAAAAATAAAAAAAACAATGCTCCATTATGCTTTGTAAACCACAGACAGTCTTTAAAATAAACAATTACCTTTCAATCATCTTACTGAATCAAAAAATGTAACAATTTTTGTCTTTCTTTGAACCTTCCTATGAAACTACAGTGTAGGTCTCTAATACTACATCTTGGCTAATTCATTTCATGATTGGATTTTACAATTAGTGGATTTTTTTTTCCATCCGTATATTGCAAAAGTTTATTTAAATGAAAAAAAACCATTTGAATTATATAAGCTATATTACTTATATAGACTGAGTTGAACATACTTCACACTGCACGATGTGAGGAGGATCTAAATTATGTGAAGAAACAGAGTCCCCAACTTATATTAGCACAAACTCGAAACTTCAGGACTCAGGAGCATGTCAGTTGGGTAAAAGTCATCTGTCGAAAGATTGCTGGACTGTGGTGCTTGAGTAAAAACAGCACTGTGGGTCATATCCTAATGATGCAATAGAACTAGTGTTTACATGAGATAACAGCTTGATGGGTGAAGCATGTCTGTTTGACCTTATTAAAACACTTGTTTATCTCTATATGGAGTTTATTAAGCGGTTTAAAACAAGGGCTAATAGCACAAAGGAAAAAAGAAATGAAATAAATAATTCTAATATTTAAAGTCTACAATTATGAGATGATAATGCAATGAATATCTTGTGCCAAAATCAATCCATATAGGGCGAATCAATCCACTGCAGGTAGACTGGCAGTGTGACTGAAGATGCGAGACTTTTCACAGGGTAGCCTAAGTGAATCATCAGTCCAATAAAGTCAACTTAGCACACTGCAGCTGTGGGGTCAACACTGAGGGTCAGAGTGAAACACTGCTTTATGAAGACAAGCGCTTGGTCTCCAGTGGTCTTGAAGGAAGGATATTTGAGTGTTAGGAAAAAGGAAGCCCACGTGTCAGCAGCGCTGGGGGCTAATAGCTAGTGTGTCACTTTAGGAGATCAACAGAAACAGCACGTCAAATGCTGCTACCATTGCTGCTGCTGTTGTTATTGTTGTTGATGTTTGGGCTGTTCCTTAAGTTATTGAGCTCCAGCTCAAGCTGTCTGATCTTAATGTCCTTCTGCGCAAGTTCTTCCTTCAGTCGGCGCAACTCTTCCTGCTGCCTGAAGAACATCCGCAAGAGCTGCAGAGCACAACGCAAAGGGTTACACACAGATATGTGCTAAATTGTCCTTTCAACAACCATATTAAATCTTACAACAGAATCATGGTAACACCTCATTCTCTGTACGGGGAGGCACGTTTTCTAGCAGGTCAATCCCATTGACCACTCCACCCTTCTTCTCCTTCACTGGTGCCTTGAACACCAGCTTGTTGGGTCTGTTGTAGCCCTCTTTTAAGGACATGAGCACCGGACCTAGACGTGTACATGCATGCAAGGATTAGCTTAATTTCAACCTTTGTCTTTTCAAATATTTTTATTCTGAAGATAACTGCAGGTCTTTACCTTTGTTGATTCCACTGAGCCACTCATCAGCAGACAGAGCAGGTTCTGTCCCGGGAGTCATGGGATATATGTCCTCCTGATAGGTTTCAGACTGAAAAGAAACAGGGTGTTCATGTATTGTTTTGACACTATTAGCATTAGGTGATAATAACAAGGCTCTGGATAGGTAAATGTTCAGTCTAAACAACTACTTGGACTCCAGAGTGTCACAGAAAGCACACTATTGCCACTGTGCTCATTGTGCAGAGCACTTGAAGGTGCTGTAGGACATCTGGGAAAATGCTGTAAAAGCGTATGTCCCACCCTCCCAGCAAATCGCCGTCTAAAGACACGCCTCCTGAAAGCATGAACGCGCACAGCCAAGAAGACCGGAGACAATGTTACTGCAATACATCGTGTGCCATTCACCGGTGAGAAAACTTTACAGTACAGACAGTGAGTAACAGTAATACAATACCAAACGTAAACAAATTCTTGAAAAACAGAATTAGATGCAGCAAGTTTTCAGTTTGTTTAGCTAGAAAAACTTGTCAGTGTGTAATAATATTTCTTGCATGACGGTTTCCACGATGAGAGTCTGCTTGGCTCAGATGAAGATATAAAGATCGTAGATCCTTTGCCAGGGCCACTTGTTGTCGATTCAGAAGGGAAGTTAGGTTGTTGCAAACATCAAACGTTTTATGGTCCTACCACTTCCACAGTCGACATATATTTATAAAAATACATTTAGACCCTTTAACAGAGTGATTGCTAACAGGATATGAGGAGACTTTCAACCAGCATAACAAAAAATGTTTCTGCAGAGAATCACCTATGGCACCTTTAAGGCTGCTTCAGGACGTGTGAATGAAACCTTTGGATGAAAAGGAAACTCAGTATCTGAGTAAAATTATTCCCAGGTATAAAAATAAGGCATGACCTTATTCTTACAGGTTTATGTGGGTTTGCTGTTTTTTTTAAGGTTTCTGCTACAAATAAAACAATTAGCAAATGCTTTGTGTGTGAGTAAAAACAGGGGTTTTCAAAACTTTGAATGCCTGGGACTCTGAAATATGATGATCCCCTTAGCTAAGGTATACAGACTAAATATTATGTGATAAAATAGCAAATGTGTTGATTCCAATTTTTTTTTTTTTTACAATTAATATTAGCTATATATTCATTTTACTAAAGTAAAAAAAAAAAAAAATGAATATGAACAAATTTCATTAACAATAAAATATTACCCAATACTATTTGTACCCAACAGTAGAGATTCATTTTTATTTCAAATTCATTTGTATAACACTTTACATAAGAAATATAACTTCAAAGCAGCTATATTGAATAGTTCCATAAAACTAGCAAGTATATCTAACTAATCTTGAACATATGTATGTTACAAGGAATGCAGGAGAACTATATATATATATATTTGCATATATAAATTGATTATATTGATTGTAACCCCCTTCCTTGTCGCCCCCTGGGCTGGCGGTGCAACAACCGATTTCTCCAATATCATGAATGATAGATGTGGGTTGATAGATTTCAGGACCATTTGCACTGAAAGAAGCTGCCACTGGATTTATTTGGGTGTGTGTAGATTTTAAAATTGTGGGGTTGAGTGGATGCTGTCCTTCCCACTGTTTATGAAGCCTAAACAATAATGGGCCAACCCGCCACTGCCCATTCTGTCCAGAGCACAAAAACACACATGCTGTGTCTCACATTGAGGTTATTACACGGCTCACTACTCTCATCTCACTGAGGTGGCAGTTACACCAGCAACAGAGAGGTGATGGATTCCTCCATCCTGTCAAATGGCTTGCTTAAAAAAAAAAAAAGGCAGTTTACACAACTATTACCTGAGACCTCATACAAGGGATGTGTCTACTGTCTAGCACAAATTTCTCTCGTCCTTCAGTGGAACCCTCAATGATTCATTTAATTGGGAACCGTGGACTGGGAACTAATATCTTCATGGTGCTTATGCTCACCCTTCTAGGTACGATCATAGAGATTGGCTCAATCAGGCCCTTCAGAGTCACCAACTTATAAAACCTGAAGACTTCACACGCTCCTACGTCTAGTCCATGCTTCGGCATCACTCCTATCAGAACACACATGAGAAGTTGAACATTAGACACTAGTCATTGGCATGCTTATTGTTGGTTTTGTCTTGATATGGAAGAGATCATAACACAATACATATCTGGTTTATTAGAGGAGAAACTACTAATTAAATAAAAGTGCTATCCACTTAAAGGTATACTTACAAAGTTACAGTTTTAACCCTAGACTGCATAACGATAGGGTGTGATTCTGATTATTTTTGTCAATAAAAATAATTTCATTCCTTGATATTCCTTATATTGCTCATAAAAGCTATATCATATACATATATATATTTTTATATATCTTTTGAAGTGAATAAATGATCATAATTAAAATATTTAAACATTTATTTATAAACAAAATCTTAAATGATTACATTGAAAACTGAGATAAAACCTTTCTATGGAAAAAAAACGAATCCAATATGAGTCATTTTGACCTCCTTTATAAATTAAAAGTGTTTTGGGGTTTTATTATTGTTTGTTTGTTTATTTATTGCATTCAAGGGTTAATTTTGAACGTTTTTTACTCCATTTTACAGAGGTTGCTGGTATAGTGTGATCATTGAATGGTGAGAATTTGAGTTTTACCGAGGCCTTTCTGTGGTGCAGGGGACCTGAACTCCATGAGATACTGCAGGTAGGGCTTCTCCAGGGTGATCTCATAGTACCGGATGTTCCCATCACCCTACAATTACACCATCTTAGTCAGTTCAAAGAAGGTGATCATTTGTGATGGCAGTATCAATGTGGCTTTTCAGTATTTGGCTGAACATTTTTATATCGATTTTTATATCTAACATACATAACCGTTCAACAGTTTGGGGTTGGTAAGATTTTTTTATGTTTTGTCTAAAATATGATCAAAAATACAGTAAAAACAGTAACTGAAAGTTTTCTGAAAGGCACTATATAAAATAAACGTATTATTATTATTATTATTATTAACATTATTATTACAATTTAAAAAAACTTTTCAGTTTTAAAGTGTAATTTGTTCATGTGATAGCAAAGCTGAATTTTCAGCAGTCATTAATCCAGTCTTCAGTGTCACATGATCCTTCAGACATCAATGTGCTGATTTGGTGCTCAAGAAAAAAATCGTATCATTGTTGAAAATGCTCGTTATAAAAGCTTAATGTTTCTGTTAGAAATTGTGTTTTTTCAAGATTCTTTCCTGAACAGAAAGTTCAAATGAATCGCATTTATTTGAAATGGAAATCTTTTGTAACATTATAAATGTCTTTTTTTTTTTACTGTGAAATGCATCCTTCCTGAATTTTTTTTACGGATGCCGAACTTTTGAACGAAGTGCATAGCATTACAAGTATGTAAGAATCCTTATCAGTATGGAGTAATGTGTACCTTGCCTGCTAAGTAGAGCATATGTGTGTCTGCATCATAGAATGGAAAAAGCAGTCCTGACAGGCCGTCAATCTCCTCTTCAATGATCGGCATGGACAGATCCTCCTGTGATGAGAGACAGTGCAGTAAGACAGCAAATAACTTTGAACCCAGATTTGCAGATTCTTTTTCTTTTAACAAATTAATGTTGAGATACAGTACTTTCTCAGAACCCTAACAATGTACGAAGAGCAAAGCAACCAGCTTCTTTACCCATATTCTCTCCCCACTGCAGTTGAGTGAAGCTGTTTAGCTACACTTACACAGAACAATGAATGTGATTCTCACACAATAATTACAGGGAAGATGCTGAGAAGAAAACAATGACTTTCAGCGATCTTAATCTTTAGGGTAATGCAGACATCAGGGACAATGTGTATTTCTGGATGAGTTTTGTAAATGAGCACACACACACACACACACACACGCACACGCGCATTTGTTTTTCTGCCATTGTGGAGACTTGACTTAATTTGTCTTTATACTTAACTAATAGTATTTTCTAACACCGAAAACTATACCTACCCCCACCCCTGACACATTTTAGCATTTACATTTTAAATAAGATAATATTTTCTGCTTATTAAATGTTTTGTTTATTTTCCTCCTTGACTGATCCCATGTGATTTCAGGTTTAACAGCCCTCGTCGGGAGTGATCGGGTCAAAACCTGGCCCACACACATAGGTTGTCCTCACCTGGTCCCAGAGAGCAATCTGGCGTGTGTTCCAGCGAGACACACCTGTCGTTAGGAGTCGTTTCATGTTGCCTAGGAACACAACACGGTTCACTTTGTGGTTTTTAAAGTTTGCCTCCTGCTTGACAATATAAAACAAAAACACGTGAAAATTTCAGTTCTGCAAACAATTTTCTCAATAGTGCATTTACAAAATAAGGGTGCATGAAATATGATGGTTATTCCAAAAATTCATGGTGATGATGGATATTTTCCCTCTCGATGTGTACAAAATATTTTAGAACATATAATAAAATGAGTTTGTGTGTATGGTTATATAAATAAAAAAACACGGTTCAAATATTTTCGGGTTGGTAAGATGTTTTAATGTTTCTAACAGAAGTCTCTTTTGCTCAACAAGGCTACATTTATACAGTAAAAAAGTAATACTGTGAAATAATATTACAATTTAAAATAACTTTTTTCTATTTTAATATATTTTAAAATGTAATTTACTCCTGCAATGGCACAGCTGAATTTTCAGTAGCCATTACTAGTCATATGATCCATCAGAAATTATTCTAATTTGCCGATTTGAAACAGTATTTATTTGAAACAGAAATCTTTTGTAACATTATAAGTGTCTTTACTATACTTTTTAATCAACTTAATGCACACTTGACGAATATGAAGAGTGCAGAATGAAGTCAATATCAGATATTCGAAGGAATGTGATTGAAATATTTGCCATGAGTCTGTCTGTTTACTTGGGACTGTGAGTGTTTGAGTGCTGCATATACTGAAAGACTAAACACACGCAATCCACACCTGTAGCACTTTGCCAGAGCGGGGCTCAATGACGCGGAGCTTCTTGTCCTTGCAGCTGGTGGCCAGCAGACTCCCCTCTGTGTTAAATGACATACAGAGGACCACGTCTGTGTGGCAGTCAATCATTTTCACCGGCTCCCCAATCTCCAGATTCCAAATCAGGATCTACAGAGAGACAAAAATACCAACAACACATTAGTCATACCTCAGATACAGTCTTTTGACCGTTTTATTTCTGTGAGTGGCAGTATGGCACTCTCATGTTCATACTGTGGACAATCAAAATAAGTTTTCACATACAATCTTAAGTACCAACTGTCCAAACCGTCCATGTTTTAACTTTATAGCTCATATTATTGATTTTGAGACTGTCAAATTCAGTTGTAAAAAATTGTATTACCTTGTAGTCATAGCCAGCACTGAAGAGAATCCCACTAGTGGTCGGGTGCCACTCTATAAGGCCCACGCGTCTGCTGTGACCATACAGTTCTAATACAGGCTCTGTCAAATTCCTTCTCAGTCCTTCATCAGGAATCTCCCATATTCGTACCTGACACATTCACAGACACATAAAAAAAAAAAATCACATTTAAATCAACTATATCAAGAAGGTTTAAGACTCTAATGTCAGGTTAGTTATAATTATATAACTTCATAAATGGTTAAATCAGTCTCATATGACAAATACAATGTATAACAAACATGGAAGCATTAAAATAACTGGATTTACCTATCATAATCCAATCAGAGCTATCTAATAATAATAACAACAACAACAATAATGTGTTTACTTATTCTGTCCCTGTTATGATTTTCGGCAAGGCATTATTGGCATATTTTTGTTTGTTTTTAATTTTTTTTAATTAATGTCAAACCATTTTAATTTCTATTATTATTTCTCTTTTTTTAATTAATTATTTTTCATTTTGCAGGGTCATTTAAAATGATTTATGTAAATCAAAATTTAAATACGACATTTAAATATGTATCCCTTTCCTAATATATCCCTATACTTGATGTGACTTAAGGTTCAATAAATAAAACTTCTATTTAAGTGATATACAGGTGCTGGTCATAAAATTAGAATATCATCAAAAAGTTGATTTATTTCAAGAATTCAACTTAACAGGTGAAACTAATATATTATATAGACTCATTACATGCAAAGTGAGATATTTCAAGCCTTTATTTGTTATAATTTTGATGATTATGGCTTACAGCTTATGAAACCCACGAAATCAAAATCCCAGAAAATTAGAATATTACATGAAATCACACAGTAATTACACAGTGATACCATGGTCATTGAACCAGGTTTTGGTTATTTTGGCAGTGTGGGCAGGTGCAAATCCTGCTGGAAAATGAAGTCAGCATCTCCATAAAGCTTGTCTGCTGAAGGAAGCATGAAGTGCTCTGAAAATGTCCTGGTAGACGGCTGCGTTGAGTGGACAGCACAGTGGACCAACACCAGCCGATGACATGGCTCCCCAAACCAACACAGACTGTGGAAACTTCACACTGGACTTCAAGCATCTTGGATTGTGTGCCTCTCCATTCTTCCTCCAGACTCTGGGACCTTGGTTTCCAAATGAGATGCAAAATTTGCTCTCATCAGAAAAGAGGACTTTGGTCCACTGTGCTTTATTAAATCCAGAGTCAACGCAGCCGTCTACCAGGACATTTTCAGAGCACTTCATGCTTCCTTCATTTTCCAGCAGGATTTGCACCTGCCCACACTGCAAAAAAAAGAACCAAAACCTGGTTCAATGACCATGGTATCACTGTGTAATTACTGTGTGATTTCATGTAATATTCAAATTTTCTAGGATTATGATTTTGTGGGTTTCATAAGCTGTAAGCTATAATCATCAAAATTATAACAAATAAAGGCTTGAAATATCTCACTTTGCATGTAATGAGTCTATTTAATATATTAGTTTCACCTGTTAAGTTGAATTCTTGAAATAAATCAACTTTTTGATGATATTCTAATTGTATGACCAGCACCTGTATTTGGTCCTGTTATATTAATATTTCAGTAATATTTCAGGTTAATATAAAACTCTTTAACCATCCACATCATGAAAAGTAAATGGTTTTCCATTAATGACAACAAAAATAAACTGAAACAAGTTTTCACTGTTTCCACAGTTTTTTTTTTTTTTTAAATGATGCTGACTAATTTGACCATCATGAGGATTTTACTTACAGAAGAGTCCTCTGAACAAGACGCAATTATGTTGTCATGGAAAGGATTCCATTTGATGTCCAGCACTTTGCCTTGGTGACCACAGACCTTTGGATAGTGAGGGTCGATACGGCCAAACTGCGGGAGGAAAGTACAGGTTACTGATCTGATGGTTTTAGTTACACAAATAAAAGAATGTATGGACACCTATAGCAAGACATGGATAGTTGAAAACATTCAAACAGCTCCATTGTAATACACACAAACGTCCACTGTGTGGAGCTACATAACTACAGCCAGACAGTCAGTAGTAGACAGAATGGTAGTCATGATGTCATGAATGTTTGATGCCACTTTAGTCCATTGACCTCTTTCTGAGGTCCTTTGGGATTTGTAGTTCAGGTCATGCATGAGCGCATCCTGAGTGGGCTGCTTATGAAAGAGTCTTCATCTGTCAGGGCTTCAGTGCAATGCAGTGATGTAGTACTGTTAGTGCTGTGATATCGGAGAAGTTATTTCATCGTTGAAGAAATTTTGTAAGCTTGAATGTGAATTTTTGGTCAAGAACAGAACAGCATGTGGCTTCTTGGTTGGATATGCAAGCAATGAACTCATAGCAGACTGACTGTCACACGTTCATGTCTGTGCTCTCTGTGCTATTCTAGCATGATGGAAATCTGTGTTAGATTATGGCATTAAATTAGTACAGTGATTGCTCGAGGGGTGTTTTTTAAATATAATTTTCTTGGGCGAGGAAATGTCTTGATTTCCCATAGGAGATCAAAACTCAAAAGAACACTGAAAATGAGCGATTATAAAATGCTAAAGCCTTTAACTGTTGTGGCCAAAGCAATCGGCTATAGTTTGTTGTTCAGATGTTTGCCTGCATGTGAGGATTTCTGATTTGTCAAGGTGTTTTCCAAGACTATATATAGCTCTCGAGACTGATCTCGCGCTTATTCGAACAGCTCATCATTGCCTCTCACACCATGATAACAATGTGAGAAATTTGTGATAAAAGATGTACTATAAAATCATATTGTTGGGCACCCTGTATTCCAAAACGTAAATTTTTTGAACTAAGATGAAAAATGACTCAAACAGGGAGTTATTAACAGCACAGCAGCACAAACATGGAATAAAGTATGACTTAACTAAAACTAACATTATAAGTGTAATGAATGAATGTACATATATGACATCTTTAATGATCTCTTAATTGCATTAAATGCATGCATAATGATAATTTAATTGCATTTAAACATCATGACATCTAATACACAAACATGATTATGCATGATTTTCTCTGAGGGACATTTTCATATATGCACAGGACAAAGTTTTGAAAGAGATGCTTTTGCATTTTACACCTATTTTTCTTTGCTTCTCAGTTTCCGCTCTCTAATTATTCATTGTTTTTCACTTCCTGTTTATTGTTATTCTTTTGTGTGTGTGTGTAGGAGTGTGTTGGCAGTGAGTGGTTGTTGAGACGGATGTTTTGGCTGCAGATCAGACTGAATAGTCGCTGTCTGAGATCTTAGAGTCAGAGACAAAAGGAGATAATATATTTAGCCACACCCTCTATTGTGAGCAGCACAATGATGCGCGAGGAACAGCCATGTGATTACACTAATTATGATGTCAGTGGATGTGCCTCTAGACTGCCATAACTCTATAGCACAAACAAAAATATGGTCTTATAGGGCACAAATTTAACATCCTTAGCAGAGAAGTTGCAAGGCTTTGCTGAGTCACACTTCCATTAGTGGCTATTTAGTATCTACATCTAATTATGGAGTCAATATAACATTACTATGGAAGTCCATAGAGTATGCTGTAAAATCATTTCTGCTCCTGTCAGTGTCTACTTTTATTATACTTTTATTATTGTAAAAAATCCCTGATCCCACATTAAACACCTTCCTGAATGCACATTTCAGGGCTAAAGTTTGTCGTTTTTCTTTCTAAATAATATGCTAAATACAATAGCGCATGAGTGATGATGACTCACTATCTGACTAATCTGGCTGAGCTAGACCTTTACTAGAATATAAGCGGCAGAGACAACATTTTTCTAAATGTAGGTTTATATCGTATAAACAAAAAAATACTTACAATATCAGCATTTTTAACTAACATAAATGTAAGATAGCCTGCCTGCACATACTATATGCATAATATTAGGATATTTTTTGAATAATTAATGAATTACTTGATACAAACTGATGATTGGCAGTCTAATACATATTTAATATTCTGTTGTAGATATTCAGAGAGAGAAAGAGGAGTATGGAGTTTTTCTGTAGATTTACACTGCCACATCCTCAGAAAATTGCAATGACTGGCCAGTCCTACTCTTTTCTAAAGTCTAGACTGTTAAAAATTATTTTGCTTCTTCCAAGCCCAACATTTTCCATGGTTCCTGAACAAAAATCTAAACAAAGGACATTTCAGTTTTCTGAGCTTACTGTATGTTAACTGAGGCATTATTAAAATGGGTGTGGGTCCAGTTAAAAGCACTTTTGGGCATGTTAAGGTAGTCTGAAATGGTTGGCAGTTTCCTATCTGTGTTGCCAGATGGCCCAACTCCCTCTTGTTTGTGTGTGTGTGTGTGTGTGTGTGTGTGTGTGTGTGTGTGTGTGTACGCCTTAAGCCTTTTAGATGTGAGTTCTGAATTATTTTAAGAATTCTGATATCATCCCAAACCATTACAGCACACATTATCATTCAGAGAAGTTTCTGTCAACAGCAGCTTAGGTCAAGGAAAGGAACGGTTTCATTTCCAAATGGTTAAACAGTTAATGATGACATCATCGCGAATACCACAGTCTTCTATTCATGCTCTTTTTTCTCTTTCCCTGGGCCATCTCATCTTGGTTTCTGAATGCAGTTTCCATTCCACAACTGAAGCTCCTTTGTCAAATGAGGAATTCTATTTGAAAAGCCAATGTTCTGCCATTATATTTTTCCCATGTGTCTATATCTCAGATGTATTATGAGAATTGCTGATCCTCCTTAATCAGACAGTTGTCCCTGTAAAATAGACTAATTCAGACTAATGCCTTGGTTTGAATAAAAGCATTAGAGAAATTGAATGAGCTATATACATATTACAACAAATACAAAAATTGTTACTTTAAGAATAAAAGTTGTCTAAATGCAAAAATCGTAAAGTCTGTATATTAGTTAGACCTATCATCCAACTGAGGTTGAACTATTATCACTTATTAAATAGCTTCACGGTGATTTCTATTATCTCTATGCCAGATTTCAGTGATTGTGACAGTGAACTTCTCAGTATTACAGTATGCATGCAAACTTTGCCGGGAGCTGTCAATGCTAGGCAGAGAGAGAAAGAGATGCAAGGGAGATGGAGGATGAAGAAGCTGGGAAAAACAGAGCCCCACGTGGTGTCCAGAGAAACACACATGCTGAAGTCAGAGGGACTGAACTCTTTTTCAAGGCCTGTATGGGAGCCCAGTTGGAGTCACAAACACTGTGGAATGAGCCCATGAAGAGCACAAAGCTGGCCTTCTACGTGACACTTTAACTGGGTGACTCTGAGTGTTCATCACAAAAGTGCTATTGATAGTTTATCCAAGTTGGCTGAGAGCATGACCGAGGGTCTGCAGGCCCACTGGGCAATGTAGCATGACCGGATGCGCTCAAGAGGAGGAACAGAAGAATAGACAGAATAAAGAGAGGAGATGACTGGAGAGAAGAATGGGACATCAAAGGCTCTATGCCAAAAATTGTCATTGTCATGTCAATGATAAATAGTGTGTGTGTCTGTGCTATTCTTGCAGTTTGGCCACGTGCTGTGAAGGTGGAATTTGGAGGCACATTTAAATTCACTTGCATTTTGTCTCCTTAGGATTCAGTTACTTGGTTTTTCAAAACAAAGAAAATAACTTATAATAACTAAAAATTATTTCATTATTCACACACCCTCATGTTGTTTCAAACTTGTATGACTTTCTTCTGTGGAACATATTTTTAAAGGACAATTCCAGTGAAAAATGAACCTGGGGTTAATTAACACATGGTTACCGAGACGATTGTTCCCTGGGATGCGTTTTCATGAAAAACGAATGTAAAGAGTTTTATCTCTAAAAACAGATTAGCTCATAACACTAGTATATGGGGCACAGAGTAAGTAAAAGTAAATCGCTAGTTAATACCACTAACAAGGCTCAAAATAGCCTCACACTAACACGGTAGCATAATGAGGGTCCCTACATGCAAACCGAAGCAATGAGAACTTTGTAAGTGTACAGACAGTTTAATAAGAAGATACTTTATAAAGACAGTACATTACGCGTTAACAGGCAGCAGGCATCTTGGAAGACAGTCTCGACTAATCGAGTCACGAACGCCGCGCTACGTTATATTTCACAAACGTAATTCCTATCGACCAGTAGGAACTCGATTAGTCGAGACTGTTTTCCAAGATGACGCCTGCCTGTAAACGCGTAATGTACTGTCTTTATAAAGTATCTTCTTATTAAACTGTCTGTACACTTACAAAGTTCTCAATGCTTCGGTTTGCATGTAAGGACCCTCATTATGCTACCGTGTTAGTGTGAGGCTATTTTGAGCCTTGTTAGTGGTATTAACTAGCGATTTACTTTTACTTACTCTGTGCCCCATATACTAGCGTTATAAGATAATCTGTTTTTAGAGATAAAACTCTTTACATTCGATTTTCATGAAAACGCATCCCAGGGAACGATCGACTCGGTAACCATGTGTTAATTACCCCTAGGTTCATTTTTCACCGGAATTGTCCTTTAACTATATAATGGAAGTCAATGGTGACCAAAACTGTTTGGTTACTAACATTCTTCAAAATCTTGTTTTGCAGTAGAAAGAAAGTCGTACAGGTTCGGAATGACATGAGGGTGAGTAAATGAAGACAGAATATTACGTTTTTTTTGGTGAACTATCTCATTAATCTACAGAAACCCCTTCTTATGAAGCGGACATTCTGTTCTGGCCAGAACACACTGATGTCCTCATAGTTGTAGTCCACGTTACTGTTATATCAACATCAGTGATCAGCAGCTTCCAGTGCTTGTCCATTTTACAGCATCAAAGCCAGAGATTAAAGGAAAAGCATCTGCTTTCTGATCACTATAGTCAGGCTTTTGGACGGCCTGTAAACAGGTTAACAGAAAGCTTTAATTTAGAGCATGTCAAGCCACTGGGTGAAGGACTTCATGGTTCTAAAACATAATAATAATAACCTTTATTTTCTATAGCGACTTTAACTGTACATCTCAAAGCGCTTTACAGAAACAAATAAAACAACAAAAATACACCAAATAAAATAATGCACAATAAAAAATGTATACAAATATTCAATTAAAAGCTACCCTAAAAAAAGAGTTTTAAAGTAAGATTTAAAAATGCTAAGAGATTTTGCTTGCCTTATCTCGATTGGTAAAGAATTCCATAGTTTTGGAGCTATTGAAGAAAAAGCCCTATCTCTCATCAATTGTAAGGAACAGTTAAAAGACCAGTTTCAGATGAACGAAGGTCACGCGTTGGAGTATATGGAATTAAAAGTCCGGTCAAGTATTGAGGTGCCAACCCATGTAAAGCCTTGTAAGTAAGCATCAGAATTTTAAAGTCTACCCTAAACCTAACAGGGAGCCAATGCAGAGACTCCAAAATGGGAGTAATGTGATCTCTTATCCTAGTTCTAGTAAGGAGAGTTTAGTCTAGTAGTTCTAGCAGCCGAGTTTTGCACTACCTGCAATTTGTTTAAGGTAGCTTTTGACACTCCAGCTAACAAGGCATTAGAATAATTAATACGGGAAAACACAAAAGTTTTAATTAACCTCTCAGCAACAAGGAAAGACTATGGAGTCTTTCTCTATAGAATAGTCTATGGAGTCATGGTTCAAGCAGACGGTGATAGCAACTTGCTCTTAAAAGATGCAAAAACAAACATTTGAGGTCTTCCAAATGATTTAACTAGATCAATGACCTTACTGGCAATAGGGCAATAACAAAACATTGTGCTTATTAATGTACTCTTTGGAAGGAATATACTCTATAACCCTGTTGAAAGAGATCATTTTGAACACTTGTACGGTCTCCCTTATATAAACACGAAGTCACGAACCCATTGCTCCATTTTAAACCTGCCGACACCTATGTGACCAAAATAAGCCTCTTAAAAAGGTTAGCATCATTCATGCTGCTGATTGTTCTAGTCTCTGACGCCCTACATTGTGTCGGTCATTAATTTAGTGCAACCCAGAGCCGTTAAGACAAACTGTCTAGAGAAAACACCAGTGCTGTGCTCGCGTGACTGTGGTGGTTACCTGAGTGACCGGGATCACAACGAAAGATCCTCCTCCCGCGCTCTCCGTTACTATGGCGAGGAACTTGGCGTTGACCGCGCAGAAATGGTTGTCATGGACGTTCTTTGTGATCGGGATGCCCTCGAAGCAGTGCTCTCGGTTCGCCACTTTGCCATAGACGTTTCGAAACTTGGAGCTCCGGTAGGTCGGCCGCCATGACATCTGCAAAGCACACGCAAAGACAACAAGCTTAGAAGTGACAGCGGGTTTTTTTTTTTTTTTGTCTTTTAATATTCATTATTATGTAAGCTGTGAGGTGGACAGAAGAAGTGGTTAAAGTCTACACTTTAAAAAAATAAAGGTTCTAATAAGAGCGCCACCCAACCAAATCTGTTTACCTTCATTAGGATTATATGTGAACTGATGCTTTAAAGACTGGGAATACTCTCTTTACATATTAACAAGGCCCTTTATAAGTTGTTGCAAATAACCAATGAAGAACCTTTATGTTTAAAACAACATTAAACATGATACGTACGTTTTAATCAAAAGATTGCTGTAGCTTTTGCAAGAATAATCTTTTTTTTTTTTTTAAAGGGAAAATATATTATTAAGTTAAAACCATGTTTATTTTTGTCATGATACCAGTGGAAAACCTAAATCTGTGTTTTCGCAATAGACCAGCAGGATTGAATGAACCAAATGACACAAAGTAAACAAGACTAAACACAAACCAACATCCAAAACCCAACCATTAACCAGCCAAACATCACTTAGGCCCAGTGGTGTAGTCTAGTTTTTTGTAGTGAGTATACTGTAATATACCCCCCCCCCCCCCCCCCCCCCGCCTCATACTCACCCATCCCAGACCGTCACCCCACCACACTCACTAATGCATACAGTATGCATCGACATGTAATTGAGAGCATTATGAAATATTAGGTGTTATCAACATGTCAATTTATTATAAGCAACATAAGACTTTAACAGCCAATGACATTTACAGCTGGGGAGACTGGACTGATTTTCTACTGTTTAGTGTTAATCACCATCTAACTCAGCCAGTTAAGAGCTACATTTAGCCTTAGATGTTATATGAATATGGCCCCTGAAGCACAGGTTTTATCAGCTGACAATTAAAAAAATAAATAAATAAATAAACATTATAGGCACAAATACAAATTTACTTTTAGAAATGGTGTTTTTGAGGAAAAAAAATGGTGTTGTTTTGGCAAGTTTACTCTTTAAATTAAAACATGTATGAAAACTTCTGTGATATTCCCTTAAAATAACGTTTTAATAGATTTTATTATTATTATTATTTTTATTCATTTTACTGTGCAATTTCTTTCTAATTTCTTTGAGTTAGACCAAACTTTTATTTTGGTGTGTTGTAGACATTTGAGTTTCTGTGTGTTTAAATAAACTATTATTATTATTATTATTATTAGGCCTACTTGAAGTATACTCTACTGTGCAATAGTAATATATTTCTGTTATAATTTCTTCAAGTTATACCGAACTTTTATTTTGACAGGTTGTCGTAAAGACATTACAGTTTCTATGTGTTTGTATATGAAACGAATGAATGACTTTTATCAAATGAAATGGTGAAATTCTCGTGAAGTGACTCTCATAGCAGCTCTGCGATGAAGTGCACATGTAGTAGCTCATGTCTCAATACAGTGAAACGTTGAAAACACCACGAGCGTGATCACGCGTGCTTCCTTCAGTGTGTGTGTGTGTGTGTGTGTGTGTGTGTAGTGGAGCACACACTGAGCGCTCATTCATCCCAGAGACGCGGAGAACAATTGCAGTCTCTTTTAACTTTAATATTCACAGACACTAGTCCATATCGAGATTTGATTCATTGTACAGCCCTACTTTTGATTTATTCATTCAAAAATAGCCAAATTCGGTGACGTTCGCTTAGAAAGCTCCATTTGTGACTGGATTCCGCGATTCGGTGTCGCTTCGCAAACACAGACGGGGTGAATTTATGAATGAAAGTGAAAGTTCTGACACAAAACGAAGTTGTTACGTATCCTCACGATTTTTTAAGTGGGTATACGGAAATCCTTGGCCTTTTCTAGTGGGTATACGGCGTATACCTGCGTATCACGTAGACTACACCACTGCTTAGGCCTTTTTGGAAACTCATACACAGATCATGTCAATAAATATAACATCATCTATCTATAAATTACAGAAACGTCTGTCTGTGTGTGTGTGTGTGTGTGTGTCTGTTAACCGCATATCTCTCGAACCGTTAGTCCGATGGATTTCAAAATCGACAGGTGTCTCGCCACGGGCACGAGTAAGTGCAGTGCCAAGTTTGACGTTGTTTGGATGAGAAATGCAAAAGATATCGTTAAATATATCATTTTTAAAAGGTTGTGGTTTAAAAATAAACATTCTGACATAAACACTCTGTCAGCTACACTGTTTACTTCTGAATATTATAGTTTGGTTCCAGAACGTGATAAATCCATTTTGATTAATTTGAGTAAAAATGTGTTTTCTTTACCAAGAAAGTGGCAAGATGAAAACCACTATTTTCTGTTTCAAACTTTCACATAGCATCTTTAGGTTATAATAACCTAAAAAATTAAAATCCAGATTTTGATTTTCAAAGATTTATTATAAAAACGGATTATTTTTTCCCCAAAAATGCAATAAATTCATGACACTTTTTTTCCCCAAAATGCAATTAATCCATTGAATCAATATAAAAGTTATTTTTTATCATATTGAAACTGTTGAAATCAGCCATCGCTAAGAAATATCTCCTGAACTTTTTTGTTCAGCGATCAGCTCACAAAAACTGATTTTGCACGGGCACTTTGCACTGCTCCCTGAATCGACGCGCTTATTCATTTGTGGATGTAAACTGAATCTATAAGTCAGCTATGCTGTTTACTTATGAATATTATATTTCATTCTGGTGCGCTTAACGTTATCGCTACTGTGTAATAGTAGCCTATGCTATTCACCAACTAAACATATCCTATTCAATGCGTTCACAGTCTCTTTCACGGGCATCATTTGTAGTAGCCTATTCACAAACTGTTTCCTCAAGCATAGCGTTTTCTCGGAGTTCACTGTGTGCTTTCTACCATGCACAAATAAAAATGTCACTGAACTTTTGTTGTGTAATTGTAACAATGAGCACTCAAACACACCAAACCAACAATTACTAAAAACACACTTAAAAACTGATTTTGCACGGGCATTTTGCACTAGCACTTAGAAGGTTGTGGTATACATAAACACTCAGTCAGCTACACTGTTTACTTCTGAATATTATAGTTTATTCACAGCCATCATTTGTAGTAACCTAGCCTGCTCCCTGAATTCAATGCGTTCACAGTCTCTTTCACGGGCACCAAACCAACAATTACTAAAAACACACACAAAAACTGATTTTGCACGGGCATTTTGCACTAGTATGTCCAATGACACCATGATATGATAAGTGAAATACAGATAAGAGTAATATGAATATTGGATCGGCTAGTGCTGACTTGGCTTCATTTTCCAGCATGAAACTCTTTAGAAGACTCCGCCACTCAAACAGGAAGCGGTTGGTGGATGCTTGTAAAATTTCACTAAGAGCTCAAACCACCGTTTGTAGTTTAGCCTAAAGGAATGTGTAAGCAACAATTTAGGCTCTAATGAATGAGACTGTGCCATTCAAACTAAAATGAGCTGTGATCCGAACAGATAATGGCCAGAAGGAGAAGAAGAAGTGTTAAATCACCAGTGTCTGATTGTGAGACTGACATCACTCATGACTAAAGACTGCATTGTGAATATTTGTGTGTTGTGTATGAGCACATGCATAACCTTTATAGTCTTTAGTTTATTTGTAACATTTATATGTTGACTGACTGTGAATTATACTAGCATGCCAAAAAAGTTTGGCTAGTCGCATCCTGTTAGCAGTGAGGCATGAAATTGCATCTATCTGAGATCTGTCTCCATCATATTACTTTTTCTTACATCCACATGTCTAATTTTTAGCTCTCCCACCATGTTGAATGTTTACAGCTGTACTAAAGCATTCAATGGTTTGTGTGCGTGTTGTCTTGCCTGTTTAACCATAACCGAATCAACCAGAGAGAGGCCTTGGGGTGTAGAGAGCTGTGCCTTTGAGATTTGCATACAAGGACATTCATTCATTTAATGCTGCTCGTACATACACACTCGCTCACTTCCATGTTTCTCCAAAAGACACAAACAGACCGCTATCTATCTGTGTACTTTACACAAGTAATAAGCCTTTTTCTATACATAAATCATCAAAATATACTTGCTTATTCAATATGAAAATAAAATAGATCATATTTATTATTATTTTTCACCTGAATGTCAGACTCCAAATTATTGAGGCTAATTTCCTACCTTTCCTTTGGTTTTGAGTTGACCACCCTCTGTATTCTGCAATCATCTATAGAACGAGCCTGTATCTTCTCCGGCTTCCTGCGCGCATGTAGTTTGTCGGCCTGAGTTACTTGCATTTGTTTCTCTCTTTCCCTTTTTCCTCCCACAGCCTCCTTTCATCCCTCCCTCACTACTTCATTCCCTCCCTCTTACCAGGCCCAGCCCCACATGCCTCCCAGACACAAGTTGTTGCTCCATCCTCTCTTTATGTCAGTGTTTGCTTATTAATGTCTTTCAGTTTACTGCCAGATCAGATTCCTTACCATCTCATTTTATAAAACATATCGATCTAAAAGACAGCGTTATATAGAAAGTTATATAATAAGTGTGATGCAACTGCACTCTGTCTACTTATGTCTGGGGGAAGTGTCCTCATTTCCACTGGAGGGTGATTATTGTTTTATGCACATCCACTATGGTAGCTATGGTCTTGAAAAACATAACAACCTTCTTGTTTCTGAGCTCTCTTCCCATCTATGTTCCTATTTTTCTTCTTTTTTTCCTCTCTCCTCTAAATGCCCAGTCCTCCAGATGTCCAGTTAATATGATGTTCTATATTTAAGATGAATAGATTTACAGTTGGAAATACATGACACGATTAAAAGTTTCAGCAGTAAGTTTCAGATGTGTGTCATTTACAAATGCACTGCAAGCCATTTTGCATTTGTATATTTACCATTCAGAAGTTTGGGGTTGGGATTGGTAAAAATTGTTAACGTTTTTGATAGTATATAGTCTTTATACTCACCAAGGCTGCATTTATTCGATCAAAAATACAGGAAAAACAGTAATATTGTGAAATATTATTACAATTTAAAATTAAATTGTAATAATATTGTTTTAATATATTTTAGTTTATAATTCCTGTGATGGCAAAGCGGAATTTTAGCATCATTACTCCAGTCTTCAGTGTCACATGATCCTTTAGAAATCATTCTTATACTCTGCTTTGCTGCCCAGGAAACCTAATTATTATCAGTGTTGATGTCTTATTCTTATCAATGTTGAAAACAGTGTGCTGCTTAATATTTTGGTGGAAACCGTGATACATTTTCCCTGATAAATAAAAAGTTCAAAAGACAGCATTTATTTGCTGTCATGTTTGATCAATTTAATGCATCCTTGCTGAATAAAAATATACATTTATTAAAAGAAAATCTTACTGACCCCAAACTACTGAACCATAGTGTATATTTTCTTCATAATTTAATTGCCTCTTGCTTGTAGGATTTATTGTTCCGCAGCCTATAGTACAGATTAATAAGTATGATGTTCAATTTCTTAAGGCATAATTTGCTTCAGCAGTTATGGTCTGTGAAATCTACAGATAGATTGGCTGAAGGTTGACCGTGTAATCATGTTCATTGTATTTAACCAACCAGTTATATTTACTATGTTAAACAGAGTAAATACTTTTTTTTCTGGTAGGACGTCCTAAATTGATCCTGTACATGCCGAAGATGTGAGAGGCTGGTAAGTTGGCTTCTGTGGTTGGTTGATTTACAGCTTCTCAAATAATTATAATTATGCTATGTGATATTATTAGAAATAAACAGGAGAATGTTAATAAGACCTAGGGAATTGTCCGGAGCATTCTCAGGTCTATGATAAAAACAAAAGTCTTTCTCTCTCTAATTATGTTGAATGATTAAATGGTATATTTGGCTAGCTCTTGACAACCTCTATGCAGACAGACAAGATTTATTTAACTTTAGTGCAACAGCACTCTCTCCTTGGCCTCCCCTTCAGCTCTGCTCTCTGTTCACCATGTGTCAGTAAAACACCCTACAGATATTTTGTAGTCTGGGCTGTCTGACTGTTGCATGCATTCATGCAAATACTGTCCAGAGAATGCATATTGATGTTTAGCCCCAAGTAAAGTTAATATGTTCATTTTAAGAACATCTATATATAGGCCATAGGGCTAGAGGTAGATCTGCAAAAGGATGGGTGTGTACGCATGCACTGAAGGCTTAGTCTCACCCTTAGATGGCACACCCAAGGACCGCCCACTGTTTGTTTAATGACAGTCAGTTAATGATGCATATTGCCCACAAAATGGCAAGATTTGGCCGAAATTGCCCATGTTAATGTGACTGGCTGGTGCTATGTAACTTCTGGCAGTAAGAGCACTTCTGAAAAAAGTTACACGGTCAGAAAACATGTGCACTTTTAGGGGTACAACAGCTTGTCACCCAGAAAGTACCTTTAACGGGACACCTTATCTACCCATTAAATGGGGTAGGGGGAAGTCATGGCCTAGCCTAATGGTGAGAGAGTCAGACTGGTAACCTAAAGGTCTCGGTTTCGAGTCTCAATACCGGCAAGAAATGACTGAGTTGCCCTTGAGCAAGGCACCCCCCAATCACTCCCCAGGCGCCACTGCAAATATGGCTGCCCACTGCTCTGGGTGTGTGTGTCCACAGGTTTGCAGTGTGTGTGTTCACTACTCACTGCTCCTAATGTGTGTGCACTAACTTGGATGCGTTAAATGCAGAGGACAAATTCGAATATGGGTTTACTTGGCCTTCACATGCCACTTTCACTAAAAGTCCCTCTAGAAGTACTGCCTCAAGCTGTTGTACCCCTGAAAGTAACATTTTTACACATTTTTTGAGAGTGTACCGAGCTAATAGTATTAGTGCTTTTCAGGAAGAGATAATCAGTTTGTTTTGTTGTTTTTTTTTATTAAAAATGAATTGCTTTAAATCTTTGAAATGTACAGTACTTAGGCTATTTGATGCACTCTATGAGGTTCAGCTTCAATTTCTGTGAAATAATCGGTAAATGTTATTTAAAAAAAATAATAATTCTGATACTGGTCTATTACTGTAATTAAGTCTATTTCAGATCAGCCTAGCCCCTAAACGACATGTAAAAAATAAACAAGCTGTGGTTGTATGTATTTGTCAGTCAGATGTTTTTTTCCTGGGTAGAACAAGCTTCAATCTGGACCAGATTTTATGCTGTTAGTCAAAACTCTGGCAACACAAAAGTACTGAAGTATGTATCATTTTGTCTAGGATGGTGTCACTGCAAATTAAACAGACTGTTTGAGAGAAAATTATTTGTGTGATGTGCGTGTACCACTGTATGTGAGCTAGTGCACACATGTGCTCTTTTTGCTGCAGGATAGAGAGACTCCAGAGTCTACACTCTTTATTGACTTTTTCAGTTTCTTCTGCATGCTATGTTTTTGATTTTCTTTATTCCATCCATTAATGCATCTTTCTACCATTTATTGCAGATCTGTACTTAAAAATTAGGCCACTAATACGTTTTCATTTCTCTCCGTTTTGGCCTTACGTCCACACGGAGAAAGCGTTTTTGTCCTGCAAAAACTGAGCTTTTTGAAAAATGCTTTCCCAAGTGGATAGATTTGAAAACGGCATTTTCGCTTTGTAGTGTGGACTGTGAAAACGGAGGTATTTGAAAACAATGACACATTTAGTCATGTGACGCATACATATAATGGTGACTGAGTGCTACCTGGACGCATCAGTGAATGGTGAGATCATTTGCTAAATAAAATGATCCTACTAGAAGAATAGCATGAGAACTTTATTATGTCTGTTCCATCTGTATCATCTCAGTGAGCTTTTAGGAGGTTTTTAGGCATGCACAGTAAGGTGAATTTAAGATTTTCCGACATTTTAGTGTGGAGGCTTGAAAACGGTACTGTGGACATTTTGAAAGGAAAACGCTATTAATGTACTGTATCACTCCATTACAGCCTCCAAATATTAGATCTCCCCAACCAACTCTGCCTATGAATATTATTCATGCAATGAATCCCTCAAAGATACTAATATTCCAACAGCTTCCAAGACAGGAAGCAAGCCTCTTCTGTCTTTAAAATGTGGCACACAAATGGATGAAAGGCCTCCAGAGGGCCACAGTTGGTTGTTAGTTAGACTGCTTTCAGCCCCTCACCATGCCCGTCTTTGTTGGGCATTAGCTAGGCTCCAGTTCCTGCTTCTGAGTTCCGATGCCATTCTGTCTCTGTGGGAGTTAAATAACTCTTGAGCCTGGAGACCCACTGCCTGTTTTGGCAGCTTTGGCTCCAGCTGTGAATGAAATACAGCTGAGAGAAAGCCAGGTCAAGCTGCATGCTGTCCTTTCACACACAGAAAAGTCAGAATGAATGCTGGTGACTTTAGAGATGGGTTTTAGCACAGACTTTGCTATAGAAAATTCAGCATTTACTCAGTGCAGACAGATATAATGAGGACAACATGATATTTACCTGATACGGCCACCAAGTTGCAAATGATAACATTGTATTTTCTCAGTGTTTAGAGTGTGTTTTCACTAGATTGGCTATATTTGTGCATGTACAGTGTAATGAGATCATCCTAAGCCATGAGCTTATGTTATTCAGCATTGACAATACCTTGAGGAAAACATAATAACATGCACAAGTTAAGTTCCAGAACAGAATGATTTTGTCAGAGCTGAAGGGCATTTAAATCTCTTCAATTCTCAGTGAAGACAGAACTCTGGGGAGGGAGGAAAACGGCTCAGAGATGGGATAGAGACCCTCATTACTACTGTACTGGAGGGTGTTTTGTGTATTGGGGCGCCCTTTGTTTGTTATTGTCTTTCTGCTTGGCTGTCTTTTTCCACCAGACTATGCAGATGCAGCTGCGAGTATCAACTGACACTCAGTTTTTAACAGGTTTTCACATTGGCCTAAAGAAAAATTATGAAAAATCTGCATTGTTTTACACTAGGGGTCTCCAACAGGGGGTCAGTGGCAGTAGGGGGTCTTCCAGTGATTGTCTTGACTGATTTCACTTTTGATATGTCCTATACATCACTAAAAATAACAATGCAATAAGATATTGATTCAGTATCAGACTGATTTAAATCGGTAACTCGTCCATTTGACCTATTCATTTAAAGAACCGGCTCATAAGAGTCATTAGTTTAGGAATCAGACTACACTGGTTGCGCTGTATGTTTTTGAGTGACTAATAAGAATCAGCTCAGTTATTTGTTTGTGAATCGGACTACAGTGGTCAAGTTTTTGCAGCCCATGAGTACAACTCAAGATAAAGGCATTTCTTGACTTCTCTTTTACAGCACAAAGTCTTTTTATTGCATTTAATACAGACAGCAGCAACTCACATTCACAGTTCAGGTAAAACATGATTTATGATTCTAAACAGCAGGATGTTGATTTAGCATCATTGGGAAATGTATTTAGTGTATCATGACATACTTCCTCAAAAACACACAAGAAACAAGACCACCAGTTTCCTCCCTTTTTGTCTCTGTAGGGGATCAGACAGAGAGGATGGGTGCAGTCAGGCCACAGCACTACTGATGCTGAAAGCTGAAAGACTGAAGGGAAGTGGTTTTATGGAACGGGGAGACCAAAAAAGAGAAAGAAACATTAAGAAATATCCTTCTTTTGTAAATCGTAACTTTTACTACTCAGCACCTAATCATTTTTTGTGAAATGTAAGCATTAATTTTCTGCCAAGGCACATTTCTCACATTTCTGTTGTCCATGCACTTAGGGACAGGATGTCCTTGAGGGTTATCAGACAGAAAAAGGAGAAAATAATGAAAGAGGAGGTTATCTGTTGTCATGCTGAGAGACACAAAGTCAAGGACAGCTTTGCTCTGCTCTTAAGGTCCAGTTATGCTTATAAAAGATCCTTTCTATCAAGGAAGCAGTAAGCACACCCTCCTCCTTTCTTTATCCTACACTCTGTAGCCTCTATTCCTTATGTATGAATTTTATTTTATTTTTAAAAAAAAATGTCTTGAATGGTCTTGACTTTACTTTTGATAAGTCCATAGACTACCTCAGAAGTTTCCTAAGCGTAAGTTATGAAAACTAAAATCACACAGATGGGAAAGGTAAAGTATGGGAATTAGTTATTCCTTTACATTTTAATTTCTTAGTTAGGCTTTAGTCAACCAACTTCATGAGCTATTAAAACCAGAATGTTTTAAAAACAGTTTTGCACTTCAGACTTTTATTAAAAAAAAAAAAAAAAAAAATATATATATATATATATATATATATATATATATATATATATATATATATATATATACAGCATTATTTAAAGTATTATTTAGAAACAATTCACTGTCCTATTTGTCCTATTCACTGTCCTTTTTGGCTTGTAGTGGACTACACTCACCACCAATCAACATGCTTTGTCAATACTTTTCAATTAAAGGGATAGTTCACCCAAAAAGCGTTACTCACGCTCATGCCATTCCAAACCCATAGGCCATTTGTTCATCTTCGGAACACAAATGAAGATCTTTTTAATGAAATCAGAGAGCTTTCTGTCCCTCCATTGACAGCCTATGCAACTACCACTTTCAAGCCTAAAGACATCATAAAAGTAATCCATGTGACTCCAGTTGTTTAACCTCAATTTTATGAAGCAATTCGAGTACTTTGTTTGCACACAAATAAAAACATAATTTACTACTTTCACAAAAAGGCACCACGACGCATGCATGTTGACGCAAGAGCAGATATGTTTTTTTTGCGCAAACAAAGCACTCAAACAAAACAAAGTTTGTTCATTATCTGACTTCGTATAGACACGTGCAAAACATGACTTTCTTGCATCGATGATCACTTGTTAATGTGATTACAGATATTCTTCTAGATGTAACATCATGTAACTAACTTTTGACTTTGTAAAAAGAACATAATAATGTACAATGCTTTGTAAAAATAACATAATACTGTACAATGCTTTGGTTATTTGCTTAACATTCAAAATCAGTGTTAAAAAGACTTGTTCCCCCGATAATTTATGTCATCTTGTGTCCTTAAGCATCACTATTGGCTGATAGAGCATCCCCTAGAGAGTGTCATTCTCAGGAGAGGAGCTGTTTGTTTTCCTTTCTCTAACCTCCCTGTTGTTAATAGTCAGGGTGTGATAAGCAGAACCAACAGATGGATAGATGGGTATTACGGTGGGGAGGTGAAGAGAAGAAGAACAAAGGATGGCACATGTTAAGAGATGGAGGGGGAAGGGCGGCAGGAAGTAGATGCAGGTGGGGTGATCATTATGGTCACCATTAGACTAGACAGTGACTCAGCCCTATGCTTACCTGTCAATCAAATGACATAGGATTCACTAATGACATTTTGTTGCGCTAAGATGTGTGACCAATTCAGCATGAAATAAGAAGCTTCTGAATGAAAGTAGACATAGAGAATACAGAGTGACTGCTATGTGTGTGAGCTTTCTGAAGCAGCTTGAGATGTCCTGATGCCAGCTCTGAACCGCATGCAACAAAAACATGAGCCCCATTTCATTTGCAATGACGGCCATCTGGCAAGTGCTTAAGAGACAAACAAAATAGACCAAAATATTGTTATTTTCAGATAGGTGCACCAGATCTGTTATTTTGGATCTGTTCTTTTAAGAGAGGCGGTCAAATGGGGTTAAAGCCCATTCTCTTTGACTTTGACATGCAACATTTCTTTACCGCAGGAGCTGCTCTCTGCTGGAAGAATACTTTTCATTATTTAGAGAGCTCAAACACAGATGTAGATGCACTTTGCAAAATTACTTCCATCCCAACCTACATATTTCCTAGCTTCGGAATGCCAAGAGTCCCGCGAACTTGCATAAAGACTAACAGCCTGTCATCTCTGATTCAGTAGATATCCACTTCACCTGTCAAAATGAATTCATTTATGCTGTTTTATGATTGATAGCTGCTAAAACAAATGGAGCCCAGAGAGATAAAAGAGTTAAATGTTTTTCTTAGATGAATTGCAAGTATGACAGTACACAATAATAATACCTGACAAAACCTCTGTCAATAACACAATAGTAATACTAAACACAATATTAATACTTTAATACTAAACCTCACAGTCCATACAGTCCATCATTTCTAAAGTGAGTAACATTGCTGAGTAAAATTTCTACAGGAATTTGCAGAAATAGAAATGACTGAGAGTGGGTTATTTAATAGTTCCAAAATATAGTGATTCCCCTACCTATAGGCATTATTTGAAGGCATCTTAGGCCACATTTACACTGCAGGTCTTGATGCCTAATTCTGATTTGTTGACTATCAGATTTTTTAACGACCCGCTTACATCATCTTTTAAATGTGATTTGCAATGGATGCAGACGAAATGAAAATACAAGCTTTTGCTTTCTGCACCATCTTTAAAGGTCAGGAAGAAAAAAGAGGAGAGCCCTTGTTGGAGCCTGGGCGAATGTATCTGTCTCTTTATATGGCAAACACAGATGCACATATCAGATTTAATTCTACATATGAATGAGGCCTGAAACTAATCTGAGAATATCGGAATCCATGTGTTTTTTTTCCTGCTTACACGTTCGTGGGTCATATCTATGGAAGCTTGTTACTGACACAGAATAAAAAAGGTAATTGCGACTTTTCATCTCACAATTCTGACTTTTTTTTTTTTCCAGAAGTAAATTCTGACTTTTATAGCACGCAAACTAATTCTAAAACACTATTCGGTCTTTAACGATACCTTGTTTTGGTCAAATTCTAAAGTCCTCAGCACCTGTATCTTCCACAGAGAAGGCAATCCCAGACTGGTTAGCAATATATTTATATTTCAGAGTTAAAGTATTTTTTTTATTTTGGAACAGAGCTTTTGCCGATAGTGTAATTTTACATGCATGAAAATGTCAACTAGAATGATGGCTTTTATGTAAATTAATTAACACTTGAAAATGGAAATTTATGCTCATTGGTATGAAACTATGGATAGCAGCTTTTAATTTTTAGAGCAGTTATGTGCCTTTTGACAATTTGAAGTAAAGAATTTTGCCTATATGATCATGCTTTGGTGCCATTCTCACATTCACTATGTCTCACCCCTTGTACTACTCAGTCTGTGTTATGCTTTCTTATCCTATGAAAGCTGCACATAGGTTAGTGCCTCTCCAGCATTCTCCATCTTGGAGAAAGTCCTTTTATAAATTGGATTATGGCTTCAGATTTGGCGATGCTTTGCTGAGTGGACAGACTTTCTCCCCTGCAGTCTCTGGCTCCCTGTGTAAGTCTACACAGGAGAGGACCATCATGGCTCAGACATGCCATCTGGCCTGGATAAATTAGCCAGACACACACCACACCCAAACCCAAAATGATAGCAAAACCATAACCTAGGTATTGTGTAAAAGGTATAGAATAGTGGTCGATCAATATGGGGTTTTTAATGTAGAGGCTTTAATGTAACGGCTTAGTAGACTGTCAATGTCAAATTGTTTGATTGCATGTTGTAAGTTCTAAACATTCTTAGTGTTGTTATAATACTCATATTTCTACTTGACTGTATTCTACCTTCACTATTTTTTATATTTCCTTACGACCTACAACAAGCTGAAACAACAAAGCGTATGACAACACAACAGCAGCCAGACCTCAGAAGCTGGCATCCCGTAATAGTGTTACCCAGCTACTGATGAGCACTGTGACCTTCCACAGTGACATGACAATGTCGTATTAGCCTGTCGTCTTCCTGCTTGGCTAATCTCTTCTGACTGTTTCTCATTGCAGGCAGGATTCTGTTCCAGTGTGATTGCCAGCACAGCACTCTGAGCTAAAATTGGCTTTTGCAAGGTGTACTCTGAAATGTGCTCAGGGTATTGTCAAATGTAAAACAGCTGTATGAGAGGCTGAGCAAGATGATGTTAAGCAAAAACATCAGCGAAGGTGGCATCATTAAGGTTGCATTCAAGGACAATAACAATAATTTCTGTGAAATCTAATACACGCACTAGTGAGAAATTTGGCGCATGGTTGTTTTGAGGCACTTACCTGCAGCTGTAACTTAGGAGTCGGTAAGAATTTTAAATATTTTTTAAATAATTTACTTATGCAAACAAAGGCTGCATTTGTTTGATCAAAAATACAGATTTTTTTTTTTTTAAATATTATTACAATTTCACCGCTCCATATGATTTTTAAAGACCTAATGTAATTACATTCCCTGACCTGTTGTGTGATTGTTGAAGAAATCAATTTTCTTTATTGACAGATTTCTGTTTCTGCACAAAGGCATGCATGAATGCGAGTGTCCTTTATGGATCTGATGGATCAATGTTGATTGGATGATAAATAGTGGCATGTAACATTTGTAGCCATAGTCAAGCTCTGCAAACAGATGCAATAAACAGTTGGAGTGGTTGAGCTAAAAATCTGTGTCAGTGCAGGCCTCCACCTGGCAATCTGTCTGTTCAGGTCTCGGGTCCTGGCAAGCGGTGCCACACTTTTTTTGTTTTTCTCTGAAAAAGTCCACAACATTGCCTCACTCTTAAAACATTATTTCTCTCTAATGTCTCATCATGCGTCTTTTTGTTTCTCACTCTTGCATCTTCTCTTATGTCTTTTTACCGGTCTCTTTCTCTGAATCCTCCTGCTCTGTTTTGTTGTGTGGGATTTGTTTCGTCTGTGAAGTTTGATTAATTGGAGGCTGGAGACAGAGCTGAGTGATTTGAAAACTGCCTGAAGGAAGTCTGGGCTGCCATAAGTCCAGGCTCACATGGGTTTTGATCCCTGCTTCTTTAACTCGCTTTTCACAACACTGAGTTTCTACCTAAGGCCTGTAAGACATAATGCATTTCTCATTCCAAGCTTGCTCTCTATCCAGACCATATTTTCCACTTTGGATTTCTCCATCCAAGCTGGTTTTTGTTGGCCTATTTCCATAAAGTGTATAGAGTTGTGTAGAACTGATTTAATATATTTGATCGTATGGTATCATGTTCTGAATGGTGTTTATATTAATATTGATCACTCTCGCTGGAATAGCTAGTCCATGCTGTTATAAAAGTGCAGTTTCTAACATTGCTCTTACACACACACACACACCTTTGCACTTTCTCACTGATGCATTTTCTAAAAAAAATATAAGGCTGGAGTTTTTGGCATATCACTTCAAAAAACACTGCTTAGGGCCAGAGAATGCTGGGAAGGAATGTGAACCTTCACAGCACTCAGCTGACCTCTCTCTTTCTCTCTGCTCACAAAGAAAGCTGCTCTCTTTTTCCTTTTGCGGCAATAACCTCAGACAACTTGTAGGTATTGTTTACTTCAGCCTGAAGTATCAAAAACATTTTCATAATTTTCCCATTGTGCTTTCTGGCCAGGCAATCTGCTATCTTTTTTCCTTTTTTTGCTATATACTTTTTTCACAATTTCTGTGCTAATTTCGGATGAGAAAAGAGAATCTGTGAAATGGATTTAATCAAGAGAAAATTTGTTAAACAGAGTTAAGAGTACTACACACGTATTAATAGCTGAAAGCATAACATTAGCCATAATATTTAGGCTACTAAATGTGAAAGGGATGAGGGATGGATTTATGATCGACATGCATTCCAGTTGTTATCTGCCGAGTCTCTATGAGCTTGCTAATGATCATGGATGCCACCCATGTATTCTATTGTGTTCTATTTTGCGCCAATTTCAAACAGTGAAGATTTTGTTCAGTTGAACCCATGGGATGCAAGTTCTGCTTTATTGGTAAATATTTTTTTCTGCATTAATTTAATTTAATTTAATTTTTAACATTTAATGCTATAAGACAACTGGCATATCACAACTCGCAGCTCCATCCGAAATTGTGAAATCCAATGTTGATATGCAGTCTAATCTTTGTTTTGATGAACTCATAGAGGTCAAGGTGTGAAATTACAACACATAAGTGATTGGAAACCTGACGTGTACATGAACAGGAACTATAATGAGTAGATATTAATCCTGGGATTGTGGGTTACCTATTCTTCATAGTGATAATAAAAAAACAAACTCTGTTTACAGAACAGAGCTATTGACTATTTATTTAATGCAACATATAGCCTGTCATATAACATGGGTGAAAGAAAGTGTGTGATTTAGCCTTTTTTTGTCACAGCGTTCTGCTGTTCACTTCATTATCTTGACAAGCACATATAGGAGTCATTGGTCAGTGGGATCACTGCATGGGATGTGTTGCTGCTGTACTGCATTACAGATAATGAGCTCCATTTTCATGAGACGGTGCTTGTATGAGGAGTGTTTTGAAATCCTGAGAACGTAAGCATATGACCTATCTTCATCGTGCTGTCACGCTTTAGTTCCGTCTCCCACACTGTTTGATTTGTGTAGGCTGTAGCATTTCCTTCTCTGGCCCCATGATCCGCTGTGGACCTCTTACACACAGTATACACATAGGGACACAAAAATGGGATTGCAAAAATAAAGACTGTTTTCAAAACTGAAGCCATTGATTGAGCCAAAAGTTGAAGTGCTGTTTTCATAGATATTTTAACATTGTGAGTGGACTTATTCTTCTTGACAGTTAGTGAAGTGTGTAAGTGTGTCTATGCATCTAGGATTGCAGTTGCAAAAAGATACAGATATCTCAAGGCAAGTTGCTTAATATAATATTTTCTCAATTTCTATGCCTTGGAGTAGGATTGAAAACACAGCTAAGACAGACAATGGGAATAACAAGATCGTGTGAACATCACACACTGATGTCCCACAGCTGCTGTTTATCTACAGTGTCTCCCACTGCACTCACTCACTCACCAGTCCAGGACCACAGGAAGCACATCTTCTTCCCAGTGTCTCTACCTCACGTTCACTATAGCTCTGCAGGAGCTGAGCAGGATATTTATAAATGACATGATCCCCTTTCCTTTTCTACCGACAGTCCCACTGAAACTCTCTGTCTCTGTGGAGTTTGAATGGTTAGTTCTCTCCACATAATATGGACAAGCACTTTCTCAGGCTTCATATAAAAGTTGAAGAAAAATGCAGGACCTTTTAGTCATTTGTTCATTACTGGATGTTTTCTGTATAAGCACATTGGCCAGCGGGAGGTTTGGGTTGCTAAGCTAGCTGTAAGGATTTGGATCAAATGTGACTCTTCTCAGCGTGTGTGCACACTGCCTGCATAGGGCATAATAGCCAGCAACTTCAGTCCAAATTATAAGATTCCCTTTGAGGATAGAACAAAAAACAGGGTCCAAATCAAGCATGTACTAATACACTTTGTGCCTGCCATTACTCTGATAGTTACTTATTTGTGATCTATACTAACATGCTTTGCTGAAATTTTGTTAGGAATTCTTTAGAGATATTCTTTAGGGATACTGTGATTAACAGAGACTATTTCCTATTGATATGAAAGTTTGGGCAGGATATACTGAAGGACTCATTCCTTTAAAAAAAAAAAAAGTTAATAGGCTTTAGTTAGCCTATGTCACAGCCATGAACCACGATTTGTTGAAGATAACATTAGAGCGAGGGGCTTTTTCACTCTAGAGAGCATTTGATTGGACACAAATCTGTATGTAGGATTTAATATCCTCACATCTATTAGGAACCAACACATAGGCTAATCCTACAACTCACACGTGTATAAAACCCGGGACACGCCAAGCCGAAATCAAGGACCTAGCGGCAACAAAAGTGTGAGTGAGAGGAAGACGACTTTGACTGCAACAAGCCTTTCGTTGGCTGCGTCTCGGCCAAAAAGCTGTGCTTGAACACACCAAAAAGGACTAAAGACGACTGTCAACTAGCATGTTCGTTCTGCGCCTGTTTGTAAGTAAATATCTGTCTATATCAGCAAGTTTCGATTGTCTATTATCGTAATTCAAAAAGGGAAACTGAAACTAGGACTGCACTGCAGATAAACCCGTAAACAAAGCAGCGCTTGCTTACCATTTTGAATATCAATCACGCTGATCCAGTCGGCTCATGTTATTATGAATGCATTGGAATGCTCAGGTAAGATGATGTCAAATTATAACAGCCTTCTGTCTGTACTGTCTTCTTTGCTCGCTGTCATCACTTTCTCCTATATTCTCGTGCACTGACTCCATCACTAAGCTGAACAGCCAATCTGAGTTCTCTCACAGACGGCCTGAAGCCGATTCAACATGCTGAATCGGCCCAAAAAAACCCAATGGTGTCTGAATAGAGCCAACAGTGCAGAACACACCAAAAAAACTAAGCCGACCGATGCTCAAATATGGCCCCACGTTGCCCGACATCCAACCGTCGGCTTCTTCTTCTTCTTCTTGGTTTTTTTACGGCGGATCGCAGACATATATGTGCATTACCGCCACCTATTTTAGAAATGGACCGTTGACACTATCCCTACCGACATACAATTCCCTTATTTACCGCACAGAGGCTTCATCGAATTTCATCCGGCGCTGCGTGTTCAGCTCCTCCGTCCACTCTCAACCCCCATGACAGATAAAATAAATAAATAAATAAATAAAATACCCTAATTTAAATACGCTTATTTAACCCAGTATTTCCCAAATATTCTACCATTCAATTTATTATACTCCTATCTGACTTTAAAACATTTTGAATTGTTAATTTAACTCCTATATTATTTAATTTCTCCTTCAACTCTTTCCTTTCAACATTATATTTCCTACACTTCATTAATACATGCTCAATTGTTTCACTTACTTCACATACCTCACATAAACCTGTTTGATGCTTACTTATTAAGTGCAGTGTGCTATTCAATCTTGTATGCCCCAATCTTAATCTTGTAATCATATTCTCCTCATACCTACTCCTACCTGATATTCTTCCTTTACCCACTGTTGACTGTATTTCATACATATGTCTACCTTTTATTTCATTATCCCAATATAGCTGCCATTTTTTTCATAATATTCTTTTTTATAATTGACTTAATTTCTGACCTACTA
Source organism: Abramis brama (assembly GCF_963993115.1). Taxonomy (NCBI): domain Eukaryota; kingdom Metazoa; phylum Chordata; class Actinopteri; order Cypriniformes; family Leuciscidae; genus Abramis; species Abramis brama. The sequence goes on along the minus strand of NC_139965.1, from coordinate 26,980,161 downwards.
AATAAAATCTGTATATCTACTATTTCTCATTCTATTGCCTTTTTTGCTAATGCATCAGCCTCCTCATTACCTCTCAACCCAATATGTGCTGGAACCCACAAAAACTGTACCTCCAAACTAGCTTGTGTGATTGAATATAATTCTTGAATTATCTCTATTACCATATCCTGTCTTGTTTCTGACTTCATCTCCTTCAAACTTATTAGAGCTGAACTACAATCTGAACAAATTACTGCCTTAGATATTTTAACTTCTCTAATCCACCTTATTGCCATAATTATTGCAAACATCTCTCCAGTATACGCCGATAAACAATCTGATATCCTTTTATTCTTATACACTTTAATCTTTGGAATAATAAATGCAGAACCCACATGATCAGTTTTTGAATCTTTTGATGCATCTGTAAAAATGTGCATATATTCCCCATATCTTGACCCAATATACTCCCTTACATTATATACTTCTGTTTCATATGAACCTTCCTTTTGTCTTTTTTCTAATAAACTTAAATCTACTTCTGGTTGGGGCATAACCCATATTGGTACTGGAGATAGAGGAATTATTGGAGCATATCCAACCTCCTCCAGTCTCATTTCTCTCACTAATTTCCCCACACTCCATCCAAAACTATTACACTCTCTCTTCTCATGTTCCCAACTAGGACTCATTACTTTTCTTGTTGGATAATCCTCACTCTGTCCTCTCAAATTTGCCCAATAAGATGCCATTAATTGCTGTCTTCTTATCTGCAAAGGCATTTCACCCATCTCTACCTGAAGAGCCGAAACTGGAGAAGTTGGAAATGCTCCGCCGCAAATTCTTAATGCTTGAGATTGAATTCTTTCTAATTTAATTAAATGAGATTTACTTGCAGAACCATATACAATACAACCATAATCCATTATAGATCTTATCATAGATATATATATTGTTTTTAAAGCCAATCTATCCGCTCCCCATTCCTGACCTGAAATACATCTCATTACATTCACTACTCGCTTACATCTTCCCACCATTTTTTCAATATGCTCGCTCCAATTTAATCTACTATCAAACCAAACCCCTAGAAATCTTACTGTACTTACACGCTCTAATTGTTTTTTGTATAATTTTAACTTAACATCCACATTCCTCCTCATTTTAGTAAAAACTATTATTTTCGTCTTTTCCACTGAAAACTTAAAACCATTTTCCTCTGACCACTTTTCTACTTCATTTAGCGCACATTGCACTTTCTTTATGTTATACTCTATATTCTTTCCTCTAAACCAGATAGCCCCATCATCAGCAAACAATGATTTCCCCATACTTCTATCAATCCTTGAAAAAACATCATTAATCATGATAATAAATAAAAGTGGACTTATTACACTTCCCTGAGGTGTACCATTATCAATTATTCCATTTAAAGATATAGCTCCACCAACCTTTACTCTAATACTTCTTCCAATTAAAAACTCTTTAATCCAATTATACATTTTTCCTTTTATACTCATCTTCTGTAACTTTATTAGCAACCCCTCTTTCCACAACATATCATAGGCCTTCTCTATATCAAAGAAAACAACGACACTTTCCTTATTTATAAATGCCTTTCTTACTTCATCTTCTAAAGATATTATTGGATCCATTGTCCCTCTACCACACCTAAACCCACTTTGATAAGAAGAAAACCAGTTCATTTTTTCCAAATGATAAGTTAATCTATCGGTTATCATTCTCTCCATAACCTTACATAAATGAGAAGTTAAAGCTATTGGACGATAATTATTTGGATTATTTGGATCTTTCCCAGGCTTTCTAATAGGTATCCAACCGTCGGCTTGGTGTGTCCCTGCCTTAAAAGCTGCACAATTAATCGTTAAAAGATCGCAATCTTATTCCTATGGCGATTCCTTTGACAAGTACGATCTCAACTAACATCCAAATCTGCCTTGGTGCTGCTGTTGACCCAGAGAGAGCAGTTGTTATGTTTAAGAAACAGCTTCACGAACTTCTTTTCAACCACCGTATCATTATTTATTTTGTTACAGTTATCAAAATGTCACAAATGTGCTTGTTAAAAGTTTATAGTTCGGATAGAAACAGTAAAATCACCTTATGAAAATAACTTGACTCTTCAAATAAAGACTGAATCAATTACATCATTACGGCAGTAGGTGGCAACAAGTGACTGTTAAAAAATCTATTTGTTATTGAATCGTTCATTTTGTCAGAATCAAATTACATGTTATTTTGTTGTCTAATTTTAGTTGTCTATTCAGAATCGTGGGAGAATCATCTCTAATTTAAACAAAATGTGATTCTCAATTTATCCAGAATCGTGCAGCTCTAAAATGTATGTAACATATAGCCTACATACATATAGTGTGCATATATATACACACACACACACATCTCTGCCAAAACACAACACCCACTCTGTGCATGAGGTCAGTTATGATAATGTTTTACACCTGCAACTTTACAGTCATCCTACCCACGCAGGGCCCTTTCAGTCACTCAAACAATCCTGTCAATTGTGTTTCTGTGCAATTTATATGTGCAATCTTCTCTTAGCTTTATAAACACACCTGTAAGCTTCCTACCTTCCTCTTGACCTACTGTCATGCACATATGTGCAAACCCACCCACACACACCATAGATGAGGACTCTTCTCACAATATCCCCATAAATACACTCACAGCACACTTAGTGCTCAGCTTTAAACAAAGGCATGAGGGCACATGTGTTGACCTTCCACCCTAGGAGACAGAATGATCTCTAACCCCTCCTTCAGCTTTCCATCCAGTCCTCCCATTTTGTTTGCGTCTTTATATGAAATGGATTACTGTGTTTCTGTACATTTCATGCCTCTAAGTTAGTGTGGGAATTAGGGAGTGGCTTTCAGGTGGTTGGCCATTTTAATTCAATTTTTGCTTTTTAAAGGAATTTTCTACTTCTGATTTTTTTTTTAAATAAGGTATTTTTTCAGGGCCATAGCTAGCTAAACATCAGTGAATTTCTTTTTTTTCTTTCTTTTTTTTTTTAATGGCAAATATTTAACTAAAATAATTTGTGCTATATTTTTTTGTGATTATTTAGCCCACTAGTGCTAACCAGCTTTTGTAGATTGTGTGAGAGGCATTTTTGTACACTCTTTCACTGATTAAAATATTTATTTGAATATGAGGCATTTTTTGGGCTGTAGTTCCTAACATTAACATCCACAGTGATTTATTAACTATAACATTTTAACACGACAGGAAGTGACGTGCAGCCAGCTGTTTTATAGCCCTGCAGTGAGAGATGCATCCTGTCCTCTTCATGACAATCCGAGGTGTGTGACCATTTCAGTTCCAAGAGTCTGTGAGGATATCCTGCCACACAGCTGTGTGCTCAAACACTAGTATATATGTGCACTCACTCTCACATATGGAGACACACTCTTGAGTGGAATCGCTCTCTGTCTCTCACTGTCTGACCCAGAGGACTGTTCTGCTCAGTCAGCACACATACACAAACACTCCAAGGTCATTTAGCTCTGTACAGTATCCATCACTCGAGCCCTTACTCAACATCTCAACCTTCTCCATTAGAGCAAAACACACACACACACACACACACACACGCACACATGCACGAACACACGCACACACACACACACACACACACACACACACCAGTTCTTACACAGTCAGCACCTGCATCATTTGGAGACTGAACTCTAAATAATAACCAAATGTAATTTGATAATATAGTATTATATTAAATCAAACATATATTTAATATATTATTAGATTTTTTTAATGTTTGAATATTATAAAAAATGTTATGGTGTATTATAGATTTAATTATTTATAATTTTGTATGTATGTGTGTGTGTATGTATGTATATATATATATATATATATATATATATATATATATATGTATATATATATGGTATAAATTATTTATGAGCACCTGTTGTGGTGTTATAAAGTGCAGTCTTATATGTTCATCTCTACTAATATAAGGCTTAGTCCTGGCTGTTTCCAGCTTTACAGACTGAGGAGTAAGACTTTGACAACAAACATGTTTGTTTGTGTACTGCATTAACGCAAATTTCATAGTAATTTTTCTCCAATTTTTATACATTTTGTTCATTTAGCCAGCAGCGACAGGAGTCCATTGCCATAGGCAAATCAAACTTAAACACACATTTTGATCATTCAAACATGCACAATGAAGACAAATGACCACAGCCTGATCCACATTTATATTTCTAAGAAGAATTCAGCTAAATTGGGCTACTTTTTAAATGTCATCATGACTCAATCCCAAAAAGTGGCCCTTTTTTACTTGAATTCACCCTATATCCCTTTTCACCTTCTTTTCACCTTCTTTTCTTCTTAGTCCTTCACTCTTTTCTTCTTTATATCTCATGCGTACTGTAGTTTGTGACATGCTCAGTCCATCCTCAGCAAAAAAGCACAGCTCAGGCTTAATGCAGGACAGCACTGGATTAAGAGCTCCCCTTCGTAATCAGTCTGCTAAAGACGCACACACACACACACACACACACACACACACAAACATGCCTCACCCAGCCAAGACCCACTGCCCTACTGCGGGACAGGCACTCGCATATTAAACACACTCAGGGATCCAGTTGGACAAACGCACATAGAAGTTTGTACCGCACAGCAAATCCTGCAGGTATAAGATTCACCTGCATAACACACACACACGTCACACACACACCACCTGTCCGGCACTGCAGCACACTACAGTCACAGATTCAGCAGAACATCCCACTGCAGTGAAGCCCGAACCCAGCAGCCCCTCCCAGCCTCACAAGCTCCAGCACACGCTTACCTTTGTGACAGTCATGCAGAGAAGAGTGCAGAAGAGTCAGCTTCTGTTCCTGAAATGCTGAGTGAGACAGCAGGACAGATAGAGAGAAAGAGATGAACTCACTGAGTGTGTGCAGTCTGCAGCCTCTACGACAGCAGAGTGAGACATGAGAGATTGTGAAAGAGGAGGAGAAGAGAGAGAGAGAGGAAGGGAGGGAGGGTCTGGTCGCTGTCTCTCGCTCAGTATCCGAGCCTATCAGTGCCGCCGCAGCCGTGCTCCTGTAGTCAGGATACTGCAGTGAAGTGAGCTCAGCATGTTACTACTACTCTCTCTCTCTCTCTCTCTCTCTCTCTCTCTCTCTCTCTCTCTCTCTCTCTCTCTCTCTCTCTCTCTCTCTCTCTCTCTCTCTCCCTCTCTCCCTCTCTCCCTCTCTCTCTCTCTCTCTCTCTCTCCCTCCATGCTGTCAATCTGATTACTGCATGCGCTAATGAAGATTATTGATGTCCACAAATGCATTACCCTGTTCTACATGTCATAATCGTATTAGCTCTCTGTACACAACATACTGTATATTCAAACTCTCCCCCCCTCTCTCTCTCTATAGTATCTAGGTCTACTACAATAAAAAATTTGTAACTTGGCTGCTAATCAAAATTCAGAAAGCAAACAAAATGACAGACACTCTGAAATCTTGAAAACTGTCAGAAGAAGACCCATATTAATTAATGTGGGTTTATTAATACACATACTAGTGTTTTGGTGGAATATGGTTTCTAAGGTTGTTGAGATACATGTTTAGAAAAATATGAATTGCTTAGTTAAAATGCATATACTTAAAAAAAAAAAAAAAAAAAGAAGAAGCATAAAGAGCTAGAAAAACTATTTTAAGAGGCTATATCATATGACTGTTGCAGGAGATCCATGACTGAGAATTTCTTTTGGATAAACTGCAGTTTTTTTATGTTCTGCTGCCCTCTTGTGGGCCTAAGAAATATTACATCACTAATTACATTTATTGAACAACAAATTTAAAGGGATAGTTCACCCAGGCCCTGGAAAGCTTGTCCACTTTCGACCACTTCCTGAGGTAGTCCAAAACGCATTTGATCGGATTGCTTTCGTAGTGTGAACGCTCATGTGGTCGAATGCGTTCGAACAGCCACAAAAGACGACCTACTCTCCCCCTGCTGACCTAACGTGTAAACATTATGGGAAGCGCACTAGCCAGACAGGATTTAAACTTTGTCGGCCCGAGTTTGATTTGAAGATGAAAAACATACCAAGCACAATGTTCTCTAACCATTCCTGATTTCTAACACTCACAGCGTTCGGTGTGGTCTTGCAGCGTTCAGAGCAGAAACTAAAGCTGCTGCTCTAAGTAGTTTTTCCCGTTGTCTCCTTTCTCTTTCATAAATTGCACAAGCTTATTTTGTTCATTAGATCGAAATATCAAAAAAACAAACAAAAAAAAACGTACAGTTACTCGCCCATAGACCCTCCCCTTGAAGAAATCAGGACAAAACCTGTTCCAAACCTGTATGACTGACTTCTGGCCCTTTTTACAGTAAGTAAAGACTTACTTTCAGCAGTTAGCCCCTCTTGGTTGATGAGATAACTACATAATTTTCAATGAAAAATAATTTTCAATGAAAAATATTTTTTTGTAATGTAATTTAAATGTAATTTATTCATGCAATAGCAAAGCTGCTAATATGCTGATTTGGAGCTCAAGAATTATCAATGCTGAAAACCATTCTGCAGCTTAATATTTTTGTGGAAACCATGATACATTTTACCAGTATTCTTAATAGAAAGTTTAAAAGAACAGCACTTATTTGAAATAGATTTTTTTTGGTAACACTTTAAAAGACTTTACTGTCTCTTTTAACCAATTTAATGCGTTCTTGCTGAATAAAATGATTTATTTCTTTAAAAAAAAAAATATTGACCCCATACTTTTGAATGGTGTACATTTTTGCAAGCAACATATATTGCAAATATTTAATTTCGTAGTTAGTTTGAAAGTTTGTCATGGCTGCTGCTAAAGCTTTTTTGAAATAGGTCATTATTTTATCTTAAGTTAGCATAAAAGCATAGTTCACCCAAATGAAAAGGACCTAAAAATGAAGATTCTGTCATAATTTACTTATCATCTATAGACTCTTAACTTGGCTAAACATATCTTAAAGTTCAGTTAAGGGTCATTATGTCTGATGTTTAGAATAGTGCTGGGAGATTATGTTTAAATGCAACATTGTTTTTATAGTTAAATTGTAAATAATGTTGTCCAAACATGCAGAGTATACCATCTGCTCATTAAAACAATGAGCAGACATGACTGAGATAAGCCATGCTTTTGAACTTCAAAAATACCTAGATACTGGAATTATACCTACAGAAGAAGCAGAGATAAGAGCACAACATGCATTGAATATCTTATCTGCTCATGCCTGAAATTCCTCTTAATAGGCCTTGATATGATTTTGACTGGATCTGGAAGCGAAGTTCTACAGGAACTTATTGGAAGTGTTGTTTTATAATAGACAGTGATGAGTGCAGTTATGTGTTAACTTAAAAATGTTTTCTTTGGGTGTGAATTTGTGTGTGTTCAATGCAACAGGGGACAGGATATTTCCCAGTGTTCTGTTCACTAACAGAATATTAACACTAGGGGGTAGTATTATACACCAGAGCACATACTTATGGTTAGATTCAAGGCAGACCCCCAATTCTGGCTTGACTGTCCACCAGATCTGTCTGCACAGAAAGTGTTACTCTAGTGGAACTTTTAATGTGCAGTTCTTTGGTTACAGCTTCCCATGTACATGACACAATGTTCCAGCTACACGCTGTCTGCACAGAAACCACTTCCTCTGAAGTCAGGGGCCAAGGGAAAAAGTAAGGGCCTCCAGGAAGGAGACAGGAGAGTAGCTGATGAGCTGAGGGCTTTATGGAATACAAACAAAAGGAATAAGATGTGTAATATAGGATATGGAAAATTATAGCTAAACTTCAAGTATTAAAGGGACAGTTCTCCCACAAATGTATGGAAGCAAATATTTGAAACATTTTTGTGATCCAGAGAAGAAAGAAAGTCATACAGGAATGTAACGACATGAGGGTGAGTAGATGATGATAGAAGTGTCATTTTTGGGTGAACTAGCCATTTAAATGAGGTCCCTTGTGAAAAAGAAAAATACTTTAGTATACCTTTACCCCCGGTTTCACAGACAAGGCTTAACTGAAAGCAACTTGCACTGACATATCTTAAAATATGTCTTTGTTTTGTCTCAAGATGCACATCAGTTATGTTTTTTTTTTTTTTTTATGTTTTTTTTTGTCAGTTTATGTCACACATGTTAATAAAAGCTACTTTAATGTCCTAATTGAACTAAGGCATAATCCTGGCTTAATCTAAACCCTATCTGTGCAATCGGGCCTTAGTATACTAGAGTTCTTATTACAGAAATAATATACTTTTAAAGAAATATATGTAAGTAAAAACTGAATGTAATGTTGTTGGATACTTAATTGCATGTTTGCATAAAAGTTTGTACATTTTTAATAAATGCAATTAGCTGAATTCTAGAGTGCTTTTTGACCAATTTAAGTTGGACTTAAGTACATTAATTAAATTTACATTTCAGACATCTTCACTTTTCATTTAAACCTATAGGCTAACTGAGTAAAATCATTACATTTGAATTTGTGACATTATGTGATATTATGGCAATTATCTTAAATTAAAATATGGGCAATTAGATATGTAAATATTCATATCCCCGTATATAAGTCATAGCATAAATTTACCTTTTGTATGAAGCTCTTTTATTGAGATTCTGCTTTGTCTGTCAACCGTTATTTAGTCTTTCAATTGTATTAAAATTATTAAATTGTGTAAAAACACAATTTTAAATAGAATAGTTGATTTAGAAATAGTGCACATTAAAACATATACATATTAATAAGAATATCAAAAGTCATTTATACATTCTGTAGAATTTTACATGGGGTATAGGGGGCCATCTTGCCCCAATAGTGGGGTAAGATGGCCTCTTTGAATATGTTAACATTTTGTGCTTTGACAACTTTAGCAAATGTTTCTATTTATTCCCCTTAATAACACATGGTGCTGATGCATCATCATCCTGATTCTGCACATAAACTCATATCTAAATATGTTACAATTTAAAAATGCACATTGTTCTACCCCCATCTTCCCCTACACTTATCGAATGACACATTAAAGTTAATATTACTTCTTTAAAGCATCACAAAGTATTGTTAAAACATAATGATTTAAAATGTACTTTAGAGTAAAACATTTAATTTGACACTATTACTACATGCACTTTTTAAAAGTATACTTTTAAATATAAGAAACAGTCATGAAACTATGCTCTCTTTAAGTATACACTTAAGTGCCCTTTTATTTCATAATTAAATGATCTGCAAGTACATTTTTTGTACAACTACAAGCACACTATATGTTGATATGACTATATGTTGATATGTGCTTAAAAGCACATTTGACCTAGACTTCTCTAGATAATGTTGTATTTAGCCGCAGTAGTCTTCTTTATAAGGTTGTATTCCCAACTATATCATTTTACCTATAGTGTCCAATAGATCTGCCCCTTTATAACATGACAAGTTGAAGGAAACCATGTGACTCCACCCCCCCCACATCCACCATAACACTCTCTGCATGTTTCCTCAGAGAGATACATTAAGGTTTGCATTGCACACGTGGCATTTTCCCCTCATAAAGACATTAGCCTGTTAACCCCTCACATCATTACAGGCTTACTCTGGTGAGTTACTGCCACTGCTCCAGTCCAGAGGGTTAACCGGATGCCTGGAAATAGAGCCGTTTCACTAGCTGATAACTTTAAACAAGTTTTAAACATCATGTAACATTCTCATAAAGAACTGCAAGCTTTTGCACGTCATATTTGACTGATTCACTGCACATATGTGAAAGAGTAAGCAATAAACAGCTTATACTGTAGATGTAGTTTTTAGATCAGTAATTGCAGTGGGAATCATATAAATAATACAGTATATCAAATAAATAAATGTGAGCGCAAGCAAGCCATCCTGTTGTGTGTCCCTCAGGGTATCATTAATAAAGAATACAATAAACTATCTACCGTTTCCTCTATAGAAAAATATTTATCCAATAATTGGAATAATAGCTGTACAGAGAAATAATAGTATGACATACAAGAGCTAAATTATCTCTTTTTAGATGTATTCATTGGGTTATTTATGGATACACTGTTCATATTTCAAACTGTGAATGCTTTTAAATGCTTAAAAGCGATAGTAAATTGTAATAGTTTAGGGCTGCACTGAACTCAGTGGTCACAAATGCTTTGATGTGGTCAGGGATCCATTTTTCTATGCATTGATGTTTGGTTAAGCTCTTTGTATGCTTGGCTGATCCAGTGCCAGAACTTTCATGTGTGTGTGTGTTTTGTTTTTTTTTGGGGGGGGGGGGGGACTGACAATCCAAAGAACAATATGAGCTGTGCGAATGTGTGAGGAGGACATATATGTGTGTGTGTGGTCTGTCTGCTACCTTATCTCTGAAGCACAATGAGGCTTTAATCATGAGTCCAGTGGTCTTGCTTCAATTATAGTATAGTGCTGTGAGACGATTACAGCTCTCACAGAGGTGAATGGCACTTGGACTGCAAAGCTTTATTGACACGCCAGAGATTAGAATGAAACAAGAGGAAATTCTACTTAAGTCTATAAAACATATGCAGGCGTCAAGCTGTCAAAGCACAATGGTGTTTCCTTCACTATTATAGTGTGTGTGTCTATGGGAAAAGACGCAGGATTGCACAGTGTCTGGAGTATTTGTGCCAAAGACCAAAGAAAAATGGAAAATCTCATGAGGGATATTCGGTTTATAAAGAAACATCAGTAAAAAAAAAAAAAAAAAAAAATTGACACAAATGAATCTGGTACAATTGAATATTTTGTCAAATAAATAAATTAAATAAAATAACATTGTGTGAAAATAAGGATGGCCTGCTGGCCTTATGCCAATGTGAGGTTTTGTCAAAACTATAAAAAGGACCATAAAGACCAACTATAAAAAACAGTCAGTAATGTTTTGAATCATATGGCATTGTTTTCCATCAAGTGTGTTAATGATCTTACAGCTGTATAATTTCAAAGATTTGTTTTGTAAGGGGTATAAATACCTGTCACAAATATGTTCAGTTAGTGTTGTTATCATGGACTTTTAGTTTGTTTGTTTCAGTCACATATGTTCCTTTGTTTAGTTTTTTCCGTTACTCTTTTCAGTTGTCATGTAGATTCATTATCACAGGTGCTTGTCATAATTATCCTCATTTGCCTTTAATTTAAGTTGCAGTCTTTTCAGTTCTCATTTGTCCGTCACGTTAATGTTGAAGGGTTCATATAATGCCATTTTTATACAAGCTAATATGATTCTTTAGGGTCTAAATTAAAAGTTTGTAATATACTTTAATTAAAAATTCTCATAGTATTGTAAAAAAACACCAATTTTACCTGGTCAAAAACAGCTCTGTTTTCAGCACGCCGTTTAAGTGCATTATAAACGTGGGATTATGAATTATATTGAGAACGTCGTATATAGAAAACAGCTGCATTCATCGTGAAGCGTGCAGCAAGCGATTTACAAAGATTAATATAAATATTAATATAAAGGTTAATAAAACGTTACACTCACTTCTTCTTCTGGAGGTGCAGCAGGAACACGAATAGTTGGTACCGATCCTTTTTTCAGGAGCAGCTTCTTAACAAAACCAGCTTTATACTGACCCTCGTTTGTAAAGCAAAGTCAGGTGTGTGAAATGATTCGCACAAACATGAAAGCATTGACGTTGATCGTGGGGAATATTCCCTTCCAAAACAAACTTAGCCACTGCGTCTTCAGCGGTTCAGATTTAGGAACATCAAAATGACTGCTGTGTTCCTTATCACACCCAAGAACAGAACACCACAATCGCTTAGACGCCATTCTGCTCATAGACAGTGCTCCAGCGTATCAACAATGACCGCGCCGGTCCGCGCGGACTATGATTGACAGCTCGCTCACGAGCGAGGGCGGGTCTGTGTTGAAACGCTGCTGTCAATCAACAATCGTGGGAGGGGCGTCGATTTTGTGACGTCACAAAATTGAACGGCTTGATTTGAGAAATGGGAAAACATAAGAAAATTAAAACAAAACCACTGGATGGATTTTTATCATTTTATGATGGTTGTGTACAGGCACTGCCAACACACATTTCAGTACAATCAACTTGTAAAAGTGCATGTACCATTATATGACCCCTTTAAGTTGTGTTTGATCGCATACCTTTTGGATATTTTGCGCGTATGGATTATTAAAGCCTTTTTGAACCCTGATCTTCTTTTTCCTGTGCTTGCTACAACCTAAATGTGACAATACCTTGCTAAAAGTAAAAATGTATAATTATTTTTGATCATAACGACTGGCTAACTGGTCCAGCGCTGAAAATCCTTACTGTTGAGCCCTGGGAGTTGATACTAGTCCAGTCGTTATAACTAACCCCAGATAATGAAATCATTAAGGGAAAGGGAAAATTAAGGGATTTTCTTTTTTAATCAAATCTATTCTCCATTGTATCTCTGGAAAATGTTACACCTACCTATGTTGGGAAAATGGCCATATGTGGACCTTATGGTACATCTTATGAATGTTTTAGACAATGTTAACATACTTTCAGATGACTATCTAAACAGCTCCTGTTCTAGAATTCTTGGGATGTTTGACAGGAAGTTTCTATAGAATCTCGCTTGGGCAGACGGATTGAAAAATAATCAATCATAATGTTCTCCCTGACTTTTGTTCTGCTAGATAATGTTATGTGTCCTCAAATCATATGCCAGACTATACTTTGAGATATAGATCACCTGTATTTGATACAGGCATTGTGGGATTTTCCATTCTTTCCATGGAGTGGTGCTTCTATGCCTCTGGAATAATCTTTACCTCTAATGCACTAAGCAGTATGTAAAATCAACCGGCTGAAAATCTGAGCTGGTATTTCCAGCTGAACACCCGCTCCAGGTCCCCAGCTGTTTGGCCAGATCCAAACCTAGCCGTCCAGCTATATTTCAGTACTCTTTGTAAAGATGCCCGTGTGATTTTCCAGACCTTTTTGAAAGACTTAGGAAATGAGTCATACCCATTTGTAGAGCAATTATGTGTTTATTTTCACTTCTGTCCATAGCATATTTGCAATTTCTGTGGTCCCTGTGCCTTAGGTCCAGGAAACTGATATTGTTCAGTGCTTAATCCCTTGTTCATTCCTGACAAATGACTTGCAATGAAATCACAACTTTCTGGGTGTGATTATCATAAAAGCTGATGAAGCAAAAAGTGAAAATCTATTTTAAGGGATTAAGTCACATTAGCGAAAAATCTGAGATTGTTATTTTCCATTTTATAGTTTCCTTAAATGGCAATTGCATTCACAGTTTAAAAATGTGGACATGCCCACGTTATGGATAATGCCTTTTTACTGTAAGTGGTCACTCTTGGATCAAAAGGCGGCTAATTTCTCTGAAGTCTGTCCAGCAACCTTTGACCTGGCCAAACATCAGAGAAGCAAACGGTAAATAGGGAAATGCTAACTGTTTACTTCCCATCTTCTCAAATAGCTCTTTTTTGAGATTCTCATGAGAAAAATTGCCTTTGTTTTAGTTTTAATAGTATATTGGATTATTTCAGTGACAGTGTTTGTGGGTCATGAGAAGATGGGTTTTAGGTTGTTAAACCAGGGCTATTTTTTTAGTATTATTTAAAAATGTTTCACAAATTCATGTTTAATGTAAAGATTTAAAATGTTAAAATATGCCATGTATGCATCTAAAACTAAAATTAAATTATGAGTCTTTAGTTTAGTTTTTCCAGTTTGTTTTAATTTTTATTTCAGTTTACAAAAATATTCTCATTATTTATTTATTTTTTCGTACTTTACTGTAATGAATACAGCACTTGCTAGAGCACCAGGGATGATAAGGATCTCAAATGTTTCCACTTGCTACTGAGCAAAATGTCATGACTGTATTGCTAGGAAATAAGATCAAAACAAAAAACATTTATATGAGAAAGAAATGACTGCATTACTGCTGCAAAAATCTTCTCAGCCACAAAAACTATTATGCTTTCTCCTGCTAATATGTCATCATATGGGATGCATTTACAGGGCCTGCTCACTGGGGCTCAGTTCGGCGTTTAAGCGGTCAACCCTGAAATAAATAATTACGTATCAGGCTCCTCAAACCTAATAATTACATGCTGGAAATGACGGAGCTTTGGGTTTTCCATGGTGATGCAGAAGAAAAGAAAGATACGATTTTCCCTCTCTCTTACATTTTTCCATTCTGTTTCATATGAAGTGATGCGGAAGCTCTATGAAACAGGAGCATTTCCCTTTAGCAGGCACGCACAAGGCATTGGTGATTTTAGACCACATTATGAGCTAATTGGTCCATGTTGAAACAACCGCCTGTGTTCGAGCGGTCGCTGAAGGGCTGACTCAAGCGAGAACAAACCAAGGCCAAAGCTCAGGCACAGAAGTCATTACTTTTGCAGCTTAAAGGTTACGAAGGACAGTTTCTGTCCACAAATTCCTTGTTTTGCTGTAGATGATAGTGTGGAATTCTGAATATATGGTGTCAGGGATTTTGTTAGTCTAGCGGTTTAAAGTGTACCCTGAGTTTACCTGCGTGTATAATTTGTTGAGGTGACGTGGCTGTAAATCGCAAGGATAAAACGGAGCTGGATTGTCCCTGGTCGGTTTCTGGTTGTGTGTCTCCATGTCCATGCATTTGTTTGCATGTTTGAGTACTTTGTGCGTGTGTATGTGTGTGTTGTCTGGTGCAAATCATGTGGCTATTCCTGCTGTGGTGTGTGGTTTCAGTTTCCACAAATCCTGATGTTGCTACTGGCTCTTAGGGCCAGTCAGCTCAGCTGCCAGATATCTGGAAAAGTAAGAATGACTCACTGCTCAGGCTAGACCATTTGCTCGCTTACTTTCTGTATTTATATTAAAGGCCTCTGCCATCTTTCACATTATATGAGCATTTCTATTGGTACACTATTGCCTTGCTTACAATTAAACTGCTCTCCGTTCTCTCAGCAGTATGTGAATAACCACATCATGTGCAATAATAAAACCAGTGAGGACTGGGAGAGTTAAAGGGTCTTGGCACATGAAACATGGAGGCGTTCCATCAGAAATATTGAGATTTCATGACACTTTTGACAATTTGGTGCTCCCTGCAGAACAGACCTCCATGGTGGCAAGAGTGTAGCTTGTTGTCAGTGCTGTGTTGTAATAATATTCAGGATCCAAAACATCAGCAGTCAGAACATCAAGTGAGTCATTTAAACATCCTCTCTGCCTCTCTTACAATTAATTGCTGCACCCTTTGGACTCCAAAACTAAATTCACTTTTAATCCTTCAGGTGCAATTCAATCTCTCACACATCATAAAGCATCTAAGATACTATTTTTGACTTTAGTGTGCATGACGTTCTGTTCAGCACTACTGTTGATGGTACAGTAGCATAGAAAAAAAATTAAAGGGGTGGTTGAATATGATTTCACTTTTCTAACTTTAGTTAGTGTGTAATGTTGCTGTTTGAGCATAAACAACATCTGCAAAGTTACAACACTTTGCACTTTTAGACTTTCTGAACTAACCATTCAGAAATGTTGTCTACATGTTGTCACTTCACCTTGAGTCTCTCCATCTTTCTGACTTCGATTTGAACATAAAAGGCTAAAAGTTTTTGAAATTTCCAGTGCATGTCTGTGTGAGGTCTTGAAGCTCCGCCCCCTGTGCCAGGAGCAGCAGCTCATTTGCATTTAAAGGAACAGACACAAAAACGGTGCGTTTTTGCTCATCCTCAAAAAGTGACAACTTTAACATGCTAAATATCTGTGGGGTATTTTGAGCTAAAATTTCACATACACACTCTGGGGACATCAGAGCCTTATTTTACATCTTGTGAAAAGGGCGTTATACCACCCCTTTAATGTGTTTCTGCTCAGTATAAACTAATTTAAGAACAAAGCCACAATTCAACCATCAAACCTTACCTTGAGTGCTGCATCCTTAAAGGAGCTCTGACACTGTGAGAAGTCATGAAAGTCATGACATTATTTTTCAAGAATATTATTTGTATCATGGTATAATATCAATGTGTCTTTGAACTGAACAGCATAACCAGCAAAAATAGCCCTTTCATGGCAGATCTAATGGAGAGAGAAGAGCAGCTGGAATGCAAATGGCTATGAGATCACGATTTACAGTCCAAACCGCTGGATTTCAACACAGCGAAAGTGTTGATTCGGGTTTTAGCATACCGATATTACACAAGTTGAGCTCTTGGTAAAATATTGTATATTGGGAAAGCTAAAGCTTTCATCACAGCTTGCGAGTGAGTGCGAGGACACCGACGTCTCTGCCCAAACCACTGAATTCCTCCAGTTGAACGTTGCCTGTCAGTCAAACGGCCAAGTACATCACACTCATGTCTGATTGGTTGACTCATGCTTCTGTGGCCTAACCACAAAATCTCTGATTCCTAGGATGATTTCATATGATTCATGAACACATTTATTTTGGAGCTGAGAGGGTCGTGTCATAGAGATTAATGTAATGTGTAGTAATTTAATGAAGGAGTATTTATGTTATATAAAAGCTATAGAACAACCTCTGCCATATGCTATTTTTATAACTCTGGTTCTAAAAAATCCTTTATGGCAACTGTCTAAGTCTATGTGTTGATCCCGTACTGGCGACTTTACAATGTTATTTGCCTGAATTGTGGAAAGTTTACATTTTGAATGTGGAGTTGTATAGGTCAACCATCATCTGCACTCGTAACAGTTTCTATTTTAAATTCTGGAAGTGGAAAGTAGGCAACAAAGGCAACAAAACAAAGCAGGAGTTGGCTTTCAGATATTACCACAGTTCAGCATTATTGACTGCGGTTGCCATGTTTTGAGCAACATCTTACAGAAACAGTCAAAGGGTCCAGATTTGGGTTGATCTGACTGGCACTTGACACTGTGGTGACTTCTAGGGTTTGACCACAGCAGAGCTGTCACTGACATTACACTATATTTCCTTGCCAAAACAACCTAGCTGAAAGCTCAAGAAAAATATGATTTTTTTTTTTCTGCTCCCAAAATATATGACGACGATCAAAATATTTTTTGTTTTTATTAATAGATATAAAAAGGATCTATATATTATACTTTCTACTTAAATGTCTCATTAAATGTTTCTTAAAAAACAAATACAGACTTTAAATAATAAACAGAGCTAATAAGGACTTTGGAAAATGACTCACAAATTTCTATTTAATCACTTTCCATATAGTGATTATAGTAGTTATTGAAAAGTATTACTATTATTATTTTAGATTGAGTGCAAGTCCATTTTTTCACATTAAGATTGCAAGTCCATTATTTCTCGATGACATGATGGAGATGTGAAAGGCCTTATATCGTTGAGCAATGACAATTTCATTGCGCTAGCCTCATAGCATAATTGCCTATAAGTCATTTATTTTAAATAGGACGTAGGCAATTATGCTATGAGGCTAACGATTGCTTAACTCTGATGAAGTTCAACTAAATTTGTTGCTGGCTTTATTTTTTGGCTTGTGTTTCTCTAAAGAGTCAGTCATACATCATGCAGCAGGTAATGTGGAGGTTATTGAGATAATTGTTTGCAGTTGCTACTGTTGTTAGATGGTTTGTGGTCATGAGGTAAGTGTTGCTCCTGCAGAGGATATTGATTTCCAACCTCTCCTCGACAAGGGCCAAAGACCCTCACCTTTTGGTGGAAAGAATGGAATGATTTTTTTTAGAAAAACAACTTCTCACAACTCATTATTACAATTCATTCAGTACATTAGCCTCTTTCTATCTTTACTAAATACTTCTCTGAGTTTAAATATTGGCATGGCAATTTTGGTCAGTAGCTCACCAAGCATCATGAACGAAAGCATTTTCCTTCCATGTGGAAACAGTGACTGAAGCAACCAGCTCCCTCTCAGGCCCCTCTTCTCTTTTTTAGAGAAAGCATCAGACTTAAATTTTAATTGCAGGTTACTCTACGATTTATCATTTGTTTGGACTGTTGACATTTTGCAAACTGACAGCGGGGATTCTTGAGCAATGAGCTGCAACCTCACAATACTGGTAAAAGCTCCCTTATGTTGTGTTGTGAAACAAAATAGCCTCTTCTCTATCCCTCTATCCATTTACCCAATTTGTAATCTTCATCTGCAAAGCATCTTTATTCACTTTTAGAGGACAGAAGATTGCAAGGAGAGCCAAAGGAACCTGAGTTATTCCTTATATTTTTTTGTGAGAATTCTAGTTAGCTACTTTATATTTTCGTTGATATGGGTAATAGACTGTAGGGATATGGAATTCCTTTTTTAAAATAAAGAAATAAATATTGCAACCGTGGTTGGTTGCATAAACTGCCAAGACTAGTCTTACAAGTTAGTCATCAATTGTTTTTCTTTAAGACTGTTCATAACTTTTTAAGGGCCAGATTTGCCAAAATGGGTAAATTAGCGTGAGAGTGCGTGATCTACTGACGACGCACAAAAATAAAGAACACAGACGCAGCTGAATCATTTCCAAAATGACAAACGCAATCTACCAAGCCAGTGCAAAAATAATGGCGCAAATAACAGTAAATTGAAAAACCATAGTAAATTACGTTGCGTGATTCATTTAAATACTCTCATCCCATAAGTTTTGCGTCTGAAATGGAAACTCCTACAAATGCATATGAAATAAGGTCAGCCGCAAAAATAACTAATATAGCATAGTAGTAATAATAGTAGTTTTTTTAATGCCAAAAGAAGGTTTGCTCTACGCGGTTTGAAATCTCTGGTGTTTCTTACGTAACAAACTATCTTGTAACCAATCACGTCAACGTGTGGGCACACTTTATCATTAACTTTTATTTTTTTTGGGCTTTATCATTAACTGCAAAGCAGGGGAGTCTCAAGAGAAGCCAGGTTATCCCGGTATATTTTTCTTTTGATATGAAAAATCATGTACATGTGCAATATAGCGGGTGAATTATGTATATGATGTATATTATGATGTTATAATGAACTATATGACTTTGTCCACTGACGTTCTGGGTTGTTCAAAGTGTTTCTAAGGATGCTGATTTTTAGAGGGAAGCTGTCTGACTGAGATGGTGAACGGGAACATGGTTTGTGTAACATTAGCAACACATAATAGTCAAGCCAATGGCTAATCATATAAATTATCGTTTAAATATGTCATTTTGGTGATCAAAGATGAGATTTATGGGAAACAATTATTGACTACAGGGGTACTTTATTATAATGGCCATATGTTTATGCAACTTGTCCCTGGTCTGCCCGCTACATTCAATATTAGCCAATGAATCAGTTGATGGTATTCACATTTAGAACAGAGCTCAGGTGTACTCACTAAATCTTTCTGCCAAGGGCCTAAACATCTCTTTGTCTCACTCTTTCTCTCACTACGTGCCTGCATCTGTCTGAGTAACTGCTATCCTCAATGGTTTGACTATGCAGTCCTTTTTGAATTTGAAAAGAAAGAAAGAAATTTGAAAGAACGTATAACTCCCAGCTGCCTCATTTCCAAAGAGGGGAAATTATACTGCAATTTTTTTATGCCTTGCTTTGATAGAAACATTTGATGAAAGGAAAACAAAATATGGCTTTTTAAGTACTCTTAATGAAAGCAGCTGCAGCACCCTTTACTTTGGTCACTTATGTTTAAAGTAAAATCAGCTCAATGTTCATCAGATGTTTTACTTTGGTTTCAGACTAGAGACATAACCAATTTAGATATTTAACTCCATGAAAAATGAATATGTATTAATACACACCATGATGATGAATTAATTAAACAAGATGTGTGTATTTGCTACAGGCCCAACAATAATGTTATTTTATTTTATTATTATTTTGGATACTACTAGTGAATCATAAATTCATAAATCATAAATTCATAAGTCATAAATCAATATTTTTTTAGAATCATTTAATTTCTTAAATGCATAATTTTGAAGTAGATATTTTCTCGTAGAAATCTTGCTCTTGTTGTGATTTTTATAATCAGGATATTATGTACATGTTTGGTAGTTTACTGGTGTGTACGATTACAACACACTGCATGTTCATTTTGACCAAAACTTAGTAACTGTGGTTTTGCTATTTTCAAGGTCAAGTTGAAATGGAGGTGGGCCATATTTCACCATTAGAGCGGCCAGAACGTCAGTATTAGTTATTATATAATCTGTAATTATATGCTTGGGTATAGCGTGGTTTGGATGGTGTCTGAGGTTCTGCTGAGAGTTTGTCAGTGGGCTTTATATGGTAACATGCAGCTATGTTAACCACAAATCTCTGCATCAATCAAGTTAGAGGGCATCTTTCCGAAAGTATGCAGTTTAAACTGCTTGTTAAGCAAATTAGAAGATTATGGAAGATCAGTTTTTGCCATAGAGGTGATGTAAAGTGATCCCTGAAACCTGAATTTCCATATTCTTCTCAAAAAGCATTTTCAGGAGCAATGCATGAGCTCATAATAGAGTGACCTAAATCAAGCATAGATGGACAGACAGACGAAGAGACAAAAAGAGGGAGGAAATGAGAGAGAGAGAGAGAGAGAGAAAGAAAAAGAGTGAAGATCTGTCTTTTGGCTGAATGAGCACCTCCTTTTAGTTTGGCCACTGTCTCCTCCTCCTTGCCTCAGATATAGAGTGTTTTTAGAAGCAGTAGAGTCAATCAGAGCCGGGTGTACAGGAGAGCACACTGTCAGGATATTCCATCCTTACGCACACACACACACACACATACACTAACACGCACTCGGTCTCGTTCTCCATCTCGCACAAGCACATGGAGTACTACTGGACCCACCTACTCTGGATTCTCTGGAGCGTGATGCCAGGTGAGTGTGTTAGCGTGTGTTGCCTGTTTCCAATTAAAAACATTTAAGAGAGGCAAAGCGGTAAGTAAACGCTCCATTGATACTACCAAACTGAATTAAATACTCTGCAACTTGAGAGTTGAATAAGTGCCATGGATGTGATTTGTGCGCATGGGATTGTATCCCAGCACTGTGCATCTCCCACGTCTGCTTTCCAATGTCAGGCGCTGTTACACTGACCTCCTGTGATAGATAGGGATGCTGGATTGGCTGTGGAATGGTTGGAGTTTACCCTTGCTCCAATTTCCATCCTAGCTCTTGCATACTTTGAAATGCAGGGAGATTTAATCAGGGATGTATTGGGAGTTCATTGTTTGCGGTGTCTGGGAAAGATGGGAAAGATTAAAGTTCACTTCTGAAATGACTCTCTTGACAGCATATTTAAAGGACTTTTGCAGTTCAGTGCTGTCATAGGTCAAGGGTCCCTGAGAAACTTTTAATCAAATTTGCATTCCTCCCCAGTCCTGTCATGTTTTAGGTCTTAATTAATTTGTCTGTCTACCCATCTGCAAAATTAAGAAGGCTATGAGGATGAAAATAGCCAAATATTTATTTTATGTAATTTGATTGGCTAAAAGAGAAGAAAATGTATGTGTAACTGTTGATGGAACTAGTACTAATCAAGGACTAATGTGTGAGAGAGATATAAAGAACATGTGTGTGTTGGTATGTTCAAACATGCTTTTTCTGTTTAGTTTGTTTATTACTCATCTTGACCAGTCGCCAGTAAGCCAGCTGTGACCCGGGCCAATTTGAATCAAGTCCAGCAAAGTAAACATTATACTAGTACAAACTACTGTCTATTGTACTCTTTTCAGCCTTTCCCTGTTCACATTACATTAACACATTTCTACAAAGCAACTTCTATGTTCACTTTGCAGCTGAATGTGGCCTAAACATGGATTTTCTGCTCAAATCAGACGCTCCTAAATTGACCTGCACTCAAATAGACTCTGGCTCAAGCAAGGTGCACAATTATTACAAATGTTGCGATGGAATGATATCAAAACCGCATGAAATTCAACCTGTTCATACTGAAAGGAAATATTAATCTGTTCACACTGACATCCAATTAATAGATCAATTCCATATTTTCCAAATCCAACAATGTTTGAATAGCCTTCCGACTATGACAGAAAGTTGGTTAATCCAGATTATACTCACATTTCTTGAGATAATTCATTCAAGTGTGATCGATTCTGGCTTCATGTTTGACAGCGAAAGCAAGCGCAGAAAAAAAGTTACAAAGCTGTCACTGGGACAGTACCCTAAGGTACAAAAGTTAAAATATACACTATGTACACTTAAAGTATAAATATGTAGTTTTAAAGTACTAATATGTACATATTAGTTCTAATAAGTACTAATATGTATAAGATACTATTATGTACCATTTAGGGGTAAATAAGGTACAAAGATGTACCTTTTCGCTTTAGTAGTACCCCCATTGACTTTTGTACCTTTTTTTTCTGAGAGATCAGGTAAATGTGACAACAGGGCTTAGTAGAGGGTCTGTTCCACACAACCAGTCAGTAACGACTCCGTTTTATGTTTCATGAACCTTCAGTACAAAAGAAATACTGAGCTGAAGACAGACATAGCTGAAAGAAACAATAATTTGCAATAAGTGAATCAGATGTTGATTCAGTAACCACTCTGATTGATTCAGTGAAGGATTCGTCAGAAGAATTCAAACTAGTGACATTTTTAAATGATTCACTAAAAGAATCGACTCGCATGACTCACTTGATCGTGAATGGGACTACGCGCTATCTGTTTTGGCATGCAGCTCTCGTCCACAATTTTTTATCACCACATTCAATTCAGACTGCAAACTTGCATTCACAACTAATATGATTAAAATAGGACTTGTTTTGCTTTGATGCTGGAGATATCCACGATAGGAACGATATGTGAAAATGTCGGTTGAATAGCTGTTGTTTGGTAAATGTTTGTTTCCTGGCTGATTTATGGTGTAAAGAAACTGCTGTATTCTATTTATCTCTGTAGTTTGTAAGAGCTTTGATGTTAGTAGCAGCTGATTCAGGCTGCGATTAAAGATACAATATTGTGATCTTAGATGCCTCTACCTGGAGTACTACTTAGGTAATAATAATGGAATAAAGGAATTTTTTGTGTGGGTGAGGAACTCCAGAGCTAGTGAGTAATGCCTGACTGTGGTGTATATCAGTCTGCTGATGCCACGTGCCTCACGGAGAGTTTACTTTGGCCACAAACCCAGTTGAAGGCCACCAGGCTCATCCCCTGCTAGCCATCTCTCAGCAGCCCTTCAATGAGCTTTCCAGACCACAGAGCTCACAGCTGGAAAGTCAGCATGAAATGAGCAATGTCTGGTCATTTTAAGCTTAATCTGTGAGTGTAACAGAATGTATATCAGTCCCTGAGGTGCAGCACATACAGTAAGAGCATAAAGTCCATGAGATCTTAAGCAGAATAGTATTTCAAAGCAATGGTTTGAAAGATGCATTTCCGGCATGTGGAGTTTATTAAAAGTCAATCTGCTGGCCCATAATCCTCGCCAGTGGGCATCAGTGAGGCTCATTAGCATCAGGGAAGTTCCTCACGTAAATATTTGTGAAGGAGGGAAGGGATAACGGAGGGGTGAGCAGATGTTTAGAAGATTTTGTCACATGTGGGCTTGCACACAGCTGCATGTCTAACTATGGTCTAGTAGTACATCAGTGTTGGTGATGTGGGTTTTGATTATGAATTGGATTTTGGTGGTTGGTCTGCAGTAGATATGCCACAGATGTGCCCACAAACACCAACTTAAACATTTCTTTAGAAATGTTTTGATTTTGATCACGATCTGATCGAGATTTCAGTGTCTGGGCATGTGGCATTGATTGTTTTTTAGAGGACTACTGTAATATATTGCAGCTGCAGGTATTAGCTGGAATTTTGTCTTATTTAATTGTCTGGTGACAACATCAAGCATGTAGCATAATCATATTCATTTCATCAGAAGATCAATAGGATTTAACACCCGTGTTTTTGGAAGATGAAGTGGTGTGTACTTGCACAATGCTCATAATCAACATTTGCATTACAAGGTATTGATACATTTAGGTTTTCAGTGAAGATGTGGTCTTAATGTGAAAGATTTGTATTTAAAAGACAAATGAAGAGAAATAGGAGAATGAGACTAGAATATGATGTAGGGCAGATTCGAACCTGCATCTCTGTGTATAGCTCTTTAAGCATCCCGATCACTATACCATGGGTCTGTCAAGGTCTGGCAGATTGTTAGTCTTCAGGATCCATGGACATTCTCATAGACTGGAGCTTCACTGTCAGTATGACTGTGGTGTGGCTCCTGTAGCTTGGTTGTGGTCCAAAACAGCGCAGGCCTGGCCTGGACACACAGCGCAACCCTTGCAGCCACTGTATTGAGGTTTATTTATCTGGGCAAAGAAATCCATACACAGGAAACCCACTCTATAGGACCTGCTGATATTACAGAGAATATTAAAGTGTCTGCCACGTTAGTGCTTTTAAATGGAAACTAGAACCTTTCTACTCCCCTCTCTTTCTCATTATTTTTTCCCTTAGATTTTTTCTTTCTTTTTTCAAGGGTAAAGCTGTTCTCAGATGGTGTCTGGGACAATTTGGTTTCAGTAACAGACTGGATGCCTTAGATGTGTATTTAAACCACTTTGGAAAAAGTGATCAGTGACTGTGGGAGAGAATTTAGGGGGGAAAAGGTAAAAGCAAAGTTTAATTATCACAGGTGTTATTAAGTTTTTCTTCTTCACTGGTCAGTCAATGGATCTATATTTAGATTCATACACGTGTAAGGTTCTCATTTTTGTGGCTATTCTTAAATGAAGCCTTCCAAGAGAATGTTTGGGGGAAAAAGATCAAAAGGTTCTGGACGTCTGGCCAGTGTTGCAATTTGTTGCCATGTAAGTGAATTATATGGTTTCAGTAATTATATGAGTTTATATAGGTAATTATATGAGTTTGTTAGATCCAGTTTATTTAATGCTAGATCCCTCTAAATTTGGAGTCAAAAAGAGTTTTATTAAAAAAAAAAAAAACTTTTATTCAGTAAGAACGCATTAAAGTGATCAAAAGCGACAGTAATACATTTTACTAGAACTTTTGAACTTTCTATTCATCAAAAATCCTGAAAAAATTTATCACAGAACTGTTAATAATTAATAATAAGAACTGTTTCTTGAGCACCAAATCAGATATTAGAGTCAGATATTAAATCAGAGTCGTGTGACACTGAAGACTGGAGTAATGATGCTGAAATTAACTTTAAAGAGCTTTAAAAACATGAAAAAAACCTTTCTCACTCCAAACTTTTGAATGCTATTGTAGATATGTATATTTATAGCAAGACAATTGAAATATTATACATTTTATTATATTTGATAAAATGCATTAGACTTCTCAAATTTGGTTAAGGGCAGGAAACTAGGATATCCGTTTGTCAAATACACATTTTTATCATTCTTAACTTTGAAGAAAGAAGGGCATGGAACAGAGGATCTGATGAGAATAAGTCTGTGTGTGAACCATTCAGGGGTCAATTTGAGTTTCTCTATATAAGCCTTCATTGCAGTTCACAGTGGGACATACAGTAATCAGAATAAAACGTCATTGACTGGCAGCATCACTCTCAACTGTTAATCACTTTCTGTGAAAGGCAGTGACCAAAAATGAGGCTAGGAAAGACATGTGGTTCACATTATTCGCTGTGCATTCTTGTGCCTGAACAGATTAATGTGCAAAAATGATTTTACATCATCCCTGTACACAACAGTAGCCTGTCATTATTCATGCTTTTGTCTACAGAAAGAGAACGTGGGAAATGGAAAGAGAGAGAGAGAGAGAGAGAGGGAGGGAGGGATGCTAAAAGCACTTCACTTCTCCTCCTCTCCCCTCTACTAAGGGGAAGATCTCTTCATCTCATCCATCAATCCTCTGCAAGATATAATATGCTGAATGGAAACTGCATCCCTGCATGAAGCAGACATTGTACTTATCAGCATTGTCATCAATAAACTATTTCATTTTCTCTGGTGATAGCTGGAAAATAAATAGTTTTTTTTCTATTTTGAAAGACATTTTAATCTTTTAATTTAATCCAGAGGAGATGGATGTTTTCCCTCTGTTTTTTCCATTGGTACAGAGGCCAAACTGGAGGCAAAGAGACCTGGGGCCACCAGAGAGAATCTGGCCTTTCATCAGACCCCATTGTATGTTTTCTGCATCCTTGCCTTTTTTTTTTTTTTGTCAAACTGATTCATTCTCTGAACTCTCAACGACAGCATATGGATGTCATAACCTTGCACACGTGGAAATGCAAGTCGTTCAGAGTTCAGAGCGGAGATTAACGGTGTAATTCAATATGATTCTCAGGTAAATTAACCATTGTGTTTACACTTGGATCAAAGCTTTTTTTTTAGTTCAGCACCTGCTTTAGATTTAGTTTATGCTTATGGATATTGATCTTTATTCACAGTGTTTATAACATGAAAAGGCTACCTTTGAGACCTGCATCAAAAAATATTCGCTAAAATCGTTAATGACATGATTATTTGACATTATTTGCTCAAGTCTGTTTACAAATAATAAAAGGTTTTGTTTACTTAGGAATAGTTCACCAAAAAATGAAATTTTTTATTACACATTACTCACCCTCATATCGCTACAAACTCGCAAGACTTTCGTTCATCTTCGGCACACAAATGAAGATCTTTTTGATGAAATCTGAGAGATTTCTGTCCCCTACATTGACAGCTACGCAAAAGAGATTGTAAAACTGATCCATATGAATTGAGCGGTTTAGTCCAAATTTTCTGAAGAGACTTGATCACTTTATATGATGAACAGATTGAATTTAGGCTTTTATTCACAAATAAACATTGATCTGCTTGACGCGTGAGAACAAACCTCTTGCGGAAGCTCAAACGTGTTGCGTAACACATGAGAATGAACCTCATTGGTTCTCACATGTCAAGCAAACATGCTTGAGCTCCTGTTGGTTTACCGCAACTGATGTGTGAGTTGATGATTGTTTATGTGAATAAAAGCCTAAATTCAATCTGTTCATCATATAAAGCGATTGTGTCTCTTCAGAAAATGTTGGACTTAACCGCTCAATTCATATGGATTCGTTTTGCAATCTCTTTATGAACTTTTTGAAGCGTCACAGGTTCTGTTGCGTAGCTGTCAATGGAGGGAGATAAATCGATGAACAGAAGTCTTATGGGTTTGGAACGACATGAGGGTGAGTAATTTTCATTCAAATAAACAGAATTTTCATTTTTGAGTGAACTGACCCTTTAACTGAAAATTCTGTCATCATTTACTCATCATTCCAAATCTATGACTTTCTTTCTGGATCACAAAAGAAGATATTTTGAAGAATGTTTTATTTTATTTTTTTCTTCTTCTCTTTTGATCCAGAAAAGAAAGTCATTCAGGTTTGGAAGGACACGAGGGTGAGTAAATGATGGCAGAATTTTCAGTTTTTGGGTGGACTATTCCTTTAATTAAAAAAAAAAGTATCTGTAGCCTAAACAGTCATCTTTTGCTTCAGGTTAAGCCATAATTATGGTGCTGAATGGAAGCAACTTAAAAGACAAAATAGTCTTTTGATTTTGACTGAAATTGGCCCTGCCTGTAAGAGCTCTGTGAGTCATATGTGTAACTTCAGTACTTATGTCTTTTTTCTTTTTTTCTTTTTTTTTTGATGGACAGACAGTCAAATCTGTTGTCGTGATTGACAGTTTTATTGTTTAGTCTCATCCATAATGAGGTTGAATAGTCCTGTCTCTTCCACACCAGAGTCTGTTGACAGAGTTGGAGAGTGTCAGGTCAAGCGGTGAAAGTCATGCAGGCTTTCTCCATGATCTTGAGCATTAGACTGATTATGAAGGAGCTTCAGCATTGGACCTCCATGAAGGTGTTTGTTAATCCATTGACCAGGATCTTGTAGTCTTTAACCCTCAAACCGTATTCACTTTACAGCCCTTAATTCTGTAATTGTGGACAAATGTGGGCACGGGGGTCTCAGGTGTGATCCAACAATTTTTTTTAAATAAATGATATATCACTATCTTCGATAAAATAAAAACTATCAATTTATGGTGTTTTTTTTTATTTGTGAGGTATTTTTGAATTTATTTAAATTAATAATGCCATATTTTCTATTTAAAATATGCTTATTTTTATGTTATATTTAATATTTTTTTAACTTCAGTAAAAAAAATCATTTCATTCAATTCAGATAGCTAAAACTTAAAAAATGAGGTGACTTTTGTGACATCTGGTGTCTTATGTTGGTATAAAATTTACAAAAAAAGCAATAATCTCAATTATTTCAATAGTAAATATGGCTTTAGTACTCAATGGCTGCATATAGGCTGAACTCTATAAAACTGTTATAATAAATGTAAGTTTTTGACTTTATCACAAGTTAGAACTGTAATTTAAAATATATATATATATATCTGTGTTAGGTGAGACAATACAAAAATGCAAAATATGCTTAGACAAATATGACCAAATATGACCAAATATGGCAAATAAATAGTAGACCATTTATTGTATATTTTAAACAAAAAACATTAAAAAAAAAAATTAAAAAAAATGTATTGGTACAAAACTGGAAAGAATAAATTACTTTGGTGACACCTGGTGTCTTCTGTTGGTATAAAATTAACAAAAATAAATAAATAAATAAATAATATCAATAGCCACTAGATGGCTCTACTAAAGGGCTGCATGTAGGCTCTATAACTCTATAAAACACTGTTATTATGAATTTAACCACCAAGTTTTTGACTTTATCACGAGTTAAAATTGTAATAATATATATAATATATATATCTTTGTTAGGTGAGACTGTACAAAGATACCAAAATATGCTTAGACAAATATGACCCATCAAATATGATGCTATAAGGAAAATACAAAGTAGTTGATCATTTATCATTTATTTTACACAAAAACATCAAATTTCAATAGCTCAAAAAACTAATTGGTACCAAACAGGTAAGAATAAACAATAATAACTCAAAAAAGTAAGTGTTAAGTAAGAATAAACAGGTAAGAACAAACAATAATCATAGTTATAATGTGTTCATGCACTTGTGCGCATGTGTGTGTTTGTGTGTGCATGTGCACAGGTGATTTTAGAAAATAAAATTAAAATTCAGTCATTGGCTCATTCAATACTTTGTTTTTATATGTGTGAGTGACTTTTTATTAAAAAAAAAAAAAAACAGCTCTGTTATTGGCTCATTGAATGCTTGCTTTGTGTGTGTGTCTGTGTGTTTGTGTGTGTTTGTGTGTGTGTGTGTGTGTGAGTGTGAGTGTTTGCCACAATGAGATTGTTGTACAGGATCACCCCTTCATTTGTGTGTATGTATGATATGCATTGTGTTGGATCTAATGATTTTTTTTTTGACAAAAAAAAAAAAAAGCTCTGAATTACAGTTTTTCCCATTCATTCCTATGGGTGCCCATTTTTGACCCAAATACGGGATTAAGGAGTTTTTTTTTTTCACCCATTTAACATTCTTGAATCGAGTCAATTTTTTTTTTGTGTGTTCAGGTGGCAAATTTAGGAAAAGTAGCCAAGTCTTGTACCGCTCAGATTAAGGAAAGTATTTTTAAAAAATTAATACAAATTATTTTGCCCACATTTGTCCAGATTACGGTTTTAGGGTTAAGGGGCCCGTCAGAACATAAGCAGAAGCCATACAGGGATGTCATGTGTAAAAAGAGACACCTTTGAACTTTGATGGAGATATAGCAATCACAGTCTGTTTTCAGAATAGGATGAAACCTCAAAACATCAAAGTGTCTATTGATTATTTTCCATGTAAGGAGGATTTCTGGACCACATCTTTAAGAAGCCTCAAAAAGCCCAATTAACACAAGCAATTTTTAATTAATTGGGTTACTCATTGCTGCTCAGTCATTTACATTTTAGGCAATACTCGCTACAAAGACTAATTCTGTAAATACCTGTAAGCCAAATCTGAGTACAACGCCTTATTCAGAGAAAATCTTTATCCAAGGATTTATCCAAATTTAATTAAAATTAATTAAATATTAAAAAAAATCAATACAAATTACTTAAATTTTGAAATACATTTCCACACTTCAAGTATGTCCATATTTGTCTGCAAATCTGTCAAGTGATTTGGTTAAGGCCAAACAAAAAACAATGTGTACTTTGTTACTTTGTAACAATGTGTGACCAGAAGCGCTACTATTTAGGATTCTTTGTGCTGGCAATAATTCAGTTTAGCCACAATTAAATTTTGCTTCTTAGTTTTGGGTCATTGCTGGAACTCCTTGCCTCACAGAAACTATTGCCATTGCCAGTAAGTGTAGTTTTATGTTTAAGCATGCTGTGGATGAAATTCATAGTTGAAATGTCTTTGTCTGTTTACAGGGTTCCATGACTGTTTCAATATTGACACCATAAATCACAGGATCATAAAGGGCCCCAGGCAGACGCAGTTTGGCTACACTGTCCAACAACACATGGCTGGAGGACAGAAGTGGTAAGAAGCACTTATTGAGTCTCTTCCTGTACCCTTTGATTTTGAAGGGATAGTTCACCCAAGAATGAAAATTCTGTCATCATTTACTCACCCTCATAAATACCTAATACATTATATGTCAAAAGCACGTTGGTTGTGTGTAAAATCATAGTCTGAAAGCTTATTTACATTCATCTATCAAAACAAAACAAAACAAAAAATCCTGTGTCCAGTTCTTGAGGTGAGGGAAGTGTAATTCAGAAAGATGTCCCAGAAAATAGTGAATTTGTTTTTCATTGCAACTCCCAAACCAACAGTAGGTCTCATTGCCTCATGATTTATACAGTTTTCATCGCAAGTAAATTTAGATCTCTTGTAAAAGGAAAATCCACCTGATGCTTTTAGGGGGTTATGAGAATTGGAAGGAGTTTAACATTTGTCGTCCATCACTGTGATATCATCATCTCTCTTTGCTTTGGCAATTTGATTCAAATCTGGCATCCCAGTTTGTCTGCTTGGCCACAGCTCACCTGAAACCCTGTCCAGAGGTCTATCTCTCTCTCTCTTTCTGTGTGTGTGAGTAATAATAAGTGTGCCTGCAAAGAGAAACCTTTTCTTTGTTTCTAAGTGTAAATCACCCCTTTGACTTCATATCATAGAACTGTATGAAGGACCTCATGTTTGTTTGGTATAAGCAAGAGAATTCAGCTCATCTGCTTCTCATTGTAATGAAGAATTTTTTTTCCCCCATTGTACCTTAGATCATGAAAATGATAAATTCTATCTCACATTCCTCAGGTAATGGCTAGATGGCTTGGTCTGTAGTTTAGATGTGAGTGTGTAGTCAGTTTAGCTAGACTGATGTGGGGTGATATCAACAAAGACTTTCTCAAGTGAGCGGCTGCCAAACAGACCCCCTTTCTCTCTGCCCCATTCACACGGCATCTGGAAACCATTAACAGCCCAAAGGACATTTTCAGTGTGGCATGTGTGTCTGGCTTGGCTATTTAAAAAACAAAAAAATAAATAAATCCTATTTAAGTTTTGTTTGGGAGATGTGTGTTGTGAATGAGCACTTACACAACATACACAAAGCAGTCATAAATAAAGGCTTGCACATCTACCAATATCGCAGTAGAAGACTAAACTCCACATGAAGACAAGATATATTGAGTGAAAGCCCAATTAACAAATGTCACAGTAGATGTATATTGTGAACAGCACTGTAAGTTTACACCTGTGTGCTGCAAACAGTTAATGAAATGAAAGCTAACACTGCCTCGTGGTCAAAATTAAAGGGGACATATCATGAAAATCTGACTTTTTCCGTGTTTAAGTGCTATAATCAGGTCTCTGGTGCATCTACCAACCCAGAAAACGTAAAAAAAAAGTCACAACCCATTAACTTTGTTATGGTAAGCCTTTCTCTGCAAGCCAAAAAATAAGCCGATCAGATTTTGCTCCCCTTCTGATGTAGGAAGGGGATCTTCTGCACGTTTTCACCCACGGTGCCGCCATTTGGTTTTCGCAAGTGATAACAGTGTAACCAGTTCTAACACAATGGCAAAAGTTCGAGAAAAGCATGCAAACTGTTCTGTCATTGGCTGCACAGACGAGCACTGAACACTATTTGACCAAAAAATGTCACAGCTGTCTCAGAGAACTGTGTAAACTTGTGTAAAAGTTAAACATGACACATGCATGTCGATGAGATGATTCAATGTAACTCCACAACAACTACATAAATGTATCCACTAACCATTCAGAAATGTCCAGGTGCAGTCTAAAAGTTGCAACCTCTTCCTGAGTCTCTCTGTAAGGCTGCACTCCACTACTGGTTATTTCTGAGATTTTGGATGATTGAGATTCACGTGTTTTATTATAGCCGGAGTATCCGAAGCTCATGTAAAGGATCGACCCTCTTCTGAACGGGTGCGGTGAGCAGCAGCTCATTTGCATTTAAAGGGACACACACAAAAACGGCCCATTTTTGCTCACACCCAAAAAGAGACAAATTTGACAAGCTATAATAAATGATCTGGGGGGTATTTTGAGCTGAAATTTCACAGACACATTCTGGGGACATCATATATTTATATTACATCTTGTGAAAAGGGGCATAATATGTCGCCTTTAATATAATATTTCTGATGCCAGTAATACCTTCTCTCATTCCCATCTGTTAATGTGATAAAGAGACAGAGCTTTTGGGAGCTTGTGTTGTGTTTATACTGGCATGACTAGGCAGTAGGAGAGGAAAAGAGTTGTGCAGGAATTGGCTGTAGATGGTAGCTAATCGTCATTATGCGGTAAGTTTACTTCAGATCGTTTGAACAGGAGAAATGCTTTGGACTCTGAGACACTGCTTGCTATTTACTTGTGCAAGTTGTGCATGTGTGTACTGGTGCTCTCACACAGTTTGAGTCAGGAAATGTCTTGATTAGCACAGTCAGATCCTTTGAGGAGAATGTTTAGTCCAGGAAAGTAATGGAGTCTAGCTGTGTCTCACCTCTCTCACAACCCCAAAGCCCTCTCAGCATGGACAACACACAATACACTATGACAGTTCAACTTATTTTTCATGCAGTTTTTGGTGCAGAATACCTACAGTATTAAATTCAGTGAAGTGACTTGATTGGGGGTCCATGGAGACTTTCTGAGGCAGGGTCATAGTCCTTTGCCCTCAAATACTTTGAGAGATGTTTTGGAAATTTCATATCATATCATATAATATAATATATAATATAAATCATATCATATTTAATGTTGCACACAAAATTAATTAAAAAAAAGGTTTTATTTAGGCTAAAACTAAAACCCTAAATAAAAATGTGTAATTAAATGTGAGTTTTTGCATAATTGAACTCGGTATGCTGTTCAAGGTGTCATGTTCTGAGGTAATAAATTAAACCAGTTGTAGCAAAATTCTTCGGCAATGAGCCAAAGTAATTTGACATATTGCTACTCTAGCATAATTTTGGCCACAGTGAAGTGTGTTCACACAGCTGACATGTTTCCCTGTTGTAGCTTATTCATGTTGTGTGCACAAAATAGACTGACATGGTCAAAATGCATCACTGGAGAAGCACTAATTGAACATCACTGTTTTGGTTAATTGTTTTATATCATATACCATATAATGTCATATCTGAAATCTAATCAAGAAGCTAAATGAGGAATTAAATAATGATAACAGCAAAAGACTATCATCCAATTGTTCATCCTGTCTCTTTTTTTCTCTTTGAATCTGGCTATTACTGCATATAAACCTTCTATTGTTTAAAACTAGTATGTGTAACTAGTTTTATATACATATAATAAACTTCTAAAATGTTATTATAGTAGTATTCACTATTCTTTCTCTTTCTCTCGGGTTCCATGAGGGTCCTATCACAGCAGCATGCAGTTGAAAAGGGTGTTATCCCAGTTTCAGAGGCACAGAAGGGGTTTAGTGGTGTAGGAAAATGGGGAAAGGGGCTGGCAACACACACATCAGCTGTGGTTACTGAAACCATGGACTAGAAGGAAGTATGAAGTAGTTGCTGTTCTCTCATATTTTTCTCTCAGAGTCTAAATACTATGTTAACATATGCATTTTATTTCAGGTCAGTAGACCAGGATTGTTTGGAACATGTTCACTTCATGTTCCAAGACAAAGGCATTGACCTATACTGTATATTGGAACAATTTCAGCAGTTTCCTACCATGTTCAATAGCATATACATAATTGCAGGCTAGAAACTTTGAAATTGTCATGTTAAAGCCTGTGTTCCACAAATTAGTGTTTAGCTTTTTTGCAATCGGAGAAATCTTATATTTCCATGCCATGTAAACCACTAAACAAGCATGTTTAATTTTATTTTAAATCAGAATTATATACTTTTTTGGGGTTTGCTTATTATGTCACCAAAAGTGAAAGTATGTCTTCACTTTTATGAAAAAAAAGTTCTGTCATGACAACTCTCTGAGAGATTGGCATGGTAATGGATATGGCAATGTTAATAATTTCTTGGCGAAATAGATCCGTGCTGCTGCTGCACATATAACAATCATGAAATTACCCCCGTAGCAAATACAGGTGGAGCTGGGAAAGATGGAGGGTTTCTGAAAGCACGCTGCAGACTGCTAACAGCAAACAATGCCATGTATTTGAATGTTGAGCAGCAAGCTCATTGGTTTGAGATGCCACAGCAACCAATCAGCTGCACAATGTTGATAACGATGTGATCGCTAACAAATTGAGTTAAGGACCTATCAGCATGCACCATCTAGAGTTTCATGGCAGAATTTTGTATTTGTCTAGAGCTGTTGATTCTCTTAGGCTGTGTTCACACTTGGCAGGTTTAGTTAGATTAAAACAAACTCCGGTGCGATTGCTTTGTTAGTGCGTTTCATTGGAGTGTAAATGCTGCCATCCAAACCTTGGTGTGCACCAAACAAACGGACCGAGACCCCTAAAAAGGTGGGTTGCAAAATATACGTCATAAAAGCCTTTATTTTTTGTATCTTTAGGTTCAGACTTAAAATGACTGTGTGAATGCTAAGTGAACCAAGACTAAGGGCCTGTCTTCATAGTCGACAAACCTGAAACAAATCCGGCGAATGCGTCTTCTGTTTTCCACATGTCGTCTCTGTTGATTAATCAGACGTAGATAAACCAACACAGCTCACACAGGCAACACAACCACTGGAACCGGCATTTTCCAGAATGAAAATAGTAGTAGGCGACTACCGGTAGACACGTTGACGCTGCGCTGCGTAGGTGAGCACGTTCGCTATGCTAATTTGCATATAGTAGTATTTCATAGGGAAAGATCTTCACCCCTACTTCCCTCGTCGAGGGGACTTTACTCAAAACCAAGTGAAAGTTTTAAGGGGGGAAAAATGGGACAGGGCCTAAATGTATCATTTTCTTTTTTTGGTCCGGATCAAAAGAACCAAGAGAACCGAACTACTAGTGTGAACACTCCCTTAAAGTCTGCTTTACATCCAACTGCTTTGTCCAACTTAACCTACTAACCACTACTAGTATCACATAGAACAGTGATTCTCAACTGGTTTGACCATGAGACCCACACTTTCCCATGGTCATTAGAACGCGACCCAATTTAGAAATTTGACGTAATTTCTAAAATAGCTTAAGATAAGGCTATTAAATAGCAGTCCCAAATTAGTTTTTGTTATTACAATAAAGCTAAATCGGTATGAGCCACCGAAGTCATTTAAAAATATACAAAATAACACAAAGTGAAAATTAAGTTGTATGATGGGGTTACGGAAACAAGTTACGATGGTAAATACATAATACTAACATGAACTGTTAATGAAACATATGGAAACTGCTCCTGATGAATAGAATGAACATCATACCAGCATGCAAATCCTTCCCAGCTAACACACAAAGAACAAGTTAAGTAATTTATTGGTACTCTTAATTTCATGACTTACTAATTGACAAAAACTACGACGTTGCATGCTCATAATTTATTTTGCACATTATAGGGAAGGGATGTGCACGTGCCGCCGCATTTGCGCGTGCAATTGAAGATTGTGCTCAAAAGAACAGCATTTATTTGAAATACAGATCTTTTAAATTTGCAATTTAAGTTCTTTTAAAAATAATTCTTACTGATCCCAAACGTTTGAACTATATATAATAGTTCAAAAAAACCTACAGCACATGATCTGCAGCCATTATTACATTCAGCTGTATGTAATCCAAAAGAAAACCGTTCTCAATTGCTATTTCTTCCCGTCTCTCACTTTCTGCTGCAGTAGTGTGAATGCTGTTTGGATAGAAAAATGGTCAGAGCTCATGGATGGAAAGGAAACTTTTACAACTGCAAGACAATACATAAATGGAAACAACTTAGTTCGAATGACTGACTTGCATTACTATGATGTCTGTGATGGTGCTGATCCATCATCAGTGGTCATGGATGACCTTATCAAATATACAGAAATGTGGTTATGTAAAAGACATGAATTCTTGGTTCACATTTGCAGTGCAATCAATGAGAAGTTGTACTATTTGGCATAGCAAAGATCTTTCAGCGTAACGCGTTCATTACAACTGAGTTATTTTTCTGATGTCTCTGGCTGCCAGTGGGATTTTTCCTTGGGTGGCCATTGACAGTTGCACATCCACAGAGTTGGCCTGACAGATTCCTAGGGATGAACATAGAGACAAACGTGGCCTGTTTATTTTTGAGAGTTTTGCAGTTTGAATTCCTTGCTGAGTTTTGACTTTTGTCTGGCCTGTGACCTCTGAATTCCACAAGCAGCAGGAGGGCTGAAGCATTCTCTAGACTCAAACTCATCTGAAATATGGCTCCCAAACCGTCTTTTATTCTTGGTTAACAAAGCAGTAATGATTAAATAATGGGTTTTATGTGGGGTGTGTTGCTATAGTTCACTAGCTTTGCTACCTTTACAATGAAGAAGTAACAACACAAATGTGTTAGGTTTCATGTTAATGTCACACTGAGGTTTTCGTGATGTTTAACTTGTTCTTTTAAATCAATAACACAGGCTGGGATTTAAGATCATTTGTGGTGCATCTCTGCTTTTCTGTCCTGTCATATATGAAAGTAATGAAACAGCATATCAGTGGACTCACTGGCACTTCATAGACCTCAGCACCATGGTACCAAGTATTTTCTAACTCTCCAAATGTGAAAAACATTTGTCTATTAATGGCAAACACTTTCCTCTTAGAATTTTCCAAATGACTCGGGTCGCTGGTCCAGTTCTTTGTGGGATATTGAATATGTAAAGGTTGTGTATTAGCGAGGCTGTTTCATTCAGTGCTATTAGCCTTTTGTAGCCCTGCCACAGAGAAAAAAAAGAAGTATGAACTTAATGAGTCTGAGCCTGATTGTTTTAACAGCTCACTGTGTCATTGCCCTGGAAATTTGACTAGACTATTAAATCACTGCAACAATGGCCTTCTTTCTCATGCTCATCTCTCTATTTCTCTTTCATACTTCCTTCTTTCCAATTTTTTTATTTAGGTGAGTTTGTCCCGAGCTGAACTCAAGTGTAAAGTGTAGTGCCAAAAGCGGCTATAGCACCAGTAATATTCACAATATTAATAGCAGTGAAAATATGCACACAGTCTGAGCTCCTTCTGTGAAAAATTATTTCCAGAGACATTTGAAAATGTTTAGATTAACTTTTAACTGGAGACCTCGGTTGGGGTTTTTTTTATGTGTAAACTTATTTCCTTATTTCATGCTCATTTCAAACCGATGTCAAACTTAGATGGTTAGTTTATCCAAATATTGTTATATCACAGAAATTTCATATTTACATAAGAAACAGTGATACACTGTCACTGTCAGTTCATTTTGTTTATTTCTAAAGTGAGACTGAGCAGTAAACATATATCTGTAGTGTTATTTTTTCTACATTCTTATAATTGTATTTTAACTGTAATGGGTAAAATCTATTTGTTTGAGGAGCTGGATCCAGATTTTGTTGGAATGCTTCCCTGGAGAAGCTTGCCAAACAGACAAATATTTTCACAAGGGTCCCATGATGTTGACCCCTGACCTATGGCAGAACACTCATTGAGGTCTGGATCTGCAATAAACGAGTGTCAGATATCGCTCCCTGAATCGCACTGTCCCTGAGTGGGTATTGCTCCTGTTCAGAGAATTAACCTTTACCACCTGTCAGAATCAGCTTTAGATGTGGTGATTATTGGTGTGTGTGAGATGTGGTGCTTGATGAAATATTTTCATTGTGGCAGGATGTGTTAGTGCCTTTGTATTTTGAATCTTTCATGTATGATGCAGAATGAAGAGGGGTTTTCAGATAGGATGATCACCTTCTGAGTGATTCCCTTCCTTATCCATTCCAATTCAATTCAATTCACATTTATTTTTCACAATACCTTTTCAAAGTAGCTTTACAAAAAAAATGCATGTATCTACAAAACAATTTAGAGTAATCTGCTATCAGAGGTAAGTAACTGTGTCAAAGTAATGTCCATATGTCAGATATGTGCAGTTATACGATAATACAAATCATGAAGTTAGCTAACATCATGCTTTCATTTAGGCAGAGACAATGAGCCTTGTTAATGCAATTATTACGATACGTTTTGATCATAATGATTACAATTTATAGAAAATTTGGCAGTTTTGTATGTTGATACAGAATTGGTATCATCTGAAGATCCCAACTGGAGTTGGTGTAATCTGTAATGGGCATCTAGAGTTAGAAACAGAAAAGCAACTGGACAATAATTAGCATTGCTACTGTTCATAACATTCATATTCAAGCAATAGATTTTCATGTGCATTTGATCTGATGGAATGTAGCTTGTTTGCAGGACAACCACCTAGTAGTGCATTACAGTAATCCAGTCTAGAGGTCATGAATGCATGAACTAGCTTTTCTGCATCAGAAACAGATAACTTGTTCCGTATCTTAGCAATGTTTCTAAGGTGGAAGAAGGCTGTTTTTGTAACATGTGAAATATGATTTCAAGAGACAAGTTGCTGTCTAATATAACACCCAGGTCTTTAATTGTAGAGGGTGAAGTAACAGTACATCCTTGTAGATGCAAATTGAATTCTAGGAGATTCTGTGTACAGGTTTTTGGTCTAATAAGTAATACTCCATTAGACCTCTTATTATATGGTCTCGGTCTTATGTGAATTTAATGGAAGAAAATTGCTGGTTGCCCAATATTTTATATCTTTAAAACATCTCTGTCGTGATGAAATATATAATGGTGTATCATCAGCATAACAGTGGAAACTAATTCCATGTTTTCTAATAATATTACCAAGGGGCAGCATGTATACTGAAAATAGCAGAGGGCCTAAAACAGACCCTTGCGGCACTCCATAATTTACTGATGGTAATATGGATTATTTAAATAAACAAAATGTTTACGGTCAGATAGGTACGATCTAAACCACCTTAATGCCTGTCCCTGAATACCAGTGTAATTTTGTAACCGATCGGTTTTGTAACCTAAGAGTATTTTATGATCTATAGTGTTGAACGCAGCACTAAGATCAAGTAAAACTAGTATTGAGATGCAGCCTTGGTCAGAAGCTAGAAGCAAGTCATTTGTAATTTAATTTTTTTGGGTCCTGAATCCTGACTGAAATTTTTCATAGATGTCTTTTTTTTGCTATAAGGAGCACAAATGAGCAGAACTTTTTCTAGTATTTTAGACATAGATGGAAGATTTGATATTGGTCTGTAATTTGTCAATTCATTTGGATCTAGTTGTGGTTCCTTAATGAGGGGCTTAATCAGTGCCAGCTTGAAGGGTCTTGGGACATTACCTAGAGATAGAGAAGAATTAATAAAATTGAGAAGAGGCTCTATTGCTACAGGGAGCAACTCTTTAATTTAGTGGGTATTGGATTTAATAAACTTGTTGTTGGTTTAATATGCAGTAAGTTTTATCTTTTCCTGCCCCATAGTTGTAAAGCACTGCAATTGTTCTTTAGGGGCCGATAATTGAGGCTGAATCATAAAATGCTGTCAAAGGTTGTATACATTTATAATTGTATTTCAGATGCTTTCTATTTTCTCAGTGTAGAAATTCATAAATGAATTACTACTAAACTGTGATGGAACATTCAGTTCAGGTGATGTCTGTTTATTTTAATCTAGCCACTGTACACTGAGCAGTTGAGACATCATTAGGGTTATTTGCAAATCTATCTTTAGTGGTTGGGATAATCGTTCTACCTAATCCATAACGCTATAACGCTGAACAATAATACTTTGAGCTGTGAACGGAAACTCTGAGTTGCAATGCTGTGCTGCTCACGTGAAAATATAGCATTTTACACGAGAGCTACTCTTAAAATTTGCTATTTTGCAGTAAATTGACTTTTGTTTCCCATGATTAGTTTTACTTTCACTCTCTGACCCCAATGGACATATATAGTGCCTTACATCTGATAGGCTATTTAATAGTACCACCTCACCATTAACTAATTTTGAAGTTCTGAATGACATATAAGAGCCCATCTTGACATGGCACAGGCACATAAATGTGAAGGTTTTCTCTCTCCCTCGAGACCACTATCAGCATGAAAGAATTCTGCTTCTCTTGAATAAACAGTTGAAAGTACACATCTTGATGTGTTTAAGGATGCCTAGTATTCCAGTGATCTGTGACTAGTTAAATGAGTCCTCCATGGCTACTTAGTGAAAGTGACAGCCTTTGCTTTTAAAAGCTGCATGCTTCCGAGAGCCGTGAAAAGTACTGCTCCCTACAGTGCGACTGCCACTGCCCCTGAATAATGTGTGTGTGTCCCTGATTGCTCTCTGCAGGAGAAGTATTACGTGTGAAGCATGTCAGCATTAATGGAGCGTTGTGTTTAGTCAGTCTGGGTCATAGGATACATATTTCAACACACACACAAACAGATCTCAGCAGAGTCCCACATACCTAACCGCCCTGCACGCTTCCATCGATACATTACCTCAGACGTCAACATTCAGCTTAAACCTGTTTAAACATTCCTTTGCCGTTAGATTCCACTCACCTGCCATCTCTCATTGATTCACTTCCTCTAACCTCCTTTAAAAGTCCCTGTTTTCATAGGGAGCTTAAATCAACCCGCTTCTGGCTGTAATATTTACAGGGAAGTGGATCACACACCTGCTTTATGTTTATGTGTTTTTTTTCTGACATTTCTGTTAGATGAATGCTGTACTGTGTCAAAGATAACATTTATATGTTTGGATTGTGGATGTTTCTAGGTTACTGGTAGGAGCCCCACTGGAAACAAATGGACAGCATCAGACAGGAGATGTGTACAAATGTCCCTTAAGCAGGAGATCTGGAGGACCCAGCTGCACCAAACTCAATCTTGGTATGGTGATTGCAGTTTTTATATTTTCACAGAATTTGTAGTTAATTTTGTGTAAAAAGCATTTCAGCATTGTTTTTATCATCATATTTCCATAATAAAAAAATAAAAAAAATCATAATTTTAATTATCATCATAATGTACATATTACGTCTCTTTGTTATCATTGGTGAAGTTGCACAACCCATTGTTAATGAAAAATTCCGTCAGTAATTGTGTTGATGAGATTAACACTGGATGACTGTGGATTATAATTACTAGAAATATAATTAGCATAAATACTTTTTGTAAACATACTTCAAAAGGAACTGTAATTATTTACTAGCACCAAATAATTACTTCACAAAACTTCCACAATAAGGGTAAGAGTTGTGGTTTGGGTAAAGTGTTACCATGCATGCCTTGTGAAAAGCAGTGGGGGGTGGGGAACAGATTGATTCATTCAAATACACCCCTGAAATTGAGTTTACATACACATCTGGGTTTT
Source organism: Abramis brama (assembly GCF_963993115.1). Lineage (NCBI taxonomy): Eukaryota > Metazoa > Chordata > Actinopteri > Cypriniformes > Leuciscidae > Abramis > Abramis brama. The sequence goes on along the minus strand of NC_139965.1, from coordinate 26,938,396 downwards.
TCACTACAGAACACAACATCTACAGTATGTCAAGCATATGTGTTCTATATAATCTTAAGTGTGTCAGTGCAACCACTCTGCCAGTTTCAATATGTGTATGCGTATAGATGCACACACATAACAGATGCACACTGCAGATAAAGTCAGGAATGTCTAGACAGAATTAACAAATATGTTTACTGTTAGAGGAAGTCCCTGTTTAAAGTACATATGCCACATATGGACTGTGGTCAGATTTTACAGTACAGCATTTTATTTCACTTACACATTTGAAACATTTGTTAATGTTTTTTTTTTTTTTTTCTTAAGGAAGGATATCCTTGACAAATGTCTCTGAACGAAAGGATAAGATGAGACTTGGAATGACCCTTTCGTCCAACCCTAAAGACAACAGCTTTGTAGTGAGTTGAATGTTTTGAATGTCTGGTTAGATAATAATATATATTCAGTGTTATATTTAAAGTAATCTTGAATTTAAACGGTCTACAACACTAATATTGTTAAGTGTTTAAACAACATCTATTCCCTGTGGAACACTATGGAATCATAATTTTTATGTCAAATGAGCCCATGATCTTCATGTAAATCCTAAATTAATTTATTAATGGTGCACTTAATTCTCTTTGTGATAATTCACAGGCATGTGGTCCCCTTTGGTCGTACGAATGTGGTAGCTCGTACTACAGCACTGGAATTTGCTCCAGAGTCAACGCCAGCTTCAAGTTTTCCCGCACTATCGCTCCTGCCTTCCAAAGTAAGCACAATGCACCTGCGCCCTCGATTTAACTAGGACGGTTTTTACAGTGACATTTCAGTAATATGTTTCAACTTTCTGTCTTAAATGTGGACTTTATTTGTATGCTGAATTTGGCCATGACAGTTTCTGGATCTGTCATATGCAATATATTGTGGAATTAATCATCTTGTTAAAAAGAAAATGATCATGACTGCTCATAAAGAAAGAGCTGAGAATATAAATCTTTTTTTTTTTTTTTTTTTTTTTTTTTAGTGAAAGAATCACAGGCCTCTTTTTTTTTTTTTAGAACAAATCCCTAAAATTAGCTTCTGAGCAGAATTACTACCTTTTAAGAGTTGCCAAAGGCATCAAAAACATCTAATTTCCCTTATCAGGGTGTGAGACATACATGGACATAGTTATAGTCCTGGACGGTTCAAATTCAATCTACCCCTGGAATGAAGTTCAAGACTTCCTTATCAACATCCTGCGGAAATTCTACGTTGGACCGGGACAGATTCAGGTGTTTTTGAGTTTCTGAACAATGTCACTGCGAAGTATCAAATGTGTCTTCATTTTTGTCACATGAGGTGAATCATGTGCTCGTCAGGTTGGAGTACTACAATATGGAGAAAAGGTGGTGACAGAGTTTCAGCTGAATGACTTCCGTTCTGTGGAGGATGTGGTCAAAGCAGCCCGTAAAATAGGCCAGCGAGGAGGAGAAGAGACCAACACTGCGCTGGGAATCAGTGTTGCACGGTACTGCGCATAAATGAAAAATATATATAATAATAATAATTAAAAAAACACTTAATAATCATCCAGCTAATAATCATTACACTACCATGCAAAAGTTTTTCATTACCATTAATTTGTTTTAATGTTTTTGAAAGTAGTCTCTTCTGTTCATTAAGGCTGCATTTATTTGATCAAAATACAGTATAAACAGTAATATTGTGAAATATTTTAATTATTTTAAACTGTTTAAATGTCATTTAGTCTTCAGTGTCACAGAAATCATTCTAATATGCTGATTTGTTGTTCAAGAAAAAATTCTTATTATTATCCATGTCGAAAACAGTTGTGCTGCTCAATGTTTTTGTGGAAACTTCAAAAAAGATATAGAAGATTCCGTTCATTTTTCTTTGATGAATAGAAAGTTCAAAAGAACACCATTTATTTAAAAAAATAAAAATATTTTGTAACATTATAAATGTTTACTGTCACTTTAACACATCTTTACGGTCACTTTTGATCAATTCAATGCATCCTTGCTGAATAAATGTATTCTTTTCTTTCAAGGAAGTAACTTACTGACCTCAAACTTTTGAACGATTGTACATTTTGCTTATTAATAGAGTCCAAGACTTACATTTACAGAGCATAAATTATTATCTATGGATATTCACAGCTCAGAGGCCTTTAAACAGGGAGGTAGAAGAGGAGCAAAGAAGGTCATGATCGTCATCACAGATGGAGAATCACATGACAGCGCTGACCTGCAGCAGGTCATTGAGGACAGCGAGAAGGATGGCATCACCAGATATGCCATCGCTGTAAGTATTGCCTTTCTTACTTCAGTTTACATCATTTTTTTTCCTGCTTTCGTTTTTTACTTTGGCAGTGATGCCAACTCTCATGCTGAAATTATGTGATGACCTATTTTTAAAATGGGCTTTTAACCAGTCATTAAAGTCACATTCAGCTGCTGACACCAGTGAAAAAGGCCCAATGCTTTCACTCCTACTTATTGAGCCTTAGATTTGATATGTTGTCTTGCAAAGAAATGCGTCATGTTTGAGCTCTTTTCAGGTTGATTGATTCTTGACGTTCTTCTTCACAACAGGTACTGGGCTACTACAATCGAAGAGGCATCAACCCTGAAGCTTTCCTTAATGAGATCAAGTACATCGCTAGCGACCCCGATGATAAGCATTTCTTTAATGTGACAGATGAGGCAGCTTTAAAGGACATTGTGGACGCTCTCGGAGAGAGGATCTTCAGTTTAGAGGGTTGGCGATTTTACCACAATGGCACCACACACAGCATTGCATCATATCCATAACACAGCCCAAAACCTCAGCCTGTAAAATCTCTGCACAGCACTACACTGTAAATTGCATTGGACCAAATCTTCAAATTTATGCCACATCTCTTTGCTATATTCTCAGTGCCAACTCTTTCTTTAAGATCACTGAAATCTGCAATGCTCTGTAGTAGGAAATGGTGGACTCTTTTCTCCTGTGTGTTTATGTTGTCTTTGTGTGCAGGGACTAGCAAGAATGGGACAGCATTTGGTCTCCAGATGTCTCAGGCTGGCTTCTCCACACACATAGTGGAGGTGAGTCTGTATGTTCATCAGTATGTAAGTGCATTTAAATGTGGTCATGTAAACGTGTTAACCGGTTTTCCTTTATCAAAGTAAGGTCATAAATGGCTTAAGCATAAACCGATCAAAACAGGTAGATTTTTAAACCTTACCCCTATTTCGCCCGGCATGTAAACAGATTAACCTGCATTCTGTCAGCTTATTGAAGTGTGCATGTGTGATATGTGACAGTAAAGTGTCCTGCAGATATTAGCACATCCAGAAAGAGTGAGCATTTCACGGTAAGGGAGGAGGAAATATATCGCAAACTCCAACTCTTTCTTGACCGAGAAATTATAAAAATGTGTTCTCATCTCATGCAGCCGAAGTAGAAGTGGTACAGTGGTACACTGCTTATTTATTTAAAGGGATATTTCACCCAAAAATGAAAATTAGCCCATGATTTACTCACCCTCAAGTCATCCTAGGTGTATTTTTATTTATTTTAGTCAATAAAGTTTTAAATAGAAATGTTTTTCTTACACGAACGCATCGCTTCACTTCAGAAGGCCCGTCAGAGCCATGTGGAGCACTTCTATCATGGATGGATGCACTTTGATGGACTTCAAAACTTATCACTGCCATTATAAAGCTTGGAAGAGCCAGGACATTTTTTAACATAACTCCGATTGTATTCATCTGAAAGAAGAATGTCATATACACCTAGGATGGCTTGAGGGTGAGTAAATCATGGGGTCATTTTCATTTTTGGGTGAACTATCCCTTTAACATCACATCTCGTATAACGAATGGAACACTCTGAGTCAAATCCACAAATTATTTGGTTTTGACGTCACTACCGGGTAATAACCAGATTTTTTAATAAAGACTAGTAAACATGGCTTACCTGTGTTGCCGGATTAGAGGCTTGCATGTAAACTGGGACAATGGGTTAATTCAATAAGCTGATTTTTGGGAGTTATTAGTGTATCGGTGTGAATATAAATGTGCTTTGTAAGTTCTGGGTCTACTTTATTCCTTAGTTCACAGCTCCTTTTTTCCATCTCAGCTGAAAGAAAAACCTAGACAGTTTAACTGAGATCAGATTAAGAACTTTGTCTGAACCAAAAGTCAGACGTTCAGTGAATGTTTAGGTTTACTTTCTTTAAACTGAAACTTTATCTTTCTTTCTTCCTTTCTTTTTTCTTTTCTTCCTTCCTTCCTTCCTTCCTTCCTTCCTTCCTTCCTTCCTTCCTTTCTTTCTTTATTTCTTTCTTTCTTCATTTCTTTTCTTCTCTTTCTTTAGGTCATCTCTATACAGGGTATGTCGCTGTCAGTAATATGATACACCAAAAATATTACACCTTTACAATGGTGAGCAGATAAGATTCCTCCCTGATAATTTAAACAAGCCTCTTTCTGATTCTCATTCCAAAAAAATGAATATAAGGCCCAGGCTTTTCCAGGAAAGGGATTATTGTGGTGAGAAGTGTGGAGGAGCCGCACCTTAGGGGAGAAGGAATATTTTTTTCTTGTCTGTCTGAACCCAGAGCTGATATTAGAGCTGGCTTGTCCTCCAGCACAGACTCAGCATCTGACACTCCCATACTGTACCTGCTGCTCTGGCAGGCAGTCTGCCACGCTCCGTCAGCCCAAACTGTACCTGGTAGGTCTGTATCCATCCAAGACCTGCTCCCAACTGTAATGCTAATCATCTCTGTCCAGGCTGCACAGTTTGCTGATGCAACCCCTCCGATTTTTCCACTCCGTCCCCTGAAGGCAAGCAATGAGAGTTATTAATATCTAGTCTTTTTTTATGGAAGAAATGGATAGGAAAACTCCAGATGGCCATTGGGATGGCTGAAAATCTGGATGCCTGGAACAACATCTGCAACAGAAGCATCTTGAGTGTTGAGAGGAGGGATAAGTTGTTGGAAAGAATGTTTGCACTCTAGGAGAAAATCATACCCCTAAATCCAGATGGTACTCTCTAAAGGATGTGTCTAAGTTTAAATGTGTCTAGGCTTATATACAGTGGGGAGAACAAGTATTTGATACACTGCCGATTTTGCAGGTTTTCCTACTTACAAAGCATGTAGAGGTCTGTCATTTTTATCATAGGTACACTTCAACTGTGAGAGACGTAATCTAAAACAAAAATCCAGAAAATCACATTGTATGATTTTTAAATAATTAATTTACATTTTATTGCATGACATAAGTATTTGATCACCTACCAACCAGCAAGAATTCCGGCTCTCACAGACCTGTTAGTTTTTCTTTAAGAAGCCCTCCTGTTCTCCACTCATTACCTGTTTTAACTTCACCTGTTTGAACTCGTTACCTGTATAAAAGACACCTGTCCACACACTCAATCAAACACTCCAACTTCAACCTCTCCACAATGGCCAAGACCAGAGAGCTGTGTAAGGACATCAGGGATAAAATTGTAGACCTGTACAAGGCTGGGATGGGCTACAGGACAATAGGCAAGCAGCTTGGTGAGAAGGCAACAACTGTTGGCGCAATTTCAAGAAGTTCAAGATGACGGTCAATCTCCCTCGGTCTGGGGCACCATGCAAGATCTCACCTCGTGGGGCATCAGTGATCATGAGGAAGGTGAGGGATCAGCCCAGAACTACACGGCAGGACCTGGTAAATGACCTGAAGAGAGCTGGGACCACAGTCTCAAAGAAAACCATTAGTAACACACTACGCCGTCATGGATTCAAATCCTGCAGCGCACGCAAGGTCCCCCTGCTCAAGCCAGCGCATGTCCAGGCCCGTCTGAAGTTTGCCAATGACCATCTGGATGATCCAGAGGAGGAATGGGAGAAGGTCATGCGGTCTGATGAGACAAAAATAGAGCTTTTTGGTCTAAACTCCACTCAACGTGTTTGGAGGAAGAAGAAGGATGAGTACAACCCCAAGAACACCATCCCAACCGTGCAGCATGGAGGCAGAAACATCATTCTTTGGGGATGCTTTTCTGCAAAGGGGACAGGACGACTGCACCGTGCATGTATTGCGAGATCTTGGCCAACAACCTCCTTCCCTCAGTAAAAGCATTGAAGATGCGTCGTGGCTGGGTCTTCCAGCATGACAACGACCCGAAACACACAGCCAGGGCAACTAAGGAGTGGCTCCGTAAGAAGCATCTCAAGGTCCTGGAGTGGCCAAGCCAGTCTCCATACCTGAACCCAATAGAAAATCTTTGGAGGGAGCTGAAACTCCATATTGCCCAGCGACAGCCCCGAAACCTGAAGGATCTGGAGAAGGTCTGTATGGAGGAGTGGGCCAAAATCCCTCCTGCAGTGTGTGCAAATCTGGTCAAGAGCTACAGGAAATGTATGATCTCTGTAATTGCAAACAAAGGTTTCTGTACCAAATATTAAGTTCTGCTTTTCTGATGTATCAAATACTTATGTCATGCAATAAAATGCAAATTAATTACTTAAAAATCATACAATGTGATTTTCTGGATTTTTGTTTTAGATTCCATCACTCACAGTTGAAGAGTACCTATGATAAAAATTACAGACTTCTACATGCTTTGTAAGTGGGAAAACCTGCAAAATTGGCAGTGTATCAAATACTTGTTCTCCCCACTGTATATGTAACACATATTCGACTTAGACTTTATTTCATGCCCCAGAATTTATTTTATTTGGTTTATTTATTTTTGGATTTTTGTACATTTAACATGATCACTAGACAACATTATTTCTGTAATGACAAGTCTCGGGAGATTGGAATGGTAATAGAGATTGGCATGGTAATGGATATGGCAATGGTAATGTATTTGGTCTTGCCGGAATAGATCTGCTACGCTGCTGCTGCTGCTGCAGCTGCAGAGCAAGTACAGAGGCTTGCTACTGCCAATACATTCACAGACATTGCTGTGAGCATGTGAGGCATGCTGCTGCTGCTGCACATGTAACATGCATGAATGAACCCCCCATCAAATCAGGAAACAAGAGAAAAGGGCAGAGCCCTCTTCAACAAACATCCAAACAGATCATTTACAAGTTGTCCAGCCAATACCAATAAAGCTGTGGGCAGGAAGACTATTGCTATACATTTGTAAATCAACTTTTTTACCCTACACAGTTGCACAGGGTAATAGGAGAAATAGACAGTACAAGTAAAATACACATGATGTTGAGTGGTAAAAGAAGCTGTTGCATCGGCAGATATGCATACATGATGACATAGACAGGAGACAGGAAAGGACAGGAAAAAAACATCCAGAACAAACAGCAGATCTATTGCCAAGACATGTACTGCATTTTTTTCATGGGACTACATGTTTTACTATCTTAGGTAGCCTTGGCTACCTTGCCGACCTGCTTAACACTAGTGACCTAAGGCTATTTGCGCCTTGGCTACCTTGCTGACCGGATAAACACTAGTGACCTAAGGCTATCTGTTTCTAGGCTACCTTGCCGATCGGCTTAACACTAGAAATGCATGCTATGTGTTCTCGTGAACAATAGATATAACAATGCAAGCTGATAGAGATAGGAATTCAGCAACCACCAGAGCAAGTACCATCAATAAGTCATTTGATGATAATTACAAAACCTTTATACTGTTTGATAAATGAAAAGCCATTAGGAGCGATAATAAATGACAGGAGCATGCTCTCATACTGCATTAACATGTTAAACATAATTAATGAAAACATTACTCTTGAAATAAAAGAATGTTGTTGTTGTTGTTTTTCTTATTTACTTTAACCTTCTCATCCATAACTTAGACAACGTATGCTCACAGAGATACAAAAAATAGACCATTTGCTGCTTCACAGACACAACTGCATAACATTCCAGCTTATGCTTAGTAAATCACACAAGACTATAAACAGATGCTTAGTTTAACTGTATTGTTTTTTAGCGTGATTCGGACACACAGGCATCTGAATCGGACACACACATTTAGCATAGCTAATAAAAACATTGCTCTTGGAAATAAATGAATGTGTCATTAAAGTTATACCGCTAAATATGTGAACATTGTTTAAAGCGCAAATGCTTATATCACTTTAACTGTTTTCATATACATGCTAACATTGTATAAAACAGCAATGAAATACAATAGACCGCTGCTGCTGCATGCAGTAAACACTGCTGCTTTAAGCATCAGTGATTCACTCGTGCAACTGCTGACATGATGCTAGTTTAAAACATTTCTAACATAAAGCTAGTTTAAAACTTGTAAAGATTGGTCCATTTAGGAATTAAATAACCGGACCACACAATGTGCGCAGAGATGTGGAATAAAACATCAATCACTTATATTAGAAGTTGATTCCAGATTCGTTCTGAAAGCGCGCTGAAGACTGCTAACAGCAACACTATTGGTATTTGTTTGAATGTTGAGCCACAGCTCACTGGCCGCTAATGCAATCACTTACACTTTCGCCTGGCTCCGAAGAGAGAGTGCGCGCGCGTGACCGGGGTCTCTCTCGATGCTCATTCTTTCAGTTAAACATGCTCACAAGCACAGCAGTTCATCTACATTAGATGGTGTAATGAAGCGTGTGGGTTACTACATCCAACAACCGAACATTTTAACTTACCCTCTCGTAATTTCTGCATCCTTTAGCTTGGACTACAAAATTGCAGCGAGAAATTAAAATGGCGGATTGCTCGAAGTGGTGGACCGGAAGTCAATGACCTTATTTGGCAGTTCCGCTGCAAATACTGTGACGTAATAGTTCAAAAAACGTCATAGAGAACAGAAAAATCGGAACAGGTTGAAAAATATGACCAAAACAGAATATAAAGATATCAACGAAGCACCTGAAGAGAATAATTTCAACTTTTCTGTACTTCTAAACACTCCAAATATACAACAAAATGCATTTAAGGGCTAAAATAGTGGATTTAGCATGATATGTCCCCTTTAATTTGGCTCAGTGAGAACGATGCTGAGCCAAATTAAGATAAAGATGCCATCTGGCGTGTTTAATGAACCAATCAGATAAGATTAAATCCAGAGTCAACGAGAACCTCATTTGATTGACTACAAGAAGAATGTAGACCCGCCTTCCCTCTCACACTTGCAAAGCTCTAATGAGTGAGAGAATCGTGCCAAAACTGTAAGCGTACACAACAAGTAATTTAGACATTTGCAACAGTTTATTTTTTACACATACAGATTGGTTCTACATGGTCAATCTGTTTTGCAGTTCTTCACACTGTTGTTTTCGCTGCAAATGGCTGTTCATGGGCTTGCAATGCTTTTGGCCATATTTTGGCATCCACTGTAGTGGGGAATGCAGACTGAAGTGTTAGCAGGAACAAGATTCAAGTGTTTAACTGGTCAAAATTAGACAAGCAAAAGCAAAAAATAAGAAAATTATGTCCAGTAAAATGTGTCCAGTAAAAGTCTTAAAGCACTGCAGCACTGCAGTCCTGGTAGCATCAGGTTTAGAGGCAGTCCTGCTTTGTGTCTTTGTGCTGGTCCCTTATCACATCTTCTGCATGCATATGTGGTGCTGGTTCAGTAGAAATGAAAAGCGATGATGGATTTATGGTAGCGATGATGAGGTGCAATGGTACCAGGTGCACAACATCACACTCAGCCAGCACTGTTCCATTTAGATGTGACTCCTTTTATGCTGTGAAAGCCAGGATGCAGTAGAGCCTGCATAAAGGCACACAAAGCAGGAAGCTTTCTAAAAACATTGGTGGTTTCATCCACAGTGCATTTTGTTCTCTGATTAAAAACCAGAAAGTCATGATTATCAGCTCTCTGTGTTTATGTTTGAGATCTGAAGTATCCACTGAGCCAGAGCAGCGCATTCTCAGTGGGCTGCAAGTTTGGTAAGAATGTTCCGTCTGGGCTGGGATTGCTCAGAACGTTGTTGTTTGTATATATGCCAGGGAATTTAAGTTCTCTCTAAACATGAACCCATTCCACTTGCTCTCATTCTGACTACTGTCTACATAATTAACAGTGTGGGATGCAAAGCATTTTGTTCATATTTTTCAGCAGAATAAACTCATCACTAAGTAAATAAATTGTTTATGAGGTTTCCATGGCAATTGAATGCAAAGCACTTCCAGAGAAATCATGAGCTGGATGGACACTGAATGAATGAGATCAAATGTGTGAATCACGGTATTATGAATTTACTGAGAACTAAATGAGGTCAAGAATGTAGCTACAATATGTTCTATACAAACAATTGCAAAATGTGCATTTTTTTTTACTGTGCTTTCAATCTACCGTAAAATCCTCAAGATATTTTTGTCAATTACAAATAATCTTACTGCCCTCATACATTATGCCATGGAGGCATGATTGATGCATTGGCTAAATAATATAAAGAGGTTTTTGAGATTGTGAGCTTTTTTTTACATGGATTCCATTATTCTTCAGCAACTGGTCCAGAATTAATTCTATGCAATTCTCACTGAAATTGATTTATTTTATTTGACTAATGTAGTGCCATTGGAAGCAAAGGCACATCAACCCAAAATTAACCACTGCAGATGCTCTAGGATCTCATAAAAATCAGTTGGATGTCAGTAAAACTGGCAACTTAAAACAATAGATGCCTCCATTCATCCCTTTAAAGACCCAAAGCCTGTAGTTTGATGCTATAAGAGTTTACAGAAAAGAAGAATATAGTCAGTGAATTGTATGTAATTGTAAAGTTAGTGAATTGTATGTAAAAGTAAAAATCTGAATATATTTGTTTGCTCTGTCTGCAGGACGGTATTTTAGTGGGAGCTGTGGGAGCTTATGACTGGAATGGGGCTGTGCTGAAGGAGACTCGTCAGGGTAAAGTGGTTCCACCAAAGTCCTCCTATGAACAGGAGTTTCCAGATGAACTGAAGAACCATGGAGCCTACCTGGGTAAAGAATCCACACCTATACATTGATTCAACCATGGCTGTCACTGAGATAAATACCCCAGTGTGATATGTCAACATCTAAATGTTTTTTTTAATTTTATTGTTATTCATTCTACTGTAAAAAAAAAAAATTACTCTCTTGGTCTCATTTTATCTCCACTCTGTTACCAAGTAAAGTGATACATCCAGTATACAGTCTTTAATTGATAAGCATTTTATTTTATCATCTTTCTCCTTTTGTGTTTGTAGGTTACACAGTGACGTCAGTGGTGTCAGCTCTCAGTGGTCAGTTATATGTAGCAGGAGCTCCACGTTTTAACCACACGGGCAAGGTCATCATCTTCACCCTGAAAAATACTGGAGAGCTCACTATATTACACTCACTCAAGGGACAGCAGGTAAAGCACTTACAAACATGCTTACAAACATTTGCAGCACACAGTGTTTGTATACAATGCTCATTTATTCTCCAATAGCATTCTGCTGCTCTGACTCATTCTTCACACACAGTTTTTGCGTGTTTACAGCTCTCCTGTATTCAAGTACTCCAAAGCCTCTTTTCCACTGTCAAGCCGAACGGTTTTAAGAACAGCAAGGAATTGTTTCAGTTATAGTTACAGTTATATTAATACAGTTCAGTTTCTGTTGCCTGGCTACCAGTTTTTCTGAAGCTGGCCTGGTGGGCTATTTGAGCGACCTAAACACAAGTTAATAATAAAATGAAAAGAATTATCTGAACATCCTCCATAACACAATCGCTATTTACATCTCATATCGTCTGTAGACTCTTGCGTTACCAATGCAACGACTGACGGATCAGCGTGGAATGGATCGATTAAGTAATGAGAACGGTTTGGCCTGATGGTGGAAAAGCAGCTAGACTGTACAAACGACAGTCATTGTGTTTTCAATCTCTCTCCTGGCTTTCATTTGCGATGAGTGGACTGTCTAGACTACAAACTCAAATCCATGTGCTTCTCATCACAGTCCTAAAGCATGCAAATAAATTCACTCTCACAAACACAGCACAGAGTTATTGAATATTTTTAAAGGAGATAAACATTTAACAGGTGATTAGCACCTCAATAAATCGCCTTAAATATGACCCCTATTAATCAAACTGCATAATTATGCATGTGAGTCTTTATTTAGAAAGCATATACTGTATAGAGGATTGTGATTGAGAGACACATGAGAAATAAGCATTTGGTTATGGTGTTTTTTGTTGTTGCTTTGTCTAGATCCATATATATATATATATATACAGTATATGTTTTATAACCCCTTAAAGTATGAGATTAAAGACAAGCCATACATTTTTGAATCAACCAACTGCTCATATGAAGTTGCAAAGACTTTGGAATGAGATTGTGCACTTAAATTGTCATATTATGGCATTTTTATTTTGCCATTCACTGTATATATTTATATGCCCTTATTATGCTTGAGGACAGTGTAAGTAAAAAGTGGTACAGCTCATGCATTTTTATGCTTACATTAGCTTATACATATCCAAGTGATGTGCTTCATAGGCACTAAATGCATGTCCTTGTGCACCAGTATTAATCAGTCTGGCTTTGATGGATGTGTTTGTGCAGATAGGGTCATACTATGGCAGTGAGATTGCTCCAGTGGACATGGATGATGATGGAGTGACTGATAACCTGCTGGTGGCTGCGCCCATGTTCTTCAGTGGAGGCTGGGAAAAGGGCAAAGTCTACATATACAGAGTCACAGAGCAGGTACAGTTTCTTGTGAAAAACAAGTTAATTAGCCATTGACAAGCTATTATATTACCTCCTGTTTACTTCTCACCCAGAAAGCAACATTACAGATGTTGTCTCTTGTCTTAAAGCTGAGGGATCCAAGCTCTGAAAACTGTGCCTGTGCATTAATGCAGTTCCTCATTAATGGTCTCACATAAATACTGACAGGCTTTTGCCACCTGCCATACCTCGCATCAGAGAGTAGTGGATGGTGAACTCAGCAGGAAAATATTTCCCCCTTGAAATGTAATTATATGAATCGCACAGAGAGAGAGAAAGCTGCTTTAATAAATGGAAAAAGCTGGAGTGTAAAGCTGGAGCAATGCTGTGAATAAAGCAGACCTCCATCTTTATTCATTTAGCATAAAAGCTATTTCCTTGTGGCATTAACCAGGGGACCACAATCTGTGTTATGCCTCAGGTTGCAGCCAGACACAGGGTACATCAACATCGTTAACTGAAATAATTGACCATAGTTAAGTCATTATTCATATACCGTAGTACATACTCCATCCATTTATTATGCAAATCATTCTCTTCTCTTCTCTTCTCTTCTCTTCTCTTCTCTTCTCTTCTCTTCTCTTCTCTTCTCTTCTCTTCTCTTCTCTTGTAATCTGATGCTGTTTTAGGAAGGATGCAATTGATTTCATGTGTCTGTCGTCTGTGGCCATATATTTTCAGTGCGAGTGAGAGATTTAGGAATTTAGGAGGAGAGTTATGTGCATGGCTAATTACTCTCCCAAATACTTGGCTAACTTAAGCAGTTTTTGCTTTGAGAAAGTGCACCTTTCCCTCAAACTTTCCACCCATTTGAGACTAATTGATTTGAGAGGCTCAAATGCCTTCTTACTGACCTCACCTTAAGTGATAATACAGGAGCAGTTCTTACATTTGACCTTGGGAGTCTGGTTTGGACTGTTATTGTGAATGTGTATGCTTATAACTATTTATTTCAATCAATTTTTACATTTCTTAAAGGCTGCATTTTATTTTCAAAATCATGCCACAGTTGTGTTGCAATCTATGCAGCATTTGTTTTTTTTCTGTTTTGTTGGATAAAGGCAGCAGTTTCATCCAAATTTCTTACATAAATGCGTGGGTTGTCGTCGTCTCTGGATCTTTAACAAAATCCTCAAAAGATTGTTTCTGGTCACAGAAATGTTTAGCCCTTGTCCATGACCTAAGTGGATATTTACATCATAAGCAGCATCTTTTCAGAGTTTTTTTAAATTGTTGGTGTATGAAATAAATATAAACAATGATCCTATTCCTCATTAAAAGTTTGCATTGAAAATTTTTGTACAACAGTAATATAAACTTAATGTAAATAGACTTATTTTATATCTCTCTTAAACCCTAATATTTATTCTTACTGTATTTATGCCTGATTCCTAATGTATTCTCAATGTATTTTAAGTCCAATTAATACTTCAAGATTTCAGTTTTAAGCAAAAGCAACATTGAATTATAGGTTAGATGAGCATCCAATAATATGGAAATAGGAGTTCACAAAACATTCAGTACTAGTATCCAACCCACATAGACAGAGACATGAGACAGAGACAGGCATGACCACATTTTCAATGCATTGTGGCGTCAGTTGACTTTATTAAAGGGAAAACTATCTGTACATTGTTGCATTGTGAAACCCATTAGTTTACCCTCTGCCTTACCCCCTGTACAAGCCATCAAACTGGAGCAACAAGGCTCATGCTGTATCTAATTGTGTCTTACTACCTCACGGCAGCTCTTTATGCTTGTTTTCCCATCAGCCTCGTTTCATATTGGAGGGCTCGCTGGAGATCTTAGATCAAGGTCAGAATGCCCGTTTCGGCTCTGCACTGGCCCCTGTGCCTGATCTAAATGGGGATTCATTTAATGATGTGGTGGTGGGAGCTCCACTAGAGGATGATCACAAAGGAGCCATTTACATCTACTACAGCCAACACAACAGAATATTGAGGAAATATAAACAGGTACCACATAAGTGTCCAGCTGTTCTCTTGTGTATTCATTATTTGAATGTGTTGGGTTTGAATAGTTATTTATTTTACACCCATCTCCTCTCTCTGTCAGAGGATTGCTGCAGTTCAGCTGGCCCCGGGTCTGCAGTACTTTGGTCGTAGTATCCATGGCAGTATGGATATGAATGGAGATGGCCTGGTGGATCTGGCTGTGGGCTCCCTCGGTGCAGCAGTACTTCTGTGGTGGGTCTCTAACACAGGGTTCTTTACACTGTTAGTTTCTCCTTAATAAAAAACTTGATAATATTTGCTGTGCTACAGGTCTAGAAGTGTTGTCCAAATCCATGCCACGGTTCGATTTGAGCCAAGCAAGATCAACGTATTCAATAAAGACTGTCGGCGAGGAGGAAAAGATGTGACCTGCATGTCGGCTATTGTATGTCTGAATGTCACAGCTCGGACTCCTATCAGACCCTCTCAAGAAATAGGTCAGTTTTTATATTTTTATGATAAAAATTTCAAATACTTTTTTCAATAAATAAGCAATACTGTACTTTGATGTCTTGTAAGTTTTCTGCAGTTTCATTTCTGTGTAGATTGTTGATCATAATATGAAATTGGTGCTTATTTATCTACTTATGTAAATAATATGGTCTTTTTTGCACTGAATCCATCTGTTGTAGTGTTGGATTGCAACAGTTCTTTGGTTTAAAGAATGATATCACACTTAGTTTTCACCCAAACACACTCTGAATGGATAACAGGAAGTTATGGTAGTGCTTTGAAAGCAGCAGTTTCCTCTCATCATTTATAATCTGTTGGTTAAAGTATCATTAGAAGAGAACTAAACAGCTGACAGCTGGCGGGATTCTCACACCACCAACCAGCTGCATATTCAGTGTAGTTCAGTTAAGGTTTCCCTTCTAAGCATGCCACCTATTAGCCTGAAAAATATTCAGTTGTGATGAATTGTTCAACATACAGTAATCTCTTGATCTTTCCTTTGTTGCTTTGTTGATTCAAGATTTGCCTTGGGAGGGGAAAAGAAAAACTGCTTAGCTAGTTCTGGAAGTTTAGAAGTAAAGTAGACACATTGAATGATGACTCTGGCTGAAACAACAAATTAAATTAGTATAAAAGTCTTTTTAGCATGTGTAATATTGTGTCAGGTAGCCAAAAAAATCAAGTGAATAGTGTTATAAATGGTTCCAGATATAATAGATGTGAATGGTTTGAATATTGTGTTTTATGGGTTCTACCTACACATGAAGTCATTGCTGTGCAAAAACACTAAGTAGAAGTGACAAAGTTTGGCAGACTACATTACTGCTTTAAAATGCCTCAGAAGGTCGAAACACTACAGACCATCTTGTCTGTCTTGAAAGTTATATTCGTGATGATTTTACTTGGAAAGAACATGTTGTGAAATCCAACTGAAGATAAACAAAATACAATCCTGGTCAACACAGAACGGTTTCAAGTGCTCACAAACCAGGAAATCAGCCAGGAAATAATATATATGACTTTTGGAGACTGTACACCACCAAGGCATACGATTGGCACTGGTCAAAAGTTTATATGTGGAAGTGGAACCCAATGAATCTTCCTTGGAAATCAGACTGCTAAAGTTGGCTCTAAAATATACAATCAAACTTAAAACAAATAAGGAAAATCCAGCCTATTGAGCAGCATTTCAAGTCAGCATTCAATAATAGATAAAAGAAAACTGTAAGCTTGTCTAAATCTGTCCAATGGCGGTATCCGATAGAACGGGTGAAGGTCTCTGCGTGTTACTGTCTTTCCTTTCCTTTCCTTTCCTTTCCTTTCCTTTCCTTTCCTTTCCTTTCCTTTCCTTTCCTTTCCTTTCCTTTCCTTTCCTTTCCTTTCCTTTCCTTTCCTTTCCTTTCCTTTCCTTTCCTTTCCTTTCCTTTCCTACACACAACAAGATTAAATGCAATACATTTTCTCATATGTATTACCTCGATATTTCATCTGACTCCATAAATGAAAAAGGTTTTAATGATATCTGAGCATCATCAAATGTGAGCGAATGTTTGATTATTCTTTTTAACTCTTTACTTATATTTACCCGTTCATATTAGGAAACTGTGTCGCTTTGAGGTCCTCACACCTTCTGTTTAGTTTAGATCACAAACTCGTCAGTTTTGGGTCACTAAACAGAGGTAATTGGCTATATACCTGAGATGGTCGCATTCACACGTACACAATCAAATATACTTTTATATAGCCCCCATGATTTTGCATACACTTGAAATTAAAGTAACGTTTACTTCAGTAGAGGTATGGCCACTACTACAGATATAAGTCGACCAACTTAACTTCTCTTATAATAGCTTTGGATTGGCATGCCGTGGTTTCCCACGTACACTTATCTAAAGTAACATTAAATTAAAACAGAGGTAAGAAGACACACCCAAATTTAGGTTGGTCAATCAGCATTTTTGCTGCCCTAAACGGAAATTCACTTCTTGTCTTTGCAAACCAAGTACATTTGAATTAGTGCCAAATATTAGTCGTCACTAATCTGACGCAGTCTTGCGGTAACATACAAATCCGTTTAATCTACTTGGGAAAACAATTTCAGAGTCAGAATAAAATCAAATGTAACAATTTATTATGTCAGGTAAATGTATCATGCCAATTTCATAATCAGTTCAAAGATAATAAATACAAAACATCAAATTCTCTGGAATAAAGAGGAAAGATGTGAACCTGACATTAGAAAATACATGATGCAGAGTGCCTGCATACACTCTGCATCACAGGCTAATTTGAGCTACAAATCGCGCTGAGCCTCTTGTTGCATTTCTTTATATAGACAGAAACTTTTTTCACATGGAAACATTTGCTAACAATGGGAATTTGCATTCAGAGTTTACACCTTTTGGGAGCAGGATGCCATTTGCCTGGAAGACACACCCTCCTCTGTGTGCAAGTTCTCTCTAAACTCTTAAAGTCCACCTGAAAATTGACCCTATTTACTTTGTTAGCGCATATTACTAGTCTTGTGGTGAACAATTCATCTGTGCAAGTTAATACACAGAAAAAAAATTGTTTGCCGTGGTAAACTTTAATCAAAATCTGAAAAGTTTCTTCCGGTCCGGAATGGCGTTCCTTCTCTGATGACGTCAGTTTGACGGCTTGGGTTAGTCTGCTATGAGCAGAGATGTAGAGGAGGAGCGCTAAAGTAAAACCCTGCCCTCTGTTCAATATTATATTATTAGAAAAGTAATTTGCAACTTCCGGTTCACGCAGACTTTAAGAACTTTTTTAACTTTTGGTTTACTTCTTTGCGAATGAGACATCTGTACCAGTCATTTCAAATGATGCCAAACATGTATAATACTGTATGATAATTGTTTATATTAAACCATATAGATTTTTGGGTGAATTTAGGTAGGGATGGGTGAAGGGAATGATGTGTAAATTGGGAGGTGATCAACTCAAGTGTGATCGTGTCTCGAATGGGGACGGTAATATACTGTAGCAAGAGAGTTCAAATATTAATTTCCTTTGTTTTCTCAGAGAGTAAAACTCTCTCTTCCAGTTCTTCCAGTTTCTCCATTCTTACAAAACCAAGTTACATCTGTCCATTTGGTCAATGCATTAAAACCCATCTGAGGTTCTGAAAGTGGATTTAAACATTTTGGAAAAGACACATTTTTGCAAAATTCCTCCATGGAGTCTCAAAAAGCCTAAAATCGATCTGGATTTAGCGAGAAACCAAAAATCAAAAACACATCCAAATGATTATCACCAGCAATTTTTGAACATAAGAGCAATGGGCCTCATTCACCAACCGTTCTTACGAAGAAATGTGTTCTTAAACCCCATTTACACACTTTTTACGATGATTCTGACATTCACTAATGTTTTCTTATCTTGGATTTGTTCTTAGCTAAGAACAAAATCTAGGCACACTCAAGAGCACTCTTATGCACATTTGAGAGATGACAGTTTGTTCCAAATAATTGGTTACTGCATTTTATTTAATTCTATAGTCGTTTACAATGATAGTATTTTACTGTGATATATTTCTGATCATTTGTTGAAAAAACAAATCATAGTATGCAAAGAAACACTAACACTGCAATTTACATCAGCAATTAAGATGATTAGATCAAATATTTTTCCTCGTTTGGCATTTACCTGTTGCAGTAGAATTTATATTTCAGAATTACTGAAGTTCTTTTTTCGTTTGGTGATCGGTGGACCACCACAGTCTGTGCGGCTTTTGGACATTCTCCAACTTTTCTTGCACACGGCCCTGAAGTGTCATGTCCTTATATGGGAATTTGCGGGCGTTTTCTTATGCTAATTGGGAACAACTGACATTTCAATTACAAAGACGTGGGATTCATCAATCCTAAGAACACGTGTGCGAACAATTCTGTTGTTTAAGAACATGTCATGAATCCGACGTAGACTTTTCTTAGGAAGTTTATCAAGTACAAACTTAAGAAAATTCTTAGGAAGATATTGGTGAATGAGGCCCAATGTTCCCACAACATACCCCCAATTTACACAGATGGATCTGCATCCCTGACCATAGTTCAGTTTCCACAGCAGAGGCAAATGCTCTATTCTGTT
This sequence comes from Abramis brama, assembly GCF_963993115.1. Classification (NCBI taxonomy): domain Eukaryota; kingdom Metazoa; phylum Chordata; class Actinopteri; order Cypriniformes; family Leuciscidae; genus Abramis; species Abramis brama. The sequence goes on along the minus strand of NC_139965.1, from coordinate 26,919,143 downwards.
GATACTTTTCAAAAGGTTTTTAACGAAGTAAATCCATATTTAGTCTTAAGGTTTTTAGAAAAAAAACATATTTAGTTTTATTTTTGAATAACTAAACCTGGCTCTTGCCATGAACATAGCCATAGAAGCTGGAATGGTGTGAAAGGAAAGAAAAAAAGCCTCAGTCCCTCAGGACAGGTCCCTCAGGACAGGTCTAGGGTTTGACACATGCAGTTTGACTTAAGGCCTCGGTGACCATCATATGTTGTTTTGAAAGTCATGTGCTGTAAGGTCAGGTTCCTGTGTAATGTATGGGACAACAGAGCAGAACAACTGTTTTTAATTAACCTTTACGACCCCAGAGCATCTTCATCAAAAATGTCATGGTTGTGAAACCAACGTAATGGTCTCAAAGACTAAGACATGTCATCTCTCTATGATCATCTGGGAAATCAGACATTTGGGACATTATAAAAGGAGAAAATTTTTTTTTCTAATTCACCAATGTGCTTAGCAGGGTTATGAATGTTGAGTGTGTAATTTACTGGTTCACATTTATGAGGTTTATAGAGGTCTTTTAAAGGTTCAAAGTGTCTTTCAGCTTAAAACCTCTGTTTGAACCTTGTCAGATAGCCGAACATCCTCTCGTCATTCAGGGCTCTTAAAAGGGGTTTTCCTTAAGATTAGATTTTCTATCTTTTAAGGCCTTAGAACTCACAAATTGCTCTCAGATCTCCGGAGTATCATCAATTTCACCTCTAGAGTGTCTTAAATCTCTGTCTCAAATCTGCCATTCAAAAGTTTGGGGTCAGTAAGAATTGAATACTTTTATTCAGAAGGGACACATTAAATTGATCAAAAGAGACACTCAAGACATTTATAATATAATGTATAAAGTTTCAAATGCTGTTCTTTTGAACTTTATATTCACCAAAGAATCCTGAAATAAATATCACAAAATAATACTAAGCAGCACAACTGTTTTCAACATTGATGATAATAATAAATGTTTCTTTAGCACCATATCTGCATATTAAAGAATCATGTATTGAAGAATCATGTAAAATGACATTTTAAAATATATTAAAATAGAAAACAGTTATTTTAAATTGTAATAACAATATAATTTTTTTTACTGTATTTTTATCCAAAAAATACTGCCTTGGTTAGCATAAAATACTTTATTTCAGAAACATAAAAAAATCGTACTGACCTCAAACTTTTGAATGCTAGCGTATATACCAACACATGCTATCTAGCATTATTTGCAAATAATTTGTAAAGTGATGAGTAAATATTTCACTGTATGTTCACTTTATTTCTTCCACTTCTCTTAGCTCTCAGCTATAGTGCTTTCTTTGAGGAGAAGCGCTTTAACCCTCGAGCCGTGTTTGATGATCCAGATCGCCAGCAGCCTCAAAATCTTACACTGCTTCCTGGAGAGGAGACCTGTGACCACATCTACTTCCACGTCATGGTTAGCTTTCACCTCTTAGGTTACAGTATCATAATGGTGCATTGCATTGCATAAATCATTGATAATGATAATATAATCTGTGATAACTGCCAAGTCATTATTGGTTCTATTAATTATGTACTTTCATGTCTGTTCATTCAGATGAACAGCATTCCTATTTTATTAAGTTCACTTTCTAGCATTACAGCAGCAAATTATATTCTTCCAAGTTACTCTTTCATAGCCATTTATTTATATTGAGAGATTTATGATATTGTAATGTTGATACAGGAGACTACAGACTACGCCAGGCCCATTATATTCACTGTAGAGACGGAGCTATTGGACCTGGATCAAGGCCCAGCTCTGGATGATGGCTGGCCAACTACTGTGAAAACACAGGTCTGTAGGTCAAAGGAAACTTCATTGTCACACTATATATCTTTCATTAACAACACTAACACACATTATGAAACTCTTTTGCATGCATATTAATACATATAAATGTAATGGCACTTTGCGGTTTTTTTTTCTTCTTCCTGGTTTTCTCCAGCTTCCCTTCTGGAACGGGTGTGATGAAGACGACCATTGTGTTCCAGACTTGGTGTTACAATCTCAGACTGATCTAATGAATCGCAAGTAGGATAAGTCACGCACACACACATGCTAACGCACTTCTTCACATGCTCATGCCCACTCTGATGCTCTACAGGCAGTTCTGTGCCCAGGCGTTTCGGGCAGGCAGTCTGATATGTCGGAGTCAGACAGCAGCAGAACCTTCCGAACGCATTATGGAGGGATCCAGAAGGAGGATGGTAGTGGATGTACGTCTAGAAAACAGAGGGGAGAACGCATATGGAGCCCAGCTTAACATCACTTTCACTCCAAACCTACGCTTCTCCAGCCTTATAGTGAAGGTACATCACTCTAATACCTTTGGTTGTTTGGTACCTGACAAGGACGTTCTAGAAATGCATCTGCAGTAGTAATTGTTACTGTTATTGTTACTATTGTTTACTGTAATTGTTAGTTAAATGATCTCTCTGTCTTTATTTATAGGATAACTCTGATATACATATAGACTGCCGCAGTGAGAACAAGCGAAAATATGAGAAATCTTGCAATATCAGTGCACCCTTTATGAGAGCAAAGTCACAGGTGAGTTGACATTGCAACATTTATACAGTTAGACAGTTACACTGTACCATCTCAAAAACCTCTAGCCCAAAAAATTATTTGGGGATTGTGTGATGTTTTTTAGGACCCTTAGCCAAGTCAAATTTAATGTAACTAATATAGTAACTTTTAACACGCTGTACTCCAGCCATATGTGCACAGCTAACAATTCACCAGTGATTGCATATTATCGTATGTGCAGAATTATATAATGTATAATCCTAATGTGAGAATTTTTTATCGCCATGTTCAGCACTAGCCGTCTGTGCTCTAGAAAGCCTTGCTTACACAAACATATTGGACCACACAGTCAAAAACCCTATAGACTTCTTCACATTACCCATCTGCAGAACTGTCAGAATCTGTCGCAGACATACCAAATCTTTATGTCTGGAATGTTCCATGGGGCATAAATAAATTCACAAGGTCACCAGCACCCTTAAGTCACAGAATGATTCACTTAGTGTCCTTTTTTACTTATGCTCATGTTCGGCCCTCTCCAGAAAAAGAAAAACATAAGGCAGGAATGTAATGCAAGAATACTACTGCATAACAGTTACTACATCCGTACAGAGCCCATCAATCACATGACCTGGGCCACAGAAGTCTGTCCTGTGCTAGGGCACTGCTTTGATAGGAAACGGGTCAGCAGCTTCTCACAGAGTCCTGATTCATTTTCTTGAGGTTTGGAGGTCATTGGAGCTACACTTGTGGCTACAGAGAGAGATTTTATGGGCCCACATGGGAGCCTGGTTCAGCTCAGAACAGTTTGAGATGGTGCGAAAGTGGAATAAAAGGAGGAGAACTCAGGAGGAGAGAATGTAAAAAGGATTTTCCATGCTGCTTTGTGCCACTACTCACCAAGAGGGAATGAAGAGTTTGCCCACGTAGTTATAGCTGTGTCCAAGTGCTTCCATTTCTCTAAGCAAGAATCAAACTAAAAAACAATTTATGTGCTTTAAAAGGATTGTTCACATAAAAATTTACATTTTCATAATTCATTCTGTCATAATTTACTAACCCTCATGTCGTTCCAAATCTTTGAAAAATGTTCCTGTGTTTTTGTTGCTGCTTGTTTGTTTTTTGTTTGTTTGTTTGTTTGTTTGTTTGTTTGTGTCCATATAATGAAAGTCAATGGGGTTTAGTGTTGTTTTGGACCACACTGATTTTCATTGTATCGACTAGAACAATTCTTCAAAATATTGCCTTTTATTTTTCACAGAAGGTAGAATGTCATGCAGTTTTGGAACAACACCTATAGTATCTATAGTATATTATCAAATAACAGAAAAAAAATAACTGTATGTTTAACTGTATGGAGACTTGGATCACCTTATAAGTGGTGGATTGAGCAGATGCTTCATGAACTGCAGTAGATTTTCTTTGGGAGAGTCTATATCTTTTGTATCTGTGTTTTGCCACTTTTAAGTGATGTATATGCAGGATATGGAAGTTAATACTTCATGTGGTGGTTAGAGAATAGCCAGCAGTGCCAGATGAAGTGCCTTCTCCCACAAAAATGATGTTATTGGTCTGTAGAATAGCAGGGTCTTGGCCTGTTTGTGTCATTCTTTTATATCCAGAAATGCTGTTTGCCCTGGAAACAGCCTATGGATTCATATTTTAAAATGTAGGTTTTTGGATGTGATCAGGCGTTAAATCTGATTTTTGGAGGCAAGGGAACTCAAAATCTAGGGATGAACTCATTTGTTTGAGCATGTTACTGTAGTTAGAATGAATCAAAGAAAAACTAGACTTTAGCATGCTATAAATTATATAAAGTGCCAAACAAACTTTCAGTAACCTTTTTTCTTAAAACGCCATTGTAGAATGTTCTGGATATAACCTCTGAATATAATGATTTAGGAGCTTGCGTTTGCAGCACTTTACATTTTTTTTGTAAATGTGTGTTCACAAATCAACAAAACAAACACACCTCTGCCCAAAAGGATCACACCCCTATCTTGAAGCCTCCACCCCCACATTCACGTACACTCGATGCAACACAGGCAACGACTATGGCGGAATCTGCTGTGCCTGCCACCCGAGGGTATGATGTCATCAATAAGTGAAAGCAATATTACTTATGTGACAATATTAGATCTAAAGTATGATTATGAGAATGAGTGTGTCTTGACACGTGTTGTCTAACTCCAATAGAGTTCAGAATGTCTCTAAATGCCAATCCCAATGCGTCTTTTTCATTATCTATATGTATATTAAAATCACCAACAATTAGGACTTTATCTGCAGCCAGTACTAACTCAAATTATTTGATAGTCTGTATGGTGCCCTGGTTTCCTGTATACAGTAGCTAGCACAAATGTCAAGCGTGATTTATCATTTACACTAGATAGTGTTACATTAAGCACCAACACTTCAAAATAATTTTATTTTAAACTAGACTTCTCTGTAATTCTGAAGATATTACTATAGATTACAGCAACACCTATCCCTTTTCCTTTCAGACGTGGCTCGTTTTTATAACAGTAATCTTGGGGGGTGGACTCATTTAAAGTAATGTAATTGTCTGGTTTTAGCCAGGTTTCTGTCAAGACACAACATGTCTCGGTTATAATCTGTAATCATATCATTAACAATAAGTGCTTTTGAAGTAAGGGATTGAATATTCAGCAACCCGAGCTTTATCATTTGTTCATCTGTATTATATCTATTTTTTATTTGTTGAACATCTGTTGAATTTTTTGTTTGGGAGTTTTTTGTATTTCCTAATTCGGGGAACAGACACAGTCTCTATATGATGATATCTAGGTGAAAGAGTCTCTATGTGATGGGATTTATCTGACCTCAGTAAAGACAGCATATCTTAGTTCTGTGAAACACAGCAAAACAACGTTACTCACATATCGAGAAGAAATAAAACAACCTCGGCATCCAGGCCTTCCTGCACCTTAAGGTCTCTCAAGCACCGGAAATCTTCTCTAATGTTAATGCGGGTCCTACCTCTTGCCTGATCGTAGCCCGTCTTTTTAAAGTTATATTCCCCTGGCCTTTTCCTCTTTTGCATTTTCTCTGCCTTCTCTGCTCTCTTTTTCTATAGTCGTTCTGCTAATATCTTGTCTTGTGCACTGAGCTCTCTCTCCTCCCCCATCATTAGTGTATACGCCCCTTACTGCTGATTTACTACAAGTGTGTTTTGGTGCACAGTCCGATACACTTTTCAATAGCGTTTTTCAAAAATCGCTTACTGCACATTTAAGGCAGGTTATTGTAGGCTACACTCCTAAATCCTCTGCTAAAGCTCTGGGGTTTTTTTTTTGCTTTTTTGTCTGAAAAAAAAAAACCCTACTAACACTAGTCAGTCACTTGTGTTACTATCATGTGGCTGTTTTTATTAAACATTACTCTGTCTCTTACTCCCCAGGTAACATTTCGTTTGGAATTTGAATTCAGTCACTCTGTGCTGCTGGATCATGTACGGCTCGTTCTGGAGGTTACCAGGTAGGACACAGCTAACATTCAGCCGGTCTTACATCTATCTGAGATAATCGATTCTGTACTATTTCAGCCAGATTATTTGCTTTAAAAAATGTAGTTCGAAAATCATATAACTTTTGTCCTGTGGACCACAAAACAAAAAACAAAATATGCATGGATCACTGGATCACTAAATGGCCACACTCAGATTGAAATCAGCTAGATGTCGTAACTGCAGTTAAAGTATCTAGAGCATAGTTGATGGTTTAGAATGTTATGAAACTCTGAGGAAAAAGGATTCCGGACAACAATGATGCTTAAGCTGGAATGTTAAACTTTTCATAAACGCTACCGAACGTCACTGCACAGTGAATTACAGGGTGAGTGTATCTGCCTGGGAGGTTTCTCATGCTTGTTCTTATGTTTCTGCAGTGAGGGTGAGGAAGTTGTCCTACACGATAACATTAATGACATTTTCTACACTCTAAAATATGAAGCTGATCTGCTTTTCACAAGGTGAGATAGATGTGTTTGTTTAAACGCTCTAATCAATATGCGTGGTTGTGGGAATTAGAATAGTTACAATATATTTTCATTCTCACAGGGAGTTTTACCCAACCCGATATGAGCTTAAACCTGATATCTCTCTAGAAGAACCGGGTGATTTCAACCCTCCATTCAACTTTACCTTTCAGGTGAGGTCCACTCCTTAGCTATCTGTTACTAAAGAGAGCAGGACCCCAAAAACTGATGTTTCAAAAAACCAAACATGTTTCTTCTATGCATCACAGATCAAGAACCTTGGTTATTTTCCAGTCCAAGACTTGCAACTGTACATTGCAATCCCTGAGGTCACGAAAAATGGCAATCAACTCCTGAAGATCAGAGATTTCCATATTGACCAGGTGAGGAGGACACAACTAGACTATAGTTTTACTCTACCTGTTATACATCAGATTTTCCTTTAGATTTTCAAAAATGTTTTGCCCTTTCGATCAGATTTTTGCATCTATTTACAGTCTGGATAAGTTTACAAAGTTGGCAAGTGTATGCCTAGTATTCTAAAATCTGTTCAGATTTAAAAAGTCACAAAGTGTTTTCAAGTCTTTTAAGTCTTAAAGTTCTATCATTATGCTTTTTCAAATATTACTTTTCATGCAGTGTATAATATAGCTGTTCATAAATGAAAATGGTCTGCAAAATGTTTAAGATCAAAGTGCATAACAAAGTTATCATCTTCTAAAAGAAACAATCAATTCAGAATTTTTAAAAAAATCCAGTCTTACTTCTTATTACATACCTACATACCAATGTAATACATTTGCAATACTACAATACTATGGTCTTCATTGGCTGCCGGTGAACAACGTCTACTTTGACCCGCCCTCAAACACTGTTGATGTAGCTGAGGCCTGGAAGAGTTTGGTTTGTGTTGGTGACATGTCGAGATGACGCTGTTTTCAGTGCTGTGAATCCACTTTGATGCACTTCAAAAGAATGAGGACTTACACTGGAATTGATACAGATAAACCGATGCTATCGTTCGTATCAGTGTGTATCAAGTGCTGAGTGGGCCTCTGGAGCTGAAATTTAGGTATAATAATAGGCGTTTCGTTTCTGACACGTGCTGTAAGCGGTAGACCAGTCACGACAGACAGACTCATCTGACCAATCAAAGCAGAGTAGGGTCGTGGAAAGGTGGGGTTTAAAGAGACTGAATCTTCAAACAAACCGTTTTCAGAATCTAAGAGAAATGAGATGATGTGCAATGTATATTATGAGACAATTAATGTGTTTTTGACCTTGGATGCATGTAGGCCTATTGCAGGAGACCTTCAAAACAAAATTAGGAACCTTTAAAATAGCATAAATGGTGCACTTTAAGTCTTTTATCCAAAGTGATCTACATATCAATCAAGGTAGCCTATACTTTTTTCAGTTCATGCATTCCCTGGGAATCAAACCCATGACTTTTGTGCTGCTAGGGCCATGTTCTACTGTTTGAGCTACAGGAATGATATTAATAGTGATTTGTGTCATTTTTCCATCAGGTTGGTGGAAGTCATTGTATCCCCCCTCAGCATGTGGCACACAGTCGAGCCTCTCCAGAGGACCTCTCACGAACATCACGACTGGTAAGACCCTTTCTGCACAGGCTTATAGTGTCTGCCTGTTATCACAGACAAAGCTTGCGCCACATTCAGGCTAGCACTTTAACACTTTATAAAAGTCTGGTTTGTGCCGTTTTAAAGTTTGCGTGATTTAGGGGCTTTCAGATATGAGATGTGCTGATTTAATGCATAGCAGTAAAGCACTTCTCTGCAAAATAGTTGGTTTATACTCTCTGAATAAAGCCACTTAAGTTTAATAAATTGTGCCATAAATAAAGCTTATTATTGGTAAATGTGGTTCATCTTCAATCAGTTCTAGAAATGTTATTGTGTTTTTGAAGATTCTCATATGTCTGAGGTGGGGAGTTTTGTAATGCAACTCTAACGCATGTCAGATTTCCACCACAAGCAGCTGGGTTTCATCTGTAAGATTGTCTGTTTGTGAGAGAAATGTTTCTTGTTCCTTTGCACAGAACTACTCCAACACCCTGGCAGTGCCTGTACAGTGTACCGTCAACCTGCCTTCCTACAGAGACGTCAGCGTGAAAATCGGCGGATCCCTTCGTACTGATGCACTGCATGCGGTGAGTAGCAGTCTGATGAAGATGAAGAAGTACAATGTGGGCAGAACCTGACATCAATGCATAGTGTTCGCACAAAACATGAAGTCTTTAGTCAAGAGGATCCCCCAAAACCAATGCAAAACTGTGACTAGAGCAGTAATTAGAGACATACTGTAACTAAATCTGGTTTTGTTTACATTTTGCACACTTGTCAAGTTTTTTTCAGATTTCAAATCAATGGATAAATTGTTCAAAATTAAGACATTTGTATGTTAGTGAAACAACTAACAAATGCACTAAAAATCACCTTGAGATCAGGGTTTTTTTCAGAAAAATTGTTAGCTCTGAGAAAAGCATCATTTGTTTGTAGATTCCAGTTGATTTGATATTTTGTATCTAATGCAATGAAATTCAGACAATTTATGACAAATGTGGCTTAAATGTCCAAATACACTGACTCTTTCTACTACCTCTCTAGCCTCTCACTTCTAGTGCTGGTCCTCTCCCACTTTCACACGTCCACTGGAGTAAGTATCTGTCAGATAAACTGAAAACTGTTTTTCTTGTCACGGCAGCTGAAGTTCAAAACCCTTGAGCTGGTTACGACAGCCTCAGTGGAGCTGAACCCTTCCAGCCCCATGTTTCTGCCTGAAGAGAGGCCGGTCAGACACGTGAGTCATCCTCTGTACACATCAGCATTTACAGAAAGCCACGTTACATAAACATTGCTGGACAACATGTTTAGAATAGGTAAATATAAATCCATGACCGAATACTTGAAGACGTGGTTAGTATGAGAGGTTGCTTTTGTCTTCTCCATCCTTGGCAATATTGAGGGAGAAAAACATGGACAAACGATGTGTTTTCATTCATCTGTCAGAAAGAGTTAAGAACAATTGTACACAGGCATGAAACATAAATACCTCTATGCTAACATTACTGAATATTTGACTTTACGCAATTAGGCTCGCTGGTTCTCTCGTGCCAGAACCTTCCCTTTACACATCTGTGTGTCCTTTGGTTAGCTACTGTGTGAGTTGTTTCACCACAGTTAAAGAATCTGGAGCCAAGGGGACCGAAAGGACCAGCAGCACACTTGAGTTCTGTTCTTTTCTTTATTACTATGTGGTGCTGCCATCTATAGGCAGGACAGGAAATAGACATACATTCTAACATCAGCAAATCTGATCTCAGCTGCAGCAGATGAAACATTTGATAAAACATGAAATGTGTCAGTGGCAAGATATACAAGCCGACATCTCTCATAAAGCAGTATAGTGTTTTACATTTTTCCTTTGTATGCGTTTTCACAGATAATCCTGGAGATTAGGAAAGAGGAGGATTACCGTGTTCCCATCTGGATTATCATTGGCAGCACACTTGGAGGCCTGTTACTCCTCTCTCTCCTCATTCTGGCTCTCTGGAAGGTAATGTGTCCTACATTTATAAGCACACACAGACTGACAGACTCACTTCAGACAGACAGATATATAGATACACAGATAGATAGATACATGCACTGTATGCATAGAAAGATTGGATCAATTATTTGATTAGTGAATCTTGAATATCTTTCTTATTTTTATTTTTTTGTTATATTTTATTCTTTCTTTTTTCACTCAACTAGTTGGGGTTTTTCCAAAGGCAGAAAAGACGCGAGGAAGCTGAGAATGAGGCTAATGGCAAGATGGTGGAAGAGCGATAACGCAGGCTGCTCAAGAGGGTTCAGACAGGCCTACATCTCAGGGACCAACCAACAGCAACATTAGACGTCTCTGAAACTGAGAGAAAGGGAGAAAGAGAGAAAAACAGAACTTGAGGCAATGAATAAAGCCGAGGGATATGCTCTGCGCACTGGACGACCTGTTGTTCAACCATGAAAAACACTGCAATTATCCACATCGTGCCTGCACTGCTTACTGAGCCGACCCTATAGATGGGTCTCCATCTCTCTTCTCGCTCCAGATCAAACCCCTCAGATGACATGATGTCCACAACCGCTTAAAGGATGTTGTTCTGAGAGACATATCAAAAGAGAGACTTTTGGAAGATGCATTCGAGTGAAAAGCTTGACTTTTGACATGAATTCAAAGGAAATAACTTTTTTCACAGGGTCTTTGGAATCGCAGTCAATACATTTGATCCTTGGCCAAATCCAGTGTCTGACAAGAGACAAGAGAATATACAAGAGAAACCTCAAAGTGCTGTAACTATAAAACAGCCATGTTTTCTGGTGCTTCTTCTTTGACATCTAGAAAAAAGGGACATCTTGGAGGAAAAAAGTGCAAAAGTTGGCTCACTTTATTGTAATGGCCATTGTTATTATATGTAATATAATATTAGGCACTGGAGTTTGTAGCTCTGTTTTTTTTTTTTTTTTTTAGTGGTCGTAATTTATTGAATAGAAAAATGAACTGTTATGTACTTTATTACATTTTTATAAACTATCCTTCTCTAATACCCTAAATAATTATACATCTTTTTTTTTACTATATGCTCATTGTTCAATCTCAAATAACAGAGGTGGACATTTACTATTTGACTTTTTTTTACAACATTGATGCACTTTTTTTATATTGTAGTGATACAAACTTGAATTTTGTAAATATAGTTTATCTTTGTAAAACAATTTTCAAATGTGTGCTTTCATAAAGATTGTGGCATTACAATATATCTCTTGCAAGACATCAGTCCTAGTTTAGTTTCCATGATATGCTTCACACCTCAACAAGTAGCCTTTAAGAAAGGGTATGCTTCCAGCACGTCAACCAGACTTATGACTTATTCATTTCAGATATTGAGAATATTGATAAAATGATGAAATTCCCTAACGTTAAAAGTTGTTGAGTGTTTAAAGGGGTATGAAACATCCTTATTTGCCGATGTATTTTAGGATATATATATATATATATATATACGTGTGTGTGTGTGTATATATATGTATATATATATATATATATATATACATAGAGAGAGAGAGAGAGAGAGAGAGAGAGAGAGAAGAATAGAGATCCCTGAATATATATAAATACACATGTCCAAGATAATACAAATAAATATCAAAATAAAGAATTTGGAAAAAGCATGAGAGTTTATAAAAAAATGTTTCTAGGTGTAAATCCACTGCTTTTATTTAAACATTTGTTTCATTTGAACAGATATATATTGTTGTTTGAATATATATATATATATATATAATAAAAAAATATTTTTTATTTATATATATATATATATAAACAATATATGAACACAGAGTGTTAAAGTATACAGTACTGGATATGGATTTAAAAACTAGCAGAAACTGCTCATTAAATGGAAAATTTTTAATCAGTCAAACTAAATATATAATATAAACTAAATATGCATAACTAAAATTCCCACCGAACAAACTTCACTAATCCTTAGATTACAGAACAATATAAAATGTATATGTTGTAAAGAAATACATAATTGTGCATGTTACAATCAGACGTTAATTAATGTGATATATCTCAAGAGAGAAGCAAAAAAAAAAAAGAAGCAGGTGATTTTGGTTTCAAAGTGTCAGCGATAAAAAAGAAGTACAGCTGCTTCGGTTATCTCTTTGGAAGCACTGGCGCCTGTATTAGTGCCATAGCCATCCCAGTCGAAAGCCGTAAAGTCTCCACACTGCCTAGGGACCCCCTCAGGAAAGTGTCCACCTCCACCAATACAAAACTGCAAAAATATGAGTGCATTAACATTGGTGCAGTTCATTTTATTTCTGTTTTTATTACGGTACTATGAATGGATTTCCTCTTCATTTATACAAGGAAGCATGAATAATTGCCTGTGGTGATCAAATGCTGTTCATAAACACTGTTGTAAATAATCCATAATATTTGTTAAACTCACATGTTCAGTGTGACAGCTGGTTGGTTTAATGCCCGAACAAATAGCCATGGCTGCCTTTTCAGTATTGAAGACTCTGAATGTGATGAATCCAGGTTCAAATAGTCCTGAAAAAAAGCACAGAATATATAACTGATGATCTGTCATGAAAGGTCCATGCACACATGACATGGCTTTCATTCATTAAAGTGATTGGATCTCAACATTGATGATGTTTTGCAAAAATAATACACATATCACTGATTAATACACAGATTTAATGACAATCAGTCTATGTGGCTATACTTTCTTTAAAATATCTGAAAAAAATATTGGCTCAAGAGGTATTTCTGTACCTCTTGAAATGGGTCCATACAGTTTTTTGGTAGAATCCTCACTTCCAGTATCATACACTATTGGAATAGCAGGTCCACTATCAATGTTGCATGTCCCGACTCCAAACCTCACAGGAAATTTCTGGGAAAATTAAGATAAAAGTTTGGCCAACTATATTTCTGGGAATGTTTAAAACTCGAAACTTGCGTTAAAGTTTATCTGACCTTAAATAAACTGAAAAGGTTTCCTCCATGTAGAGTTAAGAAGCGATTATCGGTGTGGTATCTCAGAATGGAGGCAGTGGTCCAGCGTTCAAACTCCATATTATTAGGAACATGCCACACAGACATATCCTGTGCCGCAATGTCAAAGTATCCAGGATTCTGTCAAATCAAATCATATTTATTTATATAATAATGATGATGTTGCAAAACTGAATTAACGAAACGACTTTGGTTTCAGCAATAATGCAGCTCTACAATAAAGAGTAATTATTCAGCTCAATGTATGCTGATTCAATACAGTTCAATATAAGTGTGAATGTTGCAAAGTTCATCAGTTATGAAACAAACTTGATTCAGCTATAAAGCAGGAAGACAATAGTATAATTTTCCAGCTCAATTTACTTCAATGTTGATTTAATCAGATCAGTAAGTGTCGATTTTGCAAAGTTTGTCAGCTATGAAATCACCACCCACAGCTATAAAGCACATACAGAAAAAACAATATAATCCTCATTATCCAGCTCAGTCAAATTGATAATATCTCTCAATATTACTTAATATTGATTGTCTTTTCAGTGACACAGACTGTGTCAGATTCTGTTTTAGATTCTAGATAAACATCTTTTGATTGCCAGTCCAGGGACTTAGTGTCCTTTATGTCGCTTTCCTTAAACCAGGGTTGTAAAACCATTGATATAATAAAAAAGTACCTTATAATCATCACTTGTAGCGGCCTCTGCGGTTCCAAACGTGACTCTGTTCGCCCATGTCCCTTCACCATCAGGCCGGTTTGCGTTGCTGCCCTGCTCACTCGACCAGCGATCACCAACAGTACACTTTCCATACATGTTGTTTTCATGAACACTGGCCACCAGCGTCCAGCCGCCGCCCGCAGTGGTCATATCACAGAACGTCTGGTAAAGGACCCCTCTTGATGAGATCAGATAGTACAGGCCATCTGAGTGAACAGAAGCATTGCTGAGTCACCTAAATTGAGTTATTCCTTAAGATAACAACAACAACAACAACAAAAAAGACCATACCCTCATGAACTTGATATTTGTCAAGAATTTCTTTGCAGCTTCGAGCAGCGTATTTAATTCTGTTGAGAAGTTTTTCAAGCTCATGGTTGCTTTTGGCATCATTGATATTAATATATGGTGCTTCTTTTTCTTGTTTTACATGCATAGCTCCCACTGTAGAAAGATCATAAAATGAGTAAACGCTGGTTTTGCTGTAGCCTAATGCAAGTCAAAAAGTGAGTCAAAAGTGTCACATAGTGATGTATATTGTGATAAAAAAAAATTATGATGATGTTCTTAATAGAAATGAGTTTCAATCAAATCAGATAATTACACTTACTTGAATTAGCTTCACAGAACCATAAACTCAGTGGGAGAATGAGAAGGATCCCTAAAAACATTTTTATAAGAAAGACAGTCTGCAAACAAAAGGAAAAAGGTTCTTCAGAATTAAAATTAAAACCACACTCTGAAAATTTGCAAACCTGAAATTGTGATGTGTTTGGTTCCATGTTTTTGTGTGAAAGTTTACTAAAAGCAAACTGATGTTGACAAATCGGTTTCACACATTCAGCACATTTTTCCTCAATCAGTTCATTACATTCAATAAATTATCCAATCGTTTACTCTGTCATTTGTTTATATTATCTGAAAAAGACAGCACATTAACTTACCATTTCCATGAGCCAGTAGTAAGGTAATAGGTTTTGTATGAGGTAACAGAGCACAATTTAAGTTATTAATTCAAATCCATGAAAATGTTAAGCCGTCTTCGGTTCGGTTCGCTCTGCGCGGCACAGTGGTGCGCGCTTCATTTCAATTTCAAATGTGAATGTGCATGACGCAATCTGTGACGAAGCAGGCGAGGCAAGAGCCAATGAGCGTTTGATATTGCCGTAACCATAGTAACCTGAGGGCGCAATTTTTGAATTTGAATTCATAACAAGCGGGGTTTGACGTTTACGGTCAAGATGACGATTACTGGATAAAGGGCTGAGTTTGGATCTTTTTCTTGCAAATAATATATGGATTCTGAAGGTTTGGATTACATCAAGCTAATAAAATTGATGTATTTTGTGAATCGATGTTGTGTTGTAAGGTTAGTATATTATGGTTCTATTAGGAACCATAAATAAATTATTGTGATTATATTCGTCTGTCTGTTGTTTTTCTTTATAATATCATAATTATCATTTTAATATTGTCCATAAAATGGGTATGTTTAGGTGTGGGAGTAGAGTTAAGTGATCTTACATTTATAATCTATCAATTATTTGATTAGTGAATCTTGAATATCTTTCTTATTTTTATTTTTTTGTTATATTTTATTCTTTCTTTTTTCACTCAACTAGTTGGGGTTTTTCCAAAGGCAGAAAAGACGCGAGGAAGCTGAGAATGAGGCTAATGGCAAGATGGTGGAAGAGCGATAACGCAGGCTGCTCAAGAGGGTTCAGACAGGCCTACATCTCAGGGACCAACCAACAGCAACATTAGACGTCTCTGAAACTGAGAGAAAGGGAGAAAGAGAGAAAAACAGAACTTGAGGCAATGAATAAAGCCGAGGGATATGCTCTGCGCACTGGACGACCTGTTGTTCAACCATGAAAAACACTGCAATTATCCACATCGTGCCTGCACTGCTTACTGAGCCGACCCTATAGATGGGTCTCCATCTCTCTTCTCGCTCCAGATCAAACCCCTCAGATGACATGATGTCCACAACCGCTTAAAGGATGTTGTTCTGAGAGACATATCAAAAGAGAGACTTTTGGAAGATGCATTCGAGTGAAAAGCTTGACTTTTGACATGAATTCAAAGGAAATAACTTTTTTCACAGGGTCTTTGGAATCGCAGTCAATACATTTGATCCTTGGCCAAATCCAGTGTCTGACAAGAGACAAGAGAATATACAAGAGAAACCTCAAAGTGCTGTAACTATAAAACAGCCATATTTTCTGGTGCTTCTTCTTTGACATCTAGAAAAAAGGGACATCTTGGAGGAAAAAAGTGCAAAAGTTGGCTCACTTTATTGTAATGGCCATTGTTATTATATGTAATATAATATTAGGCACTGGAGTTTGTAGCTCTGTTTTTTTTTTTTTTTTTTTGTGGTCGTAATTTATTGAATAGAAAAATGAACTGTTATGTACTTTATTACATTTTTATAAACTATCCTTCTCTAATACCCTAAATAATTATACATCTTTTTTTTTTACTATATGCTCATTGTTCAATCTCAAATAACAGAGGTGGACATTTACTATTTGACTTTTTTTTACAACATTGATGCACTTTTTTTATATTGTAGTGATACAAACTTGAATTTTGTAAATATACAGTTTATCTTTGTAAAACAATTTTCAAATGTGTGCTTTCATAAAGATTGTGGCATTACAATATATCTCTTGCAAGACATCAGTCCTAGTTTAGTTTCCATGATATGCTTCACACCTCAACAAGTAGCCTTTAAGAAAGGGTATGCTTCCAGCACGTCAACCAGACTTATGACTTATTCATTTCAGATATTGAGAATATTGATAAAATGATGAAATTCCCTAACGTTAAAAGTTGTTGAGTGTTTAAAGGGGTATGAAACATCCTTATTTGCCGATGTATTTTAGGATATATATATATATATATATATACGTGTGTGTGTGTGTGTATATATATGTATATATATATATATACATAGAGAGAGAGAGAGAGAGAGAGAGAGAGAAGAATAGAGATCCCTGAATATATATAAATACACATGTCCAAGATAATACAAATAAATATCAAAATAAAGAATTTGGAAAAAGCATGAGAGTTTATAAAAAAATGTTTCTAGGTGTAAATCCACTGCTTTTATTTAAACATTTGTTTCATTTGAACAGATATATATTGTTGTTTGAATATATATATATATATATATATAATAAAAAAATATTTTTTATTTATATATATATATATATATATATATATATAAACAATATATGAACACAGAGTGTTAAAGTATACAGTACTGGATATGGATTTAAAAACTAGCAGAAACTGCTCATTAAATGGAAAATTTTTAATCAGTCAAACTAAATATATAATATAAACTAAATATGCATAACTAAAATTCCCACCGAACAAACTTCACTAATCCTTAGATTACAGAACAATATAAAATGTATATGTTGTAAAGAAATACATAATTGTGCATGTTACAATCAGACGTTAATTAATGTGATATATCTCAAGAGAGAAGCAAAAAAAAAAAAGAAGCAGGTGATTTTGGTTTCAAAGTGTCAGCGATAAAAAAGAAGTACAGCTGCTTCGGTTATCTCTTTGGAAGCACTGGCGCCTGTATTAGTGCCATAGCCATCCCAGTCGAAAGCCGTAAAGTCTCCACACTGCCTAGGGACCCCCTCAGGAAAGTGTCCACCTCCACCAATACAAAACTGCAAAAATATGAGTGCATTAACATTGGTGCAGTTCATTTTATTTCTGTTTTTATTACGGTACTATGAATGGATTTCCTCTTCATTTATACAAGGAAGCATGAATAATTGCCTGTGGTGATCAAATGCTGTTCATAAACACTGTTGTAAATAATCCATAATATTTGTTAAACTCACATGTTCAGTGTGACAGCTGGTTGGTTTAATGCCCGAACAAATAGCCATGGCTGCCTTTTCAGTATTGAAGACTCTGAATGTGATGAATCCAGGTTCAAATAGTCCTGAAAAAAAGCACAGAATATATAACTGATGATCTGTCATGAAAGGTCCATGCACACATGGCTTTCATTCATTAAAGTGATTGGATCTCAACATTGATGATGTTTTGCAAAAATAATACACATATCACTGATTAATACACAGATTTAATGACAATCAGTCTATGTGGCTATACTTTCTTTAAAATATCTGAAAAAAATATTGGCTCAAGAGGTATTTCTGTACCTCTTGAAATGGGTCCATACAGTTTTTTGGTAGAATCCTCACTTCCAGTATCATACACTATTGGAATAGCAGGTCCATTATCAGTGTTGCATGTTCCGACTCCAAACCTCACAGGAAATTTCTGGGAAAATTAAGATAAAAGTTTGGCCAACTATATTTCTGGGAATGTTTAAAACTCGAAACTTGCGTTAAAGTTTATCTGACCTTAAATAAACTGAAAAGGTTTCCTCCATGTAGAGTTAAGAAGCGATTATCGGTGTGGTATCTCAGAATGGAGGCAGTGGTCCAGCGTTCAAACTCCATATTATTAGGAACATGCCACACAGACATATCCTGTGCCGCAATGTCAAAGTATCCAGGATTCTGTCAAATCAAATCATATTTATTTATATAATAATGATGATGTTGCAAAACTGAATTAACGAAACGACTTTGGTTTCAGCAATAATGCAGCTCTACAATAAAGAGTAATTATTCAGCTCAATGTATGCTGATTCAATACAGTTCAATATAAGTGTGAATGTTGCAAAGTTCATCAGTTATGAAACAAACTTGATTCAGCTATAAAGCAGGAAGACAATAGTATAATTTTCCAGCTCAATTTACTTCAATGTTGATTTAATCAGATCAGTAAGTGTCGATTTTGCAAAGTTTGTCAGCTATGAAATCACCACCCACAGCTATAAAGCACATACAGAAAAAACAATATGATCCTCATTATCCAGCTCAGTCAAATTGATAATATCTCTCAATATTACTTAATATTGATTGTCTTTTCAGTGACACAGACTGTGTCAGATTCTGTTTTAGATTCTAGATAAACATCTTTTGATTGCCAGTCCAGGGACTTAGTGTCCTTTATGTTGCTTTCCTTAAACCAGGGTTGTAAAACCATTGATATAATAAAAAAGTACCTTATAATCATCACTTGTAGCGGCCTCTGCGGTTCCAAACGTGACTCTGTTCGCCCATGTCCCTTCACCATCAGGCCGGTTTGCGTTGCTGCCCTGCTCACTCGACCAGCGATCACCAACAGTACACTTTCCATACATGTTGTTTTCATGAACACTGGCCACCAGCGTCCAGCCGCCGCCCGCAGTGGTCATATCACAGAACGTCTGGTAAAGGACCCCTCTTGATGAGATCAGATAGTACAGGCCATCTGAGTGAACAGAAGCATTGCTGAGTCACCTAAATTGAGTTATTCCTTAAGATAACAACAACAAAAAAGAAAAAAGACCATACCCTCATAAACTTGATATTTGTCAAGAATTTCTTTGCAGCTTCGAGCAGCGTATTTAATTCTGCTGAGAAGTTTTTCAAGCTCATGGTTGCTTTTGGCATCATTGATATTAATATATGGTGCTTCTTTTTCTTGTTTTACATGCACTGTAGAAAGATCATAAAATGAGTAAACGCTGGTTTTGCTGTAGCCTAATGCAAGTCAAAAAGTGAGTCAAAAGTGTCACATAGTGATGTATATTGTGAAAAAAAAAATTATGATGATGTTCTTAATAGAAATGAGTTTCAATCAAATCAGATAATTACACTTACTTGAATTAGCTTCACAGAACCATAAACTCAGTGGGAGAATGAGAAGGATCCCTAAAAACATTTTTATAAGAAAGACAGTCTGCAAACAAAAGGAAAAAGGTTCTTCAGAATTAAAATTAAAACCACACTCTGAAAATTTGCAAACCTGAAATTGTGATGTGTTTGGTTCCATGTTTTTGTGTGAAAGTTTACTAAAAGCAAACCGGTTTCACACATTCAGCACATTTTTCTTCAATCAGTTCATTACATTCAATAAATTATCCAATCGTTTACTCTGTCATTTGTTTATATTATCTGAAAAAGACAGCACATTAACTTACCATTTACATGAGCCAGTAGTAAGGTAATAGGTTTTGTGTTCTTGGTGTCTAAAGTGGCTTAAGGAAAAATGTTCATTTATATCCTTTTCTTATCAAAGGATGACAAAGACTTCCTTTATTGGCAAATACAACAAGGCAGAGATTATTTTCTCAGGAATCCAATAAACCTGTTTTATCAAGGGACAACCTTTAGATGTTGCTGAACAATAAATCACAACATGTAAATTTTACCAACTTGAATAAATTGAAAATTGAAAAGGTTTCCTCCGTAGAGGCTTTTTCTCCGAAGTGATTTTCAGTGTGGTGTTACGGGACGGAGGCAGAGGTCCAGACTTGTTCCATCTGAATATATTATTAGGAACATGCCACAAGTGCTGCAGTTTCAAAGTATGCAGGATTCAGTGACAAAGGGTAACAGGTTATCAGTTCAGATTAGATAAACATATTTTATTGGCATGCCCGTGTATCATTGTCCTATAACCTGGGTTGTAAAATCGTGAGCTTAGAATTATAAGGTTCTATCTCCGTTTACAGTTCTGAGATATTGAGCATCAAAGTTTTTACATCCCAGCTGGCAAAACTGTTATGTAGTATAATCTATTTTATTAATAACTACTAACAACATCTTTTTGTTTTACAAAAATAACACGACACAGGCATTAATAAACACCTAATGGATCAGATTATGTCAAAAACTCAATTTCGACCAAAAGTGGAGATAGAACCTTATCATTTTAAGCTCACGAAATAGCTTCTGCGGTTCCAGTCATGTTTGCAATGGTCTAGCGGTGTGACTTTAAGTGGCTCTGCGCAGACCGATTGGTGTATGACATCAAAGCGGTTCGAAAGCATTCAGAGATGTCTGCTCTCTAATCGCTCTCGCGGGAAAGTCTTGTCATGCACCGATCGATCTGCACAGCGAGTGCCGCTTCAAGTCGAACACACCAAAGCCACTGGAAGGCAAGCCTGCAACCGTTAGCCAAAAAAGCGCTCCGGCTTTGTCAGTACGCATGCAGGGACGGAGACAAGAGTTTTTAGCGCAATTTTCCCCCGGAAATTGCGCTGGTTAACTCATGATTTCTGTTCTGTGCGTCTGTGCGCACCAATCTTGCACTTCTATCTACTCAACCAGACCACCTAGAGACTTCGGGTTTTCGGCATTATGTTAAGGAAGGTCTAATCTCGGGAACGCACAAAAAAAAATCCAGGAAAAGATTTACTATCTCTTAGTGTTGTGATCCCATGAGGTGAGAAAATTGCGCTAAAACACTCACCGAGTTTTTATTACTTGTTTTTGTTTTTTGTTGTTGTTGAATATCAATGGAAGAGAGGTTTCCCTACTCTGAATAAACAGCTTTTGTGAGGAAATAGCTTCTCATTTATTTATTTGACAGCCTGTTCGCTAATCTTCAGCATGTTTTACACTAAACAATACTTTTGTTTATGTAGATTTTACCTTTATAATAATGTTATTTTTTAAGAGGACAGCATTTACAGCATTATCATGTAGGCTAGTATTTCATAATAGGTGTTGTGTAATATTGAGTGATATATTGTCCAAAGAAAATATACAATATTGATGTTTTCTTTCTTTCTTTCTTTCTTTCTTTCTTTCTTTCTTTCTTTCTTTCTTTCTTTCTTTCTTTCTTTCAATCATGTGATTATCATGAATAACACCTTTCACCCCCCTCATGCTAGTTGGTTTGAGGACAAATTTTAGCAGGAGTGATTTTGCCCTGGTGCAACAGTGAGCGATATAGAAGGTAATTTGTAGGCATTATTAATCTTTTGGTGGACTAGTGGATCACATTCATTTGCATAACAGGGGAAAACATTAAATGCAGACTTTGTATATGCAGCCTCTCTTGTAATTGCAACTGTAGGCTATACATATATCCTATTTCCTGTGCATTTTTGTATACTCTTTGTAGTTAAATATTGTATTTACTGTTGTTTTTTTGGTGTGTTTATTCTATATAATCTTTACTTAGTGTATAATATGTTTGTATTTTTGTATAATAGTGTATTGTCCTGAGAAGTCTGGCCGCTTATGCATGACAATTTCCCCATTGGGGATTAATAAAGTATCTCTTTCTTTCTTTCTTTCTTAATATTTTGTAAACAGTCCCTGCCATTTTTACCCTTCTTTTATTGTCCAAATTAATAAATTAAATATCTAAACAAAGAATTTAGAAAATTAATGAGTGTGACAAGAGATGAAGAATGTTTCAATAGATCTTACAATAATTGCTACGTTTTTTTTTTTTTTTTTTTTTTTTGTATGAACAAATGTGAATGTTTTGTAAATGTTTCAGTTAGTGGAAATCCACTGGATTTATTTTTTGTTTCCATTTTTGAACAGTTATAATAAAAAAAAAACACATGAACAGTATTTTAAAGTATACAGTACTGGCTATGGATTTAAAAACTAGCAGAAGCTGCTCAATAAATGACAAATTCTTTTTTTATCAGTTACAAACACCTAAACACGTTTACCCACTGAACTCCCACTGAACAAATGTAACTTATTCTAAGATTATGTTTATTCTTAGATTAAGTAAACATCTTTAAATAAATAATTGTCCATGTAACAATCAGATGTTAATTAATGTGATATATCTCAAGAAAGAAGAAAAAGTAGCAGGTTATTTTAGTTTCAGAGTGTCAGCGATAAAAAAGAAGTACAGCTGCTTCGGTTATCTCTTTGGAAGCACTCCATTCTGTATTAGTGCCATAGCCATCCCAGTCGAAAGCCGTAAAGTCTCCACACTGCCTAGGGACCCCCTCAGGAAAGTGTCCACCTCCACCAATACAAAACTGCAAAAATATGAGTGCATTAATTAACATTGGTGCAGTTCATTTTTTTCTGTTTTTATTACGGTACTATGAATGGATTTCCTCTTCATTTATACAAGGAAGCATGAATAATTGCCTGTGGTGATCAAATGCTGTTCATAAACACTGTTGTAAATAATCCATAATATTTGTTAAACTCACATGTTCAGTGTGACAGCCGGTTGGTTTAATGCCCGAACAAATAGCCATGGCTGCCTTTTCAGTATTGAAGACTCTGAATGTGATGAATCCAGGTTCAAATAGTCCTGAAAAAAAGCACAGAATATATAACTGATGATCTGTCATGAAAGGTCCATGCACACATGACATGGCTTTCATTCATTAAAGTGATTGGATCTCAACATTGATGATGTTTTGCAAAAATAATACACATATCACTGATTAATACACAGATTTAATGACAATCAGTCTATGTGGCTATACTTTCTTTAAAATATCTGAAAAAAATATTGGCTCAAGAGGTATTTCTGTACCTCTTGAATTGGGTCCATACAGTTTTTTGGTAGAATCCTCACTTCCAGTATCATACACTATTGGAATAGCAGGTCCATTATCAATGTTGCATGTTCCGACTCCAAACCTCACAGGAAATTTCTGGGAAAATTAAGATAAAAGTTTGGCCAACTATATTTCTGGGAATGTTTAAAACTCGAAACTTGCGTTAAAGTTTATCTGACCTTAAATAAACTGAAAAGGTTTCCTCCATGTAGAGTTAAGAAGCGATTATCGGTGTGGTATCTCAGAATGGAGGCAGTGGTCCAGTGTTCAAACTCCATATTATTATGAACATGCCACACAGACATATCCTGTGCCTCAATGTCAAAGTATCCAGGATTCTGTCAAATCAAATCATATTTATTTATATAATAATGATGATGTTGCAAAACTGAATTAACGAAACGACTTTGGTTTCAGCAATAATGCAGCTCTACAATAAAGAGTAATTATTCAGCTCAATGTATGCTGATTCAATACAGTTCAATATAAGTGTGAATGTTGCAAAGTTCATCAGTTATGAAACAAACTTGATTCAGCTCTAAAGCAGGAAGACAATAGTATAATTTTCCAGCTCAATTTACTTCAATGTTGATTTAATCAGATCAGTAAGTGTCGATTTTGCAAAGTTTGTCAGCTATGAAATCACCACCCACAGCTATAAAGCACATACAGAAAAAACAATATAATCCTCATTATCCAGCTCAGTCAAATTGATAATATCTCTCAATATTACTTAATATTGATTGTCTTTTCAGTGACACAGACTGTGTCAGATTCTGTTTTAGATTCTAGATAAACATCTTTTGATTGCCAGTCCAGGGACTTAGTGTCCTTTATGTTGCTTTCCTTAAACCAGGGTTGTAAAACCATTGATATAATAAAAAAGTACCTTATAATCATCACTTGTAGCGGCCTCTGCGGTTCCAAACGTGACTCTGTTCGCCCATGTCCCTTCACCATCAGGCCGGTTTGCGTTGCTGCCCTGCTCACTCGACCAGCGATCACCAACAGTACACTTTCCATACATGTTGTTTTCATGAACACTGGCCACCAGCGTCCAGCCGCCGCCCGCAGTGGTCATATCACAGAACGTCTGGTAAAGGACCCCTCTTGATGAGATCAGATAGTACAGGCCATCTGAGTGAACAGAAGCATTGCTGAGTCACCTAAATTGAGTTATTCCTTAAGATAACAACAACAACAACAACAACAAAAAAGACCATACCCTCATAAACTTGATATTTGTCAAGAATTTCTTTGCAGCTTCGAGCAGCGTATTTAATTCTGCTGAGAAGTTTTTCAAGCTCATGGTTGCTTTTGGCATCATTGATATTAATATATGGTGCTTCTTTTTCTTGTTTTACATGCACTGTAGAAAGATCATAAAATGAGTAAACGCTGGTTTTGCTGTAGCCTAATGCAAGTCAAAAAGTGAGTCAAAAGTGTCACATAGTGATGTATATTGTGAAAAAAAAAATTATGATGATGTTCTTAATAGAAATGAGTTTCAATCAAATCAGATAATTAC
This sequence comes from Abramis brama, assembly GCF_963993115.1. Taxonomy (NCBI): domain Eukaryota; kingdom Metazoa; phylum Chordata; class Actinopteri; order Cypriniformes; family Leuciscidae; genus Abramis; species Abramis brama. The sequence continues at coordinate 26,894,301 of NC_139965.1, read as the reverse complement.
ACTTACTTGAATTAGCTTCACAGAACCATAAACTCAGTGGGAGAATGAGAAGGATCCCTAAAAACATTTTTATAAGAAAGACAGTCTGCAAACAAAAGGAAAAAGGTTCTTCAGAATTAAAATTAAAACCACACTCTGAAAATTTGCAAACCTGAAATTGTGATGTGTTTGGTTCCATGTTTTTGTGTGAAAGTTTACTAAAAGCAAACCGGTTTCACACATTCAGCACATTTTTCTTCAATCAGTTCATTACATTCAATAAATTATCCAATCGTTTACTCTGTCATTTGTTTATATTATCTGAAAAAGACAGCACATTAACTTACCATTTACATGAGCCAGTAGTAAGGTAATAGGTTTTGTGTTCTTGGTGTCTAAAGTGGCTTAAGGAAAAATGTTCATTTATATCCTTTTCTTATCAAAGGATGACAAAGACTTCCTTTATTGGCAAATACAACAAGGAAGATATTATTTTCTCAGGAATCCAATAAACCTGTTTTATCAAGGGACAACCTTTAGATGTTGCTGAACAATAAATCACAACATGTAAAATTTACCAACTTGAATAAATTGAAAAGGTTTCCTCCGTAGAGGCTTTTTCTTTATTATTTTTTTTTATTAATAAAGTATCTCTTTCTTTCTTTCTTTCTTTCTTTCTTTCTTTCTTTCTTTCTTTCTTTCTTTCTTTCTTTCTTTCAATTATACAAATATTTGAATGACTATGACTGCCATGCACTATGATGCTGATACCCAGCTGGCATTCGACTGACCTTAAACGTTTAAATGTGGTTGAAATAATGTCAGTTTATGAAAAAACATTAATTCAACGTCAAAACAACGTTGAACACCAAATGGTTGAAATGGTGTTGTTAACTCACTATGGATTCAACATAGAAATATAAATAAAATTTGAGTTGTATGTCAAATCAACATTATTTTTACAACCATGACTTTTAAACATTTTGTTGAAATATATCAGTAGAAAAATAACGTTGTTCCAACATCCAAACAATGCTGATCAATTAACTGTTGGAAAAGTGTTGATGCATGAATAATGATACAACGTTGAAAGATCAACTCTGAATTAAACGTTTGTTAAGTAACATTAATTCAACGTCAAATCAACGTTGAACACTAAATGGTTGAAATGGTGTTGTTAACTCACTATGGATTTAACATATAAATAAAAATAAATTTTTGAGTTGTACGTCACATCAACATTATTTTTTACAACCATGACTTTTAAACATTTTGTTGAAATATATCAGTAGAAATATAACGTTCCAACATCCAAACAATGCTGATCAATTAACTGTTGAAAAAGTGTTGATACATGAATAATGATACAACGTTGAAAGATCAACTCTGAATTAAACGTTTGTTGAGTCGTGATAAAAGCGCTTTCTAATGTTACATCTTTTTTTATTTTATTTATTTTTTTTTTTTTTTATTGCATAACACATTTGTTACAATTTGCCGAAAAAAGAAATTGATCTTGTAATACAAAAATCATTAAGATACAATTCACGTTTTCATAAGGAATAAAAAAATAAATAAAATAAAAATAAATACACATCAGCCAATAGATAATTGAGACGCTTTCTACATCTCCCGGCGTACTTTGAGAGCAACTCCAGTCTGATTGATCATTTTGAAATGGAATATCGTTCAATACAAGAGCTTGATTGGAGGACGGCGGTTGTCCATCACACAAATGTGATTCTATTGGCTCTGACGGTTCCAGACAACACCCGATTGCGCATGCGCGAAGTGGGTCTGTGTCGTCATCGTCAGGCAGATTCTGACCTGGACCGGTTCGGAGTGAATTTGGGGGTAACAGCTCAAACGGTAAGCAATTGTTTTGAAGTCACATTTTATAACTAGAAAATTCCTAAATAAATTTGTGTGTGCCTGACTCTGGGCCGTATATTAATACGTATTGTGTTAATTAATATTGTGTGTATGGGCAGAGACTAGTTTAACCGCGAACCGCCGTTGTGTGCTAGCTAACCGCCGTTATCTGTGTGTGTGTGTGTGTGTGTGTGCGTGCGTGCGTGCGTGCGTGCGTGCGTGCAGACTAGTTTAACCGCGAACCGCCGTTGTGTGCTAGGGAGTGTGTGCGCGCTATGGATGTCTCTGTTGGTCGAACGCGGCACATTGACACACTTTCCATCCACAAACTTTAAAAATAAGGTTGAGATTTCAAATTCTTCTTCCTTCTCTTTTCCAGAGATTTGGAAGAACACGACTTGAAAGTCTCCTTCAACGGTGAGTTGTCCCCATACCTAACCCAACCATCTATTTGAATCTGAAAGTAATTTAACCCTTAAAACAAAAATCATTTACATTTTTGTAAAATTTAAATACAAGTTGATGTGGAAGATATTATTTAAAAAATGATGAGCACAGCCCTCATTTGATTGAATGTTTTTATGACTTATTTTCAAATTGAATGATTTTCTTTATAAAAAATTTAGGCTTAAAAATATTTAGTTTTTATATTTTACACTCCCAGATGTATCACAAAAAATGGAGACGACAAAATGCACAATTACACGCATTGGTGGAGTCTAGTGACAATTTTCTAGTGAAAATTGTCTAAATACAAGTTATTTTTTAGGTGTCTTATTTTAAGTGTATGAGGTTTTTTTTGAATAGAAAATAGACATTTGATTTGACTAGAAATATCATAAATATTCTTGTTAATATTTTGAGTTTTTGCAGTGCATTTTTATTGGGCAAATGAAAAAACTTGGATTTTGTGGTGTAGAGCGTACTCAATACATTATAAAAATAATAATCAATCAGTTCTTTTTTTGGTTAGAATTCCAGAAGAGAGTTCTTAAGCTCCTTGTCAAAATCAAGGATACAATTCACGTTGCCACCTCATCTGCTGGAACAAGTTATGAAGTGAAGCCGGCAAACACTGAAGAAGAGCTTGAAGCTTTAGAGAATTGCTCGGAGGACAAGAATGAGGAAGCAGAACTGGTAAGTTTTAAATAATTAATCTTGTAAAGTGCTGGCAAAGTTTCATTATGACAATTGGCTTGTTCACTATGGTGACCACTACAAACTCCTCGTTCTCATCATGTGCCTGCTTTGTGGAGGTCTGGACTCTACTGACCACTTTTTCTGGTTATATTTTTAATTTCTTGTTTCTTGTTCTTTTCAGAGTAAACATCTGAAGACGTTGGGAGGCGTTGATGCTGCAGACCATGTGAAGAAGTCAATGGCTGCGTAAGTAACTTTGTTCCTTTTTTGCATTAGTTTACAGTGATGTTCCCTGTCATATACTGTCATGCACTCCCCCCACACACCCACTTACTCACTCTCTGCTACATTTTCATAATGAACTTGATTGCAATATAATATTCTAATATAAATCTCTTTTACCATGGCAGAACTATGACAAATAAAATGATGGCCATAATGAGCCTCAGAGGAAGAAGTGGGAAGGTTGCGGGTTCATGAAGACCAGTCTCTACAAGATAATCTGTGGTGAGTTTGCTTTAACATAGTAGTTTTGTAACAATGTTTTAAATAATTGAATATAGTAAGCAGAATAATAATTCATAAGAAATGAAGAAATCATTTTAGTTGGAGGACTCTACAGAGCATGCTCTAATATTATATATAATACTCCATTCTGGGCTCTAGACTAACTTCTCTACCAGCAGCACTGGTTCCTACCAACTGCCTTTTGTTGCTTGCCCAAGCACATGATTATCAATGACCTTGCACATTGATAAATACTAATTTATATACTTGAAACATTGGCAATTCCACAGAAGTTGATATTTGCAAAATATTTTAATTTGAGAGGTTAACGTTTGCTAATAATGATCTGTTTTTTCCCCCCTCATCAGACGCTGTCTTGAGCTCATTTGATACAACTACAACAAAAGCAGACGAATACATGGCCAAATACTTGAAATATGCACCAGAGAGGATAGGTGGCGGTGGCAGAAAGAAGTAACAAGAAGGGAAGATTTAACCAGCCGTGTTCAATGTTGCCCAATGTTTGGGCCGTTTTTCTAAAGGTTAAAGTTCGGCACGTGTAAAATGATGTTGTGTGAAATGTTGGCACACTTGCAGCCATGCAATAAAGCACGTTTCTTACGTCAGTGAAATGTCTTTATTAATCTTCTTCCTGGTCTTGCTTTGACCAATTGGCTTCTTCCTAGCTGACTGTGTGTCCGCAAACTTAGTGTTTATGTATCCATTTCAAGGTGTTTGGTGTTATTGTTGAACAGATCAATACTTTAGTGAAAACAGTTTAACAAAATAAACTGTTGAAAAGCAGGACTTTATAGTGACGTTGAAATTTCAACGTTGATTGGATTTGCAAAATCTAAACCAAAATCAATATTGATTCAATGTTGGCGAATTCACCTATGTTGAAAAACATGACGTTGGAATGACGTTGCTATTTCAACGTTGATTGGATTTGCAAAATCTAAACCAAAATCAATATTGATTCAATGTTGGCGAATTCACCTATGTTGAAAAACATGACGTTGGAATGACGTTGCTATTTCAACGTTGATTGGATTTGCAAAATCTAAACCAAAATCAATATTGATTCAATGTTGGCGAAATCACCTATGTTGAGAAACGTGACGTTGGAATGACGTTGCTATTTCAACGTTGATTAGATTTGCAAAATCTAAACAAAATCCAACGGTTATCCAACACTGACACCTGACGTTGATTCAACACTGACTCTACGTTAAAATGCCAGCTGGGTAATGTCATGATTCTGCCATCTAGTCCTTGTCATTCTTTAATTCTTGAGGCAGGATCATGACAGACCCATGTTTTGTGTACAAGCACATGGCCATTTGTTTGGGCCATGTGCTTGTGTTGTCTCATTACCTCGTCCCGCCCCCTTGTTATCCTCGTTTTGTCATTATTGCTTTATCTGTGTCACCTGTTATGTTATCATTAGTCTCCCTATTTAATCCCCTTGTGTTTGCTGTCCTGTGCCGGTTCATTGTTACACGTTATCATTTATTGTGAGACTTTGGCCATCACTGTGAGTATCCTGTCAAGAGTGTCATCAAGAGAAAGTTCTGTTTCTGTATTAGCTGTTTGTTTGTAGTCTAGTTATGTCAAGTCATAATCTAGTTTAGTCACTGGTTGTCCTGTCTGTGTTTTGCCCCCTCGTGGGTTTTGTTTTCCCCATTCTTTGTCATCAATAAACCTTGTGTGTAGTGCATTCTGTCTGTGCTTGGGTTCATCTCCACATCCACATAACAGATAATGAATTTTAATGAACAAACAGAAAATGAATAATATATAAATAGGCTATTGTTGTCACGTTACGTATAGGACAAAGCTCATGGAGATGAGGAATACGTAGAAATAACATTTAATAACCAAACGCCTACATTGACAATAACTGACCCAAGTCTTTGTAATAACAAGATAAGTAATGAGGTGATTGATAATGCACAGGTGATAGACATGACTAATTAGAACAATCATTGAACACTAGGTCACAGGACTGAACCAAAAACACAATGAAGGGGGGAAACACAGATCATGTAACAATTGTATTGTTTAATGAAAAATAAATACAATAATTATGTGGTCTCTCTATGGCTTCCAGATTTCAACAATTAAACTAAGTTTTTAGTGATTGGTGTCACTGCTGTGTATGTCCAATAAAGCTGTTTTTTTAATGAATTTTAGATTTAAATCTAATCTTAAATGTGGTTTTATGCGCACTGTAGTGACCAATAATTTGCAGCTAACAGCAATTTGCAGCTTTTTAACTGCTCAGTAAGTCACATACCACAACAATTGCAGTTCTACTGAAGGGGGTGGATTGGAATCCACTGCTGCTTCAATGTAATGAGTGATTGTAATCAAGGTATTAATCAATATTTTTCCTTCTAAATATCAAATGAGTTGAATGATTTCTCTGGAGATTTTACTTTGTTATAGAAGTTACCAGTGTGATTACTGAAATGTTCTTTTCATGTATTCTTTAATGTCTGTATTTGATATCTGAATGCAGTAACAGTGCTTGCCTATTTATCCCGGCTTCCAGAAATGAAATATGGACATGTTTTGTGTTTGAGAAAGGTCTTCAACGTGTTAAAACACATAGGGGTCATTGAAGTCTTTAGTTTAAGGGACCATTTCTCAGTTAAAGCCTATATTTTCCATTTAGACTAAAGTTTCCTATCCTTGAGAGAAAGAACTTGTTATCTTGATGTTTTGAGACAGGACTCCTGTTTATAGTTAGAGCCTGGCCAAATCCAACCTTGGAACCGTGTCGGTGTGTGCATTAGTCTTACAGGTTAAGGTGTGGAAAATTACTGTTTATCTATTTCTTGGCCAATCAGAATCATTCAACCTGTAAGCAATGACGTAGCTTAGACCTTTGAAATGGTATAACTGCTGTGATCTTTGTAACTGTAAGTGGGGCGGCCTACGAACTCCTGTGTGAGTCTTGAAGCTGACTTCTGCTGATGAAACTGCAAACTATCTTCAGTAAAACTTTTCTTCAATTTATTATAATTCTGACTCCGGGTCTTCTTTCAAACATCTGGTCATTGGGTCCTAAACTGTTAACCCCTAACACTACTGTATGTTTAGCTATATAACACCAAATATAGAACATTATTCACAAGACACACAAGCTAATCCACAAGAAACTGTGTACAACGTAAACTGTAACTTATTGTCATAAAACTCTGAATGCTGGCCACTGATGTCACTGCCATTATATGATGAGGTGCCTCAAGTGATCCAAGTTAGCCGTTTTGCTTTTTCCAAGAGCCTAGAGACCCTCTCATCTTCCAATAATAAAACAATCTCTGGAACACACGTCTTTTCTTTCCTATTGTGACTTATATATGAGAGAAACAGCTTCTCGATCAAGAAAACATGTAGGGCGGGATGTGATTTTTGTCTATCATAATTTGCCACTGCTGTGATCTCATGTGAGTGACAGGTTGTCCCGCCCTCTAAAGATTACAAGAAAACATGATGTGAAAAAAATAATAATGATGTGCACAAATAAATCTTTTATATTAAATACTGCAATTTTTCTGTAAAAAAAAATTCAATAATGATTTCATGGTAACTACAAAGGGATAGTTCACCCTAAAATGAAAATTAAGTCATCATTTACTCACCCTGGTGTTGTTCTAATGCCGTATGCCCTTCTTCTTTTATGGACCACAAAAGGATAATTGTTTAAAAATGCTCGCCCTCGTTCATTATAGCAGCGAATAATGACCAGCATCAAGCTTTGTAAAAAAAAAAGATGCAAAAGCATCACAGAATGATGATCCCCATGTGACACATGGCGTATTACAAGTGTTCTGTGGGTACGCCTATATTATAGGGTTTAGTGAAAAACAAACAAAAATGTCATGTATTATTCAACAAAATGTTTGCCCTTTTCTGTTGGTCTTCTCTGCACAGCTGCACAACATGCACATTTGTGAGACTCTAGTTAGCTAATGTGTTAACAACTAGTTTGTACAACTTTTTCTGGCAAAGAGGGAGTGAACTGCGGCCCTAATAGAGCCTTGACGAACATTGTGCAGGCGTGCAGAGAAGCCCAATGGCTAAGGTGGTCAAGAATTTCGTTAAATAATAGGCTACATTCAATTTCGGTTTTCACTAAAAATATGCACCCAGAAGAACACGTGTCATGGGATCATTCTGTGTTATGTTTGCGTCTTTTTTACAAAGCTTGATGCTGGTCACTATTCACTGCCATTAAATGGATGAGCGCATATTTATTTATTTATTTATTTATTTTACACAGTTTTTAGTTCTCTATATAGATAAGTGTTTTTAAGGAATCCTTCAACATAAATGTATCCTTTGACAAAATAAATGGAATGTTTACTTCCGGAACCTGTTGCGCTTTATTGGCTCTGCAAGAGTTGCGCTGGCCAATACAATTCGTCTTTATTCCCAGGTCTGAAAGCCCGGCGTTTCTAGGACAACGACTCACAAACAAATAAGCGTGGAGTTTCCTACTTTGTCTGGATAGAAACAAAATCATTTCAAAAGCAAAATCGACGGAGCTGTCGAGCACACCTGAGGAATGGTAAATATGACGTAGATTTGACAGTCTGTTTGAACAAACTAATCGTTGTATAACCGTTACAGATGACGACGCGCGAATAAAGATGACATGTAAGACGCGATTTTAGTCATTAATTAGCGAGGCTGTGTTGTAGAACTTATAAGTGACCGTGTCTTTGCAGTCTTTCATGAGCCAGCGTCGCAACATCTCTCACAACCACCATCAGAAGATGATCCTGGATCACCGCAAACAGGAGGAAATGCGTGAAGATCAGACCAAAAGCATCGCCAAAGAGCGGCAGCTGCAAGCCAACCACCAGTGCGAAGAAAGAGTCGAGAAAAAGCGCTTCCTGCGCAAGGTGCAAGCTGAAGAGTATGGCAAACAAGTCAAGGAATCACTTCTCAAGGTTGGTTTTATAAAATACGTCACCTATATGCAGAGATGCGTGGTCTCGTTTTTGTTTATTTGTTTGGATCCCCATTAGCTGTGCCCTATGGCACTGCAGTCTTCCTTCCCGAGGCATTTTAAAACATACATAGATCACCACAATTTAACATATATTTAATATTACAATTAAATGTGAATATATAAAATCAAAATCTAACACTTATGACTTATGACACTGCAAAATGTATGTTTTTAGGCAGAAGAGGACAGACAGTTCAGAGAGAGGCAGCTTGAACAGGAAGAGAGGATGGCCAAGGAGCTGGCAAGAATTAATAATGAGAAACTTCGAGATGAGAAGATGAGGCAGTACATTAAAGAGAACAGGTAACAGACCAGAGTGCACTCTGTGTAGCGCTGTATAATATTTTTTTTAGAGCTTTACCATTTATTAAACTTTGTGTTTTATTGGCAGTGTTGAGCTTCGAGAGCTAGAGTTGAAGCTCAAATCTGCTTACCTGAACAGAGAACGGGCAGCACAGATGGCAGAAAAGGAGGCCATGCGATATGAGACAATGGTGAGTGTGAACTCCAAAGTAGTGTCTTACATTTGGCCATCTATTTTGTGGTTTTGCTTATTGTGATTTGACATATTACCAGCGACAAGAGGCTGCTATTGCCCATAAGATGAAGGGCGAGCATGAGCGTGCAGAGATGGAAAAGGAGAAGCTGGTGCAGAAGAAGTATGAAGAGGTGGTGCGCTACCAGCAAGAGCTTGAGCAGCAGCTTGAGGAGAAGGAGCGCAAGAGGCAGGAAGCCTATGATGAGTTTCTTAAAGAAAAACTCATGGTGGACGAAATAGTGCGAAAGATCTATGAGGAGGACCAGATGTGAGTGTGTTCTTTTTTTCTTAAGTGTATTATTTGCTGCTACTTTTTAAAAATTATTATTCTGGAGCAAACAGACAATATCATCTGTTGATCAGATGTTGATCAGATGGTTCTAGGATGGTTTGAAACTGGCAAGCTTTATTTACAGGGAGCTTCAGTTACGACTCGAGAAGGTGACGACCACTCAGAGATACATTGAAGATTTTAAAAAGCAGCAAGCAGAGTGGAGACGTATGGAGCGAGAAAAAGTGGAAGCAGAGAACAGGCGCATCATTGAGTTTGCCCAATACCAGCAAAGGAAGGAGGAGGACAGGATGGCCAAAGTTAGAGAGCGAGAGCAAGAGAAAGAAACCCTGCACAAAATGGTACATGAAAGCTCACCCTCTGGGTCATCAAGTACAGGCGAGCAATCAAGATTCAAATGTTAACGTGTTCTTTTTTTCCTTCTGGTTTAGCTCTCTGAGCAGATCGAGATGGAGAAAAGACAGCGTGAGAAGATGGAGCGCGTCCGTGAGGAACTCTACTTGGAAGAGCAGGCTGAGGCTGCAAGACAACAAGAAATTGTGAGAACTGTCTTACCACATCACACTTTACTGGATGCACTTTAAACATTTTACAAAGATGACAAAGGTCAATCTCATGATTCCTTTCAATGAAATGTCCAATTCATATTTCAAATAACCCTTTAGGGCCTTCAAGATTTTCTCAATCAATAATGAATCTTATTTTTGTAATAATTTTTTTTACTGTATTAAAATACTGGGTTACACTATTAGTAAGTTGTCCATGTTACAGTGTAATTATGAGAAGATGTATTTTATTGTGAGATTCACTAGCACCATATAAAATGTTTACCATCTCTTTACCATCATGTCACTCACAGGAAGAGATGGAGAAGAGGATCCGGCAGCGGTTGGAGCTGCAGCAGACGCGCCGGGAGATGATGGCTTTCAAGCAGTTGCGTATACAAGCCGAGAAAGAGGAAGAGGAGGCCTTCAGACAGATAATGATGGCCAAGTTTGCAGAGGATGACCGAATTGAGCAGATGAATGCCCAGAAGCGTCGTATGAAACAGTTGGAACACAAACGGGCTGTGGAGAAGCTGCTGGAAGACAGGAGACAGCAGTATCTGGCTGAACAAGTAAGACCCAAACCCACAAATCAACCTGCAAATGTGCAGCTCACTCATTAGTTCCTTCCGAGTCCGACTATACCAATAACTGCCGATAATGTGGAATGAATGAATCTAAATATTCAACAGGAGCGGGAGGAAGAGGAGAGAGCAATGGAGCAGGAGAGAGAGAATCAGCGTCGGAAGATCATCGAAGAGGAGAGACAGAGGCTCTTAAAACAGCATGCGACAAAACTGCTGGGATACCTACCAAAGGTGAGAACACCACACCATAGGACACGGATATTTGTGGTTTGTTAGCCATCTCGCATGCTCAGATTCATTATTTAGAGGATGTGTTTGTTCTTTATTCTTATTTTCCTTATTTACTAGGGTATTTTCAAAGAAGATGATCTGGAGCACTTTGATGAGGATTTCAAAAACAATTTCAAACAACGACAGGCTGATATTTTCTCAGATGAGGGTTGGGGAGATGACTAGCAGTGAGATAATTCCTGTCATGACCACCACATGGCGCTCTATCTTTTTATTTTATTTTAATTTTTTTATTCCAATCTGTTAGTGCTGGTGTACTTAACAGTGCATCTGCCACTTTCACAAACGATTGGAACAAATTTCAAATTGATATTTGTCTTTAATAGATGTAACAGTATATTCACATTATATTGTATATTGTGTTACTCTAATGCCAAACTCTGGTTTTGGTTTATGAAGAAACATTGGCCTCAAAGGATACTACTTATTAAACAGATGTGAAAATCTAAATTGCCTAAGATGAATTTATCACTATAAGCTCATACTGGGTAATACATTTTTCCCTCTTATCTGAACCTTTGAAGGTGAATTTCACTTAGAAAAATGTTTAAGTGTCCATGTAATTTAAAAATCCATGTTGTTTGACTTGGTTAGTCTTTTTCAATCGTTAAAAATGAAACGAGTGATTTCACTGCTTCCTAGAACTGGATATAGTTGATGGTTGTCTGGCAGTATATCATACAAGCAAGAATGTAATCAGATGTGACTGCTCATGTACAGTCAAGTGTGTCTGTGTCTCAACAGCTGTCAGTCATTCTGTGCAGTTAGTCCATTACCTTGGTCTAGCTGCTGTCATGGCTGTAAAATTCTTCCATCCAAGTGTTTACTGTTATCCATACCTGCATTGTGAAAATGTCAAGCCTCTCTTGATTCTGCTCTTATAAAATTCCCTCTAAAAGTTGTCACTGTAACAAACATGAAGAAACATTTCAAACTAATCATAAAATGAATTTCATTGAAAATCTATCTATAAATTACAGAAACGTCTGTCTGTATGTCTGTCTGTCTGTCTGTGTGTGTGTGTCTGTTAACCGCATATCTCTCGAACCGTTAGTCCGATGGATTTCAAATTCGACAGGTGTCTCGCCACGGGCACGAGTAAGTGCAGTGCCAAGTTTGACGTTGTTTGGATGAGAAATGCTAAAGATATCGTTAAATATATAATTTTTAGAAGGTTGTGGTTTAAAAATAAACATTCTGACATAAACACTCTGTCAGCTACACTGTTTACTTCTGAATATTATAGTTTGGTTCCAGAACGTGATAAATCCATTTTGATTAATTTGAGTAAAAATGTGTTTTCTTTACCAAGAAAGTGGCAAGATGAAAACCACTATTTTCTGTTTCAAACTTTCACATAGCATCTTTAGGTTATAATAACCTAAAAAATTAAAATCCAGATTTTGATTTTCAAAGATTTATTATAAAAACGGATTATTTTTTCCCCAAAAATGCAATAAATTCATGACACTTTTTTTTCCCAAAATGCAATTAATCCATTGAATCAATATAAAAGTTATTTTTTATCATATTGAAACTGTTGAAATCAGCCATCGCTAAGAAATATCTCCTGAACTTTTTTGTTCAGCGATCAGCTCACAAAAACTGATTTTGCACGGGCACTTTGCACTGCTTCCTGAATCGACGCGCTTATTCATTTGTGGATGTTAACTGAATCTATAAGTCAGCTATGCTGTTTACTTCTGAATATTATATTTCATTCTGGTGCGCTTAAAGTTATCGCTACTGTGTAATAGTAGCCTATGCTATTCACCAACTAAACATATCCTATTCAATGCGTTCACAGTCTCTTTCACGGGCATCATTTGTAGTAGCCTATTCACAAACTGTTTCCTCAAGCATAGCGTTTTCTCGGAGTTCACTGTGTGCTTTCTACCATGCACAAATAAAAATGTCACTGAACTTTTGCTGTGTAATTGTAACAATGAGCACTCAAACACACCAAACCAACAATTACTAAAAACACACTTAAAAACTGATTTTGCACGGGCATTTTGCACTAGCACTTAGAAGGTTGTGGTATACATAAACACTCAGTCAGCTACACTGTTTACTTCTGAATATTATAGTTTATTCACAGCCATCATTTGTAGTAACCTAGCCTGCTCCCTGAATTCAATGCGTTCACAGTCTCTTTCACGGGCACCAAACCAACAATTACTAAAAACACACACAAAAACTGATTTTGCACGGGCATTTTGCACTAGTGTCAATAAATTGATCCTGCGTGGTTTAAAGCAGCATCACTGTCATGATTACAAATTGTTCATTTTCAATTCTAAGCCTGGCAAATTTAGTTTTATTAGATCACCACATACTCTTTTTAAATACAGCACTGATAATAAAAGCCCCTGCACATAACACATCCCATTCTCTAAATAATATTCTAGAAATTATCTCAGAGTAGTTGAGAGGTTAAAAAATGAACAGGATGAACAGTAAGTAAACCTTTTTATGTGACTTGCAGCCAATTTCCTGTCTCATACATCTTCAGCGTTTAATGTCTATATATGCTAACACTGGCGAGTCAATAACACAGTATGATTGTGGAAAGTTTCTTAGAAAAGCTGTGTTGTTGATATTGTTACAATTTCAGTTAAGGTTTTAAATAAACATAAATAAGGTTGGCTATTGTCATATACTTACACTGCTGTTCAAAAGAGTAGGGTCAATAAAGTTTTTAAATGTTTTTGAAAGAAGTCTCTTATACTTAACAAACCTGCATTTGATCAGTACAGTAAAAACAGTAATTTAGTGAGTTATTATTACATTTTATCTGTTAAAACAGACTACTCCAGTCTTCAGTGTTACACGTTCCTTCAGAAATCATTCAAATAAGCTGATTTGGTGCTCAAGAAACATAATTATCAATGTTGAAAACAGTCGTGATGCTTAATATTATTGTAGAAACTATTAGACCATATAGAAACCATTCAGGATTCTTTGATGAATAAAAAGTTTTAAATGACATTAAAAGCATTTATTTTAAATAGAAATCTTTTGTAATGTTACAAATGTCTTTACTGTAACTTTCGACCAATTTAATGCATCCTCAATGAATACAAGTATTAATATCTTTAATATATATGGAAAGAGCGGTGTCAATGTTGAAACAGGAAGTTCTCCTGAATTTTTTTCTAGCGCCTTGAAAAGATTATGATTATGATGGAATCTTTTCTGTCACATAGCCCTGTTTTGCACTCTCCATCATCCATACAGGATGACGAAGAGATCACAGGTTGTTGAGCATGCCAGATGCACATGCGGCATGCTGACGCACATGTTTATGCCTGCCTCAGACATTAGGAATTAGAATTAGCTCTCAGAGCTTTTGAACACATGGTCTATACACATTCATTTCTTCCTTCCTTTGTATATCAATGAAAGGAGACCTTTACCTTTAAGTAAAATATATAAAAGGTCAGCATGAAAATCTACAGTCTCATAAAATTTGTAGACCATGCCAAAACTTGACTCAGGTGCCTTGCAGCAAAGTTAAACCACTAATGAGGGCTGCCTAGTTATTTTTCCCAGCACTGGAGCATATCTTGTTTGGTCCACCTATACTGTTATGGATTTTATAGACTGCCCAAATATTTCTTACGATTGTCATCTTTCAACTGAAGCTCAGTGATCATGACCAGAGTTAATCTTTCCTGACATTGTTCTGCATCACATACCTTGTCTTGCTCACATGGGAGGACAGGAAGCACTAATGCCTTGAAGGAACTTCAGGTTGTTTGACAGACCAATGAACTCTGTATCATTGCTTATTCTATCATGGCCTTTTCTCACAACATAGATTGAAGGGAACTTCCTGTTGCTGAGACCGACTGTAGATTGAATTGACTCTGATTGCAGAAGCTGTGTGCATACAGTGAAGCTTTACTGTAGACCAGACTCCAGCACTGCATTGGATTAGTCTGAGCATGATTTGACTTGGCTCAATCACACTGTACGTCACCGGTTCTGCACAAACATCATTACTATATATGGAAAAAAGGAAATGAATGGAAATCTCATACATACTGTACATACAAGTTATACATGCAAACCATAATAAGGTGAACGCATCTTTTTTTTTTTCCTGGTTCCTCTGTACCCCCTGATGGTTATTACCACAAAAAAGTTCAAGCATTTCTTGTGCCTTACCTCTAAATGAGTTGTGGTGAATGAGATTTTCTTTGAGTCATAAAATGTTCACACACATTTTTGGTTTTCAACATTTTTATAATATGGGAAATTGGTTTGCAGAGCTAAAGATATTCTACATTTGCACTAAATAAATAATAATCTCAGCATGCTGTTGGAACTGGTATAAACTGGCTGTGTTTCAATAGATGGTGAATCTCTCACTTCATGAAGCCTAATGAGATGTGTACTTATGGACTGCCATACAAAAGACTGTCTGTCTATCCCCCTGAAGAGGGGTATGGAGATCTTTCAGATCAATGACCAAGCAGTGGGAGGCACAGACAATGGACCAATAAAGCACAGAAGTAGCGTGAGAATGTCTGAATAAAAGATTAGTCATGTTGTTTGGAAATGGACGTACAGCAGTACCTAATTATATTGCGTTTTGAGCTAATTAATGCTGGTGTGAGCTTGTAAACAGCCATTGCTCATAACTACCACATCATTATTAATCCGAGCCACGCTCATTGACGTGCTTTTATTATTTTCCATGTTTCTCCCTTTGGAAAAAATCACCCCCGGACTGGAACTATAGTGTGGACTGGGGCCTTTAGTTTGGTTGGGAGACAACAGGAACCAGTGACAAGCACATTCCGAATCAGTCGTCACCAGTTAATCTAGACCTGCTGCCGTGTCTTATTAGACCATTATCCACATCACTTTCATCACTGATTTTTTCCACAGAGGCGTGGAAATAAAGCTCACTGATCCCAGACCAACCTTGGAAAGAGTAAATAAATCAACAATATGCACCACATGATGAAAGATTGGGTGTGTTTAAATGCCAAGGTCTTCGACTCGATTTTTATGAATCTTTTAATGCATTGTCGGAGCTGTTCATTTGGCAATAGTGCTGAAACATATCAGCAGAGATCATTGCATGATACTTGATTTTCTATTTTATTTGAAGTTCCTTACCTTTTTGTTCAGAGGATTTTTCTTCTCTTTCCTTGTGATCTGCTGTAAGGCTGGTGTTTAATATAGCATATTCTACTGACATTATGTGATACTGTTTGATATTCAATATTAAATATCAAAATAATAAACTAATTAACATTATGAATAGCGCACATGTCTATTATGATCTGACTCTTCGCACTTTCAGGGTGATAACCAATATGATATCGATAATTATCAATATGTAAGCAAAATAAGATAAGAGACGAGCTAGTTGGCAATGGGATATCTCATTAAATGTAAGGTTTTGAGTCAAATGGAATTTTCTAGCAGAGGTTTTGTATGTGTTTTTAACATTTAGTTCAAAACAACCTTACATTACATTAATGAATACATTTCCAGCATCGTCATTATATTTTTGAAGTAGATGTTGGAAAAACAATTGAACGCAATTAAAGCAAACTTAGGCTATATTCAGACAGGAAACTTTAAAGTAGCCTACGTTACTGTCAAAAGTATAGGCTTACTGGACAAAACATCTCAATAGTCACTGGGGTTAACAAAAAAAATGTGACAAGCACCTTTCTCCCATTTTGTGCTTATATCAATAACATTATTATTATTAGGCTATTTATTTGTAATTGTTTCATAACGATCTAACGGTTAAATAGTTTTCACTTGCTGAACCTTTTTGCAATTTCTGAAATCTTCTGGTCGGTCTGGTCGCGCTCCTCCCCCTCCTCCGCCGGATCTCTTTATAAATCCAAAGAGAAAACATCATTACCAGACTGATAGCAGCGTCTGTCTGATCCACGCACCTCTCCATATTCTACTATAAAATCAAGAGCACCCATCCATGCTCGCCAACAAGCTTGACGGACCGCGTCGAGGACGGTCTTTTGACTCCATCAATAAGAGTTACGAAGAGAAGCAACTCAACAATGAAGTAAGAACAACTTTTTACATGTAGGCCCACTCAAAATGCTTAGCCTAATGGTTGAATACGGATGTATTCTTGTATTGCTTTGCTTTTACTAGAACTTGACGAGTTACGATAGACCTGTATGTAATCATTAATTGTTGAGGTTCAAAGAAAGGAATAAAATAGCTGATATATATTTTTATATTATTCTAATTCTTTGCAATAACTTGCATTAATAATATAATATTAAATATATTTTGTGCTTAACATATCATGGATGTACATTTAAATAATTAAAAAAAAACCTTCCATATATTTTTGGATGCACATGAACTTCTGATCTATGTATTGTATATTGTTAATATAATAGAAAAAAGGGTGATTTGTTGATGTCATTGGCTTTTAACTTTTAAGTCGCTGTCCACCACATAGTGCTGGTTTAGTCATGTAGGCTAAGTATTAATTAGCACTATGGATCCTACCCAACCTGTTGACAATGATGTTCTTTACATGTTATTTGCCTTTGAATAACGATTTCCTATTTGAAAAGCAAGTCAAAAACAAACATAAGTTCACTCACGCAGGATATTACACATCTGCTCTATAGTAGAGAGATTGTCATGGTAATGTGAAGAAACACCTGAGTACTGAATATAATAGCCTCTCTCTCTCTCTCTCTCTCTCTCTCTCTCTCTCTCTCTCTCTCTCTCTCTCTCTCTTATTAAGCTGAACAAAACTACTTTTCATAAGAAAGACGAGAACAAAGACAAGACACTTTCCTCCAAGAGGGAACATGCCGCAATTGTCTTCTCTCTGAAGAATGAAGTTGGAGGGCTTGTGAAGGCTTTAAAATTATTTCAGGTACATAAATGTTTTCTATTCTATCTATCTGTATTATTTGGTTATTATTAGCTTTAGTAGAATCATGTTATACATACAGTAGCTGGCACCTTAAAAAGGTAAGTTGTTAAATAACTAATTGTTTAGCAATTCCAGCTAAAACAATAATTTACAATAATTGTCAAACCCTATCATGGAGAGTATATGGACTATGTCCATGAATGAAGAAATGCTGGTGATATATGTGACCCTGGACCACAAAACCAGTTTTATGGGTCAAAGTTTTTAAATTGAGATTTATATATCATCTGAAAGATGGATAAATAAGCTTTCCATTGACTTATGGTTTGTTAGGATAGGACAATATTTGGCCGAGATACAACTATTTGAAATCTAAATATTGAGAAAATCACCTTTAAAGTTGTCCATTTATGTTGGCGATTGTGCTGCATCCACTCACAAAAATACATTTTTGATATATTTAAGGTAGGAAATTTACAAAAATATCTTCATGGATCATGATCTTTACTTAATATCCTAATGATTTTTGGCATAAAAAAAAAAATCGATAATTTTGACCCATACAATGTATTGTTGGCTATTGCCACAAATATACCCGTGCGACTTATGACTGGTTTTGTGGTCCAGGGTCACATATGTATAAATTTAAGTACCTTCTCACTGCATTTATCACACATTATAAATCTAGTACATCTCCAAATATATGTATACTCTGATTTGTACGCTAATTATATTTCAAACAGTAAATTTGGAAAATTTGTGTGCTAAATGATTTATTTTCATTTGTTATAAACAGGACAACCAGGTAAACCTTTTGCATATTGAGTCACGTAAGTCCCGACGGCGTAACTCGGAGTTGGAAGTACTAGTGGATTGTGACAGTGATCGAGAAACTCTGAAAGATATTGTTCAGCTGCTGCGCAAACAAACAAGCATTATAGCCATGGACTCACCTGATAAGTTCTGGACGCCTGTAAATGGTACTGTGTTTTACTCCTTCATTAGATTGACAAGTACTGCATAGAAAGTTGTGTAACACTGTGAAAATACATTTTTAAGACCTTGCTGAAGTGCCTTGGTTCCCTAAGAAGATCTCAGATCTGGATAAGAGTGCCTGTCGTGTTCTAATGTACGGTTCAGATTTGGATGCGGATCATCCGGTTTGTATTGTCAGCTTCATAAATTCACTGGTTATTAATAATTAGTAGTACTTATGTCATACTGATCATGTCTTCAGTATTTGAGTTGTGACCCTGTGTATGAAAACATTTTTGTTCTTATACGATTTCAGGGATTCAAAGACAACGTGTATCGTAAGAGAAGGAAATATTTTGCTGATCTTGCCATGAGTTACAAACAGTATGTTTAATAAGGTTTTAACAATAACTGGATTAATTCCACATGTTTTATTAAATATATTTATACATATTTATATATCTTTAATATTGACATGGTTCTATCTCACTCTGCAGTGGAGATCCCATACCACGTGTGGAGTTCACAGAAGAAGAGGTGAAGACGTGGGGTGTAGTGTTTCGGGAGCTGAATAAGCTGTACCCCACACATGCCTGTAGAGAGTACCTGCACAACCTGCCTCTGCTCACCCAGTTCTGCGGCTACAGAGAGGACAACATACCACAGCTGGAGGATGTGTCCAACTTCCTGAGAGGTGAGACTGAGCACACATGATCTGTACACACACAGTTTTTTTTTTAAAGATACATTTTAACCTTACAGTAGGTACAAGAGGAACTGAAGAGAAATATTAGTTGTGTCACCAGCAGGGGACAGTATAGATGTGTGGCTGTGTATGTGTGTTTCAGAGCGAACTGGCTTCACCATTCGCCCTGTTGCTGGGTACTTGTCACCGAGAGACTTTCTGGCTGGTCTGGCCTTCAGAGTGTTTCACTGTACACAATATGTGCGTCACAGCTCAGATCCTCTCTACACTCCTGAACCGTGAGTACAAAGCATACGTCCCTTTATCTCTTCAGACCGATTTATCGACACACTTTTGAAACAGGCTTTTATGAAGCAGAACCCATTGTTGAAGCAACACACTGTCTGTCAAACTTGATGCATGAAGAAGTTACACACGCAGGAATGAAAACAAACACAGCACCTTTTATTCAACAAATCAAACTAAATCCAGATGATTTAAGCAGTTTATATTTTGTTCTTTGGGCTCCATTTCGTGTGCTATCATTTTAACGTTTCTTCATGGGTGAATCAACGTCACGAATCATGTTAAATCCCTGTTGAATTTTGTTATTCAATTTTGAATATCAAATCAATGTTGATATATCGCAGCATTGATTTAGTGTCTAACGTTTCATACGGATCTTGTTCAAATTTCATGATTGATTTTGTTAACCTTTTTACAACCATTTATCATTGTTTCAATGTTATTTCAGCGATGAAACAACAACTCAAGCACATTTAATAGCTTGCTCCTGCTTCACTTCACGTCTGTATGTGTCATGTGAAATAGGCACATACAAAAAAATGAATAAATTAAAGAGATCTTCATGTCTATGTCTTTCAGGGACACGTGTCATGAGCTGCTGGGTCATGTTCCTCTGTTGGCTGAACCAAGTTTTGCACAGTTCTCTCAGGAATTAGGACTGGCTTCTCTCGGGGCGTCTGATGATGCTGTGCAGAAATTAGCAACGGTATATATTTCAGTACATTTTGCTGTCCTGGTGTGCATATAAAGCCTTAATATCTTTTTTGCAGTAGTTTTGATTGTTGTTATGTTGGTGTGTGTGCCATTGCAGTGCTATTTCTTCACGGTAGAGTTTGGCCTGTGCAAGCAGGAGGGTTCACTCAGAGCATACGGTGCTGGACTTCTCTCGTCCATCAGCGAACTTAAGGTACACTAGATACGCATTATCGGTTTTAGAATTAAAGATTAGAACAATAATCTTTTTATGTTTAATCTAATAATTTGAACAATAAATATGAATAAAATATTAGTTGTTCCCTATTTACTTTTTTAATGTTTTCAAAAGTCACCAAGGCTACATTACTGTATCAAAAATACAGTAAAAACGGTAATATTGTGAAATATTATTAAAATTTAAAATAACTGTTTTCAGTTTTAATATTTTTTTAAATTTAATTTATTGGCAAAGCTGATTTTTCAGCATCATTACTGCAGTCTTCAGTGTATACATGATCCTTCAGAAATCATTCTAATATGCTGATTTGCGGCACATTTATTTTATAAGAAACATTTATTATTATTATCATCGCACGAAACAAAAATCAGGATTTTGTTGATGAATAGAAAGTTCAAAAGAATAGCATTTATTTGAAATAGGCTATTATAAACTGTAACATTACTGTGATATGACACTGAAACACATGTTTTGTTTAAAAGCACTCTCTCTCAGGCGCTGCTAAAATCCTTCCCTTTGAGCCCAAGGTCACCTGTAAGCAGGAGTGTCTCATCACCACCTTTCAAGATGTTTACTTTGTTTCAGAGAGCTTTGAGGAAGCTAAATTTAGAATGCGGTAAATACATTTTTTGTATATGTGACCTGTTATATTTCTATATCATTATTATTTTGTTTTAACCATACATTTTATCCTTCACAGTGAGTTTGCAAAGACAATCCAGCGTCCATTCTCCCTGCGTTATAACCCGTACACACAGAGCGTATGTGTGCTGAAGGACATGCCCAGCATCAACGATGTGGTCGAGGAGCTCAGGCATGAGCTGGACATTGTAGGAGACGCCCTCTGTCGACTCAGCGCACACCCTGGTGTTTGAAACCAATATGACTCTTGCTCATATTAATAGGCTATCTCCAGCTATCTCTTATATCAGAGCACGTTACTAAACATTCAGCACTGCCATAGTATTATCTCATTATCTGCCTTCTCTGACTGCAGAGGTGAATCACTCTTAATGTCTCTGTGAGCACCTTTCCTCTGCTACTGATAATCTGCCAAAGCACTTGAATATCCAAGCACTGCTTTCAGGAGAGTCTTTAAGTGCTCTTTAAATACACCAACAAGCTCAGAGTCCTTCACTGCTATTCAAACACCACCACAGCAAAAACTACAGCCACCACTTTAACTCACGACCACTATGTTCATAAAGTCTAACTTCCTCTCCACTATGACTTCAGTAAATACACAAGAAAAATAGAAATGGTTAATCCTTGTCTGGAGTCTATATTCAGAGACAAAGCTCAGATTTGAAAAACACTCCTTCAAACATTGTATCTTGAGACTTTCACACATGTGTTATAGTCGTAAAACGATCTAAAAATTAGATTACTCTAAATTCGTAATTTGGTGTGTACTCTCAACGAGTTAAAAGGTTTTCCCAACATCAGACCTGTATCTTCAAGAAAATGTACCCATTTCTTACCATGAGCTGAATAATTTATTTATTGGAATTTGTGATAAAAATATGCCTTATAACCAAAATGTTTCACCCTTTTCTAATTATCCTGATGTGAAGCTGTGGTGTGTATATTGTGTTTTGTGTTCTGAAGACTGTATAGCCTATTTGCTGCTTGTCCGTGTCCATTTGTGTTTTACTGAATTCTAATTAAGAACGTTGAACAAGTAAAAATCAAAATGTAATAAATAGATTAATGCACAAATTAAATAATTCATTAGCAAACTTAATCTGAATCACACAAATGATTCAGGTGGAATTATTGAAACAAAGTAGCTCACAAACCCCAGAATTTTGATATGTTTGTTGGCCTTTAATCATTATCTCCATGAATTTTTTCCATCAAAGATTTTTATTAGTTTCTTCAGACACGAAGTTAAAAATGATCCCTCAAAAATCACATTTACCAGCAGAGGGCAATGTTGTTCTATTACAGTGGATATTTAACGGAACACAATCAATATACCCTGAAATTTAAAGTAACAAATCCCATAGCGATGTTTGCACACTCACACACACAAAACAAATCCTGTCACCATCGTCACATTCATTTTGGTTTGTTTTGATTTATTTATGTTTTATGTAGTGTTTAAAGTTTTGCGTTTACAGTTGAGAAAATTACAATTATTGCTGAAATACGTAGGCTATAGGCTACTCCAGTAAGGCACTGCAAAAACATGTAGGCCTAGGCCTAATGCTGATATGTTAACATTTGAAATGACTGCTAAACATCTTGTGTTTCTATCATATGTTATTTATATCATGATAGTCACACTATGTGAATCAAATATGATGTTTAACAACATTAATTTAAAGAAAACTAACACGAAAGCAGAGCTTGTTCAACCAGTCTGAACCATAGACTGTAAAAAAAGTGTTCCAATCACTTCCATGGCCACAGCTGTATAAAAACAAGCACCTAGGCATGCAGACTGCTTCTACAAACATTTGTGAAAGAATGGGTTGATTGACAGCTATTAACACTTTGAAGGCCCAAAAAGGTAAGAGACGTTGTTAAAATAGTCCATAGTCCATAGTGGTTCACCCTTAATTTTATTAACTTTTTTTGTGTACCAAAAAATATCGACTTTATTCAGTAATTTCTTCTCTTCTGTATCAGTCCCTGACGCGCATTCACGCATGCTAGTTAGTTAGCCAGAGTAATTAATGAGCAATTTTAATTTTTTGTGAACTAACCCTTTAACGGACGCTCTGAGGTAAAGTGTCCCAATACTTTTGGCATTATAGTGTATACTCAAGAGAGCATGCGATTTTGGATGCAGCCACTTATTGAGCACGATTCTCTTCATAGGGGTGTTTCATATTAATTTGTCATATTAATTTAATAATTTTCATATTAATTTTATATAATAAAATATAAATTTGTCTGTTCTAGACAGACAGTTATTACTGACTGATCAGCTATGGGGTCTAAAAAGAGAAAAGCACAAGCTTACTGCATTTCCAAGCTCATTTTTTATTACAAATATGAAGACGTATAATTAGATTAACAGCTGAAGTAGCCTACATTTCAAGATTTGATTTCATGCACATTACATATGCCTATTGTGTCAAACGAAGGAGATGCTTGGTTTGTGTTTAGTGGAGGAGCACTAAAATAACATCACTTCGACCGAACCGCTTCCAACAACATGAACATTCAAAATCCTCTGGATATTTCTGGTAGACAGCCACATTAAAATTCAAGTCTTCAATTTACATCTTTGAATCCTTCTGCAATATCATAAAAATGTCATGATGCAATATGACAATAAAACATGTCATATTGCTAAGACAATTAGATCTGTATAGGGTTATTTAGATTTTGTTGTATACATACATTGTGTGTACTGTATTGCCCACAGACTGGGTATGTTAATCCATGCAGTTATAATTGTTGTTGGATCCAACTCCTCTATGATGCTTGACTGAGTCTCTGTCAGTTGCAGCAATAGGCTACATATTTTCACTGATTGTTAGACCACATGGGTTTTCCTATCTGCTTATTATATCTGTGCATAAATGAGTGTGCATTTCAAGCTTATTCCAGTGGGGCAGTAAAAGATCTGTATACCATAGAGGCCTACGCACACCAGTGCTGCTTTCATAGAAGAGATAGAGAGAGAGTTAAAGGGGGCTTGGCTGCTTTACAGGGTTCCCACCAGAAAAGATTTGAAAGGGCAGACAGCAAAGAGCTGTAGATGAAATGCATGTGTGTCAATGTTTCATGTGGGCAAGCAGTCAGTATGCAGTCAGAGCTACTCTGAACTCAGCATTGATATAAAGATCACAGGATGACACCAATAAAAAAAGAAATATTAAAGGGCATATTGGAGTAGCACATGAGCTGCAGCGGTAATGAATTTATTAAATATTATGACATTCATATTAACACAAGGTTAATTTTATCATAATATTCTAAATAATATTAACTGCAGGAGCAGATAATCATATTTCACTAATTAAAATAAATATGTCCATAACTTTAAAATAGTTTAAAGTTTTATATATAATCTTTTATAATCGGCTTCTCCTTATCTCATCTCATCGCTCCTCTATCTTCACTGCCAGTAGTCCAAACCACTTAAGTGATTGTGAAGGCTTAATTGGTGTTCATTAAACTTTCAGGTCTGGCTGCTCGATGGCAGGCCGTCCTGTGACAGCACAGGAAGATGAAGTAAATGCATGAGCAGCAGAAGGCCCTGAGCAGACTTACTGCAAATGCTCAGTGGCCTTCAGCCACATCATCAGCACAGTTACAGTTTATAGTTCATTGTTTAGCTCATTACTCACCTCCAGTGAGCAGCTGAGGAGGGTATGTCCTACAGGAAGAAGTCTCATCATCAAATATGTAACTGTCATTGCCCTGGAATCATTGAATTAAGCTATATAAAAAGCAATTATTTTAAAACTCTTAGAATCTCTGTCGCTCTCATACTCTGATTCCCTCTGTGAAATATGACAGAGAAGAGAAGAAAAAGACTCTTCAGGGCTTTCCTGATTTCAGGTCCAAATGAAATTCAACCTGCCAGTGAAACCCTGCCCTATTCCAAATACACAGCATTGATCTTTGCATCATTGAAAAGCTGGTTTCTCTTACTTGTAATGTATTATAGTGCAAGAGAAAAAAAGACTTGTTGTTAGCTGATGGGAAACCACGTATGCTACTTTAGTGCAATATCTGTGAATCCATGAACTTAAAGTTACCATATTTCTGCATTTTATGCACAGTTAGCAAAACAATACACTTATACCACACTACTTTCCCATAAAACTGCACATTAATCAAGAAAAATGCATGGTAAGGAAAATTACCCTTATACAGTAAATAACAGGCAGTCAGACACACACAAACAGTATAAAGTGATGAAATGTTTTATTCATCCTATCGAACACAATTGTTATGAAGCTGTGCTAAATAATTATTACAAAGGTCAGATGCATCTGAGAAAGTCTTGTGTCCCACTGAGCAGTTTTTGTAAAGTCAGGGGATTTCCCTCAAACAACAGATGGCTGTGAAAGACCAAAGTAGATTTCAAACCATTATTAAGAGGAGGGAAAGAAATATGTCACTTGGAGGCGTCTTGCCTCTGGGAAAGAGTTGATTGTCCTTGGAAAATGTTACATCTTGCCACTGAGAAAGGGCTGACCATCAATTGGCAGGATTCCAAAATTAGAGAGAAAGGCGCGAGAAGAACTTAATTGTGGGAAACAGCAGGGGTGAATCTTACAAGGAAATAAAGTCACTTGGTTATTGCAAAATAACAGATAAGAAAAATGTATTTGAATGGCGTCCTGGCCAGAGATAAATTCAGATGTCCTGCAGGAAAAGTAAGACTGTTCATAATATGGGGGGAAACTTGTGACATGCACACTTCTAAACCGTCTCATTCTAGCATTTAATGCTGAGGACTCTAGCCTCCAAGCCTCCAATGGACACAGCCTCACTAGGATGCAGCCTTCAGTTTGAGAAGTACCCTATGTGATTTTTAAGTGATCCTGAAGTGATCATTTTTTCAGGATTCTTCGATGAATATAAAGTTACAAAGAACATTATATATATACAATTGACCACTACCATGCTACTCCATTACACATTTTATTAATCTCTACAGCATGTGTGTCCAATCTTGCTCCTATGCCACTATCCTGCAGAGTTTAGCTCCAATCCCATTTAAATACACCTGAACAAACTAATCAAGGGCTGTGTCCGAAATCGCCCCATATACCCATAAATAGGGCACTATTTGAGGGGACCACCATTTGTAGTGGTGTCCGAAACCATAGTGGACGTAATCGAATGCACTCATTCAATCCCAATAACGAGCGTACAAGCAATGTACACTCAATGGCTAGAGAATACCCATAATGCACTTTGTGAAAGTCGTGTGCCGGATGAATAGCGCCCGCAGCTGAATCATCCATCAATCCATTTTCCAAACCTCTGGTCCAATGTGGCTACAGCATAATATCATACAGGTATAAATTCCTTTTTAATTGATTATTAAACTGTTTGGTTAAGGTTTATACATAGTTTCCATGACAGAGTTCAAGATGAATCTTTTCATTAGCTGCCAGTTTGCTAAGTTTTAAATAAACTATGCAAAAGCGGCAGCCCTTCGGCGCACTCAGAGTCCAAATTCATTCACTCGTTTTCATTCACTCCTTCAAGTGGACTATATTAGAGGAGTAATGTATACTAGGCAATAGTGAATGATTGAATAGGGGGCAATTTCGAACACAGTCAAGGTCTTAATAGGCATAGAAACTTCCAGGCTGGTGTGTTGAGGCAAGCTATAAGCTCTGCAGGACAGTGGCCCTCCAGAACCGAGTTTGGACCCCCCGATCTACAGAATAAACCCAATGCTTTTAGCAAACAAAGCTTTTAGCACAATTCCTGTCTTTTGATGATGTGGCACTTGGTGGATAGTGGACACTAGGGCTGTTAGGAGCATAAGGCTGGTTAAAACCCATTGTTACACTGCTAATCATGCTCTGCATTCAGAAGTGTAACTCGGGCCATCCTACAGAACTTTACAGGTGTTCAGCCTCTTGTGTGTGAGGGTATGTATGGTA
Organism: Abramis brama; assembly: GCF_963993115.1. Classification (NCBI taxonomy): domain Eukaryota; kingdom Metazoa; phylum Chordata; class Actinopteri; order Cypriniformes; family Leuciscidae; genus Abramis; species Abramis brama. The sequence continues at coordinate 26,867,139 of NC_139965.1, read as the reverse complement.
ATTTTATGACAACTGCTGAAGCAGAAGGTGAATAACCAGGGTTTTGATTTCATGCACACACATAAACACAGGTATGTAATTACTGGTGAGGTAATTATCACTGTGAAAATCCCAATTATCACAGGGTCTAGTTTTGTTTATGTACCTCATGAACAGCACTGGATCTATGTATGCAGATGCAGCAGATTGTAATGATACCATTACTGACATAGAATAGCACCAATGATAATTATGTGAAGAACTTTATTTTCTGATGTGTAAACGTGTCTGATGAATTGTAGACCCAAATTGCACATACAATTGTAACCAGGCAGCAGGGAGGCATGGGAGAAATGCTGCCCTTGAAAGCAGATCACATACTTGTGTTGCTATGGTTACAGTCCCTATTAGGTAACTAGGTTGCTACAGTGTCTGAAAAGATCAAAGCTCAGCCGCAGAGCAAAGAAGGGGTACATGCACTCAAGCAGAGAAAACACACACCCTTGCACCCATACACACATTCACACAAGGCCACACATGCACTTAGCCTAAGCTACTAAACATGGTATTGAATCATTCGGAAGGTAGCAAGACACATGTTAAGCTTTTATTTATTGATTTTTCATCTGCTTTTAATACCATACAACCTCATATTTTAGAAGACAAGTTAATTACGAACTTTGGCCTTGATCTTAATTTAGTTGGTCGGTTGAAAGAACTCAGAGTGTGTTAGTAAATAGCAGTTTATCTGCTTCCTTGACAACATCTACAGGTTCTCCACAAGATTGTGTTCTGTCTCCTTTATTATATATCTTATATACAAATGATTGTACAAATAAGTACAACAACAGGTATTTTTAAAGTTTGCAGATGACACAGTCATTGTGAGTCTCTTGGAAAATAATTAAATTAGTCATGGTCCAGTTGTTGATGACTTTGTAAAATGGTGTGATGATCCTTGTCTGCAGCTGAATGTATCTAAGACAAGACACTGTCTTACATAGAATCAGTATTGTCCTTCTCCATTAGTTGCTGGTTTGGGAATCTTAATGTGAAACATAAGAATACCCTAAACAGGATTGTTACTAACAGTGGGAAGATTATAGGAAACGAATAAAGAAGTCTGTCAGTTTTATTTAGAGTGCCCCTATTATGCTATTTTAAAGGCTCCTAATTTTGGTTTAGAGGTCTCCTACAACAGGTTTACATGCATCAAAAGTCAAAAAACAGTTTCATTTTCTCATTATATACATTGCACATAACCACATTTTTCAATGATTCTCAAACGACGATTCGATGGATGAATCAGTCTCTCTAAATCCCACCTTTCTGAGAGGCTGCTCTGCTCTGATTTGGTCTACCGCTTACAGTGCATGGCGGAAACTACACGCCCATTACCATAACTGAACATCAGCTATGTCCAGAGGCTTCCTAAACTCAGCAATTGAACTGTAAAGACAGCAACGATGACATCGATTTTACCATATCAATCCAAGCGCGAGTCCGATGATGAAACATTGGAAGAACTAGTTATTCAACCCGAACCTCCATCGCAAGGATGATAGCAGGACGTTTCTCAGTGATACGCTACTCAGTTTGAGCTACATTATGAGATGTTTCAACTGTAATTCCTCACCATCGGCATTAACAAAGAGCATGTTCATCAACAAACCGATGTGTATATTTTTAATTTATTGCAGTGCACATGCGGAACTATATCAATAACGGTGCATAGGCTATGTTCACCCAGCACTAACGTGAATGAATGTAACAAACGTTTGTAAAACAAATCTTGCTCCATCCTTTATCTTTACTCAAAGTAGTAAGAACAACAGACAATCTGCATTAATAGACACAATTTTAAGTAATAGTGGCTCACAGCTGATTAGCAGAAGTATTTCAGTAAGACAGTAATAAAGTGAGTTAGCCGGTTAGCCGGAAACTTACACAATATAAAATACAAAACGAAGTATTTTGAACACCCGGTAGAAAATATATACATCAATAATTATTCATACTTACAGGTTGTGATTCTGAGGAGCAAGCTGGTCCAAATAAACTGGGTAGAGAGCAAGAGAAAGCGTTCCGCGTTGAACTTTTTACAGCCGTCAGTGAAATGAAGTTTCACGGGCGGACAGCGTACGTACAACATAGGCAGGCATTATGCAAATCTTCTAGTGACGTAGAACTGTAAAGCAGTAGGATTCGAATGAAAAACGACTCGTATTGGTGGTTCAGAGTCGATTCTTTCTTTTGGGAGACAGTAACTTTATTTATCGTGCACTTTCGATTTTACAACTTTGTAGAACGTTCACATTCACAAACAGCTATATTACACACTGCATGAAAGGGAATATTCGAAAAAACATAATAGGGGCACTTTAACAGAAATGTCCTCAACTGTGCTCAATCTGTGCTCTTAGATAGTGACCATTTTTTGCACTCAAGAGTTCTCTATTCTGCCCTCAGGCACTCACTGCAGACTACCAAAGATGAGCAATCAATACAAATATTCATTTGTCCCCTGTGCAATCAGAATAAATATTCTGAATAGTAAACATTAGTATTTTAGATTTATATGTACTGTTGTAAGTTCTTATTTGTTTTATTTTATACTGTGGTGTGTATTTTATGTCTACGCTGCATCCAAATTGCCCACAAGGGATCTTAATAAAGTTGAATTGAACTGAACTTGAATGAAATCATTAGAGGTTCCCCTAAAAATATTTAGTTTACTAAATAGTAGATTATCATAATGCAGCCTTTCTGACAAGCAGATAACTAACGGTTAACAACAAAAAGATAATCTGTTAGAAGCGTAAACCAGCCTTTGAAGAATCAACTAAACAGAATTCAGTTATATTTAGCTCATTGTATAAGTAGAATCATGCAGATATTTTTTTTTTCATAATATTTTGCATTCATTAATAACAACTCTTTATCCACCTAACAAATGCAGATTGTACAGTATCTACCTATGGGTGGGAGGAAAATTTACCTAATAATAACCTTGCAAAGTTTAGCTACATATTATAAGATATATTACTGCAATTAGTGTAATATTTACAAACATATAAATGCTTGGTGGCAGATTTAGGGTCAACCATGGTTCTTAAAATATAAATACATTAATCTGTGGGCTAAAGAGTATAGCTTACAAAAAAAAAATATAAAAAGACAGATGCTATTTCTTTATGAAAATTTGAGATTGTTTTAAATAAAACATTTTAGTAGTGTCTATCTTGGTATCATTATTGAACAACATTTGCTGCAAAGATTCTGAGGAAGTATTGCTACTTGTCAATCTAGTTTATCCACCTGTAGATTGTAAAAACTCCATAGAAAACTAATTGGCAGTGAGTTCACTTCAAACTAACTGGATATAAATATACTGAAAGGTTGGTTAAAATGTCTTGCACATTTTGACACATCAATTTGATAGTTTCTGCTGCATGATTCAATCAGTGCAGTCCACTTTCTGTTTGACAAGTTTAGAATCTCATTTTTTTAAAATAACCTCTCACTTTCACTGGAGTGTACTGATGTCCTTGCTGGGATTGGGAAAAGAAAGTGTTAGAAAGTGATTAAGAACATTATAAATACATACACTGCAAAATTACCAACTTGAGATACAATTGGTTCACTAACATTTATAACCTCAGCGAACACATGACTCAACAGTAAGGACCAAGGGCAGAGTGAAAGAGTTTAGGGTCAGTTGTCAAATTCTAGTAGGGCCAGTGTTGTATTGTCACAGATCATGTGATCATTGATCACTGATCATTTTTTTATGTCTTCCAAACCTTTTCTCTGCCTTTCAGTGATGTACTGAACATTGTTGTTGCAAATTCTCCTAAATAAAAATGTGACCAAAAATCAAGGTTAACATACTGTGAAGTTTCTTTGAAAGCTGCAAATGAACAAATTTTTTTTAATTCTGTCATAATTTACTCATCCTCATGTCATTCCAAACCTGTATTCCGTTCTTTTTTCTGCAGAACATAAAAGAAGATATTTACTGGCAACTCATTTGGTTCCCATTGACTTCCATTATATGAGCAATAAATGTAAGTCAAAGGGGAAAGAAACGGTTTGGTTACCAGCATTCTTCAAAATATCTTCTTTCATGTTCCATGGAAGAAAGAAAGACATGCAGCTTTAGAACAACATGACAGTGAGTAAATGATGACAGAGATTTAATTTTGGCGTGAAATATCCCTTTAAAGTAACGAGTAAAAACCGAATGTAATTTTCAAATATATGTTTTTCTAACATATTTAATAATGTTACTAAAAATAACATTTGTCTGTGATGGGGCCAGCAGGAAAAATTCTTATTGTTGAGTCCCTAAGTGCAAACAGCAAAGAAAGGCAACTGATGACTTACAGCAGCAACACAACAGAGAACAACATCATTAGTTTGAGCCCATTCTAATTTAAAGGCAGCTTCGTGAGTATTTGTTGTGATTCACAAAAACAACAAAAGGTTAATGGATAAGTTTGACTCATAACCCTGTAAAGATTACTAGATACTAGTCTAAATATTCAGTCGCAAGCGTGGGCAACACGAAAAGCATATTTACAGTACAAACACATATTGAACACCCATGCACTCAAATACACATTTTACACCACTACAAGTTGACAATACTATCAGCCACCAACAAACATGTCCCTCTGAAATACATTTAAATGTGTCAAAACGGGTCTTTCACCTATTTGTGAACAACAAATAGACTTATAGAGCGTTATCAGGAAGTTGGAGAGGTGTTCTGGGCCATGCACAAAGTGGTTGGAACACCACGATTCATGACACACACAGATTCTGCAGGCGGTTTGTGCCGGCCCTGCCGGGAAGCCTCTACAGACATGAAAAAGAAGAGAGACAACAGACGAGTTATTACCCAGACACCTAGAAAACAAAGACGGGTGAAGAGGGTGCGTGATGACTTGCGAGCCAGCGCAGAGGAGAGATGGAAAGGGTCAGGAGAAGTAGGAAGAATGGATGAAAGGAGAGCAGAGGGTGACGTTAATGCGGTCTGCTAGCAGGCACGTTCAGCAGGCGTAAAGGCAGGCTTTAGCATCATACCTCATCGAGCAGAGTGTATGTTGACACCACTTGTTCAAAACTTCAGCTTGTTCACAGCATGCAGGTGTTTCACTGTTTCCTTCAAATGTTAATGGTTTAATTCATCAGCATGCTCATCAGTGCGGTCTGCCATGCTGCTCCACCTGGAGACACTTTCCCCCCCTTTTCACTTGCATCAAAGACCTTCCAATCCAGCTCTTCGTGCCTGTCAACTTCAGGTCAACGAGAGTATTGGTACATCATCCAATGAAAGAAACATTCCACTGCAATCAATGAAAGAAAAACCCCAAACAAGTTTCATACAAAATTTATTTCATGCTATGATTGTAGTCATGTTTTCCTGTTTTTCTATGCAGTTATTGTTGCATAACATAGTGCATGCATTTGTTTTCCCCCAAAGTTCTCAATTGCATACAATTCTCTTATAATGTAAATATACATCTGTCTTTTTTGCTTTTCTTTGTGTTTTAGTACCTAAAAGTAACGAGAGAAAATGTAAAACATCTCGACAGGATGCCGTTTTTCTTATTTTTGATGTTTTTTCTCCAAAAATAACACTGTCAAAAGTCTGCACTTGATATGTGAAATAAACAGTTGCGCACAACAGTTTTCCACAGGATCTATTCACTGATAATTATGACATGAAACAGAAAAATAACTCATTTTGCTCAGTTTTAGTTTTTTCTCTATAAGATCCAGAATCACAAGCATGCCAGACAAAAACAATGTTGAAAAGTGGAATTTACAATCTATCTCATGGCAGTAACCACTAGTGTCTCATTCAGAATGTGAGGTCAATGTGACCAGAGCTGAGTCATGTGGTTAGCAACAAAGACAGAATAACATGAAAGAAATCTGTTGCTGAAATAAAGAACATGGTCTCTGAAAATCTCATTATCCATGGCTACATGTCAATTCTGCAAAAGTCAAGAACTCTTGAAAGAAAATAATTGTTTTATACAGATATTCATAACAGATATAGATTATTTTCCTCTTTTTTTAATGCAACACCATGCAGCTCATGCTAAAATGAACAGGTAAGAGTCCACTACATCGGTCACTGCAGGTACTATCATTAGTATTATGATTATAAACTCTGGCTTTAAAGCCATCCATTTGTGTCACTCTGCAGCTGATGGTCCTTAAGGTCTTCCTTATAAAAGTCCTGGTCCATGAGAAGTCACTCACACTGTCGGAATCTAAATCAAAAACGTTTGCCACTGCGTCGACTGGCAACATCCTCTATTGTGCTCTTTTTCCCTCTACATATACGTCCCTCCTTTGGATTCCAGCCTGAAATCCCTCTGGCCATTGTGGAGTCCAGCAAGGCTGGAGAAGGTTTTGAGATGCTGCTGCCTTCTCAGGTCACTTTAAGCACCTCTGACTGCATATACTTAACTAGGGCAGTGTCCTCTTTGCATGGATCTGCAGTAGAAAATACAGGGGAGGATGGGATTGCTCAGGGTCATCCAGCCATTGGGCCTTGTTTTCATTCAGCTCACAGAATGAGGAAATGGGCTGAGAAAATAAGACTTCCTTTTTTTTCTGTATGGTAAAAACATTAATTTGGGTTGCTTTTGCAATCCAGGGCTAAAAAGTTTGGATAAAGAGAGATGGACAGAAATGCACAGGGAGAATGAAAGAATTGCAAAGGAAGTAGAGACGTTTGCCGTTGACAGAGGAGGAGAGAAAAAGGGAGTCCTGATACCTCCTACCTGGGGTCTCATTAAAGAGGTGATGAAGAAAGAAGGGAGCAAGACTCCAGAGCAAAGGGGAAGTACAGTAAAAATTAAATGGGGAAACTAAACAAAAAGAAACCGATAGAGGATAGATTGTTTCGTCTTCCAGATGTCAGAAAGGGTTTTGTGCAAGAATATACTCAGATGGGAGAGGATTTAAATATTCATAGTAAATCTAAAACAAATCATGATTTATATCGTTTGAAGGGAGGTTTTGCCTCATTAGATCGCAGTCTTTCTATCAGACGTTTCCAGTTCTAATGGTCCCTGGAAAAATAAAGAAAGGTTTACCTTCCTCATCCCAGTTCTTTTATTATGTCTAATAAACAAGAAATAAACACGTAACTAGGGAATCCTTAAAAATTTCCCTGAGATCTTTTGGAAGTTTTCTTTCTCTGATGGTTTTCTGTGAGTCAAGATTCTGTATATGTAAAGACAAGAAACAAGCAAAGCGGACAGAAAAAGAGAGGAGGAGACAGCTCCAGAAGACAAGGACCAGAGAACAAGACAATCCAGACCAAAGCAAACACAGCAGAGAACAGAAAGCAGCAGATCAGGAAGAAGACCCAGGGAGACAACTCTAACTATACCACTGCTCCATTTCTTAGAGAATGGAGGGGATTGGAGAATGGGACCTCCGCAGGAGAACAGGTGGGCCGCAGGACCGGGTGGGCATCGATACTACCTCGGCCAGTGTTCGGGCCTTGCTGGTTATGGTGCCCAGGCTTTGGGACTTTTGATAACCTTGGTTTAGTGGAGAGAAATGTGCACATGGCAGTTGCTGAGACTCAAAGGTTTTGTCTTGACATCTTTCAGTTTGCTCCACACAATGTTTGCTGCTATGGGTCAGGTTTAAAGGGTTTAAGATTGCATGCAATCTCTGCGTGAGGGCATGCACAAAGATCGGCTGGTTAGTCTGGCATTAGAGTGAGCAAAGAAGGCTGTGGATTGCAAGGCAAAAGTTTGAAGTAGAATTTAGCAGTTCGCAGATTTGTTGATCTACAAATTCAAATTAACTCATAAATTTGAAATTAAGGCAACTGAGAATCCAGTCCATTGATTTGTCAGGGTCAGACCCTCAGTTTCAGGCACTTTTCCATAGTTTAAATTATATAATTTTGAGTCATTTTGAGTATATGCACAATGAAAAAGGAAAGTCTCTGCTTTCAAATGCTATAATTATAATTATTTAATGGTGGCTGTTATGAAAACTTTGTTTCTTTTCAAACTTGTTTTTTTATTCAAACATAAATTAAACAATTAAGACATCAGTAACATAAAAACATAATGCATTTATAACACATTGAATATATTTAATATATTTATGATTACATTTTTCTAGCAAGCTACAGACCATGAATGAATTTCCTGAGGAAACTGTATCATCTGGTGACATGAGTCGTTTTGTTGACATCTTAAAACATTTATTGGGCGATCACTTGAGAGATGATACTGATAAATTGTACTGTATCAAACCCTCTCTGATGTTCATTCATTTTTGCTTATTTTTTGTGCTACAACTAGTAGTAAAAAATAAATTGTCAGTTTACGTGCATTCTGTAATTGTTTGAATTTTTTAATAAAATGTACATAATTTGAAAGCAGAAGCTTTTTTATTAAAAATAAAGATTTTTTTTGCTTATCACATTTCTCCACTAATGGCTCATTGCGACTTTTGACTCAAAATGAAAGAGGGTGTCTCATATGTCAGTGGTGTATACATCATCTCACCATATTATTTGCCTTTGTGCAAAACCAAGTCTTCACTTTCTCATCCAATACCATACAGGCATCAGGACAGATTGCGGCAAGGACCGTAGGACTGTCCCAACACATGCACAAAATATTGCTACAGAAAAAAAAACGGCACTCCGAAAAAGCACTACATGCACACACACACACACACATCTCTAAAAACACTATCAAACATATATAAAACACAAAGACAAAGAAACATTTGTTGGGAACAGTGTGTGTAGTTTTGCTTGGTGATGATCTTGTGGTGCTTTTGGCTGTAGGTGAGATCTGGAGTCAAACAGAGCATGCTCACACAGAGCAACATGTCATAAGACACAGACAGACAGCATTACTGGTTAGAAAATGATCACATGAGAAATTGGTGGGCGGTAGCAGGAAATTCTTGTGATCTTGTGATCAGGAATGTGATCAGAAATTGCAGGTTTATGTTGTCGTTGTAAGTGGTGTAATTGTTGTGGAAAGTTCGCTCTGTATGCGATCTGAAGTCTATGTATAAACTAGAACAGTGGTGTCAGATGATATGAAATCGTGTTGGTCTTAATATCACTACATTTGGTGATGTTAATTGACAGCCTGTGAAGCTACATAGCATGTAGGGGCCTTTTATTTATCTAAGGCTGCTGTGAGTGGTTTGAACGCTATTGTGTAAGACAGCGAAACATGGATGGATATCAGGTGGTGACCCTGGCATGGCCGTCTTCTGGGCTGTGCGCCCAGCCTAGCTGCAGCAGTGGGTAACCCTGTGTGCCATGCGTCGGGCCGGCCGGCTCCGCCCCTGACCTCCCTGAGAACATTCCGGCTATGAGCCAATCGGGTAGCATAAGGAGTACGGGAGAGAAGGAGAGATGGAAGGAGGTACAAACATAGAGACAGACCACAGGCATGTACAGTGGTGGAAGAAACAAGTAAAAAAACAAACAAACAACAAAGAAAAACAGAAAAAAGGGAGTATTAAGGTTGGCCCCAGAAGGCAGCTGTATGTGTGTTAATATGAGTTTGACGTAATGCAGCGTGGTGTGGAAAAAAAAACTTATTTACATTATGTTAAAAGAAGATTTGAAGAAATGTGGCTTGTGGAAGGATCTGAACGTGCAGGGAAGGGACTCTGTTGGAAACTCCCTGTCTCATCTTATTTACATTTGAAAAATGTTGATAGTACTATTTGAAATATAATAAAATAACTAATGAAAGTTCAACTTTAAAGGGGACCTATTATGCCCCTTTTTACAAGATGTAAAATAAGTCTCTGATGTCCCCAGAATGTGTATGTGAAGTTTTAGCTTAACACACCCCAAAGATCATTTTTTTATAGCATGTTAAAATTGCCACTTTTGTGTGTGTTCCTTTAAATGCAAATAAGCTGATGTTTTCAGACCCTTTTCTAGAAGAGGGCGGAGCTTCAAGAGCTCATGCAACAACTGTCAGTAGCTGTGTTCAGCCTTATACAATGATGCCTACAGAGCCAGAGAATATACGCTGCATGGAGATAGAACAGGTATAGTTTAGTTTAATTATGGTTATAACTTATGTTGTCATCTTGCTTTTATCCACTATTAGTACAAGCCTGTTGTAGCGGACCTGGTCCGAATAATTTTTTTAAAGTTTATTGTACATCACACAGAAGCGTCCGTTTTCGCTCCAGAAAATGATCGTAAGAGCTGAATAAAACACTGTACAAGAAGTACGCATTAAAGTCTTATCCAAAAACTCTCTCTCTGCGAATTACACAAAACCACTCGTTACAATTAACAGTAAGCAAATATATACAGACTGTATGCCTTTTGAATTGAGCCTATACAGCCTGGAGAAAATAGCAGACAGTGTACAACCCACTTAGGGCGGGTCTATGCTAATACGGAAGAGTCCGTCAACAGTCGTGGGCGTGGCTTGTGCAATGTGACATCTCTTTTCCCAGAATCTGCAAACAGCTTGTTCTGAGACTCTACTTGATTTATAGGGATAAAAAATAAAGGAGTGGGTGGATTTTAATCACTATAGGGTGGTTGTGTACACACACTGCCAACACACATTTATGTTTAAACACCATGTAAAAGTGAATGTTGCATACTAGGTCCCCTTTAAAAAAAAGATGCGGTTTGTGAGGCCATGTATGTAATGTCTTGTTCTGACTAAAATCTGAGATGGCTGAGGAAATTTTAGTATAAATTTGGTCTTTTATTTCATTTGTGATAAAATAGCAGCTTTGCATCATTATAAACTGTCTGTTGTGGGCGCGCTCTGCTTGTCTGTATGCTTGGACTGTCTTTATTTACTGTGTAATGCACCTGGTATATACATTTGTGTATGTGTGTGTTTGTGTGTGTGTGTGTGTGTGTGTGTGTGTGTGTATGTATGTATGTGTGTGTGTGTGTGTGTGTGTGTATCAGACAATAGCCTCACGCAGAGGTTACATACCCTTCCTCACTCGGGTGCCCGTGTTTGTAGATCGTCTGCCAACGTTCAGCAGAAAACAAGGAGTGTCTCCCCGTGGCTCACTTGGGTTAAAGATATGGCCGTCCTCAGGAGAAAGGGTTTGGTCTATGTGGGGACAATCCTCATTGGCCAGCGCTGCTTTAGCTGCATCACCGTTCACTTTGGGATCTTCAAACACACAAGCACATGTAAGAAGAACATAGCAATGGCGATACATCAAGACTGATGCAAGCGAGGACGGGAGAGGGTTATGGGAAGCCCTGCTTGTGACATGGATGTAAATATATGTTATGAATGCTTGCATTTATTAATTTAATTTGAGGGTTAAATAAGGGACTATAAAGCATACTCATTCAACAACAAAAGCAATGTTAACCTGTTCTTCTGATTACAGTGTTTCATGAACTGATAAAATACATAGCTTAGAATAGATGCAGTTGTAAATCGTATTGTTTTGTATTGGATAAAAATGGCTGCTAAATCCATAAATTTAAATAATATAATTGTATTCCACGTTTTTACACATATCTTTTTGTATGGGAATAAATTTAGCTGTGAATTAGTTAAAATAAAAAAAATCTCCTAAAAGCTAGAAGCCTACTGCAAAAACCTAACACCGTGTCCTAGGTCCTAACCAGACGCGATGCGGTAAGATTCCAGCGACAAATAATTAGGACGCGACGCGACGTGACTGCGAGATGCGTCAAAATCAATCAAAACCCACAGCCAATCAGAACAGCGTGTGGGCGGAGTCTCGCAGCGAGTGCACAGCACCAGAGAGTAATCTTGACGGCACTCGCAGTCGCAAGAAAATGGATAAGTAACGTTAGGCTACATAATCAAATTCACAAATATTACACCATTTAAACATTATTCCAATTTATAAGCTACTGAGTTACTACAACAATCTTTGTCAAATAATAGCCTACACTTGTTTGTTCACAGTTTGAACGTTCTTGTTTCCATTTGTTTAATTTCAAGATCTGATATATATAGAGAGGTGAATTATCCATTGTTGCTTTTACAGCTACAAAGCTGGGAGCACTAAATTATATTCAAAGTCACATTACACGATTTTAACATTAAATAAAGCACATAAACAATACCTGAGATTATCATTGCCACACTTTGTGTTTGATGTTCCAGCGCGACGTCGCAGAAAAATAGAAACCGTTTCTAAAATAGCGTCGCCGCGTTGCGTGTAGTTACACGGTGTAAACCTCACTTGTTTTCAGCATTACATTTGACCAAACAGCAGGGTGCAGCTCTGGTTTTGCTCCAAAAAAAAGTGAGGGAGATGCATTGAATTATAGCCCCTAGCCACGGTGTAATATATAGAAACAGCTCATGGCAACCTGCCTTTTCACCTGTGAGCTCTCTGGCAGCCAGAAGCTTCTGCTCAGGCGATTTACGCCTCATCGATCAGACCTGTGAGAAGGCAGAGCACTGCCAAAGCTCCTCAGAGGAAAGAGCGCTGTGAACTATCATTTCTCCCACCTGGATTTTCCATTGTATCTCTAACATTGATTGAAGCAGGCTCTTGCTAACATATTACTGTAAAATAAAAAAGCATCTATCAGCAAGTACTGCAGGCTTCAATTTTATGGTTATTTAAATTGGACAGGAGTACTGTTGGTATATTAGATTGGCTACATTTCATTATGGCCTATTGATAGATAGTACAACATGCATACCCTGTAGACACATACGCACTATGGTGTATATTACCACGGTGACTCAACATATTATTGATACCTTAATATAATTTATTTATCCTAAATATAAAATAAAAATTCTGTCGTTTACCCACTGTCTTCCAAAGCCATACAAAAGTTTTGTGATGAACTGAATCTGAATCAACTAGAAAAATTCAAAAGAATGATTTGTTCAACAATTGGACATCATAATTTCTCATATAAACTCTGATGGTTGCACCAAGGAGTCTGTTCCTCACACAAATCTATCATTAAGCTTCTGACATTAAGCCACTTTCATAATATTTTATGATACAGCCCCAGGTTTTTTTTTTTTTTTTTTTTTTTTTCATTACAATGAAAAGAGCGGTCAGGATATTCTTCAAACCTAACTGAAGAAAGTCATAGGCTACAGGTTTGGAATGACATGAGGGTGAGTAAATGATGACAGAATTTTCATTTTAGTGAACTATCCCATTAATTGGTGTTTTAATTTCCTTTAGGTCATAGTCTTAAATAAAATAAAATATGAGGCTAAGCATGATTCAGGTCACATCTTGTCATTTGTAAGTTCAACTCTGCAACTGTGAATAGAGAATAGAAAATTCTAAGAAATTTCAAAGCAGCAGATATGTGTATTGGTATTTTGTTGTGTGTTTATTCATGGTTCATGGTGTGTGCACATTTATGAGCTAACAGCACACAAATACTTAAAAGCATACACAAACACACACACACACACACACACACACAGGAAAAGTTGTGAAGTGATGCAAGCCTCTGTGATGGAGAAGATTCTGAAAACAAGGAGGAATGACGAGATGACTCATCTTTATGAATAGTCTGATGAACAGGCATTCCTCTCAGTCTCTCTACTGTTGTTTCTCTTTCACTTTCACACTGCAGGCAAGTTTCTATATGATGGCCATTTAAAAATTAATCAACAGTTATTGTATTCTAAGAGAAAAAAAAATCACGCAATAATAAAGTCTCTAGTATTTCATTATATTAATAGATATTTTATGGAGTGACTGGTGACATGGCATTTACAGCTCAGGTGATTGCGTTTGTGAAGTTTAGTAATTTGCATATAGCCTACATAGTATACTTTTTTTCCTCATGTAAAATGTATTAGCAGAAAGATCAGAAGTATATATTTCTTTTTCAAATTGCTTACACACAATTTCTGAAACTATGGCTCCATTTCTTGAAACTCTACACACAAACCCACAAAACATGCACAACATAAGACATCTCTTGCAAAAGCAAACAAAACTAATTTAACTCTTCCAAAAATTGTGTTTTTGTGTGGTAACTCTACACACAAACATCAAATGATTAGCCAGGTGTACAGGAGTTTGTCACACGTACAGGTATGTGCACAAATACACTGTATATGCAGTATGTAAGCACAATTAATGAATGTTACAGTTATTGAATTGAACTGAATCAACACCGAAGTGACTTGAGATGAATATTGAGACTATTGGTTTGTTAGAGCTGCTTTACAGCAGAATTTGTTTTGAATTTGTTACTATTGTGAAGCTGATGTGAAACAATCTATATTGTAGCTTGTATGCATATTCAGTATATGTTGAAGGGGGTGGATTGGAATCCACTGCTGCTTCAATGTATATGTAAGGAGTGATTATAATCAAAGTATTAATCAATATTTTTCCTTCTAAATATCAAATGAGTTGAATGACTTCTCTGGAGATTTTACTTTGTTATAGAAGTTACCAGTGTGATTACTGAAATGTTCTTTTCATGTATTCTTTAATGTCTGTATTTGATATTTGAATGCAGTAACATTGCTTGCCTATTTATCCCGGCTTCCAGAAATTAAATGAGGAAATGTTTGAGAAAGGTCTTCAACATGTTAAAACACATAGGGGTCATTGAAGTCTATAGTTTAAGGGACCATTTCTCAGTTAAAGCCTATATTTTCCATTTAGACTAAAGTTTCCTATCCTTGAGAGAAAGAACTTGTTATCTTGATGTTTTGAGACGAGACTCCTGTTTATAGTTAGAGCCTGGCCAAATCCAACCTTGGAAAAGATGTGTGTTGGTGTGTGTGTTAGTCTTCTTGCTTACAGGTTAAGGAACCACTGGCATTATTGGAGACTGACGGAGTTGTTGTTCGGGACATGCTGGCACCCAGTAACCCAAATCTGAGAACTGGAATGTGCCTAACTTCAGGGTCTGAGTGTCAGCTGCATAATCTATGGAGATATGCTTCAGTCTATCTGTATATGTGTGGAAAATTACTATGTTTATCTATTTCTTAGCCAATGAGAATCATTCAACCTGTAAGCAATGACGTAGCTTAGACCTTGGAAATGGTATAACTGCTGTGATCTTTGTAACTGTAAGCGGGGCGGCCTACGAACTCCTGTGTGAGTCTTGAAGCTGACTTCTGCTGATGAAACTGCAAACTATCTTCAGTAAAACTTTTCTTCAATTTTTTATAATTCTGACTCCGGGTCTTCTTTCAAACATCTGGTCCTTGGGTCCTAAACTGTTAACCCCTAACAATGTGACCTTGGATAACAAAACCAGTCACAAGTAGCATGTGTATATTTGTGGCAATAATCAACAATACATTGTATGGGTCAAAATTATCGATTTTTCTTTTATGCTAAAAATCATTAGGATATTAAGTAAAGATCATGTTCCATGAATATATTTTGTAAATTTCCTACCGTAAATATATAAAAAAAAATATTTTTGTGAGTGAATGCAGCAAAATCGCGAACATAAATGGACAACTTTAAAGGCGTTTTCTCAATGTTGCACCCTCAGATTCCAGATTTTCAAATAGTTGTATCTTGGCCAAATATTGTCCTATCCTAACAAACCTTACATCAATGGAAAGCTTATTTCAATTAAAAAAATTTACCCATGTGAGTGGTTTTGTGTTCCAGGGTCACATATATATATATATATATATATATATATATATATACACACACACACTGAAAATGCATGCAAGCCAAGTCAGAAAGTCAACTTTATTCGCCCACCGAGGTCATTCCAGGACCAGCCCCGGAGTCAACGCCAGGAGTGGACCTGAACCTGATCAATCTGTGGTCCGTGGAACCAATTCCCTCCCAAGTCCCCACCCTTGAGTTATCATATTCTTCACTGGTCCCGTCCGGAAGTCTTCTCTCCATATCCCTGCCTGTTGTCCCGTCTCCATCACTGGTCACAGCCAGTCCCCTGGATCCGTCAGCACCACTGGTGTGGTCCAGCTCCTTGGCTCTGCCTCCGGTGCTCACTCTGCTGCTCATCCTCTGCGCCTCAGGCTTCCAGGCCCACACCGCCACCTCGTCCTGTCGCCCTCACCTCGATCCACCACTCCTTCATCGCCTCTGCGGTCCGTCTGCCCGGAAGCTCCGCTGGGCTCGCTCGACACTCCAGTTCGGCCTTCGGCAGTCGACCGGGTCGCCATGGTCCGTCAGCCACTCAGCTCCACCGGCTCCTCCACCACTCAATATGGTTCCACCTCCGCCGATCGGTCCCAGGGTTCCGTCCGCACCCTCAGTCTGGACTCCTCCCTGGTTCCTCCCACCGTCAGCTCCACCATGGTCGGCAACTCCACCGCCCTCCACCGAAGCCTCCGCCTCTTCTCAACATCCTGAACTTTCCTGTCATCACGGCGTGAGGTCGCGCCTTTTCGAGGGGGGCGTAATGTAACGATTACGTTCGTTCTGTCTGCACCTGTTCTTGTTAGTCCTAATTAGTTTAATCTTCCTCCACCTGTGCCTGTTTAGTTCCCTCATTCACCTTGTGTATTTATACTCCCTGTTCTGTTCTATCCTTTGTCGGTTATTGTTGAATGTCATGCTTGTCTGCATGTTTGTCACCAGTAAACTCTTTGTGAACTATATTCTATATTATTCTATAACTATATTATTTACTTCAACAGAGTGGCAAAGAAGGCACTATCTATTGCAGCTGACCCTAGTCATCCTTTTTCCTGCCAGTTTAAGCTACTTCCTTCAGGTCGTAGGTACTCCATGCCCAGATGCAGGTCAAATAGATTCAGAAACTCTCTTATCCCGTCTTCTATCTCAATTTTAAACAATTTGTCAGAACTGTTTTAAATGTATTTCTTTACTATTGTGCTTTAGAGACTGTGGGTATTCTATGTTATGTTTATCTGCTGGCTGTACAAATAATTGCCCCTCGGGGACAATAAAGTTACCTTGACCTTGACCTTGATTCAGTCTTCAGTATCTTCCTTCATCGGCGATCCGTGTGTGTGTCGATATTTTCTGTTTCTACCTACACTGCATGTTTGAATGCTGATTACTGAACCTGTATGGTGTTTGGTGCTGCTATGCCTGACTTTGCTACCTATCGCAGTCACATTTGTGATGTCACAACACACGAATAGTCACAACACATGAATAATTTGTAACTAGTTAAAAAGTTAAAAGTAACAAAAGTTAAAAGTTAAAAGTAACAAAAGTTAAAAGTTAAAAGTAAAAAAGCAAACTTTTGCAAACATTAAAAGCAAAAGTTAAAAGTAACTAAAATCTCAAAGGCTTTTGAGACATTTTGTTCAGCTGGTTAGTGTAGAAAATTCATCCAATAATGATTCTCAATTCAACATTGTCTCTTCTAAAAAAAAGTCTGTACAGTATGTGTGTGTCACATTCACCGTCTGTCATCGTCTTGTCTTCACTACACTTCCCAGAATCCTCTGTAATCATCACCTGCACCTGCTCCTCATCACCTGTGATCATCCTCATCATCATCATCACCGTCACCTGTTGTCCTAGTCATTATCTGTGTATTTAAGTTCCCCTCTCACTCCTTGTCTTGGTCGGTTATTGTTTGTGCACCAGCACGCTGTTTCATGTTTGTTTTGAGTTACCACCTATTAATAAACCTTTGTTATTTTTGTACTTCACTTAGCTTGTCTTCTTCCTACCTGGACCTTACAGAATAACCGACCACATCATGAGCTGGGAGCTCGCTGGACAGATCGCGGCTTTGGCTCGGGATAGCCGCGATCTGTTGCAATTCGCCATTCCAGCCGAGCCTGCACTTCACGCCAGTCCAGCCGAGCCTGCACTTCACGCCAGTCCAGCCGAGCCTGCACTTCACGCCAGTCCAGCCGCGCTTGCACTTCACGCCAGTCCAGCTGAGCCTGCACTTAACGCCAGTCCAGCCGAGCCCGCACTTCACGCCAGATCTGCCGAAGCCAAGGCAGTTCGCGTCATGCCCGCCGAGCCTGAGACTGAGAGTGTCATGTCCGCCGATCCAGTCGTTGGCCCAGAAGAGCCAGATCCAGTTCTGAGTCCAGCCGAGCCCGCACTTCACGCCAGATCTGCCGAAGCCAAGGCAGTTCGCGTCATGCCCGCCGAGCCTGAGACAGTTGTTGGCCCAGAGAGGCCAGATCTCAGTTCCGAGTCCAGTTCCGAGTCCAGTTCCGAGTCCAGTTCCGAGTCCAGTTCCGAGTCCAGTTCCGAGTCCAGTTCCGAGTCCAGTTCCGAGTCCAGTTCCGAGTCCAGTTCCGAGTCCAGTTCCGAGTCCAGTTCCGAGTCCAGTTCCGAGTCCAGTTCCGAGTCCAGTTCCGAGTCCAGTTCCGAGTCCAGTTCCGAGTCCAGTTCCGAGTCCAGTTCCGAGTCCCTGCCCAGCTCAGAACCCTCTTAGCCGCTGGTCCTGCCCAGCTCAGAACCCTCTTAGCCGCTGGTCCTGCCCAGCTCAGAACCCTCTTAGCCGCTGGTCCTGCCCAGCTCAGAACCCTCTTAGCCGCTGGTCCTGCCCAGCTCAGAACCCTCTTAGCCGCTGGTCCTGCCCAGCTCAGAACCCTCTTAGCCGCTGGTCCTGCCCAGCTCAGAACCCTCTTAGCCGCTGGTCCTGCCCAGCTCAGAACCCTCTTAGCCGCTGGTCCTGCCCAGCTCAGAACCCTCTTAGCCGCTGGTCCTGCCCAGCTCAGAACCCTCTTAGCCGCTGGTCCTGCCCAGCTCAGAACCCTCTTAGCCGCTGGTCCTGCCCAGCTCAGAACCCTCTTAGCCGCTGGTCCTGCCCAGCTCAGAACCCTCTTAGCCGCTGGTCCTGCCCAGCTCAGAACCCTCTTAGCCGCTGGTCCTGCCCAGCTCAGAGTCGCCTTCGCCCCCCGTCTCATCCAGTCTTGAACCAGAGCCTGATAATTTCCCCAAGAAAATTTGGGGCTATGAGTCCTCTGGGGGGACCGTGGAGGCCTCACCGACACGGTTCCCAATGCCGTCCTGGCCACCTGAAGGGTCTTCTCCGCCATGGCCGCCCGAAGGGTCCTCACCGCCATGGTCACCCGAAGGGTCTTCTTCGCCATGGTCCGCCCGAAGGGTCCTCACCGCCATGGTCACCCGAAGGGTCTTGACCGCCATGGCCATCCGAAGGGCCTGCTTCGCCATGGCCACCTCCTCGTCCTGCACCACCGTGGCGGCGATACCATCCTGGAGTCTCCTGTCTGTCATCTCTCTGTTCACCCTTCGGTCACAGACTCCAGGATGCCCACCCCCCCTCCCGTGTTCTGCCTTCTACGGCGCGGAGTAATGTCACATTCACCGTCTGTCATCGTCTTGTCTTCACTACACTTCCCAGAATCCTCTGTAATCATCACCTGCACCTGCTCCTCATCACCTGTGATCATCCTCATCATCATCATCATCACCGTCACCTGTTGTCCTAGTCATTATCTGTGTATTTAAGTTCCCCTCTCACTCCTTGTCTTGGTTGGTTATTGTTTGTGCACCAGCACACTGTTTCATGTTTGTTTTGAGTTACCTCCTATTAATAAACCTTTGTTATTTTTGTACTTCGCTTGGCTTGTCGTCTTCCTACCCGGACCTTACAGTGTGGTTAAACATAGCATACGAATACAGGATAAAAAAAAATCCAAAGACTTCTAGCTGCAGACTACATGTTATCTCCTCAAGCAGGAATCTCCTCAACTCTAATTCTGTGAATGAGAAGGACAGATCTGCTGGGGCCCTGCTGCACCTGCCCTACTTCCTCGCTGCTAACCATCAAATCCTTCTTTTTCTTCATCAATCCCCTCACTTTCTGCACTCTCCTCATTTGTATCCATTCATAAACCTCTATCATATGAATAACAGACAAAGTTTAAGCATCAGTTCAGATCATTGGCCACACGCATACATAAAAAAAAAAGATTTATGTTGTTCTGTACACATAGTTCAGTTGTTTATGGATTTCTGGGAACAACTAAATTCTACAACCAAATTCAGTCTTGAAAGATTCATGTAGTGACAAGCACATATACATACATAGCATCTTCTTTCCTACGGCTGTGACTGAATCCAATTAATAGCAACTATTCCTTGGAATACACAGGGGTGCTGAAATATACCGAACCCAAACTATATATTTATGATACATATGACAATATGTATATTATTTCAGATCTATGAATGACACAATTTACAGCAGCTCTTAAAATATCATTAGGCTGGATGTTAAGTGTGAGTGGAGCATTTTGAATAAAAAACAGGGCCAAAAGCATAATGATAATTACACAACTCATATTTCTCAGGAGACCTCAGATTTAGAAATAACTATACGACAGGGATGGATATAGGCACTGTCTATAAAGGACAGAGTGTTGACTCATCTCAAACAGTAATTCTCGCTGTGTGAGTGTGTGTGTGTGTGTGTGTGTGTGTGTGTGTGTGTGTGTGTGTCACAGAGCTGAGAGTGTTTGCTGTGTTTCTCTGCAACCGTGGCCAATTCAACAGATGCTTTCGCTCTATGTGCTGGTGATTCTTACGGTTCTCTGCCCAAAGTCAAATGGATGGAGCTGATAATCAAGGCCTTTGTGCCATCTGTAAACTCATTTACAAGAGAGAGAGAGAGAGAGAGAGAGAGAGAGAGAGAGAGAGAGAGAGAGAGAGAGAGAGAGAATAAAGGAAAGGAAGAACATCTATAAATTGTTTTTATGTAGAGAATGTTTCATATTTTCAATCTAGTTGGCATGAAGACCAAAACTGGATTGGTTTCAATATGTATTATGTGTCTTACTCTCATCTTAAGTCTAAACAATACAAATGATGCAGATGAATCCCTAAAAAAAAACTACCAGAGACATTTTATTTCTAAAATCCAGAGAGCCAATTAACAGTAGGTCATACATTGATTTATACTGCCTTCATCCTCAGACCATCTTACTGTGTGTGTTTTTGCAGTACCGTGTGAACGGCACAGGAGTCGTGCAAGGCGAGTGAATGACTGCAGCTCATTGCAGAGTGCGATTCCTATTGTGTGGTTACTTGGACACTGTTGCCATAGCAACAGGCTCTAGTGCAGTGTAAAAATACAGAGAATGAAATAATAAAGAGATTGTGTGAAAACCCATCCTTTCACTTCATAACAAAGATTTGTCTTAAACTAACAGGACAGAATGATCACGTATGTAAAGACTGGAGGAAGGACTCTCCTAGTATAAATAACTGACATACTTGAGCTCTTAATAGTATTCATTGAGTGAGTTCTCAAAGTTAAGTGTTTGTCACAAACTCTCACAACAAAGATTTTTTTTCCTGAGGCCACTGATCCACCTTACATGCTAAAGCTAGAATGGCCATTCACTGACACTGGACCAATCCAGTGGTTTTCAAACAGGACTTCTCTCTTTTTTGAGTCCCTCACAAAGGGATTATATACTGTATATATATCTTATATATATCATAATATTTGGGGGTCCTTGGCATCAGAAAGCTTAAAACCTCACGGATTATTCCATGTAAAGCAGGGATGTAATTATACCGTTTAGAAAAAGGGGAATCCCTCCAGTCAGATTTATGAAGGAGTCACTCACAGTTACTCTCAACAGATTAATAAGAGATTCTTTACCCAGTCTGATCAGACACAGCCAACAAGTCTATCTCTTCACTTCTCTTGTACAGCTATCCATACAATCTCTACATGAGTGGCTCAAATGAAGGCACTCACCACCACTCACTCATGGTAAGAATGCTGTGGTTGGGAATATCTTATATGCTGGTCAGGCCCTCTTACTGTGTCACATTCATATGTGAGTGTGTGTGGCGGATAGGCAACATCGAATTTAGTTCCTATTTACTTATCTTATTTACAATTTTACAACAAAACTGAACTCAAACCAACATTAGGTAACATGGATACCAGATGTGGACGAAGTACACAAATCAAGTACTTGAGTAAAAGTACAGATACTATTAAAATATTGTTCCAGAAAAAGTATTCATTTTTGGTTTACTTTTTTTGCGTTTTTACGGTTCGAAAACCATCACACAGAACGAGCAGTGCGCTGTGTTTTCTATGTTGCTAGGCAACCACTGAAACAGCTGTGCTGTCAGTCAAGTAAAGGTCAAATCAGCCTTTTATTAACTTTATTTACTTTTTGTTAAAGCAACACTAATAACATTTTTTACCTTAAAATAATGTTTCCAATCAGTGGTTCATCAAGTCGTAACAGGGTGAAAGGCACTTCTGGATTCGCTTTGCGGCCCTATATCTGCTTTAACCACACTATGCAAGTTTGCCAAACCAGGTCGCGTTTCTGTAGTTCGAATGAGACATAAGAAAACTACAAATTTGACTTGCTTTACGTCAAGCGTTACAATAGTCATTATTTAGTTTTTCTTCGTTTCTGATGTCGCAATACATCATGCTTTCATGAAATCATGCAACATACTCTACCTTGTCTGTGGACATCGTTCATTCAAAGCCGGTGCTGGATAAACAGCGAGCATGCGTGCGACAGTTGGCTGCGGGCGGCGAAATTATTTACGACAGCGGTAATGGACAATTCCGCTTCCAACCTGTAGGGCGACTGTTATAGAAAAAACAGTTCTTTTCTCTATAATTTATTTTTCAATGATTTAACAAATGAATGCCATACATTCATTTGTCTGTATTTTGAGTTTCTTTTATGATGTTAGTACAGCTGCAGGGTGTGTGTGACTTCAGAGGTGAGAGAATTCCCGTGCTGGAGAGGGGGGTCAAGGGGGGTCCCTTTTGTTCCTTGTGTTGTGGTGGGTGACAAGAGATAACACTATAAAAATGCTGGCCAACCTCTGCTCTGAGTCTCACTCTGCCTGCAGCTGGACTATGGGTAGACTGGGAACATTTCTTGCAAGAAATAAATATCTTTTAAGGACAATTTGAATCCTGAAGTCTCTTATGCTTGATGCTGTTTTGTTAGTTATTGTTTTGCTACAACAATTGGTGTCAGAACTGGGACTCCTTGAGGTTTTCTTCTGGTCCTGACAGCGGATTTGACGAACTGATCATCTCAAAGCACAGGCTTTGATCTTACCTCGCCGAATTTAAGAGAGAAGAGCCAAAGCTGCTATCAGGGCCATGGAGAAACATCACTGGATTCAAAAAGAACTCGCAGCAGTAAAAGCATCTCGGGTAAGAGACAGTAAAATAATTTTTAATTTGTGTGATGTAATTTGGCATAACTGCAGGTGAACCAGGGCGGCTGAAAACTATTTCCATGGTACGAGTACTAGAAAACCTGATTGTATGCAGGCATGGAACCCTCGTTTTGTCGGAATTTATTGAGATCTGCAGATCAGATCAAGTAGTTTCGAGCTGATTGGTTGAACTAATTGCACTCAAAAAAAATAAATAAATAACTTTTGCCTTATATTTTAAAATAAGCAAAAGTAACACAATTGTTAAAACTGAAGTTTACTTAATTAATTTGTGTGAAAACTACATGCAAACAAATTAGATCTTGTTGGAAAAATGTAGTTAATTTTCGTGGAAAAGTTTTCCTTAATTTAACTGAGTTCGTTCAACAGCCTTTTTGAGTGTGGGCAAAGACCGGTACAGATTACTAGTCGGGATTAATCGGATATTAATCTAAAAAAGCCATAATTGGTTCAGCTCCTGCCGATTTTGGGTAAAATTCGGATCTGTCAGAGACGTCTCACAGATTATTAGACGCGCATCAATTTTGTAAATCCTGGGATATAGAAATCAGCCGGCATGCACTCTAAAAAATGCTGGGTTATTTAATCTACCCAACCGCTGGGTTATGAAATTTTTTACCCATTATGGGTTATTTATATGGAATTTGGGTTATTTTGTGCAACTCATGTGTTGAGTCAAAATCCATCAACCCAACATTATATCGTTTGACCCAGCACGTGGGTTGTTTGTGCTTCGAACGTCATCATATCGTCACCAGAGTCCACACACCGAGCGCTCGTCACAGCAGAGAACCTGACTGATCATCCAGCGAGGCAAACAAATAATAAAAGGTATGTGTTGTGTACACCACTACATGTCTAATTCAAATTGTCTGTGTTGCGTTACCTATTAAAGTACTATCTGTATATTGTCGATGTCAAGGCTAGTTAGTTGGTTTGGCTAACAACGTAGCTAATGTTAGCCATTTAGCCGTTATCATCACGGATAGCCTGCTTATTCGTTTGGTCTGAATTACATTTTTTGTAAGGTGTTATACATTAAGCAAAAGTTTATTTTTATTCATGTGGAGATGTGGGACTTAGTCTGTTGTGGTGAGAAACTGGGACAATTTTGAAAACTGAAAGGAGGACTCTGTGCGCGCCAGCGCCCTCACATCTTCTGAGGATTTGGTGCGACGTGACGCGGTGTCTCCTGTTTCATCAATTTGTCCTGTTATTTTGCAGGTACTAGCCTATTGTTACAACAACTTGATAATATGCACACGAGATCTATAATGTATATGTTAATACCGCAGATATTTCGGGTAACGTTAATGACGTTCGGGGTTGTGAATATGTTGAATATAGGTCTATGCAGACTGTCCGCCATTTTGTGAACGCTGTAACATACGAGGTTATTGTGAAATGCGTTTAATTCAAGCGGGAAGGAAGTCGACCGGAAGTTGAAGCCGGCCGCGTGCCACCATCTTGTAGCAGAACTTCACTTGCATTAGCATTCCATTGACTCCCATTCATTTTGGCGTCACTTTGACAGCGAATAACTTTACATCTGAGACGTTTGAAGACTCCATTTGTCCATTATTTATTTCTAAAGAAACACGACAATGTATAAAATGCTCCATTACCTTGTAGCTTATGTTATGGCCCCGTAGAAGCAGTTTTTGTAAAAGTAGGCTAACGATTGCGTCATAACCACGCGACTCTCTGTCGCACAGTAGAGAGATTACCGTATGGACGGGAGGAGAAGCTCACGGGCAATCGGGGGGACGTGGAGGCAAAATGACAAAATAATTAATCAGAATACCTAGCAAAAGTTTCTCCTGCTCCAAGCTCATGGACAGCTCCTACTCACACTCTCCGTGTCTGCAAGATTCGGAAGGGAATGAGTCAGATTTCTCATGCCACAGCCTCTAGAAGACAGACGGGTTGCTCACGTCACATCTACGTCGTCAAGCTCTGTTTGAGTCTGCGCGTCAGGGACGGAAGTCCTAAAAAATCGCTAAAAATGGGCTTCACTTGTCTCAATTGAGTTCCAATGAGATGGCTCTGTCCACTTCTTATACTGTCTATGGTTTAATTCGATTCAAATTGACTCCAGTTACAAGGTTATAGTGTTCATTATGAGTTACTTGGCCTTCTGCGCGGGGCTTGTAACATTAAGAAATATATAATATATTTCTGTGCCCTATGCAGTGAGCAGCCACAAATATTATTGTGCAGTAAAAACATAGACAATTTACATGTAACGTTATGCAATTTGTCATATGAATTGTATAGAGAGAGAGGGAGGATTGTTTTCTCTATATTTTGTATAACTTAAGTTGATGGTGCTCTTGCAAGGGCTCTCATACCAGGTAATTATTAAACGGAATAATTATTTGATGAAGCAAAACAGTCATATTTCTGTGACTGACAACTTTCTTTTTTACAGAATGTACCATATCAGATAGTACCATATCAGACGAACGTGCGTCACAGCTTAAATAATGGTTGAGAAACAATTCTCAGCCCCTCACCCAGATAGAGACCTACATGCAGAACACGGCAGTCTACAGGGCCAAGTGGATTAGGGACAACAATTGGACCATCGATCAGATCCTTGAAGAGTTCCCTCGTCTGATGACCAAAGGCATGGTAGGTATAGGGAAATATGATCTTGAATATGAGGATGCATTGTTTAAAACGTTTTATTAGTGTGCTACATTGAATTGGTTTTAAAAATGTGTTTTCCATTTTATAGATTGCACAGAACTTTCTTGTCCTGCATTGGGATGCTGCATCAAAGTTGTTTGAAACATGGCTACCCATCTATGCTGAGAAGATCCTGTACCTGGCAAGACAGGAGGGGAAGCTGACATTGCCCCTGGATGGATTAACACCAGGTAATATATTCTTGTCAGCAGATCTTGTAAATGCAGGGTTTTTAGGGGTCTTACGTGGGTGGGCAGCAGATGTCTATATTTTGTCTATATTTTAATTATACTATAGTAGTCGGTAGACATTTGGTCCTTACTCACTTGCACTCTCTAACTCTCGCTCTCTTGTATTCTTTCTTTTTTAGCCTGGAATAAACATGGTGGAGTACCTTCATGAGGTCAAGGCATGCAAATCTCCACTGCACCAGTTCCACTATATTTTTTATATGAACTGCACCAGTTCCACTATATTGTTGCATTATTCCATTGTTGTTTTGTTTTTGTATTGTTTAAGTGTTTATTGCATAATATATGCATACATCTAGCATGTATTCTGTTCTAGGTTTAACAGTTTTAAATGGGTAGTCAATTGCAGTTTATTTTCTAAATTGTATTGTAATGTGTTAGACTTAATCTGGCATATGGGTTAATTTTACCCAGCATAATATGTAGTTGAATCAACCTAGAATTGTAATTAATTTGACCCAGCATTTGGGTACATTATATAACACATATGTAGTTAAATCAACCCATAATTGTAATTAATTTGACCCAGCATTTGGGTACATTATATAACAAATATGTAGTTAAATCAACCCATAATTGTAATTAATTTGACCCAGCATTTGGGTACACTATATATAACAAATATGTAGTTAAATCAACCCATAATTGTAATTAGTTTGAACCAGCATTTGGGTAGAATATTTAACTCATCTGTTGGGTTAAATATGACCGACCCATCTTGCTGGGTCAAATTAACTACTGCTGGTCTGGTGCAATATTGATCCAGCAGTTGGGTTATAAAACAACCCAAGTTGGGTTATTTTTAACCCATCATTTTTAAGAGTGTGGGGTCACCTCACAGTAAACTGAATAATTTTAATACACCGGTTTTCTGTAAAATGGGGAAAAATTACAGCAAGAAATGCATGCAAGAAATTGGGAAACGGATAATTGTTAAACAAAGGGTTGTTGTAGTTTTGTTCATGAGTGTAAAACTGTGAACAGACAGTATAGTAGTTTGTTGAACTGAAGAAGATAGAAGAAAACGAAAATAAATGCAGAAAGGATTAGCATTTAGGGAAAGATAGTAGGAAAATAGAATATTTTTATTGATAGAATTTACAAACAGTAAATTGTTGGATGGAAAAGAAGCAGATAAAAGAGAACAGAGTCGATGCAGAAGGAACTGGCATGTAGGGAAAGATAGAATGTTTTTCCTGATGGAAACAGTGAATTGTTGGATTGAACAGATACAGAAGGAAGTGGCATGTAGGGAAAGATATAAGGAAAGATATAATTCATATTTATGAATGCCTGTTAAGTCAAATTAAGTTGAAATGGTATGAAGTGAGTTTTAGATAAAATAAGGCATTGAGTATGATTAACATGATATAAAGATAAGGAATCATGTACGCAAATGTAAGCAAAATGGGAAAAATTCTATATTTTAGAGATAAAATAATGATTGAAATGACGATGTGAATGCTTTATTGTATTAATGTTATGAAAACAAGAGTATTGAAGAATAGATTGCCATATTTTTGTAACAAGAGTTGAAGGTACAAGCGGCTAAGATAGAAGATTTAGAGAATCTTGTGGTTTCTGTAAAACAGTAGAGATAAGTGGGACTGAATAATTATAATACAATCTTGTGATTTAAGTTGAATCTGCAAACTAACCATTTGATAGAAGAATAAGCTTTTAAAACCAATGTTGATGAAATTAATGACACGTTAAAGTTTTAATACTGTATGAAGAGTAACTGAACAGTCCCGAGATAAAAGAGAGTAAATGTTGTGTAAGCAGCTCTGCCAACACTATCTCTGAAGAGATTTGCAGATGATGTTTTGTAAAAGTTTGATTGTGATTGGAAAGATAAACAATAACTTAACTGGCTCCAAACAAAGAAAGTGCCAAAATGACACAAATTTAAAGAAAAGTCTGTGTTAATATGGGTTAGAAAGTAGATCAATGTTAATATGATGAAGATTATGATTTGGCTATTGTAATTGAATTTGCAACTGGGACTGTAAAAGAAAATACAGAGAACTGCTTATCAATGGCTCTGTTTGCATTTCCTGAACAGAACACACTGCTTCAGGGGTGTGAGGTAGAGTGGGGCTTTTAGAAAGATCAGAGTGATAAGACTGTTGGCAGGATAACAGAGAGTGTTTTATTGCGGTCAGCGGGGTCATTCAGTGACTGTAAATGCCATGACTGTAAAAGTAAATGAGGGAGAAATAAAGTTGATAGATGGAACTTTTGAAAGTTGTAAGAAGATTGAGTGTAAGGAATTCCTTTTGAAAGGAAAGAACTATAAAAAGTACCGGTTGACGTAAAATTACGGATAAGACTAAATGAGTTGCAAAATATTTACTCTAAATATTTACTGTCACTAAAAGGATGATTGTGTTTTGAATGAAACGCTTTGATAAGGTTTTAGATGATATAGAGAGACAAATCTAATGAATGATTTATAATGATAATTAAAAAATTTTTTATCACAAGCAGAGAGCGCAGCCTCAAAAGTTGAATCATAGAAGCAGATTGATAAACTCCTAGAGAAAACATTGAAGTCAGGTATTAAATTATGGCAATTGAAAACCTGACAACTAAAATTGAAATGAAATTTGAAACGTTATTAAGAACTAGAATAATTTTTATTATTTCTTTAAGATAAAATAAACAGAAGCAGTGTCACAGGATTAACAGTTGCTAAATGTAAAATGTGTAAAAGGCATTTGATTAAACAATTTTAAGTGATTAAATACTGTTGTTATTAATCTGTCTCCCTATGTTTAACACTAGTAGGCAGTCCGAATGGCTCTGATGACTCTTGAATGCGCCTTTTCCTAAGCTCCAGAAAACAACTGATTCTGTTGAAGAAAACAGATTCTGTGATGGGAAAGAGCGGTAACCAAGTGTGTACGAAGTGATTACCCCAAAGACGGGTAAGATCCTTTTGGCCAAAGATCAACCTAAGACAGGGGAAGTCACGCCACAAACACTGGGCATCTCCTGATGGAGATGTTTTATGTGAAGATGGGTATGAGAGTGGCGCTGATTGACTGAGTGGCCACCAGCATCAGCAGATCATTGAGAGGCCAGATGAGCTGTGAGGAGTTATGGCATGTCTGACCCAGAAAATGTGAGTCCCCATATACCACTCACCAGAAACCACATTTAATTGTATGGCTTGTCTTCCATTGTGACAAGTATCTGCCAGGGGACAACACCCTGATGGAGTTTACAGATAAAGAGCTAATGGAAATGAGCTTTCAAGAGCCAGCTGAGACCGTGAGGTGATTGTCATTATTTGTTATGGAGACAGTAACAAAACCTATTAATTTATACAAGGAACATGATGTTGGTTTGCCTTATGGGCAAGGAAAAATATTTGATATTGAACTAGTTTTAACTCCTGAAGGTCGTTGGACATGATGGTGGCTAAAGATGAGAACAACTTGTGATAAGTCAAGAAAATTTTCTGGAAAACAAAGGTTAGGTAAATTGAGTATTTAAACTAAAGACAACCTTAGAAAAGATCATAGCATAATGTATTTTAGATTGTTGTAATGGTTCTAATTTGAGTCAAACATTTGCATTTTGACATGTGTGAACTATTAAGGATTGACTATGATTATTTTAGTTACAGTCCTAGGAGGCTGTTGAAAAGATTATTTGCTTATAGTGAGAGAGAGAAAGAGACTGCTTGAGTGGAGGAAGGGATGGTACTCTGTCTGTCTTTCTGGTATCAGTCAGCCAAAGAAAGCTGAAGCAAAGTAATAATTATGCACCAAAACAATCCAGCTGACTTTTCTAAAATCAAATGAATAATGAACAGACATGCTTTGAAACTG
Organism: Abramis brama; assembly: GCF_963993115.1. Lineage (NCBI taxonomy): Eukaryota > Metazoa > Chordata > Actinopteri > Cypriniformes > Leuciscidae > Abramis > Abramis brama. Next base: position 26,837,231 of record NC_139965.1, on the reverse strand, counting down.
GTTAAGAGGCCATAAAAACATTAGATAAAAGATACAGGAAAATGTAAGGTTAAAATGTCATTTAAAATTTAAATCTTTTTAGAGAAAAGATATGAATAAGAAATATGAGCAGTTCATAGTCAGGGATGAGTGTGAGTGTTAATTCATGTTTTGTACAGTATGTGTTAGTTTAGGACAACTATTCTGTCTGAATAGTGTGTATAAATTTGTCATTAACCTCTGGAAAGAGTGTTTTAGCATTATAGATGGGTTAAGGCAAATGAAAAATTTGAAAGTAAGCTGAGGATTGTGAGTCAATCTGATGAGAAGGCAACAAAGAACATAGGACGAGCTTTAAGTTGATTGATCATCGAGCTCTGTCTGTTAATTATTATTTTGGTCATTTATGATGTGCAGTAGATTTGAATTACTTTCTGGACAGGTTTAAGTATTGATGCTGTTTTGTTAGTTATTGTTTTGCTACAACAGCGACCGAAGAGGAAAAGTTCCTTAATGTTGCTTTAACATTGTGGTAGTTACGGTTTGTGAAGTCGTTAAGCTCCTGGTAACCCGCGAGAGCATCACAAGTTTATCTTCCATCATCGCACTCTCTGGGCGTTCAAGCAACTGTAGCTTCCATCACTAAAACGGAAGGCCCGCCTCACATAAACAGCGCGCAGAACGCTCACTGGCATAGGAAACCAATTGAAAAAAGGCGCCTCTCACTGCAAAAAACGCATCAGGTGTGATCGGGGCCTAAAAGTGCAAGTACTTGATTTTTTAATGTACTCAAGTATTAAAAGTAAAAAGTACTGATCGATGAACCATATATTTATTCTATCCAGACAAGTCAGCACTGATAAGATGCATACATTGAAAATGTATTGCTAATAAGCAAATGTTTTATTTTACTGCATACACTTATTATACACTATCAAAACATTAAGCTCTGTTAGTTACTGATAATTCAAGTGTTCAAACTAGTGAAATAATATACCATATAGGATTTTTAAAAATAGGGGGAAAACAATTTTGTGCAAATATGTGGAGACAATTTTTTTATAGTGGGGAAGATGTATAGACATTTAATTTGCATTATTTTATCTAAAATCACATACAGACGGTGACACACAAATGTCCACATTTAAGCTTTTCAAAGCTTAAAAAAGCTTTGCCCTTTTACTGAAGACATATAATTTCATTGACAATAATCAATACTAAAATTCATAAGTAGCTTACTTTTTGCATATTCAAGCTCCGACGATATCCTTGTTCTTGGCTCATTTTGACCGGATCGTTGAATCAGTGAGACATTGACTCAAGAACAGCTGCAAATGGATCAGTCCAATTCGATTATTTGTGAACCAATTTAACGTTCATTGGAAAGAATGAACTCGTTCACAAATCAAGCATCGCTTTTGCGTCTCAGAGGGGGAGGCGATTTCTTCAGTTCAAAAGGAATGAGACGTTTTTATGTAGTGGAGTAAAAAGTACAATATTAAGCTTTAAATGCAGAGAAGTAAAAGTAAAAGTTTCCCAAAATAAAAAATAGTCTGATAAAGTACAGATACTTGAAAAAATGTCCTTATAGAATTATAATCAGTATCCATCAGTGGTGAACATTAACAAAGTATTTCTACTTTGTAAGTGTCCACCACTGATGGATACTGATTATAATGCTATGGTTTATTTTCTGTATATGCTGAACAAAAAAAACATGTTGCTCCACACACCCTGTCCTCCTCTAAAAAGCTACAAACACAAATACAAATGTACAGATAAGAAAATAGCACTCAAATGCTAAAAGGTTATGCTCTGAGGAAAACACCTCTCAGGTGGATTGAACAGCACAAGCACCTGACAGGGCAACCCATGTGAAACTGCTTATGATCAGCTTTGAACCGTTTAATAAAGTTCTCTCCTAAACCAAACTAATCGATAATGAAATTCATTATTATATTTTTACTCTAGATTATTTGTTGCTGCCCGACTGTATAATCTTCTGTGGAATTTTCACTTCCTTATGACCATTCAACTGCAGCTACTGAAAGCCATACAATCAAATATGCTTAATGTCACAAAAGCAAACAAAACATACTGCGTGATGACATTTAAATAGTAATTAGGGCAAGCTGATGGACAAAAAGAAAAGCGAGCTGTTGAATGAGTGTGCTCCTGTTTGTCTGGCTGGATATAATTGACCCTCACAGGAGTCTAATGGAAAAACATATAGATATGCAAAATGTTGCATGGGGTATTGGTCGTTATGCAACCATGGTGAAGACTTGTGTTTGTTTCTATGCGTGTCTTTGTAAAGAGGCTGAATAGAATGCAGTGCGGTGAGATTTTATAATGTCTCCAGATGGTTGATCTGTATTTGAACAATTCCCAAATGAGAGACTTGTGTGATTTCAGGCAGGTCTAGAAACATGGTGAGGTGGAAGGGAAGAAAAGGTGAGTTCAATCTCATTTCTGTGCTTAAACGTGTTCTGTGATATTAGTTCAGATGGATATTACTAAAACAAGTGTCCTACCTGCTCTGTTCATTTCCAAAATCTCCTCCTGGGCAGCGGGAGCACAATGGTCACTTTGTGGACTGTGGTGGGGTGAGTTCATGGTGGACTTACAGTAGTTAGGGGAGCCCAGCTGGGGGGCACGGGGAATATGCTTGTTCTTTTTCTTTGGTAGCTTCTGCTTAGCCATGGCTAGAGAGTAGTACATCCCAAAGTTATTGACGATGACAGGCACAGGCATGGCGATGGTTAGTACACCCGCCAGAGCACACAATGCACCCACCAACATGCCTGACCAAGTCTGAGGATACATGTCTCCATAGCCCAACGTGGTCATAGTCACAACTGCCCACCAGAAGCCAATTGGGATGTTTTTGAAGTGGGTGTGCTCGCTGGCACGCGGGTCATTGGGATTGGCACCGATTCGCTCGGCGTAGTAGATCATGGTGGCGAAGATCAGCACTCCAAGCGCAAGAAAGATGATAAGCAGGAGGAACTCATTGGTGCTGGCACGGAGAGTGTGTCCCAGTACGCGCAGGCCCACGAAGTGTCGCGTCAGCTTGAAGATTCGGAGGATCCGAACGAATCGCACCACTCTGAGGAAACCCAGAACGTCCTTTGCTTCTGAACCAGAAAGCCCGCTCAGGCCCACCTCCAGGTAAAATGGCAGGATGGCCACAAAGTCTATGATGTTTAGGGTGTTTTTGATGAATTTCTTTTTGTCCGGACAGAAGGTGACACGCATGAGGAACTCAAAGGTGAACCACACCACACACACTCCCTCGATGTAGGTTAGGTAGACCACCGTCTCTGTCTCCAGGTGAAACTTGGTGGTGTTTTCAAGAGCGTTAAAAATTGTGCGGTTAACGATGGGGTTGAAGGCCTCGTGTGTCTCCAGGCAGAATGTGGTTATGGACACCAGTATGAAGAAAAGCGAGGCAAATGCCACCCACTGCAGGAGAGAGAGAAAGAGAGAGAGAGAGAGAGAGAGAACAAGGGGTAAAAAATTAGAAGGGAAAAAACACAATGTTGATTAAAAAATCCTTTTGTTTGCATCCAAAAACAACTTCCCAAGGAGGCAGGCATGTACACAATACCTGTCAGTGATTTGCTAAGTGATTTGAATAGGTGTTTTTATTGTTTAGCCTAGAGCTGATTTAGACATACTAGTCAAATGTGTCTGATAAGGGCTACACTACCGTAAAACTTTGGGGTTGTTATTTAAAACAATGTTTTTGAAAGAAGTCTCTCAAGGCTGCATTTATTTGATCAAAAATACAGTCAAAACAGTAACATTGTGAAATATTATTACAATTTAAAATAATTGAAATTTTCTATTTGAATGTGTCACATGATGCTTCAGAAATCATTCTGATTTGGAGCTCAAGAAACATTTCTTATTATGATCAATATATTCTTGTGAAAACCTCTTTTTTCAGGATTCATTTTGAGAACTGTTTATTTTAAACATATTTTGTAACACTATAAATGTAATTTCTGTCACTTCTGATCAATTTAATGCATCCTTACCAAAAAATGTCTTCATTTCTTTTCTTTTTTTTGCTTTTTTACTTAAAGGCACTAAGATTTTTCGATCAAAATATCCAAAAACCACTATAACAAATGTTATATATTTTGTTGATTTCTGTACTTACATTATCCCAAATGTTTCTAAGAATGTTTAAATCCAGAGAAATAAGCAGTTTTAACCAGGACACGGGCCGTGTCCGTGCATCGCCTAACATACGCCTTTGTTTTGAATAAACAACCTCTAGTGTTAAATAGTATTGCCGGCACCGGCGTGACCTTTCAACGTGATGACGTAGTTCCCTGTCCGTTTGTTGATCAGCTCAATCCGAACTATTGAAGGTAAAAAGTCTATAAATTATTAAAAAATAAATAAAATGACCTATCGTTTCGCTAGATAACAACCTCTTCTTCAGCTTTGATCGCGTGCAGCCCGTTTAAACACTTCAAAGACTTTTGAAACTGCATTGATTTGGACTTAAAAACGATGGTAACCAATGAAGTCCATTGTTAAAAGAAAAATCCAGAAATGTTTTCCTCAAAAAACATAATTTCTCTCCCACTGAGGAAAGAAAGACATGGATATCTTGGATGGCACTGGGGTGAGTAAATTATTAGGAAATTTTCATTTTGGGGTGAACTAATCCTTTAACTCAATTTGTTAGCGATCACATCATCTACATAGTGCAGCTGATTGGTTGCTATGGCATCAACGGCCAATGAGCTGCTGCTCAACATTCTTGGCATTGTTTGCTGTTAGCAGTCTGCAGCGTGCTTTCAGAAACCCTCCATCTTCCCCAGCTCCACCTGTATAGATCTGCTACGGGGGTATTTAATATATGTTATATGTGCAGCAGCAGCAGCATGTCTTACATGCTCACAGCAGCATGTTTGTGAATGCATTGGCAGTAGCAGGTCTTATTTGCTCTTCAGCAGCAATAATCATTATCAGCAGCAGCCGAGCTGATCTGTTCCGCCAAGACCAAATACAATATATTATCTGTGATTTCAGGAGCTAGGGGCTCTCAAAGATGCTTTAGAAGTGTTGTGATGAGCACAATGAAGGAACAATAAAGAAACAAACTCTGTCTACAACTCATGGGAACTGAATCACTTTTTTCTTTCTCTCACACCCTCTCGATCATTTCTCTGTTCATTTGTTTTATTTAATCTTTATGCCCTAATAGTCTAGTCCCTCAGCTAAATAAAAATGGACTGTTACTCCATTGCCCTTCCCTGAAAGGATGGTGAATTGAGCTTACAAAATGTATGCTATTATAAACCGTATTGTTTTTTTATGTCCAAATAATTTTCTCAGTCATTAAAGGAAAATTTGACCATGAGCATTTGATTTTTACTGTTCAAAATGACCTGAAAGAATGTATCCTCAAGCTGTCCTCCCAAAAAATGTTTCATTTTCACAGCATATTAATTATATATATATATTTGAAGTACAATGAGTTCTCCGCCTGTTAGCGTGTCCTTACATTTCTTTACAGGTGAGAAGAATGGTCCACATAACATGGCCTTGTGCAAACCTCCTACAGCAAGTCCCACGCATATAGTCTTATACCAAGACCACATGCTTGAGCAACACTTCCAATCTCAGAGGTGAATGCAGCAATACCACAGCTTAGCTGAAGGATCTCAGTAACTAGTCAGGTGTAATAGTCCAGTGCACAGCAGCAGACAAAAATCAAAGGAGGCAAAACTATAGCCCTAATAATGACCTTTGACCCCTGATTTACCTTAGCCGTGTAACATAAAGCTCTATCTTATGTTGGGCATTAAGTTTTCTAAACATTTGAATTCGAATTTGCTTGCATTATAAATTAGTCCGTAATGTCATCAGTAATTTCATCTGGCTGTAGTTTCCAGGAAATTAAATGAATTTTAATAATTATATATATATTTAAAGAAAATAATATTTTTATTCGGCATGGAAAAATATCTATCTTAAATTCTTAAATAAATGTTGTGAAAGAAATGCTTTTGAACTTTCTATTTATCAAAGAATCCTGAAAAAAAAAAAACTTTCAGAATCAAATCACAATTTCTGAATTTCTCATTAGAAGTTATAATTCATCAACACAATGCACATTAAAACATTACCAAATAAATTTCTGTAGGGCTGACAGGTGGCTGAATCCCAATGACCAGTTCATGTCCATGTTGAATGGCTTTGTCAGCACAATTGTTTACCCGTGATATTGATTATTTTCTCCTTACCTCTGCTGGACTGTTTAGGTTGAGAATCATGTTACTCAGCTTACTATCATCCAAAGATTAAAGACTAGTTACCCAAAACTCTCTCGGTCAGTTGCTCTACCTCAACAAAATCCACAATGAATGGATTGTGTCTGATTAAAATGCATGCATGTTGAACACTCAGAGTGCACTTTTTTATTTTATTTTTTATAAAATGTGACCTACTTAAGTTTGCTTCACTCAGGCAAATGGCATAGTTGTTTTCTTCAGTGAAAAAACACTCAGCTCACATGTTAATTTATTGCTATAATAAATATGTAAGTTAAAAGCACTTTAATAAACATAAATTGGAGTAATACAATAAAAGTATCACACTCAGCTTTTGCAGACAAAGATTAGATGAAAAGTGCAAAGTGACCCTTTTGCCAAAGTTTTTCTGCAGCACTGCATGGCAAAATGGTGAGGGTGCAAGAGGGAGAGACAGAGTGAAAGAGAAGGAAAGAGGCTCATTCAAGTGTCTCAGAAATAGCACAAAATCCTCCCCCTTCTCCCTTACATCACCTCTTACTCTCATTCTCTGGTTATACCTCTCTTCTGAAGATGAAAGCTTGTCACGTTCTCTTATGTAACCAAACACTGCCTAACACAGTGCACCCACATTTGGGACTGCGACTGTATTTGTAGATTCATGTGTTTTGCATCTGTGGGGAGGGTCTGGCTATTGGGTTTTTCGTTTATGGCTGTGAGTGTTTCCGCTGATGTGCTTTCATTTTTGGACAATAATGCAGGGGCTTGATGGAAAAGACAGTTGGGGATTCCATATTAATTCCTGCCTGTTTATGGCCATCTGTATTAATTATAAAGGAGCTGGCGGCAAAGCTGGTTTCTTTCTTTACTAAAAAATACCAAAAACACACCGATGTCAATCAATCTCACATATCTGTAGACTGTTTCCATTTGCTGTTCCATCTTTTCTGGCTATTTTTATTATTAAAATATACAATATATATTCTGAGTAAATGAACAGTGTTCCATGAGTGTATACAGGACACCAACATCATTGGGACTCTTTTAGTGGACCTTTCTGCAGGTTACACTAGTAGGTGACAAAACCGGATAGGCTGCGCCCCAAATTGCATACTCTCTTTAGTATGGAACCGAGAAGGAACTGATTAGAACAGGGAGTATAAATACACAGGGTGAAATCAGGAAACTAACTAGACACAGGTGGGGGAAGATTAACTAATCAGGGATTAACAAGAACAGGTGCAGAGAAGACAGAACATAATTGTTACATCACTACTGAGACTACAAATGCTTCAGGTCAGGTTTGCTTTCTGTGGGGAAAGCAATATATACATATACAACACATTTACATGTATACATATGTATGTATATATATGTATGTATATGTATATATATGTATATGTATGTATTTATATATATATATATATATATATATATATATATATGTATATACAGTATATATATGTGACGCCCCATTGTCACCTTCTCAGACAATGGGGTGTCACAACTTCATTAACATACAGACCACAGCTGTTGCAACAAGAGCAACTTAATTTGCATTAAGAACAGGATAAAAAGTTTAAGATTTGGATGTTCTGGGTTCATTCTGACGCCGGTGAACCCAAGGTGCTTCGTATACCTTGCCACTGCTATGCTGTAATAAACTTCATTTTTGAGATCTTCGATGTCCACATAATTTTTTCTTACACAATCAATCAATCAGCCATACTTTTTTTAATGTTGGGGCATTTTGTCCCAAGCCCCCGTTAATTTCTGAAGCTCATTAAGCTTTAGACAAAACTATAGGGTTCTTACAGGAAAAGGCATTTTTTATGCCCAGTTTACATCCTTAACTCCACTTTTGTGTTTATGCCAAATCCAGTCTCAAACTCCTTCATAAGCACCCATCTATCAGTTAATATTGCATTAGCAAGGACAGCCTTTTCAAGCTTCAAATCACATTTCTCTAAATTATGTATGCTAAATATTTTAACAGAAAATAAAAACACTCAGGCAAGACATAAAAGGATGTGGGCCACATTAACACAAACTTCCTGTGTATGTGTTTGTAGCAATTTTGACATTGAATCCACACAACAAAATTCCATTAGCTTGAAGTAATTCAGTATACAGTATGTTCCACTCAAGCCTCAGATTGCCCAGCTTGCCAGGTCAGTAAAGATGGCATGTACAGATAGGAGGGCTGTTAAATGTACATTACACTGTTATGCCATTAATGTACAATGAAGTTCCTCTCCTCAAAGCAGAAATAAGTGGCCCTCTCCACTGATGGGAGATTAATGGGGATGATGGTGCTGGCCATTCCTGAAGGAGCAAGAGGTAGCAATTCATCTCTTAAAATATTTAGCAATTCATTCAAATATTTAAGAAGGCCTAACCTCTTTAACATTGTCCATTGCACATGTAAGACTTTCCACTAATTTAGTAACCACAATTACTTGACTTCATCTCATAATGAACTTCAAACTAACTGTAGTCAAGAAGCCTGAACTGACAGCAGTTTATTTAAACATACTCAATCACAAACCTCAACTGTAATTTTTTTACAGCCTTAAATGCCACCAATAAAGGTCAGCCTCTTCCACACTCTTCTAGTCACAGGCAACACCCAAACCAACACTTTGCTCTCAAAATGTAAACACAGCCTTTCAAACATTGGTCAACCTTAAAGGTCCCATATTGTCAAAACTGAAATTTCCTGGCTTTTTTCATGATAACAGAGGTCTGGGGGCTATGAAACTACCATAAAAGTTTCAAAACAGTCAATCTACAAAAAGGTGTAGCAAGTCAACTTACTGTATCAGTAGGAAAGCAATAGTTGCATAGCTCACGAGACACTTGACTAAAGGTGAAAGGTTGGTTAAAGGTGAAATTTCTACATCAGTCAGTATTTAAATCTATTAGTTTGAGTGGCCTGATGGGTGTGACAGAACACTGGCTCAACCAATAGCACTGAGCTGCCTCTGATACTAGGGCATGAAGTGAGTCAGATGCTTGCTTCGGTAGACCTACAGATGCAGCATTGCGTCTTTACAGAATTGAATTTGTAAATGTGTAAAGATGCCTGTTCTTGCTCATTGTGTGCAGTACACAGGGACACACCGTCTTTTTAAAAGCTCTGGATATTGATCCAAGAGTGAAATCCACCGCTACTAAGTGCAAATGTGTTTTGTCGTTTAAAAAGCATGCAAACAAGAAGCAGGATGCTACAAAATCACAAAATAATTTGTCTCAGTCTGAGAAAACATGATTTTGACATGATTTATTATAATTCCTGATAAGCTGGCTGCATGTTATTTGTTATGCAAAAAATAAAAATGTAGAACACATTGATTGATGAATTCAATTGCCTTTGGCCAGCAAGGGGCTTCTCAAATCTCTCACATGTGCATGCTTTTTGCATTTGCAGTGAAAGGGTTTGAGACATGTTAATTGCATTTTTTGTTTTGTTATTTATTTATTTCTTTATTTTTATTTTTAATTAATATTTTTGCAATTCTGCTCAGTGTCACTAGTGGCACAGATACACTTCACCTCCAAGCTTACTGACATGGTTTTACTGGTATGGAAGTAATAAAGGCTGTGTAAGTTACTTTAGCACACTGTACAAAATGAACATCCATAAACAGATTTATGAAGTCGGTCAGTTAATTAACCAGTTAAATAGCTTCATTCATCATTGTGTTTGTTCATGTTATCACCATTAGATCTCAAATGACAACAGCATTGTCCAAATGATTATTAATGGAGCGACTCATATCAACACAACTGAGCACACATCACTTTCTAGCCTACCTATGTGCAAAATCATCAACTCAGTGCATAAAACACAGGTCCATCTCAGCAAACAGTAGGGGTGGAATCGATTCACATATGAGTCGCGATTATATCTTCTACCGATTCAAAGCGATTCACAAAAAAAAAAAAAAAAAAAAAATTCTAAATGTTTGTTATTAACGTGATGTTGTCGGTACAAAGAAAGTGGCAGTCAACTGTGAGAGCAGTGCAGCATCCGAACAGTTTAGAGAACGCAATGCTTACGGGGAAAGCATTAAGGCCAATTTATACTTTATACCCTGACGCGCACCTCCTCAAAAATGTAACTACACGTCACAACGACGCGGACCGCAAGATCTGTGATTGGTCGGCTTGGTAGCATTGCGTTTCCTCCTACGCATTTCCGGTGTGGTGAAGTATCCGGTAACTCTATAGTGATGGGTCCAGGCTGAGGACCCAATTAGTATGCCAGTAGTATGCCTGATCTAAATCTGTTCTCGCGATACGTTAAGGCAGTATCAGTGCAGTAATATCAGGTAAAGCTCATAGCACGATCTTCGGATAACGTTAGCTGTATGCTATGCTACTATCTAAGCTAACTAAAAAACACACTAACAACGAGAAATGTTTAAATTCACAATCTATAGCTTCGGTTAAATACTAGTATATGAAACGTATAATTTAAAATACATTAATGACTCGTTATAACGTAGTACAAACGTCTTCTATAATAAAGTGATTTTGTATGATTTGTAACCAGGCACTAAAGCGATTACCCATAAAACGTGCTTTAAACCAATCGGATTGCTTGGGTCCTCAGCCCGGACTCATCTCTATAGAGTTACCGGATACTTCACCACACCGGCGTGTTCTTCTGCACCGCCCGCCATTTTTAAATTCAGAAGTTCAGTGAAAGTTCATTGAAGAACATGGAAATGGACCAAGTGACCATGGACCGAGCGATTGGTTGAAGAGGTGCGAAAATACAGCCATCTGTATGACTTGTCTTCAGCAGAATACAAAGACTGCCAGATGGCAGTGAATCCGTGGAGAGAGATTTCCTCCAACGTTCCTCAAAACAGCCGCGAGGAATCTAAACACAGTGGAACATTAAAGCCCGCCCCCGCCAACTAGCGTTTTGGCGGTGTAACTGCAGAGCAACACAGACATAACGCAGAAGTATAAATGCTCACGACGGCGTCGCCTACATGCGCTACTACGACGTACACTATGGCGTACACTCGATGCAGAAGTATAAATTGGCCTTTAATGAATTAAACTTGCTTGATAACAACAGTTAATATATCAATATCTTAATAAAAAGAAAATAGCCTTAAATAATGTAGTTACCTGCACATCAAGCTTTTCTTCCGATCTTGCCTCTTCTTATGTGTACAGGACCTACTTTTTACACACGAGAAGCGTGTTCAATGTAGATGTGAGCAGCGAAAATTAAATTTATGCTTTTCACAGTATTACAGTCTTTATGAAATGAATATTATGTTATCACAAATTGTTAAATATATTACCTTTTTGTTGACTAAATGCTTTGAAATGGGATTTTTTAAACGATTGCGGGCGATGACGGTTTGGCGCCACTCTCAGGCAGCAGAAAGCAGCACGTCTGTTAGCACATCATCCTGCGTGCAGTGATGATGTTTATATTCATAAAGGGTCAATTAAGGTCAAATAACTTGTTACATGAATTTAATATTTTAACATTATTTAACAAATTAGACATTAAAGTCCGCGTGAACCGGAAGTTGCAAACGACTTTTCTCCAGTGTTGTGACGTATTTCCCAGTGAAACGGAATATTGAACAGAGGGCAGGGTTTTACTCTAGCGCTCCTCCTCTACATCTCTCACTCATAGCAGACTAACGGTTTGAGAGGAGTGGTTAAGCGTTTCCCAACCCAAGCCGTCAAACCTACATCATCAGAGAAGGAACGCCATTCCAGACCGGAAGTAACTTTTCAGACTTTTTTTCTGTGTATTAACTTGCACAGATTAATTTTTCACCACAAGACTAGTAATATGCCCTAACAAAGTAAATAGGGTCAATTTTGATTTCAGTTGGACTTTAACATGAACTCCATTGACTGTGATGTTATTTCATAGCCAACTTTTCATAAAAAGTAACTTATGTTATTTAACGTTAACTCAAAAGTTAAACACAATGAAATGTAAATTACACACACCTATCGCAGAAACACAAATTTTTAAGCAGTTATGTTCATTTTTAAAAACGTACATTTTTAATAAGTAACTAAGACAGCTTGGGGTGTGTGTGCTTGTTATGTAGAACAAAACGTCAAAAATATTGTCAAGTTATGTTTACCACAGGCTTTATTTGACTCATAAATGGAAAACCCTCATAATAAAATCCCATAGGAAAATCTAGAAGGAACCAGTGGCGAATTAGACTTCCGGGTTCTGACGTCATATCTGCACCACTCTATTACGCTGTACCCACATTGGACCAGTGGTTTGGAAAATGGATGATTCAATTTTTGTTTTCTATGAATCCTCGGGGCCCAGGATTTGATTTGAATCGTGAGATTCTAAAAGATTCCCACCCCTAGCAAACAGTATAACATTTATTTATAATGATTCCCTTCATTAACGCAAGTTTCTTATAAGGAACAAGGACCCCTGCCTGACCTCTTACATTCAATCCTCAAGTGTACACAACGGGAGATTACGACAAGATAAATATTTTCCCGAACAACATTAAAACATGGCACGTGTCTCCTATTTTTCTGTCGTCTGTTTACAATCAGAGCGATGCCGGATTCTTGAAAGAATCACTTTAGAATCAGTTCTTTACGTGAACAGGTCGAAATGGTCTGAATTGGTTTATGATTCAGTCTGAATCAATGAGGCAGCCAATTTACACACTGAATTGTTTGGAGCAGTTTCTCAAATAATAATGAGACTCTTAAGAAAAATGGAAAGAAGGTCTTCATGAAGTTCAATGTATGCAAATGCAGCTTGTGAATGTGAAAAAGTCTGTGCAGGTAAAAACATTTTCTGTCTAGGAGAATCGTACACTAACACTACATGAAAACACTAAAAGATTAATTTTGGGCCATGTTCCTTGGAGTACCATGCAAGTTCATTTGAATGAGTTGCATATTACATTGTCCAGTTTTCTCCCTGAACGATGATGTGAGTTACTGTGACAATTCATGATGCAGCATGAATGACCTATAATAGCGTAATTTTTCACAATCACAAAAACTACCTAGCAGAAATGTAGAACGATCCTCCTTATATGGCGTCTAAACAAGATAGTTACCCAGAATTCAACACGGCGTTACATCAGCTTCACATTCTCTATTAATGTCCATGTTCAATGGCTTTGTCAGCATCACTCTTCTCTGTATTCAGATAAAACGCTGTTGCTGGACTGTTTTGGTTAAAAATATAACCACGCTTAGTGACTGTGGAAAACAGACAGCTGGCTCTGCCTCAATAAAGCACACAACATTGTGGTCGACAGTGGTCTGACTAATCTGCAAAGGAAGCATAAAGTCCATTAAAACGAAAGGTATCAGTTATCTTCTCGTTTACACAAATGCCTTTCTGCTAGATGTATAATAAGCCACCCCCCAATAGCCATTAGAGCATTAATTTCATGTGAGGCTGACAGGTGGTAGATTCTCAATGACCAGTTCATGCACTGTTGAATGGCATTGTCAGCACAAATGTTTACCTGTGATATTGATTATTTTCATTTTCCATATTCAAACAGATTAATTACCCCTGCTGGACAGGTTGGGTTAAGAATCATGTTAACTCATTGTTTACTGTAGTCACAGAAACAAAGGTAGAAACTCTCTCCGAACAACAAACAGTGGTCTGACTAATAGGGTGCATTTTAAAAAGAAAGGTATATCAGCTATCTTCCTGTTTTCACAGAGAAGCTGCCACGTCTCTTGCAGTGAAACTGCTTCTCCAGCCCCTCCTGCAAGTAGGCTACTTTATACCCCAAGCTCTCACTGTGTGCTTTGTTTTAAGCACCGATTAATATGTTGTTCTATTCTGGGATCTCCCTTCAGGATAAAACAGGATTTTAAATATACCATGAATTAAATGGATAAATTCTAAATGAACACTGCTATAGACATACTGTTTTAAAATGAACTTTTTTCTTATTTGAAAATTGAATATTTAAAGTGCAGATTTTTTGCAAAGTTCAAGTTACCTTAATAAACATATTTGTTTGTTTGAGTTAACCTTTTGTCAGTTAAAATTATTTCTACGAGATTCTTTAAGGGGATAAAATTCATCATTCAAAACCTGTACAACTTCTGTTGGACACAAATGATAATATTTTTATAATATCATTTCTATATTGAAGATCTCTTATATATTATATACACACTCACCAGACACTTTATTAGGTACACCTGTTCAACTGCTTGTCAATGCTAATATCTAATCAGCCAATCACATGATAGCAACTCAATGCATTTAGTAGACGTGGTTAAGATGCTGAAGTTCAAACTGAGCATCAGAATGGGAAAGAAAGGTGATTTAAGTGACTTTGAATGTGACATGGTGGTTGGTGCTGATCTACTGGGATTTTCACACACATCCATCTCTGGGTTTACAGATAATGGAACAAAAAATAGAAAATATTTAGTGAGCAGCAGTTTTGTGGGCGAAAATGCCTAATGCTACATGTCAGAGGAGAACGGCCAGACTGGTTCACGCTGATAGAAAGGCAACAGTAAGTCAAACAACCACTCGTTACAACCGAGGTCTGCAGAAGAGCATCTCTGAACGCACAACACATCAAACCTTGAAGCAGACGGACTACAGCAGCAGAAGATCACACCGGGTGCTACTCCTATCAGCTAAGAACAGGATACTGAGGCTACAATTCACACTGGCTCACCAAAATTGGACAATAGAAGATTGGAAAAACATTGCCTGGTCTGATGAGTTTTGATTTCTGTTGCAACATTCAGATGGTGGGGTCAGAATTTGGGGTAAACAATATGAAAGCATGGATCCATCCTGCAGTGTATCAACAGTTTAGGTTGGTAGTGTAATGGTGTGTGGGGGATTTTTTTTGGGACACCTTGGGCCCGTTAGTACCAATTGAGCATTGTTTAAACACCACAGCCTGAGTATTGTTGCTGATCATGTCCATCCCTTTATGACCACAGTGTACCCATCTTCTGATAGCTACTTCCAGCAGGATAACGTGCTTTGTATGGGTTCACTACACTCAAATGGCCCACACAGTCACCAGATCTCAATCCAATAGAGCACCTTTGGGATGTGGTGGAACTGGAGATTCGATCATGTGCAGCCAACAAATCTGCTGCAACTGCATGATGCTATCATGTCAAGCGGGAACAGAATCTCTGAGGAATGTTTCCACCACCTTGTCGAATCTATGCCATGAAGAATTAAGGCAGGTCTGAAGGAAAAAGGGGATCCGGTGAGTTTGTTGCTCTATATCGTTGCTCTATATCGGCACAGCTGTGATTTGGCCGTAGAGGTTTCATCACAATAATGTTCTGACACTGATTCTCCTAGTCAGCAATATGATATTTGCTGATGCCTCAAAACATGCCATGATACGATTTGATTAGATTCAGGGGCCTGATATATTGATATTCTGTATGTATGTGCCTATTTTACACAGACAGTTAAAGTTTTATTTACTCACAAATGTAACAACAATATAACACAATCATGAAGATCCTGATGAAGGCTCATAGGTTACAATGCATTGGTTTCCGTTGCTTGTCACCTGTTTTTAAAATATCTAAGCCATGAAAGAATAAAGGCTTTTTATATCTTTCTAAAAAGAATTTACTCAAGTGCCTTGGATTGTTTTTTTTATGAGCTGAACCATCCCTACACCCAAAGAGCACAGAGATACTGAATTTACACCCCGTGCTGCACTTTTTGCATTCTTTGTTTTTATAACACAATCATTTATTTGAACTCTCTGAAAATTGCAAATCTTATTATCCAATTTGGGACATCCAGAACAACAACAAAAAAATGTCACTTTAGTATTTTATAAATAATATAGAAAAATAAATAATGAAGAAAAAAATCAAGTCGCACATGAGATCATCAATCGTCTGATGACAACTCATAATTAGCTTGTGCAATGACATCTGTTAATTTGTGCAAATCTAGCATTCAAATTAAGACATGCACAAAATGAGGTACTCTAGATGTTGAAAAACAAATATTAAACAAAAGAAATTAAAAAAATAAAATTCATCAAATATTTGATGACAGCTCAGTTTGCCAATCTGACATCTTTTTATAACAACCAAACAACTCGCGTTCACGAGAGCACCACGACGCATGTGTGACCTTCGTGTGCGTCTTCCTCTGCTTGTAGGTCATATGTCAGAACGCCAGCTCCTGCGTCATCAACACGCGCATGCATCGTGGTGCTCTTGTGAACGCGCGTCGGAGACTGATCCAGAAGAGAAGACATGACTGAATAAGTCGATATTTTGTTTTTTTGGCGCTTCATAAAATTAAGGTTGAACCACTGTAGTCACATGGACTATTTTAACAATGTCTTTCCTACATTTTTGGGCCTTCAAAGTGTTAATTAAATAGCTGTCAATGGAGCCCCCCCTGAGCCATCAGATTTCATCAAAAATATCTTGTTCCGAAGATGAACGAAGGTCTTACGGGTTTGGAACGACATGAGGGTGAGTAATTAATGACAGAATTTGAATTTTCGGGTGAACTATTCCTTTAATGCATTTCCACCTGCCTTAAGCAAAATCCACCATAAATACAGGACTCTTCGCATTTGGGTGCCCCAGTTTGAGCATCTATCACCAAATTCTCATGGCCCATGGTATCAAGGCTATTCACAGTTGCTGAGTCTCTAGAGCCACTGCCCTGCAGCTTTTTAAAAGGGTGTCCTGCTCTACTTACTGCTCATAGACAGAACTGGGAGCGATGGGGCGGGGTACCGTAGTCTGAAATAAAGGGTATCCTAAAAATTAGGGAGAATGGCACAGCAGGGTCTGTATATTACAGTATATGCTCTGCTATTTGTGTGTGTGTGTGTGTGTGTGTGTGTGTGTGTGTGTGTGTGTGTGTGTGTGTGTGTGTGTGTGTGTGTGTGTGTGTGTGTGTGTGTGTGTGTGTGTGTGTGTGTGTGTGTGTGTGTGTGTGTATGTAATGTGCCTTTTGGCTACAGATAAGGACTACCTTACTCTGTCCCTTTCTCGGCAGATCATTTTCAGTGGAACGAGCCGGAGGTTGCCATGCATGCTGTGTCAAGGTTCTCCACTCTCTCCGGTAATTAAGGGGGTCTGGGCTCTGCTCTGCTACTGCAGTCTAATTAACGTTAATCACTGTAGGCTTCCTCTGGGGCTGACTTCTGTTCTGCATTTATATAGCAAGAATCTGTGCAAGTCTCACTCCAAGGTTCGGATGAGAGAAAGGTTAGACGTCTCACAACAGGTAGGTCTGTCTTATCACTAGCTTTGACCCCTAATCATTCCATGGCTGCCGGTGCTAATGTCCGATCTCTTTGAATACCATCTCCAAGAGAAAAACTTGAACTGTACCATAATAATTAAAATGAGCATGTAAACAAATGACTCACTAAGGGAGACAGAGAAGGGCATAAATTCTAAGGAAAAAGAAATAAATGTGCCTGTGGCCACAAGGCAGATAGAAAAGTGTTCTATTAAATAAAAATGAATTCAGGGATTGGGAAACCTCTTTCAGTTTCAATTTTTCATGCTGTCTTATATTACATAAAAATACATATTACATAAATCCACTTCTGTGTATGTACCAAAATGCACTACTATATGTTCCCAATTTCTTACTCTGTCTCGAAATATTCCAGCACTTACCCACCTTATTTTTCAAAGCAGGAGTAAGCTATTTCCTGTGAATGTGCAAGACTGATTCATTATCCAAAATAGGTAAATAACTAAGAATGTCTAAGTTCTGTAAAACTACATGCGCAACTATGCAGTGTGTTTATGATTAGTCTAAAATTACCTGATAACAAATATCAGTTTGCAACATCATGCAGCATAACAGACTGTTTTGTACAGCTAAAATAACTGGAAGTGGCTGACACCGAAAGCCTTGAACATTCAAGTTAAAAATGGGCACACTCATTCTTATTTTAAAAATAAGGTGGGCAGAACTAACACTGACAGTAAACATTACAATCAGAGGCGATCCCAGCATTGCATTTTAAGGAGTTTTTTTTTTTGTCCTATGAAAGACACTGCTAGCAGAGATATTCAATTTTAGCTTGCATGTTCAGGTTAAAAGCTGGACCAGGCAACAGTCAAGACTCTTTCCATTTTAATCACAGCCATGCTTAATGGCTCAGCATAAACGAACAACAAATAACACATAGAGGGACCTGTTATACCTGATCACTCTCCAGTCTTCTGGAGCCCTGGTACCCACAGTCTGCAAACACCCAGCAAAGCACACACAGCTGGAGTGTGTAACCTGGCCTGAACAAAAACACCCAGTTTATTATAACAGATGGTATACCTGACTTGTAATGTGTGTCCAAACAGCACAGTGCATGATTGTGCACATTATTATGATTACACAAGTATTAGTAGTAGCCTACTAGTTAGTACTATTGTCATTTCATGAGTTTAACCTTTTAAGATGGAAATTTTTACTTGTGGATTAATATTCTCAAACATACTGTATATGGGCAGATTTTTTTAAAAAAATATTTCCTCAATTCTTATATTTTTGTAAAAAAAAAAAAAAAAAAAAAAAAGAATTTTAAAATGACTCATGAAAGTGTTTGACCCTCTTAAATTGTCATCTGTGGCCCATGCAAGAACATATGAGCCCTGTCTCTTTGATAAATATTATAATTACTGAAAGTCATGATAAATGATTGTATCTGGTCAGCTCTGTCAGTATGTGTTGGGTTTCCTCTCCCAAATGATTATTAACCCCCCTTCTAATGTCACTATGGCAAACAAGATTTCATGCTACTCAAGTTTAAAATTTAAGTTTGCCCCAACACTCTATATCCAAACTCATTATAAATTATTCACTCACTATTATTTTATATATATATAAATATAAATATATACACATATATACATATAGTTGTCTCTACATTTTAAATCCTTTTAAACATTTCTACTTTAAGAACTGTATCAAACCATTAAAGCCTGTCATTATACATTCAATGACACTATTAGAAAAAGCAAGGCATCTAAGAACTTGTTTTGTTCGTAATTAGGCTGTTCGAGATCTGCCAAGGGGCAGGTAGGACAGTCTTGTTGTGATTTAGATTGGAGAGGAAAGTGCTTTCTGCTCTGTGTTTATGACAGTATCTGAACAGCGGGTGAGCGGGTCGGGCTGGAGGGAGTCGGGGTGTTGAGGTAAAGGTGATAATGTGTGAATCCTCCCTCTCTGCAGGTAAAGAAACAAGAGTCTGACAACGAACTCATAACAGCCAGGACAAAACAGAGGACTGAAAAAGACACTTGGAGTTGTCTTCATGCTTCTTTTCTGTACATAGCGACAAAAAGAAAACTGACAAGACTTCTCTCTGACATATGCAGTACTTCTCCAATCATTTAGTCCACAAACCAGTTCCCCTCCACAATTGACTGCAAACTTCCATTTCTATTCCTTTTTGAGTAACACCCACATCGTAAAGTCCAATCAACAACCAATGGATAGAATTGGAAAAACATTTTTTTCCCAATAATCCGTTACACTTGGACGTACACCACAATACAGAAGAATTATTTCTGTTTTATTGCGACTTTATTTCCCATATGCACAACACAGTATCAGATTCCAGTTATTTCCATTTATATAGTTATTTCCTATATATATATATATATATATATATATATATATATATATATATATATATATATATATATATATATATATATATATATATATATAATATTATATTATTCTGTACAATCAGAAATAAAATATTACTGTTTATCCAAAACAGCTGTGTCACCGATACTTTCACATCCCATTATAAGCTTTTAACTGGATCTGTATTTTTACAACCCTAATGGCCTAAATCTTTTATTAAATGTTAATAGACCTGCAATGCACTAGCTTTTTCCTCATCAAATCACATTTTAAAATTTGGTATTGCAGCACTGTTAATAATTCATTGCTTGTTTTAACTTCAAACGGAAGTTACTTTGGAAAATGTATCTGCTAAATAAATATTTCATTATTGCTCATGAAAAAAGCTCATACTCCCTTATTTTTATCTTTGTTAAAAAAGTTGTTGCTAACCACAGCTGTGGCGGAAAGTGAGAATTGCTTTGTTTCTCACAAGACAAGTGTGACGAGATAACTAGATGCTGTAAATCCCAGCATCTATTCTCTGTCCCACATTGGTGGGGCTTCCATTGGGAGAGCCTGGAAGGAAGAAGGAAGTCTGGGAGACATGCCAATTCCCTCATCCAGGAATCATTCAGCAGGTGCATTCACATATCGACCAGTGCATTAATTACCAACACTTTTCCTGTTGTTATACAAGGCAAGGTCCACTGGAGCATGTAATGGCCTAGATGGCCTCCTGGGAGAATGGGACATTATGGGAATATCGCATAACACGACTGGGAAGACGTCTGAGTATGGGCTGTATTTTAAGCAAATTGCCTTTGTTATTTGTATAATTCATCTGGTGTATGAATACTATGTGGTATAAGTTGTGGTCTGGCAAAGGTTTGTGTTAATTTGTTAATCATTATTAGCCTCCAAACTACTATTAACTACTACAAACTAAACCTTTGGGAACTAATAACAGCTCTCACTTTCTCTAATGTGCTTGAAGATTTTTATTTCATTCCAGTGCTTTATTAATATATAAGCTTATATTTCGTCACTGGATAAACAAAACATTCTAAATGATGGATATGAAATACAACACAGAAACATGGGGCAAAAATGTACATAGACAAATCATCATCAAAAAGCCTCCAGAGAAGTTCGCCGCATTTTCCTGAAATCTCACGAGGAAAACCAGCTTTCATCGGTTTCATCAGAGCTCTGAAACCGTTGCCATGACAACTTATTCCCAAGACATACACTGTAAAATGCAGCATCTTCTTGCCTGCCAAGGACATAAAAATATCAGGTGCCTTTGGGAACCAGCGCAAACATCTGCCAGATGACAACGAGATAACAACAACTCTGTCTCTCTTTCGCTCTTTTGCTCTCAATATTATGCTCCCACACACGTGCAGGAACAATAAACATAAAGAATGTCTGAGGCATGTCCATTGTGTGTTGGGTAAAGCCTGCAGTTCATTCAGATGTATGACTCATTTTTTATTATTAATTCAGATGTGCTGAATAGCTGATTCACTGATCGTATGCTATAAGGCTGACTTGCTCAGATCTGATTCAGAGCACTTCACAAACATCAATCATAAAAAAACAAACATGAATATACAAATAATGACAGGAAACGACATTAATAATATTCAAATTATTCATATTAAAAAAAATATTATTATGTGCCACATTATTAAAAATATGTTGCTGACTGTTTTCATCATCCAAATGAACTAACAGAACATACATTTGCTACATATTTTGAAAAATTGTGAAGATGGAAACCTGTAATAGCATCAAATAAATGAGCGTTTTGTGAATTATTGTTAACAATTAAAATACAAATAACTTACAAACAAGCGGTATGGTCATACATTTCTTGTTGCAAAAGCATACTCCCTTGTTAGTAATAGCACACTTCAAACACCCTTGCCTCTGGCTTTGATAAGTTCAGTGTTGTCTAATCACAAAATAATTTCATCTGATTGACTGATTCCTGGCATAAATCTACTCTACTTCTAACTGTACATCGACATTCCTTAACTCGTTTATCAGCGTTCCGTCGCCTATAGGGTACAATACCCAGATCTTGGCAGTAGTCCTGATACATTTAATCCTAAACATCAGGCAAAAAACAAACAGGCCAATCGGATAATTGTCCAAACCAGACTGGCCATTAATTGCCATGTACAGAATGCATAAAAGTCAATTGACTGACCACATTTGGCAAACACTTTTATAAAAAATCAACTTTGCATTGAAAGTAGGTAGGCTATATATTTGATTAGTTTTTGCAAACCATGACCTTGGCTTTGCTAGAGCCCTGCTGTTTGAGCTACAGCCTACAGCAAATACAGTACACATTACAACAGCTAATGCCCACTATAAAAGTCTGACAGTGCCAAACTAATGCTCAACATGTAACACTAAATCATCGAGCATCTCAAGTGCCGTCACTCAGACCTCCTGATCAGAATGATGTTATCGGCCTTGTGTGTCTTATCTCAAAGCAGCATGGGCACATAAATAAAGAAAAGCCTTTGCTTCGTGATGTATTCTCTTTAATGTCCTCCCGGAGTGATCAATTTGTGCACGAGCACGCCCGCGGCTGGGAAGGCATCTCACGGCGCGTGGCACAGCAGTGTTGCAGTCAGAGGAGCTGTCGATCAATGGCTTACATGCAAGACGCCTGGAATGACTGCACATGTTTTCCCTAGGGTGACTGAATTTAGTCGCTTCGGTTTGATATAGGCCTATCGCTAATAACGCTAAATTAAAACCAAGGAATATAATTCAATCGAAAACACTGTCAGATATAGGCTATAGACAACCAGCTGCCTCTGGTTTGTTTCAGCTACTGAGCATTGTGATCAGCTTTCAGCCTTTTAGCAGAAGTGACATACAAAAGCATTTCGTGGTTCAAATAATGTCAATTATAACAAAGACAAATCCTTTAAAAATCTAAACATGTGCCATGTTATTATCTTTTTAAACATGTTTTATAAATTGTTTTTAAAAAATGTAGTCTTAAAATAGCCTATTATAGTTTAGCCTATAACATAAACATTCTGAATTCATGACAAGTGCTGTAACATCAAGTCAAATGTATAGGCTATACACGGATCTAAAGAAGTCTTCTCTGTTTTATGTTTTTTTCTTGTCACATGGCAAAATGGCTACCTCCATGTCGGTTATTCACTCGGTTAAGCATAATGACTTGGATTTGGAGGAAAAATGTTTTCAAAAGTTAATAAATACTTCTATATTTGCTTCACTGCTTGTTTTCAAGAAATAACAAAAGATTACGTCAAACTATTTATTCAAAAATATCCTTCTGTTCCTTCACCTTTTAGTCTATTACAGTCTCCGGACAGTTGTTCAGTGTATATATATACAGTACAGGTCAAAAGTTTGGAAACATTACTATTTTTAATGTTTTTGAAAGAAGTTTCTTCTGCTCATCAAGCCTGCATTCATTTGATCAAAAATACAGAAAAAAATGTAATATTGTGATATATTATTACAATTTAAAAGAATTGTTTTTCAGTTTATTATACTTTAAATTATCATTTATTTCTGTGATGCAAAGCTGAATTTTCAGGATCATTAATCCAGTCTATCACATGATCCTTTAGAAATCATTCTAATTCATTATCAAAGTTGGAAACAGTTCTGCTGCTTAATATTTTTTCATAACCTGTGATACTTTTTTAGGATATTTTGATGAATAAAAAGTAAAAAGAAATAAAAAAAAAAGAAGCAATTTAAAAAAAAAATAGAAATCGTTTGTAACAACAATATACACTACTGGTCAGTAATTTGGGGTCAGTAATTATTTTTTCTTTTTTTCTTTTAAATAAATCAATACTTTTATTCAGCAAGGATGTGTTAAATTGATAAAAAGTGATAGTAAAGTAGATTTATATTATTAGAAAATATTTTTTTATTTTGAATAAATGCAGTTCTTTTTAACCTTTTATTCATCAAATATATTAGGCAGCAGAACTGTTTCCAACACTCATAATAAATCAGAATATTAGAATGATTTCTAAAGGATCATGTGATAGACTGGATGTCACATGTGACACTGAAGACTGGAGTAATGATGCTGAAAATTCAGCTTTGCATCACAGGAATAAATTATTTTTTAAAGTATATTCAAATAGAAAACTATTATTTTAAGTTGTAATAATATTTCACAATATTATTTTTTTCTGTATTTTTGATCAAATAAACGCAGCCTTGATAAGCATTAGAGACTTCTTTAAAAAATATAAAAAACGTAATGTTTCCAAACTTTTGACCTGTACTGTATATATTTAATGAACTGTATTTTTTAATGTATTTTTTAAATTAGACCTAACTCATAACATCAACTCAAGAACACACATATATATATAGACAGGCTATTCTTATCCAATGCAACATGTGCTTGGATATGTTACGGATAGTGAATATCAGGGCTAAAGACAGAGCTGCCACGTGTGTTCATAACTCACCCTTGCATATTTCGAAGAATACGGATCTTCAAACAGCGCCCAAACACGACGCTGCCAACGTTGCCACAACCCTGCACCTTTGGCATCAGGCGAGTCGCCGAGGGAAAGGCGTTTAGTCATCTCAAGTTCATCGTCTCCATCCCCTGGATCACCCAAAACTTCTGTGTCCATATCATCGTTCCCCATTTCAGGTGGCCCTCCACCGAAACTGTCCAGCGCTTCTTCGGCCTCCCGGTGCTGCCGGTACGTCATCCAGCAGCAGGGCTCCACATCTGTCTCATCGATGCCCCAGAAGGCCAACTCTTCCTCATAAAGAGGGCCACAAACATCAGCGGGACAATGCAGCTTGCCAGTCCTATAATAATTGAGAATGTGTGCAAAAACTCCGGGGTGGCGGTCAAAGAAAAACTCGTCGATCTGGGCGTCATAGTCAAAGTGACTGTGGGCATCAGGCTCGGCGAGCCACGCTAAACGAGTGCCGGGGAGAGTGCGCAGGGTGCTGCGGTAGGTCTGGTGTCGAATCCCTCCCACGTTAATCACAACACGGTCTTTCTCGTCGCCCTGGCCCATCTCGTCCTTTAGGCATATCTCGAGCCCGGGCCAGGAATTAAAACGCTGAAAGACCCGGAGGATACATGTGCGCAATTGATAGGCAACTGAAAAAGGAGACTGGGATGAATAAACGCAGAAAAGCAGGTGCGCAAAGGCAAGTCATCTGCAGGAAATCGGTGCATGAGCGTTTAATGTTCTTGTCAGGTGAATAAGAGATTGCCCCCAGATGCCAAGAGAAAATTAGAAAATAAGGATGTTAAACAAACAAAATGCATGCAGAGGATGTCATAAATCTGCGCTCCACACCATCAGGTCCAGATGAGGTGCGAGGCTATTGGCTTGTAGTGCACCGCTGGTGGCAGAGTAATGCGTGTGTGTGTGTGTGTGTGTGGTTCTGAACGGACAGCTCCAGGGCGCACGCTTTCCCTCCTCTTTCCAAAACGAAACACATGCACTGCCCTGATTCCCGGTAGACTCCTCAAATCCGACAAGGTGGAGGGATCGAGGCTACACAGAAACGGTCACATTTTAAGCGGTTTATCGATCTGACATCAGTCGTTTTCTTCAAAGCATGTCCAGATGCCCACAACCAGAAGCCGTTTGTTGACAATCACGACAGACATCACATCTAGAAAATGTTTTGCCACTGGATATGAAGCTATACTTGCACAGGAGACGTCAGGTTTGAAGTGGAAGAGGAGGGGTCCTTTAAAAATCTTTTTTTGACTCCACAATGTCCAGTTTGGCGAGGTCCTCCGGTGTTTGTTCGGGAGTGATTGGTCGTATCCTCTTTATTTTCACCATATGAATATGTTCAGTCTCCTTTTCCGCGCGTGCCTGTCGATGAGAGTGGAGCGAGACTCGTCATTCCTGCGGAGAGACAACATGAGCCTTCTCTAGAGCCCACCGACGCGCATGCGCAATTGCTGAGTCGACGCGTGCACGAGATCAGATATTGGGATGGTTTCTGACGGTGGAAAGCTCGATTCAGAACGACACACAATATAACTGAGAAGACAACGCTTGCAAAAGCGCTGCGCCATGCTGTGCTTTCCCTCATCATCCTGTGTCTGCGGGTTTCGTGAGATGTGTGGCTAGCTGTTGCCTACACACTGCAGCTAACACAACACATATTTGCTAAACTGAAAATCCAGAAAATAAACCATATTATGACACCCCCCAGATATTTAAATTTGGGGGTAAATATAGAGAATTGTTATAATATTTGACTATTCTAAGATTATTAAGTTATTGGTTTAGTAGTGCTTCTGAAGACATAGCTGTCAGATAGCTGAATTCACTGTTGTTGAAAGTACAGTATATCTAATATGAAGTGTGTTTTCATGAATAAAAATAAAATCAGCTATAAAAACACAGAATGTGAAATAAACAACAATTGCATCAAATGTACTGTAATATGTGTAAATGTGACTGACAAATTATTATTGCTAATTTATAATAATAATTTAAAAGTCACATTTTTTTATTATTTATTTGCAGATAGTCTGTATTTAAAGTTAATTTGATTTTTGGTTGTATGAAAATGCCCTTGCATATGACTCAATAAAAATAAATTAGATCATAAAAAAGTTTGGTTGCACTTTATTTACTTACATGTACTTACAGTGTACTTACCTAAGAAAGTATTGGGTAATATAAACTACATGGGTTAAGTTTAAGTTTAGGGGTAGGTTGAGGGTTATTACCTGTATTATCCTGTTATTGCAATTACTATAGTATAGTATGGGGAACAGGACTGTAAAATAAAGTGCTACCTGTTTATTAATTTGTATCAGAATATCAGTCCATCAGATGTCAGATAACCGTTCAGTCCTTGTAATCTTTGAAAAGCATTAAAACATAACTTCAAATCATGAAATATTATTTTTAACAAAGTGCATCATTTGATCTAACTTATTATGACTATAGGCCTGTTTTCAGTTCATATTTTGCTGTTATCTGTTTCTTTTTCTAATCATCATTCCTGACAATTTAAAGGCAGATTACAGTATGCTTTGTCTCAGAAAACACATAATGGGATTTATCCTAAATTATCCTGTTCTGGTGAAGAAGAAAAGCAATTAGGCTTCAAAGGATAGATAATGTCCACTCACACTAGTGGGCTCTTGGTGCGTGGTCCCATGGGCATCACCTCCACTGTCAGAAACCCATTAACCCATTAGTAGCATTCGTCTACTGCTTGTATAGCAATTAAAGTAAAAGTAGGCCAATGCGTTATATAAAAAGAAATATTTAATAAAATGTTGTAATAAAAACCGTATAGCCTATTCTAAGCCTATAGGCTGAAGGCTATATTATCCTTACTAATTTTGATTTACCAGCTTTTCTACTGGTCACTATGTGAACAGTTATTATATATCGAAATATTAGTGACATCTAGCGGCAGAAAGTGGTCTTTATTTTATTTTTTATTTTTTTATTTGTAAAGTCTCCACAAAGTTTTTCTTCATATGCGTAAAACATGGTGCTGCAGCTGCCTGCTAACTGCTGAAAATGTTCGCAATTATAGCACTTCTACTTTCAATAATAAGTGTAGGGTAGGTCTATATAGGGCATAAAATATATGGTTCAAAATGTATTTGAATGATTTATTTATTTGTATCATTATGTTTATAATAATTGTTATATGAGAGTTACCAATTTTACGTGAGAAAATAACACAGTTATCTTTGTCTTGCTCCTTAACAAAAAAGTTTATCATAAAGTTTCTGTGGTGACGATTAGTGCATCCAGATTTATAATTTTCAGTTTCCTTTTCCGCCACAAGGTGGAGACATGCGCTCATTTTGGATGAGTGAGACGCAAATATCCTGTAATCTGCCATTTATACCCGTGGCCTGTATGATTTGTATTCAACAAAGGGCATCGTTATTTTTAACATCCCAAATCGATTTTAAAATCGGTGTGACTTAAACGCATCAGAGGATAAAAGAGCACTGTTTTTGAGCTGTATTAATAAGAAATCAAAACAAAGAAAACATCGAAATGTTCAGAAATGAACCAGATCTGACAGCTTATGTATTTTCAACGAGTGTCTACTCAGTATATTTATTTATTTATTTATTTAGTACCGAATATTTTTTGTACGGTCTCTATTGTGTTTTTTTGGCAGTGTTAGGGGGACTCTCTAAGGGGGAGGAAACTGGGTGTTGCCCTTTTTACGTCGTCTGAATCCAAGCAGCAGCAACACAGACAGACACGGACGGAGATTGGAGTTCAGTCTGCGTGAGCACTGCGTAACGGCGGCTTCATCGAGACACTTCTTCGTTAACCGGCTTAAAAAAAATCCTCAAAAACCGACACCATGGGCGTTGACGGCTGCACGAAATGTATTAAATACATGCTCTTCTTCTTCAATTTCATCTTCTGGGTAAGTGGTCATTCATTCTGTGCGATGTTCCTGTGTCTGGCCTGAGAAACCGCCATTGTTTTGTTTTATTATTATTATTATTATTATTATTATTAAGAGGACTGTTTATCCTTCATGTTTTCCGTTAATTCGCAGATTTATTTTGAGTAACTTCAGGTAGGCTGTGACTAATTCGATGAACATGAATTTGTGTAAATACAGATGTTTTATGTAGAAGACACAAGATTGTAGAGCCGCTAAGACAAAATGCTAAAGGCAGTTCGCTGTAAAAAGCTATAATAGGAGCTCTTTTTTCGACCTCAGAGCGAAATAACGGACATGGGGCGGAGGAGTCCATCAACAAGACTTCATCACAGCTGTCGTCTATTAAAACTCCCCACAAAAACTTGTCTTATGTTTATTATGCCTGTCAAACTTGTTTTTAATTTCACAAAACTACGATACAAACTAATAGTTTCCAATGCACACTTGGCGACACATCGAAGAGATAAAATAGCGCAGTAATAAATTGGCGTTGTCTGGTCCCTCCCACTCGCTGTAGTTTGGAAAAGAACCTGGAAAAGTGAATGGTACTAAAATATTCCACCAGCCAGATTCTGTTGAAAGTTGTTGCTCATCGTGCAGATGTGTAATAGTCACTTTAGTCATTGCCTGTGTCTTCATTAATTTCTGAGGTTTTTTTTTTTACTTGTTTCCTTTTAGGAACTTAGGGCCTACTCTTACCAAACAGTCTAAATGGAAATCATTCACACATGTGTAGGCCTACAGTGTTCCATCGTATGTTAAGTCAAGTTGTTAGTCAAGCATTCACATTGTCCTCTCAAAATGGCTGGTAGTTTAATCAGGTCTCAATTTACATTTTACATTTAGTCTCCTAGTTGGTTAGCCTATTTCTAAACCAAAAAAAAAATAAGAACATTGCGTAACTGCATTAATGATTACGTAAGAAAGTAGGTTTATACGTGCTAAAACTAAATTTTTCTTCTTTTCTTCCCAGAAAGTGGCTTCATGAACAATACAACAGGAATTCAATACAGTTGCAGTGTTTAGGCCCGTTCACTCCAAGGACGATAACTATAACTATAAAGTTGCTTGTTGTAATAATTGTTCTAGTTCAATTCTATATTCTATAACGATAACAACACAGAGGAACAATACTGTTTAAATCGATTTCAGAACGATTTTTTCTGAGAGCCAATCAGAATCCACCTGCCTTTAAAGAGCTTGAACATTTAAAGCGGCATACACAAAACTGCAGTGCACACTTGGGATAAAGAAAACGTTATTGTCCGTTGGTGTGGATGCAAATATTGTTATCGTTATAGTTACCTTTAAGGTTATTGCTCTTGGCATGAATGGGTCTTTAGGCACATTGAGAAACTAATCTTTTAGCCACTGAGATGAAACAAGAAACCAACATCAACCATAAAACAGAAGCATATTTTCCTGCTGGTTAATGGGTTTAACACCCACACTAATTTCTTTACGGGCCCAACAGGTGGAGAGACCACTCATGTGTGAATGAACATTTCAAAACAGCATAATGGCTTCTTACTTTGAAGAATTTTGCTTTGAGAACTGAGCCATAGAGACGGTGTTGGAAAAATACCTATAAAGAAGGTGTTAGATCTAAGAGTCCATTGCCAAACCCATACAGGACGTGTTTGACAGTAAGTTGTGGTTAATGCAGAATGGGTGTGGGGGTTTGACAGAATGTCTGGGCCTTCTTCTTCTGTGCCTCATGCTTTGACATGCCAAGCATTCTACAACCACCTCACACTGGGTCATGGGTCAAAAATAGAACCCGCACCGGACTGCTGGCAACAGACGGGAGAGGTTTGAAGGGGGCTCTATTTCTAAGACCCTTACACAGGTTGATAATAGTGTGTGAGAGATAGGGAGAAGTGTGCGTGAAAGGGTAGATGAAAATGTGTCATGTTGCAGGAAATGTTAAGCAACATGATGGTGCAAACAGTTTTTGTTTGACAACCCACTTATAAAAGGTGACAATTTGTTCATGGTTGACTTCCTGTGAAGTTCCTGTTAAAGAGCTTTATGTATGAAGGCCGTTGTATATGGAAGGCATTTTCTGCCAATTTTGAATCAATCAATTAAATGAGAAAAATGAAAACTAAAACCAGATGCATCATCCATGTAAAACTGAAAAATAAAATGCAATTGGTGATTTGACATTTCATTTTCACTACAATCTGGAAGCAAGACTCCCAAAAGGCAAACGTGAAAAAGATACTGCTAATACTGCTAATACTGCTAAAAAGATTTTTATTAATGCTCATGCAATAATAATGGCAAAATTCAAATTAAAATGTAAAGTTTATTTTTCATTTTATTTCCACTTTTATTTCACAGTTATCGTTTTCATTTTCAAAGTCAGCCTGTATGCAAATTCTATGTTAATGAGCTCTTATTCAAGTAATAGAGAGTGTCTGAAAGTGAATGAGTGAGTGCGGAGTGCGTACAAGTTATTGAAACTACACTGTCATGATCATATTGTCTTCGAGACGAGTCACGATAGCCAAAACTGTAAGCCAGCCTTTGGAGCGACAAGAACAGAACACCACAAACCAGACTGTCCAAGCGTCAAACCTAGCCCCTCAGTCTGGCTTCTTCGGGTGCCAGAGAATCTGTTCAGCGTAAGTAGGCCATGTCACTAAGTTCACAAGGATTGTCCTCCATTATACTTTCCCTCAGGGTCACACTTCCTTCCCTATCAGGAAGGTATTTCTCAAAATATTGATGTTTGCTCTGCATAAATGCAGTAAAACACTTTTGCAGAGAACGGGAGGGAAGACATTCATGTAGATAAAGTCTTGTGTTCTGTTGTTCCACCGAAAGACACTAGGAACTCTTAAAGGTGAATTATGCAGGTTTTTTTAGCTTAATTTACCTTAACTGAACAGCTTCGGAGTCATTGGAATGGTTATATGACTTTTTTCGGGTTGAGTGGTGGTCTTCTTGCACCCCCATAGTGCCTGTGAGCGGAAAAACCACCCTTGCAATTCAGGAAGTATCGCGTGATATCAGGTCTCGCGATGTAACGAATTGCTTTACGGCACTGCACACATACACTATCTAAACATTTATATGCTAGCCTTCTGTGTATCATACATTCCTCAGTGGACATGGCTCTGTGCGTTCGCCGGCTTCTTTGAAAACAAATGCACATGACCAGAGGGAGAAGATGGGAGGAGGAGAGTCGCCAACGAGTTTTGACGACAGTGTTGTCAAATATCTATTCCGAAGCTGTAGGGGGAGCTCGATAGAGAAACCCGCGAGCAAAAAGCGAATTGCTAAAACTGCATAGCGCTGCTTTAAATAGTATTTTATGTAATCGAGCTTACACCAGCAAAACCTCGTAAACCTAGTAGGACACCAGTAGTTTTTTTGTACGTGTCTGGTGTGTGGCTGGGCAAAAAGGTTGTTCAATAGCAAGACGAGTTTCAATCAGTCCCCTCCAGCAACCTGTCATTCACATGAAATGGTTTTAGGAATTGTTAGCAAATAACAAATTCCTGGTGGACAAAATGAAATCTACTTTTTTTTCCTCATTTGAGAAGCTGTTTCACTTAGATAAATGTCACAACAGGGAAGACGATCACAATTTTCAGTTCATGCCAACTTAGTATTGGCTATTTGCACTCTGCTAAATATTTTTTTGCACTTTTAGCAACAGATTAAACCTGTAGCATTTATTTACCAAGCATTATTTGACTCCCAGTTCTGCAATGATTGAGTAGTCACTGTCCATGTTTTTTCTGTGTAAACAGGCCATTTGTTGTTTTAAAATTCACAATAAAATGACAAAAAAAAAAAATTGTAATTCAATCAAAAGTTTTTATGAGCATACTCAGCTTTTATTTGAAAGCATTGTAGCATGGAATGCAATATTATTGCCTGTAATACCTTGTAATAGGGCCAAATATCCTGTATGACAAATAGATTATTATTAAATTAATCCTTGTGTTTGGCTCTACAAAGTGAATGGCATTTCCTGCCTTTTTCTACATAAATTCAGTTAAAGTATGGAAACTGAGAAGGGAGGATGCCCCCAGATCGCCCCCACAAGAATAATGGCTTATCCTGGTTATAACTCTCCCTGACACCTCTGGTCAACTGGAAACTCCTGTGTTTAGGGGAAACTCTGTTTATTCCCAAACTCCTTATGAGTGAATGTAATGTGGAATCCACCGAGAAGGGGTTGCTGGTGTGACAGAGCTTCTCCATGAACATCACTTCAGAAGAACCTCTCCCTTTGGCTGGCCTCTGTTTACTCAGTTGCTAAGCAGCGGGGCTGCCTGAGCTCTGGAATGGGCCTATCTGGCCTTTGGAGAGAGACTGAGAAAGACAGAAAGAGAAATGGAAAGAACTTTTCTTCTCTGTGTTTAGCCGCAGAGAGAATTCCTTATTCAGAATTTGTTTATTATTCAGCATGCTAGTCTGCAAATTTAGAAAAATAATATCCAAGAAAACCATTTGTATTAGATAAAACATGTTTGAACAAATTACATTTTGAGTTCGATTTTAATTTTATATTTTCAGTTCGTATTTTGATTTTAGTAATCTCGTCGTGCCTTTGTCATTTGTGTTAGTTTTTTATTTCTTATTTCTATTTAGCTTTAATTTATGTTAGTTTTAGTCATTTTAGTATTTCAATTTCAACAAGTTATTTCATTTAGTTCCCAAGGCAACATTTCAAATTTTTAAATTTTTATCTACTATTTATATTTATTTTATTTTAGATTTATTTCAATTAACAAAAAATGTTTTTAACCAACAATGGTTATAAATGCTCAAAGAGGAGAGGCTGTGGTTTCTTTTTTACATCAACAGGTGTGAAAACCAGTAATTGTGGGAAAAAACATTAAGAGAGAAGAGAAAGTTCCCAGTGTTTCCCTTGTGATCCTTAGTGTGTAAGAACCTCACCAACTAATGCTTTTTGGTTTGACCTTAAGCAAATAACTGTGGCAATGCAGCTGTTCGCATATGTAGAGCTGGTGCGAGAGTTGGATTCTTGATTGGAAAGGGGTAGCAGAACGAGAGAAAGGAAGGAAGTACACATCTATTGTTTTAACAGCCAGAGCTGCGCATTCTGCCCATCCCAGCATTCCTACTAATGGTCTTTGCTCTGTCTCACATTCCCGTTACTCTCCCTTGTGCGGTGTAGCCGGATCACCTTGCTTCTAACGGCACCCACCATGTTCTTGGCGGTCTCCAGTGCTCTTTATCTGCACTCTGCATTCCTCCACAGAGCCTACGCATTCCTGACGAGATCCAGCTGTTCTCACAGGGCCCAGCTCTTGTCGGATTTGACAGTGATTTCGCTGTAAATAAAGTCGTATAAACAAAGCCAAATAAACCACTGCTGCAGTCGCCCCTCCCCCGCCTTAACTTTAACCCTTCTTATCCGCTTGCGCATACAATACCACACATTGTAGCGCTGCTTTAAATGGTCTTCTCGACTGCCTACGCCCTCTTTGCTTTTCCCCCATTTTCTATCTCTCCCTCCCCCTAGCCGCAAGAGTCTCTTGTGAATATGCCATGTGTTTATGGGCCTCACTCAACTGAATGCTCATCACTGTGAGCCGTGTAAAGAGAAAGCGGGTTGAATCATACTGCTGTGGCGTACAGTGATGTTTTGATATTCTTAACCCTCTGCACTGTGGGCCTCTAGATGGGGTCTGTAACAAGATCTCTCCCTCCTCCTGCCTCAGAGAATGTGTCTCTCTTTCTCTTTGTTGAATGGAAAATAGGCAGACTACAAGAGATAGATCCAAGGAGACTGACAAAATGCATCCACACACCACTTTATCTAAATATCTAAATACATCTAAATATGTAAATGCTTAAAGATAAAAAAAAGACATGTATAAAGTTCACAAAAAGTCTTGCTGGTTTCTTTTGTGCATTTAATAACAGTGACCAAATGTGTTAAAGTTGCATAATTTATCTCCCTTAGCTGGCTGGTTGTGTAATCTTGGGGGTTTCACTTTGGCTTCGTCATGACACTAAAACAAGCAGTCTTCTGGACCTGAAGTTTGAGGGCACAGAACCACCCAGCACCTTCTACGTCAGTAAGTACATCACTTTTTCTCTTTATTTCCCTCTTTACTCATTTAGTCTGTTTTTTTTCCATCTCTCATTCCTCAGTCTCTCAACCCATCCATAAATTGCATCGCACAAAGTCTTCGACAAAGTCTTGAGTCTTGAGTGGTGTACACACACACACACACACACACATACACACACATATACATATATATATATATAATTTCTAATAAGTAGGGATGCACCGAAATGAAAATTCTGGGTGAAACCGAAAATGACTTTTTTTCTAAATAATTATTAATTTCTCATTTAAATTGTTTTCGGATAATTGTATTATTATTAGACTTTTTAATTAAATTCAATAATTTTACTGAATCTGAATTTTAAAACCAATACAAACCAATAAAATAAAATAACCACATTTTTATTTAAAGGAACACCAAAATTGGACAGAGAATATATTAAAATAATATTAAATATCAATATATTATTCTTCATTCAGTTCTGTGCAACATTATCAGATTTAATTAGGGCTGCACCCTACTAAAGATTTTTCTAGTCGACTAGTAGTCGTTCATTTAAGCCATTAGTCGACTAATAGCAGAATTGCCATAGGAACTCACATCATCGTTGAGGGAGGATAATGACCTACAATGGCAACATTTTTCACAATCACGACAGAAAATTTAAATACTGCCCTAAAGTCACTAGCAGAAAGGCAGCACGATGTAAACAAGCCAGACTAGGACTCATGTGACGGCAGCTTCACATTCGCTCAATTCAGTAGAAAAATTGCTCCTCTTCATAACATAAGGATCACGTCCAACAAATGTTGTGATTTTCTGTTTATACCTTTCTAAACCAGCACAGTATGGACGTTTCTCCATCTTGTCCATTCTGCTTTTCACTTCCTGTCCTCCATCTGAATTTCACACGTCCTCAGAATCATGTGTCTGCAAACAATCTTATTTCTCATGTATGTGAGGCAAGTAGCTAATTACTAAGCAACCACTGAATGGAATAACACAAAATAAGCTTATTAATTAATAATAATATTTTTCAAAACTACTGCCTTGATCAACACAAAATAGGTGTCATTTGAAAGCTTAGAGCCTGAACTTTACAATGAATGTAGCCAATTTGATTAGCTCCTACGTAGTGCTGAGTTACTTGCCGATTAAAAAAAATAAAAAAAGTTTTCATAATTTATGAAATGCTTTTTTGTACTGTGTACTGTAATATGTCAAAAACATCATACAGCTCAGATAGTCATGTGTCATATGTCAGTTGAAAGGGCTCACAGTAGAATAAAACAAGCATAATTGTTTTGGGCTTTTACTAAACTTAAGCGAGTTTTTGTACGTGAAGCCCCGCAAGACCCATATGTAAATAATATACGGATGTGGCATTTATGTCACGTTTTCGCTTGTAACTTCATGATACATGCTCCGATCATAATATCATTACTTACAGCAGATTATCACGCTTAAAATGAGTCTAAAATCAACATAAACCATTGCTTCGATCATGAGTTATTCCTCACAGAGTTATGACACATAAAACTCTGCAGGCCCTAACTAAAAACAAATGTAGCTTTCACATGGTGTTT
Source organism: Abramis brama (assembly GCF_963993115.1). Lineage (NCBI taxonomy): Eukaryota > Metazoa > Chordata > Actinopteri > Cypriniformes > Leuciscidae > Abramis > Abramis brama. The sequence continues at coordinate 26,801,230 of NC_139965.1, read as the reverse complement.
TCGCTTTTAACTTCATGAAACATGCACAGATCATAGAAAGAGTCATATCATTACTTATAGTTTATGCTCCCGACTGAAATGAGTCCAAAATCAGCATAATCCATTGCGTTGATCACAAGATATTCCTTACGGAGGAACAATTTAAAAAATGTCCATTGGGGGTGTCAAGGGCTAAACAAAAAGGCTACCTTGGTTCCAAATGCTGTAACTTTTGATTACAGTATGCTATCACCACAAAATTTGATCCAGATTCAGCTCACATGTAAGGGAACTTCACCAAAAGAATTGTCCTCCTATCTTATTTCCTTCCTGGGTTATTGCATGTCAAATAAGAAAGATATTAAAAATATATATTTTTGTCTTTTATCAACAGTTTCTCAGCATGAGAATGCCCAAATGTATTTTTTTTTTCTTTCTACAAATTGTAAAAGTTTTCTATCAAACAATACCTACCTTTTGACTCTCCTTGCTATAGTTTTGGAGTTATGAGTCTTTACTTTGTGCATGTCAACTCTAACAATACCATCAGGGCTAAAGGGGTTAATGTTAGAGTGAGCGGCCATGTGAACTTACATGTTTCAAACATAGACTGTATAAAACAATGCACGTAGTGTCCGTGACGTCACCCGTAGGTTTCTGAAGAGCATTTTTGAAGCCCAAAAAGGCGGAGCCGGTCGTCGCCATCTTGGTAAGAGCGTCACCGCGCGTCATTCCCGGATAACCGAAAATGGGCAAAGAGGCGGGACGTGGGTGGAGTTGAGGTGCCTGGTTTTATACAATCTATGGTAATTACAGGCCTATTTCCTACGCATATTTTTGGGGACATGCCAAACAAATACTTCCAATTTAGTCTGTGTTAGTAAATGTTACGCTATTTATGAAATGCAGGCGTAACATTATATGACAACGTTTCAGGCTGTTTTATACAGTCTATGGTTTCAGTCTACAGCTAATCACAGTCTGTCGGATTCTGGAGTATAGTAAAGTTTTAAATAAAATTATAAATAATAAATAAAAATGGAGCCATGACTTCTTGGACAGGCTGTTAGTACAATTAACCGCACAGCAAGCCATATTATTTGATAATTGTATGAAATAATGAATTGCAGTTTAAGTCTCTTCCGTGTTGGATTCATGAGAGAGACCGGAAGGTTGTCGCTTGGTTTCAAGTGATAAGCCATATCTGAGGTTGATGGATGATAGGTGAACATTTGTATTTCCTGCCTGACATACTGTAATTACTGCAAGGACCTTCCGTTAACGTTCTGTGTGTCAAACTGCTTGACCTCACAACTTCCTGTAGAGTTTTTGGAAGTGGTGCTAGTACTCACAAAGTTACAAAACATGCCATTTTCGGCGGCCGAAATTTGAAAATTTGTGTTTAATTTACTTGTCATCAATCACTGGGACGAAATGCAACCATCTGTACTGTCCACACTGATACGTTTTTGTTTGAAAACGCATATTTTTCTCTCCGTTTTGGCCTTCTGTCCACACTGAGATGGCGTTTTTATCCTGCGAAAACTGAGCTTTATGAAAATGCTTTCCCAAGTGGATAGATTTGAAAACGGCGTTTTTGCGTTGTAGTGTGGGCTGTGAAAACCGAGGTATTTAAAAACAATGATGCATGTTTAATCATGTGACGCGTGTTGAACTGATTGGTTGGTTCACATGGATATTTGTGAGGTCAGAGGTTACTGTCAAGGACTCCAACAGATGCACAACTGGGCTGTTTCAGGTGACGAGTGGCGACTGTTAAAAGCCTTTTGTTTATTCAGGAAGGCCTTGTGCCTGTTTAGGCACAGAGGTTAACAACTGGGTAAATAATTCTCCAGTTCATGTCAATGGTATTACAAGACCTAATATTTATTGAGGAATGGATTTCAAGAGAGAAATATCTTATCTATACCTTAAGTGTGAACAAAAACTATTTAAAGTCAACCTAAAAATGAAAATTCTGTCATCATTTATTCATCTTTTTTTACATTGTTATAGATTTATTTTATTCTAGATGTATTTTAATGCCCTGCAAATGTAAACATTGAGTTTTATTGTAATATTGTTATTGTAAATTGTGCTTATTTAAATGTGAAACCAATGTTGGCTTGAGACAGTTGAAGTTTTGTTGAAATAGTAAGAATGACTTATGATAGTCTTGGATGCATCAGTAAGAAATTATTAGAAATTGTTAGAAATTAGGCCTACATACCAGGCAGTCAGATATGTTTTGCATTGTAGACTATTGTTTTCCAGCTGTAGTGTTAATGAATATAGATTTCATAGACATACATTATAGCTTACTTATAGCTATTATTTAAAAATATATTCTCATATTTTAAAATGTGTGTGTGTGTGTGTGTGTGTGTGTGTGTATATATATATATATATATAAACTTACTTTTGAGCTCTGCAACTGAAGCAAACCAACTAAATTGATACTAGGATTGATACTAGGGACTAAAGAGCATAAAGAGAAACTGAGGAAACACCAACAGAGTGGTGTTAACTCATTCTAATGTTTTGTTGAAAAATGCATACTCTTTAAAAAAAAACATCTCTGTCATTTTATTTTTAACTCGGCTGTGTATTTAATCTTCTGATACATGGAAACTGAAACATGTTTGAGTGCAGGTGTGGAAAAACCCTCTCGGCCTCTTTTTGTGAAGGTTGGTCTTGAAGGTATTTGCCAGAGTTTTTCAGCTTGATCAGTTTGCCTGCATTATGGAAAACACATGGCTCACGTTCATCCAAAAGTGAAACCTAGTATCTCCAACATGTTTGTTAATGAGCATATAACTAATGGAAACAGGAAAATCAATTTAAGGAGCCACAGAGGGTTTGTACTGTGTGTTTTCCTTCTCTGTGCAACTTTCCATATCCCCTACCCCCAAACACACATAAACACATACTCAGCATTCACTTTCTTTCTTCTGGAATGCAGAATATCTGTTATGCTTAATTGGAGATATTATTGCAACTCTGTGTGCAAAAGGGAGCAGTTTAATACGTGTGGTCCTGCTTAGGGTTTGGAAAATGTGAAATTCCCAGTGAGTCATGTTAAGTATTTCCTGAACATTTAGGGCTGGTTACAGATGTGACTAACTGTGTGTGTTTACGTGTGTATGTCTTGTGTGTAAACGTGAATATAGCTTAAACAGTAGTACAAAAAAACACCCCTGACTGGATTGCCTGAAGCAAAATGTTTGTTTCATACCATTTGAAACTAATTTTGAACAACTAGCCTATTTGGCAAATTGGCACAAGTTTCCAAAAGGATTTTTGTGTCAGTTATGTTAAGCATCACCAGCTTTGTGTCAATTTTATTACTAATTCAGGTATGAATCACAAAGTTTTTTCAAATATAGTTTCCTTTATCTCAATAAATGATTAGGCTATATTAACATGAGAATATGTGAAATAGTGGTTTAGCCTTAAAGGGCCTAAATATACCTAAATCAAAGAATGAACTGGTGTAATGTCATTTTGAACAAAATCAGGCCAAAATTAAGTTTGTTTCGTGTAGGGATGCACCGGTCATGATTTTTCATGGTTGATTACGATTGCCAATTTTTTACAAGCAAATGGGCCGATTACAATATTTTTTCTTCAAATGTAGGCTATTTGTTTGTTTATTTGCTCTACTTCAGGCCAAACTGGCCTTAAAATATATGTAGCCATTTGAAAATGATCCAAACTACACACATGAAGCATGAGCAGTTGTTTTTGATTTAAATTAGATTGAATTTAAATATTTAAAGCAAAAACAGAATGATTTGACTTTAGCTTTGTGAAATTACATACCTGCGCGAAACAAACACAACAGACAAGCTGAATGAAAATACAAATTCACTTTCTGTCACTAGGTGGCATTTATGAAACAGCAGCGACACAACATTTACTTGGTTCCTTACCGCTATAACAAAGCAGCACTACGCTTATAAACACTACTTTAATAGGAATTATACAGAGGTAAGAGGGAAAAAAATGCTATTGAAACTTTTCAGAATCAGAATCAGAAAGAGCTTTATTGCCAAGTGTGCTTGCACCCACAAGGAATTTTTCTTGGTACTGAAACTTCCAGTGCACATATACAAATACAAATACAACAAGAAACATAGTAATACAAATTCTAAGAATAAAATATATAAAAAATAAATAAAAATAGTATAAAAGTAAAAAAAAGTAGGGTCACAGTTGGGTTTAGTCCGAATAAACATTTACAGATTATGAACATATTTACAGTATTTTGAGTAGTATGAATAATATAGATATAAATATCAATATTAAGACAGTATTAAGACTGTCAATATGAAGACAGTCAGTTCCCTTCTGAGATACATTCATATAAACCCCCACCCCCAATTCAATAATTATATTTTCTTCCAATATTTCAAGCATCGGGAACAGTGAGCTTGCTGTGCTTGGTACAGTATTGGCTCTGTTGGTGCTTCTGTGCTCATTTTGGCTAATTATTGCAATTCAGTTTGTGTGCAAGTCTAGTACAAAAATGGGCCAAAATTATATATATATATATATATATATATATATATATATATATATATATATATATATATATATATATATATATATATATATATATAATTTTGGCCCATTTTTGTTTTTTACATAAACTTTTTTGTAAAAAAAAAAGAAAAAACTAATATATATATATATATATATATATATATATATATATATATATATATATATATATATATATATATATATATATATATATATAATTAGTTTTTGTTTTTGTTTTTTTACAAAAAAGTTTATGGCCCGGTCGATCAGTTCATCTTGCCAGAGCAAACTTTCCGAAAAAGTTCACTTTGACTGGTAAACAACTTTGAACAACCATTGGTTGCTGACAGTATATTACTGCTTCAAACTTAATTTCACCCCTAAGCAAAAAAACGAAAAAGGCCTTAACCTTTTGACCATCAAGGTCCAGCGCTTCTGTGGTATACAGCCACTATTATAAAAGCTCAGCGGGTGGCCTTCCTGATGTCTGGGAACAGCTGAGGGCTTGACTGGACGATCACGCATGGCTCAGGCATGATGGGAGTGGCAGTGGTTGGGTGGTTGGGGGGTTGGGGGGTTGGGGGGTGGCCATAAAGGCGAGAGGTGAAACTCATCCAAGCACATGGTAACCTAATAAAGAATACTGTCAGGAAAAAACAGAGCAGCTTATTTCTGTAAGTTAGCAGATCTGAATGCAAAGCCAGAGAACCAGCAAATATGCATTTGGCAGAATTAGAGATTTAAGGGAATGATGCAATACAAGTAAAGAATGACGTTTTGGATCGCAGGCTGAAACAGAACGAGGATACTGTGATCTTTTGTCTGTCTGCAAAGTGCAAAGATGCCATGTAAGGAGCTGCAGATGAAACATTACAGCTCTCAACATCTTAATGTGAGGAAATGGCCTGCAGCCAGAAGCTCTCTACACCCTGCCTTGCTCTTTATAGAGTGTAATGTGAGAGAACACAACTAGAGCTCAAGTCCATCAGAGAAAGAGCATTGGACGGCTCCAGGTGGGGAAGCTTTTTGTTCTGAATAGAATAAAGGATTGTGCTTGCTTTAATAGTCTCTTTAAAAGTCATCACTTCGTCTCATGGCTACAGTATAGAATGCGATTAAAGAATAAGCACTCATAAATATGAAATAGTAAGTCAATTATTAATTTCCATAAATCATTGTTGTGATATTTACTAATACATTATGTTCTAGAAACGGCGTCAAGATATGATGTACTGTAGCTGAACACAAACTCAAATGACTAAAAATATCCAAGACTCATCATTGTTTTTGTTGTACACACATTTGAGATGCTTTTCCTTCACTTATCTTACTTGAGCAATTCCCATGACAGCCATTGTGTAATCTCATGGTGGTGTGTGGCCAAGTCAGCCATTCCCTGAAAATGCCTGCTGCTAAGTGTGAGGGGAATGGAGCTGGCCCGGGTGACTCGATTATTCCATATTGGCAGGGGAGGGATGTAAATCAAATCAAATCCAGTATATTTGTATAGTGCTTTTCACAATACAGATTGTATCAAAGCAGCTTCACAGTATTAACCCTCTGGGGACTAAGCCCTTTTTGGTCCGTTTTCTCTATTTTTACATTTGGGCTTATAAACCATATGTAATGGAGATGAAACACCATGTGTTTGGTATCTATGGATTCAGAAGACCCTAAGCTAACATAAGAATGCATGTAATGTGTTTATAAAGGAAGTATGAGTAAAAAATGTACAATAAACTAGAGAATTTCAAAAACAAAATTTTTATTTTAGTCATTTATTACTGAAAATCACACCATATTATAATAGATTACATTGTAAAATATATTAAAACAATAAAGTAATTTAAGTAATAGAGTAAATAAAGTAAATCATTTTCAAGTATAATAATATTTCACAATATGGAGATGGAGCGCAATTTAATAAGAGCGCCATAATTCTGACTAAAATGTAACTAAAAAATCAATATATTCCACAATTCCACACGTGTAATGGCGGGGACATTAAAAATGATTTCAGCATGCAAAACTGTTACCCAATCTTAGCACTGGACGTTTACTTCCAAGTCTTGAATGCAGCATGCCTATCAAAACTGAGTGTTTAAAAGAGAGGGTCAAAAACTGGAGATAATTACTTCTAAATTAGGATGTTTTTTATGTAAAAAAAAAAAAAAATCTTGATAACATTATAAATGGACTTCAGAGAACATTAAAAATTGGAAAAATTAAAAAATAAAATAAAAATAAAAAAAACCTTCATGACTCCTTTAAGAGTGGGTAACAGTTCCTCATTTGACAAGTGTGTAAATGCAAGATCAGTTTGAAAGCGGCATTGTTGACTTTTAGCGGTATGTTCAGGGGTGTAATTTACGGCTCTTCTCTTTTTTTTTTCAAAACAAAATCTCATAGCAGCAGTCACTGAACTTCGCTGAATTTAAACCACTACTTGATGTGTAGGGTAATGTGTAGGGTACCAATGTGCAGGGTAAACCCACACAAAGGTTTATTATTGTATATAACACAATCTCATGTAAATTACATTTTGTTTGAGTAATTCTTTCCAGAAAGGATGTTTTTTGATTGATTCACCAGAGAAATCCCCACATTTTTCTTTTCGTAATCTAGTTATTTGTTCCTCCTTTAGTGGCCAACCCTACCCAGTAACCACAAGCCTATTGTGGCTAAAGTGATAATGTGTTTTTTTCGACCAATATCAGACACATGACAAACTATAAACTCAATGGCAATCTAATAAAAACATCCCATGGAGATCCCCAGTGGGAGCTGTCAGTCTGAAAGAAAAACTCAAGTACTAATTCATTACAAAAAGAGACCAACATGATACTGAAAGTAAGCTTAACATTTTTTGTTGAATGTTCTCATTTGAAAAGTCCCCACCCTTTGGCATAGCCTACGTGTGATAGCATACCAGTGTCAGCAGGCCTCATGAGACACTTGGGTAAAATATTTTTTTCAGTCAATACCTAGAATTCATTTATATTTAGTAGCACAAATGGCTTCCTGTTCCTATGATCGCATTCACTTTGAAAAACCATCAGCACTCAGCATTAGCTTTGCAGCTCATAATCTTGAGTCATTTATACCACTGAACTGATGTGGATTTATGCTCTTCTCCACTGAAAGCCTATTCAAGTGTACAAATTAATTTCAGGAGTTGTACTGGTTGCCAGGTTGAAGCACTTTGTGAAGAGTTGATGAGAAAAATAAACAATCATCAGACCTTATTGAGATACATCTGAAGCAATCCTGCTACTGCTAGTAATTGTAATATAATATTAGCTCATTTAATTTTAGTGTTAATAATGTAACTTGTTTTTTGTTTCGTACAGTGTACAAATATTATTAGCTTGAAAATCACTGTATCAGATTTGAATAAATGGAGAAACATAATACATTAATGTTAATTTTTTCTTCCTCTTCAGAAGCAGTCAGTATGTTGTAAACTTCCTTGGAATGCAAAACTAATGCAGTTTGTTCCGGTATGCTCATGCTTAACAGACGGCTGCAGACATGCATTTGTATACTTATCTGCAGTTCTTTTCTGGCTTACAGGCCAAAAATGGATTCCAAATGAGTATTGTTTTAAAGTTTTGCTTTTCCATAAGAATGGCTTAATTTGCTGTATTTTAAAGGTCAAACTGTGTTTCTTAGCTGACCAAACATTACACTTCCTTCTGAGGAAGTGACCTTGAAGTATTGTGACATGGCCTTTTGTGTTTGTCATTGTTTTCTGCCTTCGATTTCTCTAGTTTCTTCAAATTTGAATGGCACATCTTAAGAGTCCAGTTTGGGCTGTTAATTCCTGACTTGCTAAAACAAAGTTTGTTTTTTCGTCTGTGAAAGAAGAGTACTATCCCATATTTTTCCGACTCTCTCTTTTCTCTACCACTGTACACCTTGCTTTCATAGTTCGTTGATACCATACTATCAAATAGAGAAAATCAGTGTCTTAAAATAAGCTTTGGGAACCAAGATGAAGGGTGAGCGTGTGAATCTTGAAATCAGTCAGAGATGAGATTGGGAACACAAAGGTCTTGATATCAAATCTTTGAGACTGAGTGAATGGTGATGTTTGAGACTGAGGAAAACAGGAAAAGGAAGTAATTATTCTTAGAGAATCAACAAAGTGTACTTCCAGAATAACACGAGCCACAGCCTACACCTTAAAAAGTGCTAACATGCAGTTGTTTCCTCAAGGAACTATTTCCACTTGATCCGGCCCTTAAAATGATATTTATTAGTGTTACTTGATTTATTTAAGTTGATTCAGTAATATTGAATAATATTTATGTTTTTCCTGACACAAAGAAAACGTGAAATGTTGTACTTTTGTTGAAATGTAGGCTAGATGATAAATTGCACAATTCAAGATTGATGCAAAGCATCAAAAATAGAGAAAGAGGCTGGTGTTTGTACACTAAGTGTGTACGTTCCCCTAAAAATGTGCTTAATGTGGTAACATCTAAATTATTGATTTTATTCAAGTCAAAAAAATGTTATTTAACATCACTAAATCAACCTGAATATATTAGGCTAAACCAAAAAAAATAAAAAATAAAAATAAGGCTTAGGTTAGGTTGAAACAGCTCCTTATAGGTAACAGTTGCAGGTTACCATGTTGATTTATGCAGACACAAGAAAGCAAATCAAATGTGCATGTTTGGACTTTCAAAAGCAAAGATGTTCTGCATTCAAAGGACACAAGTTACAGAAAACAGTCTCTAGAGAAAAAAAAACGAAAGGAAAAATCTGCTCACACATCCCAGCACCACTCCTCCCCTACAGCTCCGCCTGTTGCCTGAGAACATGCCACCCTCCCTCCCTCTCTCCCTCTCCCTCTCTCTCCCTCTTTTTCTCTCCAGCTTTTCCACTCACCATTACTTCCATTGTGGTTCAACTCTGAACTCTAACATCATCTGTTTGTGCTTAAAGTTTGCAGCGTGTGCACTGACTTTCCCATTCCTTTTTCTCCCTCAAGGTGCAGTCACATTAGCGACATTTCAGCGAAATTTGTGGGGGGAAAGTCAATTGTATCTTGTCAATAGTGTGCCGATGTATGAAGCACAGCTCACACAAAAGTCACTTTCAAACCAAGCAGATATCTGTTCAACGTGGCAAATCTGTCCTACCAACTTAAATCCGTTGCAAAATCTGCATTGAGAAATGTTTTAATGTTTTAGCGATGTATAAAAGGCAGAAGTCAATTACAAACCACGCAGCTGGTTAATGCGGTGAATCCGCTTGACAAACTTGAAACCGTAGCAGAATCTGTGCTCTCACATGAAATTCTGTGGATTCCTGTTGAAATGACTGAATTTCAACTGCACCTTTACCCGTGTCCACTCTTTCACCTCCTTTCCTTACTACCTTTGTCTCATTCTTCTCATAATTCTTTTGTCCACCATCCTCCTTTTCCTGTTCTTCTCAATCATATTTTCCTGTTTTTTGGGGGGGGTTTGCGTGCTCATTTCCTCATGTGACATGCCGAGCTCTCTCTCTCTCCTTCTCTTTCTTTCTCTTTCACTTCCATGTCTTTCACTGGCCGAGAGCCAGGCGTCTGCTCTTGGAATTAACGAAAATTGCAGCTGCATTTGGCAACTTTCTTTGCGCTCACACGTGAATTCAGACATTCTTACAGAGACTCACATAGACAGACAGCAGAGTCAGTGCCTTGATCCAGGAGGTTGGGGGTCTCTTCAATTGTATTGTGTCATAAGACACTCCTTCCCTACAGGAAGCACCTGCAACTAAGCAAATGCATAGAAATATCCTTGCATAGAAATTCATCTCAAAGTAATTACGCTCTGCACAGCTAGTCAGTAGTACAGTAGTTATGGACTTGGTAACTGGAGATGGACATCCAAAGACATCAGAATCAAAATAGAAAGAGGGTTGTTTAAAGAGAAAGTAAAGGTGCACAGAGGGAGAGTTGGAGTGTATTATGCAGCTGTTCAGTATGCTAGTCACATCGTAGCGCTCCACTCAGACCTGTCACGCTGAGAAATGGCCTGATGGCGATTCCTTTAGCCCTGTACCCACTGCAATTAAGTAAATGGAACCAGGACTCAGTCAGTCCCCTCCCGCACAGCCCAACATTGCATTGATTTTATTTATTTTTTGTTCTCTTGCAAGGGAATGGGCACAGTTGCTAAATGACAGCGGGACGTTTAGACATTTTAAAAACTTAATTTAATTATGCTCTGGAGATTCATTTTGTGTTACCAGCAGCATTAGAGCTAGAAGTGCCTGGGCGTGTCTGTATGGCTGGAGGATGAGAGAGAAGGGGCTGGCAGGACAGAATCAGCTGAATTTGAATAAGAGATGGGGAAACAAAGAAGGTGGGGTTTGCAATACTCTTCTAGAGAAATTATGCACTTTTAAAATTGTAGAATAGGTGGTTTAGATTAGGGAATCTAAAACAAACCAACAGGTTCCTATTGGAACATTTTTCAGTAATTACAATTTATTAAGATTAAGTTAGTCCAACTTAAAATAAAAAGTTATCACAACACATTTTCTTTTGTTTCAATAACTTTCAAGTGAAAGTGATGTGACATGAGTCCCATGCTCGGAATTTGTGCTCTGCATTTCACCCATCCAAGTGCACACACATACACACACCCAGAGCAGTAGGCTGCCATTTTTTTTGCTGCGGCACCCGGGGAGCGATTAGGGGTTAGTTCAGTTGTGGGTAATGAGAGTGGAAGTTCATTCACTCCCCGCCCTCACCTACATTTCTTGAGACTCAAACCTGTGCACACAAGTTCACATTACTTAATTTTTTCAATTATGCATGAAGTTTATTTACGTAGTAATTTTAAGGCAATGTATTTCCTCACTTTTTTAAAGGTTATGTCAACTGATCACTTTTTACAGTGTACTGAGGAAGAATGTGTGTGCCAAATGTCCCTGCATGAAGTGATTGACAAGATTGAACTAAGTTACTTTTGATTTCATACAGACTTTAAGGAGCTATTTCTGCTTAATCTGACTGTTAAAATTGCATTTGCCATTGGAACCCTGATGTATAGGTTGATTCAGAAATATTAAATCATTTTTTTCTGACTTAAAACCAGTCCATTTAGGTGCTACCATGTAAAGCACATTTTTATTCATTTTTTCCTGACACAAAAATAGCTTTTGTTGAAATAGGCTTATAAATAATACAGTTTATGATTGAAGTGTATGCATTGTAACTGTTTGGTGTTGTTTGGACACTGCATTTTTTTTAGCAAAATAATAATTTGGGAATCTAAAACAAATCTACAAGTTCCTGTAGAAGTAAGAATGTGTGTGCCATATTTCCATATACCTCTGCATGAAGTGACTGACAAGTAGAATCAAACAAAACAGTTTCCAGAACAGTTCACCAAATTGGATTATTGTTGTTTTATTTATGTATGCATTTATTTATTGTTGGAGAGAAGAACTAATAGCTAACAACAAAATAACAACAAAAATAAACAACAACAAATCACGTTTTTCTATTGGACTGCGCTACTTTTTCAATGTAAACACGTGTTTAAGTTAAAATAAGTTCCAACTTTTAAAAGACGTGTCTCGAAACCTTGCGCTTTTCCCCCATTCCACTACCCGCGTCTCGCGTTTTTCAAAGCAAATACGCTTTCTGTGTGAACCAGCCTAAGAAGCCGAAATGGCCAAATAAGTATTTCCATCATGTCTAGACCTGCAAATACAGCTGTACCTTAATTCCAGGTAAGATAACCATCGCATGTGAAACTTCATAATAAACAAGATACCACACATATTAGACACCATAACACACTGAGGAGAAAACGGAAAAAAACAAATAGCATGTCTAGCCCACAAATAGACATGCAGTATACTTTTCAGAGCAGAAGTAAACTAAATGTCTGAATAGAACAAAAGAATATGAGTATATTATATTAAAATATACAATAGACAAAAAGCATAAATCGATCAATACAATAATAATATTTGAAAGGATTAATCATAGAAATAACCATAAAAGAATAATCATAATAATCATACACATTATTTTTATTTTTCTTATACAGCACGTTTAACAAGATTTTGAAGGAGTATGAATGAATACTTTTTAATTTTATATTTTAAAGTTGCATTTGCTTTTTTCAATCTCAAACAATTGTTATTTTTATTATTAAGAGGTTTACACGAAAGTTAACTGTAAACTGCAAACATTAAACTTTGCTGAAATTAAATGTCTTTAACTCAAAGTGTTCTGTTTACTCTGCTAAGCTATAATTACTAAAACTAGAACAAAAAAAATACAGAATCTAACTTGCAATAGGGAAGAGAGGAAGATACATTTGCATGATCATCATTCATGCTAACTCATAATCTGCATGCTTGGTCACACACGATTTCAGTTTGTGTGTGGCTGATTGTTTCTCAAGAGAGAGTTTTCTGTTCTATTTCTCTCTTTCTCTGTCCCTCTTCTCTGCCATTTGAACATCCATGCAAACACTGCTGCTGCACCCCATGGCCTACTGGGGTTGCTATGGTTACAGCAGCTATCACTGAGCCTGTGTTACTAACCGATGTAAACACTGGAAAAAAAGAGTTCTTTCTTTCTTTCTTTCTGAGAAAGCTGTTGAATCTTTAACTCCACAGCTCTCTTTTTATTATTATTTTTTTCCTTCTAGCGGTGCACGTCATGTTACATAAGACCCTGATTTGCTATTAACTGAAGGTTTTTTTTTTTTTTTTTTTGTGAATGAGGGAATGGAAACAAAAAGTTAATTTGGGCCTCTTAGTATGACTTCCAAATGTCCTGCAGTTTTTCTTCTGCTTTAAGTAAACTTACCACCCTATCAAAGTGAACACACAGTGCCTCCTGCTGGTCACGATGAAGTAATGCACCCTCCATATATAAACTATTTTGATTGGATGACTTTTTAAAATCTAGTTGTTCAGTTTAATTAAGCATCTAAACAACTGAGCTTCATGGCTCCCTCTTTGATCTCAGTTTTTTGTTTAAGGATCGTAGATATTCCCTTAATATAACGCACATGCTTTTCGTTTTGTAGGTGTCTACATCTTGATTGCTGTTGGTGCTGTGATGATGTTTGTTGGATTCCTTGGTTGTTATGGAGCCATACAGGAATCCCAGTGTCTTCTCGGAACAGTGAGTAACAAATCCTGTGACCACTCAGCAAATTCTTCAAATCACATGATGCCTAACAGTAACCGGAAGTATATTAATAGAATGAGTGTAAAACCCCACAATATAAAAAAGGCAACACTGATGTTTGCATTGCTTTTTAGTTGAATTTATCGAATTATTCTAAGTAAAGCATTCACTGAGCTTGTTATGGTGCCATGACTTTGTCATTATTTTAACAATTGCTGGCTGTTTTACACTACTGTTAGTAAGTTTGCACTGTACGGTACTGACTCTTGCCCATATGCAGTACACATCCTTTTTGTTTCTCTCCAACAGTTCTTTGCCTGCCTGGTAATTCTGTTTGCCTGTGAGGTTGCTGCTGGAATCTGGGGATTCATGCACAAAGACAAGGTTGGTTTCATTAATACACCGTGTCAAGCTGACACATACACATCTGTTTACATATTTTTGTAATTATATCTTTTTCTTTTTCCTTTCAGATCTCCAAAGAGCTGATCACTTTCTATGACTCTGTGTATGACAAAGGCAGTACACCTTCACTCGGACAAAACGATCAACAGCAGGCTGCCGCTGCTGTCTTGAAGGTCTTTCACGAGACTGTAAGTAGTCCTTGTGTACTGAGGAGCACAACAATAATCAAGCTAACACAAACTCCACTCAAACCAGATAATGTTGTAAAGACACTTCTCTAATCAGTGTCATCTCTGTCTTTCAGCTTAACTGCTGTGGCAAAGGTGGATTGTTAAATTCACTTGGAACATTGTTCACAGACACCTGTCCTAAAGAAATGAAAATGAATGCTGTAGTAAGTCTACCCCCAGTAAACTCTCGAGATAGAGAATTCTCATTTAAATCATCTCTCATAGCATGACAAAAAAAACCTTTTCTCCGTTTTTCAGAACTGTCACTCCAAGATCAAAGAGCTTTTCTCAGAGAAGATCTACCTGATTGGCATCGCTGCCCTGGTTGTTGCTGTAATCATGGTGAGGGATTCTTGAGTGTGTCAAGTTACACTCTACTACCATTTGATGTTGCTTGTATCACATTTTACCCTTATTGTGCCCTTTTTCCTTTCTAGATCTTCGAGATGATCTTCAGCATGGTGCTCTGCTGCGGTATCAGGAACAGCCCTGTTTACTAAAACGCAGGGGCAAGATATGTCCTTTAAAAACATCAGCCAAAAAAAAAAAAAAATCATTTTGTTTTATATCTACCATCTCCTATTTTGTTTTGTATCTACCATAGTTTTATAATATAGTCACTCTGTCCTGTTCCTAAAGTCTCAGAACAATTTTTGTGCATTTTTGTTCAAATGTGGCAGTGGAACCACCAACAACTAGTCTGCTATTGTTTACGCTGTAGTTGGCGATGACTAGTTGCGATCTGTAGCTTTAGCAGTAGACTTATACACATATATACACACACACACACACACACACACACACACACAGTACATTTTCACATGAAGGATGGATACATTTATTTGCTTGTAGTTTTATTTTGTGTGTTAACTGTTAAGTTCTGCTATTGCTATCGGTTACTATCATTCTTTTCGTATGTACATGTATAAACTGTATATATTTGCAGCCCTGTATGGCTAAATAAGCATGAATCTCGTATTGAACACTCCTGTCCATCTTCTTCTCTGAGACTGCTGCTTGTATGTACACGTTTCTTCCTGAGAAACCACTAAATAAACAGTGTTAGCTAAGTGAGAGAGAAAATCAGAATACAGTGCTTATTGGAGGTGAGAATGCAAAGATTGAAAACATTTTAAAGACCCAGATATACTCCGTTTTCCACGTTCTGCTCCTCCTAGCGCACAGTTGAGAGAGAAAGTACACTCTATTGACCGTGCGCGTGCACTACCAGGTTGACCTTTATCAAGCGCTCCAATCACTCGCGCAGACACAAAAATCGGGCTACTCGCACCACGCGGACAGGGGAAGTATACTTTCGTCTTAACATTACAGAGTTGACGAGCAGTCGGTGCAAAGAAAGCTTAAATGTATATTCCGGATTCAGTAGAAATTAATATCAGTAGACAGCACTTTTCCAAATTAACTGTACCTCATTTTCTTCAAAAACAGCTACAATCTGGGTTACAGCAAAGTACTTACACGGGGGTTGAATGGGGCCGATTCGCAAAAATTTGATATAGCATATTCAATAGTATAGCCTCAAGACGCAAATCTTGTGAAAAAATTTAATGTGAAAACCTTTTTTTTGTGTGTGTGTAAAGATGTATCCAATTTTACAACTTAGTTGCCATGGGAAATTAAATCTAAAACCTTAACATTAGAACTACTTTAAACTTTTTAACAGAAACATTAGTGCTTTTACAAAAGTACACAAGCTTCACATTTCTCCAGAAATGTGCCCCATTCACTTCCATTTTAAGTGTCTTGCCACAGCCAGAATTAGTTTATGTGGCAACAGCATGCCACAAATGCTGTCTGTTGAGCGTAACCTGTGAATTGTATTGAACCTGTAATATTACTTTAATGGCAGAAAGGCTATGATCTATGATCATTGTGTTTCTTGTATGTGGGATCTTATGGACGAAAGAGCTGATCCTAGATCAGCGTTTTGCTGTAGAAAGCTGTGAACACAGAGCTCCTGATGCCCACTACAGTCTGCTATCTTTTTATGTTCTATAAGACTAATATAGTGCAATGTGTTTTCCCATACAAGGAGTTGGACCCATTAAGAATTACTGCCCCAGTCAAGTTCTGCCTCTCTTTACAGTAATTGCAGCCATGGAGAGGATCATGCATACCTAACAGCCTTAATGAATAAATAAAACACCCTATCCCTTAATCACTAAAATCGTGTCATATTTTCAAAATGTGAGACCAGAAACATGATGATAAAGTTCCTATAATGTGTGGAGTTCCGCGATGTGACCAAGACAGCACACCACACACTAACAGATTCTATTCACTAACAACCGGAGTCCCGACTGTGAGTGTGAACCGGAGAAATCTCGCAAAATCTCACGGTCAAACGTGACTTTAAAGTAAAAAAAAACAAACGTGGCGGACGACGGGCAAGATGAAATGGCGAGTGTTTGTATGGCGTTTCGGATGAAGTCATGTTATGCTTCTGTTTTCCGTCAGCACGCTTTCTGGTTGTGTATCGTATCGTTTCGTTCCCACCCGCACACAGCAGGATTTCATGTTGGATATTTACGATTTGATATCGACGCGGCCCCGACGTTTTTCTGAGCAGATTCACTCACTTAACACTCTCACACCACTAGAAAGTCTGAAAGGTAATCTGTAGACCATCAAGATAATCGGGACTTTACCTAGGATTGTCGGAAGGGACAAATTGGCTCCAAATTAGACCCGTTTATCTTGTGGGTGCCTGTAATGTGTAATATCACTCAAATGAAAAATCCAGTGAGTTTGTGTGAATGTACATGTATGCTATATGTTGACAGTGAATTCAGATGGACAAGTCTGAATGGTTATAGAATGGACAAGCTCTCTTCACTGCCACCTCTATCACAGATGTAGTTGCTGTAATACCGTGCCACTTTCACTAGGTGGCGCAAAGATGTTTCACTTTTACTGGTGATGACACCCTTACTATGCCTGTGTACATG
Organism: Abramis brama; assembly: GCF_963993115.1. Taxonomy (NCBI): domain Eukaryota; kingdom Metazoa; phylum Chordata; class Actinopteri; order Cypriniformes; family Leuciscidae; genus Abramis; species Abramis brama. Next base: position 26,783,945 of record NC_139965.1, on the reverse strand, counting down.
TCTATCGTGCACTTATTCTTCTAGACCGCACTAATACCCCCCCACCCCACCCGATGTAGAAATACCATCAGATTTGTGATTTAGGCTACTTCATGCATTATGCAACCTTGTCCTTTTAACACATATTGCCTATGCTGATATGCTTAAAAAGTGTCTTGTACAGCTATATAGTATACTAATGACCATGTAAAGACAATGTATGCCTTTAATTGTGATATCTTTTTCCTGGTACTTGTCAAAAAAAAGAGAGAGAACCTCAGCAATGATTTCAGTTGAAGCATGTAAGAATTTTAGGGGGTCCTTACAGGTCGAGCATGATCTTCTAACTATTACATATTATGAAGGTGAAACAGTTGTTTATGAAAATAACTGCTGTAGTTAAAACACATCAAGGTATTTGAACACTATCAAATATAACCTTTGTGTTATAAGGATCTCATACTTATTTGATACTAAATTGACAGCTGTCACTCAAACCTATACCCTGACACACCAATTGTAGATTCTGGTCTGGTTTTGTTGTCCAAATATTCAGGAAATAAATGTATTTTACAAATAACATGTCTTCATTTTGTTCTTGTGTCTTCATTTTTGCCTTGACAGTTGTAAATAAGAGATCTAAAAGTTGTCATCAAGTACCATTGATACTTGTCACACTCTTTTTCAAAGCATGGAAATTACATTTGGGTCATTCCGTGTCAAATCAACCAAAGGTCCCTAGATAAATATTTTCATTTCGATTTAAAAAAAATAATAATTCTGGTGAAATACATAAATGAAGAAGAAAGGCAAAATATTAAATGTTATGGATGGATATTTACTGAGAAATACACTAAAGGGTGGTCAAAATAATAATTTTCAGGAGGGTAAAATGGCTTTAGAAAGATGGCAGCATCATGATTTTATTTTTACACAGAGATTGATCCTTCTATTAGTAAAATATGCTGAGCGATCTTTGACAATTCAAAAATGGTAAAAAGCACATTCACATTCAAGAAGTATTAAAGATCATTTTAGATTCTGGTACATAATGAGCTTTTCTGGTAGCCATCTTAATTTTTATGGCCCAATATGGTTCATTTCCAGGGGATTTCAATGTGGCTCCTTGAATAAATTGGTAAATTCATTTTCAGTGGTCAAAAACCAAATGTGGGTCATTTTGCATACGACTGATGCTTTTTCTTTTAAAGAGGAATATCTGAAGAACAAAAAATGTTGAAACTTGAAATGAATTGATCAAAACAATTGCATAGAATACCTGTCTGAGTGCCATAAATACTGTTTTTACAAAGTTTGCGTGCCTGTAACTCAAGAAGTATTAGATATCTTGATATCCTTCTAGATTCACATTCTTCATAAAATTTTCTTTTGTAATCCTCATTTTTAAGGCCCAATGTAGTTCAACCCCATATGGGGATCCCATTGCTAAACTATTTCCAAATTGTTGAATTGTACCCATTTTCAATGGTCGAAAACCAAATGTGTGTTTAAAGAAGAATGTCTGCAGAACAAGTAATACTGAAACTAGAAATGTATCTTGTTTCCTTCTATGAAAACAATTGCATAATAATATATATATCCTGGCTTAATTTAAGCACTGTCTGTGAAACCGGACCTGTAAGTATTAGCTGCGTACAAAGTGAACCACATTTTGTTTTCATCCATTTGAACATGGAACAGCATTGAGATCCCCATATAGGGTAAAAAATAAAATAAAAAAATGTTAAGAACCAGAATCTAAAATCATGTTGAGATATCTTTAATACTTTATAGGCACTCAAACTTTGTAAAAACAATATTTATGGAAATCAGAGAGGTATGTTCAATGCAATTGTGTTGATAGAAAATAACAACATACATTTCTAGTTTCAACATAATTTGCTCTTTAGCTGTTCTTCTTTGTAAGAAAAAGTATCAGCCATATGCAAAGTGACCCAGATTTAGTTTTTGACCACTATTTACTGTATAACAATGTAACACTATTACTGTACAATTTACTAATTGAGCCACATTGAAATCCCCATATCTCTGCAAATTAACCATATTGGGCCTTAAAAATAAGATACCAAAAGAAAAGTTCATTATGAACCAGAATCTAAAAAGATATTACGAGATCTTTAATACTTTTTCAGTTACAGGCATGAAAACTTGGGGCGAAAAACACAAGAAGTGCTTTTTTCCATTTTTGAACTGTCACCGTTGGCATTTAATGCAACAAACAGATTTTACTAATATAATTATATTTTTACTAATAGTTTAATAGATTTATTAAACATAGATTTTACTAATAGAGCCAACCTCTGTGTAAAAAAATAAATAAAATAACAATAAAATAAGCATGCTGCCATCTTTCTAAAGTCATTTTTTACCCCTCTGTTATTTGGCTCCAAATCTCATGTCAACTGTCATTTTGACCCCCCTCTACAAAATAGTGGATTACTCAATAAATATACATCCATGATATTTAATATTTTGGCTTTCGTCACTATTTATGTTTCTTTAGAATAAATAGTAACACAATAAAAAATTTGAGCCGGGGAAGTTTCTGAAATTTGGCTGATTTGTGATTTGACATGGAATGGCCCTATATATATAAAGAATTTAGTATATAAAGAATTTATATAAAGAATAAAGATAATAAAGAATTTTGTATATTTCGTCAAGAATGCTTTGTGCATTGGCTCATACATTGTCAGTCAAATCCAATTAAAAAAGTATACTTTAAAAAAGTATACTTTAAGTATACTTAAAAAAGTACACTTTAAGTATACTTTAACCCATAAAACTAGAGCGGTCCAATGTGTTCCTGGGGGAAGTGGAACTTGATATTGTAGAGGAGTTCAAGTACCTCGGGGTAACACTGGACTCAACACTTTCATTTAAAAAACACATCAAACTTACAGCGAACAGAATTAAATTCAATCTACATAATTTTAAACAAATTAGACCATCAATGACAATTAATTCCGCTAAAATGTTCTTACATTCAATGATATTTTCGCACATAGATTATTGCATCACTACCTGGTCACTTACTGGAAACACAATTTTAAAACCCATAGAAAAGTTATTTAAAAAATCTATAAAAATACTTGATCAAAAACCTCATACCATCAGTGTAATATTTTAGAAAAATACAATTTGCTCAATTTTGAAAATTTTATTAATTTTAAATATAGCTGTTTAATTTATAAAGTTTTTCATGGATTAGCCCCACCTTCACTCTCTCTATTTATCAAACCAAGGTCTGACAGAGGTCGTTGTACCAGAGCTTCATTTAGAGGAGACATAGAAATCCCACATAGAAAAACTAACTTTGGTCAAACTGTTTTATCTGTCAAAGGGGGTCATTTTTGGAATAGCATTCCAACAATTACTAGAGAATGTCCCACTTACTGCACATTCAAAAAGCATCTTAAACAATTTCTTAAAATTTCACAATTATGTACTCATTTTAAATAATTGTATTGATATAACGTAATCTGCCTGATTGTGTGCTAATGTGTTTTGTGCTTGATATTGTACTGTCATTCTTTTATGTTGTATTATCTTGTATAATGTTATTTTCCTGCCTCGGGACTACAGGTGAAAATTAGCATTTATGCTATAACCTGGCTCATTTACAGTCTACAGAAATGTTTGATTGTCCATTAATGTGCACTGTCCCAAATAAAAAATAAAAAAAATAAAAAAAATACTTTTATTTATTTTTTTATTTATTTTATTTATGTATATATGTATGTATTTATTTATTTTGTCAATTATCTCCAGACATAGACAGCAAAGGTGTCATTTTAGTAGCAGTTTCTCAGTTTCAGTGTTATGGGTTATAGTGACCACTCTGGACTGCTGCATTGGGTGTGTCTTACTGAACTATGGGGCTTTCCTTTGTTTACAACAAAAGCCAATGGCCATTACAGTAAGTGGATAAAGCAGTCAGCCAAAATCAGGCATTCTTTACTGTATGAGTCACTGATGATTCTAGTATACACAGAATATAATCACATTTATACCAACTGAACTGAAAAAAACCCTGAAATTTCTCTCAGCCTGTTGACTAAACAGTTTTCACATCCTCTCCTCCTTAAAGGGATAGTTCACCCAAAAAATGATTTGTAATAACTTACCCTCAAGTTGTTCCAAACCTGTATGAGTTTTAAAAAATATATTTTTTTTTTAAAGAATGTTGGTAATCAAACAGTTGAAAGTAGCCATTTACTTCCATTGTAGGAAAAAAATTACTATGGAAGTCAATGGCTACCGTCAACTGTTTGATTACCAACATTCTTTAAAATATCTTTCTTTTGTGTTCAGAAGACAGAAACTCATACATGTCTGGAACAACTTGAGGGTTAGTTATTGATGATAAAATTTTCATTTTTGTGCGAACTATCCCTTTAAAGTGGGAATTTTTTGTAAGCCTGCATTTTTCCTCCAATCTTTTTTTCTTTTCTTTTTTTTTTTAAGGATTAACTAAAGTTCTTGGGAGGAGGGATGATGCAAAATCAGTATTTGGGTGGGTAACACACATTTTAAGATACTCCTCTTTAAACAGAATAGTTAAAAACAAGAGAAGAAAGAGAGATGAGCAAGAGTTGCTTATAAAAGGATATTGTGAGGGTGTGTTCTCTAAAACCAACAAAAGACAAATAAATAAGGAGGAACATCAAACAATGAAACCAGAGTCTTCAGTATTGGAGGTGAGTTTTTGTCATGTTTATTTATATATAGTATTAGTTTTAGATTCCTTAGAAAAAAAATATTTGTAAGCAATATATTTATTCAAAAAACTATGAAGCTACCGTAAAATAACTTAGACGGTAACACTTTATTTTAGTGTCTTTGTTACACGTGTTATGTAGTTAGTAGTATAAATCATGCATAATCACATGTAACTAACCCTAAACCAAACCCTCATCCTAACACTATAAGTAGGCCTATGTGTAGTTAATTATTATTACTCAGCACTTAAATGTATAATTACACTGTAACATGGACGCCTTAAAATAAAGTGTAACCCAAAAAAGTTCTGTGGATAGTCAGATAGTAATACCATGATCCTGAATGTTTAGCACATTCAAGTACCATTGTAATTACTCAGAGAAAACCATGACATGCCCATGGAACCATGTCAAAAACATGGTAAAACTACTTTTAGTGGAGACAGAATCTACACGGTGGATCTCATATTACCATTAACTCTAAACTGTGTGATAAACGCATATCTCAGTGCTGAGAGCATGTTGAATGAGGACGCCCCGCCCCCGTCAGGCTCCTCTCTTCTGGCTGTCTCTATTGACGACAGTAGCGCACTGCTGCCTACGTAGAGCTGGAGATCAAGTGTACGGAGCGCTGTTCATTTGACCTGCGCTCCGGGCAAATTACTTTTATATAATATTGGATTTATTTTAGAAGAACATTCGAGGTGGGGGAAAATATTCTTTCTCACGAAATTCGGATTTAAAAAAAAAAAAAAAACTTTTTCAACGCGCAAATAAAAACTATTTGGATTGTGTCATTTTTCGAGCGAGTTTTCGGACTTCACGATGAGTGCAGTTGTGGCCACTGAGGGCCTGTTCTTCTCCGCCTTACAGCCCAGCACCTCGGTCACTACATATGCGATCCCGACCGATGACCATTCCAGGAAGGATCACCTATCGAAAGCCAGACGCGTCCAGCTGCAGGTCCAGCAGCGCATGGCGGAGAAATCCTTATCCTCATCCCGAATCAACGCCTCTACAGGTGAGATCCCTTATGGGGTGCTGTGGTCTTCACTACTCGGATAGCGTATGAACTGCCATGGAATGTGCACATAGGACATTTTTAAACATTTAGTAAACTAACTACTACAATGTACAATTTTAAACATTTTTCAGTTTACATACATAGTAGCTACACTAACACTGTATAGGAGCTCATCAAAATAGTACATAAAGAATTTTTAATACAAAGTGCTCAAGTGACACACACAAAAACAACAAATTTAACTTTGAAATACAGTTTAAAAATGTAAAATTGTTATTTTCTCTTTAAATAACTTTTATAAATGTTGGTGTTTTCAAATGTTAAATTTGCCAGAATTCCTCTTTTTTTTTGTCTCCTATATTTTTGTGTATCAGAAACACCAAGGCTCAACATAGGCCTACCAGTTATGTAAATATAACATGGATACTATAATATGAATAATTCTGTTATATATTGTGTAGTTTAAAAAAACAATCAGAATATAAGTAAAACCTTACAGCATTCCTACAATAGCTGAACTTGTGAACACAATAGCTCTGCATAGACTCTGGGTGAGACGGATAGGATTTGATTTGCATCAATATGCAAATATCTAATAGGTCTTCATGTGTTGGTCAGAGTCATTGCATTTGCTGCAGGTGTGCACACTGGTTCTCCAGCATGCTTGTTGTGTTGCTTTGTATCTTGGATAATAAGAGACAAAACACTGACTTTTGTGAGTGAGCAATTTCTTTCATTTTGTTTTGCATTTGGCTCATTGGCTGAGTTTGGTTACTAGGAACCCCCTAAAAACAGGACACAAATACTTTGGAACAACTGATATCCTGACGGTTTCCTGAAAACTAGACGGTCAATTGGCCCTCAGAATGGAGTTAAACTTGTAAACGTTGCATAAGCTTGAGTGAATGGAAAATCGGCCCATTGTTCTACAGTGAAACCTTGACAAGATATATAGAGGCATTCAAATGCAAATGTGTAAAATGGATCACTCAGCACTTGTGATTTAGAGATGTAAGCCGTTGTGAGCAGTGTGTATGTTTGTGGAGGAGGAGGAGGAGTGTAACCCGTGGGAAAGGTATCACTTTCTTCTCTGGCTTAGAAAGGCAGGTAGAAATTAGGGCAAACCTCAGTCTCCACCTCCCCAACACCCCACCCCCCACTGCCCTGTAGCGTAACTTTCTCTTGGCCAGAAGGTGGCTGAAATATAACTGAACTAATGCTTGACAGAAGCACTTTGGTCAAACATTATATTAAAAATCACAAATTAACAGGAATAGGTACCTAAGGAATAAGCTATAGTATAGTATATCATTCTTAAAGATGAAGTATTCAGCAAATCTCACGCAAATTATAGCAAAGTCCATTTCTTACTTAATATTTCACTGAAATTGTGACGACTGATTAATATGACTAGAAAAGACTGTGCTAACCAGTAGCTAACATTTAAATCTGGCAAAAACTCTTGCCTTTGGGATGCCTGTTAGCAGGAGGAATGTTAGGCATTTAAACTTTGACCCTATTGTTGAGCCTAATCACAGCGAGTGACTTTGAGAGGTCCTATCTGGCTTATGTTAAAAATTGAGCTCGGACGTGACCTTTTGAAAAGAAGACGAAATGACCAAGCTGCCGTTCTTGAGGTATTTTCCCCAAGTACAGAATGAACTACAACAGAAGGAATCATTGGAATATATATTTGTAATGTTTATATTTTACATTTGTATATGGAAGATACACAGTTTTTTTGTTTTTTTGTAGTCAGCTTACACATGAGCTCAGTTTGACCTGGTTTTGACACTTCCACATCCTTTGCAGACAAGTTTCCTGCCATTTAATTCAGCTATTTTAGCTTATGGGAGACCTGAATGGGAGGATGTGAAGAATAGAGAAGAATAGAGTAACCGTGAAAAAACAGTTAAGGTGCATTCATTGGCATGCAACAGACAACATGCTGCTTTGCAATTATCCTAAATATGGTGCACAGTGCTTGCTATTGAATTATCATCAAGATTTATGCTCTGTTACTCAGATTTTGTAACCAAGATGTCAGGGAATGTTGGGATTGCATGGGTTTTAATCATCCTCAGACTCATTCTAGTGATTTATTGAGCATGTGCAATAAGAATCTCAAACTTTATCAATTCCAGCAGCAACAAGTTCAAGTTTAGTATGTTTTGTTATTGCACTTGGGCTTATAATGGGACATTTTTAGATGGTCTAGCCACATGACATCCCTTGTAAACATTGTGGTCGCGGGGCGGATTTACTTTTTTGTAATAGTTTATAGTTATTTATTTATTTTGTATTTTAATTTTTAATTTTTACATTTTGCAAATGTTTTTGTAGAAAACAAAGTAATAAAACTGATTTTGTAGTCTAATAATGTATGAAGTATATATCAATACAGCCTGCGTATCAGTAACATTAAGGAATTAATTAAGGTTGTGGAATGTACTCTTAAACCACTGAAAAACAGAAGGAGATGAGCAAAGACATACATATCATGCCAAGGATGTCTAAAACAAAACAGATGTTTCAATTTTAGAAGTAATCTTCCTTAAACACTCTCTTCCACCCAATATGAAGGAATTTATCATTTAATAAACTTCTGTATTTACTGGCTACCCGGGAACCATCTCAATACAGTGCACTTCAAAGCTCTGAAATAGTGCCAGTTCAAGGAAATGCTGATTAAAAAAAAAATGATAGTCACAGTTAATCAGGATAAAGATAGCTTTGGTCAGGTCTTGAACCTTTAGACATTCTTGCCAAGACTTTAAGTTGGACGTTTGTGTTTCCTGTCAGACTGCCCACGGACAGATTAGAAACTTCAGTGGAGACTGGAATTAGCTAGACATTTGAATGGGAAAATGTTTTACGATAAGACAGTTTGAGGAGAAGGGTGTGATAATGAGGCTAATTAAGAATCTTTAAACATTTTAAATGATTATGGAAATGCAGATCACAGCATTTTCTGCATTATTATTGTCAAAATATAATAGCTCTTCTTAACGGAGCACTTAAAATAGTCTTATTAGATTGCAGAATTGCATAAAGATATTAAGATAGATGGTTAACACTCTTTAGTCTAATAAGTTCAGTATTTTTATTCTTCAGAAAACATTGTAAAAATGTGCCAAAGTCAATCTGATCTTTTCATCTATTGAGCAACATCCTACGGCACATTTATATGGAGCTCCGGCTGAAATTCATCTCTCCTCTGGGAGGACGAGCAATATATGGTTGACCTCATCTTTCAGTCATCACAAAAACCGGAGCTATTACACTCCTCTGAACCCAGTCTGATGGGTTTGTTGCTTGTCCTTATATCCAGTGTTACTGGAATGGATATAGCTGACTCACTTTGGTTTGTTGAATTTTGACAATTTCTGTTTCTTACTGCTTTATCACGAGGTTTTCTTTCATACAGGGATCAACCACTCAAGTTGTTTTTTTATTTGTCTACAAAAGTCAGTGTACAGAGGAAAGAAAGAGAAAAAGAAAAAAAAAGCACTGAAGTACCTCCAAAAAACAGAAAAATAAGACAAAGGACCACCCTATGACGTCATCCTCTTTTCCCTCTGTTTCATTCTTTTACGGTGTGATTGCTATAGCAGACTTCCCCTCTCTCTCACCCATGAAATAACTTCCTTTGAGCATGTTTTGGAGACTTAAACCTAATGCATTTTCACAACTAATCAGCACTGTTTGCAACAGACTGGGTTGAGATGCCAAGCACTGATAGAAACCTAATCCCTTAAAATTTGCTGAAGCACAAAGTCAGAGAGCTGAATGGCGAACAAAGATCAGGTGACACAACTGAGTCTGGTTGACACTTTTGACCAATGTAATGCTTTGGAAGAAATCCCATCAAAATGAAAGCCACCTGGAAAGTTTTCTTGAGATGTTCTTGTTTCTACGAAAATAATTATCTGGATTGCAAAATGGCCCAAAAAAAACTTTTTCTGTGGAACACAAAAGAAGCTATTTTGAACTTGTGCCTCAATGTTGTATTGAATATCCCACTGACTTTCATTGTATGGACAAAAAACAGTTTTTTATTTTCTGTTCCAGAGAAGAAAAATATTTTTTGAAGTCGTTAATGTCATAGTTAAGTGTCATAGTGAAGGGAAATAATATATGCAAATATACAAACAAGTTAGCCACAAATATGTTTAGAAACAAATACATTGTTTTAACATTTTACTCAATGGTCCTCTTTTCTAGAAACTAATGGCCACTCATCCACTGTGAGATACCAATCCAAAAGCCCTGGATTCAGTTCCAAGTCTCTTATCTACAATGGCAACAGAACAATGGCGGTAAGTGCGACCACATTAACAAAATTTTTAATTGCATCCTCACTTATTTGAAACAATAATATTCAAGCTTGTTTTAGCAATGGATTTAGCCTGGCAACATTTCCATTTAAGACCCTGCGGTAACACTTCCATTTCATTTCAAGGTCCAATTTTAAAAGAACAGAGTTAAATCCTTTAAGAAATCACATTGTTAATTTCAATTGGTACGTTTTTTTCTAGTTTTATGCTAGCTACTTAGTAAAAATCTTTCATTTTACATCATTTTTCACTGATGGCACTCTTAAAATCAGATCAGAACTGCCTACTATGAATGTTTTTTTATTGAATTAATTTGCCAAATCCACAATCCCTTGACAATGACACTCTGTGTGGCTGCACCCTGCACACACAATGATGCGGTATTTTGCGTTCTCCTGTGGGAGCTGTGTTTAGAAAGTGAAGTGCAGTTCTAGCAAGCTGCGGAATTGAGCTCAGAGCCCAAAGTGCATCTGAAACATTCCTAACCCAAGACCTCATGTGCCAAATGGTAGACCGGAGGCCGTTACATTACCCCTTCAGTGAGCCTGCAAGAAGAGTTAGCATGTACTTAATGTTGTACATGTACTTAGCATGTAAATGTTGCTTTTGTATCATTTTGATATTCATATGACTTGCTTTTACACAGACCCCCCGACCGTCTCAGTATGCAGGGGAATTTTCCTCTCGCTCTGCAGTAGAAATGGGCACACGGAAGAGAATCAGCCATGGCGTGCCCATTCCCGCCGTAGTGGGCCGCCCGTACATGTACCACGATGATTCGCATCAGAGTGGCTCTTACAACCAGATGCAAACATCAGAATCGAGGACACTGAATCGGACTGAGCAGGAGGTGGCAGCAATGGCCGGGCTCACGTTGCAACGACAGCCATCTCCTGTGGCGAATTGGGTGCCGTCCTATGGCCACAGCCCTTCACCCAATGCAGTGCAGAGGCAACGCACCCTCAGTGGGACCCTGGCACGGGAGGGTTTCAATACAGGATGGAGGGAGGCAGAGTTGGCTAATCAATATTCATTTAAAGGCCCTTCCCACCGGACCATCAACCGCATAAATAATCGGCAGGTGCAGCAGCAACAGCAGCAAAGGCTGAGCGGCAACTCAATGCAGTGGCAACAGATGTCCACTGGGGGCACCAGTCTGATGGGTGCTGGGCAATACCAGAGCACCATGAAAAGAGCAGGGTCAGTGCATAGTATGAAGAGTGTCGGTCGTGGTGTGGACGTTTATGATGGATTTGCCGATGAAACCGCGGATTTGCTTGGCGGGTAATATAAAATTATATTTCAACTACAAAAAAGCTGTAAAGCTGTAAATCTCCATTTAGCTGTATTCTCATGCTGTTCCTACAAAGTTCTTGATATATTTGGCCATTAAGGACTCAAGGTTAATAGGTATACAACATAAAAGCATTCATACAATGCAGTGTACATGTTAACAACTTTTGTTTAACACTTCATCATCAATTAGTATATCTTAAACACATTCACTGCCGTTCAAAAGATTGGGACCGTTATGATTTTTTGAAAAAGTCTCTTATGCTCACCAAGGCTGCATTTATTTGAATTAAAATACAGATAACACAGTAATATTGTGAAATATTATTACAATTGAACATCTATTTAAATATATTTTTTATAAAAACAGACCACGAAAACAGTTAATATTTTTGTGGGAACTGTGATACATTTTTTCAGGATCCTTTGATGAATAGAAAGTTCATAAGGACAGTATTTATTTAAAATATAAATCTTTTGTAACAATGTAAAAGTCTTTAGCCTACAGTCAATTTTGATCAACTTAATACATCCTTGCTGAATAAGAGTGTTTCTTACTCTTACTTACCCAATCGTTTGAATATTAGTGTATTAGACATATATATTAAATATTATGTTTTTGTTTAAACATATTAATGTATGACTTGTTTTAAGTACATTATATTTTTTATTTTGTTTGTGTGAATGAGCAGAATCCATAACCTGGACATGACCACAGCAGTCAGTTACCTCTCTTCCACTGACGTTGCAATGCAGATGTTGGGAGCAGCCTACATACAGCATCAGTGTTACCACAGCAATGAAGCCAAGACCATGGTAAAAACAAAAACAAACATTATATTAGTTCAGCAATAAACATTTGAAACAATGGACACTATGGAAATAACACATACGATGGAAAATTTTGACTTCAGTCAACAACAAAGTGAGATCGTATTTTAAATTTAGTCAAAATTTCTGGTACCTTGGCAGAATTTGCTTGTGTTTTACATGACAACCTTTAGTCCAGGGCAGCAACAGAGCTCTGTTTGGACAAGATTAGAGGGCGTACACACAGGATGTGTTCTTCCTTTTAAAAACAGCCTGATGAAGTGCATCCGACAGGAACCGAATGCCGGGGTCTGGTGACGTGTTTTTGAAAGGCGAAATCTTTTGAACTATACTCAGTCTTAAAAAGTGCAAAGTTCATGCTGCGAGACACTGAAGAAACAGACATTATCAGTGACAAAAGACTGATACATAAGTACAATAACACGTCATTTAAAAAATAGCTCAGGTGCAAACTCCCCCCAAGTAGTTGGATGATTTGTCTGTTGAGTGCTCGTGTAGACAAAATTACCAAAGCTTGTTTCCACCACAGAATAAATAAAAAAAATGTAATTGCGATTTATTATTTTATTTCCAAATTTTACTTTATTTCTCACTATTCCAAGATTATAACTCACAATTCTGAGAAAAAAGTCTGATTGTGAGATTGAGAAACTCGCAACTGCGAGAAATAAAATCAGCATTGCTAAATATAAACTAGCAATTGCGAGTTTATATCTCACAATTCTGACTTTATTTCTTGCAATTCCAAGAATATAACTTGCAATTCTGAGGAAAAAAAAGTAAATATCTCGTAATTCAATCCATACAAAATGACAAAAATCCATTTTAAAGTCTATAAAAATAACCCATGTTCAAGGGGAAAAAATAAATCAATGAGACAGCTTTACAATAAAAAAAGTAAATTATGTAAAGTTTGGCTAAAAAAAATGTCAGATCTTAGATGTCAGCAAAATATTTATTTGTATAGCTGAATGAGCATGGTCAAGCTCTAGGCTAAGCTGCTTTTTCTTCACTATTGTTATATTTTATACTCAAGCCAGATGGACAGAATACCTTCACCCTGTCCTTAATCTTTATCCTGAACCTCAGGGAGCAGAACATTCCGCCTGAGAGCACATCATGGCAAAACATAGACAGATGTCAGAGCAGGTTGCCATGTTGGGCTGAAAAAGTGCTGTTGAATAGATTAACTTTTTTTGTCTGCTAAGTGTGAAGCACAGAAATGGGATTCCGAGACCTGGGATCATTTAGGAATCAATATAAGTAATGAACTGATTAAAAAATTATTATTTTTTCTCGCCGAACTAATCTATATGTTTTTATTCTCGCCACAGTTGCGCAGTTTGAAGGGCATTTCAGCATTGGTACAGCTGTTCAGCAGTGAGAACCAGGAGGTACAGCGCTATGCGACAGGTGCTACACGCAATCTCATCTATGAGAATATGGACAACAAGACAGCACTTATCGAAGCTGGTGGCATTAGCAAACTAGTTGGAGCTTTAAGAGAACCAGATGATGAACTACGCAAAAATATCACAGGTGCGTATGTTTGAGGGTTTTTTTTTTTTTCCAGAGCAGGGCAAATGTTTTGGACTATGAACTTCACTTTGGAAATAAACAGTGGCACTCATATCTTAGCTAGAAGTACGGTGTATTCATATTGATTGAGTACATAAGTCCTCCACATCAGTAAGGTCTGGTGATTTATAGATGATAACTTGGAGCAGATTTGTCAGTGCAGACAGGTGGAGAGTTAAGTTAAGCAGTGAGCATGTTCAAAGAAACAGCGAGAGCGAGAGAGAGCAGAAAAGAAAAGTTGTCTGGCTGTTACCTGAAATCACTCCAAGTCTCAGAGGCAGTGGGAAGTAGACTCCCAGAGGCCTTTGTGCTTTGTGAGCTCTGCTATCACCCCCACCCCCTCACACACTCACACTCACTTAGTAAACAATCCTTGACATTCTTTCCTGCTGGACTCAGGGTTGCCAGGTCTCTTAGTGGCATTTTATGACTTGTTTGTCTCAAATATACATTTGAGAATTTAGACTCTTGAAAAAAAAAAGTGTTTTTTTGTTTTGTTTTTCAAAATTAATTTTAGGGTCCAATTCTCACTATGAACTAACTATTAACTACGACTTTTGCCCCAATAAACTCCTAATTATTGCTTATTAATAGTTAGTAAGGTAGTTGTTAAGTTTAGGTATTATTGGGTAGGATTAAGGGATGTAGAATATGTTCATGCAGAATAAGGCATTAATATGTACTTTATAAGTACTAATAAACAGCCAATATCCTAGTAATATGCATGCTAATAAGCAGCTAGTTAATAGTGAGAATTAAACCCTAAACTAATTTTATTACTATTTCTACCAAACTATTACTTATAATATGTGTAGTAGTGTCAATTATGCAGTTTTTTGTTAAAAAAAAAAAAAAAATGTAATGTTTCATAACCATGACTAGGCAGTCATGTGTTTATATATTCATCCCTACATGTCAGTTAATTAGTTTTTTCATAATGAACTTAATAAAATATATGATTACATAGCTCATTTGATCATTTAATTCAGAAGATCAACAAAACATTGTTTTATGATATTATCCCTTTAAGGAAATTTCTGCTCCTATTAAAGGGATACTCCACTTTTTTTGGAAATAGGCTCATTTCACAACTCCCCCAGAGTTAAACAGTTGAGTTTTACCGTTTTCGAATCCATTCAGCCGAACTCCGGGTCTGGCGGTACCACTTTTAGCATAGCTTAGCATAGATCATTGAATTGGACAGGACCATTAGCATCTCTCTCAAAAAAATGACCAAAGAGTTTCGATATTTTTCCTATTTAAAACTTGACTCTTCTGTAGTTACATCGTGTACTAAGACCGACGGAAAATGTAAAGTTGCGATTTTCTAGGCTGATATGGCTAGGAACTATACTCTCATTTCTGCGTAATAATCAAGAAACTTTGCTGCCGTACCATGAGTGCAGCAGGCGTAATGATATGACGCAGCGCCTGAAAATAGGTCTAATAGGTTAGACAAACTTAGTCCTGGTCACGTTGGAAGTTACCGATATATTTAGTAAACTATGGAGTGCCGCAGGGATCTGTGTTGGGCCCTCTATTATTCTCAATATATATGATGCCACTTGGAAATATTATAAGGAAACATGGAATTAGTTTCCATTGTTATGCTGATGACACTCAAATATATATTTCATCACGGCCGGATGAAAACGCTAAATTATCCAAATTGACAGAGTGTGTTAAAGATATAAAAGATTGGATGACGCGTAATTTTCTTTTATTAAATCCAGACAAGGCAGAGGTAATACTTATCGGTTCAAAAAACCGCCCACAGAACCTCTCACAATACAACTTTGACATCGTAGGATGTCCTGTTACTTTATCCTCTACAGTAAAAGACCTGGGTGTTATACTCGATTGTAACCTGTCTTTTGAAAATCATATTTCATATGTTACAAAAACAGCCTTTTTCCACCTTAGAAACATTGCTAAGCTACGTAATATGCTATCAGTTTCTGATGCAGAAAAGTTAGTTCATGCAAAATATGATCATATAACACCGATTTTATCATCACTACATTGGTTACCTATAAAGTTCCGTATTAATTACAAGGTATTGCTACTGACTTCTAAAGCCCTAAACGGCTTAGCTCCAGTCTATTTAACGGATCTTCTATCGCCCTATAATCCATCGCGCTCTTTAAGATCACTAAATTCGAGGCTTTTGGTCATACCTAGGATATCCAGATCAACCAAAAGAGGGAGAGCATTTTCACATTTGGCTCCGAAACTCTGGAATAGTCTTCCTGATACTGTTCGTTGCTCGGACCCGCTCTCCCAGTTTAAAACTAGATTAAAGACGCATCTTTTCGGCCAGGCATTCATATAATATTTTTAATCTTACAGTTCAAACTACAATCCGGCCTCTAGTTCATAAATGCCAGAGGAGAACTGGCCCCGACTGAGCCTGGGTTCTCCCAAGGTTTTTTTTTTTTTTTTTTTCATTAGGTCACCTGATGGAGTTTTAGGACACCATTAGGTCACTTGATGGAGTTTTTTCGGTTCCTTGCCACTGTTGCCTTTGGCTTGCTCAGTTGGGGATATTTTGGGGATATTTAATTTTATTTTATCAATCAATAAATTCCACTAGAAACAAACCTTGTTGTATTATTTTATTTTAATTTAATACTGTGAAGCTGCTTTGATACAATCTGTATTGTGAAAAGCGCTATACAAATATACTTGATTTGATTTGATTTGATTTACCGAGCTGGGGACTATTTTCAGGCACTGCGTCATATCATTACGCCTGCTGGACTCATGGTACGGCAGCAAAGTTGTTATACTCCTTCAGGATCTGCAAATGTATGTTATATTTATAAGTAAAAAGCTAAAGAGGACTAAACTGTGAGTGTCTCTTCTGTAGGCATTTTGTGGAACCTGTCTTCTAAAGACAGTCTGAAGGAGAGACTGGCCAGAGAGAGTTTGTCTGAGCTGACGGAGAGAGTGCTGGTGCCTCTGTCTGGAGGAGGAGATGCTGGTGTCATTCAACAGAGCGCGTCTGAGTCTGATATATTCTACAACACCACAGGCTGCCTCAGGTACAGCCATCAGATATACATGCCTGCATTTAAAAGCATTCATGTTCTAGCATTATGCACCAATGCACAGCATGGTCAAAAATTAACCAGAGCATGGGGCAAAAATGTCAACCAATCTTGTAACAAGCCCACGATATTTAAAACCTGGGGTTGTAAAATGTATCCATAAGGAATGCCTCTTTTTTAACATAAATAATATTACATGAAATGATATATTGTATATTTCATAATATCATATTATAGGGCTAGACCTTATATTGTCTATTATGTCAGGTACTATTTGCATTATTTCGAGTACTTTTTACTTAAATAAAAAAAAAGAGTTCATTTCTGACACTGATGCACAGGCGATGCACAGACTATGTTCACACTATTACTCATATGCTTTCACTGGGTGACAATCACAAATATGAATGTTTATGGCTGGTTGCTACTGTGTAGTTTGCAAGTTTGTAAAAGACACCAAAAAAAGAGTATACAACGTATCAGATTTCCAGCTGGAAAGATTTATAGACTCGTTTTAAATATTTAAAGACAAACGCATGAAAAAAACAAACATCTTGGCATGTTAACATCACCCATTTATATGTATTGAAAGGAACCTGAGCTCAGTGAATGAAAGAACCAGGCAGCAGATGCGGGAATCCCGGGGGCTGGTAGACTCTTTGGTCGGATACATCGAAAACTCCATACAGGAGGGGAAAGGAGAGGACAAGGTCAGACCTGAGAATCAACATTCAAGTTTTGTGCTTGCTAATATAGTAGCCTTGAGCCTGTGTGAGTGTGGCATTACTTACAAAGTGAAAACCATTTTCAGGTGGCAATTAGAAAACTATTGTTATTAAATCAAGAACATCAGTTGCTGTAATCTACAACATTATTTCCAAAACCATTTGAAATCCTAATTCTGTACCTCTGTGTCTCTAGGGTGTAGAAAACTGTGTATGTGTCCTGCGCAACCTGTCGTACCAGCTGTACTCTGAGATCCCTGCTTCAGTTCAGATGCGTTTGGAAGGACCCACTCGAGCACAGGACGTGCGACACAATGACCCCATCGGCTGCTTCACACCACAGAGCAAGAAAGCAAAAGATGTCAGTCACTCTTCCACTCTGGATTTTATATGTATAAGCAATATTATTCTCCTCACAAATGATCTATTTTATATTATTCATATATGATTATTTCTTTGAAAATACAGTATAGTGATAATAATAAATACTATTGTTCAAAGTTTGGGGTCAGAAGAAGGCTCATCAAGGCTTCATTTATTTGATTAGAAATACTGTAAAAAAAAAACTTACAATTTAAAATAACCTTTTCTAAATTTTACATTTATTCATGTGATGTCATATATATTCAAGATTCTTTGATCAATAGAAAGTTCAAAAGAACAGCATTTATTTGAAATAGAAATCTTTATAAACATTATTTATAAATGTCCTTACTGTCATATTTGTTTAATTTAATTATTTACTTGATGAATAAAAGTATTATTTTTTCTCTTTCAAAAAAAGAAAAAAAAATGTATTGACCCAAAACTTTTGAATGGTTGTGCTGCATTTTTGTGGAAATTTTGTGGAAAAGTTCAGATAAATTTCTTTTGTATCAATGTAAAAGTCTTTACTGTCACTCTTTGATCAATTTAATGCATCCTTCCTGAATAAAAGTATTAATTTCTTTCAAAAAGAAAACAAAAATCTCACTGACCCCAAACTTTTGAACATTAGTGTGGTTCTGTGCTCTCTCGAGTGTGTTGAAAGAGTTTTTATAGTTCATCTAGTAGACTCCCTGCTGTCTGTCTTTAATGAGTTTATAATGTGTCTCTTCAGAGGAATCAAGAGCTGTCCACCTTCTCTGAAGTGGCAAGAGTCCCTAAAGGCGCAGAGTGGCTGTGGCACCCTCAGATAGTCGGTCTGTACAACCGCATCCTGCAGAGCTGCGAGTCAAGCACAGCCACACGTGAGGCAGCAGCGGGAGCCCTGCAGAACATCACAGCGGGCGACAGCAGGGTGAGATACCAGACCTGACGTAATCATATTCCATATCATAATCTCTTTTGTAGCTGCATCTGTCACTTTTTATCACTTTTAGTGTAAATTGTAAAGTTCAGTGTGTTCTTCAACTCTCCTACTTATTCCATCTGTATGTTCCCATATCTTTGTTTTTCCATTGCTCTAATTACTCACCATCCCCCTATGTTTTTTTCTGTGTTTTATCTGGCTGGACGTCTAACTCATTGTTATCATTCTCTCTTGTTTTCCTTCACTCACCATTTTCCTTTGTTCTCTCTTAGTGGGCCTATGTGTTGAGTCGTGTGGCGCTGGAGCAGGAGCGGATGTTGCCGGTGATTCTTGACCTGTTGCGAAGTCCCACAGATGCCGAGCTCCGTTCTCTCACGGGTCTGCTGAGGAACCTCTCCCGACACTGCAAAAACAAAGCTGACATGGGTTAGGGAATGACTTTATGTCCCAGCTCTCTGTCTTTAATTACATTTTAATGAGTAAAACACCCCTGCCAAGATTTCAACATTCTGGCAAAGAAAATGTCTAGATTAGTAAAAGCCTACATGAAGTTATTGCCCAAGCGATAACTATGAAAAAACACACTCTGATAATAACTACTGCCCATTGTTCACCCCCACTGTAGACAGATTTCTCACACATTTTTACTCCCACACATTCTTTTCAGTTCCCATCAGACTCATACTTGTATCATTCCCAATATCCGCTGAACTGCCGCCCATTCTTCCCCACCCTGACCTCAGCTCTCTGCTTCACTATAATCCACCCCCGCGGGGCCACAGGGCCTCGCCTCCTTCATCAAACTACACATACATCAATCACTCTTTCACTCTTTTTGTTTGTGTAATTACAGCTAAATTTGTTTTTGCTTCCTATCCATAGCTACCAAAGTGGTGAATATTCTGGTGAACAAACTCCCTAGTGATGGGCATCAGAAGGAACCTTCCAGTGACGTGGTGGTCAACATCTGTGGGGTTCTCAACAATCTGGTGACAGGAAGCTCTCTAGCTGCAAGAGATATCACTTACTTTGATGGACTACCCAAGCTGGTCAGCATTAAGACATCTCATGACAACAGGTAAAACAGTTGCAATGCTATTTACGAAAGCTTTACTTCAGTCTTTAATATTGTCAATGTTTCAGATGAAAACCAAACACATTATCATTTCTCAAGCCTGGTCTTGATACTGAACTGAAAAAGTGAAAGTTTTATTCAGGAAGGATGCATTAAATTGATCAAATGTGACAATAAATACATTTATAATGATACAGAAGATTTCTTTTTATCTTTCTATTGATCAAAGAATCCTGAACAAAATGCATCACATTTTCCAGAATAATATTAAGCAACATTGATACTAATAATACATGTTTCTTGAGCAGCAAATCAGCATATCAGAATGATTTCTTAAGGATCATGTGACACTGACGCTGAAAATGCCATGACACAAATAAATTGCATTTTAAAATATATTCAAATAGAAAAATATTTATTTTAAATTGTAATAATTTTTTATTCAGTACATAAATGCAGTCTTGGTGAGCATAAGAGACTTTTTTCATAAACATTAAAAAACTCTTACCAACCCACTTGAATACTTTAAATAGACAGTGTAAAAACATTAAGAGCTTGTCACAAATATAAATGCTTTAGATTGTGGGCAAAAGACTGAAAAAAGCCTTACACTCTATGCTACATTTGGGTTATTCTCAGGAATATTGATATGATAGACTTGATAAAGGGAAATAAATGAAATTCTTTTTCAATTTGTAATAGAATAAAATCTAATTATCTTCCAGATAAAATATAAGCTATACTGTTTATGATTTGTGAATTTACTTGGATGGGTTGAATAATTGTGGCATTTTAGGATTAACGATAAACTTTGTAATCACTAATCACATATTCAGGATTGCTAGTGTCAGAATTGACCTTTGAAAAAAAAGTGGTGGTCCCCAATGTTTACGGTGCTTACAGTTTTGTTACTTTAGAGCTAAGGTGAGAAAGTATAATTTCTTTAAATTTCAGCTGTAACCCAACTGATATGATAATAAATAATTTTGACCCATTTATATTGGACCTCACCTACCAGCTCTCACAGCACTACTGTTGTAATATAGCCTACATGCTGTTTCATTATTTAGCTGTTTAATTAAGAGCACAATGTCCCAGCATTGCTTCTCATGTTTCTCCCTTCTTATTCTGTCTCAGTCCTGGGAAGCTGAAAGCAGCTAGGGCCGCCTCCACGGTTCTGTCCAACATGTTTCAGTACAGCAAACTTCACAGAGACTACAAACAGGTGAGTCTCAGTATCAAACCCAGCTTAAAGCACAAATGAATGTGTTACTGTTCAGAGTTTCCAGTAGTAGGCATGCGACAAAAGGCCTGTTCTCTGTAATCTGATATGAAAATGGATACCTTACTGTATACAGACTTTGCACTGATGGGTATTGTGTGCATTTGCTTACCGAGTATCAGCCTGCTTGGCCAATGGTCAGTTATTTTATTATGTCAAGTCAATAAATATGGGCGGTTACAGTGTGTGAATAGCTCCTTAAGGATACTGTAAAGCTGTCTAATTGCTCATTACTGTGCTCTCCTATGTGATATCTGCTGTGTTAGTCAGTTATATAACTGAACTGGAATAATATTTACCCACAACCGTTACTGATTTCCAGAAAGAAAACATATAGTCTTTTCTGTTTTTACTGTTGAAATGACTTTTCTTTTCTCATGTCTTAAATAATATTGCTGCATATTTACAACAAAATGAATTTACTTAGGAAGGATGGCAAGCACACTACCAAAAACTGCTGACAAAAGCAACTATTTAACACTTGAGCTGAAGGCCGTATCAGTCAGGATCTATCTCTGGCATCAACACAAGATACTGTTAAACTGATTTTGAACTCACTTAAAGCTTTTCCCCCCAAAGTGGTTGTATTGTTTTAAATAGTTAAAGCCTAGCCTTGTAGACAATGGCCAATTACAGAGGAAGAGACCGACTGACCAACCCTACGTTCTTGTAAAAGTACAGCATGATATCCAAATCTAAAATGAATATAACAATAATAAGTCGGTGAATTAATGTACAGAAAACAATGATTCAAATTTGTGTCAATTGTGATCAGAATACAAGTACAGATTTTTTTAAACAGACAACTAAGTGAGATGTACAGTTCTCCTCATAGATATCTAGTAGTGGCCCAAACTAAACTTTTGAATGCCAAGAACCTCACAAAGTGTGCAATCCAGTGAATCGTTCTTCTTCAGAAGCGCTCATTGTTAGAGGCCAGTACTTTGTTTCTAAAGAGGCCATATTTCACCAGCTCTTGCCATTTTTATGGGCAGTGTGCATCAAATGGTCAGTAAATGGACTGTGGGCGGTCCATGGACTTACCGTCCGAGGCTGAGGCTAGTTAAAGTCTGTTGTCTGTGGTGTTCAAAATGGCGTTGGTCAGATCAGTGGTCCATGTGGAATGTGACAGTGGAATGCAAGAAGTTCCTTTTTGATCAAAGTTTGGGGCAACTTCTTTCCTTTCCATCATCTAGACATAATATACCAATATATTTCTTCACATGACAATTACCTTTTACATTTAGACTATTATATACTACTAATTAAGAATTAATTTCTCTTTTCTTTTTTTCAATTTTACAGAAAGGGTTCACAAGACGAGATTTCACTGATGCGGCCATGTAATCTGTGTCCATGACTCGACGCTAAACTCAGTGGACAAGATGGCATTTAACATCTATGGGATTTTACTTTACCACCAAAGTGAATGCAGCCTGTTGTGGCGGAGAGATTGAATTCTAAAGTCTTCACTAATGACTAGAGTATACATTTTAGTTAACAGCACCCTTAAAGTATTACAACATGCCAGAGATGTTGAGGAATGCTTGCTGAGCACTTAGTCTAACAGACAGGCTGAGATGCTTGTGTGTGTGTGTGTGTGTGTGTGTGTGTCATAAACCTCAAGCCTGTTTGAGAGAAGACATTAACAACCATTAGTTCCATTAAATACTGCGGCAACAAGTCAAGTCAAAGTCTAATTCATCTTCATCAGACCTGTTTTTTTTAACATAGATTTGAAGTTGAATTTATATATATTCACACAGATTCATAGTTCACAGACTAAAATCATGACATTTAGAGAAAGAGAGACTGAAGTGGACTGTGAACTAATGTGAATGTTGTAGTTGTTTACAACTAATGAAACAGATTTGCTGGCTTTGCAATAAATATTAGCAATTTTTGCTTTTCATGTAACATTGCTGCAGGCTTTTGTGGTAACTTGTTACAGATATAATAGCCTTGGATTTTGAGTGCAAAAGAGCTTACAAATGACATCGCACCTGAAATAAACCTTTGAAGCAAAGTATCTCGTTAAAGCCTTACTCTGAAAGCACAAATATTACACACCCATTGCCTTTGGAAACAGATAGAAAAGCATCTTTAAACATTTGTATTACCATTTCCAGAGGATTGTGTAGCAAAAGAATTTGTGTGCCACTTGTAAAGATTAAACAGGAAACAAACAATCTTGATATTACATATTGTCACGAACTGCTCTGAGACACGAAGGTTGAGGAAATCCAAATGCAGTATTTATTTAAAGGGTTATCCACAATCATAATCCAAATCCAGACAAGGATCATACACAAACAAACAAACAATAACAAATTGGGCTGAGGCAAAGAGAGAAATCCGAGGGGACAGGCAGAGAATCAAGAAAATCAGAAGACGGGAAAAACAAGATACAACACTCAGAAATGCAGTGAGACACATACAAACACTAAACAAGACTTAGCAGGGAATGAGTGTGAAAACCAGGGTTATATGGGGTGAGCTAAACAAGGTAATGACATACAGGTGAATGTGATCATGGCTGATTAGTCTGGGCAAAGGATTAGTTTGTGGATGTGTGGTGATTGTCTGGGTTGGAGTGCCCTCTGATGGTTATCCCGGGCACTCTCACTGGTGATAGTTACACTCATAGATATCATATCTATGGTTACACTTATCTTGAAAAAAAAATCAAAAAATCTTTTTTTTTTTCAAGTTTGATGTACAGTCAATCAAAATTATTATTATTATCACCCAAATTTAACACATGAACTGATTGGCTTTTAGTTTTGTGTGATTTAATGTATTTCATCTCCCAAAGCACAATCAAAATGGTTCTGATGGTTATTATGAATAAAGAGGTTCATGAATGTTGAACAGTATACACTCTCCAGAAAATTAACTGACACAAAAAGCCTTGTGAAATACATACTCAACTCTTTTTCTTTCTTTTTTTTGGGTAGGTTTCTTGAGGCTAATGACTGATAGGTTAGAATGCATTGTGGGTCAGTGTACAAAGTTGTGGCCTTTAGTTGAGTGCATGGGAACATGTTGAGCAACCACTGACCAAACACAGCTCTCTCTTCAATATAAAGACGGAATTGTAAAATGCTGAAAAAAGAGCTTTGTCCTAACTGGACGAAGAGAGAGAGATGAACAGAGTGCAATGTTTGTTTTTAAAAAATCTTCTGCCCAGAAAAATGGTTCTAACTGTTTACTCTCTAAACACTAAAGACAAAGCAAATATTTTTTTTTTTTCAGAAATAGAAGTAAAATCCAAGACAGTGTATCCACAAGAGAGAAAAAAATTATAATTAAAAAGGAAGATTAAGACCTTTAATGTTAGCAAATTACAAAGGCACTCCACATTTTATGCATATCTGGTTTACGTGGTATGAGCCAAGTATGTTTGGCTAAAAGAAAAGTCCAACGCAGCCACAGAAATATGCACACATGAAATTACTCAAGCTCCCCATATGTGGCCCAGCAGCACTTAGAGGGAGTACAAGACTATCCTTTCTTAAAAAAGTTGCTGTTCCATAGAAAAATGGTGCTGTTCCATAGAAAAAAAAAAGTGCATGCACACACTCTAACACAAGATTTACAGCTGCCTCGACTCAAACAGCTAGTGAAAATAATAAATATACCAAAATGTATTTGAAATAATTGTATTTTATGCAGTACTTTTGGTATACTAAAGTCTGCTAAATTGGAACAACTAATTCTGTACTTAATGCACTTTAGTAATCCGGAAATAGTGCTGAGGTCCAACTAAAGATATACTTAAGTATATTTGATTGTGCTAAAGTGGAACTATTGAAAGTATACTTTAAGTACACTTTAAATATCTTGCATTTAAAGACTGATATTATACAGTGATCATTTCCTTACTAATAGTGAGTTTATGCATAACATTACAAAATGTGCAATGTGCAATAAAGAAGTACTAGTATAATATTTACATCAGTAAGTCTCAAGCAATGTCAGAAAAAATGTTAACGGATTTAATAATGTATTTTGAGAACGTAATAAATGTATTTTAAATACATTTTGGTACAGATATTTTCACTAGGGTTCAAGGACTATTATTAGAAGATACATAAAAAGGGAAGATAAAACAATGCAGCTTTGTGCCAACAGGCTGGGAATGACTTCAGACGTTGCGTTCCGATTCCAGCAAAATAACAAAACCTTTCTTCACATTGTATTTACTATAAAAATCGAATTATTATTAAAATATAAATTAGCATCAATAACAACACAATAGAAATCTTAAGCAACTGACAGAATAAGACAAAACGCATTTAACAAAAGTAACTGTGTGGAACGCAAGTATTCGTTCTTTGTCTGAAGCAACTCAGCAGTGTAGACATGCATTTCTACTGACATCTTGTGGTGGATAAAAGGGGCAACGGTTTAAGTTCAACTTCACCTTCAATATTTATTTCACCCTTTCATTCCTGGAACACAATCCCTGGTTTCACAGACAAGGCTTTAACCTAGTCCTAGACTAAAATGCATGTTTCAGCTGTTTTAACTGAAAGAAACTTGCACTGACATGTGCAATATGTCACTGCCATTGTTTTGTCTCAAGATGCACATCAGTAATGTTTTTTTCTAAGGCAAGTTTATAAAAGCTACTTATAAAATCTTAATCTAAACCATGTCTGTGAAACCGGACCAATAGGACAATATCAAAAATACAATATCAAAATATATTTATATGTACTGAGAAACACAGCTGTTTAGAATTGCTATGGACAGCATTGTAAAGATAACACACATTGGCACAATTCGTGATATTTTTTGTTTGTCACATTCAGGTCTTCACATTTAAGTAAAAGTCCTCATGAAACTAGGTTTTCATTGTGAAGCAAAATACAGCTTTTTTACTTTTGTTAAACAGTAAGTAAACATTAAAACACAATATATTCTGTTAAAATCTTCTATAAAATGTTTTTGGCAACAAAACGAATGGATTATTTTAGGCTTGTTGGACTTTCTCTTAGAAGCACACACACTAAATAAAATAATAGGTATCAACTGATTTGACATTTTCACATTTTTTTTCATAAAAAAAATTCCCATTTTCTTTCAATGCTCAGAAACATAGTTAATTTATGACGCAACCAAAAACATGTATGGTGTATCCCTCTGAAGCAGGCCAAATATGACTCGTCTTGAGGCGAAACTGTAAACTGCAACGAGAGCTTTCCACTAAGATCCAGTAAGATGCTGAAGGCTCTGGGAGTAGTGAAGTGAAGAGATCTGTCCCATGTACTGATGCAAGTGAGATAATGATCTCGGTCAAATACAGAAATCTTCCTTGTGTCACGTCTTGTTTGCACACAGAAGTCAGAAGGTTTTCAAATCTCTCAAATGAAAGAACACAGGTTGAATCCTCATTGTTCACACCTCAGTAGATCTGCTATCATATGTTCCCTTTGCTTCACTGTTAAAATCAGAGAATCAACAACGGTAAATAAGCATCACAGTGAGGCTTGAAATTATACTCTTAAATATTTTTATATAAATCTACAACATGAGCAGACACAAGAAAATACTTACTTAAGTTCCTTTTTCAGTCTTCTCAGTTTGTCGTTTAGCCTTTCATTCTTCACTCTGATGGGATTGTCAGGTATAAACCAGGCAGCAATAAATTTGCACATCACCACTACATGCTGTGTATGAGGAGTGGAGAGAAGTACAAATCTCAGACAATATTTAACATGTTTGTTAAAAACTAAATCAAATTAAATAGAAAAAAAAGTTAAATAGCTCTAACATTTGTACCTCGAACAGAATAACAAAGGCAAAGCGGAGTGCCAGAATGAGCCAAAACTGAGAGGTGAGACTCTGGTCTTCATCACTGCGGTAGTCTTTGTAACTGTAGTACACACAATACACATTCAATGCAATGACGCTGTATCACATGAAACATTTCCTCATTAGTCCGGTATGAACTAATCAATCAAATTAATCCGTATTAATATAAGTAGAAGTAAAAACCAACAAAGTTGTCACCTGCACTGCGTAACATTATACACGTTGTCTGCGATCAATTCCTTGAAGTCATCTTTCACTCCCTTATTGGACATGAACACTGTTGCCAGAGTGTTGTTGATATACCCTGTCATACAGCTAGCAGACAAAATAAATGCACTCATTACAGCAGTATGCTTGAAAACAAATACACAAACTTTTTGATATGACACTTTTTTCCAATATTGTTGTGGTGAGAGAAAAAGGTGGACAAAAACAGCTTATATTGTCTTATATATATGGTTTGTAGCTCAGATACTCACTCCAGGTTTGTACTATTGCTGACAGCACAAGGTCCATAATGGTATCGATACACCAGACGAGGAATGAAGTCAGAGGTAATCCCAATCACTAGTCCATTAGCAATGACAGCCATCACACCAACAGCTTCTAATATTCCAGTCCACACACCTGCCACAGGAGAACACACAACACATCATGGTTTACTCCATGACGATAGCTAAACTCACACATCACCACTACACAAATACATGCACAAAAAAGCCAATACAGTAGCTATTCACCAATGTCATTTGTCTTTTTGGGCACTAGGCGGCGCTCAAGGCTGACCATCTTGATGGCATCCAGCCTGATCTCAAATATGTTATTGATGAGAGCCAATAAAGGAGCCAGAGGAAACGCAGC